>NC_092721.1:27395475-28735385 GCF_047496885.1 Scyliorhinus torazame | reverse complement strand
AGATGTGAAGCAAAAAGTACAGATCAAGAACTTCAAATCTTAGCAAAACACATGCAGCATGACAAAATACTCACCATTAATACCAGGAAAAAGCTAGCAATGTCCAAAAAGGAAAATAAGCATTGGGAGCGGGAGGAGAGTCTGGAAGAATATTGAGAGGAAGGTTCAGGATTTGTGAAGAAATGTGTCAAGGAGAGTAGTGAGAATACACCTTGATAAGTGTGCTCCACCTTACTTGGAACCTGCCATATATTCTGGTCACCATGGACTAAAATCATGGGCGAAATTCTCCGTTATCGGCGGAAAGTCCGCTGATCGGCGCAAATCCCACTTGCGTCACGTCATAAAAATGGGACGATAGTCTCCGGCCCGAAATGGGCTAGCAGTGACGTAACGGGATCCGCGCTTGCGCAGTGGTTCACGCCGTGCAGCGTCATACGCGCTGCACGGCGAGACGGCTCATAAGGCCGCGCTGCTCCCCCCCACCCGACCGGAACACCCGACCGCAACACCCGACTGGATGGCTGGCCGTCGCTCAGCCCCGAGGTTCGAGTCACGCGATGAGGAGGCGGTGGAGCAGAGGAGGGACGCCCTGTATCCCGGGCACGGCCGCAGAGTTGCCCCACGCCACAGACGGCGTCTGTGGAGGGAAGTGGCAGAGGCCGTCACCGCTGTGGCCCTAACACCACGGACAGGCACCCAGTGCCACAAGAAGGTGAACGACCTCGTCAGAGCAGGCAGGGTGAGCCTCCCCCATAATCCCCCCCTCCCCCATATCCCCCCCCTCCCCCATATCCCCCATATCCCCCTCCCCATATCCCCCTCCCCCATATCCCCCATATCCCCCCTCCCCCATATCCCCCATATCCCCCCCTCCCCCATATCCCCCCTCCCCCATATCCCCCCTCCCCCATATCCCCCATATTCCCCCCTCCCCCATATCCCCCCCCACCCTCCCCCATATCCCTCCTCCCCAATCCCCCCTCCACCATATCCCCCATATCCCCCCTCCCCATATCCCCCCTCCCCCATATCCCCCATATCCCCCCTCCCCCATATCCCCCCCTCCCCCATATCCCCTCTCCCCCATATCCCCCCCTCCCCCATATCCCCCCTCCCCCATATCCCCCCCTCCCCCATATCCCCCTTCCCCCATATCCCCCATATCCCCCAGTCCTCACATGCTCCCTATTGTTGTGTGCGCAGAGGACGGGACCGTGGCGCTGCAAGTGTCACAGCCGCATGCAGGGATGGTCCGGGTGGATATTGGTACTGTGGCCATGGGTCAGACATAGTCCAACGATGTGGAGCCAGGACCTCACCGCAGGGCGGGTTGTCATCATCCTCCATGGCCTGCAATAGACACGCGTCCACCCGCAACTGTGTGAGCCCGGCCCATTGTGCCGCAGGTGGATCGGCAATGGGGGGGGGTGGTGTGCATGCGGTGGGGTGGGTGGGGTTGGGGAGGGGGGTGAGGGTGCTGGGTGGGTGGCTGGGTGGGGGCTGTGGGTGGTCGGCTGTTGCCATGGTGTGCGGTCTGTGGCCATACTACCCGATTCCCACGCCCATCTAGTCAGTGAAGCGGGCGGCTATCAGTCTGTCCCGTGCCCGCTGGGCCAGCCGGTAACGGTGGACAGCCACCCGCCTGTGTCTACCCCGTCTGCCCTTACCATTACCCCCATCCCCCTCATCTGGGGAGTACTGCGCCTCTTCCTGCTGCTCCTCCACTCCGCCCTCCTCTGCCTGCGGCACATCGCCCCTCTGCTGGGCTATGTTGTGCAGGACGCAGCACACCACAATGATGCGGCCGATCCTATCTGACCGATACTGGAGGGGCGCTGCCCCCAGAGATGTCCAGGCACCTGAAACGCATCTTCAGCACGCCAAAGCACCTCTCTATCACTCCCCTTGTCGTTACATGGGCATCATTGTCGCGGTTCTCCGCCTCATTGCGTGGCCTCCGTATAGGCGTCATCAGCCACGATCGCAATGGGTAGCCCCTGTCGCCCAGCAACCAGCCCGTCAGCCGGGGATGGCGTCCCTCGTACATGCCGGGGATGGATGACCGCGACAACATGTATGAGTCGTGTACACTGCCTGGGTAACGGGCGCAGACGTGCAGGATCATCATGCGGTGGTCGCAGACCACCTGTATGTTCATAGAATAGGTCCCCTTCCTATTGGTGAACACGGCCCTGTTATCTGCAGGTGGCTGCACGGCGACGTGCATCCCATCAATCGCACCCTGGACCATGGGGAACCCGGCCACGGCAGAGAAGCCCACGGCCCGGGCATCTTGGCTGGCCCCGGTCCACAGGGAAGCGGATGTAGCGGTGCGCCATGGCATATAGAACATCTGTCACTGCCCGGATGCACTGATGCACCGATGTCTGCGATATGCCGGACAGGTCCCCACTCGGTGCCGGGAATGACCCCATTGCAGAAAGGTTCAGGGCCACCGTAACCTTGACGGACATGGGGAGAGGGTGTCCCCCCTCCAGTGCAACGCGGTGACGGGTGTGCCAGCAGGTGGCAGTGGTGTGCCACGGTTTCCTCGCCTCATCCGGAGTCTACTCCTGCATTCCCGGTCCGTGAGGTCCTGGTATGACTGCCGGGGCCGGTACACACGGGGCGCCCTCGGGTGCCTCCGTTGCCGTGGGGCCAGCGACGTCCTCCTCCCCCTCCTCGTCCTGTCGGTCAGGTGTCCCTCCAGCCTGGGCGGCTGCCTCCTGTCCCTCTGCGGCAGCCTCTCTGGCACGCTCCTCCTCCTCCTCATCCAGGGCAACATAGACATGAGCGGCTGCCGCCACGGCGGCCAACATCGCTGGATGATCGGAAAAACATGACGGCCTGCTGGGGGGGAGGGGGAACGACGACATGTCATCATTGCCCATATCCCCTCCTCCCCCCAGCCAGGTGGCATGGACCGCATGGGTCCAACTGTTGGAGGCTGGCACCTGGCCAGGTGGACCAACTCACTTGCCCTCGCATCCCCCTCCCCGGCACGGACCCCCCCCCAACCTCCTCCCCGGCACGGACCCCCCCTATCCCCCTCCCCGGCACGGACCCCCCCCCCCCAACCTCCTCCCCGGCACGGACCCCCAATCCCCCTCCCCGGCACGGACCCCCCCCCCCCGCAACCTCCTCCCCGGCACGGACCCCAACCTCCTCCCCGGCACGGACCCCCCATCCCCCTACCCGGCACGGACCCCCACCCCCAACCTCCTCCCCGGCACGGACCCCCCTCCCTGGCACGGACCCCCCCCCCCCCAACCTCCTCCCCGGCACGGACCCCAACCTCCTCCCTGGCACGGACCCCCCCAACCTCCTCCCCGGCACGGACCCCCCCATCCCCCTCCCCGGCACGGACCCCCCCCAACCTTCTCCCCGGCACGGACCCCCCCCCCAACCTCCTCCCCGGCATGGACATCCCCCCATTCCCCTCCCCGGCACGGGACCCGCCCCCAACCTCCTCCCCGGCAAGGACCCCCAACCTCCTCCCCGGCACGGACCCCCACATCCCCCTCCCCGGCACGGACCCCCCCCCCAACCTCCTCCCCAGCATGGACCCCCATCCCCCTCCCCGGCACGGACCCCCCCCAACCTCCTCCCCCGGCACGGAACCGAACCTCCTCCCCGGCATAGACCCCCCCAACCTCCTCCCCGGCACGGACCCACCATCCCCCTCCCCGGCACAGACCCCCCCCCCAACCTCCTCCCCGGCACGGAACCCCCCCCCAACCTCCTCCCCAACCTCCTCCCCGGCACGGACCCCAACCTCCTCCCCGGCACGGAACCCCCATCCCCCTCCCCGGCACAGGCACCCCCCCAACCTCCTCCCCGGCACGGACCCCCCATCCCCCTCCCCGGCACGGACCCCCCCCAACCTCCTCCCCGGCATGGACCCCAACCTCCTCCCTGGCACGGACCCCCCCAACCTCCTCCCCGGCACGGACCCCCCATCCCCCTCCCCGGCACGGACCCCCCCCAACCTCCTCCCCGGCATGGACCCCAACCTCCTCCCTGGCACGGACCCCCCCAACCTCCTCCTCGGCACGGACCCCCCATCCCCCTCCCCGGCACGGACCCCCCCAACCTCCTCCCCCCGGCACGGACCCCCCCCCAACCTCCTCCCCGGCACGGACCCCAACCTCCTCCCCGGCATGGACCCCCCATCCCCCTCCCCGGCACGGACCCCCCCCCAACCTCCTCCCCGGCACGGACTCCAACCTCCTCCCCGGCACGGACCCCCATCCCCCTCCCCAGCACTGACCCCCCCCAACCTCCTCCCCGGCACGGACCCCCCCCCAATCTCCTCCTCGGCACGGACCCCCCATCCCCCTCCCCGGCATGGACCCCCCTCACGGCACTCCCCCCGGAGCCCAGCCCACTCTAACCACCCCCCCCCCCCACCCCCCCCGCCGCACACACACACACACACAACCCGAGACACACCTCTCCTCACACATTCAGACTGCGGCCACGCCATCGCCTGCCCAGAGCCAACCCCCCAGGCCGTCACTCACCTCCTCGCTGGTCGGCGTGAACCTGGAGCACAGGGTCACGCCGATGAAAAGGAGGTTTAATTTACGTCGACGTGAACGGTCATCACGTCGACGGGACTTCGGCCCATCCGGAAGGGAGAATATCGGCAGGCCGAAAATCGGCTGCCTTGCGCAGAGCCATGCCATTCTCCGACGGCAGCGGCGACATTAACGCCCCGCCGACTTTTCTCCCTTCGGAGACTTCGGCAACCGGCGGGGGCGGGATTCACGGCGGCCAACGGCCATTCTCCGACCCGCTGGGGGGTCGGAGAATGACGCCCTGGCATCCTTACCTAGTCTGGCCACCATGTCACTCCAGACTCACAGCAATGTGGTTAACACTTCACTAATAATAATAATCTTTATTAGCGTCACAAGTAGGCTTACATTAACACTGCAATGAAGTTACTATAAAAATCCCCTAGTCACCACACTCCGGCGCCTGTTCGGGTGCACAGAGGGAGCATTCAGAATGTCCAATTACCCTAACAAGCACATCTTTCGGGACTTGTGGGAGGAAAACGAAACATCTAGAGGAAACCCACGCAGACACGGGGAGAACGTGCAGACTCCCCACAGACAGTGACCCAAGCGGGAATCGTACCCGGGACTCTGATGCTGTGAAGCAACAGTGCTAACCACTGTGCTACCGTGCCCATTGAAGTAGCCTAGCAAGCCGTGCAATTCAAGGGCAATTAGGGATGGGAAATAAATGCTGGCCTTGCCAATGATGCCCATATTTCATAAAAGAATGAAGAAGCGTGTGGTCACCACAATGCTGGTTGAACACCCTTCTTCGTCTCTAACTGACTGTCCACTTCCAGTTCCACTCCATTTAAGTCTCCCTGCACCGTATTTTTCCATTTGATCATAGGCCTTCCTCCTCCTCATCCTGGCAGTCCGTTTTCCATCACTCGCATCACCTTATCCTCTCTCACTCCATGACACCACCATTTCAATCTTCTCCGTTACTTTTCCTTCATTCACCTTCACTGACTCCCTGATGTGGTGGTTCCTGATTTTGTTCTTGTTCTGCACATCCATCAACATCCACATCGCAAGTCCAGCATTTTCTGTTTTTCCTGCATCCGCAGTAATTTGCTTTTAATTTATTATATCCAGTCATTTCTCTCTTTTTCATGTTGCCCAATTTCCTGTGCTACATATCAATGCCGACCTCACAAGGGTCTTTACAGATTTCTCCTCTTAAGTTTCAGCAATACATTTCCAACGCATAACTGCACGTCTTCCAATGAATCCAACCAGAGCTAATCTGTTGCTTAATTTCCATTCCTACACTTCCATATTCTGCCACAAGCACTTGAAACTATTCCCTCTCTCCCAAATCTGCATCCATGATCTTTACACCCTCAGTCTGATCACCTTTTCCGGGCTCAAATTGATCTTCATACCCCAGTGTTCCAGTGATTTTCTCCAGTTCTCCAGATATTTGGTCATGTTCTCATCATCCCCAACACATAGCGAAATGAAAACAACATTGACCATGGCAATTCCATAATCACTTGCTCGATTAGAACGTCCATGACAATCAGGAGGAGGGAAGGAATAAAGGTCAATTCTTGGTGCAGTCAAACTTTGGCTTTGAAACTCTCACTCACTCCCACACTGAACCGTACTCTCAACTGACAATCCTCCCACATGTTGTCATGAGGATTTGCTTCTGTAAGCTAAGGGTTTGGATGCTCGGGTCCCCCAACCATGTGCATCTCAGCGGTGTGCCGTTCGCTAGCAGCGAGATCCTAACTTCTTAACACTTGTCAATGGAGATACCATTGAAGCCACGCCATGCGCTGGGAAACCTACGGGCGGGGGGGTGTTGCCGGGGGGAACAGAGAATCCCAAACACCAGAGAATTCCGGTCAAGATTTCTGATTTTTTTTTTTCACTGGCTGGATTTAAAACTCAAACCGAGGGCGGGATTCACCACAATCGGCGAATTGGCCCGACGACGGCTCCAAGAACGGAGCGAACCATTCCGGTGTCGGGGCAACCAGAAGTTGCGGGATTCCCTGCACTTCTGGGGGCCAGGCCGGGAGCGGAGGGGTTTGCGCCGTGCCAGCTGGCACCGAAGGGACTGCGCGGGTAAGCGCATGCGCAGAACCGCCGTCGTGGCTTAGCGTAGGTGCAGACCGGCCGGCGTACTCTGGCGCATGCGCAGGGGGGTGTCTTCTCCATGCCGGCCATGGCGGAGCCCTACAGGGGCCGGGCGCGGTAGGAAGTAGTGCCCCCACAGCACAGGCCAGCCCGCAGATCGGTGGGCCCCGATCACAGGCCAGGCCACCTTCGGATCCCCCCCCCCCCCCGAGGACTGCACCAGCCGGCCTACCTGCCAGGTCCCGCCGTGTGGGACCATGTCCAATCCACGCCGGCGGGACTGGCCAGAAACCGACGGCTGCTCGGCCCATTGGGGCCCGGAGAATTGCCTGGGGATCCGCTGCCAATGGCCCCCGACAGGCGTGGCGTGATCCTCGAAAACCGGCGCCAGAGAATATGTCAGCCGCCGTCGGAGTGGCGGGGCGAGATTCGCGCCGCCTCCCGGGGATTCTGCGACTCAGCGGGGAGTCGGAGAATCCTGCCCCCTATATGGACACTTATGGCTGGATTCTCCATTCACTGCCACTGTGATCTGATTGGGCGGAGAATTGCCCGGAAAAAGGCATCGGCGCCAGGAATCAGACCCGTTGCCATTCACTGCTCTCCTGATGCCGGCAACAGCCCACTACCTGCCCCGCACGGCGGGAAAATGCAAATACATAATAGGCATGCAATTAACCAGCTGAAAAGCCGATTATTCACCCCTCCCCCTCCCGCCCCTGATGTGGAAACCCTGACAGCAGGAAATCCACCGAATGGGCTTTGGTGTGAGGGTGGTCAAGCATGGCCCTTGCACAGTGGAGGGCGAGGACGGTCAACAGGTTCAGGGCACTGATAATGTGCCCTTCTGCCATTGCCAGGTTGCCAAGGGCCCTGGGGATTGGGTGGGCTCAGACTATGAGTGAGGGGTTGCCCTCGGGATGGAGGTCCTGAGTCTGGTCTTCCTCTTCCAGCCTTGGGCTTCTGGGAGATACCCCTTGGCAAGCTGATCTTATAAAGCCCTCTGCTGAACAGTATCGTCCTGGTGTACATTTTTCAAATCTGATGTGACCTTGTCACCCTGAATTTCTCTATCTGACAGATGAAGAACATTTCAGGCTGTTCAGTGACGAATCAATGCGGGAACACTTTCCTTTTCCAAACATCTGCTCCCTCAGACAAAAACCTTTAAAACAGCAGTTGTTACAATTGAGAGAGGCTTCCTCAAAAGCCCACAACAGTTGAAAAGGCTTCAAATCCCCTGAGACGCTTTGCAATGCAAAACCTCCATTCAATTTCACAGAACATACTAGCCTGTGATTGACAGTTTAATGGTTCAGACACAGATGCTTGGTGGATTGTATATTTATCTTTCCCTTCAGACTTGGATGCATCTCGAGTACCCTGATTTGGTGCTAACCACAATGTTTATAAACACATTTGCAATGAGTGACAGCTCCTCACCACATAATAGGAGCTAAGTGGTTTCACTTCCTATTTACAACAGAAAGCCCATCCAGGGAGAGGGGGGAGTTGTGCCGGGGTAAAAACCTCACACACAGCCTGAGTCCTACAGGACCCTTGGGGGACCCCTCTCAGCTGCCTGACAGTGCCAGAGAGGCACATTATCAGCGCCCTGGCCCCTGTGACACTCCCCTTGGGATACACCACACCAGGCATGTGTACTGGTGCCATAGGACCAGGGAGTCACTGAAGGAGGGCTGGATCAATCATGTGAGCGTCGTGTGGGGAGGGGCGTAACCTATTATTCCCATGGTGGATGGTGGAGTGTAGGATGCCCCTCCTTGTCAGCGAGGGGAGAGGGTTGGGATTTGTGTTGTGCGGGGTCTGCCGCTGTTCTTTGGGTTGCCTGTTCAAAATAGTGGCCTGGTATCAGTATTCCAATGGAATCCAGCGAGCATTCCACCATGCATGATTTTGCATGGTTGGGGAGTGAGCCATGCTCCTAGTGCCAGCAGAGACCAGCCCCGATTCTTCACTGGCAGGAGCACCTAGGCTCCAGAACAGAGAATGCAGGACGATACTTTTTTGTTAAAGAATCAACCCAGGCAGACTGAGCTGCTGCAAAACAGAATTTTGCATTCAACAAAATTTGAATGAAAACAGACCATACACTGCATGGGAGTGTGAAAATCAGACTATTTACACCTCACTGAGGCTCTTCCAATGTTTCTAAGATTAGAAATCAAAATTCAAATACCTGTTCTGAAATAATAACTGCAACAGGCATGAACTAATCAAACCCCCCTGGAATATGCAACCAGCAAGGTATTTCAAGGGAACCCTGGTCCAATAGGAAAAAGTAAGGAGTGAAAGTACAATGCTGTAATGCACCAGGCTGTGGTTCCATGAGCCTTCTCTCTCCTGCCTGGTGTGTAAAGCGACCACTGCAAGAGTCCTTCCACTTCAGTTCCTTTGTTCCCATTTGTTTTATTTTATTGTTTTGGCCCGCGGTCCCGCAAAGAGGATGTGCTTCAAACAGAAGGCTCAACCTGGCACATCCTTTGCTGTGAACCTGAAATGATGCTGAGTCTGCAGAAAAAGTAGACATTCCTGCCAGAGAAAACCATCTCAAGTCTAGAATCCGTCAATGAAAGTCGTGCATTGTTGGTCTGAGGAATCGGGTGACCTCCTACGGGATTGCTTAGAGTCAGTGGACTGGTCAGTATTTAAAAACTCTGCGACCAGCCTGAACGAGTACGCCACTACAGTAACTGACTTCATTAGTAAGTGTGTAGGAGACTGTGTGCCAAAGAAGCAAATCCGCGTATTTCCCAACCGGAAACCCTGGATGAACAGGGATATCCACTGCTTGCTGAAGTCTCGGTCTGAGGCGTTCAAGTCAGGCGATCCTGACCTCTACAAGAAAGCCAGATATGATTTAAAGAAATCCATCAAAGATGCCAAAAGACAGTACCGGACCAAGGTCGAGTCCCAGGCTAGCCACACGGATCCCCGCCGTCTATGGTAAGGTCTGCAAGACATAACGGGTTACAAGCTGAAGGCATATAAAATCGCTGGCTCCAACGCACCCCTCCCTGATGAGCTCAATGCATTCTATGCCCGCTTTGAGCAAGAGGTCATCGAGAGCAAGCCCTCCACCCCAGAAGCCGCGGATGAACTTGTATCTGAGATCACCACTGCAGACGTCAGAGCAGCCTTCTCGAAGGTCAACCCGCGGAAAGCCACTGGCCTGGATGGGGTACCCGGACGAGCACTCAGGTCTTGCGCAGATCAGCTGGCGGGGGTATTCACAGACATCTTCAACCTCTCTTTACAACAATCTGAGGTCCCTATCTGCTTCAAGAAGATGACCATCATCCCTGTACAAAAGAATGTCAAGCAGCGTGCCTTAATGACAATCGTCCAGTGGCCCTGACATCCATCATCATGAAGTGCTTCGAAAGGTTAGCCATGGCACGAATCAACTCCAGCCTCCCGGATTGCCTTGATCCACTACAGTTCGCCTACCGCTGCAACAGGTCCACAGCAGACGCCATCTCCATGGCCCTGCACTCTACCCTGGAACACCTAGATAACAAAGACACCTATGTCAGACTCCTATTTATCGACTACAGCTGAGCCTTCAACACCATCATTCCTACGAAACTCATCTCCAAACTCTGTGGCCTTGGCCCCGGCCCCTCCCTCTGCGACTGGATCCTGATCTTTCTAACCCACGGGCGACAATCAGTAAAGATAGGCAACAACACCTCCTCCACGATCATCCTCAACACCGGTGCCCCACAAGGCTGTGTCCTCAGCCCCCTACTATACGCCTTCTACACCTATCACTGTGTGGCCAAATTCCCCTCCAACTCGATTTTCAAATTTGCTGATGACACCACCATAGTAGGTCGGATTTCAAACAATGAGGAGACAGAGTACAGGAATGAGATAGAGAATCTGGTGAACTGGTGCAACGACAATAATCTCTCCCTCAATGTCAACAAAACGAAGGAGATTGTCATCGACTTCAGGAAGCGTAGTGGAGAACATGCCCCTGCCTACATCAATGGGAACAAAGTAGAAAGGTTCGAGAGCTTCAAGTTTTAGGTGTACAGATCATCAACAGCCTGTCCTGGTCCCCCCATGCCGACACTAGTTAAGAAAGCCCACCAACGACTCTAGTTTCTCAGAAGACTAAGGAAATTTGGCATGTCAGCTACGACCCTCACCAACTTCTACAGGTGCACCATAGAAAGCATTCTTTCTGGTTGTATCACAGCGTGGAATGGAGCCTGCTCTGCCCAAGACCGCAGGAAACTACAAAAGGTTGTGAATGTAGCCCAGTCCATCACGCAAGCCAGCCTCCCATCCATTGACTTTATTTATAATTCCCGCGACTTCAGAAAGGCAGCCAGCATAATTAAGGACCCCACGCACCCGGACATACTCTCTTCCACCTTCTTCCGTCAGGAAAAAGATACCAAAGTTTGAGGTCACGTACCAACTGACTCAAGAACAGCTTCTTCCCTACTGCCATCAGACTTTTGAATGGACCTGCCTCGTATTAAGTTGATATTTTCTCGACACCTTGCTATAACTGTAACATTATATTCTGCAGTCTCTCCTTCCTTCCCTATGTACGGTATACATTGTTTGTACAGCATGCAAGAAACAACACTTTTCACTGTATACTAATACATGTGACAATAATAAATCAAATTAAATCAAATCAAAAGGTGGAAGAAATACAAAAATGAAAGACTGAGCTTCAGAAAGACATTGACTGGTAGTCATCCCAGTGCATCAGAGACCTTTATCCTTTTATTATTCTTAATATTTTATTCCCCTTTCCCCCTCTGTGTTGTTTGCCTGTGTATGTGTATATATGGAGAGAGTGGGGTGAGTTAGGAAGGGGGTATAGATAATCAGTTACATTTTCTGTCTGTTTAATTATATCACTGCAAATAATAAAAGGATCCTTATGTTTTAAAGTTACAAACCTGGTGACTGTATTTTATTGGGCTCAACCAAGGATCTTGGGCGGGATTCTCTGATCCTGAGGCTAAGTGTTGATGCGTCGTAAACACAGTTGCGTTTTACAACGGCGTTAACAGGCCCCCAGGAGCAGCTGTTCTGAGCCCTACAGGAGGCCAGCACAGCACTTGAGCGACCCACGCCGCTCCAGCTGCAGATACCAGCGTCAAATGGGCGCCGTGGGTCTGCGCATGCGCAGTGGGATCGGCGCCAATGCGCGCATGTGCGGTGGCTTCCTTGTCCGTGCCGGCCCCAACGCAACATGCCATAGGGCTACGTGGGCTAGCACGGAGCAAAAAAGACCCCCAACCCGAGAGGCGGGCCTGCCAATCGGTCGGCCCCGATCGCGGGCCAGGCCACAGCGGAGGCCCCCCCTGGTTCGGAACCGCCCTCCCCCCCCCCCCCCCCCACCAGGCCGCCCCGAAAGGATGCACGCCGAGGTCCCGCCGGGTAAGGCCACATGTGGAAGCCGCCGACTGCACTGGCGCCAATGGCGCCAATTCTCTGCTCACCGTCGGGGCGGTGGCGCGTGATTCGCGCCCGACCAGCCGATTCTCCGACCCGGCATGGGCTGAGAGAATCCCGCCCCTCTTTTCACCTGTGCTGCCACTCCGGAAGAAGTGGGGGCTGGAATTGACCACGCACTAGCCCAGGGTGCTGTGACATAATTTGGGGGCTCGTCCCGTGACCTTTGGAAATGTTGACAGCAAGTATTTGGGATGCAGCAAATATTGTGTTGGAGAAAAGGATGACTCTGGAAACTGCTGAAGCTTTTCTTCAGGTGGAGGACTTGTCTTTGGTTTAGTAACAGGACGAAAACGCAACAAGATGAGTTGGTTGAATTGGCAAGTGAATTAAAAATAATGGTGATGGTTAAATGTATGAAGGCAGAAATATATGGGGCTGGATTCTCCGCACGCCGACACCAAAATCGCGGCCGGCGCCGGGGCAGAGAATCCAGTTTCGCGCACGAAATTGGGACCAGCGCCGGTTCACCGATTCTCCGGGCCCTGAAAAGTGGCCTAGCACCGACCTGGGGCCATTGCCAGAGGCCCGCTCCACCATTCTCCGCCCCCCGACCGGCCGGAGTCCCGACAGCGTGGATCTAATATGGTCCAGCCGGTCAGGAAACTCGCGTGGCCGGACTGATTTTGGGCGGGCGATCAGGGTCGGGCACGTGGCCGCTTGGGGGAACTTCTAGGGGGAGGGGGTTCAGCTCCACGGTCTGAGTGCACCATGGAGCACGACGCAGCTGCTGGAGGCTGCCGCCATGCACATGCTCAGCCTCCGATCCGGAAGTGCGGGGGCCCATATCTGCAGCAAAAGCAGCAAGCTTCCCAACGGGTCACTGCTAGGCCCCCTGCAGGGCTTAGAATATGTGGCCCTTTGATGCAAGTTTTCCTGTCGTGAAATGCCACCGTTCTTACGACGGCGTGGGGGACATAGTCCCAAAAACGGAGAATCCAGCCCATGATGTGTTGCAACCCCAGTTCAAGTGGGGCTGAAATTGACCCTGCCGTAACCCAGGATATCATGACACCAACCTTAGCAGAAAACAATTTCAAACTGAGGTATTTTAAAACATATAAACCTGCTCCATACAACTGCATCCAGGAGAACAGCGATGCTAAACAGCCACAACACTGAACCAGCACATCAAGCCCAATCATGGAGTGCTAACCCTGTACTTATTTTTTCATGCACTGTAAAATCCTTACTCAGCCATCTGTACCTGTATAATAATGGCTCACATATTGCAAACCACAATCTCTGTAAATTCTTTGAAAAAAAACTGTTACAGTTGAACACAGTGTGGGAGAATAGGTGAGTCATTATGCTCCTCTTCACCTGGTCATGACAGTGCCTTGTATTAGTCGGACATATTGGGATTAGAAAAGTTAGAATCAAGTCTGCACCAGCTGTTGGAAAGAGCACCCAACCCAAGCCCACACCTCCACCCTATCCCCATAACCCAACCTAACCTTTTTGGACACTAAGGGCAATTTAGCATGGCCAATCCACCTAACCTGCCCATCTTTGGACTGTGGGAGGAAACCGGAGCACCCGGAGGAAACCCACGCAGGCGCGGGGAGAACGTGCAGACTCTGGACAGACAGTGGCCCAAGCCGGGAATCGAACCTGGGATCCTGGAGCGGTGAAGCAACTGTGCTAACCACTGTGCTCCTGTGCCTTTAGGTGGTTATTTTTGACCAGCGCAGATGTGGTGGGCCGAAGGTCCTTTTCTGTGCTGTGCACTTCTATGACTCCATGACTCTACATGTTTCAGGGTTGTCAGAAGCTTTGCCCCATTGATGGTCAAGTGGTATTTTTCCATCTTAGCTCATGTGGACAGATCTCACCCTTTTTCGGACGTATTATTCCTTATTCCTACCAGAGTAATGATCAGAGCCTTCAAGACTGTTGACACAAATTCAGTTCCACATTATGTTCATCTACCTTGTCATCATATTTTCAACAACAATATGAATTTGTATTGAATATTTAGTTTTTAAAAATCCAAAGGTGCTTCACAGGAATGTAATTGGACAAAATTTGACATTGCACAAAATCAATAGCCAGTCGGACGGGATATCCAAATTTTTGGTCAGGGAGGTGAGTCAAAAGGAATCTTTTAAAGGACAAACGAGAGGCAGTCATGGATCATGAGCAGAAAGCATTTCCAATGTGTCTGAAATAACCTCACAGTGCACTTAAACAATAGCCAATTACAGCTATAAATAAAATGCATAACATTATTACCATGAATGGTGAAGGCCGATAAGCGAGAAGTACCATTAACATTACGATGGATAAACATGACTGGTGAGTTACTCTGTTTATTCTAAGAATATGTGGCTCTTGGCAGAATTTTATGTTCATCTTTTACTTAAACTCTGCAGCAGTCCAGGTTTTGTGCTTCTGCTTGTCATGGCACATGTAAAATAGCAATCCGGCGAGCAGTCAAATTAACATCATTCCCGTAGATTAATTGAAGTGAAAGTACTTAAGGTGGAATATTTTGCTGGGAGCAGAGCTGTGTCAATTATCTAGCTGGCCCCATTAGTTCCTCAATGCAATTAAAACTTTCAAATCTATCTCCCTCCCATCTAAAAGCGAGGCCGCAATTCATATTGAATTTGTGGGGTCAATTCTCTATGGCTGCGAAGGTCAGTTTCTTTTACCAAGATCACATTCAGTTAGAACTCAGATTGTCCCCTACAAGCTTTGCCTATTCATACTCCAGGTGGCTTTGCTTTACAAAGTAATGCATTCATTGTGCGGAATTTAATGGGGCCCATAGGAGTAGAAAACGAGGCATCTAGGAGGACTTAATTGATTTCCTGACATCGGTTTAATGTTGACAAACTCAGTAATTGTTAGTGGCAGAGTGGCCATCACCTGCCTAGTGAACTCACATCTGTGTAACATCTGT
This sequence comes from Scyliorhinus torazame, assembly GCF_047496885.1. Lineage (NCBI taxonomy): Eukaryota > Metazoa > Chordata > Chondrichthyes > Carcharhiniformes > Scyliorhinidae > Scyliorhinus > Scyliorhinus torazame. Next base: position 28,720,310 of record NC_092721.1, on the reverse strand, counting down.
TCCTCATTCAATGGGAACCTCACCAAATTAAGTACAACCTTCAAGATTAAGTCAGTTGTGCACAGGAAACGTCCGCCTAAACCTCTATCCCTGACATCTTGAAGGTGGCATGCACCAAGCAAGGTTGTTCATTCTTTGGATTTGAGGTGAGTTTTCTGTCTTTGTCTGAATCAGTTGCTCAGCAGGAGGGGAGTAAGTGAAGCTGGACAGTCCAGTAGCGGCAAGGAGCAGGGAGAGGGCGGTGGCGGTCAGGCACTCAAATAGCGAGGGACTGATGTGTAAGGGCAGGAGGGGTTCCAGAAGGTGCCTGAAGGAAGCCTAGCTGCAGCCTGTACAGCGTCTGTCACTGCAGTCCCGCGTGTTCAGGGAGGCAGCTGCACCGCATATGGTGGGTCAACAGTGAGAGAAGGGATATCACGTTTGAAGCAGAGCAAGTCCAAATGGAGGGAGCGCAGGTCAAGGGTCGAGGGATATCAAGGGTAGGCCAGGAATAATGGAGGGTGTAGTGAGGCTTCTTTAAAAGGGTGGGCTCCATTGACCACATGACCGGTTCGGGGCCAATCGCTTGGAAGCAAGCGGATCCCCGGCTAATAGGGAGTTCCCATGTGGCCTTGGGAGCAGGATTCCTTTTTTTTTTAAATTTAGAGTACCCAATTCATTTTATTTCCAATTAAGGGGTAATTTAGCGTGGCCAATCCACCTACACTGCTCATCTTTGGGTTGTGGGGACGAAACCCATGCAAACACGGGGAGAATGTGCAAACTCCACACGGACAGTGACCCAGAGCCAGGATCGAACCTGGGACCTCAGCGCCGTGAGGCAGCAGGGCTAACCCACTGCGCCACCGTGTTGACCTTGGGAGCAGGATCCTGACTTTGCGGCCAAAGTGGTAAGACCTATTATATTCTGTGCTTGTTACTTATCTGCCTTTCGCTTTCATCAATTAACTCCTTTGTTTCTTACTGGCAGCCTCCAGTGTGTGTCTCAAGCCATCACATTGGCGATGAGGTAAAAGTTTGGTTCACAGGTATCGTGAGTTAAGGGGGGGAGGAAGGAAGAGTTGAGAAAGTAGAAAAACTCCAGCAAAAGTTGGAATCACTTAAACTGGGAGTAAAAATGCGTATCATTGGGAAACAAAACCCATTTGATCAAGGGACTGAGGGTTGGAGTCAGCACATCGAACAGCTCTGCTATTCTTCTACCACGAACGGTGTCACAGGTGAGGAAACATAGGACGTGATACTTCCGACAGTTTTTGGACCTCAAACATATAATTTGATTAGGATCCTCACATCCCCGGAGGCACCCAACTCAAAGACATTGGACCAGATAGTAAAATTGGTCAAAGGACATTGGGGCATCAAGCCAAGCCAGAGGTGGACTGTTGTCGTTGTGGGGGAGACCATCCCGAGGAGACTTGTCATGTTTGGGAGTTTGTGTGTTTCCAATGCAACTGAAGGGGGCACATTCAAGCACGTTGCTGCGCGAGGCCAAGTGCGCCAGTGCAAAAAAAAACCAGCAGCAGCAGTCAACAGCGCCTTTTAACATAATGGAGAAGAGCTCTGAAGAAGAGCGTGCAGTGGATCGGTTGAATGCAATCCAGTTGAATTAGATGGCTCTGATTGAAATTGTCTTGAGGGTAAATGGCAAAGCCCTCAAAATAGAAGTCAACACCAGGGCTTTGGTGGCCATAATAGGAGAGCAGAGTTTCATTATCTTTGTGCGGGAACTCAGCCTTTAACCTTGAAGAGTACCACAGCCAAGCATTCCATGTACACCGGGGAAACTTTGAAGATCCTTGGAAACACCAACACACCAGTGGCATCCAAGGGCAGGAGGCCAATCTGCCCTCGCTTGTCATGGTAGGCACAGACCCAGTCTGATGAGGAGAGACTGGTTACAGAAGGTAAAGCTTAATTGGCTGGAAATTTTCAAAATATCCAATGGCATCCTCCAAGACGTCTTAAAGGAGGTCTGAAGAAATTTTTCACAAGGAACTACGCTGGATTAAAGGCCTCAACACCAAAAACTCAGTCAATCCAGATTCAATGCCTAAGTTCTTCAGAGCCAGACCACTGACATACACACTGCATCAGAAGGTTGAAGCAGAGCTGAAGAGATTGGAAGAGCTCGGCATAATTAAGCCGGTTCCATTTTCTCAGTGGGCGGAGCCAATAGCCCTGTTCTCAAACCAGATCATTCAATAAGAATTTGTGGGGACTATAAGCAAACTATAAATCAGGCTGCCCAATTCCCTGAATCGAGGACCTCTATGCCAAGCTGAGAGGGGCCTTACCCGTTCAAAATTGAACCTTAGTCATGCCTATCTGCAAGTAGAGTTGGATGAGGAGCCTCAGAGGTTTGCCACAATAAATACCCACAAAGGTCTCTTTCCGTACATAAGACTACCATTCGGCATCCTTTACACAGAAGTGCACATTCACACAGTTACACTTTATAGATTCGCTATCGGTCTCATGCACCCAATATTTTTGCAACCTCACATGGTGGAGGAGAGGAGTCACATAGGTGCCTGCATCAGTCAAGGGGCCTGGAGGGCAGGAGGAGTTCAATCAAGGCCATCTTCACCGCCAAAGAGAATTGGCACATCAGCGTGTCTTCAGAACATACGCTCACTACCTTTAAATGTCTGCGAGGCAATGCCAGAGACGGCTAAGGCGTTCCTGGGAGGTGGCCATTGACCATTGTGCATTCTTTCGACAAGACCCCATGGCTTTGGAGGGATCCCTATGCCTGTTGTCTTCTAGGCAATTGTAGCCTTAATCTTCTGCATCAATGGCACATGTCAGGACCCCACAGAGGACATGTATGACATCTCATAGGCTGTAATACATAGAGGCACACTCGAGGTGACCATTACCTTGATCAACAAATTCATACAATTCTCACTAGATGCTGATGGCTAGGCCGCTAGTGCAGTCAGCTTTGGGGACACCATAAATTACCACAGATTTATGGTGTAATCGATTGTACACATGTAGCTATTCAAGCTCCCTGGGACCAGTCAGCTGCAGTTGCCAATTGGAAAAGGTTCCACTGCCTTGATGCTCACCTGGTCTGTGACCACTGAAATAAAAAGCTGCAGTGTGTGCTCATAGATTCATAGATTGTAGAAATTTACAGCATAGGGAGAGGCCATTTGACCCTTCATGTTCATGCCAGTCATGCCATGTTCATGCCAGTCAACAAAGATTTGACGACACTAATCCCATTCTCCTGCATTCATGTCTTTCTTTATGCAGTGATATTTTTTTCAGGTTTTATAAATTCCTAACTGCCTCTTCAGAATCGACTACTTCCTCCCAGTTCTGAATCAACAAATCTGACCACTTTGGACTACACTTCTGAACTTTTAATGTAAATTCGCAAACAACAGCCCCGGCATTGAACTCTGTTGGGACACCCAAGCAGTGCTTCTTCCCGCATCGTGATATAAGTTTACTGACAAGGCCCTCATTGTTTAAACCAATTTCCTTTTCATTCCAAAGGTTTAACCTGAATCCCCACTGCTATGAGCTGTTCGAATAGCCTTTCATCTGAAACTTCAAATGCCTTTCTGAAGGCTCAAACCAGCTTGTTAACCAACGCTTTGGTCACCTCGGGAAATTATAATTTCGAAGCTCATTATCAGCTTCTTTCATCGTTTTGTCTTTATTTTCTCCTTCACACTTAAAGCACCTTGGAATGATTCTGACTTTCAAGGGTGCATTAAAATTACAAGCATTTTTCTGAGAATGTTTTTCAACATAGTAGAATCAACTAGGAAATAGCACTTCAAAAACGTGCAGGTTAGGTGGATTGGCCGTGCTAAATTGTTCTTAGGTTAGGTGGGGTTATGGGGATAGGGTGGAGGTGCGGGCTTTATTAGCGTGCTCTTTCCAAGAGCCGGTGCAGTCCAGATGGGCCGAATGGCCTTTTTCTGCACTATGAAATTCTAGATTCTATGATTCACATTCAGCAAATTATTTGGTCTTATTTCGTTTCAGGATATATTTTGAGGCTCAGTCATGCATGTGGGATATTAAAAATAACATTGGTCCCATCCATGCCAACCTATGCCACCTCATGAGCTTTCCATACACTCATGGTTCTTTTTAAGCCGATGCTAATCAATGCCACTGCAACCACACCCATGACCCTTTCTAGCCTCATGCCAACTTAGTGCCAACTCACGCAAAGCCACTTCACCTTCCGTGCTTTACCCTTACACCTCACATGCTACATTCATTCTACGTGAAGTTGGGGTACTTTAACCAAAAATATTGGGCGGAATTTTACAGCCCTCCCAGAATTGGGTTGGCAGGCAGAAGGGGCTGTAATATTAGATGTCATGACAGTGGTGCCATGCCAATTTCTGTTTTTTTTTAATCAATAGCAGGAGAGCCGTAGGGTGGCTTGCTAATACTTGAAACAATTTAGTCCCTTAAGTGACCAATTAATGACCCAATGCTGCTGATGTGTTCACACTGAAGGGGGATGGGCTCTCCTTTCAGGCACTCTGCGCTCACCGGAACACCTTGCCCCCCACCATGTTACTCGCCCACTCTATGTGTCCACCTACCCCGCAAATCTGCCAACCTTTCCCCAGCAAAACATGGAATAATCTAGGTCACCAGATCCATGACTCTTTGGTATTGATGTCCCAGCAGTGATCACTGCTCCCTCGAGCAACAGGAATGTGAAATGTTTTGATTGATTGACAGCTCTTGGAGGTGGGACTTCCTCCCACATGGGAAGGCAAGTGTCACCCTCAGTCAATTAGCCAATGGATGGCTGTTAAATTGCAGTGGGGCGCGCAGAGAGTGCTAAGACCTGCTTTTTCAGATGGGGGAGGGGGGATGGTGGTCTGAAGATTGTGGATCCAAGGCCAACACCCCCACATAGAATTCCAGCCATTTTGTGCACGCCTGCAGGCTAGAATGCCCGAGATGATAATTTAACTGCCCACATTTTTAGTCCTGGGTAGGAGGGTGACACTTGCAAAATGACTGTCAAGGCACCAGAATTTCTGTCTGGGAGTGGGGTAGATTTGCAGTTTGGGTGGGGGAGGGGGGTGGATGGAGGGCCTCACATTCCCATACATTCCCCATGCCCCATTCATGCCACCTCATGCCCAATATACACAGACATTGTGCTTTAAAACCCCTAAAACCAACTTATGTTACTCTAGCCACACTCATGATCCTTTATAGCCCCCATGTCAACTTGTTGCTAATCCATGCCCCCCCCCCCCCCCAATCTTTTGCCTTATACCTACCATGTCAACTCACCTAGTATCTATTCTGGGCAGACCTAAGCATCTCTGCAAAAATTTGATAAAATAAAGCTATATCAAATATATTTCAAAGTGTCTATTGCAAACTTCCCTATATTGTGAAACAAACTTCACATTCATCAAAAGCAGTATTACTACTACATTCCTTCAACTAAGCAAAGCCTTGTTGACAACAGACATATCATCCAATGGCTCAATCCCGAATGACATCAAATATTGGAATTCATAGTCCCACATCAGAGAGACTGTGAACTGGCAGGCACCCTACTTTAACAATGATTGGTCATGAAATTGGTCACACAGCACAAATCTAGTTATTCAGCCCTCTGGTTTATGTCAATGGACAGGGTGAAACAGCAAATAATCATTTTTTTTAAAAAGACATCAGACATTTTTTTTCAAAGATTTCAAGGGCTGAACTTTTAAATGGCCTCACAGCTTGCTTGCTCCCTTTGACTGCTCTCTTTGACAAGCCCCTTTGATAGGTTTCCATGGCAGTTATTCCTGGCAGTTTTGACAGTTGACTTTGACAGATCTGTTAATAGTTCCAATGAGCATGGCAATAAAGTTTATGCACTTTTTATGTATGTTAATGTCTACCTGCAAAAATTTCAAAGGTCACCTGACCTGCTCCAAAGGCCATCCAATCTCAACCACTGGGGCCAGATCCAAAGGAGTACGCTGGCCATCCAAACAAATCCAGCATGTTCAGATCTGCTCTTCCCAGGTCTAATCTGCACATTTGAGGATTCGCACTCGTGACGAGCAAAATCCCACTTCGCTGGAAGCAGCTGAAGATATAAATGGGAAGTTGCCTCCAGAAACATGCGTGAGAAATGTCCATAATCCCACCCTTGTAAAAATGGGAAGTGCTATGTTGTGGGGGCGGGACTTTTTGAGCGGGATTCTCCGACACCCCACTGGGTCGGAGAATCGCCGGGGGGGGGGGTGGCATGAATCCTGCCCCTGCCGGCTGCCGAATTCTCTGGCGACGGGGATTTGGGTGGGGGCAGGATTTGTGCAGCGCCGGTCGGCAGCCGCTGGCAGCAGCCCCCCCCCCGGCAATTCTCCGGCCCGCGATTGGCCGAGTGGCCGCCGTTTTTTGCCGGTCCTGCCAGCATAAATTAGAGTAGGTCCATACCGGTGGGACTTGGCGGCGCGGGCGGCCTCCAGGGTCCTCGGGGGGGGGACGCGGGGGGATCTGGCCCCTGGAGGTGTCCCCACGGTGGCCTGGCCCGCGAACAGGGCCCACCAATCCGCGGGCGGGCCTGTGCCGTGGGGCACTCTATTCCTCCGCGTCGGCTGCTGTGGTCCTCCGCCATGGCCGGCGCGGAGAAGATCCCCCCGCGCATGCGCTGGGATGGCGCCAGCACACACTGGCACTCCCGTGCATGCGCTAACTCATGGCAGCCAGCGGAGGTCTTCGCCGCCGGTTGGCGTGGCGCCAAGCCCCTTCCCCGCCGGCCAGCATGGCGCAAACCACTCCGGCGCCGGCCTAGCCCCTGAAGGGGCGGAGTATTCCACACCTTTGAAGCGGCCCGACGCCGGAGTGGTTCACGCTACTCCTCTTTGCCAGGACCCCCCGCCCCGCCGGGTAGGGGAGAATCCCGCCCCTTCAGGCAGGCGATCCCAGACCCATGTTATGCTCCTCATGCTCAATGTGGGAGTTCAGGGACGCGGCCGATGCCCCTGACTCCTTCATGTGCGGGAAGTGTGTCCAGCTGCAGCTCCTGTTAGACCGCATGACGGCTCTGGAGCTGCGGATGGACTCCCTTTGGCGCATCCGCGATGCTGAGGAGGTCGTGGATAGCACTTTCAGTGAGTTGGTCACACCGCAGATTGGGATTGGTGAGGGAGACAGGGAGTGGGTGACCAAAAGGCAGAGAAAGAGCAGGAAGGCAGTGCAGGTGTCCCCTGTGGTCATCTCCCTCCAAAACAGGTATACCTTTTTGCATACTGTTGGGGGAGATGACTCACCAGGGGAAGGCAGTAGTAGCCAGGCTCATGGCACCGTGACTGGCTCTGCTGCCAGAAGGGCAGGAAAAAGACTGGCAGGGCTCTTGTCACAGGGGATTCAATTGTAAGGGGAGTAGACAGGCGTTTCTGTGGTCGAAAACGAGACTCCCGAATGGTTTGTTGCCTCCCGGGTGCATGGGTCAGGGATGTCTCAGATCGGCTGCAGGACATACTGAAGGGGGAGGGTGAACAGCCAGTTGTCGTGGTGCAAATAGGCACCAACGATATAGGTAAAAAACAGGATGAGGTCTTACAATCAGAATTTAGGGAGTTAGGAGATCAGTTAAAAAGTAGGACCTCAAAGGTAGTAATCTCAGGATTGCGACCAGTGCCACGAGACAGTCAGAGTAGAAATTCAAGAATAGTTAGAATGAATACGTAGCTTGAGAGGTGGTGCAGGAGGGAGGAGTTCAGGTTTTGGGGACATTGGATCTGGTTCTGGGGGCAGTGAGACCATTACAAATCGGATGGACTACAACTGGGCAGGACTGGAACCAATGTCCTTGGAGGTGCTTTTGCTAACACTGTTGGGGAGGTTTTAAACTAATGTGGCCGGGGGATGGGAACCAGATTAGGAAGTTAGAGATCAGTAAAGCGGCAGCAACTAAAGCCAGTCAGGTACTAGATAATAAACTCAATGTGACTAAGCGGAAGAGTAGACAGGGAAGAGATGATGAACGCAAAGGGACAGGTGGTCTGAGGTGCATTTGTTTCAATGCGAGAAGTGTAGCAGGTAAGGCAGATGAACTTAGGGCTTGGATTAGTACCTGGGAATATGATGTTATTGGTATTACTGAGACTTGGTTGAGGGAAGGGCAAGACTGGCAACTAAATATCCCAGGGTATAGATGCTTCAGGAGGGATAGAGAGATAAGTAAAAGGGGTGGAGGAGTTGCATTACTGGTCAGAGATGATATTGCAGCTGTGATTGAGGAGGGCACGGTGGAGGATTCGAGCTCTGAGGCAATATGGGTAGAGCTAAGAAATAGGAAGGGTGCAATAACATTGTTGGGACTTTACTACAGGCCTCCCAAAAGCGAGCGTGAAGTAGAGGTACAAATATGTAAACAGATTATAGAAAAATGTAGGAGCAATAGAGTGGTCGTGATGGGAGATTTTAACTTCCCCAACATTGAATGGGACTCATGTAGTGTTGGAGACGTAGATGGAGCAGAATTTCTAAGGAGCATCCAGGAGAGATTTTTAGAGCAGTATGTAAATAGTCCAACTCGGGAAGGGGCCATCCTGGACCTGGTATTGGGAAATGATCCCGGCCAGGTGGTTGAAATTTCAGTTGGTGATTACTTTGGGAACAGCGATCACAATTCCGTAAGTTTTAGAATACTCATGGACAAAGACGAGAGTGGTCCTAAAGGAAGAGTGCTAAATTGGGGAAAGGCCAAGCATAACAGAATTCGGCAGGAGCTAGGGAATATGGATTGGGAGCAGCTGTTTCAGGGTAAATCCACATTTGAAATGTGGGAGTCTTTTAAGGAAAGATTGATTGGAGTGCAGGACAGACATGTCCCTGTGAAAATGAGGGATAGAAATGGCAAGATTAGGGAACCATGGATGACGGGTGGAATTGTGAGACTAGCTAAGATGAAAAAGGAAGCATACATAAGATCTAGGCGACTTAAAACTGATGAAGCTTTGGAGGAATATCGGGAAAGTAGGACAAATCTCAAACACGCAATAAAGAAGGCTAAAAGGGGTCATGAAATATATTTGGCTAACAGAGTTAAGGAAAATCCCAAAGCCTTTTATTCATATATAAGGAGCAAGAGGGTAACTAGAGAAAGGATTGGCCCACTCAAAGACAAAAGAGAGAATTTATGCGTGGAGTCAGAGGAAATGGGTGAGATTCTTAATGGGTACTTTGCATCGGTATTCACCAAGGAGTGGGACATGATGGATGTTGAGGCTAAGGATGGATGTTTAAATACTCTAGGTCAAGTCGGCATAAGGAAGGGGGAAGTTTTGGGTATTCTGAAAGGCATTAAGGTGGACAAGCCCCCAGGTCCGGATGGGAACTATCCCAGGTTACTGAGGGAAGCGAGGGACAAAATAGCTGGGACCTTAACAGACATCTTTGCAGCATCCTTGAGCACGGGTGAGGTCCCGCAGGACTGGAGAATTGCTAATGTTGTCCCTTTGTTTAAGAAGGGTAGCAGGGATAATCCAGGGAATTATAGACCTGTGAGCTTGACGTCAGTGGTAGGCAAAACTGTTGGTGAAGATACTGAGGGATAGGATCTATTCACATTTGGAAGAAAATAGACTTATCAGTGACAGGCAGCATGGTTTTGTGCAGGGAAGGTCATGTCTTACAAACCTAATAGAATTCTTTGAGGCAGTGACAAAGTTAATTGAGGGAAGGGCTGTAGATGTCATATACATGGACCTGAATAAGGCGTTTGATAAAGTTTCCCATGGCAGGTTGATGGAAAAAGTGAAATCGTATGGGGTTCACGGTGTACTAGCTAGATGGATAAAGAACTGGCTGGGCAACAGGAGACAGAGAGTAGCGGTGGAAGGGAGTGTCTCAAAATGGAGAAAGGTGACTAGTGGTGTTCCATAGGGATCCGTGCTCGGACCACTGTTGTTTGTGATATACATAAATGATCTGGATGAAGGTATAGGTGGCCTGATTAGCAAGTTTGCAGATGATACTAAGATTTGCAGATAGCGAGGAGGACTGTCAGAGAATACAGTAAAATATAGATAGATTGGAGAGTTGGGCAGAGAAATGGCAGATGGAGTTCAATCCAGGCAAATGCGAGGTGGTGCATTTTGGAAGATCTAATTCAAGAGCGGACTATACGGTCAATGGAAGAGTCCTGGGGAAAATTGATGTACAGAGAGATCTGGGAGTTCAGGTCCATTGTACCCTGAAGGTGGCAACGCAGGTCGATAGAGTGGTCAAGAGGGCATACAGCATGCTTGCCTTCATCGGACGGGGTATTGAGTACAAGAGTCGGCAGGTCATGTTACAGTTGTATAGGATTTTGGTTAGGCCACATTTGGAATACTGCGTGCAGTTCTGGTCGTCACATTACCAGAAGGATCTGGATGCTTGAGAGAGGGTGCAGAGGAGGTTCACCAGGATGTTGCCTGGTATGGAGGGTGATAGCTATGAAGAAAAGTTGAGTAGGTTAGGATTGTTTTCGTTGAAAAGACGAAGGTTGACGGGGGACCTGATTGAGGTCGACAAAATTATGAGAGGTATGGACAGGGTGGATAGCAACAAGCTTTTTCCAAGAGTGTCAATTACAAGGGGTCACGATTTCAAGGTAAGAAGGGGAAAGTTTAAGGGAGATGTGCGTGGAAAGTTTTTTACGCAGAGGGTGGTGGGTGCCTGGAACGCTTTGCCAGCGGAGGTGGTAGAGGCGGGCACGATAGCATCATTTAAGATGCATCTAAACAGATATATGAATGGGCGGGGAACAGAGGGAAGTAGATCCTTGGAAAATAGAAGACAGGTTTAGATAAAGGATCTGGATCGGCGCAGGCTGGGAGGGCCGAAGGGCCTGTTCCTGTGCTGTAATTTTCTTTGTTCTTTGTTCTTATTTTCAGGCATTTCCATTAATTTTGCCATGATGGAGAGCCTGTCCGTCGTGGCAAAAAATCTCAGCCAAAATACTTGAATGAAAGTTAGATAAAATTGTGCGAATAAAATGTGGAGAAAAAAATCATTCCAGTCCCAGAGGACCATAGGCTGTTCTCCCCTTTGAGAGCTGACTGGTGGTGATTTAACCTGAGGGTCACCACACCTTAGGTGAGGGGCCAGGTTGGGAAGGCGGGGCCTTCACAAAGACCCTCAGCCGGTATGGGGATTGAACCCGCGTTGCTGGCGTCGCTCCGGTTCACAAACCAGCCGCCCAGCCAACTGAGATAACCGATCCCCCCCAGGCATTGCCTGTGGCTGGGATCGAACCAGTTATGCTGCACAGATGGACATGTCCAATATAACACCTGAACAACAGGAAATGGGACAACTGGCCATTATTCACATTTGTAATATGTAACATACCTGTGTTAAAGTCCGCACAATGCAGAAAGTTGTTCTGAAAGTGCCATGCCATATTTCAGGAAATGACAGTATACAATGCCTCAACGACTTAGAAGAGAAAAAATGCAGCTCTTCTTCACGATAAAACGGCAACAATTTCCATGACTCAAAATGGCTTTGTAAAAATAAGTCAAATCATACACTTTAATTCAATGCAAACAGAACAGAAAAGTGAACATACAAAATGCCTAAAATCTCTTAAAAGGATGCAACAGGTAAAGATAATTATTCAGAAGTAAAGCAAAATACCACCCAAAACAGGAGAAAATGATGGTTATTAAATAAATAGTGGCTCTGTTTTTAAACAATGGTTCATATCGTGCTGTGCTGAAAGTAGTGAGGCTATTAGCACTTGCCAGTGTTTCAAGGGAAATCAGACAGCAATGGCTGGCATCTGCACTTATGCAGTTAAATGTGGAAATCCTGAACTGGTTGCCGGATGTACCTAGCTCCCCTGTTCGAGTCCTTGATGATAGGTTGAGCATTGAATTTGCTGCAATGGTATGAACTTTGGGTGCTTGCCCAGTAATGAGACACTAAAGAGAGCAGAAAATATTAGGGCAGGTGTATCTAGGAGTAAGCTAGTTTTAACGGTGGAATGAGTTATATTTATTACTGAACAACCTCTAATCCTAACAATTTAACCATGGAGTCGCGTTCTTTCAGCAGAAAATTAATGCTGAAAATATTCATTTGCATTTTATTTTTTCCTGATTGTCCCTATTATTGATCTCTCTTAATCTTATCCAGATGGCTTAATCATTATTTTGCTTCCTGAACATGAGTTAAATGTTATTTATATTTCCTCCTCTTTTTGCTTCCTGGTTTGCAGTCTGCGTGCCTCAGTGAGAATATTTCATTTTGATTGGTTGGAGACCCTCACTTGTTCTGCTTGCAGGTACCACAGTTGCCCTGAGGAGGGCACTACACTGAAACAGATGCCCGAATAACTGAAATCCTGTTGACAAACACGGAAAAAACCTTTGGGCAAACTGCCCGAGACGCTAAAGGTGAAATCTGCTCCTTCACACTGAGAGAAAAGTCTGGGCCTTTACATTTGTGGTGGTGCAGAATATACTGGGCACGATTCTCCCCCCCCCCCCCCCCCCCCACACCGGGGGGGAGAATCGCCGGGGCGCCGCGCGAATTGCGCCACGCCGCCCTGACCCCCGCATGCGATTCTCCCACCCCCCCGAAGCCAGCAGCGTGCGATTCGCACCGGGCCGCTCGGAGAATCGCCGCAAACGGTGAGCGGCGATTCTCTGGCCCAGATGGGCCGAGCGACCGCTACGACACGACAGGTTCCCGCCGGCACCATCCACCCCTGGTCACTGCCGGCGGGAACTCTGCGGGAACGCTGGGGGGGGGGGCGGCCTGTGGGGGGGGGGAGAGGGGGGCTTCTACACCGGGTGGGGCCTCCGATGGGGTCTCACCCGTGATCAGGGCCCAATGATCGGCAGGCCGGCCTCTCCCCCCCCGGGCCTAACTCCTTCCGTGCACGGCCCCAGAACAACGGCGCCATGTTGGTGAGGGGCCGGCGTGCATAAGAAGTTCCCCGCGCATGCGCAGGATGGCGGGGCCCAACTGCGCATGCGTGGGTTGGCGCGGTGCCCATTTGGCGCCGCGTAAGAACGCTGGAGTGGCGTGAGCCGCTCCAGCACCGTGCTGACCCCCTATGGGGCCAGAATAGGTTGTGCCTGGGCCCTGTTCACACCGTCGTGAAACCGCAACGGCGTTCACAACAGCGCGGGTACGTGGTCCGTGCTGCGGAGAATCGCCCCCATTAGCTCCAATTATCATTTAAAAAAACAGAAGATTGGATTCTCCGATCCTGAGACTAAGTGTTGACGCCAGACCGGGATTCATGGACTTCAATGACAGCAAAACTGGCGGCGCCACTGGTCCGATTCAATGGCTGTTGAGGGGCGAGCTGAGGCGCCATGTGGAACAACAATCGATTCCAATGAGAAACGGTGCCCGATTCGGCGATTTCGTGATTGACACTCAGGAGGCTGACAAGCTGCAGCCGCATATACACAGTGCAGTCCCCACACACACCATCCCAGTCAACAAGATAGCAGCAAGGAGAGCAGCTCTACGCTTCACAGATGCCGAGTTGGAGACCCTCCTGGATGCTGTGGAGGAGAAGTGGGTCACCCTGTATGCTGGCATAGGAAGGAGGCTGCCACCCACAGCCATTCGCCTTACCTGGGCACAGGTGGCTGAGGTGGTCAGCCATGTGGGTAACACCATCAGGACTCGCCAGCAATGCCGGAAGAAACTGCACAACCTCCTCAGGTTGGCCGGGGTGAGTGGGCAACAAACACTGTGCCCCTGGCATCAACCCCCGTCCCAAACACCCGTAGCCTGACCCCCCCCCCCCCAATGCCCACCCCAAGGGCGGCCGAACCCCACCCTGCAGCACATGCCGGCACCCATACCGGCCACCATGGCTGGGTGCCCTAGCCTCGGAGGCCACCAGCTAACCACCCCCTGGGCTGCATGCGTCGGACTGTCTAACACTGTCATTTTCTGATGTCCCCCCCCACCCGCCCCCAGGAGAAGGCTGCCCAGAACCGCCGGGAGCAGAGGGCCCTGAAGGTGGACAGCGGCCCAGATGGAAGGGAGATCGCCGGGGTGGAGAATGGCCGTGGGCGAGCAAGTGAGACCCACTTCGTTGTGGCTCCCCATGTCACGTGTGTCAACCACCCCACCCAAACAACACCACCCCCACACCACACCACCCTCACCCTCAGCATCACCCCCACCCTCACCCCGAACATCCCCCGGCCCACAGTCTCATCTTCTCTTGTGCCTTGCAGGACCTGCTGATGATGGGGCGGGTCCATCTGGTGTCCCCCACCCCCAGGCAGTGCTACAGCCGGAGCGCCGGGTGCTGTGCAGCGATGAGGAGAGCAGCACGGACGCAGCCACGGACATGAGACCCAAAACATTGCAGCTCGAGTCAGAGGACGACACCGATTTGCCATCACAGCCGTCACCAACACACTCCATCATCACCGAGACACTCAACTCAGTTGGGCGCTTGATGCACGATCAATTACACAAAGACGAGAGTAGGATGTAATCGAGTCTTTATTACACTGAGATGTGTGGCCTCCTACAGCAGCTGACGAAATGGCTGCTGTACGAGGAGCACACATATTTATACTCCGCCTACTGGGTGGAGCCAGCAGGCATGGAACTACCCCCGTACCTGTAGTACAGGGCCTTACCACAAAGCACCTAATATATACATCAGTGGTGACTACCACATTCACCCACTGTTAAAATTGAGTCCGGCGGGGGTGGTGGAGAACTATATACAAGTAGATGTTTTAAAGTACAGAAAAAAATTGAGTCCAGCGGGGGTGGAGGAGAGTTATACAGAAGGGTGATGTTTTTTTTTAAGAGACCCGATCAAGTTACAGGTTCAGTCGGTCCGGAGCCTTGATCTGATGTTGGGAGCGCAGCAGTGGTGGAGGCGATTCCGGTGTCGATCTGGTCCTCGGTGACTCCAGGAGCGTGCCGAAATGCTCTTCATCCTCGGGCGTGGGCAGGGGGAGGACGGATTGTCCTGGGGCGGGGGTTGCAGCTGGGTGCGCCGGTGGAGGGGAGGGTGGCGCTGGGTCGGAGGGGTGTGTGTGTGTGTGGAACCAGCTGGTGCCAGGTCCCTGAGGGAGACTGTATCTTGGCGGCCGTCACGGTACGCTACGTAGGTGTACTGTGGGTTGGCGTGGAGTATCTGTACCCTCTCAACCAATGGGTCCGCCTTGTGGAGTTGGACGTGCTTACGGAGGAGTATGGGTCCTGGAGCTGCGAGCCAAGTCTGGAGCGACACCCCAGAGGTGGACTTCCTGGGAAGGCAAAGAGACGTTCATGGGGTGTGTCATTAGTCGCAGTGCATAGGAGCGACAGAATGGAGTGCAGTGCGTCGGGGAGGACCTACTGTCAGCGTGAGTCTGGGAGATTTCTGGACCGTAAGGCCAGCTGGATGGCCCTCCAGACCGTCCCATTCTCCCTCTCCACCTGCCCGTTTCTCCGGGGGTTATAGCTGGTCGTCGTGCTCGAGGCGATACCCTTGTTGAGCAGGAACCGACGCAGCTCATCGCTTATGAATGAGGATCCCCTGTCGCTGTGGACGTAGGCGGGGAAGCCGAACAGAGCGAAGATGCTGTTGCGGACTTTCATGACGGTGGCAGACGTCATGTCGGGGCATGGAATGGCGAAGGGGAATCTGGAATATTCATCGACCACACTGAGGAAGTACGTGTTATGGTCGGTGGAGGGGAGGTGCCCTTTGAAGTCCACACTGAGGAGTTCAGAAGGGCGGGAGGCCTTCACCAGACGCGCATGGTCTGGCTGGTAGAAGTGCGGTTTGCACTCCGTGCAGACCTGGCAGTCTCTGGTGATTGCTCTGACTTCCTCGACGGAGTAGGGCAGATTGCGGGCCTTGATGAAGTGATACAAACATGTGTCTCCCGGATGACAAAGGTTGTCATGCAGAGTCCGGAGTCAGTCTACCTGTGCGCTGGCACATGTACCTCGGGATAGGGCATCGGGGGGCTCGTTGAGCTTACCGGGGCGATACAAAATCTCGGAGTTGTTGGTGGAGAGCTTGATCCTCCACCTCAAGATGTTATCGTTCTTGATCTTGCCCCGCTGTGTGTTGTTAAACATGAAGGCTACCGACCGTTGGTTAGTGAGGAGAGTGAATCTCCTGCCGGCCACGTGATGCCTCCAATGCCGCACAGCTTCAACGATGGCTTGGGCCTCTTTTTCGACGGAGGAATGCCGAATTTGAGAGGCATGAAGGGTTTGTGAAAAGAATGCCACGGGCCTGCCTGCCTGGTTGAGGGTGGCGGTTAGAGCGACGTCTGATGCGTCGCTCTCGACTTGAAATGGTAACGTATCGTCGACTGCGTGCATTGCGGCCTTGGCGATGTCAGCCTAAATACGGTTGAAGGCCTGGTGAGCCTCGGCCGTTACGGGAAAAAGAGTGGATTGAATGAGTGGGCGGGCCTTGTCCGCATAATTTGAGACCCACTGGGCGTAGTAAGAAAAGAACCCCAGGCAACGCTTGAGGGCCTTGGGGCAGTGGGGGAGGAGGAGTTCCATGAGGAGGCACATGCGGTCGGGATCGGGCCCCAGAACTCCGTTCTAGACCACATAGCCGAGGATGGCGAAGTGGTTCGTGCTGAACACGCACTTCTCCTTGTTATAAGTTAGGTTGAGGAGAGTGGCGGTGTGGAGAAATTTGGCACGGTTGGCGTCATGGTCCTGCTGTTCGTGGCCGCAGATGGTGACATTGTCTAGGTACAGGAAAGTGGCCCGCAGCCCGTACCGGTCAACCATTTGGTCCATTTCCCGTTGGAAAATCGAGAACCCGTTGGTGACGCCAAAGGGAACCCAAAGAGAGTGGTAAAGGCGGCAATCTGCCTCGAAAGCAGTGTATGGGCAGTCCGCCTTACGGATGGGGGGGTGGTAAGTGGATTTTAGGTCGACAGTTGAGAAGACCCGGTACTGTGAGATCTGATTGACCATATCAGATATGTGTGGGAGGGGGTACGCGTCGAGCCGCATGTACCGATTGATGGTCTGACTGTAGTCCACGACCATTCTGTGTTTCTCCCCAGTTTTCACCACTACCACTTGGGCTCTGCAGGGGCTGTTGCTGGCCTTGATGATGCCTTCCCGAAGCAGTCGCTGGACTTCAGACCTGATGAAGGTCCTGTCCTGGGCGCTCTACCGTCTGCTCCTTCTGGCAACGGGTTTGCAATCTGTGGTTAAGTTTGCAAATAGGAAAGGCGGATCGACCTTTAAGGTCACGTGGCCGCACACAGTAAGGGGTGGTAGGGGCCCGCCGAATTTCAATGTTAGGCTCTGGAGGTTGCATTGGAAGTCCAGGCCGAGTAGCAAGGCAGCGCAGAGGTTGGGGAGGACGTAGAGGTGGAAGCCGCTGAACTCCACACCCTGGACAGTGAGAGTGGCTATGCACTCCCCGGATCGCCACGGAGTGGGACCCGGAGGCCAGGGAGATTCTCTGGTTGGCGGGGTGTACCGCGAGGGAGCAGCGCCATACCGTATCGGGATGGATGAAGCTCTCGGTGCTCCCGGAGTCCAGCAGGCAGGAGATCGCACGCCAATCAATTTTCATGTTGGTAGAGGCCATTGCTAGGTTGCGTGGGCGGGACTGGTCAATCGTGACCAAGGCGAGACGCGGCTGGTCGTCGATGGTGGCAGGCGATGGGGTGCCCAGAGGGCATGGGCCCTGGTACGATGGTGGCGCCCACGGGCCGCACGTGTCATGGGGGAAACAAGACCTGATGATCCTGGGGAGGACAAGATGGCGGCGCCCACGGGCCGCACGTGGTGGGGGTCAAACAAGATAGCGGCGCTCAGGGGCCGCACGTGGTCTGGGGAGGGGAAGATGGCGGCGGCCACTGGCCGTACGTGGGGGGGGTGGCGGAACAAAAGCGACGACTGCGCGGGCCTGGCACACTACAGCGAAGTGTCCCTTCTTGCCGCAGTCCTTGCAAAGGGTGCTCCGGGCCGGGCAGCGTTGTCGGGGGTGTTTTGGTTGCCCACAGAAGTAACATTTGGGGCCCCCGAGGTTGGTTGGCTGCCACGCGGCACAGGAGTGGGGATGGCTGAGTGGGGTCCCCGATGGGGCGGCCGTCTGCGGAGTCCACGATGCGTAGGAGGGGTGGGCCGCGTAGCCGGGGGTGTAGGCCTGGATGTTGCGCAAAGCGATCGTCAGCGAGAGCGCTAGCTTTTTGGTTGCCGCGAGGTCAAGCGTGGCCCCTTCTAAGAGGCGCTGGCGGATGTAATCCGACCCTATCCCCATAACAAAAGAGTCTCTCATTAGCAAGTTCGAGTGTTCCGTGGCCGTGACGGCCTGACAGTCACAGTCTCTGACGAGGGGAATTAGAGCACGCCAGAAATCTTCCACTGACTCACCAGGAAGTTGACTACGAGTGGAGAGGATGTGTCTGGCCTAGAGCGTGGTAGTCCGCTGAGCGTAGTTTTCCTTCAGTAGTGCCATGGCGTCTTCGTAGGTCGGCGCGTCCTGGATAAGTGGAAAGACGTTGGAGCTGAGCCGCGTGTAGAGGATCTGAATCTTCTGAGCTTCCAGAATTGGGTCTGGTGCAGACCTGATGTAAGCTTCGAAACAGGCTAGCCTTTTTGGAGTTGCCTGATTGTGGATCCAGCTGCAGGCAATCCGGCTTGATGCGGGGGTCCACCTTCTGAAAACTTTCGTGTAATAAATTGATGCACGATCAATTACACAAAGACGAGAGTTGGATGCAATCGAAGCTTTATTACACTAAGATGTGTGGCCTCCGACAGCAGCTGGCGAAATGGCTGCTGTGCGAGGAGCACACATGTTTATACTCCGCCTACTGGGCGGAGCCAGCAGGCAGGGAACTATCCCCGTACCTGTAGTACAGGGGCCTTACCACAAAGCACCTAATATATACATCAGTGGTGACTACCACAGCACTTGAGTGAAGAGTCTCCTGGGACACTATCTGGTGCGCAACAGGCTGATGCTCCAGTACAGCAGGTAGAGGTAGGGTGCAGACGTTCGGAGGGTGGGCTGACCCCAGGAACTAGCTGCCATTCAGACGGACTTTGTGATTCTGGAACAGTCAGTCCAATCGACTGTGGAGAGGCAGCACAGAGCCATGGACTGATGTGTTGGGTGTTCTGGATCACATACAGGTCACCAACACTTGAAACAGTGCAACACTATTTTATTGAATCATTAACTGTTTAAACATACTCAGACTGTGGGTGAATATGATACTAGCTTTAACTAAAGACCTTTGCCTTGTCCTAACCAGTCGATGCACTCAGCACATGGTGAATGTCTGTGTTGCAGGCTGTGAGCTCTGTCTTCTTAGCTAGCTGCAACTCGAATGAGCGGGAACTCTGATGCCCCCTGTCTTTATAGTGAGTGTGCTCTCACTGGTGATTGGCTGCAGTGTTGTGTGTGTTGATTGGTCCCACTGTGTGTCCATCAGTGTATGTCTGCACCATGATATACTGGTGTACATTATGACAGGGACTACATGCAGGTGCAGGTGGCGGAGTCCAACCGTGTGCAAGAGTAGGAGGTTGTGCCGACCATGCGTGCCACCCAGGCCGACACCGCACGCGTGGCGTCTGCATTGGAGACATTGGGGGCGACGGTTTTGGCTATGGTTCAGCATGTCCAAGGCCTGGGGTATTCTGTGCAGGCGCTGGCCGAGGCCCAGGACAGGGTTGTCGCCTCACAGGTAGCCATGTGCGAGAGCCACCTGGAAATTGCAGCAGTGCTCCTGAGCGTGGCCCAGTCATAGCAGGCCTTGGCAGGGAACATCGGTGGCATTCCCAGGTGCTTGCTGACATGGCACAGACACTGAGGGAGGTGGCCCAGTCTAAGAGGGAGGTGGTGCAGTCATTGGCTGGTGTGGCACAGACACAGGCTGGGATGCGGTGTCCGTGCTCCTGGCCAGCGTCAGTCTGTGGCTTTCGGATAGGCATTATCAGCCACGACTGCAACGGATAATCCCTGTCATCCAGGAGCCAAACGCCCAGCTGTGAAGGGGGCGCCTCAAACATTTTAGGAATGTATGCACCGTGCACACTGCCCGGGTATCGGGTGCAGACATACATGATGCATAGCTCAGGGTCACATATCAGCTGTACGTTCATCGAGTGGAACCCCTTTCGCTTTGTGTAGAGTGACCTGTCACCTGCAGGTGCCCATAGGGGGACATGCATGCCATGAATCACCCACTGGACCCAGGGAATGTCGGCAAACCCTGCTGCCTGGGCATCCTACTGAGTTCGGTCTATATTGAAATGGATGTATTGTGCCGACTTGGCACATAGGGCCTCCGTGATGGCGTGGATGCACCTGTGCATCAAGGTCTGTGAGATTCTGGGGTAGATCCAAAAAGACGAGGTGTTGGGTGTCTTAAAAAATATGAAGGTAGATAAGTCCCCAGGGCCTGATGGGATCTACCCCAGAATACTGAAGGAGGCTGGAGAGGAAATTGCTGAGGCCTTGACAGAAATCTTTGGATCCTCACTGTCTTCAGGGGATGTCCCGGAGGACTGGAGAATAGCCAATGTTGTTCCTCTGTTTAAGAAGGGTAGCAAGGATAATCCAGGGAACTACAGGCTGGAGAGCCTTACTTCAGTGGTAGGGAAATTACTGGAGAGAATTCTTCAAGACAGGATCTACTCCCATTTGGAAGCAAATGGATGTATTAGTGAGAGGCAGCATGGTTTTGTGAAGGGGAGGTCGTGTCTCACTAACTTGATAGAGTTTTTCTAAGATGATTGATGCAGGTAGGGCAGTGGATGTTGTCTATATGGACTTCAGTAAGGCCTTTGACAAGGTCCCTCATGGTAGACTGGTACAAAAGGTGAAGTCACACGGGATCAGGGGTGAGCTGGCAAGGTGACTACAGAACTGGCTAGGTCATAGAAGGCAGAGAGTAGCAATGGAAGGATGCTTTTCTAATTGGATGGCTGTGACCAGTGGTGTTCCACAGGGATCAGTGCTGGGACCTTTGCTGTTTGTAGGATATATAAATGATTTGGAGGAAAATGTAACTGGTCTGATTAGTAAGTTTGCAGACGACACAAAGGTTGGTGGAATTGCGGATAGCGATGAGGACTGTCAGAGGATACAGCAGGAGTTAGATTGTTTGGAGACTTGGGCGGAGAGATGGCAGATGGAGTTTAATCCGGACAAATGTGAGGTAATGCATTTTGGAAGGTCTAATGCAGGTAGGGAATATACAGTGAATGGTAGAGCCCTCAAGAGTATTGAAAGTCAGAGAGATCTAGGAGTACAGGTCCACAGGTCATTGAAAGGGGCAACACAGGTGGAGAAGGTAGTCAAGAAGGCACATGGCATGCTTGCCTTCATTGGCCGAGACATTGAGTATAAGAATTGGCAAGTCATGTTGCAGCTGTATAGAACCTTAGTTAGGCCACACTTGGAGTATGGTGTTCAATTCTGGTCGCCACACTACCAGAAGGATGTGGAGGCTTTAGAGAGGGTGCAGAAGAGATTTACCAGAATGTTGCCTGGTATGGAGGGCATTAGCTATGAGGAGCGGTTGAATAAACTCGGTTTGTTCTCACTGGAACGAAGGAGGTTGAGGGGAGACCTGATAGAGGTCTACAAAATTATGAGGGGCATAGAGAGAGTGGATAGTCAGAGGCTTTTCCCCAGGATAGAGGGGGTCAATTACTAGGGGGCATAGGTTTAAGGTGAGAGGGGCAAGGTTTAGAGTAGATGTACGAGGCAAGTTTTTTACGCAGAGGGTAGTGGGTGCCTGGAACTCGCTGCCGGGGGAGCTGGTGGAAGCAGGGACGATAGTGACATTTAAGGGGCATCTTGACAAATACATGAATAGGATGGGAATAGAGGGATATGGACCCAGGAAGTGTAGAAGATTGTAGTTTAGTCGGGCAGCGTGGTCGGCACGGGCTTGGAGGGCCGAAGGGCCTGTTCCTGTGCTGTACATTTCTTTGTTCTTTGTTTGTTCTTTGTATCCCAGACAGGTCCCCACTCGGTGTCTGGAAGGACCCCGTGGCATAACTGTTCAGGGTGATCGTCATCTCGACGGTTACTGGGAGTGGATGTCCTCCCCCATTCCCCCGCGGTGCCAAGTTCACCATGATCTGGTAAATATGTCTCCCTGCTCAGCCAGGGTTTTCGATGGCATGCCCAGTCTGGCAGGTCCTTGAATGACAGACGCTGCCGGTACACACAAGGCCTCATCTGGTGCCTCCTTTGCACCTCTTCTTCCTCAGCCTGTTGGGCAGCCGGCTCTTCATCCTGGGAAGGCCGCCTCCTATTCCTCTGGGGCAGGCTCTGCTGCTGCAGCTTCCTCCTCCTCGAGCAACGTCAGCTCGTACAGCTGTAGAGCATCCCCCAGGCTGTGCCGATTAGTAGGAACGCCCCCATTGCTGGTTGAATTCCAATATCCATTGTCTGCAGGGAGCGAAAGGCCGACATGTCAGCATGGTGTGTACTCCCATGGCCAACCAGGTCCAACCAGCTACCTAGTGACCCCGGTTGGCACTGCAACTCTGCTCCCGCATGTTCCCCCCCATCATCGCACACCTGGCCCTGGTGCCCGTCTCTGATGCCAGGGGTACCGTCAGCTGGCAACGCCCTTGCCAGCGGTACGCTCCTTGGCCCATGCCTGGTGCCCCTTAGGGGCTACTGTGGGCGTTGCCCTGGGTGGGCCACCGGATGCCGCGCCAGCTGTGGCGGGCTTTTAGCTCCAGCCCTGTCAATGGGAATTCCCATTGGAACCACCCGAGTCAGAGAATCCCGCTGCCAGCGAACAGCCAGAGAATTAGGCCCGTATCATCTGCAGGAACTGAGTGCTCTGCACTACATCGCCCTCAGTGCAAATTTCGCTTATTTTGAAGTCAATGGGAACAGACATGGGGAGAGATTCATTATTTTGTATCTATTCATTCATGGGATGCGGTCACCACTGGGAAGGCCAGAACTTATTGCCCATCCCTCATTGCCCTTGAACTGAGTGGTTTATTGGCCATTTCAGAGGGCAGTTACAAGACAACCACATCGCTGTTCACCGGGAGTGACCTGTAGGTCAGACCAGGTCGGAATGGGAAATCTCCTTTCCTAAAGGACATCAGTGAACCAGCTGGCTTTTTGCAACAAGGGATGATTGTTGATTGGTCGCCATAACTCCGATCAACTTCCATTTCTACATTTTATTCATTGAATTTAAATTCCACCAGCTGCCATGGTGGGGTTCAAACCCATATCCCCAGAGGGTTAGCCAGGGTCCCTGGATTACAAGTCCAGTGACATTATCACCACCTGTTCCTCAAATGACTTGTCAATTCACTATCGTCCATTTTACACCACTGCACAAAATCAAACCATTGGCGGCTGTGGGCTTCTGTTCAAGACACCTTTGGTTTATATCGCTAACTATTGACAAGGTGATGGCTACTCTCAAAAGGTGATTCTCGTCCATTTTTGCTCAGCGAGCCCACCGTGCTACCAGGTGGCACGGTAACACAGTGGTTAGCACTGTTGCTTCACAGCATTAGGGTCCCAGGTTCCATTCCCGGCTTGGTTCACTGTCTGTGCGGAGTCTGCACGTTTTCCCCCGTCTGCGTGGGTTTCCTCCGGGTGCTCCGGTTTCCTCCCACAAGTCTTGAAAGACATGCTATTAGGTGAATTGGACATTCTGAATTCTCCCTCAGTGTACCTGAACAGGTGCCGGAATTCTGTGTACCCGAACAGGCGCCGGAATGTGGCGACTAGGGGCTTTTCACAGTAACTTCATTGCAGTGTTAATGTAGGCCTACTTGTGACAATAAAGATTATTTTTTTAAAAAATAATTCTGAAATAACTTCTTACACACATGCTCAGCAGTTATCATTACATTTAACCCCTTACTCTACATGTCCCCCTGAGGCTTCACCCCCATATTCACAGAATTTACAGTGCTGAAGGAGGTCCATTGAGTCCGCACCGGCCCCCGGAAAGAGCACCACAACCCCCCCCCCCCCCTCCGCAACCCAGCAACCCCACCCAACCCTTTTGAACACTAAGGGGCAATTTAGCATGGCCAATCCACCTAACCTGCACATCTTTGGACTGTGGGAGGAAACCGGAGCACCCGGAGGAAACCCATGCAAACACGGGGAGAACGTGCAGACTCCACACAGACAGTGACTCAAGCCCGGAATCGAACCTGGGACTCTGAAGCTGTGAAGCAACTGTGCTAACCACCATGCTACTGTGCTGATTGGCCATGCTAAATTAACAAATGTACATCCTCCTACAAAAAACTATTACCTAAGGTCAGAAAATAAATGTGTCCTCAGGTTTAGGGCAACGTTTTTTCTTTTATACTTATTTGCAAGGGCAATGTTTGAGGTTTGGTACTTCAGCTGACAGGGAAATCCTAGCACAGCTACCAGGTTTGAGTCGAGAGATTTGTTTTCCACCAGCCAGAAGAGACCAAGATGGAGTTGACTGAGGTTTCACATCGGTGTAATGTTTTTCCTGATTGGTTGGTAGCATTTCCATATGACATTCAAGTATGCTGGCCAGTTCTAACATTTACGTGAGCTGCTATCTTTCTTCAAGACCCACGAGCACTGAATATTGGATGACTATTCTCCATACCCTGTTTTTTGATTTCTGGTTGCATCATGAACTCACATTTTGGTGCACCGTCGACAAAAGCATGTGCAAAAAAGAATCTACAAACTATTATTTGTGGTGTTCAACTGATCAAAATATGGGTGGAGCGGTGGTTAGCACTGCTGCCCCACGGCGACGAAGACCCATGTTCGATCCTGTGTCACTGCCTGTGTGGAGTTTGCACATTCTCTCCATGTCCGCGTGAGTCTCACCCCCACAACCCAAAGATGTGCAGGGTAGGCAGATTGGCCATGCTAAATTGCCCTTAATTGGAAAAAACATATCAAAATATGAGTGATACGGATATTTTACATTTATTTGCTCAGAAATGAAATAATCAGTTGAAACTTGTGCAGCCTCATCAAGTTATTCATCATTTCCAATATCCAACAGTGTGTTAAATGTGTTTTGTACATGAGAAAGCACATTTGTCTTACATTTGTGTAATGATGCACTTCCACAGACTTAATTTGTAAATATAAAAAGGATTTATTAATAAGAAAACATGCAGCTTCATGGCTGCACCTAGTCACCGACATATCTCAAGCCCAGGACTCCACTCCCTGGGTCCCCATTGGTCCCCAAGCCACTCTGCAGTGTTTTCTTTAAAGGGACAATCACCACGTGCCTCCCCCTTAAACTTCTTTGTACAATCTTCAATAGAATCATAGAATTTACAGTGTTGAAAGAGGCCATTCGGCCCATCGAGTCTGCACCAGTTCTTGGGAAGTGCACCCTACTGAAGCCCACACCTCCACCCTATCCCCAAAACCCAGCAACCCCATCTAACCTAAGAGCAATTTATCATGGCCAATCCACCTGACCTGCAAATCTTTGGACTGTGAGAGGAAACCGGAGCACCCGGAGGAAACCCACGCACACACGGGGAGAACGTGAAAACTCCGCAGAGACAGTGACCGAAACCGTGAATCGAACCTCAGACCCTGGAGCTCTGAAGCAACTGTGCTAACCACTGTGCTACCGTACCATACTAATAAGGGGCTGGTTTTTCACAGTGGTTTAAAGAGCTGGCTTGTAATGCAGAACAATGCCAGGACCGTGGTTTCAATTCCCGTACCGTCCTCCCCGAACAGGCGCCGGAATGTGGCGACTAGGGGCTTTTCACAGTAACTTCATTGAAGCCTACTTGTGACAATAAGCGATTATTATTATTACGAAGTGATCAGTGCAAAATTCTAACAAAACAGAGTTCGACAATTTTAAATTGAGTCTTTCAGGGATTTTTCTGTTTCTTGTAGAGCTGTGTAATTCTGTTGTCTTAGATGCTTCCAGAGGATCGACATTAACATTAACTGCAATAGCGGGTACCTCATCTGTCACATGCAAATCATCACTACTCAATCCCATGGAGATATCAGTTATGTGTATAAAAGTTCGATCAGGTACTTCGATGCTTATGGGTTTGAAAACATTTTTTGATGGCAATACTGATTGTTGGAACGTTTCTTTACTCCTGAAGTGATCCACATGTTTACGGTCGATCCATCCCTCCATGCCCACTTGTGACGACAGGAGCTCGCTCTTAGAGGCAATTATTTCGAGGACCCACCATGATCCACTATCGAAGTTTCATATTATGGCACCATGCCATATTACGCACTTAATGTGGGTTCTTTGTGTAACAGTGGTGAGGGCTCATTCTTAAGCTCTTGAGGCTTGGAAAATCCCATTGATAACAGCAGGACAAGAAGATCCCACCATCGGCTAACGGCAGGATGCCTCCTCCCCCACACCACAACCGATAAATCTGCCGTGGGTTGGCCAGAGAATCCTGCCCAGTCTTGCATGGAGCTGTTTCATGTCAGTTTCCTGCTTACTGATTTCTTTCCTAGACTGATGCACACTCTGTAGGTGCCCTGTTCTCCAGTTCCATGCCCTTGCTCTGCCGAGCTCCTTGCATTACAATGCCAGCAGGCACATATCGCCGTTATACAACAAAGTCTTATGTCTTTTTTAAAAATATAAATTTCGAGTACCCAATTCATTTTTTCCAATTAAGGGCAATTTAGCATGGCCAATCCACCTACCCTGCACATCTTTGGGTTGTGGGGGCGAAACCCACGCAGACACGGGGAGAATGTGCAAACTCCACACGGACAGTGACCCAGAGCCGGGATCGAACCTGCGACCTCGGCGCCGTGAGGCAGCAAGGCTAACCCACTGCGCCACCGTGCCAAAGTCATATGTCTTGACAGTTTTCTCACAATCTTAGGCCTGAATTCCCTGGTCGTTCGCTGGCGGTGGGATTCTATGTTTCCGTTGGCAGTGCATCCCCTCTCGCCATCGGGAAACACGCAGCTTCGAGGCCGGAGAATCCCGCCCTTCACCTGTCACTTGTGAAGAAATAGTTGTGGTATTCTGTTTCTGGTACTCAGGTCATGAGATAAAGTTTCTTCTCCTTTCAATTCAGCATCGTTTTCATCGATCATTTCCTCATATTGGTTCTTGTGCTTTTCCATTCAAGTGACCATTTCAGCAATCTTGTCCTGACGCGTAATCTCAGTTTCTTTCTCTGTCTGAATTGCTGTGTCCGCTGTCAATTTCAATGTTTTTACCCCTTCAGTTCATTTTCCATTGCCAAGATTCCCTTCTTCAGGTTCTTATTCTCCTGATTCAACTGAGCTTGCTTTTAATTTCTTGTTGCTTTTTCATGGAGGCTCATTTTACATTGTTTCTTTCATTTCTCCTTCTTAACTTCATTTTGTTAACTTCTTTTTATTAAGTTTGCTGTCAGTCATTTCATCTTGTTATTTCAGTGCGTGGAACTTTAATTATTTTGCTGATTCCTCTTTATGTTCAATAATTCCCAATTTCTTTTGAAGTCTTTAATTTTTGTTTCTCTTCTGACGGGAATTTATCATGTTCTTCCTGGACATGCACATTTCACAAATGGATCCTTCACTTGTCTTAACTTCAGCCAAATCCTTTTGGCTTCACTGTTGGCCAGGTCTGTATATAATGAAGTGTTGGCTTGTATCCATTCCTCAATTCTCTCATTGCTATTCTTGCGTGGTCTTTCAATGCTCTCCTTCTGGTGCCTTTCATTGCCCTCCTTCTGGAGTCTTTCACTGCTCTTCTTCTGAAGTGCTTTTTGCCTCCTATCTGTGGTTGTCTTTTGCCCTTTTTCTGGGGCCTTCTACTGCCGCTTTTCTGAGTTTTTTCTTGTCTCTGCTTTAAGGTATTCATTGCTTTCTCTGAGGTCTTCTGCTGTTTCTTCCTTGAGATATTCATTCCCCTCTGGGGTCTTCCTGGAGGTCTTTTCCTGGAGGTCTTCATCACTTATGGACCTTCTTTGAGGGTTGTTCCTACTTGTGATTGCCACTTTAAGTGCATTGCCACTTTAAATGTATTGCAACTTCAAGCTTGTCATCTTTTGTTAAAACTCAACTGTCAGCAGCTGTCAGCTTCCTTTCTGTGTTTTTCCAGCGCTTTTGGAATTTTGGCGCAAACCTGGCTGCTCTTTTAACTTTACTAATGGTAAACCCTTTCACCGTTCTCTAGCGTTTTATTTTCTTCTGGCCATTCGGAGAGTGCATTTTTCCTTCTTTTGTTTTTGATGTTTTTTTTTGTCAATTTCACTTGGGAGATCAGTTGCGCTCGAGGTCCAAAGGCCAATGTTTTGCTTTCGGAACTTGCTGTTAACTTATTTTTCATACTTCAGAACTTCTCTGCTTGAAGCCCATCAGTTCAGCGAGTGCTGCCACGGGACCCCCACAAGCTCTGCTCCAATCTTGCAACCGGGAGCTTGTCAGTTTCAGCCTCTTGATATTCCTGTGCATTGGGTGACCTTGCTGCATCTCACTTGGGGATTTTCTTTTTTACTTCAGCACTGCTTTCTGTAGTCTCTTTTCAAATATAAAAACTTTGCAGCAACTCTTTGGTTTTTTAACTTAAGTTCTTTTTTTTTAATTTAAAGCCACTGCTCTTGCTTTGCAGGGTTGTTTGCTTTTGTTTCGTCTTTACTTTTCTTTGTCCAACTTTGACTGTAACTGTAAATTCAGGCTTGCTCTGGGTCTGTCCTTCAGTCTCTCCAATTCAAGACCCCCGGACTGCCTTGCCTCCTAGCCTACAATGTAAATGGAGGTATGTTTCTGCATTTCACTCACCCTTCTTTCTGACCCAGGGATCTCAGGGTTTGGCAACATCTCAACATCTGAAATGGGTCTATTCACCTAAAGAAAGGATTCCGGTGAGTGCTTTTCTTTTCAGACTTTTACTAAAACAGGATACTCACAGGTGTCAGGCCAGAGGCAGTGTCATGATAATTTTATACTTATAATAATGATAATCATTTTTATTAGTGTTGCAAATACATTAAAACTGTAATGAAGTTACTGTGAAAATCCCCTCGTCACCACACTAAGGCTCCGGTTCGGGTACACTGAGGGAGAATTCAGAATGTCCGATTCACCTAACAAGCAGATCTTTTGGGATGAAACTGGAGCACCTGGAGGAAACTGGAGCACCCGAAGGAAACCGGAGCACCCGGAGGAAACTCACGCAGACACGGGAGAACGTGCAGACTTCGCGTAGACAGTGACCCAAGCCGGGAAACCAACCCGGGACCCTGGCGCTGTGAAGCAACAGTGCTAACCACTGTGCTACCATCCTTGCCGCCATATGTAATGATACACTTTCGCAGTCTTCATCTGTGGATACAAAAACTATTTATTAATAAGAATGATGTGGGGATGCCAGCGTTGGACTGGGGTGAGCACAGTACGAAGTCTTACAACACCAGGTTAAAGTCCAACAGGTTTGTTTCGATGTCACTAGCTTTCGGAGCGCTGCTCCTTCCTCAGGTGAATGAAGGTCTCTTCATTCACCTGAGGAAGGAGCAGCGCTCCGAAAGCTAGTGACATCGAAACAAACCTGTTGGACTTTAACCTGGTGTTGTAAGACTTCGTACTGTATTAATAAGAAAACAGCAGACTCCTGGCTGCACCTCATCCTCTACATATCTCCCACCCAAGAAAGGATTCTACCCCTGTGGGGGGATTATCCACTCTGTGTTCTGTTGGTCACCCAAGTCAGGTGACCTTACACTGCTGTGGTGCCCTTAAAGGGGCAATCGCCACAATGCAGTATTGGTGAAATTTAATAAGGCAAATTTGAATCATGTTGAGCATTTTTCTTACCTTTAAAGAACTGAGCCAAGGTTGTTGTATAGGCTAAGGGGGCAATCCTGGAGCTATATTCCTCGTAGAATTGTATTTTTGCTTAGAATTGGACTGATACATGGAAGGCACTTGATATATGGTCACTGACTCACTCCAAAGGCTGACGTTAAGCTCACAGCATGAACATCTTACAGATATTAATTAATTCTATTCATAGCTCCTGAACTAATTTGTACTTCATCCTAAATTATTCACTAACCTGCTGTGAAAATTCTTCAACACTGATTGTCAGCAAAATGTTGCATCTTTTAAAATGGTATTTTTATTTCATTTGCTGCAATAGTTCTTGAGGTTTTTTAAATGTAGGTGTGTCTGGCCAGGCCAGCATTTATTGCCCAAATCTAATTGCCCTTGCGAAGGTGAGCCATCTCCTTATTTTTATTTTTTAAATGTTTTAAATATACATTTAGAGTACCCAATTCATTTTTTCCAATTAAGGGGCAATTTAGTATGGCCAATCCACCTAACCTGCACATCTTTGGGTTGTGGGGGCAAAACCCACGCAAACACGAGGAGAATGTGCAAACTTCACATGGACAGTGACCCAGAGCCGGGATCGAACCTGAGATCTCGGCGCCGTGAGGAAGCAATGCTCACCACTGCGCAACCGTGCTGCCCTTGTGAGCTGTCTTCTTGAACTACCATGAGTTGTTGTGTGCTATGACCCCCTTGGAGGTCACGGGGTGCGCACCATCTGATTCCCTGTGAACACGTCGTAAAACGAACCTCCCCAGTAAACGAGGGCGGGGCTTCCACCTTAACAAGGGGAGCCTCAGTATAAAAGCTCCAACCTGGGTGCAAATTGGGGAAGGAGAGCCTTTGTGGAGTGGAGAGATTACTCGATGAGAAATAACCCTGTATTTGTTTTGTATCCAACTCTACGTTCCCGTGTGGTCACTGTCATAGTTCTACATGTCGGAACACCCACAGTACTGTTAGCGAGGGAAGTCCCGTATTTGACCCAGCGACAGTGAAGGAACGGTGATATAGTTTGAAGTCAAGATGGTGTGCGGCTTGGAGGGGAACTTTCAAGTTCTATGGTATGCTGGCAGCAAAGTGTCAGTGTTAACAAAAAAAAACAAATCCCCTACATAATGGCCCAATTAATATATGATATTCAAGATGTCGAATTTGTTGTAGATGATGTACAGCCTGCCTCCCCATCTGCAGTATGATTTACATTGAACGATGTAAATTGCCAATCAACCTTCCTTGGATCCCAGATAGGTAGCTTGGTAGGATACTGGAGGACATGCTTGAGTATAGGTTCCCTGAAGCAGAATGGGAGACATATATAAGTTGTCATTGACAGTGGCTACTGATACATCGTTTTCAATATAATTGCTGGGATCTTGAGTTCAGTGGTAAAGCAACATCACCTGTTGCTGACCTCGAAAAAAGCAGCCGACAAAGATCGCAGGATTTCTATTGTTACATGTCTTCTCCCTTTTCCCGATGCCATTATCAATCTGGCACCAAGTCAAAGGGACATGCGCAAACTCACAAGCAACCAGTCTCATTGAAGTATTCAGCCATCACCAAAGGCACACACAGGCTTCATTTTTATGTTCCACCTTTAGACAGAAACAAATAATTATGATTGGATAGATATAAGCTAAAAGAAAGATTTAAAAAGTGGATTTTTTAATAATTATTACATTTATTGTCACAGTGGGCTTACATTACATGAGGTTACTGTGAAAAGCCACAGTCACCACATTCCGGTGCCTGTTTTGGTACACGGAGGGAGAATTCAGAATGTCCAAATTACCGAATAGCACGGCTTTCGGGACTTGTGGGAAGAAACCGGAGCACCCGGAGGAAACCCATGCAGACCCGGGGAGAATGTGCAGACTCCGCACAGACAGTGACCCAAGTCAGGAATCGAACCTGCGACTCTGGCGCTGTGAAGGCATAATGCTCACCACTATGCTACAGTGCTACCCACATTTTTGTTATCATAATAGAGAAATCTGACACTCCACAAATATAAAATTTGTTTCCCAATACCAATGAAGGTGTTTAGCAGCAATAAAAAGTTAGTACACAATTGGAAACTCATATACCTCATACAAGGCATAACATTGTCATGTGTGTTACAGCAAGACAGCAACATAAGAGTGCAATTTTTCATCAATTAAATTGATTTCTCATTGATTACAGTCCGGAGACGTCTCGACAACACACCCTCTGGGGAAGCACAGAGTCACTGACAACAACACCTGGACTTTTGCATTTGTCTGCTTCAGTGCTGGGCAGGATTCTCCGACCCCACTCTGGGTCGGAGAATCGGCGGGGGGGGGGGGGGGTGGGGGGGGCGGCGGGAATCATCACGCGTTTACAACAGCGTCAACACTTAGCCCCAGGATCGGAGAATCCCGCCCGCTGTTTCTTTAATGTTTTACTGAATACTGTTAAAATGCATTCTGATTTGGCAAATTTTGAAAATATTTTCACTGAAAGGGTTTTGAAAAGCATTGCATATAAATAACTTTATTATTCCAGTGTTTCAAAGGTTCTTCGCAAAGTTGCATTAAATGAGGGGGGAGAACTGCTATTTTAAGTTTATGTGCTGGTTGTTTTCAAGAACAAAAAAGGATTCTAACAGTTTCTGAAACAAAGAGGACTTCATAGTGAAGCTGTGACGAAGTGTCCCAGAAAGTCTGCCGATGTGTTTCTCTTCAAATCTCCAACAAGTGAACAGTGAAAAGGTGATATATTTTTAAGTAGCCTTTACAATGGCATTTTTACTCCCGGTCAACTGGTCACCGTTAGATGAGAGTGTAAGGTTAAGTGCTCGCTATCAAAATCATATGCAGCCTCCTTAATGAGCATCAACAGGCAACTTTAGCAGCACTCAACCCTTTAATGGCTCTCCAAGCAGCCATTCTTTGTGCAAGCTTCAATTCCTCTACTAAGATCGCATTTTGTGCTAAATATGGGCTCAGCTGATATCTCAGCTCAAAACCTCAACATGGCCATCTCAGAGGCTCTTTAGTGCCTGAGTGAGCTGAGAAAAATCATCCCGGGGCAATCAGTTCAGATTAGAATTATTGCACTATTACCCCTCAGACATTCAGGGCCAAAACTATAAAAAAAAGAATGAAAATGTATTGTGTCTGATCCTTTTTCTTGCTGCTCAAAACTGCTAATTCTTTCTGAACAATTAACTATTAAAATGATAGAGTCCTCGAGGTCTACAGGACAGAAAAGGCCCTTCGGCCCACCGCACCTGCGCTTATTAAAAGCAACCACCTAACTATTCCCCCTCCCCCATCATTGATCCCTCCACCAAGGAGAAATGTTTCTTCCTGTCACAGCGCCAGTGATCCGGGTTCAATTCCCGGCTTGGATCACTGTCCGTGCGGAACCGCACGTTCTCCCCGTGTCTGCGTGGGTTTCCTCCGGGTGCTCCAGTTTCCTCCCACAAGTCCCAAAAGACGCGCTTGTTCGGTGAATTGGACATTGTGAATTCTCTCTGCATACCCGAACAGGCGCTGAAGTGTGGCGGCTCGGGGATTTTCACAGTAACTTCATTGCAGTGTTAATGTAAGCCTACTTGTGGCACTAATAAAAATTATAATTATTATCTATTTCCCTCATAATTTATACACCTTCATCATGTCCCCCCTCAGTCTCCTCTGCTATAATCTCTCTCCATAATTAAATCTCTCCAGCCCTGGTAACATCCTGGTAAATCTCCTCTGCACCTTTCTCAGTGATGTCACATCCCTCCTATAATGTGGAATTCAGAACTGCATGCAATACTCTAGCTGTCGCCAAATCAATATTTTGTACAGTTGCAGCATAACCTCCCTGCTCTTAAACGCTATGCCTCAACTAATAATAAAGGCAAGTATACCATCCGCCTTCTTGACCACTTTATCCACCTGCCCTGCTACCTTAAGGGACCAGTGTACATACGCACCAAGGTCCCTCTGATCCTGGGTACTTCTAAGAGGGTGCTGATGTGGGAGGGAATAATCAGATTTTGTTTTAGCATTGTAAAAGTCAAAAAACAAATGACATGTCGAACAGAATTCATTATCATTATATACTTCAGTGAAATTTGCATTGTTTTCATTTCTGAACTAATGGACGAGGAAGATGAGGCATATTGATTGGTTACAAGAGCAGATAATAGTGCTTCAGCCAGTAAGTGGGAAAGAGATGGGGCGAAATTCTCCCGAAACGGCGCGATGTCCGCCGACTGGTGCCCAAAACAGTGCCAATCAGACGGGCATCGCGCCGCCCCAAAGGTGCGGAATGCTCCGCACCTTTGGGGGCCGAGCCGCAACATTGAGGGGCTAGGCCGACGCCGGAGGAATTTCCGCCCCGCCAGCTGGCGGAAACGGCCTTTGTTGCCCTGCCAGCTGGCATGGAAATGACATCCCCGGGCGGCGCATGCGCGGGAGCGTCAGCGGCCGCTGACAGTTTCCCACGCATGCACAGTGGAGGGAGTCTCTTCCACCTCCGCCATGGTGGAGACCGTGGCGGAGGCGGAAGGGAAAGAGTGCCCCCACGGCACAGGCCCGCCCGCGGATCGGTGGGCCCCGATTGCGGGCCAGGCCACTGTGGGGGCACCCCCCGGGGCCAGATCGCCCCGCGCCCCCCCCCCCCCAGGACCCCGGAGCCCGCCCACGCCGCCTTGTCCCGCCGTTCAAAAGGTGGTTTAATCCACGCCGGCGGGACAGGCAATTTATCGGCGGGACTTCGGCCCATCCGGGCCGGAGAATCGAGCGGGGGGGGCCCGCCAACCGGCGCGGCCTGATTCCCGCCCCCGCCGAATATCCGGTACCAGAGACTTCGGCAACCGGCGGGGGCGGGATTCACGGCAGCCCCCGGCGATTCTCCAACCCGGCGGGGGGTCGGAGAATGACGCCCATGATCACGATTCCACTGTGCTATTTCAGTGACTGAGCTGGAGGCAGCTCTCGATTGCCAGTTCAATTCTGGAAACAGCAAGACAACCAACTGAGAGTAGCGTGAGAAATATGTCACACCTTCTTGCTAAGTGGTAGTTGAATCACCACAAAAAAAAACTGTTCACTTCACTTCCTTTTTGCACTCGAAAAATGGGAAATAATAGTGAAAAGAAAACACAAATTATGGAAATTTGGAACACAAAAACAATATTATGGAAGGACGCAGTAGGTAGATAAACAAAACAAAATGTTGACAGATACACCAAATATATTTTTTGGAATGCATTTCAGCAAAATTAGGTACAATGCGTGGATGTGTCACAAGTAAAACTAACTGATGTTAACTCTTATTTGTTAACATAATTGTGGTGATATGTATCACTGTAAATACACAAGGGGTTAATGCAAATACACGTAGACTAGATAAACACTAGAGGGAGCACCAGAGACATGACACACAGACATTCAACCAAGAGGCCAGTAAGATAGGACACGACCAATGGGCATTCACGATACACACAGAGGTGACACTACCACAGGAGGGCATTACACCAACCCATATAAAAGGACACAGCACACATGATCTTCCTCTTTCCAGTGGAGACACTTAGTGAGTACACAGGGTTGATTGAACATCACACCCACCACGTGGATTGTAGCAGAGGTTAGTTAGTCTGAGTAGCTATAGCAGGATTAACAGTAGAGTCGAATCCAAGTAGGAGAATCGTTAACAGTAATAAATGTGTTAAAGCTATCTTCAAGTCTGAACCTTCCTTTGTCAGAGTGCACATCAAGGAAGCAGCTTATGCTATGACAACTCATAGAATTTACAGTGCAGAAGGAGGCCATTCGGCCCATCGGGTCTGCACTGGCTCTTTGAAAGAGCACCCCACCCAAGCCCACACCTCCACCCTATCCAAATAACCCAGTAACCCCACCCAACACTACGGGCAATTTTGGCCACTAAGGGCAATTTAGCATGGCCAATCCACCTAACCCGCACATCTTTGGACTGTGGGAGGAAACTGGAGCACCCGGAGGAAACCCACGCACACACGGGGAGAACGTGCAGACTCCGCACAGACAGTGACCCAAGCCGGGAATCGAACCTGGGACCCTGGAGCTGTGAAGCAATTGTGCTAACCACTATGCTACCATGCTGCCCAGAGCATAACAAAACAATAATGACTGGAGCTGCTTCCCTTCTGTAACAAGTAGCATAAACCTGGCTTATTTGGTTCCTTTACAATGCTGGTCCCATGCTTAATAGTCAGTCATGTGGAATGAAAGTTATCCATAGCTGGAGGCAAATTTGGTAATGTACTTGAATTATAGTATGCAGTGTGGTGTCAAGCCCCTAAGTGTTTATATCAATTTCATGACTCACTCGTTAAATAAATCTCATTTTGAAAATAATCAGCAAGGCTGTTGTGATTATTCTTGTGATAATGTCCGTCTTATTATGAACCTCGTGGGCTTTTAATGTTAGGGACAAAGACACTGAACCTCAGCTTCAGAGAACGCATCATCTGTCAAGTTGGGAAGTTAAAAAGGACACAGAAAATAGGATCCAGGGATAAAAATCTTGTCCAACGGCAATATCTTTCCACAAAATTATTGCAGAGTCTGAACTGAAAAGGATAAAAGGATAAAATACCTGCTCGAACGTTGACCATAAAGATTCTTGATGATGCACCTTTCATCAGCTACCAATTGTGCAGTCAAAGAATGAAAGCATTCCTGGTTGAATAACATGTGAGTGTTAGAGATACCTAGTTCATGGTCCATAGTAATATTTTGGAAGTAATCTATTGTCCTGGGAAGATTTTAGGTTTAACTGTGAAAAGTGGGGCAACTGCATGAAGACTATTGTACTTAAAGAGGTTGGTGCTTCAGATAATAAAAGTGTTGCTGTTAGCTGGCTCTGAGTAGTTAGGGCTCAGGAGCAGTCCTGGGGAGTTGAGAAGATGGCAGAAGGTCACTGGCTCCATGCTGGAAAGGATTATGTCTCAGGAGAAGCTCTAGGAGCCATTTCTAGTTTGGTGTAGCTGGGGAAATCGGAACTTGCTGAAATCCAGGGGCTAGCCCAGTGAATTTGGTTAGCTATTTAAGAGTTCAAATTGTGTGAATAAGTAGAAACTGGAGTTCAAACTTGGAAATCTGGGAGAACTGAGTCTCAGAAGATGAAAATGAAATCCTGTGCCGTCTTGAGACAGTCTAAACTGGGACAGCTTGGAGGGAATCCAGACACTTGATCATCAAAAATGAAAAGTTTGGATGCACCCGTGAGGGAGGCAGTCTTCCAATGATATTTGTTGGCTCAATGATTACTGATATCTGGGTTGCTCAGAAATCCATGAGGTCTGTCCTGGTATGATTTGTTATTTATTGCAGAGCGTGATGTGATCGACCATAGTTTGCCTCTTAATTCACATGTACCCCACATTAACCCTGAATGTTAGAGCTTAAGATGGATCATGTAAATTATTTTATTATTTTGATCATGCACAATAAAGTTTATTCAAAACCCATGAAATCTTGTGGTTTTATTCTCTTAGAATATGTCCGAATCTCAAACTTTGTCCACTTTAAACAAAATTTATTTACCCCCTAACCCTAACTTACTAAAAACTTGGCGGTTTGTCAAAAATCATAACAGGTACATGATGCAGTCAATAATAATAACTTGTTTGACATTTTTAAAAACCCAAGCCACTTCACAGCATTGTTACTAATAAAATAGATACTGAGCCACAGAAGGAGATATGAGGAGGGTTCAAATGAAACGGTGGAAGTCACCACATCTTCCATAATGGTCTGTCCTGAGCTAACCCAAGAGTAACATATCAATCCAGTCCTTTATGGCCTTTGAGTATATTGGCTGTCCTTTATACCAGGGATACCTTTGCTCCCCCTATCATAGCCATCCCACTGTTATCAGACCAATTAATGAGAGTCAAGGCTGAGTTTTCCTTTTGCACAAGGAGACTATGAATCAATTGAATCAGTCCACTGCTGAGCTAACTCACCGCAGACCAGCGTTGCTATACATTATCAGTCATTGTAGTGCTGTACCGCAGTTTTGGCCTGCATAATATAATAACTTCCAGCAATGTTATTACAGTGTGACCAAACAATAATATGGCTTGGTTAAACTCTATGGGTCCCCATCGGATGATTGGCCGTCATGAATACATGGAAAAAGGCCTTGGAATGAATCACAAATTCTGAATTCCTTACACAGCACAATGATAGACAAAGAAGGCTAACATTCTAAGATAAAAAAAAGATGGTGCTGATGCGAAGTGTAAAGTACCATAAATAGAAATGCAAAAATATTGATTACTCAGGAAAGAGAGATTTAAAAAGGTTTCTCAAAATCAGCACAATGATAACTTAACCGGAACAAAGTATTAGTGCATTAGTGAAACTTTCAGTGCTCTTTATGCGGGAAAAGAGGACCACAAGTTAATTAAATGACTTGGCTTTTGATTTCTATTTTAATCACCACTCGGACCTGATTGCAACATAAAATCTTCCAGACTGAACATATTTTTATAGTTATGTAGTAAGGCTTTGTTAGGTATTTAATGGCTATTATATAACCAGCAGTTAAAATGTAGTCTTTTTCTCTTGCATTGTAATTCAAAACACAGTTTTGTCAAGAATATAGGGATGATGGCCATATGCCACGATCCCATTTTAAAAGAATAGGTTTATGAGTTTATTATATTTAAGCAACAGGAGGAGGAAATCTAAAGCAAGGAAAAATCATCGTTCACAGTTGCGCTTCATACACTTGGGTTACTTGATAAAACATCGAAATTATTTTTGCGAGATCATGTATGCAATCATTTCCTGTCACAGGTTTTGGCCATACCTATTATGTTAATAATTAACATTTAACATGGCAAGTTAACTGGTCCGGTTGAAATGTGAATTTCCTATGCCTCCTCTTTCTTGAGCAGGAGCAATAACTTTGGGGAGGTGGGTTCTGGGTGACTGAATAGTCTAACCCTGGATCCACAGGCTCTGCCACAAGTTTGGCAGGTGGTGTTTGGTGGGGTGGGTGGGATGCTCTCCTTCTCCTGGGCACTACCCTTCCACATGGTCACAGTGTGTTCCACCCGACGCTCGAGGTGGTTGGCACCCTCGCAGATGCTTTTTCTCCAGTTTTTGCGTTTTAAAGCAAGCAATTCCCACATGTCGATGGGGTGTTACATTTATTTAGGGAGGCTTTCAGAATATCCTTGTAGCATTTCCTCTGGCCTCATAGTGATCACTTTCCATCGAGGTGCTCTGAGTAAAGTATTTATTTCGGGAGTTTTGCATCGGGCATCCCGGCAATGTGACTCACCCATCGCAGCTGGTCAAGTGTGACCAGTATCTCGATACTGGAGATATTGGCCTGGGAGAAGACACTCACATTGGTACGCCTCTCCTGCCAGTGGATTTGCATGATTTTGCAGAGGCAACATTGGTAATATCTCTCCAGGGATTGGAGGTGCCTGCTGTACATTGTACATGTTTTACATGCATACAGGAGGGCGGGGATCATGGCTGTTCTGTAGAACATGAGCTTGGTGCTGGATTTGAGGTCTCGGTCTTTGAACATTCTGTTTCTCAGACGTCCGAAAACGGCACTGGCGTACTGGAGTCAATGCTGGATTTCATCGTCAATGCCTGCTCTCACTGAGAGGAGGCTCCCGAGGTATGGGAAATGGTCCATATTGTCATGATATTCAAACACACACATGATGATAGACA
Organism: Scyliorhinus torazame; assembly: GCF_047496885.1. Lineage (NCBI taxonomy): Eukaryota > Metazoa > Chordata > Chondrichthyes > Carcharhiniformes > Scyliorhinidae > Scyliorhinus > Scyliorhinus torazame. The sequence goes on along the minus strand of NC_092721.1, from coordinate 28,680,821 downwards.
GACCAACAGACAAATCAGCACACATAACACGACAGCCAATCACAGACAAGGACATAGACAGTATAAGAGAAGAAACACGACACCTGGTGGCCAGTAGATCTGGAGACCAGGACAAGGACAGGACCTGGTTAACAACACGCTCAGAGAGTCACCACGTGCTGAGTACCAGGATAGATCTGTAAATAACAAGTTGAAATAAAACCGCGTTGTACCAAATACAACCGTGTTGGTTCATCTGTACCTCAGAACACCCAACACCACACATATTGTCCAAGGCTCACCATGGATCTTGATGTTAAGGGGGCATTTTTTTGTGGCTGGCGCAGGCTGGTGGAGAACCTGCATTTTATGGACGTTTAGTCTGAGGCCCATTCTCTCATATGCCTCGGTGAATACGTTGACGATGGTTTATAGCTCGGCCTCTGACTGTGCAACACTGCAGCTCAATGGCAGAGGTCGGGGTGGTCTTGGTTCTGGCCTGGAAGCGTCAGAGGTTGAACAGTTTTCTGCTTGTCCGGTAGGCTGGCTCCACTCCAGAGCTTCAGGGGGCAGGTTGGAGGGTTGCTGCGAGGTAGATGGAGAAGAGCGTTGGGGCAATGACTCAGTCCTGTTTAACCTCAGTTTGCATACTTCCTGGGTCTGTGGTGGTTCCGTTGGTGAGGATCATACTTATATGTCAGTATGGAGCAGGCAGAGAATGGTGACGAATTTCCACAGGTAGCCGAATCTGAGGATGATGTTGCACAATTCCTCGTGGTCGACAGAGTCGAAGTTCTTTTCAAGATCGAAGGCTATGTATAGAGGTTAATGCTGCTCCCTGCACTTCTCCCAGATTTGTCATGTGCTGAAGACCATAAGACCATAAGACATAGGAGCAGAATTAGGCAACTCGACCCATCGAGTCCAGATCATGACCATTCAGCCTGGTGGTCATCTTCCAAGATTCTATAGACTATCTGGAACAGTTCCAACAGATTGGAATGTAACCTCACTATTTAAAAAGGGGGTAGAGAGAAAACGGAATTTTCAACTAGTCAGACTGATGTCAGTAGTGGGGAAAATGCTAGAGTCCATGATTAAAGATTTAATACCACCATTACACGTGAGAACACCATCCATCAGGTACGCGACTCAGCCAACGTTGTCTACCTCATACGCTGCAGGATAGGATGTCCCGAAGCGTGGTATATTGGCGAGACCATGAAGATGCTGCGAAAATGGATGAACGGACATCGTGCGACAATCGCCAGGCAGGAATGTTCCCTTCCAGGCGGGGAACACTTCAGCAGCCAAGGGCATTCAGCCTCTAATCTCCGGGTAAGCGTTCTCCAAGGCGGCCTTCAGGAATTGCGACAATGCAAAATCGCTGAGCAGAAACATATGGCCAAGTTCCGCACAAATGAGTACGGTCTCAACCGGGATCTTGGATTCATGTCACATTACATTCATCCCCCACCATCTGGCCTGGGCTTGCGAAATCCTACCAATTGTCCTGGCTTGAGACAATTCGCACCTCTTTGACCTGGTAGTTACCCCTATCTCTAGATCTGTAAAGACTTAATTACCTGCAAATGCTCACATTCAAAGCATTGTCTTGCATCTTTGACTTTGTCTATACATATGTTTCTGGAACATACCTCCTCATTCACCTGAGGAAGGAGTAGTGCTCCGAAAGCTAGTGATTTGAAACCAACCTGTTGGACTTTAACCTGGTGTTGTCAGACTTCTTACTGCGTACACCTCAGTCCAATGCCCACATCTCCACATCAAAGATTTAATAGCAGAGTGCTTGGAAAACAATGGCAGGATCGGACAGATTCAGCATGGATTCTTGAAAGGATGACAAATCTTTTGGAATTCTTCATGGATACAAGTAGTAACAAATGTAACTGGTCTGATTAGTAAATTTGCTTCAAGACAGGATCTACTCCCATTTGGAAGCAAATGGACATATTAGTGAGAGGCAGCATGGTTTTGTGAAGGGGAGGTCGTGTCCCACTAACTTGATAGAGTTTTTCGAAGAGGTCAAAAAGATGATTGATGCAGGTAGGGCAGTGGATGTTGTCTATCTGGACTTCAGTAAGGCCTTTGACAAGGTCCCTCATGGTAGACTGGTACAAAAGGTGAAGTCACACGGGATCAGGGGTGAGCTGGCAAGGTGGATACAGAATTGGCTAGGTCAGAGAAGGCAGAGAGTAGCAATGGAAGGGTGCTTTTCTAAATAGAGGGCTGTGACTAGTGGTGTTCTGCAGGGATCAGTGCTGGGACCTTTGCTGTTCGTAGTATACATAAATGATTTGGAGGAAAATGTAACTGGTCTGATTAGTAAGTTTGCAGACGACACAAAGGTTGGTGGAATTGCAGATAGTGATGAGGACTGTCAGAGGATACAGCAGGATTTAGATCGTTTGGAGACTTGGGCGGAGAAATGGCAGATGGAGTTTAATCCGGCAAATGTGAGGTAATGCATTTTGGAAGGTCTAATGCAGGTAGGGAATATACAGTGAATGGTAGAACCCTCAAGCGTATTGAGAGTCAGAGAGATCTAGGTGTACAGGTCCACAGGTCACTGAAAGGGGCAACACAGATGGAGAAGGTAGTCAAGAAGGCATACGGCATGCTTGTCTTCATTGGCCGGGGCATTGAGTATAAGAATTGGCAAGTCATGTTGCAGCTGTATAGAACCTTAGTTAGGCCACACTTGGAGTATAGTGTTCAATTCTGGTCGCCACATTACCAGAAGGATGTGGAGGCTTGAGAGAGGGTGCATAATAGATTTACCAGGATGTTGCCTGGTATGGAGTGCATTAGCTATGGGGAGTGGTTGAATAAACTCGGTTTGTTCTCACTGTAATGAAGGAGATTGAGGGGCGACCTGATAGAGGTCTACAAAATTATGAGGGGCATCGACACAGTGAATAGCCAGAGGCTTTTCCCCAGGGTAGAGGGGTCAATTACTAGGGGGCATAGGTTTAAGGTGCGAGAGGCAAGGTTTAGAGTAGATGTACAAGGCAAGTTTTTTACACAGAGGGTAGTGGGTGCCTGGAACTCACTGCCAGAGGAAGTGGTGGAAGCAGGGACAATAGTGACATTTAAGGGGAAACTTGACAAATATATGAATAGGGTGGGAATAGAGGGATACGGATCCAGGAAGTGTAGAAGATTGTAGTTTAGTTGGGCAGCATGGTCGGCATGGGCTTGGAGGGCTGAAGGTCCTGTTCCTGTGCTGTACTTTTCTTTGTTCTTGTTCTTTGTTCTAAGAGGGGGGCAGCGGGTGTGCTTTAATTGGACTTCCTGAAGGCTTTTGAAAAAGTCCTACCGAAGAGATTAGTGTGTAAAGTTAAAGTGCATGGAATTAGAGGTAGTGTATTGAGGTGGATAGAAAACGGGTTGGCAGACAGGAAGCAAAAAGTAGGAGTAAATGAGTCTTTTTCAAAATGGCAGGCAGTGTCTACTAGGGTACCGCAGGGATCGGTGCTGGGACCCCAGCTATTCACAACATATATCAATGATTTAGATGAGGGAACTAAATGTAATACCTCCAAATTTGCAGATGACATAAGTTGGGTGGGGTCGGGTGAGCTGTGAGGAGGACACAGAGATCCTTCAGTGTGATTTGGACAAGTTGAGTGATTGGGCAAATGAATGGCAGGTGCAGTATAATCTGGATAATGCGAGGTTCTCCACTTTGATAGCACAATAAAGGAATGCAGATTATTATCCAAATGATTTTGGTTTTGAATTTGATTTGATTTATTGTCACATGTACCGAAGTACAGTGAAAAGTATTTTTCCGCGGCCAAGGGTACGTACACAGTGCGTACATAGTAGACAAAAAGAATAATCAACAGAGAACATTGACAAATGGTACATCGACAAACAGTGATTGGTTACAGTGCAGAACAAGGGGCCAAACAAAGCTAATACATGAGCAAGAGCACCATAGGGTGTCTTATTATAGAGGGAGTGCAGTGAATGTTTACCAAACTGATTACTGGGATGACGGGACTGATATATATAAAGGGGAGACTGAAATAGTTAGGGTTACTTTTGCTGGAGTTTAGGAGAATAGGGGGGATCTCACAGAAATGTATAAAATTCGAACAGGACTAGAAAAGGTAGATGCAAGGATGTTTCTGATGAAGGAAGAGTCCAGAACCAGGGGTCACAATCCAAGGATATAGGCTAGACCATTTAGGACTGAGATGAGGAGAAATTTTTTCACACAGAGTGGCGAGCCTGTGGAATGTGTTACCGCAGAAAGTAGTTGAGGCCAAAACATATTTGGCGGGTATTAACTAAATGGGAACAAAGTCGCAAAGCAAGCACATTTAACCGCGTGTTCCCTGGCGCTCGCAGCGCTGAGAAGCACAACGCCATAGAACGACACCCCGGTTAGATCGAGGGCCTCAGCGGGGAACGCGTGGCTGAGTCACACATAGCCCCAGCCCCATTTTATGTATTGAAGAACGCCGCTCGCTAGAATTCCTCAGTGTAGCACGAGATCAGGACGCTATATTTAAATGGCATCCCTATCTCTCGAGCCCCCAAGGTGGTCCCAAGCCCCAATGCACTATATGTGGGTCACTGTCTCCAACACCCCCCCCCCCCCCTACACCCACACAGGGTACCCTCAGCCCGATCACCAGCAAGCATCTTGGCAGTGCCAACCTGGCACTCTGGCAGTGGCCCTGCCAGCACCAGGCTGGCATCCAGCAGGCACGGCGAGGGTGCCCCCTGCCCAGAGGGCATGGACCTGGGGCTTCCAATCCCCTGAGAGACCCCCACAAGTGAAGTTCCATCTGGTCCTCATTTGTGGAGACCAGTACTGAACGGCACTAGTCCGAGATCTCCGAGACGAAGGGGGTAGATCTCAATCCCTTGGGTACTTCAGGAATCTGCACATTAAAGTGAGACCAGCTGTCTCGCTTTAATATGCAGATTTGCCAAAAAGTGATCCTACCCACAATGGGTGGGATTTACAAAGCAACATCTCGCGAGATTGCATTAGGTCTTGCGAGGCGTTGCGAGTGCGTTGATCCTGGGACCGGTGTCTCCCGGCTTCTATCGACCACGCTGTGCCACGGAGATCTGCTTTTCGGGCACAGCATGGTCGGTCCATCGTGCACAATATGTTTTCAAGAAGGAGTTAGATATAGCTCTTGGGGCTAATGGGATCAAAGGATATGAGGGGAAAACAGGAACAGTCTGCTGAGTTGGATGAACAGCCATGATCATAATGAAGGGCCGAGTGGTCTGCATTTATGTCTTCTTGTTGTTGCCTACTCATATGTCTTTCTGCATTTTGACCGTGGAAATCAGTATCTATTTATACAAAGGGCTTGCTTACAGTCACTTGATGTCCCTTCACAAATGATCCAGTTACCAAAAATGGTCATCACAATTTCATTTCAAGTCAATTGTTTAATGGGATTAGGTTAAATTGGTTGGAGAAGCCCTCCCAGGTTCCATTTTCCAAAGTGATTGAGTTTAACAGCTTAGTCCCCATCCACCTGAATAATTACATTTGTCTGAATGCCCTTGAGTAATTCAGGAGATGACAATTCACACTCATTTAAGCTTATTGTCTTTGGTGGGATATTAGCTTTATAATTTGTCAGGAATAGTTATGTAAATATTTGGTTATTTTGAGACTCACTTGAGTCTTTTTTTAACATTCTGTGGCTTCAGCCCATTCCATGAACAAAGTCATTTTGATCTGAAACAGATTAGCGCACCAAAGCAAATTACAATTACATAGAACATAGGCGCCAGAATGTGGCGACTAGGGGCTTTTCACAGTAGCTTCATTTGAAGCCTACTTGTGACAATAAGCGATTTTCATACATTTCATTTTCAACATAGAACATAGACCAGTACAGCACAGTACAGGCCCTTCAGCCCACAATGTTGTGCCGACCATGTGTCCTAATCTAAGGTCAACCTAACCTACACCCCTTCAATTTACTGCTGTTCATTTCCATGTTCAAGAGTCACTTATATGTCCCGAATGACTCAGACTCCACCACCTCTGCTGGCAGTGCATTCCAGGCACCCACCACTCTCTGTGTAAAGAACCTACCTCTGACATATCCCCTCTACCTTCCCCAATCACCTTAAAACTATGTCCTCTCGTGACAGCCATTTCCACCCTGCGGAAAAGTCTTTTGCTGTCCACTCTATGCATGCCTCTCATCACCTTGTACATCTCCATCAAGTCACCTCTCTTCCTTCTTCGCTCCAGTGAGAAAAGCCCTAGCTCCCTCAATCTTTCTTCATAAGACATGCCCTCCATTCCAGGCAGCATCCTGGTAAATCTCCTCTGTACCCTCTCCAAAGCATCCGCATCCTTCCTGTAATGAAGCGACAAGAACTGGACACAATATTCCAAGTGTGGTCTAACTAGGGTTTTATAAAGCTGCAGCAAAACCTTGTGGCTCTTAAACTCAATCCCCCTGAAAGCCAACATACCATACGCCTTCTTAACAACCCTATCAACCTGGTTGGCAACTTTGAGCGATATATGTACGTGGACCCCAAGATCCCTCTGTTCCTCCACACTTCCAAGAATCCTGCCTTTAACCCTGTATTCAGCATTCAAATTCAACCTTCCAAAATGAATCACTTCATATTTATCGAGATTGAACTCCATCTGCCACTTCTCAGCCCAGCTCTGCATCCTGTTAATGTCCTGTTGTAACCTGCAACAACCCTCAACACTATCTACAACTCTTCCAACCTTCGTGGCATCGGCAAACTTACTAACCCACCCTTCCACTTCCTCATCCAAGTCATTTACAAAAACCACAAAGAACAGAGGTCCCAGAACAGATCCCTGCAGGACACCACTGGTCACCGACCTCCAGGCGGAATACTTTCCATCCAATACCACTCGCTGTCTTCTTTCGGCCAGCCAATTCTGTATCCAGACAGCCAAATGTCTCTGTATCACATGCCCCCTAACTTTCTCAATGAGCCTACCATGGGGAACCTTATCAAATGCCTTGCTGAAATCCATATACACCACATCCACTGCCCGACCTTCATCAATGTGTCTCATCACATCCTCAAAGAATTCAATGAGGCATGTGAGTCATGACCTGCCCCTCACAAAGCCATGCTGACTATCTTTAATCAAACTATGTTTTTCTAAATAATCATGAATCCTATCTCTCAGAATCCTTTCCAATATTTTGCTCACCACAGACGTAAGAGTGATGGGTCTGTAATTCCCACGGATTTCCCCATTCCCTTTCTTGAACAGGGGAACAACATTCACCTCCGTCCAATCACCCGGTACTGCTCCAGTGGAGAGGGAGGACGCAAAACTCATCGGCAACGGTGCAGCAATCTCCTCCCTCACTTCCCATAGTAACCTTGGGTATATCACGTCAGGCCCAGGGGACTTATCTATCCTGATGCTTTTCAATATTTCCAGCACATCCTCCTCCTTAATATCAACCTATTTGAATCTATTAACCTGGTTCACACTGTTCTCATGAGCAACAAGGTCCCTCTCTCTGGTGAATACTGAAGCAAAATATTCATTTAGGGCCTCCCCTGTGTCCACAAACTCTCAGCATAAGTTCCCTCCACAATCCCTGATCGGCCCTACTCTCACTCTGATCATCCTCTTATTTCTCACATCAGTGTAGAACGCCTTTCATGCCCCCTTCTAGCTCTCCTCAGTCCATTTTTGAGTTCCTTCCTGGCTACCACCTTATAACCCTCTAGAGCCATGCTAGATCCTTGCTTCCTCAACCTTACGTAAGCTTCCTACTTCCTCTTGACTAGAAGCTCAACTTCTCTTGTCATCCAAGGCTCCTTCACCTTACCATTCCTTCCTCGTCTCAGTGGGACAAAACTATCCAGCACTTGCAGCAAGTGCTCCTTAAACAACCCCCACATTACTGTTGTGCATTTCCCCAAGAACAATTGTTCCCACTGTAGCCATCTGGGATGGCCACTTCCCGATTACAAAATGGACACTTTGCAAAGGTTGCAGGGAAAATGGACAATGCTGAGAAAACAAGCAGGTTCAGAGCTTGTCTATATATTGGAGCCGCAGCTCCCAGACAAGACCAAAACTGTAGGCCCCATTAGCATACTAATGTCCCATCTCCAGGAACAAAAGAGTAACATTTGAGTAACCGACACCCCGGCGTCAGAGGAGACCGAAACAAAGCCGGCCAACGGCCACCTAGGACATGCCCAGCCATCAGGGCACCCACCCCTTCATTGGATGAAATCAACAGTAATGATCAAGAAACGGCCAATGATTGGGGCCAAGTTCAAGGCCCACCCAAAAGAGCGTGAAGCCCCTTTGGGTATAAGAAGAGCCTCCCCGAACAGGCGCCGGAATGTGGCGACTAGGGGCTTTTCACATTAACTTCATTTGAAACCTACTTGTGACAATAAGCGGTTTTCATTTCATTTCATTTTTCAAGGCCCCGAGATAGAATCACTCTCTTGGACTTGGCTCTCACAGCGGAGAGACCCGTCCACCAGCTGCACCAGAAGTAAGTAAGTCCAAGGTCAACGCTCGCTACCAGATGGACGACTTTAGCTGTTCCCCTTCACCACTTCGACCACATCAGCCTCCGATCCGAACAACGGCCATTGTTCTTCTGACTGAGTGGGCGCCCGAAGCTAAGTATAGGCTTTCACAGTAGTGATAGTTTAGCCTGTAGTATTTGTGCATGAGTAGATATTACTGTATGTGTAAATAAATAGTATTGACTTCGAACTAACTAACTGGTGTACCGACTCTTTGATCAGTATTCGGTTTTGAACCTTGTGGCGGTATCGAAAGATACTTGGCGACTCCAGAGCAAATGTAATTAGAATTAAGGAAGGCGACCATATTGACCGCCATGTTCACAGCGAACCAAAGAGAGCAACATTTACTAGCAACCTCTGACGGGACTCGACCTAGAAGTGGCCTAGTCACTCTGAGAGAACCCAAATTTGAATTGGAATCCAATTGGAAACAGAAAAACCACAAGTGTGAGAACGATACTGATCAAACCTCCGAGATTCAGAAGTGTGTTAATGCATGTGTACTAACAGCGATATAAGGTAAACCTTAGAGATTTTGTTGCGTAAAACTGTTGGGAGTTTTGTAGACCGGAAAATAGCGTAAGCCGTACCCGTGTTTACATCACCACTTTATCACCCCCTGTTCCAAATTCAGTAGAGAACCCAGAGATAGAGAGAAAATGGCAATGAAGGCAATGGAACGCCTTATGAACCCCCAAGAATTTGAGGTTGCAGCGACCAGTAGAGTAGGACAGTGTCCCGTATGGGAAGAAGAGATCAGAAAATATCTCAAAGGGAAAGGATGGCCCCTTTGGAGTGAATTCTGCGCCAATGACGAAACAGGTCCCGGGAGTATAGGACATACTTGGTGGGAGAACCTGTCAGAGATTCATAAGAAGAGCTTGGAGAAAACTCACAAGCCGATGGCAATCGTGTCCTACTTGGCACAATTGCGAGGCACGGCGGAGGTTGTTAGGATGCTCCGTAGAGAGATTGAGGAGAGAGACAGAAATAGTGAGGGAAATGTGAGCGAATTTGAGAAGGAGAATAAAGAGTTCAGAGAACAGTTAGCAGCGAGGGACGGAGAGGTGGATGATGCCAAGCGGGCACACCAGTCTTGACTCGCCCATTTGAGTAGTTTTCAGACCCAGTATGATAAGGCCTACCAGGACACGCAATGCACGGTCTTGGTAAGACAAGAAACTGAGCAACTCGTAGAGCAATTGCAGAAAAAGTGCAATGATTTAAAAGCAGCCCTACGAGCGCTCCACACTTCCACAACGGAACAAAGGCAGAGCTCCATAGATCACGCAAAATGCCGGAAGCAAATTGCACAATTGCAATCTCTGCTTTCTGTCCAGAATGGGTTTCAAAGTACGTTTGAACCCCAGTTAGACCAGGAAAACAGCCCAGATTGGCAGGAGTTAAATGAAACTGCCCACAAATACGTACATGGGATATGTTCGCAAGAAAAACCCCAGAAAAGGAAAGCACCCCAACCCCCGACTAAACAGGCAGAACACACCCCCATGAACCCTGTAACCACACACTGCAGGGCCGCAGCAGAAGGAAACGCAGATTTCCTATATACAACCCCGTTAACCGTGACCCAATTACGGGACGCGTGTGGAAAAATTACACCGTTCCTTCCCACATCAGACCCCCACCAGTTTTTCGCTAGAGTTAAACAGCAGGCTACCATGTACGGCCTGGACGAAAAGGAGCAAGTGAAGCTCACAGTTTTAAGCCTCGACCCTTCAGTCGTGGCAGCCCTTCCTGACCCACAAAATGTAGGAGGAGGCACACTCCAAGAAATTCACACAGCTATCCTGGATGCGATCGGCTATATCTGAGGAGACCCCGTAGAAGGCCTAAACAAGAGTAAGCAAAAGAAGACAGATCACCCCACAGCATTTGCTGGACGCTTGTGTATACATTTCACAGCAGTATTTGGAGAGTTAGCCCGCGCCTCTTTGTCCGCGGATAATATGGCCAAATGGACTTGAATCCTAGTCTCTCATGCGACAGAGGCAGGACAGAGAGGTTGCGCAAATTACGACCCCTCAGACAAGGCCCACAACGAGAAATGGGTTTGAAAAGACTGTCCCGCACTTAGGAACAATCCGTCCAAGGCAAAAACGCATTTGCAAAACCAGAGGAAGAGCAGGCAGACATGCATCCAGTTAGGACGCACCAGAACCCTGCATGGGTAAATGAGGGCAGGAACAGCCCACTGCAGCCTAAATCCCAGAAATGCTACAATTGTGGACAATTAGGATACTATGCACGAGAGTGCAACGCGCCCCAAAAGCAGCCGAGAAACCAACAGATAGGCACCCTAGATAAGAATAGGGCAAAGCCAATCCATAGTGTTAGCGCCCGTTCAGAGAACGCAGACATGAACGGCACCGACTGACGGTGTTCGGGCTCCCCAACTTGGGTCTGCGACATCCTTTGGGACAAGTCCGGTAGACCGGTCGTAGCAGGGATAGTTCGGTGACACCCCGTAGAATTTCTTTGGGACACAGGAGGGTCCCGCACCACGCTCAATTCCTCCACGACGTTTCAACGAGACACGTGGCCCACAACAGACACCATCACACTCAGCGGCTTTAGAGGTCATTTACAACAAGGACACATCACAGCCCCTGTAGTGATACAAATAGGGAACATTATGACTAAACACCCCCCAGACAGCCGAACACATCCTAGGAATCGACTTTATGAGCTCCCGCAACCTCTCATTTGATCCGGTAAATATATGTGTATGGAGAATGGCAGAGGCAGCATGAGCCCCAGCCACACTCACAGTTGGAGAGTATGCTAACAGAATCAGCGCAGTAGGAGACTTCTGGTTCAACCCTCGAGCCATTAGTCAGGACAAACAGGTTAGGAAAGTCCTGCAGCAACACAAAGCAGCATTTGCACAGCATAAGCATGACTGTGGCAAAATAGCTGGCTTAGTGAATATTACAGGTCCCGACCCCAGACCCTAAAAGCAGTACAGTTTTCCCCAAGAAGCAGAGGGAGAGATTTCAACGGTAATACAGAGTCTGCTTGATCAAGGCGTACTCCGATCAGTAGCCTCCATGAATAACGCACCTATTTGGCCTGTCAGTAAACCCGATGGATCATGGCGACTGACCATTATTTACCGAGAACAAAGTAACCCCAGTAGCAGCCCCCACCGTAGCCCCGTGTCCCGAGACCATGCTCAAACAGGGACTCCAGTCAAAGTTTTTTTCGGTTTTGGACATTAGCAACGGCTTTTGGTCCATTCCATTAGATAAAGCGTGCCAATACAAATTCGCCTTTACATTCCAGGGACAACAATAGACATGGATGTGCCTTCCACAAGGCTTCCACAACTCCCCCTCCATTTTCCACCGACAGCTGACAAATGGACTAGCAAAATTTTCCCGACCCGATTGTCTGGTCCAGTATGTAGATGACTTGCTACTGCAGACAGACACAAAGGGGGAGCACATTTCGCTTCTCACCGAACTCCTAGGACTCCTAAAACAGATTGGATGTAAAGTCAATCCCAAGAAGGCCCAGATTTTGCAGAAAAAAGTAATTTACTTGTGTACAGCAATCACTCATGGTAAACACGAGATCGAGCAAAAGAGAATTGAGTTGATCGTCAAATTGCCCATTTCCCATAATGTCTCAGCCCTCCGGTCATTTCTAGGACTGGTAGGCTACTGCAGAAACCATATCGACGGTTTGGCCACAAAAGCAGCGCCCCTATCCGACCTTCTCAAGAAACAGGCACCTTGGGAATGGCTTCCACAGCACACGGATGCCGTGGATGCTTTAAAAAGAGCCCTCGGCACAGCCCCCGCATTACAGGTCCCAGATCCACTTTCCCCGTACGCAATCGAAGTAGCAAGCACAGACCGAACCCTTTCGGCCGTGCTCCTCCAGGAACGCTATGACCGATTAGGCCTCGTGGCATATGCCTCACGCTTGTTAGATCCTGTTGAGCAAGGATTTTCTGCCTACGAAAGGCACCTGCTCGCAGTTTTTTGGGCAGTACAGTACTTCGCCTACATTACAGGACTCAACCCCATCACCATTCTCACTGAACACACCCCAACACAGCTATTATTAGACGGTCGACTGAAAGATGGCAGTCAGCCAAATCCGCACAGCCCGTTGGACCCTTCTTTTACAGGGACGGGACATTACAGTTAAAAGAACCAAGACTCACACTTTCCTAGCCGACAATTTGCAATATGCAGGTACCCCACATGAGTGTGAGATCATCACCACAAACCATAATTCAGGCCCATTTGTACCTAAGTCAACTCCCAGGAAAGCAGGTAATACAAACCAGAGACCCCAGCCCACAGACACGTGTACACCCCTGAAAATGTATGTGGATGGCTCCTCCACAGTTTTGAATGGAAAGAGAATCACCGGTTGCGGCATTTATGTAGAGGACGTGCAGGGACGCGCCCTTTAAGAGATTTCATTAAAGTTGCCAGGACATCTAGGCTCGCAGGCAGCAGAACTGGCAGCCATAGCTTACATTGTTGATCACCCCGATTCGTTTCCGACCGCAGCGGACATATATTCAGACAGTTTATATGTGTGTAACAGTTTAACGGAATTCCTACCCCTGTGGGAAACTAGAGGATTTGTTTCCGCAGACGGAAAGCCCCTACCCTCAGCCTCATTACTCCGACATATCCTTGAGACAGCTAAAGATAGGAAATAGGGTATCATTGAAGTTCGCAGTATTCACCATTCTTTCCCCCCGGTAACGTTAAAGCAGACGCCCTAGCGAAGGCAGGTTCCAGACATGGTTACTTTTGGAACCCCCCCAAGAGCACCCCAGTACACGCAGATCAGGTCTCACAGACCAACATTCAGGATCTAGCACAAAAGGAAGATGAAAAGCTCAGGGAAGTTTTAAAAGGAACCTTCCCAGCCCCGTACGATAAATTTAAGAACGCAGTAACCACACATGACGGTGTGATTTTGAAAGACGGCATTTATGTAGTTCCCAGCCAGGACAGGAACCAGATCATTTGTCAGTTCCATGACAATCATGGACACCAAGGCATTGAACCCACCCTAACCCACCTCAGACCTCTCTGCTGGTGACCTGATTTAAAAGCCGATGTAACCCATCACATTGAAAATTGCTTGATCTGTGCCCAGAACAATCCGGACAGATATGCAAGAAAGGCTCAGCTTCGTCACACCCACCCCGTTTATGGCCCCTGGACGAATTTGCAGATAGATTACATAGGACTCCTACCCCCTCTGCCGAAATGGTTTTAATTATGTGTTGATGGTCATCGACACTTTCACAAAATGCGTGGAAGCTTTTCCATCCAGAACAAATATGGCAAAAACAACAGCTAAAATCCTAACACAGCACATCTTCACAAGCTGAGGCCTCCCACGCAGTATAGAGTCCGATCAAGGCTCCCATTTTACAGGACGAGTAATGAAGAACATCCTCACAATTTTCGGAATTAGGCAGAAGTTTCACATAGCCTACCAGCCCCAGTCAAGCGGCATTGTAGAGAGGATGAACAGAACTCTAAAAGCCACTCTCAGGAAAATGGTGCAACAGAACAACAGCACCTGGGATTCAGTTCTCCCATTTGCTTCAATGTTCCTACGAAACACAGTATCCACGTCCACAGGATACAACCCCCACACCCTCGTGACCGGACACCCCATGAAAGGGATGGAGTATTTATGAGGACTGGATTTGACCAGCCCCGCAGTCACCGCCCTCACACATGAAAATGCTGTACAGCAGCTTATTGAGAATATAAAGGCAGCCCAGCACACAGCAGCTGTGAGACTTGGGACCAGGAGGAGACAAAGCAAAGCTTGTTTTGATAAAATGGTTCACGCCACCGAGTTTATAGTAGGGCAGCAAGTTATGCTTTCCCTGTACAATCCCAGTTCATTCCTTTCCCCCAAATTTTCCGGACCATACTCCATTTCAGACAAAGTCAGCCCCTCGGTATACAAGATCACATATCCCAACAGCAAGTCTGCGTGGTTTCACATAAACCAGCTTAAGGCTTATGGCTCGCAGAACAACCATGCACACCACATCTCGCTCGTAGCAGCAGATGAGCACGCCCCGCCCACAGATGACGCAGTCCTACCCTCCCCCTGCCAGTCCAGCCCGTCCTCAGACACATCTTCAACTTCACCCCCAGAGTCAGGACTCCACCTCTCCCTTCCTTCAACCAGCAGCGACAGTGATAGCGATAGCAATGACGACAGCCACATCACATCACGTTATGATTACACTCCTGCACCAGGCCACACTCCCAGCGACTCCGAGCATGATTCCAGTGACCCCTTTGAAATCACGTACATCAAAGCACCTGACCAAGACCCACCGCCCGACGATTACGGATTACAACCTAACAACTCCAACCTTGACACATGATTCTGGCACCGAGACAATTCGTTCAGGCTCATCCAGAATGATGAGATGGACCTCAATTCGCCCAAAGCAGCTTTAGCCAAACTACTCCAGTCAAGAGTATGGCAGCCGGGAGAAGATGATGACATAGAGTCTGACTCCCACCAAACGAATCCCTTTGCGACTCTGTTCGCTATTGAGCAATGAGGTGTCCACATGATGGTAAAAAGGAACCGATGGAGAGCTACGGTGTCCTTTCTGATGGAACCTGCACCATGTTTGTCATGCTTGTTCGTTTAATGTACATGTTAAATGTTGTTTGTGAATTTAAAAGTTTTCATGGCCCCACGCCACCACTCTTTTAATGCCCACTGGCAGTTAATGGAACAAGTTTGTCGATAGACAACCATTCAGAGGAACTAGTTTGTCGGCAGACAACCAATCATAGCTACTATCCTGATTTGAAGGTAATCACGAGAGGCAGCCCCCCACGACAACCACATATTCGTTCCGTTCTTGCCGGTCGCTCAGGCAATGGAGAAACGGCACTGGTCCCCACCCTGCCTGAGGACCCCCCTCTGGTCAGCTACGCTCGGGTAGAGCACAAACAGCACTGGTCACCGTCCTACCCGGGGATTCGACCCATTTCTTACCCGCTGCGGCCCATACGCACCCCATTTTGGCACTTTTAGTTCAAAACGTTTTTGTTTGTTTCTGGCGACCCTTAGGTTGCTTCTGTATGCTATTTACATCCTCAAACACTGGGATGGTAGATCGCACAGGCTGCGAGACGGCTCTCACTGTGTCAATATTTTTCTCGGATGTCTAGTCCAAATATTCCGTTTTTTTTAAAATGAGGGAGTCACAGATGGTGACCAACTATAATGGGTAATTGGCAACAAAGGACAGACAGACATACATACGAGATCTTAAGCAAGATAATAGCAGATATTATGCTTGTGAACACAGAACTCCGGAACCTCAGGAACCCCAGAGGAAGAAAAAGAAGAAGACGGACAAAATGAAAGATGAAGACAACCTTCATGTTTTTCACCTGGACCTTCGCGGGATCCCTTCAGTTGCACACGGACTCTACCCCCCTGACCCCTACCACACAGGCCGTGAATGATTCCCACCCCTGCCATACACTGTACTTCGAGATAGTTAGCCCTGAGTCAGTTACCGGCACCCCAACCTGGTGTGACAAGTTTATCACCTGGTATTCACTATCTTATATCGTAGAAGCACTCTTAGTACTGGCGATACTCTGCAGTGTCGTGCAGACATTTAGACTCAGAAAATGGCAGAGGAGAGCGTCCCGCAACCGCACTCCAGTATACACATTTAGATCCCCTATCTTCGGACTCCAACAAACCCCCAACCCCGTTAAGTGAATTAAAGTGCATCCGTTTTTGTGTATGTTTTGTTCGTTTAATAAAGAAATGTAAACCTCTGTGCTTGACTGCCAAGCCAGAGAGTCTTGTGTTGCTGCTTTTTGTACAATTTAAAGTGTTGTAGATTATTTTTGATTGTTTAAGTGAGGATGGTTTATTTAGGAGAGTTGGAGGTTTCAGTTTTTAAATTTTTTTTAATGCATGCCTCAATGTCACAGCACCCCGTAGAGTTTTATAATGAAGTATGTATATAAAATAATTTTAGGTAAAAGTTGCAATTCATAGGATAGGGCAGTGAAGAGCCTGTGAAGTGCTTATGGGTGCCCAGCTTTGTCAGAGAACAAAGACGACGCGGTAATGTGATCCTTCACGCTTCGCGTTGAGGATCACAAGGAGGGCGTGTAGCCATCTGGGATGGCCACTTCCCGATTACAAAATGGACACTTTGCAAAGATTGCAGGGAAAATGGACAATGCTGAGAAAACAAGCAGGTTCAGAGCGTGTCTGTATATTGGAGCCGCAGCTCCCAGACAAGACCAAAGCTGTACGCCCATTAGCATACTATTGGCCCATCCCCGGGAACAAAAGAGTAACATTTGAGTAACAGATACTAAGGCAGACACCCCGGCGCCAGAGGAGACCGAAACAAAGCAGGCCAATGAAGCCTCTTTGGGTATAAGAAGAAGTCCCCAGAGAGAATCGCTCTCTTGGACTTGGCTCTCACAGCGGAGAGACTCGTCCACCAGTTGCACCAGAAGCAAGTAAGTCCAAGGTCAATGCTCGCTACCAGACGGACGACCTTAGCTGTTTCCCTTCACCACTTCGACCCCAGCAGCCTCAGATCCAAATAACGGCCATTGTTCCTCTGACTGTGTGGGCGCCCGAAGCTAAGTATAGGCTTTCGCAGTAGTGATAGTTTAGCCTGTAATATTTGTGTATGAGTAGATATTACTGTGTGTGCAAATAAATAGTATTGACTTTGAACTAACTAACTGGTGTAGCGAGTCTTTGATCAGTATTCGGTATTGAACCTTGCGGTGGTATCGAAAGATATCTGCCGACTCTAGAGCATACGTAATTAGAATTAAGGAAGGCGACCATATTGACCGCCATATTCAAAGCCAACCAAAGAGAGCAACATGCTCCTCAGCTCCTGTCTAATACGGGAAGCACGGTAGCATTGTGGATAGCACAATTGCTTCACAGCTCCAGGGTCCCAGGTTCGATTCCGGCTTGGGCCACTGTCTGTGCGGAGTCTGCACGTTCTCCCTGTGTCTGCGTGGGTTTCCTCCGGGTGCTCCGGTTTCCTCCCACAGTCCAAAGATGTGCAGGTTAGGTGGATTGGCTGTGATAAATTGCCCTTAGTGTCCAGAATTGCCCTTAGTGTTGGGTGGGGGTGCTGGGTTATGGGGATAGGGGGGTGGTGTTGACCTTGGGTCGGGTGCTCTTTCCAAGAGCCGGTGCAGACTCGATGGACCGAATGGCCTCCTTCTGCACTGTAAATTCTATGAAATAGCAGTACAATTTCCCCTCCCGCAATTAAATACCTTCCTATACTATCTGTTCCTATCCCTCCCATGACTATGGTAAAGGTCAAGGATTTGTGGTCACTGTCACCAAAATGCTCTCCCACCGAGACATCTGACACCTGGCCTGGTTCGATGCCGAGCTCCAAGTCCAATATGGCCTCCCCCTCAGTCAGCCTATATACATATTGAGTCAGGAAACCTTCCTGTACACACCTGACAAAATCTGTTCCATCCAATCCATTTACAGTCAGGAGGTTCCAGTCAAAAATAATTTTTTTTCAGAAAAAAATTCAGTTATTGGGGTGATTTTGTGCTGACTTAAGCCTGAGATCAGTGTTTCCCATCCTGTGCGTTGAGAGACAGAGAGATTTTGGGATCACAAGCTGCAAGACAGTGCTGACTGCCATGGAACTCAGTACTAACAATTGTGAGGCCCCTTTTAATTCTAGGGTGGGATTTTCTGCCCCCCCCTTTCCTGTTTTGTGGTGGCCTGCCATTGGCCGACGGCAGGCTCTTCTGGTCCTGCCGCTTTCAAAGGGGTTCGCTGTTGGTCGCTTCCTCCACCTGCCAGGGGCACCGCCACCTGCCCATCATACTCTGATCTCTTGGCAATTTTCAAGCCTCAAAATGGGGTCACAGTGGAAAAACATTTGGAGACCACCACCCAAGATAAAGCATCAGCTATGTTACATTGCATTTTGCCCGGCAGTGTGACAGTGTTACAACAGCAGGTCTCCTTTGAAATAACCTTGCATTATAAGTTTTAAATTTCTCCATAAATGTTGAGTTGTGACTAGTGTAGCCAACCGTTTCCCTCTATCCATTTCACACATTTCAAAGTTTCCAAGAGTGAATAACAGTCCTGGAGTTTCCTTCTCTACAGTGGGAGTTAGCCTGTTTGGTGTCTATACAATTTGGGAAATGCTTAATTGGTCATTCGATGCCTGATTCAACATCTTGGGACATCCCTATGTTACAAGCATAAATTGCCACTTTGAAGGGTTGGTTTGGAGCTGCCACTCACTGTTTAAGATGGCTTTCTGCCTCATGTGCACATTTCAGCCCACTACCTTGATATTTTCTCATGGCAGGTCTGTATGGGAGGCTACAACACTGAGAATGACCTTGCAGTAGAACCCGCACATGCCCAAAAATCATATTATTTCCCATTTAGTCATAAAGATGGTGGAATCCACCAACACTTGTGCAGTCAGTGCCCTGGGAAACAGCTACCCTTGATGCATAACAAGCCCAAGAAAGATTAGAGCAGCTTTAGTGAATTGGCCTCTTTGTGAAGTTCATCACTAATTAGCGGGCAGTAACCCTTTGGAATAGGGTTTTGTGATAAAGCCAGGGGAGTCCAACGAGCTTCTGAAAAGTCCTTTATTTCAGCAACAGCATCATACATACACAGGGCCCGGTTCCCTTTAACCAGGTCCTCATTCCTTTTTAGCTGGCTCTACAGCTGCCTGCCTTTTATGCTAGTGCTGGGTTAACTCAGTCCAATTGAACACGGGGAACAATCATCCCCAGGTGGATGAGTCCTGTGCAGGTTCTTACAGGTTTCTAAGTGAATTAGGGGGGAGGGCGGAGGAGGGGGTCTCTCCTACATCACAACATGTCGGGCTAGGGCCATGCATCCTGGTTTATCCCTGTACAGATCACTTTAAATGTGATGAGCAGCTTTGCTAAGTCTCTCCTCTGCTCTGTGTCTAAGTAAGAGAGCACCTCTAGTTTAACCTCCTGCGCATTTCAGGTAAGGGGTTGAATTTAGGAATCATCCATGCGTCCTTCTCCCTCTATATCTTCCTCACTATTCTTTTGCCCTCATCTGGCCTCAATACCTGTATTCATTTTGCTGTTACCTACTCATGGGGCTGGATTCTTCCGCCCGCCAACTGTGGTGAGATGTCGACCATGGGAAAACCCATTGACCTTGGGCTGGATTCTCCGGTCACCGGGCAAACGCGGCCGGATAATCCCTCCCGTGGCCTTTCAGCACTCTGACTCTAGAAATCAATGTTCCTTCATACAACGGGCTCATTTATGGTCACATGACCGCCCCTCGCAAACTAACCAGTTCCTAATCATGATCATAACAAGCTTATTACAAGATGGACAGAGAGGCTCTTTCTCATCAGCTGGCATTCATTGTCCGAAGTGTTTCAGTTTAACAGTTCAGCCCTCATCTACCTGAATAATTTGTCTTGCCCTTGACTCGTTCAGGAGACAACAATTCACACTCAGTTAAGCAGATTGTCCTTGGAGGGTTATCCCCAGACCTTGTTCTGATATTTTGTAATTTGGCAGGTGTAGTTATGTCAGTGTTCAGCCATTTTGATACTCACTTGAGTCGTTTTAAGACATACTTTGCAGCTTCAGCCCACTCAATCAACAAAGTCATTTTTGATATAAAACAGGGTTTTATAACAATGTGAAAAGACACACCGGTGATCGAATGCCACGAGATGATTCAAGACTCTGAATGCAATGCAAGAGGATATGTGTACAGCATCAACAATTCTTAAGACAGCTTGACAGCAGTTATCGCAAAAAAAATCCTCATATAGTGAACACAAAGAATAGGTTTCCAGGAAAATAATTAATGCTGTGATGATAAATGTCTTTTAAAAACATGGGACAGAAATATATCCTACCCCCGCACCGCAACCCCCCCACGTCCCACCACCACCCACAGCCCGATTAAGGCCCTTAAGTGGCCACTTAATCACAATGTCAGGGCCTTTTCCATCCCGGCCTCAATTTTTAGGCTGGGGGGGTGCCTGTTGCGGGTGCCAAATAGAAAAAGTCTTCACCCTCGATCTCAGGGGAGAAAATGGGGGTGGGGCGCCTCGACCCGAAGGCTCCCTCAGTTGTGTGATGCCCTCCCCTCAGAGACCTAGGAGCTCTGGCCCACCTGCCAGGCCAACCCCCCGACAACGCGATGTTCCCCCTGCCGACCCCCCAGCCCACCCAGGGCATAATCTACCCTCCCGTCCTTGGGACCCCTGACACTTACCTGAAGTCCAACCCTGCAACTTAGGCTAGGGCATGGCAGTGCAATACCTCTTCTGGCCACTGCAGCACTGTGCTTGGAGGGGCTGGCGATCTTTTGGCCAATCTAATTGACCAACCAACAGCTCTCCAAGGCAGAACTTCTGTCCAAGGGTGGGCAGTCATCCTGCTGCTGCCAATCAATGCTCAATTGAGCATAAAATGGCAGTGGGCCTGTCGGAGCCGGCGGGGATGATTTCCATGTCGATGCTCAGGATGGCGAACACCGAGCGCTCGCCATCCTGAAACTTTAGGCCGTGAATACATTGTTGGTTAAAAATTGGATTTGGTTAAGAGGGTTGGGAATGTATGCAACTTGTTAAATTACTAGTCCTCAGAACATGTTCGCATATTCCTTACAGATTCACCTTGGGGATCAAAGGCAAATTTCACAAGCCTTTATTTTAAGGCCTTGCCTATGACTAATTTCTTCTCCAAGAAATCGGTTGACATTTTTCTGCCTGGGTTATGGAACACACAGCTAGCATGGAAATAGGGTGTCTGGAGTCTATGGAAGGAAGAATTATTTTGACACACTGAGGGACCTTTTTGAGCTCCGAGTTTACTCATGCTCCTGTGAATTGTGGAAGGCTGATGCCAATGAACAGCCAGTAGTTCAGCCATGAAACGCTCGGACAGCGTGGCATTGAAAAAGGTTTGGATCAATCACCCCTGTAAAAGCAAAGATATTAATCCTGTACCGTTTCCAACAAATGGGATAACATGAAGTGTGTTACAAGGCTGTGCCACTCTCAGGAGTCAGATGAGAGTCGGGATGTGTAAGCGTTGTTGACTGAATCAGCGAGAGCTGACTCAGTAAGAATTTTTAAAAAAGATTTTGAGATGGAAGAACGAGATCGGAATTCTTTCAACTGAATCCTAAAATATGCCACTGGAGCCCAATTTGTGTGTAATTCTTTCTAACATTCTTAGAAGTTAGCAGCTGTGGCGAGAACAGACAAGTTAATGTGCCATGCTCTGACAAAGAGTTGACACTTGAAATGCTAACTTATCTGTTTGTCACAGATAGTGACAGATCACATGAACGATTTCAACATGATCTGGTTACGTCGCAACATCCTGGAGGTTACTGATTGCCTTGGAGAATCAAAGAGGAATTCCTCAGTGTTTTTCTGAATCAACCAGCAGATTTATTTTTTTCTCTCTGTCTTCCCGGGAACCAGCAAATCAGAGGGTACAAAAAAATATCCGAGCTAACACCAGTTGGGCAATTTCGATGGGCATTATTGTCTTTTCCTACCGTTGATTCATATTCTTATGTTAGAAAGATATAGAATAGGGAGACCATTTCCTCTCTCTATTCATTTTAAAAAACAGTCACATCGAAGCATAATGTACAATTGCTCTTTGAATTATCCCAGCAATTTTGCCTTCATGACGCCAGAATTGGACTCCTTGTTTTGATTACTGGATAAAGAGGAATTTGAGATTTCAATTTGCTGTTCAGGAGTTTGAAGATGAAATTTGCAAATGCGTTTGAGACAATGGATAAGCACAAGTTAAAATGCCATCATTGGTTGCTGCGGTGGAAGGTGAGAGTGACTGCCTTTGACTGAGTGTGGCATCAAGCAGCTCGAACAAAATTGAAGCCAATGGGAATCGGAGAAAATCCTCCACTGGTTGGAGTCATATCAAGCACAAAGGAAGATGACTGTGGCTATTGCAAGCTAATCATCTCATTCTCAAGATATCATTGCAGGAGTTCCTCAGGTTGTTGTTCTAGGTCCAATGATCTTCAAAGTCAGTAATGACCTACCCTCCATCACAACATAGAACATAGAACAGGACAGCACAGTACAGGCTCTTCGGCCCACGATGTTGTGCCGACCATTTATCTTAATCTAAGATCAACCTAACCTACATCCCTTCAATTTACTGCTGTCCATGTGCCTGTCCAAGAGTCGCTTAAATGTCCCTAATGACTATGACTCCACCACCTCCGCTGGCAGTGCATTCCAAGCATCCACCATTCTCTGTGTAAAGAACCTACCTCTGATATCTCCCCTATACCTTCCTCCAAACACCTTAAACATTATGTCCCCTCGTGACAGCCATTTCTGCCCTGGGGAAAAGTCTCTGGCTATCCACTCTATCCATGCCTCTCATCACCTTGTACACCTCTATCAACTCACCTCTCTTCCTTCTTCGCTCCAATGAGAAAATCCCGAGCACCCTCAACCTTTCTTCATAGCACATGTCCTTCAGTCCAGGGTACATCTCCTCTGCACCCTCTCCAAAGCATCCACATCCTTCCTATAATGAGGCAGGGTTTTATAAAGCTGCAGCAAATCCTCACGGCTCTTCAACTCAATCCCCCTGTTATTGAAAGCCAACACACCATACGCCTTCTTAACAACCCTATCAACCCGGGTGGCAACTTTGAGGGATCTATGTACGTGGACCCCAAGATCCCTCTGTTCCTCCACACTTCCAAGAATCCTGCCTTGAACCCTGTATTCAGCATTCAAATTCGACCTTCCAAAATGAATCACTTCACATTTATCAAGGTTGAACTCCATCTGCCACTTCTCAGCCCAGCTCTGCATCCTGTCAATGTCCTGCTGTAACCTGCAACAACCCTCAACACTATCTACAACTCCACCAACCTTTGTGGCATTGTCAAACTTACTAACCCACCCTTCCACTTCCTCATCCAAGTCATTTATAAAAACCACAAAGAGCAGAGGTCCCAGAACAGATTCTTGCGGGACACCACTGGTCACTGACCTCCAGGTGGAATACTTTCCATCCACTATCACTCGCTGTCTTCTTTCGACCAGCCAATTCTGTATCCAGACAATCAAATTTTCCTGTATCCCATGCCCCCTAACGTTCTCAATGAGCTAACCATGGGGAACCTCATCAAATGCCTTACTGAAATCCATATACAACACATCCAATGCCCGACCTTCACCAATGTGACTCGTCAAATGCCTAAAGAATTCAATGAGGCTTGTGAGGCATGACCTGCCCCTCACAACGCCAGTCTGTCTATCTTTAATCAAACTATGTTTTTCAAAATAATCATAATTCCTATCTCTCAGAATCCTTTCCAGTATTTTGCTCACCACAAACGTAAATCTGACTGGTCAGTAATTCCCAGGGATTTCCCTGCTCTCTTTCTTTAACAGGGGAACAACATTCGCCTCCCTCCAATTATCCGGTACTACTTCAGTGGCGAGTGAGGATGCAAAATCACCGGCAACGGCGCAACAATATCCTCCCTCGCGTCCAGTAGTATATCCTTGGGTATATCCCATCTGGCCCAGGGGACTTATCTATCCTGATGCTTTTCAAAATTTCCAGCACATCCTCCTTAATATCAACCTGTTTGAGCCTACTAACCTGGTTCATTGCTGTTCTCATGAACAACAATGACCCTTTCAGTGAATACTGAAGCAAAATATTTATTTAGGGCCTCCCCCACCTCCTCAGACTCTAGGCACAAGTTCCCTCCACTATCCCTGATCGGCCCTACTCTCACTCTGATCATCCTCTTATTTCTCATATGTGTGGAACGCCTTGGGATTTTACCTAATCACTCCCACCAGCGCTTTATCATTCCCCCTTCTAGCTCTCCTAATTCCATTTTTTAGTGCCTTCCTGGCTACCTTGTAATGCTATAGAGGCGTGCCAGATCCTTGCTTCCTCAACCTTAAGTAAGCTTCCTTCTTCCTCTTGACTAGAAGCTCCACTTCTTTTGTCATCCAAGGCGCCTTCACCTTACCATTTCTTCCTTGTCTCAGTGGGACAAAACTATCCAGCACTCGCAGCAAGTACTCCTTCAACAACCCCCACATACTGTAGTGTATTTCCCTGACATTCGCTGATAATTGCACAATGTTCAACACCATTCTCAACTCCTCGGACGCTGGAGCAGATCACTTCCATATGCGGCATGACCTGGACAGCGTGCAGGCTTGGGCTGATAAATGGCAAGTAATATTTGCACCACACAATTGTGACTTAGGAGTCCTAGTTCAGAATTCTCTTCAGGTTAACGTGTAGGTTCAGTTGGCAGTTAGGAAGGCAAATGCAATGTTAGCATTCAAGCCGAGAGGACAAGAATACAAGAGCAGGGATGTACTATTGAGGCTGTACAGGCTCTGGTCAGACCCCATTTGGAATATCTTTAACCTGTCCCTATTCCACTCCGAGATCCCCACCTGCTTCAAGAAGACCACCATCATACCGGTGCCAAAGAAGAACCAGGCAACGTGCCTCAATGACTACCGTCCGGTGGCCCTGACTTCAATCGTAATGAAGTGCTTCGAGAGGTTGATCATGAAGCGCATCACCTTCATACTCCCAGGACGCCTTGATCCACTGCAATTCGCATACCGTCGCAACCAGTCCACAGCAGACGCCATTTCCCTGGCACTACACTCATCCCTAGAGCATCTCGACAACAAGGACTCCTACATCAGACTCCTATTTATTGACTACAACTCCTCCTTTAGCACCATAATCCCAGCCAAGCTCATAAGAAAGCTCCAAAACCTAGGACTTGGCTCCCCACTCTGCAACTGGATCCTCGATTTTCTGACCAACAGACCACAACCAGTAAGAATGAACACTAACACCTCCTCCACAATAGTCCTCAACACTGGGGCCCCGCGAGGTTGCGTACTTAGCCCCCCCCTACTCTACTCCCTGTACACACATGACTGCACGGCAAAATTTGGTTCCAACTCCATCTACAAGTTTGCTGACGATACAACCACAGTGGGCCGGATCTCGAATAACGACGAGTCAGAATACAGGAGGGAGATAGAGAACCTAGTGGACGTGGTGCAGCGACAACAATCTCTCCCTCAATGCCAGCAAAACTAAAGAGCTGGTCATTGAATTCAGGAAGCAAAGTACTGTACACACCCCTGTCAGCATCAACGGGGCCGAGGTGGAGATGTTTAGCAGTTTCAAATTCCTCGGGCTGCTCATCTCCAAAAATCTGTCCTGGTCCACCCACGTCGACGCTACCACCAAGAAAGCACAACAGTGCCTATACTTCCTCAGGAAACTAAGGAAATTCGGCATGTCCACATTAACTCTTACCAACTTTTACCAATGCACCATAGAAAGCATCCTATCAGGCTACATCACAGCCTGGTATGACAACTGCTCGGCCCAGGACCGCAAGAAACTTCAGAGAGTCGAGAACACAGCCCAGTCCATCACACAAACCTGCCTCCCATCCATTGACTCCATCTACACCTCCCGCTGCCTGGTGAAAGCGGGCAGCATAATCAATGACTCCTCCCACCCAGCTTACTCACTCTTCCAACTTCTTCCATCGGACAGGAGATACAGTAGTCTGAGAACACCCACGAACAGACTCAAAAACAGCTTCTTCCCCGCTGTTACCAGACTCCTAAATGACCCCCTTATGGACTGACCTCATTGACACTACACCCTGTATGCTTTATCCGATGCCCGTGCTTATGTAGTTACATTGTATACCTTGTGTTGCTCTGTTATGTATTTTCTTTTATTGCATTTGCTTCCCATGTACTTAATGATCTGTTGAACTGCTCGCAGAAAAATACTTTTCACTGTACCTCGGTACACGTGACAATAAACAAATCCAATCCATATTGTGAGCAGTTATCGGCTCTGTATCAAAGGAAGAATGTGCTGGCCTTGGAAAGGGTCCAGAGGACGTTCACAAGAATGATTCCTGCAATGAAGAACTTGCCCTGTGAGAAGAGGTTGAGGAGTCTGTGTCTGTACTCGATTGAGTTGAGTAGGATGACGGAAGAGTTCATTGAAACTTGAAGGATACTGAGAGGCCTAGATGGAGTGAACTCCACTCGTAGGAGAAACTAAAACCCGAGGGCACAGCCTCAGACAGAAGGGATGATCTTTTAAAACAGAGATGAGGAGGAATTTCTTCAGCCGGAGGGTGGTGAATCTGTGGAACTCATTGCTGCAGAAGGCTGTGGAGGCCAAGTCACTGAATGTCTTTAAGACAGATTTAGATAGGTTCTTGATTAATAAGGGAATCAGGGGATATGGGGAGAAGACAGGAGAATGGTGTTGAGAAACGTATCAGCCATGATTGAATGACAGAGCAGACACAATGGGCCGAGTGGCCTAATTCTGCTCCTGTGTCTGATGGTCTTATGGTCTTATTAACTACATCATCTTTCAAAACTGAATACAATAGGTGCAATTTAACGGAAGTGAAACAGAACCCTGTGCCGGGCAGGTTTAGCCAGGTTTTTCCTTTCGCCAGCAGTGCCGAGAACGGCCCGGCTATTAAACAGAACTCTGCTTCATTTCTGGGCTTCGACGAGGAATGCCTCGCCTAGGCTGCACTTAGGCTTACTTACTGCACCAACGAGCTCTGCTTGGCAGTACAGGAAGAGATCAGAGGAATGGCGACCCAATCTCTAGATCCCCACCACTGCCTACAGACCCCCCAAAGTCCCAACTCGCCAATTAGGGTGTCATCAAGCCCCTTGCACCCCACCTCAAAAGGGCAGGGCTGCCCCAGGCCCAAACCCTGGCATGGGCAAAATGCCATCTGGGCACCTTGACACTGCCAGCCTTCCACTCTGGCAGTTCCCCTGTCAGCCTGGCAATGTCACCTGGGCACACTGGCAGTGCCTGGCTGGCACTCAGGTGGCAGTGCCTGGGTTACCCAGGTAGCACTGCCAGGGTTCCCAGGTGGCACTGCCAGGGTGTCAGGCTGGCAGTGCGCAGCTGGCATCGGGGATGCCAGGATACCACCCTGCCCAGAGCCCGACCACCCAGGAGCCCCTGATCACCTGGGAGATCCCCCAAGTGCTGGTGGACCTGATCCACGTTTGTGGAAACCAGTGTTAAACAGCGACGATCTTCAGAGACGGTCATGCGCCTCAAAAGGGAAAAGTGTGTCTTCCATGCCAGGGAGCTCGTCCACTTGAGGTACCGTGTAGACTGGAATGGTCGGCATATGTTGGAAGAGAAGGTGCGAGCGAGCTGTCAAGGCCCCACTCCGCGAAACGTGATGGAACTGCGTTCCTTTCTGGGACTCGTGAATTATTCTGGGAAGCTCACCCCTGGCCTCACAACCATACTCACTCCCCTACACACCCTGCTGAGAAAAAAACCGGGGTGGGCATGGAGAGCACCTCAGGAGGAAGCGTTCACTAGCGTAAAGAGACAATTGACATTGCCCACTAAACTGCTGATCATCACATGCGACCACTCCCCGTATGGCATTGGCGTGTGTTGTCACATTACATGGATGACGGTAAGGACCGACCGATTGTATTTGCATCCGGGACGCTGGCTGTGGAGGAGAAAAGCTACACGCAGATTGAAGCCATCAGTAGGTGTCTCCCAAGAAGTCAAGGCGATCCCGCCGATAGCGTCTGCCAGGATCCAGTGTTGGGCCCTATTGCTAGTGGCAGACGAATCACAGTTCGAGCATCAGCCAGGCACACAGATTGAGAACGCTGATGCATTGAGTAGACTCCCCTTGTGGAGTCTGCAAGTGGACACAGAAAGGTCCTTTATTGACATAAGTCCGCCACATTGTGTTATACGGAGGTCAGCACCGGAGGTTGCCTGAGGAATTATGGACCTTTTCAACCAAGATATCAAAGTCCAGCGTCGAAGACGGCATCTTCCTGTGGGAAGGTAATACGGCAGACCGGACCTGTCTCACACAAAGTCCGAGCATGAGACCAAACAATACAGAAGCATGTGGGCAGCGCGGTAGCATTGTGGATAGCACAATTGCTTCACAGCTCCAGGGTCCCAGGTTCGATTCCGGCTTGGGTCACTGTCTGTGCGGAGTCTGCACATCCTCCCCGTGTGTGCATGGGTTTCCTCCGGGTGCTCCGGTTTCCTCCCACAGTCCAAAGATGTGCAGGTTAGGTGGATTGGCCATGATAAATTGCCCTTAGTGTCCAAAATTGGCCTTAGTGTTGGGTTTGGTGACTGGGTTATGGCGATAGGGTGGGGGTGTTGACCTTGGGTAGGGTGCTCTTTCCAAGAGCCGGTGCAGACTCGATGGGCCGAATGGCCTCCTTCTGCACTGTAAATTCTATGATTCTATGTGGACCACCTCAGGGGCAGGAAATCAGCATTATTCCAAACAGATCTCCCCAACACTGGCAGGTTGTGGGGCATTGCTCCCAGGATGCCCCAACACAGAGATGCCAGAAGTCACTGACTCTGACTCAGATACGGAAACCCAAGCAACAGAGGTTTCTGATGGTGAACAAACCGGAGAACGGTCGCCAGTCGTGGTATCCTCCAGGTGATAAGCAAGAAAACAGAATTCACCGGCATGTGACACGCCCTCTGATTCAGCAATGCAGGTGCACAAAGCACAGCTGTGGGTGAAGAAGAACGGACACCCTCCTGTTCCA
Source organism: Scyliorhinus torazame (assembly GCF_047496885.1). Lineage (NCBI taxonomy): Eukaryota > Metazoa > Chordata > Chondrichthyes > Carcharhiniformes > Scyliorhinidae > Scyliorhinus > Scyliorhinus torazame. The sequence continues at coordinate 28,651,516 of NC_092721.1, read as the reverse complement.
CCTTCCTCGGAAGAGTCTCCGGACTTTGGGTGGCAGGGAAGTTATAAACCGCACGAGGCCTACGGGGATGGGCCAATTAGTCTTTCTGTGAGCCTCATGGAATACAAGCTTCTCCGATGAGAGGTGGAGCCCGTACCAATAGAGTAATGGACTCGAACATAAAAGGCGGTCCAGATAGGAGCCAAGTTAGAGTAGCCCTGGCCTGACATGAATGTTATTTGTATACAATTGTTCAACCAATAAATAGTTTCAGTTTATATTCACAAACCATCCTCTGTGACCATTAAACTCTCCCTCCCCTGAGATGCGGACATAAATAACTGTGAGCACCATTGGCCTTATCATTATCTCACCAGCAAATTATGGCTCCATAACATTCGATTAAATGCTTCCTTTAAAGTTTTACACACCATGAGATGAGCAACATAGCCTGTCCAAACAAAGTCAACCTAGGGACAATTAATGACTCAAATTAAAATAGATTTGTCATAATATACATCAGTATATCATGGTGCAGATACACACACAGTGATGGACACACAGCAAGACCAATCAACACACACAACACCACAGCCAATCACCAGTTAGAGCACACTCACTATAAAGACAGGGGGCATCAGAGTTCCCACTCATTCGGGATGCAGCCTCTCAGAAGGACAGAGCTTACAGCTTACAGCACAGATCTTCACCACGTGTTGAGTGCATAGACTGGTTCGGACAGGCATAGGTCTTTAGTTTAATCTAACATCGTGTTAACCCACTGTGAAAGAATGTTCAACAGTTTCTAACTTAATAAAATGGTGTTGCACTATTTTAAGTGTTGGTGGCCTGTATGTGTTCCACAGACCCAGAGCACCCAACACATCATGATACCAGGAGTTGAGGGATATTAGAACTTCTTAGACCTACCTGCAAGTGATCTGCCTTCCACCAGCATACAGTCATCCTGCAAAATGGACACTGTCCGCCCGCCGCCGCCGCTCCGCATCACCGGTAACCTCAGGGCCAATTGGAAGATATTCAAACAACGCTTCCAGCTCAACCTTGAAGCCACAGACCGGGAAGCTGCCTCGGACACCAGGAAGATCGCTCTCTTCCTATCCACGGCCGGGGAACATGCCATCCACATTTTCAATTCTCCCACCTTTGCTGATGATGAAGATAAATCAAAATTCAAGACGGTCCTCCTCAAGTTTGACACTCACTGCAGCACAGAGGTGAATGAAAGTTTTGAGTGCGATGTATTCCAACAGCGTTTGCAGGGTAAGGATGAACCTTTCCAGTCCTTTCTCACCGACCTCCGCATCCTTGCGCAGTCCTGTAATTACGGGCCCACCTCCGACTCCATGATAACACAACCAGATCGTTTTCGGTGTTCAGTCGGACCCCCTACGCCAGCAGCTCCTCACGGCAGCTCACCCTCATGATTGCCATCGAGACCTGCGTGCTACATGAACACGCCACTAGTCGGTATTCTCACATCCAAGTGGCTGACACGGCGCGACAAGGTCCCCACGAGGCAGAACGGGTCCAAGCAATCGAACAACTCCAGGGTCTCAGCCTGGATGAGGGAGGCCATTTTGCGCGCTTTTCACGGACTCCCGCGCTTGTGCGCACCAAACGGGGGGACGGCGACGTTGATGAATGTACTGCGCAGGCGAGCACCACGTACGACCGCATCGCGCATGTGCGGTGGCGCAGCGAACATACTGACGCTACAATGTGCGCCAACTGTGACTCCGCCCACTTAAAGCGGCAATGCCCTGCCAAATCCCGACGATGCCTGAGATGTGCAAAACTTGGCCACTATGCTGCTTTATGCAGATCAGCTCAGCCTGCCAACTCATATCGCTCCAGCCAGCCTCGCAGGAATGTCCGGGCCATTCAACCCACGGTCACCGAGTCCGATGCGGACCTACTACCCGATATTGACACCGAGGACCCGAAGGCGCCTTTTCGAGTCAGTACCGTTACAAAAAACAGGGTGTCCCCGAAGCAAAGAATCCAGCCTCTATCGGTATACAGCATCGATCCAGACGATGAGTGGTGTGCCACCCTGAAGGTCAACCGGTCCCAAATACGATTCCGCCTGGACACTGGTGCCTCCGCCAATCTCATTGCGCGGTCTGAAGTCTAAAGCCTTTGTGTCAAACCAGCCATCCTCCCATCAGCCTGCCGGCTATTAGATTATAATGGCAATGCCATTGCTGCCAGCGGCTCGTGCCAACTTGAAGTGACGCACAGGTCACGCAAAGCCATCCTTCCCTTTGAAATCGTGGGCTCCTCGAAAGTCTCCCTCCTTGGCGCGCAGGCATGCAAGCTGCTGAATCTAGTTCGGAGAGTTCACTCTCTCTCTCCTGCTGACGCGTCTGCCTTTCAGGACACTGACTTCAGGTCGCAGCTCGATGCCATTATCAGCCAGTACCATAACGTCTTCGAGGGCATGGGCATGCTCCCATACACGTACAAGATTTTATTAAAGCCGAATGCCATGCCTGTGGTGCACGCACCTCGCAGGGTCCCAGCACCCCTTAAGGACCACCTCAAGCAGCAGCTGCAGGACCTCCAGAACCAAGGAGTTATTTCCAAAGTCACAGAACCGACCGACTGGGTCAGTTCCATGGTATGTGTAAAAAAGCCTTCCAGCGAATTGAGAATTTACATTGATCCCAAGGATCTAAATCGCAATATCATGAGGGAGCATTATCCAATTCCCAAGCACGAAGAGCTCACATGTGAGATGGCTCTCGTCAAGCTCTTCACCAAACTAGATGCCTCAAAAGGATTCTGGCAAATCCAGCTCGATAAATCCAGCAGGAAACTTTGCACATTCAATACCCCCTTTGGCAGATATTGTTACAACAGGATGCTGTTTGGGATCATATCTGCATCAGAAGTGTTCCATAGGATTATGGAACAAATGATGGAAGGCACTGAAGGTGTTCACGTCTATGTCGATGGCATAATCATTTGGTCCACCACCCCGCAGGAGCATGTTAGTCGCCTCCAGCGCGTATTCAGACGTATACATGAGCATGGCCTCCGCCTCAACAGGGCCAAATGCTCTTTTGGTCAGACGGAACTCAAGTTCCTCGGGGACCACATCTCCCAATTGGGTGTGCAGCCGGATGCGGACAAGGTAGCTGCCATCACAGCTATGAAAACACTGGAGGACAAGAAGGCGGTCCTCCGATTTCTGGGCATGGTCAATTTTTTAGGGGAATTTATCCCTAACCTCTCCTCTCATACCACGGCTCTCAGGAACCTGGGGCGAGATTCTCCGACCCCCCCAGCGGGTCGGAGAATGGCCGTTGGCCGCCGTGAATTCCGCCCCCACTGCCCGCCGAAGGCTCCAAAGGGAGAAAAGTCGGCAGGGCGTCAATGGCGCCGCACACCTCGGAGAATGGCACGGGCGGGTGCAAGGCAATGGATTCGAGGCCTGCCGATATTCTCCCATCCGGATGGGCCGAAGTCCCGTTGACGTGATGACGGGTCACGTCGGCGTAAATCAAACCACCTTTCAATCGGCGTCAACCAGTGCTCAAGGTTTACGCCGACAAGCGTGGAGGTGGGTGACGGCCTGGGGGGTTGGCCGCTGGAGAGGCGATGGCGTGGCCGCAGTCTGAATGTGTGGGGGAGAGATGTGTGTAGGGTTTTGTGTGTGTTTGTGCGGTGGGGGGGGGCGGGTGGTTAGAGTGGGCTGGGCTCCGGGGGAGTGCCGGGAGGGGGGTTGAGTGCCGGGGAGGAGGATGGGGTCCGTGCAGGGGAGGGGGATGGGGTCCGCGCCGGGGAGGGGGACGGGGTCCGTGCCGGGGAGGGGGATGGGGGGGGGGTCCGTGTCGGGGAGGGGGATGGGGTCCGTGCCAGGGAGGGGGATGGGGTCCGTGCCGGGGAGGAGGATGAAGTCCATGCCGGAGAGGGGAATGGGGGGACGGGGTCCGTGCCGGGGGGGGGCGTGGGGGGGGGGGGCAAGTGAGTTGGTCCACCTGGCCAGGTGCCAGCCTCCAACAGTCGGACCCATGCGGTCCATGCCACATGGCTGGGGGGAGGAGGGGGTATGGGCAATGATGACATGCCGTTGTTCCCCTCCCCCCTCCCCACCCCCAGCAGGCCATCATGCTTTCCGATCAGCCAGCGATGTTGGCCGCCGTGGCGGCAGCCGCTAATGTCCATGTTGCCCTGGAGGAGGAGGAGGAGGAGCGTGCCAGAGAGGCGGCGCAGGCTGCCGCAGAGAGGCAGGCGGCAGCCGACCAGGCTTGAGGGACACCTGACCGACAGGACGAGGAGGGGGAGGATGACGTTGCGGCCCCAGGGCAACGGAGGCACCCGAGGGCGCCCCGTGTGTACCGGCCCCTGCAGTCATACCAGGACCTCACGGACCGAGAATGCAGGAGGAGACTCCGGATCAGCCGGGAAACCGTGGCACACATCTGCCTCCTGCTGGCGCACCTGTCACCGCGTGGCACTGGCGGGGGACACCCTCTCCCCGTGTCCGTCAATGTAACGATGGCCCTGAACCTTTATGCAACGGGGTCATCCCAGGCACCGAGTGGGGACCTGTCCGGCATATCGCAGACATCGGTGCACCGGTGCATCCGGGCAGTGACAGACGCCCCATATGCCATGGCACACTGCTACATCCGCTTCCCTGTGGACCGGGCCAGCCAAGATGCCCGGGCCGTGGGCTTCTCTGCCGTGGCCGGGTTCCCCATGGTCCAGGGCGCGATTGATGGGATGCACGTCGCCGTGCGGCCACCAGCAGATAACAGGGCCGTGTTCATCAATAGGAAGGGGACCTATTAGATGAACATACAGGTGGTCTGCGACCACCGCATGATGATCCTGCACGTCTGCGCCCGTTACCCGGGCAGTGTGCACGACTCATATGTGTTGTCGCGGTCATCCATCACCGGCATGTACGAGGGACGCCATCCCCGGCTGAGGGGCTGGTTGCTGGGCGACAGGGGCTACCCATTGCGATCGTGGCTGATGATGCCTATATGGAGGCCACGCAATGAGGCGGAGAACCGCTACAATGATGCCCATGTAGCGACAAGGGGAGTGATCGAGAGGTGCTTTGGCGTGCTGAAGATGCGTTTCAGGTGCCTGGACATCTCTGGGGGCGCCCTCCAGTATCGTTCAGATAGGGTCGGCCGCATCATTGTGGTGTGCTGCGTCCTGCACAATATAGCCCAGCAGAGGGGCGATGTGCCGCAGGCAGAGGAGGGCGGAGTGGAGGAGCAGCAGGAAGAGGCGCAGTCCTCCCCAGATGAGGGGGATGGGGGCAATGGTCAGGGCAGACGGGCTAGACACGGGCGGGTGGCTGTCCACCGTTACCGGCTGGCCCAGCGGGCACGGGACAGGCTGATAGCCGCCCGCTTCACTTACTAGATGGGTGTGGGAATCGGGTGGTATGGCCACAGACCGCACACCATGGCAACAGCCGACCACCCACAGCCCCCACCCATCCAACCACCCAGCGTCCTCACCCCCCTCCCCAACCCCACCCACCCCACCCACATGCACACCACCCCCCCATTGCCGATCCACCTGCGGCACAACGGCCGGGCTCACACAGTTGCCGGTGCACGCATGTCTCTTGCAGGCCATGGAGGATGATGACAACTCGCCGTGCGGTGAGCTCCTGGCTCCACATCGTTGGACTTTGTCTGACCCATGGCCACAGTACCACCATCCACCCGGACCATCCCTGCATGCGGCTGTGACACTGCAGCGCACGGTCCCGTCCTCTGCCCGGGGGGGATGTTGATGGCAGCCCAGCGGGAAGGGGGCAGACTCACCTGGGGCTGAGGTAAGACCACCCCTCACACACACACTTGCGCTCAACGTACATGACACCCCCGCACGCTTTGGACAGAGCACAAAGGCAGCTTCTGTAGGTGTAACATTGACTTTGATCTGTGCCTTGCACCCGTGCCAACTTACTCAGTGTCTAATTGTTTGGCCTTACGGATCCTATGACTACGTCTACGTGGTTCCCCAGACGGTACAGCAGAACTGGAGGTGGACTCCTTTGATTCCTGCCCTCTGACACGGGATCCCTTTGGCGGCCGTTTCCTGGGGCGTCCTGGCCTAGATGTGCCAGGCTGCGGCCCGGGCGACTGGGATGGCGAGCTGCCAGCCTGTCCTGCCCGTTGCCCACCCAATGCACCTGGGACGGAAGGGGGATTCCGAGGTGTTGCGGTGTTCCGGGACCTCTCCTACAGCACCTCCTCCTCCCTCGGGGTGCCCGATGGCCCCCAGGCCTCTACATGGGTGGGGGATGCGAACGGACTGGCCATCCGACGCCCCCCCCGGCATCTGGCGCTGTCAGTCCTGGAGGCCCGTGCTGGTATCGACAGGTGTCTGCAGGTTTGCAGCCATGGAGCTCAGGGGATTGGCAAACCCTGTCTGTGACTGTGCGACGCCGGCTCGCACATGGGCAATGGCGCCGATGCCCTCAGCGATGGCCTGCTGAGACTGGGCCATGGCCTGCAGAGACTGAGCCATGGCCTGCTGAGACTGGGCTATGGCCTGCTGAGACTGGGCTATGGTGTTGGGCGCCTCTGCCATCTGCCGCTGGCGCTGGCTCATGGCCTCCTGTGAGAGGGCAGCCATGTCCTGGGCCACAGACGCCGCCTGCACGGAAAGCCCCAGGCCTCGCAAACCGTTCCCCATGTCTGACACCGTCGCACCCATTGCCTCCACCGCGGACGCCACCCGTGCGGTGTCGGCCTGGGTGGCACGCATGACCGGCACCACTCCCAGCTCCTGGACGCGGTGGACTCCTCCACCTGCGACTGCAGCCGCCGCAAGACGCCCGTCACCCTCTTCGCTCGTCTCCGGGTCGGTGGTTACATCGGATCTATGGGTGGGTGTGGTAACTCCAGGAACCCGGCATCCATCTGGGCGGCAGATGTTCGCTTGGGCTGGGCTGCCCTCCGACCGCCCGGCCCATCTGCTGCTCCTACCTCCGCCTGCTGTACCGGGACGGCTGTGTTGTGCGCACCAGTGAGTGTACCAGACGCCTCATCACTAAAGTGCCCAACCGAGGTGAGCGTCTCTGCGATGGTGGAGGGTGTTGGTGACAGCAGTGGTGTTGTGTGGTGCGCATCGTCCCACTCTGAGTCCATGGCACTTTGGGGTGGCAGTTCGTCTCCGCCCATCCAATCTGTGTCACTGTCCTGTATTTCAGTTTCCTGGGTAGGGGTGTCCTGGGTAGTGGTGTCCTGGGTAGTGGTGTCCTGGGTAGTGGTTTTGTGGCTCGGCTGTGACGGTGGCCTGTGGCTGCCCCTCTTGTCGCTGAGTGGCACATGGGGACGGGCTGTCGGTGGCTCACTTGTTGGTGGGCCCCCGACCTCTGCATCAGCAACCTCCCAGTCCTCAGGTCCGCCAGCCAGTTCCAGGGCCCTTCCCTCATGTTCGGTCAGTTACCTCTCATCAGCGGGGCCTCCTCCAGTCCTCACATGCTCCCTGGTGTTGTGTGCGCGTTTCTCCTGTGGAGGGGGGGGGGGCTGGTGGCAGGGGTAAAAGGCAACAGTGTTAGACAGGTATATGAATGCACGCCATCGGTTGCGCGTGTATTGCAGAGGTTAAGGTTAGGGCTGGATTCACTTGGGGAAATGGGGGAAGGCGGATATGGGGGAGTGGGGATATGGGGGATATGGGGGAGGGGGATATGGGGGAGGGGGGATATGGGGGAGGGGGATATGGGGGAGGGGGGATATGGAGGAGGGGGATAAGGGGGAGGGGGGATATGGGGGAGGGGGGATATGGGGAGGGGGATATGGGGAGGGGGGATATTGGGGATTATGGGGTAGGGGGATATGGGGGAGGGGGGGATATGGGGGATATGGGGGGTTTGGGGAGGGGAGATATGGGGATATGGGGATGGGGGATATGGGGGATATGGGGAGGGGGATATGGGGATATGGGGGAGGGGGTATATGGGGGAGGGGGGATATGGGGGAGGGGGATATGGGGGAGGGGATATGGGGAGGGGGGATATGGGGGAGCGGGGATATGGGGGATATGGGGGAGGGGGGATATGGGGCATATGGGGAGGGGGGATATGGGGCATCTTCCGGATGGTGGCTGGTCTGCAACCGCTGTTGTCCTTCGGCCCGTGGCCCCCCGCTCGTTCCTGGTTCGTCTACCGGATGGCTCTATTCTGCGCCGCAATCGACGCGCCCTTCGTCTCGTTCCACGCTCGCCACGTGATCCTCCACTGTCGCTTCGCCCTCCTGCTGACCCTGCCACAGACTATGCAGAGCTCCTTGTCACTCTGCATCCCCCTGACTCTGCCACAGTCCAGCACGCTCCTGAACCGGCGGCTCTCGACCCAGCCTTGAGGCGGTCAACCAGAATTTGTCGCCCACCTCAGAGACTTAATTTATGAACTTTGCGGACTTATAGACTCTCTGAATTGTTTTGTTGCTTTGTTTGATCGTTTGCCTGTTTTGTATATAGTGTTGATCTCGTTATTCTTGTTGCATACTGCTTCTCTGCACCAGGCACCTTCCCATGTAAATAGCGTAGTTCTCATGTACGTAGTTCTGTAAATATGTGTTCGCACCCCACATGTAGTTAGGAACATTCTCACCATACATTATTTATTGCCACACACATACATTCTTTTATAAAAGGGGGGATGTCATAATATACACCAGTATATCATGGTGCAGATACACACACACTGATGGACACACAGCAAGACCAATCAACACACACAATACCACAGCCAATCACCAGTTAGAGCACACTCACTATAAAGACAGGGGGCATCAGAGTTCCCGTGGATTCGGGATGCAGCCTCCTACAAGGACCGAGCTTGTAGCTTACAGCACAGATATTCACCATGTGCTGAGTGCATAGACTGATTTGGACAGGCATAGGTCTTTAGTTTAATATAACATCGTGTTAACCCACAGTGAAAGTATGTTCAACAGTTTCCAACTTAATAAAATAGTGTTGCACTATTTTAAGTGTTGGTGGCCTGCATGTGTTCCACGGATCCAGAGCACCCAACACATCAAGATTGAAGTCCGAAACACACTTAAAAGGCTCACAAGCAATAACAAGGCAAGGATGTATGATATTTATCCCAGAATGCAAAAGGAAGTGAGGGAGGGGATCAACGAATGCAAATCCCCAAAGCCAAGCAAAAGCCTCATTTGCTGAGTTTTGCTGAGTTAATTAGTCCGTCACTCACCCTGGAGAGGGGACACTCATTGGGAATGCACAGCATTGTCTGTACATGTGAACATACAAATTAGGAGCAGCAGTAGGCCCCTCGTGCCTGTGTCATCATTCAATAAGACCATGGCTGATCTGCCTGTAAATTCCTGCCCACCCCCAATAATCTTTCAACCCCTTGTTTAGCAAGAATCTATCCACCTCTGCATTAAAACATTCAAAGACTCTGCTTCCACTGCCTTTTGAGGAAGTGAGTTCCAAGGACACTGAGAGAAACAAATTCTCCTCATCTCTGCCATAAATGGGCAACCACTTATTTTCAAACAGTGACCCCTAGTTCTAGATGCTCGTACAAGAGAAACCATCTGCTCCTCATCCATCCTGTCAAGACCCCTCTTAAAGGGTCTTAAAGGTTTCCATTAAGTCACCTCTTACTCTCCTAAGTTGCACAAATACATTAGGGGGTTGTACTGAAACCCCAATGGTGGAGGTTGTCTGAACAGGGACCTTGCCTGTCCTGAATTTGTTTATCAAGGACCACCATGACTGTGGCAGTTCAAAACCTGCCATTCAACAGATGGGGTTTCTCAGAAGCAGCTTGTCAGTGGCCTCCCACTTTTTCCATTCCTCGATCCAAAGAATGTTTGCTGGTAGACCTTGCTCAGCAAGAGCTCCAACTGCGGTGTTGAGATGGAAGACAGGCAGTAGGTGGGTTGAACAGATCATCATGAAGTGTCAAATGAGGTGCAGCATGGATGTTTTGATCAGCTTGCGAGTTTTCACCAGTTGGCGATGGACGGGAGGCAGAGTGATGTTTGCACGGACAGGAAGGCAAGAGTGGGCTGTGAACAAGAGAGCCCCAATTCTGATGCTCATTGTTGCATTCACTGAGTATCAGCAAGATGTGTATGTGCTGACCTTGCCAGACAGGCACACAGTCCTCTGCTGCAGAGTATGATAGAGCAAGTGCTGATGCCAAGAGTGTCTGGCAGCAGTGCCCCATGTAGATCCAGCAATTCTGGTGACTAAGTTGTTTCTGGTTTTCACCACAGGTAGTTGTAGTGGTTTTTGTGTTGCTAATACTCAGGATGGATTGTGGATGTAGTGAACACAAAGACCACAAAGCTAAGTTAAATTGACAAAGCTCAATTTTATTACACCACAGTTCAAACACTATTCCTAAAGCTAGCAATACTATCAACTATAATTACAATCTACACTATACTAACACCTATCTCACACACACTGTCTCTACTTGTTCCCTGATCTCCTCCTACTCTCTCTAACATTCGACCGCCTTCTCCCAGAAGTCTGAGAGGCATTCCTTTTTATAGGTCTGCTCCCATTTTTAAAGAGCTATAGCCATTTGCACCGGCGTAACGTACAGCCAAATTGGTGGGAAGATGCATTGAGGCCGGAAGCTATGTTGTGATGCCGCCTAGTGATATGACAGTCCATGCAAATCAGGCTCAAGCTCTTCCTGGGCGTAACCATTCGCGTCACTGGCGGGGAGCTGGGAAGATTGCAAACCAAAATCCTGCCGGCGTTAATTCCATTTTTGGCCTATCGCAAAATTTAGTGGCCATTTCGGGGATTGCTACTGCTGCTAACACAGCCGTTGTTGCTAATTGCGTTTCTCTTAATTTGGCTCTGAAGATGGCGGCCAATATGGTCGCCTTCCTTAATTCTAATTACGTTTTGCTCTAGAGTCGGCAGGTATCTTTCGATACCGCCACAAGTTCAAAACCGAATACTGATCAAAGTCTCGATACACCAGTTAGTAAGTTCAAACTCAATGCTCATTTATTTACACACACAGTCAAATATACTCATGCACAAAACTCGACAAACTAAACTATCACTACTGCTAAAGCCTATACTTAGCTTCGGGCGCCCACTCAGTCAGAGGAACAATGGCTGTTGTTCGGTTCTGAGGCTGCTGGGGTTGAATTGGCATAGAATAACAGATAATTGCGTCTGTCTCGTAGCGTGCGTTGACCTTGGATTTACTTGTTCTGATGTTGCTGTTGGGCAGGTCTCTCCTTGGTGAGAGCCGGAGCCATGAGAGCGATTCTCTCTTGGGAGATTCTTCTTATACCCAAAAGGGGCTTCGCGTGCTTATGGGCGGGCCTTGAACTTGGCCCAAATTAATTGGGCCGTTTCCCAATCATTCCTGTCGATTTCCTCCAATAGAGGGGTGGGTGCCCTGATTGCTGGGCATGTCCTAGGTGGCCGTTGGCCTGCTTTGTTCTGGTCTCCTCTGGCGCCGGGGTGTCTGTCTTGGTATTGTTTACTTAAATGCTACCCTATTGTCCCTGGGGATGGCTCATTAGTATGGTAATGATTTTGCAGTATTGATCTTGTCTGGGAGCTACGGCTCCAACGAACAAACAAACCCTGCACCTGCTTGCTTTCTCAGTATTGTCCATTTTCCCTGCAATCTTTGCAAAGTGTCCATTTTGTAATCGGGAAGTGGTCATCCCAGATGGCTACACACCCTCCTTGTGATCCTCAACGCGAAGCGTGAAGGATCACATTACTGCGTTGTCTTCATTCTCTGACCAAGCGGGACACCCATAAGCAGTTCATGGGCTCTACACATCCCTATCCTATGATACGCAATTCTTTACCTAAAATCATTTAACTTATATACATCAGTATAAAACTCTACGGGGCGCTATGACATTCAGGCATGCATTACAAAATAAAAAAACTGGAACCTCTAACTATCCTCAATAAACTATCCTCACTCAAACAATCAAAAATAATCTCTAACACTTTAAATGTACAAATAGCAGCAACACAAATTTCTCTGGCCTGGCAGTCAGGCGCAGAGGTTTATATTTCTTTGTTGAATAAAACACACATAAAGAGAAGCGGATGCACTTTAATTCATGTCAAGGGGTTGGGGGGTTTGGTGAAGTCCGAAAATAGGGGACCTAAATGTGTGTACCAGGGTGTGAGAGCGGTAGGCTATCCTTCGCCATTTTCTGATTCTAAGTGTCTGCACGACACTGCAAAGTATCGCCAGTACTAACAGGGCTTCTACTATGTAGGATAGTGAATATCAGGTGATAAACCTATCAAACCAGGTCGGGGTGTTGTTAACTGTCTTAGGGCTGACTATCTCGGGGTTCTGTGTACGTAGGGGTGGGAATCATTCACGGCCTGCGTGGTAGAGGTCATGGGGGTAGCGTCCACGTGCAACTGAAGGGATCCCGCTAAGATCCAGGTGAACATGAAGGTTGTCTTCATCTTGCCGTCTTTCTGTCTTCTTTTTTTTCTTCCTCTGGGGGTCCTGAGGTTCTGGAGTTCTATGGACACAAGCATAATATCTGTTATTATCTTGCTTAAGATCTCGTATGTCTGTCTGTCTGTCCTTTGTTGCCAATCACCCATTATGATTGGTCACTATCTGTGACTCACTCATTTTTTTTTTTAAGCCAAATATTTGGGACGAGACATCCGAGAAAAATACTGACATAGTGCGAGCTGTCTCGCAGCCTGTGCGATCTACTATCCTAGTTTTTGAGGATGTAAATAGCATAGGGAAGCAACCTAAGGGTCGCAAAAAACAAACAAAAGAATTTTGAACGTAACAAGCCACAATGGGGTGCGTATAGGCCGCGGCGGGTAAGAAATGGGTGGAATCCCCGGGTAGGACAGTGATCAGTGCCGTTTGTGCACTACCCGAGCGTAGCTGACCAGAGGGGTTCCTCAGGCAAGGCGGGGACTAGTGCCGTTTCTCCGTTGCCTGAGCGACTGGCAAGAATGGGTAAGAACGTGGTCGTCGTGTCTCTCGTGATCGAATCAGGAGAGTAGCTATGAGTGGTGTTTGACGACGAACTTGTTCCTCTGAATGATGAGATGGACCCCATTTCACCCCAAGCAGCTTTAGCCAAACTACTCCAGTCAAGAGTATGGCAGCTGGGAGAAGATGATGACATACAGTCTGACTCCCACCAACCGAATCCCTTTGCGACCCTGTTCGCTACTGAGCAATGAGGTGTCCACATGATGGAATAAAAAGGAACCGTTGGAGAGATACGGTGTCCTTTCTGATGGAACCTGCACCATGTTTGTTGTGTTGCTGCTAACTTTAGCCTTAGTTGTCCCAAAGGATGTCGCAGAGCAAAGTTGGGGAGCCCGAACACCGTCAGTCGGTGCCGTTCATGTCTATGTTCTCTGAATGGGCGCTAACACTATGGATTCGCTTTGCCCTATTCTTATTTAGGGTGCCTGTCTGTTGACTTCTCTGCTGCTTCTGGGGCGCATTGCACTCTCGTGCAAAGTGTCCTAATTATCCACAGTTATAACATTCCTGGGGTTTTGGCTGTGGTGGGCTGTTCTTGCCCTCATTTACCTATGCAGGGTTCTGGTGCGCTTTAACTGGATTCATGTCTGCCTGCTCTTCCTCGGGTTTTGCAAATGCCGTTTTGCCTTGGACTGATTGTCCCCAAGCGCGGGACAATCTCTTCAAGACCTATTTCTCGTTGTGCACCTCGTTTGAGGGGTCGTAATTTGCACAAGCTCTCTGTCCTACGTCAGTCGCGTGAGAGACTAGGATTCAAGTCCATTTGGACATGTTATCTGGGGACAAATTGGCTTCACTTGCTCCTTTTCGTCCAGGCCGTACATGGTAGCCTGCTGTTTAACGCTAGCGAAAAACTGGTGGGGTCTGATGTGGGAAGGAACTGTGTAATTTTTCCACATGCGTCCTGTAATTGGGTCACGGTTAACGGGGTTGAATACAGGAAATCTGCATTTCCTTCTGCTGCGGCCCTGCAGTGTGTGGTTACAGGGTTCATGGGGGTGTGTTCTGCCTGTTTAGTCGGGGGTTGGGGTGCTTTCCTTTTTGGGGGGTTTTCTTGCATACATGTCCCATGTATGTATCTGTAGGCAGTCTCATATAAGTGCTGCCAATCGGGGCCGTTTTCCTGGTCTAATTGGGGTCCAAACGTACTTTGAAACCCATTCTGGACAGAAAGCAGAGATTGCAATTCTGCAATTTGCTTCCGGCACTTTGCGTGGTCTACTGATCTCTGCCTTTGTTCCATCATGGAAGTGTGGAGCGCTGCTTTCAAATCATTGCACTGTGTTATTGAAAATATGGAAAGATGTGTCATTTGAAACATGGAAGTCTGGCAATATCTGGTCTGAGAGAAACATGAGAGGGTACAGGGAAAGATCCCACAAAGGGTTAACAGCAGCTGCAAAGAGCAGGATTGTAAAATGCAGATAGCCTTGGTCAAGCAAGCATAGCAAACAAGACAAATAGGATTTTTGTTTGAAGGTAAAAACAATGGTTCACGCCTTCATTGAAATTAACTATCTTAGTGAGCAGCTGGAAAGGAAAGGATGAGGTTCAGTTGAATTTGGTGACAATTCTAGGTGTGACATTTTGCGAATACCAGGTAAATTAAAGAAAACTGGAGACTATCAGTCTATGAGAAACATAATTCAAAGCCAAAATCAAAGTCAAAATTATGAGCTGAGGACAGAATTGGAAAATAAAACTATAGAAATGACAGGAATTGAAAGTAACACCTCTTGAAACCAAAGCATTTTTGAATATCACAAAGGAACTTTGATCATCCAAAGGAAACAATGTAATAGATCTATGCGATGAGGTTATGTCAAAATGAATACTTAGTTGGATTATAATGTTTCGATCAAAGATAATTTTTACAATCAAAGTGAAAAGAGTGACTATACATTAAAGTCATAAAAACTTAATAACTGTCAGAAAGAGAATATGAACCTAGAGACCAGAGCAGGAACTAGCAGAACCAGAACTCAGGGAGAAACAGAGAAGGAACAAGCAGCTCAGAGTCAGATTACAGTCAGCTCGGCCCTGGGAAAGGGACAGGGCATAGCACCCGAGCTAAAACAGCTAATACATCTAAGGAAGACTAGAATTTAAAGAGTAGGCAGAGTTAGCTCAGAGTCAGCTCAGAGACAGCCAGCAGAGCCAGCTCTCACAGCTCGGTACATGGGAAAGATAGGACACAGCAACCAAGCTCATCAGCGAATACGTCTAAAGAAGACCAGATTTTAAAAAGAAGATTGAATGTCAAGTTGGGCCTGAAGGTCCCTTCAACCAACCGGAAGGGTCCAGAAGCAAGATCTTTTTCCTTTCTGTAAAGAAAGTAATTGCAGCTTTTAAAAGAACAAATATAAAAATAAAATAACTTAATTTAACCTGAAATAGTGGTTATTCCAAAGTCTACTTTACTTACTTAGCAATGCGGGACCCAGGATCGATGCTACTAAGTGGTAAGTAGATGAAATCTTCGGTGAAGGTATGGGTTATACCGGGGGGATAACTTGAAAATATAGTTTGACCTGAATAGCACCCACTGAAGCCTGCATTGGAGTCAGGGTGTGAGAATCCCTGTTCACCATTTAGAATGTCGGCCCTTTTTGGTATTGGGAAACTTCTAAGAATAGTGGTGAGTTTTCAACAACAACTGTTTCTGCAATTTCTCTACCTGTTGCTCGGATTCTTGTCTTACCAAGACCGCACGTTGCGTGTCCTGGTAGGCCTTATCATATTGGGTCTGAAAACTACTCAAATGGGTGAGACAAGACTGGTGTCCCCACTTGGCATCATCCACCTCTCTGTCCCTCGCTGTTACTGCTCTTTTAAAACTTTATTCTCATTCTCAAACTCTCTCACATCTCCCTCACTAATTCTGTCTCCCTCTATCTCTCTACGGGGCGTCCTAACCACCTCCTCTGAGCCTCGCAATTGTGCCAAGCAGGACACGATTGCCATCGGCTTGCGAGCTTTCCCTAAGCTCTTCTTGTGAATCTTTGACAGGTTCTCCCACCTAGTATGTCCTATACTGCCGGGACCTGTTTCGTCATTCTCGCAGAAATCGCTCCAAAGGGGCCATCCTTTCCCTTTGAGGTACTTTCTGATTTCCTCTTCCCATACGGGACACTGTCCTACTCTACTGGTCGCTGCAACCTCGAATTCCTGGGGGTTCATAAGGCGTTCCATTGCCTTCATTGTCATTTTCTCTATCTGGGTTCTCTACTGAATTTGGAACAGGGGATGATAAAGTGGTGATGTAAACACAGGTACGGCTTACGCTAACTTCCGGCCTACAAAACTCCCGACAGTTTTACGCAACAAAATCTCTCAGGTTTACCTTATATCCCTGTTCGCACGCGTGCATTAACACACTTCCGAATCTCGGAGATTTGATCAGTATTGTTCTTACACTTGTGGTTTTTCTGTTTCCAATTGGATTCCAGTTCAAATTTGAGTTCTCTCGGAGTGATTAGGCCACTTCTAAGTCGGGTCCCACCAGAGTCGCTAGTAAATGTTGCTAATTGTGTTTCACTTAATTTGGCTCTGAAGATGGCGGCCAATATGGTCGCCTTCCTTAATTCTAATTATATTTGCTCTAGAGTCGCCAGGTACCTCTCGATACCGCCACAATGTTCAAAACCGAATACTGATCAAAGACTCGATGCACCAGTTAGTAAGTTCAAACTCAATGCTCATTTATTTACACACACAGTCAAATATGTTTCTGCATAAAACTCTACTATCACTATCACTACTGCTAAAGCCTACACTTAGCTTCAGGCGCCCACTCAGTCAGAGGAACAATGGCCGTTGTTCAGTCGTGAGGCTGCTGGGGTCAAATTGGTATGGAATAACAGCTAGGAGTGTCTGTCTCGTAGCGTACGTTGACCTTGGACTTACTTGTTCTGATGTTGCTGTTGGGCAGGTCTCTCCTTGGTGAGAGCTGGGGCCGCAAGAGAGTGATTCTCTCTTGGGGGATTCTTCTTATACCCAAAAGGGGCTTTGCGCGCTTTTGGGCGGGCCTTGAACTTGGCCCCAATTAATTGGGTCGTTTCCCAATCGTTCCTATCGATTTCCTCCAATAGAGGGTGGGTGCCCTGATGGCTGGGCGTATCCTAGGTGGCCATTGGCCTGATTTGTTCTGGTCTCCTCTGGCGCCGGGGTGTCTGTCTTGGTATTGCTTACTTAAATGTTCCCATTTTGTCCCCGGGGATGGCTCATTAGTATGGTAATGGTTTTGCAGTATCGGGCTCGTCTGGGAGCTACGGCTCCAATCAACAGACAAACCCTGCACCTGCTTGCTTTCTCAGTATTGTCCATTTTCCCTGCAATCTTTGCAAAGTGTCCATTTTGTAATCGGGAAGTGGCCATCCCAGATGGCTACACCGTTAAATATAAGTCTTAGTTTCTCCAGTCTTTGCTCATAACTGAACTCTCTCAGAATGTGGATCAACCTGGTGGCCCTTTCTGCACTATTTCTCATATATGAATGTCTTCTTTGTTGCTCATTGACTAGAATTGAAGGCAGTGCTGACCAGTGCTTAGACAACAAGAACAATAAATAAACAACTTGTATTTATATGGCACTTTTAACATTGTAAAATGTTCAAAGCACTTGCAGAAGTGTTACAAACCAAGGTTGGACACTAAAGCATGGAAGGAAATATTAGGGAAGTTGACCAAAAACTTGGTCAAAGAGGGAGGTATTAAGGAGTGTGTCAAAGAAGAGATGTACAGAGATGGAGAAGTACAGCGATGGAACTCCAGAAGTTAAGGTCTTGATTGATCATGATTTCTCCTGACATCGGCCAGGATTCTCTGGCCATGTCATGATGGGACCCGCCACGAGAGATTCAGTGGGCTGGCCAAAAGTCCATTAATTTTCAGCGGGGCTGGACAATTCCAGTGGCAGGTGCGGCTAGAAAATGGGGCCCATATTCTACTAATGTGACCATATAATTTAACATTCAATTAAATTTATTGCTTTGTATTTGAGAGCCTAGCACCAGGCTTTGAATTAGTACTGGTGGATTAGTTTTGAAAGGGTTATAAATGACCCCATAAGGTACTCCTCAGTCTCTTCCAGCTTTATCCTTCATTATTTCAACATCATTCATAGAGTGGATGTGTCGTCTATTTTTCTAAGTGTTTTACATTTATTGGTACCAAACTTAATTGTTCCATTGGCATTGTCCTAGCCACGTACTATTTCTGAACTGTCTCCTCTGATTACAATATGCCTCCTAGTTTGCATTGGATTCATGTGCCCAAGCCCAAGTTATCAATATGAATTAGCAACAAAATGGTTCCAGTGCCAATCCCTGGACCACCCCAGTCAGCACTTTACATAGATTACATAGAACATACAGTGCAGAAGGAGGCCATTCGGCCCATCGAGTCTGCACCGACCCACATTAATCCCTCACTTCCACCCTATCCCCGCAACCCAATAACCCCTCCCAACCCTTATGGACACTACGGGCAATTTTTAGCATGGCCAATCCACCTAACCTGCACGTCTTTGGACTGTGGGAGGAAACCGGAGCACCCGGAGGAAACCCACGCAGACACGGGGAGAACGTGCAGACTCCGCACAGACAGTGACCCAGCGGGGAATCGAACCTGGGACCCTGGCGCTGTGAAGCCACAGTGCTATCCACTTGTGCTACCGTGCTGCCCACTTCCTCTGGCATTAGTCCTTTAACAAGCTTGTATTGTTCTGCATCCTTCAACCAGTTTATCATCCATAGCAAAGTTTTACCTTGGATTCCCAAAACTTTAAACTTAACAAATAGCTTTTCCTGTGAAAGGCCTTCCAAAGAACCGGTTGCAGGACTTACCATAATTCAACTGGAATATAACTTCCTTCAAGAGGTCAAGGAGGTGGTCAAATAGCATCTTTTTCTTCTTGATCCATGCATAAAACTATTAATCATGTTACAATTGCATAGATAATCTTTATGTTTACCCTATGCTGTTGTCCCATGTTCCTGACTTCCCAATACCTTGATATCAAAATTTTCATCCACGTGTTCAAGTTCCTCCAAGACGTCTGTACTTCCCCCTATCTCTGTAAATCCCTGCAGTCCTCTGAGGTCTCCGCATTCCTCAAATTCTGGCCACTTGCCAATTCCCAAATTATTTTGCTCCACATTGGCAGCCGTGCCTTCAGCTGCCTGCTGGGCCGTAAAGCTCGGGAATTCCTTCCCTCAACCTTGCCATCTCTTTATTAGTCCTTCCTTCTTTCATTTCCTCTTTCACCTGAGGAAGGAGCAGTGCTCTGAAAGCTAGTGATTCAAAACAAACCTGTTGGACTTTAATTGTAAGACTTCTTACATTTCCTCTTGAAACAAAGCATTTTCAGAAAGCGCTTGGTCACCAATCCTTATGCAGGTTCCCAATCTCAAAACCAAAATCGCTACTGCTCTTCAAAAATGGGAACTTGGTGCCATGACATCTGAGAGCGAGTGATGTGCCATCAATGAACACAAAACGAGTAGTGAACGTAACTGAGGCTTTGATAAACTAAACAGAAAGCCTCCTAGCCTCGGATCCCGAACTGAGGCAGCGGCGGAGACTAGCCACCTTTATACCCAGCCCGAGGGGAGGCGGAGCCAGCAGGCAGTGGTTTACCACATTACATATAATACAGTGGCAGTTTACCACAATACACATATTATATACTACAGTGATTCGGAGCCAGCAGGGACAAGCCCAGGCATGTAACAATGCAACAGTACAATACAATACAGTGGTTTACCACAGGGAGGTCGGAGGTGAGCGCACATTTCAACTCAACCCACTGAGGAGTCCAAGGGGAAAAAGGGCGGCGAACATTTGTGGGGGTCGAGTTGACTACGGAAATAGTTGCTGTCGGGGGTCTGTCATTAAAGTCATGGTGGTCAGTGAGTGGCGAGGCTGGGGTCAGCGAGTCCTTTCGCAGGGGTCAGTGATTGGGGGAGGGTCAGTGAGTCTATTGGTGGGGGTCAGTGAGTGTGAAGGGGTGTGTTAAGTGAGTGCAGAAGGGGGGGGGAATGGTGGAGCTGTGTGCAGGGCGCGGAAGGGCTTCTGGTCCTGTGCCATGCAGCCTGCCGGGTTGGCAGCTCTTGCATTAGTGGTCCTATTGGATTTCACCCCCCCCCCCCCCCCACTCCTTCCGAAAATCCATCTCACTGCCCAAATCCCAGTGTCCATGTGCAACCAGGAAACAAAAGGCCCTCCTGGTACAGCCTTCATTGGTCACGTGCACATGGGAAGACATCGCTGGGCAGATGCACATCTGTGCAGCTGAGTGGGGGGTGGGGCGCTTTCCAGGAACCACTCTGTGTTGGAGATGGGACGGGATTTGATATTAGTGAGAGCATGAGTGCTGCAGACTGCAGTCGCTCAACTGCTGCTCCTGGGTAAGGAAGGCCAATAGGTCCGGCGAAGGTTAGAGTCATTATTGGGAAATTAATCTCTCTCTCTCTACTCTCTCTCAGTTTAATTTTAATTGTGATGGAGCCGGTGGAGCTGTCAGTGAAACTTAGAACTATGATGGGGGAGGAAAGGCTCCCGCATCAATATGCAGCTGCACTGATGTTGGAACATCAACTTGAGGGCCACAGGTTCTGATCAGGGGCCGGAGGCCGGACCAGTCAATGTGGGCTTCCGGCGATCTTGAAATGTAATGAATGAATTAAAAATCGCTTATTGTCACAAGTAGGCTTCAAATGAAGTGACTGTGAAAAGCCCCTCGTCACCACATTCCGAGTCTACTGGCTTTGGCTCTCCTTCCTCAAGCTGTCTGAGACCCTGTGCCAGCGGAGACTCCGGTTAACGAAGGAAACGGTGAGGCATCTTTGCCATGTCCTTGAGGACTTGGTGCCACATGGTGCGGGAGGACACCGACTGCATGTGGCCATGAAGATCATGACTGCACTCAGCTTTTATGCCAAAGGCTCCTTCCAGGGTTCCACTCGGTCCTATGCTTTATCTTCCAGTCTTCCGCACGTAACTGTATCAGGGGCATGACGAATGTGCTCTTTGCTTGCACAGGCCAATACATCTTCATTGATCGGGACCAGGCGAGCCAGGATAACAAATCCATTGTGTACGGCCAGAATGCAGGCCTGCCACAGATTCAGCATGCCCTTGCTTAAATCTGTATGTCTCTCAGTTCCCGATGGCACCAGGATATTCCCTTCATTAATTGTAAGGGGTTCCACTCCCTTAATCTTCAACTGGTCTGTGGCGACAAAGGGTGCAGAATGCAGGCATGTGCCTGTTTTCCGGGCTATCCACGACAGCTACATCCTTGGCCATACCCAGATACCGGATCTTTTTGAGGGACATCCAAGGACTCAGGGATGGCTCCTCGGAACAAGGGTTACCCCCTCAGGGTGTGCCTTACGACACCACTGAATGTGACAGAGACTCGTTGGAGACTCGCGCAGTGGTCGAGCAGCAATGGGCATCCTGACGATACATTTCCGCTGCCTGGACCGATCAGGTGGAGCATTCTAATCTAGCCACCAGAGGGCCTCCCACATTGTGTGATGTGATGCTCCCTCCAAAACCTGGTGCTATAAGAGCTTTGTCAGGAGGATATGGAGGACAGGAATTTCTCCTCAGATGAGGAGGACGTTGAGGAAGGTGCCGAAGGTGACCCTCCAGTGATGGCGGAGAAAAGCGGCCATACGCGAATGAGGGTGCGCTTGGTCAGGAGGGCTGGTGACGCCCTCTTCACGACACGCTTTCAGGAGGTCCAGATTTAGGGGTGGACACTTGGGTGACCCTTCTGGATGTGCCCCCTTCTTGCGATCAGTTGGCTTGCGAGGACTAACAACTCAAGGAGCTGGAGTCAGGTGTCCCCAAATGCTAGCTGCCCATTCAATGCAGGGGGGTGATGATGCATTGCAGTATGAAAGGGCTGTGATACTCCTCAGAGATGCAGTGAATATCTGACTCCTGTCTGGCTGCTAGAGCTCACAGACTCTCTGTGGCTTGGGTCACTTCAGAGAGATGATGCTGCCTCGGGAGGTTGGGAGTTCGGTTAGAGGAATCCTTGTCATGTTATTGAGTCCTCTCGATGCAAGGGGAAAGCAGGCACTGAAATGACATCATAGCATAGAGGGGATGGAGGCCGAACGCATCCCTAACGTCAGTTGTGCCATTGCCTTCACCAATCAATGGAGCTCAGGCACCCTCAAGATAATTAACAAAAGTGAGCTTTACTATATTATGAGATCACATATATGCAAAGGTCAGTGTTCTACACAGCGACTACAATTTCTTAACCTTCCTAACGCTTCTGCTACTTCTAGCTGTCTCCCCAGGATCTACATCCCCAATGGCATGCTGTTTGGCATGCCCTTTTGGCTGAGGTAACCTTGGTGGGCATCCTCTAGAGCAGTGTTCTTCAAAGTCGTGGGCGCGACCCGCGGGTGGGTCGCCGGCGGGTGTCGGGAGGGTCACGGAGCCGTTGCTCGCGGCGCTCCCGATCGCGCAAATCCCCGCGCAGCAGCCGGCTTTTCATAACGCTGGCTGCAAGCGGCCGCGAACATGTTAAAAAAAAAATGTGGCCGCATTGCGCATGCACGCA
This sequence comes from Scyliorhinus torazame, assembly GCF_047496885.1. Taxonomy (NCBI): domain Eukaryota; kingdom Metazoa; phylum Chordata; class Chondrichthyes; order Carcharhiniformes; family Scyliorhinidae; genus Scyliorhinus; species Scyliorhinus torazame. The sequence continues at coordinate 28,628,918 of NC_092721.1, read as the reverse complement.
CGATGATCTGTGCGCATACGCATCGGGCACGCATGCGCAGTGCGGCCGCTATTTTTTTAAACGGTTGCAGCTTTTTGTTTTACAAGTTCTGTAGTGGTTTTTATTCATTTATTTATTTTATTCATTTAATTTTTATTTTTTTCATTTATTTTACTCATTTTATTATTTTTTTTACAAGTTCGGGGAGGGGGTTTTATTTGATAACATTTTACAGGAAAAAAATTCAGAACTTTGGACAGATGGAGACTCCATGCTTTCCGACACCGGGAGGCTGTAAGAGAAAATGGTGGGTCGCGCAGGTCAGCCGGCGTGGGTCGCGAAGGTCGGCCGGCGTGGGTCATGAAGGTCGGCCGGGTTGGGCCCCGAAAGTTGGCCGGTTGGTAAAAATGGGTCCCCGGAAAAAAAGTTTGAAGAACACTGCTCTAGAGGGCCAGGAACTAGAGAGCCCCAGCCTACTTACAGGTGGCACAGGAGAAGAGGTGCCACCCTGCTCTGTCTGCTGGGCCTAAGGGGCCTCGGTATCAGGAACGAGGGAGGCAGATAGGCTCGACCCTCCCAGGATCGTCTGGGTGAAGGGACCCGGGATACGCACCAACAGATCCTTCTGCCTATGGGTGCTCGTGGGCCCTGGGTTGCTCCAATGGATATAGGGTCAGGTGGAGTGAGATCCAGAAGCCCTGCTACCCTCTGAGGCAGGCACTCGTGAATGCCCACCAGTGTCTGCACCTTGGAGTTTATGCCCTCGATCATCGAGCGTGTGCCCTGAACCATCGAGTTCGTGACCTGAGCTGTGGAGTTCATGGCCTGAGTCATGTACTGGACACCTCCTGCCATGGAGTAAATGTCAAGCCCCAGGCTCTCCTCCGCTGAGGCTACCCTTGCAGAGTTGGCTTGGGTGCCTCGCATTGCTGGCACCATTTACTGCGAGAAAATGTTTTGGGGACTGCGAGAAAAGGGTTTGGGGACTCCTCCAGTCGGCCTTGAAATCCCAGGGGTATCCTGGACACCCTTTCCCAATATTGACAATTCTGCCTTTACACCTCCAGCAACTGAGGGACCAATGTGTCCAATGAACGGCACTTGGCGGTGACTCAGCTGAGTCCTGGGATCCAGCAGACCTCCAGCTGTCTGACACCTGCCTCCCGACACAGACCTGCAGCAGCAAGGTACTCACCAGATTGTGACCCAGAAGCCTACCTATCATGATCCCCCGCCAAGGTTTGTGACTCTGCACTGGTGATGGGTGCAGGTGACAGGCATGACATATTTTCAATGTCCCCCTCTAAAATCTCCTCAGAAATGGTGCTGTGGCTTGCCGCGGAATCTCTGCTGGTGGAGGGACCTTGTTGCTTGGACAATTTTCCTGCAAGGGAAGGGACGTGGTATTGGTGCATAGCAAGGGTAAAAGTCTGGGAGTAAAAGAACCCACATGAGTTTGTGAAGATGGATAAAAGTGCAGAGGCTCCTCACTTTGTTCGCTCCCACCCACCTCGCTCTCCACACAGGCCCGCTCCTGTTCCTCCCCCGCAAGCTCCAGTCCTCTCTCCTTGAAAGGTTGAGGATCCAGAGTTCAGGCTTCCCACCACCAGTCTCGGCTCTCTCACGGCAGTTGTAAGCCAGCTTCTTCTGCTGGAGGATAGATAGCGGGCTTGTAAACAGGCCGCGTGCCGGCTAAGGTGGCAATGGTGCCTGGCCCGTGTGGTCGCTGCGTGTGAGCAGGGATGAATGATGAATTGAGGAGTCTTCGGGAAGATGAGGGAGCATGTGGCAGTTTGAGTGGAGGGGGGGGGGGCACAGCAAGGTGGCAGCAAGTGGAGTCCAAGTGGCATAGTGAGGGATGCATGAGTGGAAGAGTGGTGAGACAAGACAAGAGGCAATTACCTCAGCTGCACGGAGGAGGTCATTCATCTTTTCATGGCACTGCAACTCCACCCCCCCCCCCATGCTCAGCACTCTTCTGGATGTGGTAATATGCCTTCGGTAATATTGCATTTACACAGCGGTGTGACCTCCCACCAGCAGGTGGAGTCCGATTTAAGTCAGGTGACATCCTGCTACCGACAGAAGGTTGAGGACAGTCATGCATAAGTGTAGTCCAGGAGAGTCTAATGTAACTCTATGATACTTGGTCTGTATCTGATTGTTACCTTACCACGTGTGCATTAATAAATCATCGTTCAGGCTAAGTCACCAGCAGTTCTGTAGATTCATTGCAAGACAAACAACATGGAACACAGCACTGGAGGGTGCTGGCACTCAGCAGCGCGTCCACCCTCTCCCAGGTAGGGCTTTTGACTCCTGCCCACCTGTGGGTATCAGGTTGTCCTCCTCTCCTCCACTGTATCCAGCCCTGGGGTCAGGACTCCCTCAGTGAACCTTGGTGCCAGCTTTCTTGCAGCCATCTTCCTTGCTAGATTGTGAGCAATTGCTGTGAAGTGGTTTAAATGCAGCACCCCTTGACTGACCTGCTCAGATGACGCCAGGGCAGGCGAATCAAACACTTCTCCTGTGAAAATTTGTTTTCAAGTGTCTATCAATTCTGGTCTCGATCATGCTGCGTGGGGCCGGCGGGATTCGCTCAGGTTTTCACGCCATAAACGACACTTCGCCACATTTTGTGGAAATTCCGGCCTAAGGTTTTACAGCCTTGGAAGAAGTATCTGAGAAGGAATCCCCTCAATATGTAGAAGATTGTAAACCGTTTGGAATAAAACCAACTGGAGAATTACTTTAAATTATGGGACGAGAGAATAAAACTCGTAAAAATTTTGTTTCAGACTAATGCCAGGAATATTTTCCTCACACAGATATTTATCAGCACATGAAATGAATCCCAGAAAAAAAAATACCGAATGCAATAACCCTGGGATCATTTAAGAATCCATTAGTTGCTGTAATGGAGAGACTTGAAGGGCATTCTAGATATATGAAATAAGATTTACTGACTAGCGCGCCTGATCTATAAGGATTTTGTGATCTTCTGATATGTACATTGCACCTTATCTTTTATTATTCACGGTGTAAAGAAAATGCGGTTGAATTCATTTTGTAAAACATTATTAATGAATATGTTACCATGGTTGCATCAGACATCTCAGTCAGTTATTTTACCCATTTGAGGATAACCTTCATTGGAATGATAAATCAAGGAGTTTCAGATAACCCCTGTACAAACACATTTATTAAACATTACATAGTCTGATTACTAATCAGTAAGGCCATTTGAATTTTACCCTGTCTCTCCATATCCCCATGACAGAGAGTTGTGTCAAATTACATTAGGATTTTTTGTCAAGAACTTAATAAAGTCAATTGAAAGGAAATATTACTTTTATTGAAAGAAATAAGTGAAAGCCTGTTTTACAGAAATTATGCTTATCATAAAAAGAATAGCTTTGCCTTGGTGGCTGCAAGGGAATACTTCTGCCAGAGGGTTTCAATGATTTTTTAACAAGCATTTTTTTTTCCAGAAGCGCTACAGACCCATGGACAGTGTTTCTATTCCAATTAAATTGCCAGCGCAATTGTCAGTGTGGACAGTGAAAGCTAATGTGCTTCATCTGTGCGGATGTCATTTCTAAGCTGAAGGGAGTAAAGGGTCCTTATCTTCAATGAAGCTCTCCCTCAAGGCTCTCATTTTGGCTGGGAGTGGAGGTACCAAGGAACCGTGAATCAACTTATCGGCAAAGACTCAGCAATGCATTTTATTGAGATTTGTATTGTACCAATCTTCCTTCACATTGATAATGTGAAGTGGAATCCATAGAGTCACCATAGTGCAGGAGGAGGCAGTTCAGCCCATAGTGTCTGCACCCACCCTCCGAAAGAACACTCTACGTCAGCCCACTCCCCTGCCCTATCCCAGTAACCCCACATCTCTGGACATCGAGCGACAATTTAGCATAGCCAATCCACCTAACCTGCACATTGTAGGACTGTGAAAGGAAATTGGAGCACCCGGAGGAAAGCCACACCGACATGGGGAGAAAGTACAAACTCCACACGGTCAGTCACCCAAGGGCAGAATCAAACCCAGGCCCCTAGCGCTGTGAGGCAGCAGTGCTAACCACTGTACTACAGTGCTGGGCTACTGAAAATTATCTGCTTTTACGAATTAGCTCCTGCTATCAGCCCTCAAATAACAGTAATTGGTATTTTTGAAAGCTAGGAACCAAAAATGGCCCTTCCACTTTCCAGAAATCCTTTCAAATGACACTGTAGGTTCCTTAAGGCATATTCCCCATCTTTTGTATCTGCTGCAGTGCTTAAGAGTTTTCCAGAAACAAATCACAAAGCACAGTGAGAAATACGATTAAACATTTGTAATTATGACAGCAAGTCAATTATGTGCGGCTCCATCTTGACTTTCAGGAATCAACATCCACGGTAAATAATGAGATCAAAATCTCTGCACTGAAGTAATCGGAACTGGTGAAACCTAGATCTGCAGAACTAAAGCCAAATATATTTGTACTGATTTAATATGCCTCTGTACTAAACGACCATCACCAAGCCCAAGCAGTGACATTACCTCTGACTGCTGAATAATGCTCTTTTAATCTCTCAGTTCCTGGCTGCCACCTTTCATGCACTGGCTAACCAGCTCTAATTAGTTTTTAAACACAGCTCACGGCTGCCTTGTCGTTGCATATTTCATTCTTGCAAGTGTACACATTGGAATGCAGGTATTTTGACTGTGATGATTTGGATTACCACTCAACTAAGATCTCCCGTTACATTTTTAAACACTTCCATTTGCTGCCCATCTGCAATGCACCCAGAATGAATTGGTAATCATCTTTCTGTTACTGTTGGGTTACCTGTCGACATTGGTTTTCCTACTCCAGAAGAGATCTTGCTGAAGGTGTGGGTCTTTCCTTCAGCGCTCTGTTATTGACGTAACTAACTAATTTGTCGCCGGGTCCGTGATTGACACTCGGGAGGCAGACAAGCTGCAGCTGCATATATCCACTTCACCCCCCACACACATTCATGAAAATGAAAATCACTCATTGTCACAAGTAGGCTTTAATGAAGTTACTGTGAAAAGCCCCTAGTCGCCACATCGCAGCCAACAAGATGGCACTGGTTGTGGAGCACGCCCATACAGCTGATGAGCCGTCTGGGGCCAGAGGGCACTGAGGAGGGTGGTCTGGGGGTCACCTATATAACCCGTGGCCCTAAGTTTACAGTGGGCTATTAATAGGGTGTGCAGCTGCATGGCTGCCTTGCCAGCTGCGGCAATGGTGTTCCTGCAGATACAGCCGGATCCCACAGACCACCTCCTGGCCACCCACGCTACTCCCCCTGGCCCAAGCAGAAGACCCCTGGCCAGCCGCACAACTGTCAGCAAACTATGGCGATGTTGGACACTTTCCGTACCCCCTCTCTCTCCCTCAGCAGCCACGACGCCGGGTTCATGATTTTTATAAGCACAAGTGAACCGCACCTTCGGGAACTCAGCCCATCAAAGGCGAAGCATCGCGGAGGCCCCGGAGATTATTGGGTCGGGCTTGCTAATGACATGCAAACAATGTTTACTGTGCATGTGTTCAGGACCGCATTGACGCCACTGTGACGGAGAATTGTGATTTGCCATCAAATCACCGCCTGCCGCAATTTTAGCATCGGAACCTATTCTCCGCCTGATCGGGTTTCGCGATTTCGGCGTCAGCTAATGGAGAATCCTGCCCCATGTGTGCCATTTTGTTCAACTTAGCAGATCGAGGACACAATGCTTTAGATATTCAAAGCTGTGCACTAGTACTTGGTTCGACAGTATTATGACAAATTGTAACTGTGCATGTGGAACATTCATGGGCAGCACGGTAGCACAGTGGTTAGCACAGTTGCTTCACAGATCCAGGGTCCCAGGTTCGATCCCCGGCTTGGGTCACTGTCTGTGTGGAGACTGCATGTTTTCCCCTTGTCTGCGTGGGTTTCCTCCGGGTGCTCCGGTTTCCTCCCACATTCCAAAGACGTGCAGATTAGGTGGATTGGTTATGCTAAATTGCCCTTAGTGTCCAAAAAAGGTCAGGTGGGGTTCATAGATCATAGAATTTACAGTGCAGAAGGAGGCCATTTGGCCCATCGGGTCTGCACCGGCTCCTGGAAAGAGCACCCTACCCAAGGTCAACACCTCCACCCTATCCCCATAACCCAGTAACCCCACCCAACACTAAGGGCAATTTTGAACACTAAGGGCAATTTATCATGGCCAATCCACCTAACCTGCACATCTTTGGACTGTGGGAGGAAACCGGAGCACCCGGAGGAAACCCACGCACACACGGGGAGGATGTGCAGACTCCGCACAGACAGTGACCCAAGCCGGAATTGAACCTGGGACCCTGGAGCTGTGAAGCAATTGTGCTATCCACAATGCTACCGTGCTGCCCTAACGGGGTTACGGGGATGTGGTGGGGGCACGGGCTTAACTGGGGTGCTCTTACCAAGGGCCGGTGCAGACTCGATGTGCCAAATGGCCTCCTTCTGCACTGTAAATTCTATGATTCTATGATCCTGACTCAGGAACTTTCTCCTCTGTTTATGGACAAGGATGGAACTCGTTTCAAAGTCTCAGTTTGTCCAAAGTTGCAATACAATGAATTAAGTCTTTGATGACGCTGTTTGAATTTGGCTACTGGAATATTGGATTTTCATTGGCAATGCAATCCCTCTGGAGGTAAACAAAAAAAAAAAGGCCATTAAAATGTGCAAATGAATCTTCGGTGCACTGCCAATTCCTTTGTTGCAAAGCCAGAGGAGACAATTGGAAGCCTTGGAAAACAATTATGCCTCTGTAGCATTTTAAAAGATTATTTTGAAGAAAGGTTTTAATGAAACCTATTTCCAAAACATTAAATTAATTGAGTTCAGAACATAAGTTGCACCAAGGTGCTGAGTTTATTGATCTTTTAATATAAAAACAGTATTACAATTGGGTGAATGAAAAAGTGCTATTCCAGATGTATTTAATTTCCTGAGGAAATTGAATAATCATAAGTAATGAGAAAATTCTGAAATTACTCCTTAACCTCGAGCACCATGAATCAAACCATCAGAACATCAACTTAACTATTCATCTTGCCACATTGTAATCCACCATTATACTCCTCTGATTATAATTAACCTGCCCCCAGAGATAGCACCTTGCCTTTGATTCAGAAGGTTGTGAACCCCCAGAGTTCGATCACATGATCTAAGAAGACATTTCAGCGCAATACCGTGGCCTGTATTGTCTGGGTTGCTGCCTTTCAGCTGAGCCATTAAACTAAGATATCGCCGGCCTACTGGAGGTGAGTGTAAAAGATCCCGTGACACAATTCAAGGAACACCATGGGAGATCCCTTGATGTCCTGGCTTAAATTCATCAATAACCATCAAGACCTAAACAGATTAGCTGCGGGCGGGATTCTCCATTTGGGGGGCTGGATTGACCGTCGGCCGACGACGGGGGTCCCACTATTACAGGGTCCCAGGAGGTCCCTCAATGACAGAGGCCCGTCTATTACAGGGGCACTGCGGGGGGGGGGGGGGGGGGGGGGGGGAGTGGGTGGGTCGGGTCACTCCCATACTTAGAGGTAACGGGGCACCCAGGCAATCCGGGGGTTGGGGGCTGCTGTGCAGTGGGTTGGCGGCATGTTTGGGGCTGGTTTGCGGTGTGGGGGGGAAAGGGTAGCTGGCCGCGGGACCTTGCTATTGGGGTGTCCTCTCAAGATGGGAATCCCTCGTATTCTACGTCATGCATAAATTGGCAAGCCGTTCGACACTGAATGGCATCCCGCTTTACGACCCCGAGGAGATCATAAAACTGGTGCAATTCAGCTCCAGCAGAGGAACATAGCGCTGGCTTCACTGCTTTGTAGGCTAAGTGCTGACACCTTCGTGGGAACTGTGGCGTTTTATGAGGGAATAATCAGGCTGATCCCTTACTGATCCTGCGAACAGTGAGGGGCTAGCAGTCGTGGCAAGTAAAACTCTCAGCTCCCGGGATATAAGCGCCTGGGGAATGGGAAGGTCCGTGGCCACGCAGGCGCTCAGCGATGACCTGCAGCGGTCACGCCGTAAAACGTGGCGCCGGTCGTGCGCAGACCTGATCTACTAAATGCTGCCCCCTGGTCACTCCCTGGCCACCCCCTGGCCACCCCCCACCAGTCCCCCCAACCCTCACTGAAGACCCCCCATCAGCAGCACGGCTTCCGGCCGACTGTGGCAGCGTTGGACTCAGTCCACAGCCGCTACGCCAGGTTCCCGACCGCTGAGACCACAAGTGAACCGCGCCGTCATGAACTCGGCCCATCGGCGGCGGTGAATCGCGGAGGTCCCGGAGAATAGAGGGTCAGGTCTGCTAATGATATGGCAACGGTACTTAAAAGCCGCATGGCGAGTGACTCATTTACACCATTTTCAGGGTGCTGGAGGATCCCGGTTTGGCTTCAAATCGGCGCCCACCACGATTTTGCCGTCGGAGCATATTCTCCACCCAAAAAATAGACACAAAATGCAGAAGGGGGATAAGTTGAAATGTCTTCAATTACGGAATTTGGTGAAAAAGGAGTCATCCTCTTTCCCTCAACTACCAGATGGCAATCTCCTTGATAATTTGCTCTTGCCTGATGAATTGGGAGATGGGAAAATTACCTCCATTTATAGATGGCTGATAGACACAAAAAAGACACCGACTGAAGAAATAAAACAAAAATGGGAGAAAGAATTGGAGATGAAATTGGAATTGGGACTGTGGAGCAATCCTATGCACAGGGTCGATCCTACATCTTCATGTGTTTGGATAAGCTTAATACAATTCAAGATAGTACATAGGACAGGACATATAGGGAAGGACATATAGGAAAGACTGTGCAGATTCATCACAGAGTTAGAAGAGAAATGTGAGAAGTGTAAAGGAGGACCAGCTAACCATGTTCACATGTTCTGGTCATGTCTAAGATGATTGGGGTTTTGGACCTCGGTGTTTAACATTACAGCGCAGTACAGGCCCTTCGGCCCTCGATGTTGCACCGACCTGTGAAACCACTCTAAAGCCCATCTACACTATTCCCTTATCGTCCATATGTCTATCCAATGACCATTTGAATGTCCTTAGTGTTAGAGAGTCCACTACTGTTGCAGACAGGGCATTCCACGCCCTTACTACTCTCTGAGTAAAGAACCTACCTCTGACATCTGCCCTGTATCTATCTCCCCTCAATTCAAAGCTATGTCCCCTCGTGCTAGACATCACCATCCGAGGAAAAAGGCTCTCACTGTCCACCCTACCTAATCCTCTGATCATCTTGTATGCCTCAATTAAGTCACCTCTTAACCTTCTTCTCTCTAACGAAAACAGCCTCAAGTCCGTCAGCATTCCCTCATAAGATCGTCCCTTCATACCAGGCAACATTCTGGTAAATCTCTTCTGCACCCTTTCCAATGCTTCCACACCCTTGCTGTAATGCGGCGACCAGAATTGCATGCAATACTCCAAATGCGGCCGCACCAGAGTTTTGTACAGCTGCAACATGACCTCATGGCTCCGAAACTCAATCCATCTACCAATAAAAGCTAACACACCGTACACCTTCCTAACAACCCTCTCAACCTGGGTGGAAACTTTCAGGGATCGATGTACATGGACACTGAGATCTCTCTGCTCATCCACACTACCAAGAATCTTACCATTAGCCCAGTACTCTGTCTTCCTGTTATTCCTTCCAAAATGAATCACCTCACACCTTTCTGCATTAAACTCCATTTGCCACCTCTCAGCCCAGCTCTGCAGCTTATCTATGTCCCTCTGTAACTTGTAACATCCTTCCGCACTGTCCACAACTCCACTGACTTTAGTGTCATCTGCAAATTTACTCACCCATCCTTCTACGCCCTCCTCCAGGTCATTTATAAAAATGACAAACAGCAGTGGCCCCAAAACAGATCCCTGTGGCACACCACTAGTAACTGGACTCCAGGCTGAACATTTCCCATCAACCACCACCCTTTGTCTTCTTCCAGCTCACAAATTTCTGATCCAAACTGCTAAATCACCCTGAATCCCATTCCTCATATTTTCTGCAATTGCCTACCATGGGGTACCTTATCAAATGCTTTACTGAAATCCATATACACCACATCAACTGTTTACCCTCATCCACCTGCTTGGTCACCTTCTCAAAGAACTCAATAAGGTTTGTGAGGCACGACCTACCCTTCACAAAACCGTGTTGACTATCTCTAATCAAATTATTCCTTTCCAGATGATTATACATCCTATCTCTTTTAAACCTTTCCAAGATTTTGCCCACAACAGAAGTAAGGCTCACTGGTCTATAGTTACCGGGGTTGTCTCTACTCCCCTTCTTGAACAAGGGGACAAAATTTGCTATCTTCCAGTCTTCTGGCACTATTCCTGTAGACAAAGCTGACTTAAAGATCAAAGCCAAAGGCTCAGCAATCTCCTCCCTAGCTTCCCAGAGAATCCTAGGATAAATCCCATCCTTCCCAGGGGACTTATCTATTTTCACACTTTCTAGAATTGCTAACACCTCCTCCTTATGAACCTCAAGCCCTTCTAGTCTAGTAGCCTGTATCTCAGTATTCTCCTCGACAACATTGTCTTTTTCCTGTGTGAATGCTGACGAAAAATATTCATTTGGCACCTCTCCTATCTCCCCGGACTCCACGCTCAACTTCCCACTACTGTCCTTGACTGGCCCTACTCTTACCCTAGTCATTCTTTTACTCCTGACATATCTGTAGAAAGCTTTAAGGTTATCCTTGATCCTACCTGCCAAAGGCTTCTCATGTCCCCTCCTGGCTCTTCTTCGCTCTCTCTTTAGGTCCTTCCTAGCTAACTTGTAACTCTCGCGCACCCAACTGAACCTTCACGACTCATCTTTACATAAGCCTCCTTCTTCCTCTTGACAAGTGTTTCAACTGCTTTAGTAAACCACGGTTCCCTCGCTCGACCACTTCCTCCCTGCCTGACAGGTACATACTTATCAAGGACACGCAGTAGCTGTTCCTTGAACAAGCTCCACATTTCCATTGTGCCCATCCCCTGCAGTTTTCCTCTCCATCCGATGCATCCTAAGTCTTGCCTCATCGCATCATAATTGCCTTTCCCCCAGATATAACTCTTGCCCTGCGGTATATATCTATCCCTTTCCATCACTAAAGTAAATGTAATTGAATTGTGGTCACTATCACCAAAGTGCTCACCTACCTCCAAATCTAACACCTGTCCTGGTTCATTACCCAGTACCAAATCCAATATGGCTTCGCCTCTCGTTGGCCTATCTACATACTGTGTCAGGAAACCCTCCTGCACACATTGAACAAAAATGGACCCATCTAAAATACTGGAAAGTTAAAGTCCCCCATAGCAACTACCCTGTTACTTTTGCTCCTATCTAGAATCATCTTTGCAATCCTTTCCTCTACATCTCTGGAACTTTTCGGAGGCCTATAGAAAACCCCTAACAGGGTGACCTCTCCTTTCCTACTTCTAACCTCAGCCTCAGTGGACGAGTCCTCATCAAACGTCCTTTCTGCCACCGTAATACTGTCCTTGATTAACAATGCCACCCCTCCCCCTCTTTTACCACCTTCCCTGAGCTTACTGAAATATCTAAACCCCGGCACCTGCAACAACCATTCCTGTCCCTGCTCTATCCATGTCTCCGAAATGGCCACAACATCGAAGTCCCAGGTACCAACCCATGCCGCAAGCTCACCCACGTTATTCCGGATGCTCCTGACATTGAAATAGACACACTTTAAACCACCTTCCTGCCTGCCGGTACACTCCTGCAACTTTGAAGCCTTACTCATGACCTCACTACTCTCAACCTCCTGTGTACTGAAGCTACAATTCAGGTTCCCAATCCCCTGCTGAACTAGTTTAAACCCTCCCGAAGAGCATGAGCAAATTTCCCCCCCAGGATATTGGTACCCCTCTGGTCCAGGTGTAGACCATCCTGTTTATAGAGGTCCCACCTACCCCAGAATGAGCCCCAATTATCCAGGAATCTGAAACCCTCCCTCCTGCACCACCCCTGTAGCCATGTGTTCAACTGCTCCCTCTCCCTATTCCTCGTCTCGCTAGCACATGGCACGGGTAACAACCCAGAGATAATAACTCTGTTTGTCCTAGATCTAAGTTTCCACCCTAGCTCCCTGAATTCCTGCCTTACATCCCTATCCCCTTTCCTACCTATGTCGTTGGTACCTATGTGGACCACGACTTGGGGCTGCTCCCCCTCCCCCTTAAGGATCCTGAAAACACGATCCGAGTTTAAAACATTATCAAAAATTGTGGAGGTGGAAATATTACCTGGACCTCTTGGGGCAATTCCTGGAGTGTCGGAAATACCAGGACTAATAAAAGGGAAAAGAGCTAATGTGGCCACATTTATCACCCGGAGGAGAATTTTATTGGAATGGAAGTCAGAAGATCTGCCACAAATCTCAAAATGGTTCGGGGATCTTGTGGAATTCCTCAAACTTGAGAAATCCAGTTTGTCGTCTGTGGCTCAGATGGAGAATTCTGGATGAGATGGAAGCTGTTCTTGTCTCTGTTTACAGATCTGTTTGTTGCCAGCGGGTAAAGGGGGAGGGGGTAGGAGAGATGGGATAAGGGGAAGGGAACAAGGGAAAGGTTTAATGGAAAAAGAGAAAAATCTCAAAATAGGAGGATTGTATTTTGTTATCGATGTTGAAATGTATATCCTGATTTGAATATAAATAGTTTTTTATACATCCTGGAACTCCCTCCCTAACATCACAGTGGCTGTACCTACACTGCAGAGATTCAAGAAGGCATCTAAATTACAGATAAATTATTTTATTGTCAATAATTATAATCATGACCCTTGAGGTGAACTCACTTGTGCAATCACTTCTATCCACCCACCCACCCAGAACTGCTGGTGTGAGAGCTGATATTTACAGTAATGTTAAATAAATCCAGTAATGTTAGTGTTCTGTCTTTCTGTATTCTGCCAGGTATTTCCCTCTTTTCTCACCTTTCTGCTGAGACCTGTTATGGTGGCTGCTTTCTGATGCCCTACTTTGTTATTTATGTTCTGAATCAATCATCCTAACTGTTCTCGCTCACTTAAAACAAAGTCTCTGATGCAAATCCTTAATGTTCTCTTCTCTCAGAAACCAGCTGGTATTACTTCTTCCGACAGTTCCATCTTCACCCTGTCTCAACAGTACCTTTCATCAATCCTTCTCCTGTGCTTTTTTTGTATATGTATCCTTATTATTTCTGGCGAATAGTGTTTTATTTCTTTTTTCTCTGGATACATTCTGCTGTTTGAAGCAACTTAAACAACGGCTCCCCACTACTCTGCCCTTTAATCGAGTTAACATATATCCACAGTTAATTACTTCTGAATGCTTGATGAGGATGGGATTTTCTAAATGATGGTAATTGGAAATGTTACTGTAAACCACATTGATAGCAGTAGAGGTCACTCTGAACTTTCCTTTTCCGAGAATCTACTGAAAGGTTTTTTTTTTTAAATTTGTTCACAGGATGTGGGCGTTGCTGGCTGGTCCAACATTTACTGCCCGTCCCTAGGGGAATGTAAGAGTCAACCACATTTGCTGTGAATCTGGAGTCACTTGTAGACCAGACCAGGTAAGTATGACAGATTCCTGCCTGACATCAGTAAATCAGCTGGAATTTTACGACCATTGACAAAGTTTTCCTGGTCATCATTCGAGATAAATTTGAGATTTTTATTGAATTCAAATTTTACCATCTGCCGTGGTGGGGTTCGAACTCGGAACCCCGGAGTGCTACTCTAGTCTCTGGATTGCTAATCCAGTGACAATGCCACTCCGCCTCGTTTAATTGAATTTTGTAGATTATCCTTTGGCTTGTTAACTCAGTATCTGTTTCATTGCGTGTTCACTACCTCCCAATGCATTCAGTTTTTATAGAAATTTGAAAATGGTCTCCCATCTCTTGCTGTTTGCCGGTGAGTTTCATAAGGTAATCATCAGAAATTATTTAATTTTGCCACAGAAGGTGGTAAGTATTAGGAATTGGCTGAAATTCGCAGGCCATTGGGACTCTCTTTTCCTGCCGGCTGTGCACCCCCACCAGTGGGATTCCTGACGGCATAGGGTGGCTTCAAACAGAAATCCCAGTGACAAGCGGAGGGAGTAGGGAACCTTGCTGCCAGCGAATGGGCGCCGTCGAGAAAAACACGGCCAGGGAATGAAGAATTCAGCCGATCATCTCTGAAATAACAAAACCCTTTTCAGATAGAGTTGAGAGCCTGGAGTCTATGATTTTGAGGATAAGTGGCGACGCCGGCGTGGGAACCTCACCGATCCTGGTACCAGTGAGGAGCTTGCAGCGGTGCCGGGTAAGAATCCTGGTTCCCTCGACAAAAACGGCTGGAGAATGGCCGGGTCCGTGGCCACGCATGCGCACGGCGATGACCTGCATCGGTCACGCCGTATGGAATGACGCCGGCCGTGCGTGGAACCGACCTGCCAAATACTGAACCCCTGCCCACCCCCCACCCGTCCCCCCAGCCCTTGCGGATGCCCCCTCCCCGGCCAGCAGCACGGCTCCCGGCCGCCTGTGGTGGCGCTGGACACAGTCCCCAGCCGCCACAGCGGGTTCCCGACCGCTGAGACCACACATCAACCGCACGGTCCAAATCGGGGGTGGAGCATCGAGCGAGGGCCTTCCGATGAGGTGCCAACGCCGTTCCAACCATGTGCGGCGCGTGACATGCTGACGCCGTTTTGGAGGGGGCCGAGAATAGAAAACTAGCTTCGGACTGGCGCCGCCCTCTATTTGGCTGTTGGAATGGATGCTCCGCCCGATCACCGATTACGATATTGCCGTCGTGCACTGGAGAATTCTGCCCGAGGATTTCTTTTACCGCTCAGACGATCATTAGTCCGTGGAATTTTCTTCCCCACAAAGCAATAGAGACTGAGTCATTTAATCTATTTGAGGCTGAGTTAGATAGATTTTTAACAATAAAGGAGTCTAAGAAAGTGGCGGCGATACCACAACCAGAGCAGCCGTGATCTTATCTTATGGCATACCAGGCTCAAAGAGGTTGGCCTACACCTCCTCCTCAGTCCTTGTTCCTAAAAACGTTTGCTAAGATAACATGTTGCACAAGAAAGATTGGGGAGCAGATGTACATGTGCAGGAGTGCTCACTTACTGCTGATGTATGAATGAGTGATGCCAGGGGATGCTACAGCACCGAAAAGAGCCAATTGATCGATTGTGGCTCTGTTGGGTCTTTGAAACCATTATCCAATTGCCGCTTTCCTCTGCTCTATCCCCACAACCCTGAAAATGTTTTCCGTTTTGAAAGTTACCATTGAACATGTTTCCACCGTCCTTTCAGCAGGTGTTTTCCAGATCATACCATGTTGCGTTTAAAAAAAAAACTCGCCTCAGACTCTTTCACAGCAACATGTACCTCAAACACCACCAGAGGAAGTTGTGGCTCCTGAAATCCATTTTATAAATATGCAATGGGTTATTGAACTTCATTTGAATGGTTGCCCTGTTGTTGTTAACGGCACAGTTAAAAATCAAATTGCTCCACATAGCACAACCTCAGCTTTCTTTGGCCACTGAATTTTCACTCCATTCTTTTAGCCTATTGGGTGCAGCTCCTTCCTTCAAGATGACATCACTTGCTAGACGACAAATAGCAAATCTCTTTGTGAGAAGGAACTGCTAGTTTTGTGCATTTGAATGAAGATTTCCCTTGCACTATGATAAGTGGCAGGCACATGAACAATGCCAGCTGCAGCAAAAATCTCAAAACCCAATTATTGCAAAAAACGCTAAACAGGACAAGACTACCCAGACTAAAGATCTAATAATGGAAAAACAAAACAATATTCATCTTGTGAAAGTGTATGCATTCTACTTGCTGTGTTGTGTAAGGACTGGGAGTCATAATTTGCTGGTTTAGCCTTGTAGTGGTACAAAGCAGAGTGATATATCCAGTTGATAGCTGGAGGCCCACGTCGGAGGATTTTTACGGGTTTACTGTTTTCAGGTGGGTACCCTCAGCGGGGACTGACCCATCTCTGGAAAGATCACCTGGAGTCAGGAACTTATTGGGGCATTGACCCAATGTGTTTTGCTCCAGGATTCCTTCCTGGCCCCAACTTGAATCCCTGTGCATGAATGGGAGATGAATGAAAAAATGCAGACAGCTGGGTGTGTGTGGAAGCTGTCAATCACAGCCTAGGGAAAGGAATTCCACAGAGAAATGAATGAATGAATGGCTTGCAGATCAAAGATCAGAGGGAGTTTAAATAAGGTTGACTGTTTTTCTCTTTCTAGGAATTGACAGGTTTGCTTCCTGTGCCCGAGCCACCAGGTGTATTGCTCAGGTGAATTTTAAAGCAGTGATGTTTTTTCACTGCTGCTATCTGGACTGCTCGCTAGCTCCCAAGCAGGGATCGCTCTTCAAGCGGGCTTCCTGACTGGGGTCTCACTTCTGGAGGGTCTCTGGTGGGGGTTTCTTCAATTAGGGGGTTTCTGGTGGGGGGGTCCCTTTTAATTAAGGGGTCTCTGGTGGGGTGAGGTGGTATGGGGGGCCTACTGTTCATGTTGTGGGCAGGTTATGCATCATTGGGGAGATGGTTTCCCTCCAATAGACTTTGGAGGCAACTCCCTTAAAGCCCCTTGACTCACTGCAAGGTTCACCACATCAGGGCCATGTTTGTCAAGACCTGCACCAATTCTCATCCATGTGATTCCTGGTCCAGAGGACTGGAGAATCACCCAGGCCTGGAGAATATGGGCTGGATTCTCCGCCCCGCCGTGCCACATTTCTGCCCTGACCCCGCGGCGGGATTCTCTGTTAATGGGGTTTCCCATTGTGGTGCAGCCCCACGCCGTCGGGAAACCTCCGGGCTGCTGGCAAAACGGAGAATCACGCCGGTGGAGAATCACGCTCATGATGCCTGGCCCATTAATAGCATGCAAGTGGGTCTTAATGACCCATTTGCATCCTCCCAATGGCGCGGGGAGTGAACCTCGATCTGACGAGCGCTAGTCCTGTTTCCTGCACAACGCTGGATTCTCCGCCATCTGTCACTGGTGCAGGAGTTCCCAATATGGTGGCGAATCCAGCTCTATTAATATTGTGTTATTCTGCCCTCTCTGTTGGGTAGGTGTAAAGAAACTTTGTTTAATAATGGCTGCCTGCAGTTGAGCATGTGTTCATTGTGCAGATTTATCAACAATGTATTTGGATATATATTAATTGGAACATTAAAAAAATGAAAATTGCAGATAAAATCCAAAGTTTAAATTTTGATTGCTGTGGGTTTAATCAACGTGGGATAAAACACAAATGTACAGCACTCTAGAAATCAAAATTGGGTGAGATTCTCTGGCTGTCCCGCGGCAGGTTTTTCAACCCACCATTGGCCGACAGCAGGATCATCTGGTTCCACCGCTGTCAATGGTCTTTCCCATTGAATTCATACCACGCCACCTGGAAACTCGCAGCAGGGGTGTGCCCCCGGCACGATGAGAGATCCCACTGGCGTGAACAGCTAGCTGGAAAGCATTGCATGTACAAATATAAAATAAACAGTATTTTTTCATAAGTTCTGCTGTCATTTACAATATGCTTCACAGTAACCTCTCTGCATTTAGAAATGCCCTGTGGAATTTTAAATCGGTTTAAGTTCTGTAGATTATTTGATATCTTGGATATTCTGATGGTGCAGTAGGAAATGTTTTGATGCGAATAGTGTTGACATCCGTTGATTTGTACGATCTTATGATTATTTGGTCCCGTGGCATTTCTCATCCTTATGATAGGTTTTTCAGGAAGTTTTTGAAATGAGGCATTAGTAATGGTTCACAGCCGCCATGCTTCAGCAGTGGCTGCCTTGTCTCTGAGTTAGAAGGTGGCGGATGGTATATTACATTGTGTCTGTAAATATCGGTAAATAGGCGGCAAGGCGGCGCAGTGGTTAGCACAGCTGCCTCACGGCGCTGAGGACCCGGGTTCAATCCCGGACCTGGGTCACTATCTGTGTGGAGTTTGCACATTCTCCCCGTGTCTTCTTGGGTTTCACCCCCACAACCTAAAGATGTGCAAGTAGGTGGATTAGCCACGCTCAATTGCCCCTTAATTGGAAAAAAATAATTGGATACTCTTAAAAAAAATGTTTTTTCAAATCTGTAAATAGCGAAGAACAGTGTCGCTAGGAACGAATGAATTATGTGTAAGTGCTCCAGGGGACCCAATTTAAACAAGAACACAGAGCAGTGAGTTCAAGTTCTAATCCAGAATACTGAGCACAGAGCTCAAGCCTGGAGCTTCAATGTAATACTGAGGCACTGCTGGAATGTAGAATGCTCGACTTAGGCATTAACTAAATTCATGTCTACCCTTTCAAATGGATATAAAAGATTCCATGTATGATTTTGGAGAACAGAGGGCTGGATACTCTGTCGGAAATCTGGATTTTGCACGCTGGTCAATGGGGTTTCCCATTGTGGGGCAGCCCCCCGCCATCGGGAAACCCCCCCCACGCTGCCAGCAAAATGGAGCATCCCAATGGCGGAGAATCCAGCCCTTCGTTGTCCCGGATATCCTGGACAATATTTAATTCTCAACTAATATTTCAAAATGGATTCTCTAGTCATTATATGATTGTTACTCCTGGAAACCTGTTCCACATTTCCTACATGACAGCATTGGTTTTGTTTTAACAGCACTTAATTGGTTGAAAAGTGCTGTCGGAAGCCACAAGCTTGTGAAAGGTGCTAAATAAATGCAGGTCTTACTTTCTTTACACTCGTGTAAAGCAATTCTGAAAACTAAAGACCCTTTGGAACGTGCGTAGAACACAATTTCCTGTGACTGTATTTGTTATAAACAAGTCCTGTGATTTATTTGCACTCTTGATGTATTTTTAATTTGGATGAATGACAAAGTGCAGATATCTTGTGCACTTTTCCTGGAATTTTCCACATTACTGCACCTTGCATCTATTTGAATTCTCAGGCCCAATTTTGATAGATTCAAAGGTGACGAGGTGCCACCTTGTTCTGCCTGCTGCCCATCAGATGCGTCAGTGTCAGATGGACGGAATTCAGAACTGAGATGTTCCAGCACCTCCCCTGCGGGGGTGCATCGACATGGGCCCCAACGCTTCCTCCTCTCTCGGGGTGCTCGATGGCCCTCGTCTACTACTTGGGATGGAGATGAGGTGGGAATGAGCTTCAGAGGCTCCACCTTCACCTGCCACTGCCAGTCCTGGAGGCCGGCACTCGTCTGAACCAGGGTTTTGATGCCCTCAACCATGAAGCACTGACACTGGGCCATGTCCCTCAGCGACTGAGTCATGTCGCTCGCTGCTCGGTCATGTCCCTCTGGGACTGTGCCATGTCCCTCTGGCACTGTGCCATGTCCCTCTGGGACTGTGCCATGTCCCTCTGGGACTGTGCCAGATACCTCTGAGACTGTGCCATGTCCCTCTGGGACTGGCCCAGGTCAGTTAGCGCCCGGAAAATGCTCTTGACCCCCCCAGTCATGACCTTTTGTGAATGGGCCCTGGAGCGCTGCAGCAATGTCCTTGTGGGCCTAGTACATGGCTGCCTGTAACTGGGCTCCCCTGTCCTGACCCTCAGCCATCGACCGTACAGATTATCATAGAATTTACAGTGCAGAAGGAGGCCATTCGGCCCATCGAGTCTGCACCGGCTCTTGGAAAGAGCACCCCACCCAAGGTCAACACCTCCACCCTATCCCCATAACCCAGTAACCCCACCTAACACTAAGGGCAATTTTGGACACTAAGGGCAATTTAGCATGGCCAATCCACCTAACCTGCACATCTTTGGACTGTGGGAGGAAACCGGAGCACCCGGAGGAAACCCACGCACACACGGGGAGGATGTGAAGACTCCGCACAGATAGTGACCCAAGCCGGGAATCGAACCTGGGACCCTGGAGCTGTGAAGCAATTGTGCTATCCACAAGGCTACCGTGCTGCCCCAAGCCTTGGATGTTTTGACCTATGATGTGGAGATGCCGGCATTGGACTAGGGTGAGCACAGTAAGAAGTGTTGCAACATCAGGTTAAAGTCCAACAGGTTTGTTTCAAATCACTAGCTTTCGGAGCGCTGCTCCTTCCTCAGGTGAATGAAGAGCTAGATTCCAGAAACATACATATAGACAAAGTCAAAGATGCAAGACGATACTTTGAATGCGTCAAAGTATCCAGACTTTACAGATCCAGAGGGGTAACCCCAGGTTAAAGCGGTGTGAATTGTCTCAAGCCAGGACAGCTGGTAAGATTTCGCAAGCACAGGCCAGATGGTGGGGGGTGAATGTAATGCGACATGAATCCAAGGTCCCGGTTGAGGCTGTACTCAAGTGTGCGGAACTTGGCTATAAGTTTCTGCTCGCCGATTCTGCGTTGTCGCGCATCCTGAAGACTGCCTTGTAGAACGCTTACCCGAAGATCCTGACGGCTTGAGCATACATGTTGAGTCTAGGGCAGGGGCCTTCCGGAGGGTTCCAATTTGACTCTTTCCTCTTCAGTTGTCGCACCGCAGATCTCTAAGTCTGCTGGTCCAGTTCATTGGTTGTCTCCCTGTAGACTTAATTACCTGCAAAGACTTGCATTCAAAGTATCGCCTTGCATCTTTGAATTTGTCTATAGATATGTTTCTGGAACCTACCTCTTCATTCACCTGAGGAAGGAGCAGTGCTCCGAAAGCTAGTGATTTGAAACAAACCTGTTGGACTTTAAACCTGGTGTTGTAAGACTTCTTACTGCTTTGACCCATGACTGTGACTCTTTGACCCAGCTTTCCACCAGGGATCCCATCCATTTAGTGTTAGCCTTTTGGCACAAACCCCTGCATCTGCAGGCACTGGAATGTTGGTGACACCCCGTCCTGTAGATCCTGGCTCTGCATCTGCATCTTCATCAGTGATGGGATCATACTTTCCAGGGGCCCGATAACTGTCTGGACTGCAGCTGCTTCCTGGGCTTGGGCAGCCCTCCAACTCTCCGCTCCCTCGGGTGAACATAGAACATAGAACATTACAGTGCAGTACAGGCCCTTCGGCCCTCAATGTTGCGCCGACCTGTGAAACCACTCTAAAGCCCATCTACACTATTCCATTATTGTCCATATGTCTATCCAATGACCATTTGAATGCCCTTAGTGTTGGCGAGTCTACTACTGTTGCAGGCAGGGCATTCCACACCCTTACTACTCTCTGAGTAAAGAACCTACCTCTGACATCTGTCTTATATCTATCTCCCCTCAATTTAAAGCTATGTCCCCTCGTGCTAGACATCACCATCCGAGGAAAAAGACTCTCACTGTCCACCCTATCCAATCCTCTGATCATCTTTTATGCCAAATTAAGTCACCTCTTAACCTTCTTCTCGCTAACGAAAACAGCCTCAAGTCCCTCAGCCTTTCCTCATAAGACTTCCCTCCATGCCAGGAAACATTCTGGTAAATCTCCTCTGCACCCTTTCCAATGCTTCCACATCCTTCCTATAATGCGGCAACCAGAATTGCACAAAATACTCCAAATGCGGCCGCATCAGAGTTTTGTACAGCTGCAACCTAAACTCAACCCCTCTACCGATAAAAGCTAACACACCGTACACCTTCTTAACAACCCTCTCAACCTGGGTGGCAACTTTCAGGGATCTATGTACATGGACACTGAGATCTCTCTGCTCATCCACACTGCCAAGAATCTTACCATTAGCCCAGTACTCTGTCTTCCTGTTATTCCTTCCAAAATGAATCACCTCACACTTTTCTGCATTAAACTCCATTTGCCACCTCTCAGCCCAGCGCTGCAGCTTATCTATGTCCCTCTATAACTTGTAACATCCTTCCGCACTGTCCACAACTCCACTGACTTTAGTGTCATCTGCAAATTTACTCACCCATCCTTCTACGCCCTCCTCCAGGTCATTTATAAAATGACAAACAGCAGTGGCCCCAAAACAGACCCTTGTGGTACACCACTAGTAACTGGACTCCAGTCTGAACACTTCCCATCAACCACCACCCTTTGTCTTCTTCCAGCTAGCCAATTTTTGATCCAAACTGCTAAATCACCCTGAATACCATGCCTCTGTATTTTCTGCAGTAGCCTATCGTGGGGAACATTATCAAACGTTTTACTGAAATCCATATACACCACATCAACTGCTTTACCCTCATCCAACTGTTTGGTCACCTTCTCAAAGAACTCAATAAGGTTTGTGAGGCACTACCTACCCTTCACAAAACCGCGTTGACTATCTCTAATCAAATTATTCCTTTCCAGATGATTATACATCCTATCTCTTATAAACCTTTCCAAGATTTTGCCCACAACAGAAGTAAGGCTCACTGGTCTATAGTTACCGGGTTTGTCTCTACTCCCCTTCTTGAACAAGGGGACAACATTTGCCATCCTTCAGTCTTCTGGCACTATTCTTGTAGACAAAGATGACTTAAAGATCAAAGCCAAAGGCTCAGAAATCTCCTCCCTAGCTTCCCAGAGAATCCTAGGATAAACCCTATCCGGCCCAGGGGACTTATCAATTTCACACTTTCCAGAATTGCTAACACCTCCTCCTTATGAACCTCAAGCCCTTCTAGTCTAGTAGCCTGAATCTCAGTATTCTCCTCGACAACATTGTCTTTTTCCTGTGTGAATACTGACGGAAAATATTCATTTAGCACCTCTCCTATCTCCTCAGACTCCAAGCACAACTTCCCACCACTGTCCTTGACTGGCCCTACTCTTACCCTAGTCATTCGTTTATTCCTGACATATCTATAGAAAGATACGGGTGTCCGTATCCCCCCTGATGTGCCGTAATATGTGTGAAGTGTGGATCAAAAGGTGACCCAGGAACATCTTCACTAAAATACCCCATTGAGATGATAGCCTCTGCGATGGTGGAGGGTTCAGGTGATGGCAGTGACGAGAAGTCAGTGTCGTCCCCGGAATGGTGCTCCAGGGTTTGCTGGGGTTGTGGTTGGGGGGGAGGTACCCTAGATGGGCTGGTATGGTCTGATCGTGATTGTGCAAGAAAAATGGCAACAGAGATGGTGAGAATTTGGGAATGAGTGATTTGGGGGAGAGGGGTGACTCATTTGCCATTGGGACTCTGCATTGGGAGCTCACTTGGTTGACACATACCAACTTCTGCCTCGGAGATAGCCCACTCCTGCACCTCCACTGCTAACTCCATCACCCTCTACTCCACAGCGGTTGGAGCCTGAAATCTAGGACACTCCTATGTTCTTTTTCCTCTCTTTTCTAGTACAGGCTGCATTTTCATAGGGGACACGTAAAGGACATGGTGAGATGCATTAAGGCAATTTACATGTGAGGTCTGTGGCTGGTGGCCTGTGTACGCAAGGCACAAGGCCAAGGAGGACATTACATGCGTTGGGGTTTGGTACAGGGTGGATGTGAGGGAGATGCAGGCAGGTGGGTTTTGAGTGACCTCTGTGGGAGTGGGAGTGTGATGTGAGGAGTGAGGGACAGGAGTGATGCCAGGGAAACAGAGGTGGTGACTCACCTGAGCTGCCCTCAGGAAGTTGATCATCTTTTGTCTGCACTATGTGCCGGTCCACCTTGTCAGGCTGGCAGCACCGCCACCTCGGCCACCTCTGCCCAGTCCGGTTGACGATAGCAGGCCGGAGCCTCCTGCCCACTCTGAGGAAGAGGGTGTGCAGGCTCTCCTCCACCGTGTCCAACATCCTATATAGATCAGTCTCAGCGAAACATGGGCCGTTCTCCTCTGAAACATCTTCTTGGCTGGAATGAGAGTGTTTCAGGAGTGGAGTGCAAATAAGCGGCTCCAGCTTATCAAGCTATCCAGCGCCATTTCTGGCTCCAGCGAATCCTACACTGGCGGGACTGAGAATTGCTCTCAATTCATGTGGGCAGTGTGCTGGCCCATTAGAATGTCCTGAACTGCTCCACAAATAGCACCCCCAACAGGAACACAAACAGTGCACGATTCAGTCCCGGCGTCAACGCTGCAACTGAAGCTACTATCACACCAAAATCTGGAAAAGGGAGATTGTAGTGCCAATGCACCCTTCTGTCTGGTGGAAAGAGAGACATGTCAGTCACATGTTAATCAGTGTAGTGATCTGCATATCTGTGTGTATATATACAAGGGGTCAATGTAAATACAATACAACTGAGCAATCACTAGAGGGAGCACGGGAGATGTATAAATACAGACAACAGGAAGTCAGGGGCACTCTTCAAAGGAACGGCAGCTGGTGAGCAGGACACAGACAGGCAGCTCAGATGTAACATAGTATAAGCGTTGGAGAGAGAACAAACTCATACAAATAAAGTATCTACTTCAACTGTAAGACTACGAGCTTTATTCAGACACAAGGAATAATACAATCAGTACCTTTTCATTTGTGCTGCTGTGCTGAAGCATGCTGACAATATTGAAAGTCAGATCACATTTGCTAGCTCCATTTCAAATTAGGCTTTTCTGTGGAATTCGAAAATCTAAAAGATGATTCTGCTTTTACCACATGTGAGTTTGTTTATGAATGTTCTGTCCATTCCACAGGAAACTTCACAATTGACAGAGCATTGCTTGTGTGCTCTTGCTCAGAGTAAGACATTTCTAATTCCAAAGATCAAGCAAGAGATCTCTTTAAAGATCAAACAGTAAAAGGCATTTAGTTCACATGAGTTAAAACCCTGTAGTCAAATTACATCTAATTTGTCTGACTTTAAACTAAGTCAAAGGGATTATATATGGAAATTAAATCAAGATATTTTGATGGTGTCTCCTAATAAAGATTTATGCTGCAAAAGCAGTAACATATCATAGCAAGGAAAATATAAAAAAGCTGTGAGTAATTTTTGCAGAGTATGCACTTCGATATGAACTGTGTGTATTGTTATGTTATTTGTGTAACATAAGTCGCTACTTGCTGTAGACAATGTTGAAGAATACTCCAGACTTCGAGGTAAGTTGAAAGTATTTATTGAGCAATTAACAAAGCTCCTAAATGAGTTCAACATTCTGCTGATCTAACTCTAGTAACACAGTAAACTTGACTAGCTATATAAACTGTATCTAAGCCACATGTGGTGGCATGATTGAGATCTATGCTACACCCCTGTTGTTCCTCCAGTCTCTGCTGGGTGAGTGAGACCGAGAGCCTGTGTGTGTTGTGTTTTATACTGGTCGTGTGATGTCCTCTAGTGGTGATGCCACAGCTGGGTGTTCTGATTACGCATTGGTTACATGTCTAGTTCTGATTACCCATTGGTTACATGTCTACATATCATTACACTGTGTAAACATAAATATTTATTTACATCCAAATGAAAGACACATGGATTTATATATCTAAGTACGCAATTTTTAGTCACCAGAGACTGGTTGGTTGTAACATTCAAGAGACTTAAGGAACAAAGCCACTGTCTGTGTGTTAACATACAATTGATATCCACAAGGGAGTGAGAATGACATCAGTCCCATCATTTTACTGTATGAGGCAGGACCGTAAATTAAACAGAGGAAGAGGCAGCAGATCCTGGTTTCAATTGTTACCTTCAAATTGTTGTTCAACAATGTAGGGCAGCACGGTAGCCTTGTGGATAGCACAATTGCTTCACAGCTCCAGGGTCCCAGGTTCGATTCTGGCTTGGGTCACTGTCTGTGCGGAGTCTGCACATCCTCCCCGTGTCTGCGTGGGTTTCCTCCGGGTGCTCTGGTTTCCTCCCACAGTCCAAAGATGTGCGGGTTAGGTGGATTGGCCATGATAAATTGCCCTTAGTGTCCAAAATTGCCCTTAGTGTTGGGTGGGGTTACTGGGTTATGGGGATAGGGTGAAGGTGTTGACCTTGGGTAGGGTGCTCTTTCCAAGAGCCAGTGCAGACTCGATGGGCCGAATGGCCTCCTTCTGCCCTGTAAATTCTATGATAATCTATGATGAATGTATAATCGCGTGGCTGTCACGTTAAAATACAGCTCATGATAAATCTGCTTTTCTTTAGAAATCATGGGATGACAGAAGCTTTGAGGTTAATAAATGCAGGCCTCGGCTTCCTTTTCCCAAGGTGGTTGGGAGGGATTATAGAAACAGATTTATTATGAAGAGATGCCCTCTGAAGCATTTTGCCTTTTCTTAATCCCTTCAATCATTTTGAAGACCGAATGGGCAGCATTCTTCCCACTCAGCAGTGTTGGTTTGATAAAGTCTAACAATCTAGGAAGAGACGGCCCTACTCATTCCATATTGTGAGCTGAAGGACTCGGAATAAGGACTGCATTTGTGGGTTGCAGTGTTCAATTCGACGCACTGTATTAAGAAACATACAATGAAGAATATGTTTGAAAATGTAACT
This sequence comes from Scyliorhinus torazame, assembly GCF_047496885.1. Lineage (NCBI taxonomy): Eukaryota > Metazoa > Chordata > Chondrichthyes > Carcharhiniformes > Scyliorhinidae > Scyliorhinus > Scyliorhinus torazame. The sequence continues at coordinate 28,602,511 of NC_092721.1, read as the reverse complement.
AGCGGCACTGAACAATCTATTGACTGCCGGATACTTGAATATGATTATTATTTATTTATAATCTTTATAGCAACAAGTCGGAATTCAGAATGTCGAAATTAACTAACAGCACGTCTTTCGGGACTTGTGGGAGCAAACCGGAACACCCGGAGAAAACTCACGCAGACACGGGGAGAACGTGCAGACACCGCACAGACAGTGACCCAAGCCAGGAATCGAACATGTGACCCTGGCGCTGTGAAGCCACAGTGCTAACCACTGGGCTACCACTGGGCTGGATTTCTGAGCGGTCTCCCCAATTCCGCAGATCTTTAAAAATGGCGGTCGGGGCCTGATGCTGAGAATCCCGACCTCATTCCCTGAGCCTCCTGTTTTTAACAGCGCCTTTCTGTAATAATTCAGGAATGGATCGCACCCTCAGGACCACTGTACCGTCCATTCACCAAGTTTAGTAGCTAAACCTCTATGACTCTATGACATTATTATTAAACAAACTATTTATGAAAATGAATAAACTACGGACAGAGTGTAAGAAATGTGCTTCCAACTACTTCAACTCCAGTCCCAGATTGACTGGGAAAGCCTGCTCTCGGCTCCAGGATTGGCGCTCTCCGGCTCGATTGGCTGATCGGGTCACATGATTCATCGAATCCTTGCTCTCTTAAGTCCCCCGTTAAGTCCCTTGTTACCATATCCAGACAAAAGCTAAACCATTTACAATAAAGCAACAATAAACAAGCTCTTTAACTTAGTCCATCGTAAGCTCAGCTTGTCCAGGGACTTTTCCTTCTGCTGGGAGTGACCTAATTCAGCAAGTGGTGTCTCCACAGTGTTAGACGTTTTAGTTGCTGTGATATGAAGCATCTAAAGTTCTGTTCCTTTTTCACCAACACACATTTATTTCATTCCAACAGACTTTGCACAAAACTCTAACTACACATTGTCGTGTTGGGTGTTCTGGTTTACAAACAAGCCAACAATGCTGGAAGTGGTGTAACGCTATTTTATTAACTGTTCAACTATGTTAACACACTGTAACCGTGGGTATAAGCAATGCCAGCTTAACTGTGGACCCATTCCTATCACTAGCTATGGTGAGGCACTGCAGCACATGGTGAATGTCTGTGATGCAGGCTGTGAGCTCTGTGCTCTGAGCTGGCTACTGCTAGAACGAGCAGGAACTCTCCTGTCCCCTGTCTTTATAGTGCTCTCACTGGTGATTGGCTGCGGTGTTATGTATGCTGTTGGTCCTACTGCATGTCCATCAGTGTATGTGTGTGATTGCACCATAATGTACTGATGTATATTATGACATCCCCCTTTTTTACAAAGAACATGTGCCGATGTGAGAATAAATAACGTGTAATGAGTGTATCTGACCATGTGTGTGCAGTATTTACATAACTATGTATATGAGGCTAGTCTATATACATGGGAAGGTGCCTGGTGCAGAAAAAAAGCAAGGTGTTACACCAACAACAAAATAATAACAAATGCTGTAAACAAACTAGTGAAATGCTGAAACAGGATGAAAGAACAAAGCATTGAGTCCAACATTGTAAGGCTCATAAATCAAGTCTCTGAGGTGGGTGACGAATTTGGGTTGACCACCTCAAGGGTGCACCAAAGGTGCCACCGGCTGAGGATCGGACCGGACAATGGCCACGGCCAAGTGAGGAGGATGCAGAGTATCCGGAAGCTCTACAAAGTCCAGGTCAGAGACAACAGGAGGGCGTGGCACCGGTGGAGGATCGCGTAGTGGACGTGGAACCAGACGAAGGGCACACCGATTGCGGCGGCGAATGGACCCATCAGGCAGACGAACCAGGAATGAGCGGGAAGCCACCAGCCGAAGAACCACAGCAGTCGCAGACCAGCCACCCTCCGGAAGATGGATTCGGACGTTGTCACCTGACGCCAGAGCAGGAAGATCAGTCGCTCGAGCTTCATGCGCCGCCTTGTGCTGCGCGCAAGACTGTTGCATCCGCTGAAGGACCGGAGCATGGTCGAGGTCTGGGACGTGAATAGACGGTACAGTGGTCCTGAGGGTGCGACCCATCAGCAGCTGGGCTGGTGCCAGGCCGTGGACAGCGGAGCCAAGCGATAGGCCAGCAAGTCGAGGCAGGAGTAGGATCCTGCATCAGCAGCCTTGCAGTGGAGCCTCTTTACGATGTGGACGCCCTTTTCTGCTTTGCCATTTGACTGGGGGTGCAGGGGACTGAATGTCACGTGTACAAAGTTGTACCTGCTGGCGAAGTTAGACCAATCCTGGCTCGCGAAGCAGGGGCCATTGTCCGACATCACAGTGAGTGGGATGCCGTGACGAGCAAAGGTCTCTTTGCAGGCACGGATAACAGCCGATGACGTGATGTTGTGCATGCGTACAACCTCAGGATAGCTGGAAAAATAATCAACTATGAGAACATAGTCCCTGCCGAGCGCATGGAACAGGTCCACGCCTACCTTAGACCAAAGGGACGTGACCAACTCATGGGGCTGATGGGTCTCCCATGGTTGGACCGGCTGGAACCGCTGACAGGTGAGGCAATTGAGCACAGTGTTGGCAATGTCCTCATTTATGCCAGGCCAGTAGACAGCCTCTCGGGCCCTCCGTCGGCACTTCTCTACGCCGAGATGGCCCTCGTGCAGCTGCTCTAAAACCAGGTGATGCATGCTGTGTGGAATCACGATGCGGTCCAGCTTCAGGAGGATGCCATCAACGACTGCCAAATCGTCTCGAATATTGTAGAACTGCGGGCATTGTCCCTTGAGCCATCCGTCAGTCATGTGGCGCATCACATGTTGTAGCAGGGGGTCAGCCGTAGTCTCGCGGCAAATGTGGGTTAGGCGTTCATCTATGACCGGCAGATTGGCGGCCGTGAAGGCCACATGGGTGTCGACCTGGCAAACAAACGCCTCTGGGTCGGACGGAGTGGTGACTGCCCTGGACAGAGCGTCGGCTATGATCAGGTCCTTACCCGGGGTGTACACGAACTGGAAATCGTATCTCCGGAGCTTGAGCTTGAGTTGTAGGCGAGGGGTCATGTCATTGAGGTCTTTTTGGATTATGCCGACCAGCGGGCGATGGTTGGTCTCCACAGTGAACTGGGGAAGGCCATACACGTAGTCATGGAACTTGTCGACACCGGTCAACAGGCCTAGGCACTCCTTCTCGATTTGCGCATAGCGCTGCTCTGTGGGGGTCATGGCTCGTGATGCATAGGCAACAGGGGCCCATGATAAGGCGTCATCTTGTTGCAGGAGCACCGCCCCTATGCCAGATTGGCTAGCGTCCGTTGATATTTTCGTCTCCATTACAGGATCGAAAAACGCCAATACCGGGGCGGTGGTCAGCTTGACCTTGAGCTCCTCCCATTCACGCTGGTGGGCAGGAAGCCACTGGAAGTCCGTCGTCTTCCGAACTAGGTTGTGGAGAGCCATGGTGTGGGAAGCGAGGTTAGGGATGAACTTTCCTAGGAAGTTGACCATTTCTAAGAACCGGAGCAATGCTTTCTTATCCGCCGGCTTCTGCATGGCCTTGATGGCTGCCACCTTGTCCGCATCCGGTCGCACACCCAACCGGGAGATGTGGTCTCCAAAAACTTGAGTTCGGTCTGGCCGAAAGAACATTTGGCTCTGTTGAGGCGCAGGCCTTGCTCCCGTATTCGCTTAAAAACGCGTTGGAGGCGACTGATATGCTCCTGCGGGGTGGTGGACCAGATGATGATGTCGTCCACATAGACGCGCACACCCTCAATGCCCTCCATCATCTGCTCCATGATGCGATAGAACACTTCAGGTGCTGATATGATTCCAAATGGCATTCTATTGCAGCAGTACCTGCCAAATGGGGTGTTGAAAGTACACAGCTTCCTGCTGGACTTCTCCAATTGAATCTGCCAGAAGCCCTTTGATGCATCCAGCTTGGTGAATATGTTGGCCCGAGCCATCTCGCACGCGATCGCCCCATGCTTGGGGATAGGGTAATGCTCCCGCATGATGTTACGATTTAAATCCTTCGGGTCAATACAGGTCCAGAGCTCGCCGGAAGGCTTCTTGATTCACACCATGGAGCTGACCCAGTCGGTTGGCTCCATCACTGTGGAAAGCACTCCTTGGTTCTGGAGGTCCTGCAGCTGCAGCTTGAGGCGGTCCTTGAGGTGTGCTGGAACTCTGCGAGGTGGATGAACCACAGGCCTGTTTGAGCAGGATTTTGTATGTGTAGGGAAGTGTGCCCATGCCTTCGAAGACATCTCGGTGTTGAGTGATGACGGCGCTTAGTTACGCCCTAAAGTCCGCATCTTGGAAGTCAGACGTGTCTTCTGGAGAGAGGGAATGTACGCACTGCACGAGGTTGAGGAGCTTGCACGCCTGTGCGCCTAGCAGAGAGTCCTTTGAGGAGCCCACGATCTCGAAGGGTCGGGTGAATTTTCGCGAGTTGTACGTCACCTCGAGTTGGCATAACCCGGTCGCTGGGATGACGTTACCATTGTAGTCGACCAGTTGGCAATTGGATGGAAGAATTGTTGGTTTGACACCCAGGGTTTGAAATGCTGACCATGCGAGGAGATTGGCGGAAGCACCAGTGTCCAGACGGAATCTGATCTGGGGTCGGTTGACCGTCAGGGTGGCACACCACTCGTTGTCCGGATCAATGCTGTGCACCGACAGCAGCTGGTGCGTTCGATTCGGGGACAGCCTGTTCTTGGTTATGACGGCGACTCGAAAAGGCTCCCTGTCCTCGGTGTCACTGGTCTGCATGAAGTCAGGATCGGACTCGGTGAAGGTGGATTGGATTGCCCGAGCATTCCTGCGAGGCTGGTTAAATCGTTGTGAGTTGGCAGGCTGGGCTGCTCGACAGCAGGCAGCATAGTGGCCAAGCTGCCACAGCGTAGGCACTGTCGCGATTTTGCAGGGCATTGCCGCTTTAAGTGGGCGGAGCCACAGTTGCCGCACGTCATGACGTCAGTGCGTTCGTTGCGCCACCGCGCATGGGCGGTACGGCCTTGCGTGATGCGGTCCTGCGCATAGCGTTCCTCCACATCACCGTCCCTCATTTGGCGCATACAGACACGGGAGGCCTCGGAAAGCGTGCAAAATGGCCGCCCTCCTCCATACTGCGACCCGGGAGGTGTTCGATCGTTTGGACCCGTTCCGCCTCATGGGGCCTTGCCGTGCCGTTTCGGCTGCCTGTATGTAGGAGTACCGGCTGGTGGCATTCTCATGCAGGACACAGGTCTCGATGGCAGTCGGTAAGGTTTGTTTTTTAACTTTAAGGAGCTGCTGACGCAGGGTGTCCGACATGACCCCAAAAACAATCTAGTTGTGTATCATGGAGCTGGAGGTGGGCCCGTAGCCACAGGATTGTGCCAGGTTACGGAGGTGTGTCAAATAGGATTGGAAAGGCTCGTCCTTACCCTGCAAGCGCTGCTGGAACAGGTACCTTTCGAAGCTTTCGTTGACTTCAACACTGAAGTGTGTGTCGAATTTGAGGAGCACCGTCTTGTATTTGGTCTTGTCCTCGTCGTCCGCGAATGTCAGGGAGTTAAAGATGTGGATGGCATGTTCCCCAGCCGTGGAGAGAAGAATGGCTATCTTCCTGGTGTCCGATGCATTCTCCCAGTCCGTGGCCTCGAGGAAGAGCTGGAAGCGATGTTTAAATATCTTCCAATTTACCCCGAGATTGCCAACGATGCAGAGCGGCGGCGGCCGGTTGATGTTCTCCATGCTGTCGGATGCCGGAATGCTGAGAAGTTGCAGGTAGGTCTCACAAGTGCAAGATTGCGGCCAACCCTTGTACCATGTCGTGTTGGGTGTTCTGGTTGACAAACAAGCCAACAATGCTGGAAGTGGTGTAATGCTATTTTATTAACTGTTTGTGGTAGTATGTATTAGGGGTCATGTGGGACTGGAAGCCCTAATGTCATTGGCTGACAGATCCCGGGTCCTGGTTGGCCGTTGACCTCTAGCTCCGCCCTGAAGGCGGAGTATAAGAAGCCGGAGTCCTCCCCCGCAGGCCATTCTACTACCGAGCTGCGGGGGAACAGACACGCTTAATAAAGCCTCATCGACTTCACTCTATTCGTCTCACGGAGTCTTTGTGCGCTACAATTTATTAAGCGTGCCTAAAAAGGACTATGGAGCTCAGGATCATCCCGGAATGCCTGAGGATCAGCCCCCACGCAGTGAACGCGGCAGCAGCCTTCAAGCACTGGCAGACTTGTTTTGAGGCCTATCTCAGAACGGCCACCGGCCGGGTCACAGAAGACCAAAAACTAAAGGTCCTGCACTCGAGGTTAAGCACGGAGATTTTCTCCCTCATCGAAGACGCGGAGGATTTCCAGACGGCGTTCGCAGCACTGAAAATTCTCTATGTCCGCCCAGTTAACCAAATCTACGCTCGCTACCAGCTCGCGACGAGACGGCAAAGTCCCGGAGAATCGATGGACGAATTCTACGCCGCGCTGCTGATTTTGGGACGAGCCTGCAGCTGCCCTTCGGTGAACGCAAATGAACACACGGACATGTTAATGCGCGATGCTTTTGTGGCAGGTATGAATTCCTCCCAAATCCGCCAAAGACTTCTAGAAAGAGAGTCGCTAGGACTCTCAGAGGCATGGGCCCTAGCAGCCTCCCTAGACGTGGCCGCGCGTAATACCCGCGCCTACGGCCCCGACCGCGCGGCAGCCCATTGAGCTCCGTACGGACCCGTCGCGACAAACCCACCCCCCCCCCGGACACCCCACAGGCTTGCGCGGTCCAAACGCCAAGTCGCACCGGGGGCGCCCGCTGCTATTTCTGCGGCCAGGCGAAACACCCCCGGCAGCGCTGCCCGGCCCGCGCAGCAACCTGCAAGAGATGCGGGAAAAAGGGCCATTTCGCGGTTGTGTGCCGGTCCCACGAGGTCGCCGCTGTCCCGGGAGAACAGGGAGCCCTGCAAGCCGTTTACACTCCCCAACCCCCCCAGCGCCCCATGTACGACACACAGGCGCAGCCGCTCTGGGTCCCGACCACCGCGGTCCCGGGAGAACAGGGAGCCCTGCACGCCGCTTACGCTCCCCAACCCCCTCCCCTCCGTCCCCACGTATGACCCGCCGGCGCTACCAATTTGGGTCCCGACCACCGCTGTCCCCAGAGATGAGGGAGTCCTGCGCGGTTCTAACGCTCCCCAACCCCCCCAGCGCCCCATGTGCGACCCGCAGACGCCGCCATCTTAGACCACCCCAGACCTGTACGACACGTGGGGGCGGCCATTTTGTCCACCCCGCCGCCATCTTGTGACCCCCCAGCCATGTGCGATGTATGGGGGCAGCCATTTTGTTTATCCCCGACGCCATCTTGGACGGCAACAACGGACCCCAGTGTCGATGGCTCCACGGGGTTCGAGGAAGACGCTCCACTACTACAACCACGTCTCGCTTCAATTACGCTCGATCAAGCTCGGCCCCGGACACTCCAGATGACGACGACAACGGTGCTAATAAACGGGCACGAGACACCATGCCTAGTCAACTCCGGGAGCACGGAGAGCTTTATCCACCCCGACACGGTAAGACGCTGTTCCTTGACGACCTATCCCAGCGCACAAAAGATTTCCCTAGCTGCAGGATCCCACTCCGTACAGATCCAAGGTTTCTGCATAGTTACCCTAACGGTGCAGGGGAGGGAGTTCAAAAACTACAAACTACACGTCCTTCCCCAACTCTGCGCCCCCACATTACTGGGATTAGATTTCCAGTGCAATCTACAGAGCCTTACGTTCAAATTCGGCGGCCCAATACCCCCACTCACTATCTGCGGCCTCGCAACCCTCAAGGTGCAACCCCCGTCCTTGTTTGCGAACCTCACCCCGGATTGCAAACCCGTCGCCACTAGGAGCAGACGGTACAGCGCCCAGGACTGGACCTTCATTCGGTCTGAAGTCCAGCGGCTACTAAAGGAAGGCATAATCCAGGCCAGCAATAGTCCCTGGAGAGCACAGGTGGTAGTAGTGAAGACAGGGGAGAAACAAAGGATGGTCATATTCTATAGCCAGACCATCAACAGGTACACACAACTAGACGCGTACCCTCTCCCCCGCATATCCGACATGGTCAATCGGATTGCCCAATATAAAGTCTTCTCCACCGTGGACCTCAAGTCCGCCTACCATCAGCTCCCCATCCGCCCAAGTGACCGCAAGTACACAGCCTTCGAGGCAGACGGGCGATTATACCATTTCCTAAGGGTCCCATTTGGCGTCACAAACGGGGTCTCGGTCTTCCAACGGGAGATGGACCGAATGGTTGATCAACATGGGTTGCGGGCCACGTTCCCGTATCTCGACAATGTAACCATCTGCGGCCACGACCAGCAGGACCACGACGCCAACCTCCAAAAATTCCTCCAGACCGCCAAAGCCTTGAACCTCACGTACAACGAGGACAAGTGCATTTTTAGCACCAACCGGCTAGCCATTCTGGGCTACGTAGTGCGCAATGGGATAATAGGCCCCGACCCCAAACGTATGCGCGCCCTCATGGAATTTCCCCTCCCGCAATGCTCAAAAGCCCTGAAACGCTGCCTGGGGTTTTTTTCATACTACGCCCAGTGGGTCCCCCAGTACTCAGACAAGGCCCGCCCCCTAATACAGACCACGACCTTCCCTCTGTCGACAGAGGCTTGCCAGGCCTTCAGCCGCATCAAAGCGGATATCGCAAAGGCCACGATGCGCGCCATCGACGAGTCCCTCCCCTTCCAGGTCGAGAGCGACGTCTCCGACGTAGCTCTAGCGGCCACCCTTAACCAAGCGGGCAGACCTGTGGCCTTTTTCTCCCGAACCCTCCACGCTTCAGAAATCCGCCACTCCTCAGTGGAAAAGGAAGCCCAAGCCATAGTGGAAGCTGTGCGACATTGGAGGCATTACCTGGCCGGCAGGAGATTCACTCTCCTCACCGACCAACGGTCGGTAGCCTTCATGTTCGATAATGCACTGCGGGGCAAAATCAAAAACGACAAGATCTTAAGGTGGAGGATCGAGCTCTCCACCTTCAACTACGAGATCTTGTATCGTCCCGGAAAGCTGAACGAGCCGTCTGGTGCCCTATCCCGCGGCACATGTGCCAACGCACAAATTAACCGCCTCCAAACCCTCCACGAGGATCTCTGCCACCCGGGGGTCACTCGGTTTTTCCACTTTATCAAGTCCCGCAATCTCCCATACTCTTTAGAGGAGGTCCGTACAGTCACAAGGGACTGCCACATCTGCGCGGAATGCAAACCGCATTTTTTCAGGCCGGATGGTGCGCACCTGATTAAGGCTTCCCGCCCCTTTGAACGCCTTAGTCTCGATTTCAAAGGGCCCCTCCCCTCCACCGACCGCAACACATACTTCCTTAATGTGGTGGACGAATACTCCCGCTTCCCATTCGCCATTCCCTGCTCTGACATGACCGCGGCCACAGTCATTAAAGCCCTGAACACCATCTTCACACTGTTCGGTTGCCCCGCATACGTCCACAGCAACAGGGGGTCCTCTTTCATGAGTGACGAGCTGCGCCAGTTCCTGCTCAGCAAGGGCATAGCCTCAAGCAGGACGACCAGCTACAACCCCCGGGGGAACGGGCAAGTAGAGAGGGAGAACGGCACGGTCTGGAAGACCGTCCTACTGGCCCTACGGTCCAGGGACCTCCCAGTTTCACGGTGGCAGGAGGTCCTCCCGGACGCTCTCCATTCCATCCGGTCGTTATTATGTACGAGCACTAATCAAACGCCGCATGAGCGTCTCCTTGTCTTCCCTAGGAGGTCCTCCTCTGGAACGTCGCTGCCGACCTGGCTGGCGGCCCCAGGACCCATCTTGCTCCGAAAGCATGTGCGGGCACACAAGGCGGACCCGTTGGTCGAAAGGGTTCACCTCCTCCACGCGAACCCGCAGTACGCTTACGTGGAGTACCCTGACGGCCGACAGGACACGGTCTCCCTGCGGGATCTGGCACCCGCCGGCAACACACACACCCCCCGGACACCATTCACCCAACCCCCCCCCTTCCTGCCACTGCCGCACCCCGCGACCGCCCCCTTCCCAGGAGGATCGGTTCCCCTCCCCTCAGGCCCGACCAAGAATAAAGCCCAAGCTGAAACCGTCAGGCTCCCGGACCCGACAACACAGGTACAAGCACCACCACCACCACCGGGGCCGAGGCGATCGACACGGACGACCAGACCGCCCGACCGACTCGTGGCGTCGATCTAAATCAATATATGGACTTTTCACAAGAACATTTTGCTTTTCTCCCGATACCTTCTGTAAATAATTGAAACAGGACAAAATTGTACATACTGTATTGCCATATGAATGTTTTCCTCCCAGGACCAGCCCTGTAAACCCTTACCACCATGCGAAGCATCACCCCGCCGGGTTCATTTTTGACAAGGGGTGAATGTGGTAGTATTTATTAGGGGTCATGTGGGACTGGAAGCCCTAATGTCATTGGCTGACAGATCCCGGGTCCTGGTTGGCCGTTGACCTCTAGCTCCGCCCTGAAGGCGGAGTATAAGAAGCCGGTGTCCTCCCCCACAGGCCATTCTACTACCGAGCTGCGGGGGAACAGACACGCTTAATAAAGCCTCATCGACTTCACTCTATTCGTCCCACGGAGTCTTTGTGCGCTACACTGTTCAACTATGCTAACATACTGTAAACGTGGGTATTAGCAATGCCAGCTTAACTGTGGACCCTTTCCTATCACTAGCTATGGTGAGGCACTCAGCACATGGTGAATGTCTGTGATGCAGGCTGTGAGCTCTGTGCTCTGAGCTGGCTGCTGCTAGAACAAGCGGGAACTCTCCTGTCCCCTGTCTTTATAGTGTTTGTGCTCTCACTGGTGATTGGCTGTGGTGTTATGTATGCTGGTTGGTCCTACTGCATGTCCATCAGTGTGTGTATGTGATTGCACCATAATGTACTGATGTACATTATGACACACATCACCTGACAGAGGCCACCTGAAGCCCCTTTACATATCAGTGTCAATTAATGGATACTTAACATAAATGAGACAACTAATTGCAATGTCTCTTAACCCATTACTTAACAGTCTCCCCTTCCTTGGAGAAAAAAAAATTAGGTGAAAACAAAATTTCAAGAAACTCAAAAATACACACAAGATTTTTGTTTAAAAGTTTTTTTTTGTTTGGACGAGAAAGAAAACAAAAAACAGTCACAGAAACAAGCGCCCTTCATTAACAATATCCAAAAGTTTTTGTGAACTCGTCCCTCTTTTCGTAAAACAGTTTGACAGTTGATAGCTACTGTCGACCCATTTAATTTTTGTTATTTCCCCGCTGTCCAACATCTGCTTCAAACTTGCGATGTCTATCCGTAACCTCTTTTCATTGACACTTTTTGTAGAGTGCACATTTTCCAAGAGGGATTTATTGTCAATGTGACAGTCAACAGGTATATTACCCAAATCCCAAAATTTCTGTCAATATCTGACTTATATAAAAGGTCATATGCTCCGCCTCTACAAGGCTTAATGTCTCAGTAGCCAAAGTGCTTTTACCACTGTCCTTATTTTCTTTGTTTCCCACACAAGCGGGCAATATTTACCATTGTTCCCCAAAAGGAAAATTATAAAACCTCCTGCGCTTGAAACCCCATCACATAAATTTGGGTAGGACGCATCACGATGAACTATGAGTTTCAAGTGCCTAAGGTCACTTAAAACCGGGAACTTCAAAACACACTCCTGCATTTTTAGTTTGACCAATGCTTTATTTGCTCTTATTATGTCGTCCACTTTGAGATCATTCATTTTTGTACTCAACTCTAAGACAGCAAAACTCACGTGCGGTCTAGTCTGTCTACCTAACCAGTTCAGTTTCCCAATTAAACTTCGCAGTTGCTCTTTTTCTATCTTTGAAACCATTGCGTCTTTTTGTGAAACTCGGCCACAACTAATTGCTATTGGGCTGATGCTTTCCAAATAAGATTGCTGACGTAAAGTTGCCCCTAACTTAGTCTGTCCAATTTCCAGTCCAATATATTTAAATGCACAGGAAGCCTGACTTCCAACCCTGAATCTTTTCCTTAAACCAGAGATTACAATAGCTTCAAAATCACTCGTCTCGCACCACAAAAAATCATCGACATTCATCATAAAAGTGCCAGAAAGATTTCCTTTATAGCGCCAGTAAAACATTGCAGGATCTGCTTTCAACTGGCAACAGCCTAACTTTAACAAAACTGACCTTACCGAAAAATACCAGACTCTAGATGCATCATTTAACCCATAAACACATTTGTTCAACTTCCAGAGTACCCCTTCTGTGTTTGCTCCTTCTTTAGGAGGACGGAGAAAAATGTCTCTCTGGAGCTGATGCCCCTGCAAAAAGGCAGCTTTTATATCTATAAATTTGCATTCCCATGCCTTTGTGGCTAATAGAGCCAAGAAGATCTTTAAAATAACCTTTCCTGCTGTCGGTGAATCAACCCTTAAATTCTGATCTTCTAAGTTTTCTTCAAATCCCATTGCCACAAGCCTGGCCTTTGCCTTATAAGTTCCATCCTGAAGAACCTTTTCCGTGCAAATCCATCTGTGGGATAGAGCTCTTTGTCCCCTATCCGGTATTTCCGTGTATCCCCCAAATTCACTCCAACTATGCAATTCTTGCTGTTTAGCATCTTTGATAACTTTTTCATCTAATTTATTTGAAGCCACCAAAATCTCACGTGCATGTGGGCTTCTACTCCTATTAGTATTCGTAGTCTTACTCATGTTCCGAGATCTTGACAAACTACGTCCCCTCTCCCGCCTGGTATCTCGTTCTGTACTGCTACTGCTTGATCTTTCCCTTCTGCTGTGGGATGTCCTTTCAATAGTTCTCGACCTTTTCCTGTGGACCTGTTCACTATCCGATGCACTATCTGAACTGGCACTGCATTTCTGTGCACTCCATTTTTGAACTTCATTTTCCCAATCCACTGTCTTGACTCCTTCCCCTGAATGCTGTAAATTCAACCAATGTTTATACTTTCCAGTGGCCTTCCCTGCTCTACTAATAACAGTTGCATCCTTCCATTGACTAGACCCTTCAGGCAAGTATGTCACTTTTGTACCAACTTTTGGCAGTTGCCCTTTCGGAAAAATGGCCTGTTCTAATTCATCAGAAGTGTTGTGTTCCTCTACAGAAACACTGTCTATATCAGTTAACTGGTCCTCATAGTTCTGTAACACATGCATACCAGATGACTCTGGTTCCTCGTCATGTCTGTCTGCTCTGTCTAAATTTGAAAATTTGTAATCTGTACCCATTATCCTTGATGAATGTACCCTAACAGTTTGATTACCATGTTGCAAAATAATAGTTTTGCCATCTATGCCTATGATCTTCCCTGGGTCTTTCCATTCATTAGAATTGTCTCTCTTATAGTATACCATGCCTCCTTGCTGAAAAACGGCATCTGATGGCCGTACGTTATGTCTTCAAGCTCTGCGAATTCTTTCAGAGACTTCTCTTTCCAAAAAAGCTTTTCTACTGCTATGTAATGCATTTAAATATTCAGCAAAACCAGTGCTAATTGTAGTCCCCTCCCAAGCTGGAGGCTGGTCATCCAAAATGGATGGAATTTTAGGATTTCTACCAAACACTAATTGATAAGGATTAGAGCCCCCAACCATCTGCAATGAATTCTTTGCATGTACTGCCCATGCTAAAGCTGAATTTAGCCTGCAATTTGGTCGATCTGCCAACATTTTCTGAAGCATGTCATCGATGACAGCATGATTTCTTTCACAGACACCGTTACTAAAAGGGTTTTCTGCAGTCGTATTCATAACTCTGATATTCACGTTTTCACACAGATCCCTAAACTCATCATTAGCAAATTCTCCCCCATTATCCGTTAGGAATTTTGCCGGTGAACCCATTCCTGTCCCTATCCATTTTTCCACGATTTGATCCAGAATTACTCTCTTTTCTTTACTTCGTACAATCGTTGATTGACTAAATCTGGTTGCTAAATCTACAAAAGGCAAAATAAAAATATTATTTGCTTTATCTCAGATCTTAAGGTCCATGGCCACAATGTTGTTAAAATCCCTGGCCAAATGTAGGGTTACTATCGGTCGTGCCGGTGTCCTTCTGTACTTCCTACAAACTTCACAACGTTCACTAACCTGTTCTATCAGTTTAGTATAGTCGTCATCTCTTACCCCTGCATCCTTTAATAAAATTTTCAGCCTCCGAGGAGACGGATGTGCAAATTGCCTATGCAGTTTTAATACCACAAGCTTTTTATCAGCTAAAGTCCCATTTTCAACTGCCAATAACACATCCTTAACCACTCTATTTGAAATATTATTTTTCAGTAATGGAATACAATAGTGTCCCGACTGTGTAAATTGTAAGTCCACTGTCTTTTCAAAAACTGTTGCCTTATCCCGTTCCATATCCAGTTTCATGTGTGCTTTCTTCATCGACGGGCTGCTCAGAAGTAAAGGTATCTCACTTGATACAACATCCGTACTAATGAAATGATTCACTCCGGCAATATTGCAAGGGATCACCACTCTTTTCAGCGACTTCAGAGTATTATCATCACCAAACCTTAAACTTGTGGAACTTTCAAATTCTTTAACCTTGTTACGATTTTCAGCATTCCAGGAGTCCAGATAACATTTTAACCAGTCAATTCCACACACAGTAGATGTGCAGCCACTGTCTAATATAGCACAGTTGAAGGATTCTGCAACCAACACCCTCATTACTGGTGTAAAACTGCTTGTCAATAGGACAATGCCTTCTTTCTGGTCACTATCTTTTTCCTCTTCTGACTCTTCTGTGTCATGTGTCGCTTCAAACACTCTATCATAATGAGTTGGACAGTTGAAAGCATAATGGTATTGTAAGTCACATCGAAAACATTGATTTATCCTGCCCCATGCATTTCTGGGGTTCATCTTCCTATTGTAGGTTCTAACTGGGTTTCTGTCTTCATAATTTCCTTGTCTCGGTCTCATTCCATAGTCTTGAGCCCTGTTTGTAGCCATATGATTTCGCCATCCTGTTAGTAGTGTATCTTGTATATTCTGCCTTATTGCAGGCTGACCTATTTGGGTCATCAGAGCCATCGGAATCAAATGTTTCCCCAGAAACGTTTGTAAAGCTTTTGTCATCTGTTCGAATAAGGTATCCTTATCAGTAAACTGAACTCCTGTCAAAACCAGGAGCCTATCCATGTTGCTCACTCGAGCACAGTCAAGTAATTTAAAGGCCAACACAGACTGTGGAAATTCCAGGTTGTGTTTCTGCAGCCTTTTATATAGTCTGCCAAATTCCATTATATAGTCTTCCATGGAGATATCCTCCATTTTCCGGAACTTATCAAAATCCGACCATGTTTCGTACGCACTTAACAAGTCATCTTTCTTATAAATCTTATCCATATAATGTAATAAAGTCTCCAGACTTTCTTCTGAGTCTAACTCTTCCAATTCCAGCTCAAAAAGCACTTTGTTTTGGATTTTACTGCCATATGGTAAAGAAAGAGCCAATGCCATACCTTGTTTTTTCTTTCCCAAAGCAGTTACCTTAGTCCACATAACTACTGCACTTCTCCATTGGTCGTAAGATTCCTTTTCATAAAATAAGGGAGGATAGTCATATCCAGCCATCTTTATCCTCTGTTCAGCCATATATCCCTTTTTTTTCTTTTCTCACTCCCTCCTTGGTTTGATCTGGAAAAGTTGTATCTTTCAACCCTTCACATTGACACAGCAATCATCCTCTGCTACCAATTGTTAGACATTTTAGTTGCTGTGATATCAAGAGTCTAAAGTTCTGTTCCTTTTTCACCAACACACATTTATTTCATTCCAACAGACTTTGCACAAAACTCTAACTACACATCACCTGACAGAGGCCACTTGAAGCCCCTTTACATATCAGTGTCAATTAATGGATACTTAACATAAATGAGACAACTAATTGCAATGTCTCTTAACCCATTACTTAACACACAGCTTCATTTTGACCTTCAGATTTTGGACTCCCAACTTATAAATTTGTGCTCCTTACTTCTTCAGTTCCCACAGAAACACGACTTGGTCCTTCCTCCAGTTGACTTGCATCTTTCACTCACAATAACATTGCTGGCGGGTGCAATCAGAGCGGACTGCGCTCTGGTTCTCCATGTGACTCCCTTCTTCTCAAGTGGTCTAAAGCTTTTTTTTAGGATTTTTTCTTGAACTTCCACCCCATATGATACCCAGCCCATCCTGGCAATGACAATATCTGGGACCCAACTTGGGCCAGTCCCACAATCATTTACACATGCAAAACCATCCACTTTGAATGTCCTCTCAATTATTGTTGAATCATAATTCTTCTTTTGAACACGTTTCCTTGCCTCCACCCTCCCCGTCAAATTGGGAAAGACCAGGGGCTGGATCCTCTGTTCCTGAGACTAAGTGTTGATGCCAGGGCAGGATTTGTGGACTTTCACGACAGCAAAACTGGCGCCAAACATGGACCGATTCAGCGACTGTCGGCTAGCACCCCACGGACCTGGCAAAACCCCCCGGCCAGCAGCACAACTGTGAGCAGACTATGGCGATGTTGTTGGACACCTTCCGTACCCTCTCTCTCTCCCTCAGCAGCCATGACGCCGGTTTCACAATTTTTAAAAGCATAAGTGAATCCTGCGTATTTGGGAACCTGGTCCATCGGAGGCAGAGCTGCGGAAGGGATATCTTTAATGCCATTGGACGACATAAAATGTTGGAACTCCTCACTGATAAGTGCTGCTCCACTGTCTGAAACTAACACGCCCGTCAACCATGAGTGGCAAAACTTTGCCTTAACTTTTTTACTGTTGCAAAATAAGTCATAGACTTCATTTCATATATTGCCATTCTGAGTGTGCATCCACCATAAGTGGGAACATTGTACCCATAAATGAGCCTATAAAGCCCATTTGATGTCCCACCTGTCGTGTTGGGTGTTCCGCTACACAAACGAACCAACACGGTTGTAGATGGTACAACTCTGTTTTATTACTCTTGACAACATTATCTGTAAACTTATGGCTGTGGTTTAGACAGCTGGCTTGTAATGCAGAACAAGACCAGCAGCGCGGGTTCAATTCCCCGAACAGGCGCCGGAATGTGGCGAGAAGGGGCTTTTCACAGTAACTTAATTGAAGTCTACTTGTGACAATAAGCGATTATTATCATTACCTGACCATCCCCAAGGGTTCAACAGGGCTGCGGTGATAACTTTGGTTGGACCTGGCGTTGGTCACACTGCTTAACCATGCGCTCTATGTCTACATCTATCCCAGGCCACCAAGCCAACAGTTTCATCTTGGAGATACCTGGCTGGGCGCTGTGCAATTTGGCCAGTGGCAAATTCCTGCCAGGCACGGGGACAACCACCTTCGCTCCCCGCAGAAGGACAGAAGGATGCCAACTTCACAATTCAGTTCACCATTCCTTGCTTGAAAAGGTTTTAGCTGTTCAGTCATTATATCAGAACGCCAGCCATGAAGAAGCAAGGGCAAATTCTCCGTGGGCCAATGGCAATATTGGGAAAGGCGATAGGGCAGAGAATTGGTTGTGAAGCCAAAATTGTTGTGGGCGCTGGGTGCACGCCAATTTTCAACGTTCCGTCGCCTCGCCAGCAGTGTCAATGCATTCTACTCTGCACGTACAGTAAACGCATATCATTAGCGGGCCTGACCCGGTATTCTCCGGGACCTCCGCAATGCTGCACTCTGCCGGAGAGTGTCACTTGTGCTTTTAAAATTCGGGAAAGAGGCGCCTGTCTGGCGAGGGAGAGAGGATGCTGGTCCTGCATGGGCAGGGTTGGCAGGAGGCGTCCTTGAAGCCGGGGAGGGGGGCGAAGGGGGGGGACAGCAGGGGGTGATGGGGATGACCAGGGAATGGGCCATGGGGTCGAGGTGAGCCACTATTGCCACGGCCTGCAAGGCAGCCACCTTGCTGCGCAACTCACTGACTGCCCACCTTGGCCCGTGGTTGTGAAGAGTGCTACCGGCTGTATGGGTGCCCCCACTCCACCGAGTCCACACCCTAGCCCACACCCCCACAACCTGTCATAATATACATCAGTACATTATGGTGCAATCACATCCACACACTGACGGACATGCAGTAGGACCAACCAGCATACATAACACCGCAGCCAATCACCACTCTGGTAACACGGTGGCACAATGGTTAGCACTGCTGCCTCACAGAGCCAGGGACCCGGGTTTAATTCTTCGGTGACTGTGTGGAGTTTGCACTTTCTTCCTGTGTCTGCGTGGGTTTCCTCCGGGTGCTCCGGTTTCCTCCCACAGTCCAAAGATGTGCAGGTCATGTGGATTGTCCACACTGAATTGCCCCTTAGTGTCCAGGGATGTGCAGGTTAGGTGGGATTATGGGGATAGGGCAGGGGAGTGGGTCTAGGTAGGGTGCTCTTTCAGAGGGTTGGTGCACACTCAATGGGCCGAATGGCCTCCTTCTACACTGAAGGGATTCTGTGATTCGAACTCTGCTCATATGGCAAGCTCTTCATTCCAGGGATCATTCTTGTGAACCTCCCCTGGATGGGGCGTGATCGAGCAGTGCTTCAGCATCAAAAAGATGCAGTTCAGGTGTCTGGACCGCTCTGGAGGGCCCTCCAGTATATCGCACGGAGAATCTCCCACATTGTGGTGGGCTGCTAGTACTGCGCAAAATCACGCAGCAGAGGGGCGACATACTGGAGGAGGGAGATGAATGCCAGTCCTCGTCTGACGAGGGCGAGGATCGGCAGAACATGGAGCTCGGGTAGGGACATAAGGTGGCAAAATGTGTGAACCAGGGCACTGGACTCTCTCATCGCCTCCAGGTTCACCAATTAGGGGAACTGGTCAGCGGCATGGACATCCCATCCCTACGTCTCCACCGGCCGACCAACCCCTCCTATGAGCACCTTCCCTGCGCAACCCCTCACAGCCCCCCTTGTAACCCCCTCCATGATACCTACCTGCTTCACCAGGGTGCAGGCCCTGGGTTGGCAGTAACAACGGGTCTGGTCCACGGGATGGAAGATGATGACAGTCCGCTCTGGGATGAACTCTATTACTCTGTATCATTCAATGGCATCTCCTGCCCACGGTACCATGTTCCACCGTCCACCTGGGTGATCCTTGCATGCGAACTGGCCATTTCATCGCACATTCCCATCGAATCCCTGGGGTGGCGGAGGTGGGGATGGTGGGGGTGGGGGGGGGGGTGGGATGGGGGTGAAACACTGAAGAGGTGAGCGCTGTGTGAACAGCAGTCCCTGCGCTAGGTCCACCCACAACGTCCACTCAACACTATCCCCTCCTCCACTCCCGCTCCCTGCGCCTCCTCTGTGGCCAGACCAAACCTGCCCATCCTTCACACCCATCTGATAGAGCACTGAGGCAGGTTGTAACGTTGTGCACAGGTGTTTAATGAGAACAAATATATACCGCTTTGTGTCCTAGCCCCTAACGCTAAACTGTGCCCTGCACCCATGCCAACTAGCCTGGTGTCTACTTTTCCGGCCTTATAGGCCCAAACGTTATGTGTAGGTGGATCCCCAGGCATGCATCAGAAGTGGCGGCGGCCTGCTGCGATTACCGCCCTGTGTCCTGGGTCCCCTTTGGCGGCTGTCTTCTGGGGCGGCCGGGCTGGATGGGTCCGGCTGCTGCTCATGTGTCCCAGGTTGCGTGGTGCCACACTGTTCTGCATGCTGCTCAACGCGTGCGCCAGGGACAGGGAGGGTGTTATTGAGGCAGAAACTCTGCAGGAGTCACCGGCACGGGCCCCAACATCTCCTCCTCCCTTGGGGTGCTAAATGGCCCCAGGGCTACTCCATGGGATGGGGGTGTGAGCAGAGCTAACCCTTGCAGTTCTCCCGCCACCTGGCGCTGCCAGTCCTGCAGACCCACGCCCACCCTGACCAAGTTCTCGATGCTTGCGTCCATGGAGCACCAAAAATGGACCACCTCCCTCTGGGACTGCGACACATCGCTCTGCGACTGCGCCAGCACCTTCTGGGTCTGTGCTGTGGCATTATCATAACTATCAGTATTACAAGGGTTAATGTAGTATCAAGAATAGCCACTAGTGGGAGCTACAGATACTACTATATAAGGCAGTGTTGCTGAGCCTTATGTGAGTTAGGAGTTAGAAGGCAGTTGGAAGAGTGTCAGGCATAGGAGCAGTTGTACTTGAGAGTTCTGTAGTTAGAGATAACATAGTTTAATACAGTAACCTTCGACTTCAGGAATGTGAATGAATCTCAGTAGTAGAAATAGATTTACAGTTTTGTTCGTTAACAAAGCTATATGTTCTTTATTCAACACTACGCATCCAAGCCATCCTTGTAAAGCAAAATAGAGAACACAACATGGTACCAGGACTGATCCTGAAAGTAGAATAGGCAGTTTTGGGGCTAAAGAAAGAATCTCTGTTCGAAGAAAGATAAAAATGGGCACAAAATAAATTACAACCAGACTCCAGCAGCAACAATCAGACTCCAAGAGCAACGGCCAGAAGCATCACAAAACGAAATACCCAGCCAAAGCTTCATGGAGGGTCTGCAGACTCCAAAGTCATTCTGGACATCGGGCAATGTAGATGCGAACTGGAAAATTTTCAAACAAGAGTTTGAACAGTACCTCTCAGCCTTAAACCTCCAAGCAGGATGTGAGAAGCGAAAGGTTGCGACGTTACTCAATTTGGCTGGACTGCACGCTATTGAAATACTCGTTCCACTTTGAGAATGAAGCTGAAAAAGATAAGTTTGATGTGGTCATTGAAAAATTTGATAGCTACTGTGAGCTTAAAAGAAATGAAAAGCTGAGTGAATGACTACAAAAGCCACAAAAAAAGAATGCTGGAGGAATCTATTAAGATGTCCCGTGCCAGTAAAGAAACTAAGAATAGATGTTCCATTAAAACTGTGGCGCCACGGACAAGTAACGTGGTAATTGTTGATTCCGGTGAAACTGTGGCGCCGCTAGAATTACTACGGCTGAAAAGATGGCCGGTTCGCGCAAACACTTGAAGAAAAAGCACGCTTGGGAAGATGAACAGTTCGCACACGCGCAGTGGAAGAAAAGACGTGATCTGGAAGATGACCGTTCTGTGCATGCGCACAAGGTTGCACATGCGCACTTGAACAAAGAGCCCTCTCAGGGCGACGATCGATTTGCGCATGTGCAACGGAAGTTCGCGCATAATATCACTGATGTGATGATGTGTAGATGCTGTGGCCACGCCCATTTAAAGAAAAAACGCCCGACAATCGGAAAAACAAGTTTGAAAGACACCAAAACAGAAGCATTTTATCTCGCAAGGCAGAACGTTAAGTGGGGATGCAGTCCCTGGGCTAGGGACAAAGAGTCCCTAGTGTGACAAAGTGTCAGCTTTGACAAAGAGTCATCGGACTTGGAACGTTCGCTCTTTTCTCTCCCTACAGATGTTGCGAGACCAGCTGAGATTTTCCAGCATTTTCTCTTTCGTTCGTAGAACATTAAGTGAATTTGAACCAACAGACGAAGAAGACTTTTGCAGCACCATTGAGTTAGCGGTTTACTGCATGAAAGAAGCAGATGATTTCAACAGAAATGAGAATACAGAAGGTAGCTCATACATTGAAGAATATTATTCAGATATGGCAGAAATCTTTGGCTTAACTGATCCTTCTGTTAGTAACACGATTGAAAACCTAAATAGCACTCTACTAATGGTAAATGGAGAGGTAGTTTAGATAGTTGGGAGTCTGAATGTACAGTTGCAAGTGACTTGGAGGTGGGTATTTCTTTCCTGGGGCAGTTGCAGAGTGAGATAAGGTTAGAAAGGAGTTGGATGAAGTAGTTGGTGAAGGATGCAAGAAGTGGTCAGTGATTTTCTTGCCTATGATCAAGACTGCAGGAGCAGCAGCAGAATGGGTCAGAGGATTTTACAGAAGGAGTAGCTAGGGGGTGGGCAGGAGAGCAATTAAATCCGAGGAGAGAAATAAAGGTTTAGATGGAGATCGGAATACTCAAAGACGAGTGGTTGCTCCGTGCAGAAGTTGAGGTAGGGAGAAGGGTAAATGTTTCAGGGAGAATCCCAGGGTAAAGGTGGTTAAAGAAAGTCTGGAATGGACTCATTTATAGCAAATCAGTGGTCATATTTGGGCCCTGGTTCATATGGCATAGTGTCGTGGCACATCTCAAAAGTGAATTTGCTCACCCTCTCCAGATCATTTACGCCCCATAACCGACACTGGAAACTTCCTGAATCAGGAAATTCGAGTGAATGCTGATTCTGCCCGTGCCTGCCTTTCTACAGATTCCCTCGTGTTTCTTGAGCTAATTCGCATAGATCAGAGTGCGAGCTGCTAAAGTAGCAGCTAGGGGTTTCCTGGGTTTACAAAACATGAATAGGTGACAAAGTGTACCTCTTTCCTCCCATGGCTAAAGGTCAAAATCAAAAGGCACAGTACTTGCGTATGTATATCTGAAGCTGGGCATCAAGAAGACAGTTGGCGTATCAGTATGAAGTTTTGCTATCTGGGCATGATAAGATGACAGCTGTGGTGAGCTCCAGTGGGTGTCCAAAGTTGTTCAACAGCTTCACCTGTCCCAACTTTACAATTCAGGAACAGCTGGACTTCGACATGACGGGCAAGCAGGTTATTGCTGTGTGAAATGAAGAACTATGCAGACCAGACAGTCCAAATGAGCTCAATCATAGAACTTACAGTACAGAAGGAGGCCATTCAGCCCGAGTCTGCACTGGCCCTTGGAAAGAGCACTCTACTTAAGTCCACACCTCCACCCTATCCCCGTAACCCAGTAACCCCATCTAACCTTTTGGACACCGAGGGGTAATTTAGCATGGCCAATCCACCTAACCTGCGCATCTTTGGACTGTGGGAGGAAACCGGAGCACCCATGGGAAACCCACGCAGCCACGAGGAGAAAGTGCAAAATTCACACAGACACCCGAGACCGGAATTGAACCCGGGTCCCTGGATCTGTGAGGCAGCAGTGCTAACCACTGTGCCACCGTGGAGTTCTGACTAACTGCTGTAAGTGGCAATAGAGAGGAGAGATCAGCATCCATATTAGCCCTTCCCTAACAAGCAAGATATGATGGGGGTGGAGGGAGCGGAAGAGTTAAGTATGGATTAGGTGTCCCGAATGTGTCTATCGCCATAAAGAGGATATCAGATTGTCTGACTCTTGGGCAATAGAGAGGTGGGGCACTTAATTAACATATTTAAATCAGGTTCTGAGCACTCAGGAGTCCAAATTAACATTCACTGCTGCTGCATGGGTTTTCCATAAGCCTCGAAAATCAGCAGGGAAATGGGAACAGTTAGGAGCTGCCAGTTAACACATGGTTAATGCCTCTTTTAGACCAGGAGTGTTTTTCCTGGGCACCCAAGCAGGACCTCCACAATCCCAGTATTACTGACTTTCGCAGCCATTCACTCCCTCCCCACATCCTCGAACATACCAGGGCCGCTATCTCAGAGGTCTTTGCTCAGGTGTAACACAGTCTAATGTTGACAGCACAGTGTGACAACCTTCTCCTTCACTTGCACACAAGGATATGTTTCTCAACCCATGAAGCACCATGCAACAGGACAACACATCGACTCTCTTTGCCAACATGACCTTGGCAGTAATCAGTACCTGAGAGAATACTCCGTCTGACTGTAAACTCCATGAGTAACAAAGCACGGTGTCAGCAAGCACTTTATTTCCAAATGAAATTGCAAGGCGCAAACAACCAAACATCCTATTTTTCCTAACATTGTGCTTTCCTTGGGTACTGTTAAAAGCCTTTTTACCACCTATTCTTATGCTTTTTCCAAGTCCCAAAACGGGACTCAGATGGCCCTCAAGCTGAACCGAAGAGTCATGGGAAATGAAGCTGCCCTCATCGCACTGCATTCTCCACCAGGCATGGAGCTACTACTGACTGCCTCGCACAGGCAGCCTTGTTTTCCTGTCTCCTATGTTTACATTGGCCAGTGCCCTGTTCCTCCTCCAGCCCCTGTTTGTTGCTGAAAAATGCAGAACATACAGTGCTTTGAAAGGATGCATAAGACTGTGATTCTACAATTAAGCTTGTTCCATCAATTTTGAAACTGAACTTATGCCAATGGGCCGGTATTCTCCGAGCCTACAGGCCGCAATCGCGCTTGGCGCGGGACGGAGAATGGGGCGTTAGACCCGCGATCAGGTCCGATGCCATCGCGCGATTCTCCGCGGACCGGAGAAAGAGGCCCCCGCAGCTAATCCTCCGCCGGCAACTGGCTGAGTTCCCACAGGCGTGGTTCACTCCTGGTTCCACCTGACGGGCACTCGGGGTGGCGGCTGCGGACACAGGCCTCCCTGGTGGGGGGGGCCGGGGGATCTGTCGCCGGTGGGGTGGGGGGGGGGGCCTCCAGAGCGGCCAGGTTCGCGATCGGGGGCCATCGCTCGCTAGGCGCACGCGATCTGGGGAGGGGCCTATATTGTCGGGGCCGGTCCGCGGTGTGGGTCCGCTGTGTTGCGCAGGGCCGCTGCTGCAGGCCGCCGCCACAAGCATGCGTTGACCCGCGGCCGGAAGTGCAGGGCCCCGTATCGGCAGCCGGAGCTGCGTGGAGTACTTTGGGGCCCTGCTAGCCCCCTTCAAAGTGGAGAATCACTCTGGACTTTCTCCAGGAAAGTTCAGAGTGATTTGCGCCCGTTTTCCCGTGGACGTGGGGACACAGCCCCATTAACAGAGAATTCCGTCCCATGATTCTATCTAAATACCAATGATCAATGCAAAATGTCTTTTAAACATTCCAGCAAGTACACAATTTACTTCAAGGAAGCCAATTGGGCCACAAGGGAATTTGTTCCAGATGTTTTTGTTTGTCATGTCCCCAGATGTTTCTAGTTGCTGACAAAGTGATAATTGTTTTCTGTACTTAATGTTCATTATAATTAGAAAGCTTCTGGATTTGCAAACCTGGTGTGCTGAATTTTTGACATTTCTTGCACCAGACAATGCAAGGTAAAGGGGAATAATTGCCTCTAATTATTATTTGATTGTAGCTACATTTTTGAAGCCTTTGGGGGAAGTATTCCCTTTAGCTCCAGACTAGCACTATTGCAATGACAAAGTAAAATAAGTGCCACGCAATTCCTCTATTGTTGTTGGAGCCACTGTTGCTCACAACCTATTGTTGTCACCACCTTGGAAGATGTTGGGTGTCTTACTCTGGCTGGAGGCAAAGACCCTTTTTCAAAGTAACCTTTATTTACAAACTCAACAATGTACAGGATTACAAAGCACTGGGACAGTGTCATCGCTCATCCCTCAGATTTTCCTCATTCTCTTGCGCAACATCATTTTTACATTGCTCCTCACCACACACGCTCAGCAACTATTGTTAGAGTGGGGATAGAACTCGCTCTTTACTCTATATCTCTGCCCACCCTAATGCTATGTACACATCTGCCTGCACTTCCCCCAAAGTCTATGTGCGGGATTCTCTGTTCCGCCAGCGATGTCTACTTCGGCGGCGTGCCATCGCCAGCAATGGGATCTCCATTCCCGCCACCTACCCATGGGATTTCCCCACCCCACACCGCCGGGAAACCCACAGGTGTGGGTGCGATGCCGGCGGAATGGAGAGCCCCGCCGGTGGAGGATTCCGCCCTCAGTTTTTATTGGGATACTTTTTGTGGTTTCACCTGTCTCCCTAAACATGTACAGATTTGATTTGAGGTTGCTGAGGGCCTGTTTACTTCAAACTCATTCCCTGAGGGTTGTCATTTCGTGTTTCCATTATTATTGTTTTTCTTGTCACAGTTCCCTCTTGAGAATCAGGGTGTGCAGCCTCTCGGGCTGACGGCTTCTTGGTCATTGAAATCATGGCACGACTACTTCTTTGGATCACACTGATTTCTGTCTGGACAAGACATGATCTTGGTTGCTGCAACCTCTCCATTACAGTACCTTCTCGCTGTTGGTCCCCAATCGACACCACCTCTTCCCTTTTGAATGTGGGAAAGTTCTCCTGTGTGTGGTTTGAAAGTGCGTGCTTGGACTGTTCTCGAACATTCTTCCTTCTGTCAGGAACAGTCATTGTCCTCTACTGTGGTGCTTGACATTCATGTATGAAGAAGGAAAGGAAATTGGGTTCTTGGACTGAAAATGAAAATGAAAATCGCTTATTGTCACAAGTAGGCTTCAAATGATGTTACTGTGAAAAGCCCCAAGTCGCCATATTCTGGTGCCTTTTCGGGGAGGCTGGTATGGGGATTGAACCATGCTGCTGGCCTGCCTTGGTCTGCTTTAAAAGCCAGCTATTTAGCCCAGTGTGCTAAACCAGCCCCTGCTAAACCAGCCCCTAAACTGTCCAACTAAGCTAGAATGGGGAAAACCTGTTCTGTAGTGGTCCAGAGTGGTAGCTGAACAGGACTACTCAAAAACCTTATGAATATGCTCAGTGGCTGTTTCCACAGTGGTGTTCGAGTTAACCCTTGTGGTGAACGTTTTGCAGTAACCATTCACCATGTACAGAACTGTATCACGCTGTTGCTCATGTGGGCTCCACCTATGGACCATTGTAAGGTATTACCTGTAATGTTGGTGCCTTGTGGGCTCCGCCCCTGGCTCTACCCCTTGAGGGGAGGTATAAATAACAGTAGCCCTGTAGGCGGCTCTCACTAGCAGACCAGCCGCAGGCAGGCACTGTCCTAGTTGATTAAAGCCACAGTTTATTTCTACACTTGGTTTCGCATGAATTGATGGTCGCATCAATTTAATCAAATACAACACCACTATGGAATCGGCCCTCAAACCTGACCGACTAGAACTCGACCCTCAGGCCGTGGAGGCCAAAGGGATTTTTTCACACTGGCTCCGCTGTTTCAAGGCCTATCTCGCCACCTCCTCCTCGCCTTCCGTCTCCGACGATCAGAAGCTGAGCCTCCTCCACGCCCGGGTGAGCCATCGGATCTCTGTGTAACTCAAGGAAGCCTCCACTTACGCAGACGCCCTCGCGATGCTAGAGCGCCTCTACGTAAGGCCCGTGAACGAGGTTTACGTGCGGCATCTCCTCACTACTCGCCGCCAACACCCCGGGGAATTGCTGGAAGAGTACCTACGCGACCTCAAAGTCCTTGCACGAAGTTGCAAGTACTGGGCCGTTACGGCCACTCAACATATGGACCTCACCATCCGGGACACCTACGTGGCTGGAGTCAGGTCCAACTATGTGAGACAGCGCCTACTCGAGAACGGTGCCCTAGACCTGGAAGAGACGGTAAAGTTAGCCTCCTCTCTAGAAGTAGTGTTCCAAAGCCTCAACGAGTTCACGTCTGATCATGCGACCCCCTCGTGGACCCCCGGCCAATGAGTACCCCAGGCCTGTGCCGCGCAGCTGCCCGCCCACCATGGGGGGCTACCCTGCTATTTCTGCGACCAGAATCAGCACCCCAGGCAGTGCTGCCCGGCCCGGAACACGAACTGCAGCCACTGCGGAAGAAAAGGACATTTCGCTAAGGTTTACCTGGCCAGGTCCACACACTCAAAATCGCAGGCCCGACCCTCAGACTCACAGGCCCGCAGATCCCGCAGTGTAGCAGCTTGCCTGCCGGCTCCCCCCACCCCTGGACGCGTCATCGGCCTCTTCTTGTCCACGGGGGCAGCCATCTTCCAGCCCGCACAATGTGGGCGACTCACGGGGGCCGCCACCTTGGCGCCATCCTCGCCCACGCAGCCCGCCACGTGTGACTCATGGGGGCAGCCATCTTGGAACCACCCCAGCACCTCCGACCACGCCGGCTACCCGCAACTCAGCACGGTCACCCTTCACTAGTCGCGACCCAAACACCTCCGGAGCTCCATGATGACCGTCCGGGTAAAAGGACACGAAACGCCCTGCCTGTTCGACTCCGGGAGCAAGGAGAGCTTCATTCATCCAGACATGGTAAGACGCTGCTTGCTCCCAATCTTCCCGGCACATCAAACCATCTCTCTCGCTTCGGGGTCGTACTCGGTGCAGATGAAATGAAAATGAAATGAAATTAAAATTGCTTATTGTCACGAGTAGGCTTCAATGAAGTTACTGTGAAAAGCCCCTAGTCGCCACATTCCGGCGCCTGTTCGGGGAGGCTGGTATGGGAATCGAACCGTGCTGCTGGCCTGCCTTGGTCTGCTTTAAAAGCCAGCGATTTAGCCCAGTGTGCTAAACCAGATCCAGGGGTGCTCTACCGCAACCCTCGCAATACAGGGCGCCGAGTACGCCAATGTACTCCCCGAGCTCTGCGCTCCTCTCTTGTTGGGACTGGACTTCCAGTGTAACCTCAGGAGACTAACCCTGAAGTTCAGCGGGCCCCTATCCCTACCCCCACTCACCGTATGTTGCCTCGCAACTCTAAAAGTCGACCCTCCCCCGCTCTTCGCAAATCTCACCGCCGATTGTAAACCAGTCGCCACCAGAAGCAGGCGGGACAGCATCCAGGACAGGACTTTTATCAGGTCCGAGGTCCAGCGACTATTGCGGGAGGGAATCATCGAGGTCAGCAATAGCCCTGGAGAACTCAGGTGGTGGTCGTCAGGACCGGGGAAAAGAACCGGATGGTTGTAGATTACAGCCAAACTATAAACCAGTACAAGCACCTCGATGCATACCCCCTTCCCCGGATCGCAGACATGGTTAACCAGATCGCACACTACCAGGTGTTCTCCACGATGGATCTGAAGTCTGCGTACCACCAGCTCCCAATCCGCCCAGGGGACCGCCACTACACTTTGAGGCAGACGGCCGCCTCTTCCACTTCCTCCGGGTCCCCTTCGGCGTCACAAACGGGGTCTCGGTCTTCCAAAGAACGATGAACCGAATGGTGGACCAGTACGGGCTGCTGGCCACATTTCCGTACTTGGACAACGTCACCATCTGCGGCCATGATCAGCAGGACCACGATGCCAACCTCCAGAGATTTCTCCAAACAGCCCGAACCCTTAACCTCACTTACAACAAGGAGAAATGCGTTTTCTGCACAACCAGACTAGCCATCCTCGGCTACGTCGTGGAAAACGGGGTTCTAGGACCCGGCCCTGACCGTATGCGTCCCCTCCTGCAACTCCCCCTCCCCCACTGCCCCAAGGCCCTGAAAAAGTGCCTCGGGTTCTTTTCCTATTACGCCCAAAGTCCTTCCAGGTGGAGAGCGACGCATCAGAGGTCTCCCTCGCCGCTACCCTCAATCAGGCAGGCAGGCCAGTAGCATTTTTTTCACGAACCCTCACCGCCTCCGAAACTCGACACTCCTCAGTCAGAAAAGAAGCCCAAGCCATCGTGGAAGCCGTGCAGCACTGGAGGCACTACCTCGCTGGTAGGAGGTTTACCCTCGTCACCGACCAACGATCGGTAACCTTCATGTTCGATACGACGCAACGGGGCAAAGTCAAGAACGATAAGATCTTGAGCAGGAGGATCGAACTCTCCACCTATAATTACGATATATTATATCATCCTGGGAAGCTCAACGAGCCCCCAGATGCCCTGTCCCGCGGCACATGCGCCAGCGCGCAGGATGACTGACTATGGATTATCCACGATGACCTCTGCCACCCGGGGGTCACCCGGCTTCTCCACTACATCAAGGCCCGCAACCTGTCCTACTCCACTGAGGAGGTCAGAGCCATGACCAGGGACTGCCAAATCTGCGTGGAGTGTAAGCCGCAATTGTATCGACCGGATAGGGCCCGTCTGGTAAAGGCATCCCGGCCCTTTGAGCGCCTCAGTATCGATTTCAAAGGGCCCCTCCCCTCCACCAACCGCAACACATATTTCCTCAACATCATTGACGAGTTCTCCCGCTTCGCCTTTGCAATCCCTTGCCCCAACATGACCACGGCCACCGTCATTAAAGCCCTACATAGTGTCTTTACCCTGTTTGGTTTCCCCATGTACGTCCACAGTGACCGGGGCTCCTCGTTTATGAGCGACGAACTGCGTCAGTACCTGCTTGGTAAGGGCATTGCCTTGAGCAGGACTACCAGTTATAACCCCCGGGGAAACGGGCAGGTGGAGAGGGAGAACGCGACGGTCTGGAAGACCATCCTCCTGGATCTACGGTCTAGGAACCTCCCAGTTCCCCACTGGCAAGAGGTCCTCCCCGACGCACTCCACTCTATTAGGTTCCTCCTTTGCATGGCCACAAACGAGACCCCTCATGACCGCCTGTTTGTTTTCCTCAGGAAATCCACCTCCGGGGCCTCGCTTCCGTCCTGGCTGAAGACACCGGGGCCCGACCTTCACCACAAACATGTCAGGAGCCATAAGTCCGACCCCCTGGTCGAGAGGGTCCAGCTCCTACACACCAACCCCAGTACGCATACACAGAACACCCCGACGGCCGACAGGATACGGTTTCCCTCCGGGACCTGGAACCCGCAGGTTCCACTACCACCGCCACCCCAACTTACCTCGCCCAACCTATGCTGACCAGCGCCCACACCCATACATGGCACCCGCACCCCCTCCCGCTCTCCATTCCCCCTTCACCGACCCACAGGAACAAAGCTCCAGAAGACACGCTCCCGGAGTCCACGTCTGTGCCCGCACCAGCTACTTCACTACCCATGCCCGCATGGATGAGTTCGACACCCAGGCCAGCTGCGATACCAGAGCTTCGGCGATCACAGCGCACGATCCGTGCGCCGGACAGGCTGAACGTATAAACCCTTCACCCCTGCCGGACTTCATTTTTTTAACAGGGGGTGAATGTGGTGAACGCTTTGCAGTAACCATTCACCATGTATATAACTGTATCATGCTGTTGCCCATGTGGGTTCAACCTATGGAGCATTGTAAGGTATTACCTGTAATGTATCATGTTGGTGCCTTGTGGGCTCCGCCCCTGGCTCCACCCCTTGAGGGGAGGTATAAAGAGCAGTAGCCCTGTAGGCCGCTTTCACTAGCAGACCAGTCGCAGGCAGGCACTGTTCTAGTTGATCGTTTTGCGTGAATTGATGTTCGCATCAATCCTTTACCCTACCATGTCTAATCTAATATGAAAAGTTGAAGAGAAAATACAGGCTTTTGTTCTGGGCCCAATATGAGGCACGTGATGTTGCAGAGCACAGTCTGCCTGAAGCAATAGACCCACAGAGAATCAATAAATGGTTTACATTGGATTGCATGGGGTTCACGGCACGGAAACAACCCATTTGGCGCAACCAGTCCAGACTAGTGTTGATGCTCCTCGTGAGCCTCACAAGAGGAATCATTCTCTCAACCAACCAAATGTTTCAGAATTTTCGAGTCCTGTATTAAGACACCACTCAGCCAGTCTTGCTGAGAGAGAAAGGACCCATCCAGTCTTGGACTCATCTCCATATTCAGGGCAAAATCTCAGTTGCTGCCATGTCACTGCAGACAGTTCGCCTCACGATCTTGAGCAATCTGCCTCGCCAGTCGTGACACTGAGGTAAATTCCAGGAGGCAGGGTTTGTCATAATATCCACTCATGTATATAATGAGACGCAGACAGGCAGTGATTGACACACAGGATAACCAATGAACACACATGACACATAACAACCAATCACCAGACAGGACACCACCACTATAAAGCACACAGGGCATTAAGACTCTCCCTCTCTCTACAGGCTACAGCTACTGAGATAGTAAGAGTGCACAAGCCAGTGAGCACTATCACCATGGGGTAGAGCGTTAGTCTGGTCAAGCCAGTAGGAGGTTATCAGTTAGATTGATAGAGTGTCAACTCACAGCAGACTATGTACAGCAATCAGGAAGTTCAATAAAACAGTGTTGGACCATCTCCTGTGTCAGAAGCCTGTTTCTAGTTTCACTGCATCCAGTTGCAGTCAACGTTGAACCAACTTACTTAACACATCATGGTACCAGAGTTCTATTAATCCTAACAAACCTACCTCGGGTGCATCTGCAACGACCAGCAAGCAGCCATTCAACGGCATGGAAAAGATCCAGCCTCCTTCACAACGGATCTTCGGCAACCTCAGCGCCAACTGGAAAGTCTTCAAACAGAAGTTCCTCCTGTACATCGAGGCCTCCGACTTCGAGGCAGCATCGGATGCCAGAAAGATTGCGCAATTCCTGTCGACTGCGGGGATCACACCATCCACATCTATAACTCGCTTACGTTTGCCGATGGCGAAGTCAAGGCAAAGTTCAAGACAGTTCTACTGAAATTCGACAGCCACTGCGACATTGAGGTGAATGAAAGCTTTGAACGGTTCATCTTCCAACAGAGGCTTCAGGGTAAGGATGAACCTTTTCAGTCCTTCTTGACCCATCTCCGCATCCTAGCGCAGTCATGTAATTATGACTCGACGGCTGATTCCATGATCCGGGATCAGATCGTTTTCGGGGTCCAGTCCGACTCCCTGCGGGAGCAGCTCCTCAAAATCAAACAGTTGACCTTCTCCGTCACCATCGAAACGTGCGTTGTCCATGAGCATGCCAGAAATCACTACTGCATCAAGGCGGCAGAAACTGCAAATCTGGCCTCCCACAAGGCGGAAAGAGTGCAGGCCATAGCGAAAATGCAAGGCCTGAGCATCGAGGGGAGTGGCCGTTTTTCACGCTTTTCTCGGGTCCCCATGCATGCGCGCTATGACCGGGTGGACGATGAGGCCGAAGACTCTGAGGCACATGCGCGAACGTCGGCCGACCGCACTGCGCATGCGCGATGGCGCACAGAACGTGCTGGCGCCAGCGTCATGAGGTGTCCGAATTGTGGCTCCGCCTATTTAAAGCGGCAATGCCCAGCCAAAGGCAGGCGATGTCTACAGTGTGGAAAGCCTGGCCACTACGCGGCCTTCTGCAGGTCCGCTTCACCGAACAACAGCCAGCGATCCCAGCTGCAGCGCAGACGTATCCACTGCGTACAACAAGGCATGCAGGATTCTGATCCAGACAGCCCAACGGACCACAATGCTGACTGACTCGAGTCTCCATATTGGGTGGGCATCATCACCACACGCGAGCTGGTCTCCACCGTGCCTGCCAACCGCCTTTCGATCCTCAGTGTGGATCCTGACGACGAGTGGTGTGCCGTCATCACGGTCAACCAGTCTCGCATCCGATTTAAATTGGACACTGGCATGTCTGCGAACCTCATATCACAGTCGGACCTCGACAGCATCCGACACCAACCTAGCATTCTTCCACCAGCCTGCCAGCTCCTTGACTACAATGGTAATGCCATAGCTGCCAGTGGGTCGTGTCAACTAGGTGTCTCTCACAAGACAATCAAGGCGACGTTGACATTCCAGATCGTCCGGCCTGACAAGGCATCCCTGCTCGGTGATCGTGCATGCAAACTCCTAAATCTGGTACAGCGAGTTCATGCCATGTCCTCGACACCGGCGACGGCCTCGCCCAATGCGAATCTCCAGGCTGAGATAGACGACATTCTCACACAATAACACAGTGTGTTTGATGAGATGGGCACGCTCCCATATCGCTACAAGATATTGCTCAAGCCGAATGCCACCCCAGTCATCCATACACCACACCGGATGCCGGCTCCTCTCAAGGATCGTCTGAAAATGCAGCTACGAGAGCTCCAAGACCAGGGCATCATCTCAAAGGTCACAGAACCCACAGACTGGGTCAGCTCCATGGTCTGTGTCAAGAAACTCTCTGGCGAACTCCGCATTTGCATTGATCCCAAAGACCTGAATTGCAACATCATACGAGGGCATTACCCGATCCCGAAGCGTGAAGAATTGACCTGTGAGATGGCCCACGCCAAATTCT
Source organism: Scyliorhinus torazame (assembly GCF_047496885.1). NCBI lineage: Eukaryota > Metazoa > Chordata > Chondrichthyes > Carcharhiniformes > Scyliorhinidae > Scyliorhinus > Scyliorhinus torazame. The sequence goes on along the minus strand of NC_092721.1, from coordinate 28,568,719 downwards.
TTACCAAGCTGGACGCCTCCCGTGGCTTCTGGCAAATTCAGCTGGACGAGTCCAGTCGGAAGCTGTGCACTTTAAACACTCCGTTCGGCAGGTATTGCTACATCCGCATGCCTTTCGGTATCATTTCAGCTTCCGAAGTATTTCATTGCATAATGGAACAAATGATGGAGGGCATCGAGGGGGTGCGAGTCTATGTGGACGACGTGATCATTTGGTCCACGACGCCCGAGGATCACGTTGTTCAATCAAACAGGTTTTCCAGAGGATTCATGAAAATGGCCTCCAGCTCAACAGGGCCAAATGCTCGTTTGGGCGGTCCGCTATCAAGTTTTTAGGTGACCACATTTCACAGCAAGGTGTGCAACCTGACGCCGACAAGGTGCTGGCAATCAATGCCATGAAGACACCACAGGAAAAAAAGGCGGTCCTCCGCTTCCTCGGGATGGTAATGTTTCTCGGAAAATTCATTCCCAACATGGCATCCCACACCACAGCCCTCCGGCATCTCGTTAAAAAGTCGACAGTGTTCCAGTGGCTTCCCGCACATCAAGCGGAGTGGCTTGAGCTGAAGGCAAAGCTCACCACAGCCCCAGTACTGGCATTCTTTGACCCAACCAAGGATACCAAGATATCCACCGACGCAAGCCAGGATGGCATTGGGCGGTGCTCCTCCAGCGAGACGATTCCTTGTCCTGGACTCCAGTGGCATATGCATCCAGGGCCATGACTCCGACCGAACAACGGTATGCCCAGATCGAAAAGGAGTGATTGGGTCTCCTTACAGGAATAGTCAAGTTTCATGACTACATATACGGTCTGCCGAAGTTCACGGTGGAAACAGACCACAGGCCTTTAGTCCACATAATCCAGAAGGATTTAAATGACATGACACCTCAGCTGCAGCAGATTTTTCTTCATCTCCGCTGATATGACTTCAAACCCATCTATACACCGGGCAAGGAGCTGATCATCGCGGATGCCCTATCCCGATCCATCACCATGCCATGTTACCCGGGCGACTTCATTCGCCACATCGAGGCACAGGTGCGGTTGTGTGCCAGCAACCTCCCAGCCACTGATGAACGAGTTGTCCAGATACGTGAAGAAACTGCCAAAGATCCTCTACTGCTGCGCGTGATGCAACACCTTGCCCATGGCTAGCAAAAGGGGCAGTGCCCCCAGTTCTTCAACGTTAAGGACGAGTTAATGGTTGTCGAGTGGATCCTTCTTAAACTAGATAGAACCATCATTCCCCAAAGCATGCAAGCCATGGTGCTCAGACAGATCCATGAGGGTCACCTTGGGGTTGAAAAATGTTGACGCAGAGCTCGGCAGGCAGTCTACTGGCCTGGCATCAGCCAGGACATTGCCAACACGGTCCTCAACTGCACAACATGCCAGAAGTTTCAACCAACTAAGCCCATGGAAACACTGCAACAGCACAAGATCGTGACTTCTCCGAGGTCCAAGATGGGGATAGACCTCTTTCACACAAATGGGCGTGATTACATGCTCTTGGTCGACTACTTCTCCAGCTACCCAGAAGTGTTGAAACTGTCGGACCTCACGTCCAAGTCAGTGATTAAAGCGTGCAAAGAGACGTTTGCCAGGCACGGCATACCACTCACAGTAATGAGTGACAACAGCCCATGTTTCTACAGCCAAGAGTGGTCCAACTTTGCACGATCCTACCACTTCAGTCACATCACATCCAGTCCCCATTACCCGCAATCAAACGGGAAGGCAGAAAAAGGGGTCCATATTGTCAATCAGTTGCTATGCAAGGCTGCAGACTCAGCCTCGGACTTCAACCTGGCGCTGTTGGCATACAGGGCAACCCCTCTGTCGACTGGTTTGTCTCCAGCACAGCTGCTCATGAACCGCAACCTGAGGACGACTGTTACAGCCATCCATGTTCGAGACCTTGACCGCCTCACGGTGCTGCAGAAAGTGCAGCGATCCAGGGACCAGCAGAAGATCACGTATGATGCACATGCCAAGGATCTACCTGCGCTGGCTCCAGAAGATGTTGTTCGCATCCAGTTGCCTGAGGGAGGTTGGTCAGACTCAGCTATTGTCATCAGGCAGGCTGCCTCCAGGTCCTTCGTTGTCCAAATGGCTGATGGCTCCATTCTACGGCGCAACAGGAGGGCGCTACGAAAAGTTCCCTGCCCACCGCCTGGACACACTTCTCCACATGTCATCATGCCTCCTCCGGACATCTCGCACCATGAGGCCACCGATCTTGCAGCGATCCCGCCTGTCCACGGGCCGGCGTCCCCCACTCCACCTCTGAGGCGATCAACAAGAATTTGTCGCCCGCCACAAAGACTGAATCTATAGACTTAAATCTTGTAAATTTTGTTCACTTTGCTCTGTATTGGCACGATAGACACCTTCCCATGTACATATGTTCATTCACTCACCACTTGTATATAATCATGCATGTATATATATCGCCACGTTCTAAAATTTACTTCAAAAAGGTGGGAGATGTCATAATATCCACTCATGTATTTAATGAGATGCAGACAGGCAGTGATTGACACACAGGATAACCAATGAACACACACGACACATAACAACCAATCACCAGACAGGACACCACCAGTATAAAGCACACAGGGCATTAAGACTCTCCCTCTCTCTACAGGCCACAACTACTGAGATAGTAAGAGTGCACAAGACAGTGAGCACTATCACCATGAGGTAGAGCGTTAGTCTGGTCAAGCTAGTAGGAGGTTATTAGTTAGATTGATGGAGTGTCAACTCACAGCAGACGATGTACAGCAATCAGGAAGTTCAACAAAACAGTGTTGGACCATCTCCTGTGTCAGAAGCCTGTTTCTAGTTTCACTGCATCCAGTTGCAGTCAACGTTGAACCAACTTACTTAACACATCAGGGTTCAAGCAATGATTGGAGTGAGTGTGCTGCCAGGACGATAGTGTCAGGATGTGTACTCCTGTTCTTCAGAAATGATTTAAAAAATAAAATATAAAACTTACCTTTAGTTGACGGGCACAGGGACCACTAAAGAAATCTAATTGGGGGAGGGTGGTGTGCCTAATCCACGTCATGTTTGATTTGATTGAGATTTATTGTCACGTGTACCGAGTTACAGTGAAAAGTGTTGTTCTGCGTACAGTCCGCGCAGGTCATTCCATACACGAAAAACATTGGACATGCGATAAGTACACAATGCAAATACATATTCATCGGGTGAAGCATACGGAGTGTAGCGCTACTCAGTGGAGAAGGTGCGTGGAGAGATCAGTTCAGTCCATAAGAGGGTCATTCAGGAGTCTGGTAACAGTGGGGAAGAAGCTGTTTTTGAATCTGTTAGTGCGTGTTCTCAGACTTCTGTATCTCCTGCCCAATGGAAGAGGTTGGAAGAGAGAGTAACTCGGCTGGTTATGCCGCCTGCTTTCCCAAGGCAGCGGGAGGTGTAGACAGAGTCAATGGATGGGAGGTGGATTCGTGTGATGGACTGGGCTGTGTTCACGAATCTCTGTAGTTTCTTACAATCTTGGGCCGAGCAGTTGCTATACCAGGCTGTGATGCAGCCAGATGGGGTGCTTTCTATGGTGCATCTGTAAACATTGTACATCAGTAATCAATTTTTCACATGAACGCTTTGATAAGTATCAGGCTCCTCAATAACACATTCAGGCAGCCTGTTTTAGGCAGGCCCCAGTGTCTTAATATGGGATCTTTATGCTGCTGTCCAGGTGCCTCACTGATGAGATCTTGAGATTTGTATGTTTAAACAGGAACTCTTTATGGGTAGTTTTTACTATTTACAATTCTAACATATGGTCACACATGGTATTGCTCCACCATGCAGGCTAGCTTCTTACTTAAAGAGGGCAGCATGGTAGCACAAGTGGCTCACACTGTGGCTTCACAGCGCCAGGGTCCCAGGTTCGATTCCCCGCTGGGTCACTGTCTGTGCGGAGTCTGCACATTCTCCCCGTGTCTGCGTGGGTTTGCTCCGGGTGCTCTGGTTTCCTCCCACAGTCCAAAGACATGCAGGTTCGGTGGATTGGCCATGATAATTTGCCCTTAGTGTCCAAAAAGGTTAGGAGGGGTTATTGGGTTACAGGGATAGGGTGGAAGTGAGGGCTTAAGTGGGTCGGTGCAGACTCGATGGGCCGAATGGCCTCATTCTGCACTGTATGTTCTATGTTCTGAACTGTTCTCTGAGAATCTGTTACTAAGTGACTGTACACATCATAGTGTGGACTGTGCTATTCTCCAGTCCCATGCTAACCTTTCCTCTGCCATGTGTCATTAAATTATAATGGTTACAGGCACATTTCACAACACCCAGGACACCTACAAAATCAGCAGTAGATCCTCACTGAGGTCAAGCTGCTAAACTGGAATGTTTTGTGCCTGTTTTACACCTGAACAATGGCAAACCATTCCATCTGCGATAAGCAGAACGCATAGACAATGGTAGAAATGAAAGAACAAAGTTGATTCCAATACACTCACAATACTCCTCCACTCCCCTAAGGGTCTCCTTCACTGACCTGCAGCTATGCCGGGTTTTTATACATCTGGGACTCTCGTTGTAAAGGGGAAACCCCAGCCCCTTAAAGGGGAAGCCGTGCTTGCCTTAAAGGGGAAGTTCATATTCCAGGGAGGTTATGGGAAATCATATGGTCCTGATCCTGGGACTTCCATTAGGGGAACAACACCTATATCAATTCTAATTCTAAAGGGGCGCAGGAACAGAGGGACATGGGTGTCTTTCTGCACAAACCATTGAAGGTGACAGAGCAATTGATGAAGCATACAGAATCCTAGGCTTTATTAATAGGGGCAAGGAGTACAAGAGCAAGGAGGTTATGTTAAACTGCGAGGATTGTAGTTTGGCCTCAACTGGGGCTTTACAGCCAGTCCTGGGGCAACACTTTAGAAATGATGTGAACACATTGGAGAGACTGCATAAAAGATTCATGAGAATGAATCCAGGATTGAGGAGCTTCTTGTCGGATTGGAGAAATTGGGACAGTTTTCCTTGGAGAAGTGAAGGTCGAGGGGTGATTTGATCGAGGTATTCAAAATCACGGGTGGGCTGAACAGATTAGAGAGAGAAACTTCCCATTGGTGTGAAGATTGAGAACAAGAGACTGGTTCAAGGTAATTGAAGAAAGAAGCAAAGGCAACATTGAGGAAAAATATTTTTGTGCAGCAAGTGGTCAGGGTTTGAACTGCAATGACTGAGAGTAAGCAGGGTTAGGTTCAATCGAGGTCTTCAAGGAGGAATCGGATTATTATCTGAAAAGGAAGAATGTGTAGGGCTGCAGGGATGAAGCGGGGGGAAGTGTGACTAAGTAAATTGCTCATTCTGACAGCACACACAGACATGACGGGCCGAATGGCCCCTTTCAGCGTGGTAACCATTCTGCAATTCCTGCTCAGGTCTCAAAGGTTTCTAAACAATGGCCGGAATCTTCCCAAAATTTGGCTGAATGTCATTTTCGGCATAAATCCGATTGGCCTCGTTGGTAGGATCTAGATATATTGTTGGACTTTTTTTTTTAATGCACGCGATTAACGCGGCACCCATTGCGTTATGTATCAGATTTGCCAACCCAGGGATCATCTGAACTCCACAGGTTCTATCACAATATCTAAAATTAAACTGAGAGAGAGTAGAGAGAGAGAGATTAATTTCCCAATAATGACTCCTAACCTTGGCCGGACCTATTGGCCTTCCTTACCCAGGAGCAGCAGTTGAGCGACTGCAGTCTGCAGCACTCATGCTCTCACTGATATCAAATCCCACCCCATCTCCAACACAGAGTGGTTCCTGGAATGAGCCCCCCCCCCCCACTCAGCCGCACAGATGTGCATCAGCCTTGGGATGCCTTCCCATGTGCATGAGACCACTGAAGGCTCTTTCAGGAGAGACTTGGGTTACCTGGTTGCACATGGACACTGAGATTTGGATGGTGAGGTGGATGTTGGGAAGGAGGGGGATGAATCCAATGGGACCACTAATGCAGGAGCTGGGGACTCTTGGGAGAGATGAAACCCTTGGCCCTTGTTTCTGAGGCACTTGGTAAGGCAGCCCTCTCACCGAAATCTGAGGCCCAGCCTTGGGTTTAGCGTGCCGTGGGGAGCTGATGGTGCACAGGGTTAAATCTTGAGGGCCAATTGGTGTCACAAGCGTAAATCTCAGTTTATGAACTGGGACTAATTGGTTCCTCCTTCAGTGCTAAGCATTGCTAATAGGCATCCTGATCGTGAAGACGGCAGCCATCAGGGAGCTCATTGCTTTAATCTCTCCATTATAAAAATCACTGGATAGTAAATCCCGAGATGCAGCCACCCCCACACCACCCCTGCAAGGAGCAGGTTCCAGCAAGCATTGCCATGTGGGCACCCACCCACCCAGCTGACCAGGCTGGATGTCACAGAACAAGAGCCTCGCTCCCCCACTAACAGAGACACCCCCAACCTCAGAGACCCACCCCTCCCACCTTTACACACCTCCCACTCTCACAAACTCCCCACACCTGACCTCTGAAAGCCCCCGGCCTCACAAGCCCCCATAAACGGACTGACGGACCCCCTGCGAATGAACGAACAGACCCCCATGAACAGGCTGACAGACCCCCTGTGACATCAATCACAGACCTCCAACAGCTACCCTCACCTTGGTTGCCACATCCCAGAGCTGACCAGTGCGCTCTCTCCCCTTGGACTCCCTGAGGGTAAATGGTAACAGACGCGCTCACCTCCAACCTCCCTCTCAGAGGTCATGATGCCATTTCCAAGGAGCAGTCATAATTTGCGCCAGCGTGACATCACGCAGGCTGTGTGGGAAGCTACTATGAGGATGGACGTTATGTCGTGATGCCCATTGATGAGATGATATTACATGTAAATCAGGCTCACGTCCTTCCTAGGCCGGAACCTGTTTGCGTCAGCAGAGAGGGGCCGGGAAGATCACAAACCAAAATCTTATCATCGAGATTCATGTCTTTAGCATCTCCTGAGATTTAGCAGCCATTATGGGAATTGCGCCCACGGCTAAAATGTTCATTAAATCATGGCCCATGTTTCAAAATTGTTCACTAACCATAAGTAACCTTAACTTTGCCAAGGCAGTAGAATTGATTTTGAAGCTGTCTGTTGAAAAGTGCTACTATTGCAATATTACTAGGGTCATAAATCTCAGAAAAACAGTAACAGAAAACAGGCCCGTAAATGAAGAAATGATTTTGTTCATTTTCATTTGTTTTTTCTCAGTTTCCTGACTTTTCCTTCTGTTCAATGTACCTCCTGAAAGTAAGAGGAGGTGAAGTGGTCAAGCCTTAGGCCTCTGAGGATTGTCTTTATAGAAGGACCAAAGTGCTTGCAGAGTGAATTACCAATATTGTGGAGGTGGGTTTGAACTAACTTGGCTGTGGTGGGGGGGGGGGGGGGGGGGTCAGAGTGAGGAGATCACATTGAAGCTGAAAAACAAGGTGCACGAACTGGGAAAGACTGATTGCACAAAGTGAAGAGGCAGTAAGGTATTAAGAGGGACCAGAATAAGAGTGAATGCAACAAGGTAGGATAACTATTCATGCATGTATGTGGAGAGGGTATAGGAAATAGGATTGGTGAGCTGCAGGCACAGATGGCCAATTGCCATAGCGATAATGGCGGCCTGCTCAAAAAAGGACAGAAACAAGAGAGGCAGTATTGCATGGCTGAGTATTCTATAGGCCAGGGTTTTTCAAACTGCAGGTCGTAACCCATGGATAGTTCATGGGCAGGTGTCGGGAGGGTCGTAAAGCGCTCGGTCACGGCATTCCCGATCGTGGGAAAAGAGGTCAATGATCAGGTCCAGCTTTTGAGGATACCCGCCATGACCAGCTTTTAAATTGAGAATGCCGGCTGCGTTCAGGTTTTAAATGCGAACGATGCAGTCTTCCTGCCAGAAGTGGCAGCAGGGAGCAGGTCACATGCCCGGCAATTCACTGATGGTATGTGCCCTGTACAATTGTCTTTTTTGCCGCAAAATCACAAAGGAGAGATTCCTCCATTTGTTTAGCTGTGAGCAAGCAAGCAGCAGGACCATGCAGAATTGAAGATGGATCGTGTTGTTATAAGGAAGAGAGGGCGAGAGACACAAACAGGCCAGGATCTCACAAGTGAATCTGCTGGAGAGAGCTGTTCATGAGAGTCCATGGCAGGACAGAGCAGTGCAAGAGTGAGCTGTATACAGAGCTCCAGGGCCTCTGCTGAACAGCCTACTAAGAAGAAACTGAAATTGAGAACAAAGCAGTATAGATGATTTCTTGAGGTATAGCTTTGTTAATCGTGCTAATACAAATCAGGATGCAAAGCCCATGTGTGCTGTATGCAGGTAAGTACTGGCAAATGAGAGTTGGATGCTGTCTTACCTTGCAGGCATCTTTTCAATTCTAAACAAAATGAATTGGTCATGCTAAATTGCCCGGGGATGTGCAAGTTAGGTTATGGGAATAGGGTGGGGTGGATGGTGGAGCGGACATGGATAGAGTGCTCTATCAGAGGGTCGTTGCAGACATGATGAGCCAAATAGCTCCTTTTGCACTGTAGGGATTCTATGATGATTATGAGGATACAGAGAAGGTAGTTTCAGGATATAGAATATGTGTAACTAACAAATGAGGAACTGATAAACTGGCTTAGTAATAATGTTACAGGTGCACTATTGAGGTCTGCTTTGTCTTTGGAAGAGAAATAGCTCTTGCCCATTGTTACTGCTTGCCCTGCTTCTACAAGACCATTGTAATGGTTATAACCATTACAGTAGAATGCTAAGTGATGAATTTCCACAGATGTTCGCCTTGCTTACCAATGGTGTTTGTGAAGCTGAGAATGGGAGGCGATGTTTTTATTGGCTTGAAGCTCATTAAAATTGAACATTTGTGAAACTTTACATCTGTTCTGAGGCAGTCTCAATTCCAGATAGTCTGGTCTTGTCGGTTGACAAGAAATGTTGTTAGTGGCCATCCCAGATGGCTACAGTGGCAGTCGCAGAAATCCTGTGCACCACTCTGTGGAACAACAATCAATGGGAAGGTTGAGTGGCTCCTTATTGTCCCCTTAAGGGAACGACAAAGGACTTGTACATGGAGCAAACTTTTCTAGGGGAAAAATGACGCCTCCATTTGCGAATTGGATGGCAGCTTAGGGCAAGGGAGAGATATCCAGTTAAGGGGAGGCAATTGAAATAATTTGGACATTAATAGATTTAAAGTTGGCAAATGAAGTTACGAACACTGAACTTTAAAATAAATTAGTCGAGCCGCTTCACAACATGCTGCTGTGGGGAAGTAACAATCACAAACTTGATGACCTTCACTGGATGGGTGAGCAAATGTGTGACAAGAAGCACAGACTTCAGCCTCCAGGTAGTTAAATTACAATTGCAGCCAGGATAGTGTAAGGTGATAACCAAAAGGTATAAATATGTTACATAACCTTAGTATCAGGCAGACATTCTGTAGGAGAAGGGCTACGTCTCTCAAGTATGTTTCTGAATAAAGTCTTGTGCTGGATGGAACGAGTTGGCTGTCTCGAGTGAGGTTTTTCATCCTACGCGGATTCCCATTTGAGGCTTATGCACAATTCCCCCGTTGTGCCAGCATCCATGCTGGGCGCAATGGGGTCATGAAGTAGGCCTTTTGGGTTCATCCACATTGAATAAAAATTTTTTGGGTATGTTTCAGATACCATGAGAAAGCCTATAGTTTATACAGATTTCTTTGGACTGGATTTTATGCAGAGCGTGGAGTCCCCCCCCCCCCCACCCCCCCCACCCCACCCCCACCCCCGGACCCCCCGCAACCACCACCACCACCTCTGCATCAAAAGCCAGCAGTTGTCTGGTCCCAGCAGTGCCACTGGGAGTGGTGGCCACCACAGGAATTACAACCAGCCCCCAATGGTGATCATTGATGGAAGTAGATGCAAAGGGGGTGGGGTGGGGGGGATCTCACTGGGGTCCAGACGAGCAGTCCCTGATGAAGGTGGAGGAAGGGGGTGGGGACTGGGGTGGACTGGGCTTAGTTGGAGGGGAAATGCAGGGGTGGAAATGGGGGAGCGGCTTCCATAGGGTAGCGGGGCCTTTCCCAGCCATTAGCCCATGCAGTGAAATGTGCTGGACAGCACAATTGGTGCGCATGAAATATCTAATCAGCAGTAAGAAGGGAGAAAGTAAGAGGATGGCCTTCGGAAGAGAGGAGCAATGTTGTTCAGGCAAGTGGAGAGGGACTAAGTTTCACTAAAAAAGATAGCAGAGGGATTGGATTGACATTGAGAGTATGAGTAATAATTTGTAATCTTTGATTGCCCACAATCCTGATGCTAAATTAATTCTTGACTGTTATTATGCTCTTAAAGATTGATTTTATGCAACAGTTTGGATTGCAGAATAAATGACAGTCAATTGCCAAGAAAGAAATGATCTCACATGGTGCAGGAAATTTAAATGTCCGTTTCTCCCCAGGGCTGGCATTATGATAAATGAACCTATTCCATATAACAGCACTAAAGTCATTTCCTGATAATTACTGAGCGTGGAAATGTAATGTCACTGGTACCAAACTCCCTAAGTGGTAGCAGCTGGGGCTGAGCAAAGGAACCTAGCCCGGGGCACATTCATTTTAAATCACTTACAATGTCCCTATAAATGTTTATTATTATGGTCCCTTTCACCAATGCATGATAAAAAATCTGGTGTTTCAGTCTTCCCTCAATTCAAATGATCGGTTAATTCAAATGTCTTGAGTGCAAATTCCCACTCCATTTGAGGAGTTGCATTGCTTAATTCAAATGCATTGGCTCTTGTTTTTTGTTTGTTGAGCACCAAAACAGCTTTGAATGAACAGAAGTTGACTCCAGATAAGGTTTTCGGCTACATCATCGAGACACGAATCCTCACCAGTGCAGAGATCAGCAAGGGAAATTTTGCGGGCATGATTTCAACCCAGAGGCAGGAACCATGCAACCTTCCTTCCCCAAAAGCAGGGACATTAGTGGGTTTTGTCAGGAATATCAGCCCTTTCCTGACAGATTTTGCGTTCTGCACTTTGCCCAGCAGGTGCTAAATACCCAGGTAGTAAATGTGAAAATCTATTCTTATGTCTGATGTGAGGGAGCTCAAACTATCAAAGGAACTACATGAGCTCATGCACATGAGGCACCAATATTAGTTAATAACAATGCAGTAGGAAACGGTTTGACAGAAAATTGTTCTGATTGCTTTCTGAGGCTTGACAAAAATGGAATCAAATTTATTACAACGGATAAGTAAATTACTAGGTGTCATTATTAACATGTGTTTAAAACAGTGAGTGGGTTGACAGTAGGTTGTGGGCCCAAACTCTGGATTTGGAAACAATGTTTAATACGGGGCTAAACCTAAACCTGGAAAATGATGACTTTCTTCTTTTCGAGGGGATTTTTGTCGTGAAAGAAAGATTTGAAGCAGTAGCGGAGCATATCAATTTGAATAATGCAAGATTAAAAGATAGAAATGAGTCTTGGTGAAGGCATGGGTCTGCGGATGGTTAGAAGGGCCCATCTACTCACTCAGGGTGATCTACCATCACTGGTGGCATCTCTACATGCAGCTCACCCTACTTGAGAATCCGATTCCATCCACCTGGGGTACACAGAGGGAGAATTCAGAATTCTCAGCCGGTACGGGAATTGAACCTGCGCTGCTGGCCTTGTTCTGCATTTTCCGGCAGTATGGGCATACCAATGACCGATGGGCAGAAGCAGTAAGAGCTGGTTGTCTATCCCACTGCAATGTTCTCCTTCAGACCCGAAAACATACGTGCCGTCGGAAACCCTCCCTCTGTATCTATGGAATGTGCATTTGGTGTCAGATCTCCATTCCAGGTGGAATTCACCTATTTGGGACTGCGGGAGCGGGAATGAGGAGATTCCTGCTGCAGAGTCGGGCCCCGACCCCATTAATCATGCAACCTGGTGTTTGCGCAGAATTCCGGGTCAGGCGGGCATCATGACATGCATTCCGCCATCATATCTGGGTGCCATATTGAACAGACACCCAACATCAGTGAAGAAAGTAGATGGAGCTCTTTGATGTCACTGGGTGGGGCGTTCCGTGGCCCCCTGACGTGTTTTGCAGTGCCCCACCCTCCATCCCATTGGCCTTCTTATCCCACTGCTGTCAATGGGATTTCACATTCTATGCACCCACCCACCACCGTGAAACCTGCAGTTGGGGTTCGTCGTCTGCGGGACCGGATGATCCCATCATTGAGAATGAAAGGAAAATTCTGGTCATTGAATCTGGAAGATTCATCTTTTGATGGTCTCCCCCCCCCCCCACAACCACCCACTGCTGTGGTGTTCCAGGGTCCAGTGTCACTGACAGCCTTCATCCCAAACTCTGTAGGCAGCCCCAGGCATTGCTTGGGTGACTCCTGACTTCTGTACTCCACCGCTGTACCGGATATTTTGTGGACCGGTGTGTTTTTCTGCTGGTGTTGCAGAGAATATGGCGTGTGGGGGTGGGGGGTGGGGGTGGGATTCCGGCTGGGTCTGCATTTGTATCCCATTAGCGGGATGCAAATCAGTTTCAAACTGACCTCCAGTGGGGTTCCCGACCCGCCCTGGTGAGCACCAGTGGAAGATCCCGTGAGAAATTTGTGCCAGCGGGAAATCAATTTTTAGACTCTCGTTGAACCCCTCCCCACCCGCCATTGAGCCCACCGGCAGGGACATGGAGTTTTTTCACCCTTGTATTCAGGTCATGAACTTTGTTATGGACCAGGATTTAGCAAACCTCAAAGTATATCCTGGAGTTCACATGACCTACAACTGTTTATTTATTTTGGTTGCAATGAGCACAAGGGCCTGCGTTTCAGGTGTTATTCAACGGAGGCTTTAAGCACTTTTAATCAAAAATGACGTTTATTCTACGAATTTCGGTAACATTTTTATAAACACAACTACCAACATAAATACCCCACACAGCTACAGTACACTATGTATAACCCTTAATAAATTTCCCCCTTAAGCTGTTCCAATTTAGTAACAAGATCCCATAAACCAGAAAACCCTTTTCAAAAGCGTGGCCCAGCACACAGCACTCAAGACCTGGTCTGGATGCTCCTGTTTCCTTTCCAAAACAAAAGGTTTGAATTTCTTCCAGAAAACAATTATTTCTTTTCAAGTTATCAAACAGTCTGGAAACAGCTTTTAAAATGCTGATAGAGAAAAAAAAATCTTCTTTTTCAACCTGTGCAGAACAAACCCAGTTCAAACTCAGAGCGAAAGTAAAACTCAGAGCCACAGCCCAGCTCCACCCACACAATGACATCACTGAAGCTATGTGATAAGACAAAAATATTTCTTAAAGGGACACTCCCATGACAACATTCCCATGTTTTTTAATGGATTGTTTGGAGTGCTCCCATTTCTTTAAAATGCTCAAGAAAGGTCTTTGGTCTTGAAGGACATTTATAGGAAATTACCAAATGGAGGGCAAAATAGGGCAAAAGTAAATTTTGAATAGACATACTCTCGCCTGAGTAGATGAGACCCTGTTGCACATTCTTCCTGCTGTTGTAAACTGAAAATAATAAATGAATTAATTCCCCAGTCAGGATTAAATAAACTTGACAGATATTTTTACCTGATGGTCCTTGCAGTTTAAGCTCAAAGGATTTGTCACGAGTTCAATTTCAGCACAGGCCAAACCCTCACTTTCTCCCTCGAATGTAAGCTGTCAACCTGAGTTTGTATGAGAGGCAGCTCCTGTCTGATGAATGCTACAGGAACCCAAGTTAGCATGCATTTATTAACCCAGCTCTTTAATTTTTGACACAACTTAATAGAGCACGTTCTGTGGCAGCTAGCAACACAAATAAAAATTTGTTTATACTCTGAGGGAGGGATTTCTTTATTATTTGTTTGCCGTTGGTACAATTATGTACCAGAAAACCGACCAATTGCAATCTCAGGGTTTATCATTGTTTTTACACTGGGCAAGAAGTTGTGGTAATGGTGATAAAAATTGTACTGTTTGTTGATTTCTTTTAGCTAAAATTGCAAATTTATTCTGGAGAAGGAACCCTTGATCGCTCACTGGATAATACACTGCAAATAGCACTGTGCTTTTAACACACATTTCAGTTGCTGTATAGTGCAGAGTTAGTGCCGGGTTGATGGTGTTGGGGTTAATAAATGGTCCTTCCATCTCCCTGAGCTAGAGCCTGTTAACTCTACTTCTCTCTGCACAGATGCGGAGTATCTCAACAACAACTTATAAATTTATGGGGCACCTTTAATGTAATGAAAAGCTGCAAGGCGCTTCACAAGAGCGTATCTATAAAATGACACCAAGCCACGTAAGGTGGTAATAGGATGTTGCCTGGTATCGAGGATATTAATGATGAGGAGAGATTGAATAAACTGGGATTGGTCTGCCGAGAAAAACGGAGGTTGAGGGGCGACCTGATAGAAGTTTATAAAATTATGAGGAGTATAGATAGGGCGAAATGTTGGAGGCTTTTTCCCAGGGTGGAAATGACAATTACAAGGGGGCACAAGTTCAAGGTGAGGGAGGATAAGCTCAGTGGAGATGTGCGGGGGACGTTTTTTCACAGAGGGTACTCTTCTTTGTTCTTTGTTATTTATTCCCAGCCTTGCTTATCCAGATCCCCACTGTGAGCACTGGATTGTCGAAATTATCCCCATTTTTGAGTGGCAGCTCTTCAGGTGTCCTTAAAAGGTAGGTCAGAATATCAGTCACTGCGCAAACTGCATAGCTATCCTTGAAAACCATGCTTGCTTTCTTTGGGTTACGCAACAAAGCCTATGCCCAGAAAATATGCCCTTGACTCATTTATTAATTGATTTGATGAGCAATGCTTTTGTAGCTTAGATTTCTTCAGCAAGAACCGTGACTCTCCTCTGATGAGGCAAACCAGGATTTATGTGTCCTGCTCACGGGGATGTCTTCTTATTTGTTTTGGAGAGGGTGATGGCGGGTATTTACCATCGATGCCTAAGGCATCTTCAAGATCTCAACTGATGAAACTGCTGCAATCAGCCATTTATTGAAGCCATTTCTCAAAGCTCTGTTGTTTCTCTCTTCGGGATGCCGTCTTTTATTAATTTTCGGAAGCCCCTGCAGCAGCAAGCACTACTGGGGCATTCTCTGTGCCGTGTCCTTTGTGACAGTTGTATTCTTTGCTGCTTACAGTTGCACACACATATTATCCAGGCATCCGCAAAGAATGCGCAGATCGGCTCAGCAGGAAGAGCTTTCAGTTTGCGAATGAGCATTTTGCCGAGACGCCAGCAATGCTTCAAACCTGTCCGTTGCCAGTTTTGTTCTTATTGGTCCACAATGGTTGATCAAGGGAAGTGACCTTAGGAATTCCCATGAAGCAAATATCAAACAGTCACTGTTCTCCTCTCATCAATGATAACTTTCTGATGTGCAATATGTTAAAATTTTGAATAAACCATTGGACAAATCAAGATTTATTAACTGATCTTCCTTCGAAGGTTGAGTGGATGCAATAAATATGTTTATTCCACTGGTCACCGGCTTTCTTTCCAATTGAGCCATACAATTCAGGGGTGAGATTCTCCGTTGCCTGACGCCGATATCGTAATCTGTGATTGGGCGGAGAATCCCTTCTGATGCATAAATCGGGGGATCGCCAGTTTACGCCGGTTTTCTATCCACCGTCCCCTCTGAAATAGCATAATTGCGTCCCGTGGCACACGCCGTTGGAACAGCGTTGGCGCGTCACCTGAAGGACCTCCCCCGATGTTCCGTCCCCAATTGGCCGAGATCCTGACCGCGCGGTTGACATGTGGTCTCAACGGCCAGGAACCCGGCATGGCGGCTGTGGACTGTGTCCAGCACCGCCACAGTCGGCCGGGAGCTGTGCTCTGGCCGGGGGGGTTTCCGCATGGGCTGCAGGGACTGGTGGGGGGTTGGCCAGAGGGTAACCAGGGGGCAGTATTTGGCAGGTCGGGTCCGCGAACGGCTGGCACCACGTTTTTCGACGTGAAGGTCGTTGCCATGCGCATGCGCGGCCACGGACCCGGCCATTAACCAGCCGTTTTTGTCATGCGAGCCGGGGGTTTTACTCGGCTCGGCTGCTAGCCCTTCATGGGTTGCAGGATCGGTAAGGGTTCGGCGCCAATTTTGGAGTCATAAAACACCACAGTTCTCACACCAGCGTGGGTACTTAGCCTCACATTGCTGAATCCAGTCCCAGTTCTTCTCCATCTTTGGTCAATGCTTTCAATTTTGCCTTTTTATTACTTTTTTTATCATAATAATAATCGCTTAATGCTTTTTAACACACCTAACACTTCCTTCCTCGTAATAATGACTTGTTCTAAAGTGTTTACATACCCCCTCTGAGACATCACCAATCAACGTGTCCCTCTTTTTTGTGAATCCCGATGCAAAGTACTCATTAAGGATCTCACCTACTTTCTTTGGTCCTACGCATAATTTTCCTCCTTTATCCTTGAGTGGACCAACTCTTTCTCTAGCTACCCTCTTGTTCCTAATATACATATAAAATGCCTTGGGATTCTCCCCATCCTGTCTACCAAGGATATTTTGTGACCCCTTTTTGCCATCCTAACTCCGTGTTTGAGCTCTTTTCTATGTTTCCCTGTATTCTTCAAGAGTTTCATCTGTTTTTGGTTGCCTAGACCCTCATGAATGCATCCTTTTACTTTTTGACTAGACTCGCAATTTCCCTGGTCATCCATGGTTCCTGAATCCTGCCTTTCCTCTCTTTCCTTTTCATCAGCACATGCCTGTCCTGCACTCAAATTAACTGCTTCTTAAAAGACTCCCACATGGCAAATGTGGATTTACCGTCAAACAGCCACTCCCAAACAACAGCGTCTAAGTCCTGTCTAATCTGGTTTTAGTTAGCCATCCCCCAATTTAGCACCTTTACCCGAGGACAACACTCATCCTTTTCCTCGAGTATCCGAAAGCTTACGAAATTGTGGTCACTGTTCGCCACATGTTCCCCCACTGCAACTTTCATGAGCTGGCCATTCTTGTTCTCTAGTAATAGGTCCAGTATAGCCCCTTTTCTAGTCGGACTATCCACATATTGTTCCAAAAGACCTTCCTGGTCAGACTTAACAAATTCCTCACTATCCGGACCCCCAGACCGAAGGAATTTCCAGTCAATATGAGGAAAATTAAAGTCTCCCACTACCACAAACCCTATTATTTCTACATCTATCCAGAAGCTGCTTACATATCTGTACTTCAACTTCTCAATAGCTGTTGGGAGGCCTGTAGTCCACCCCCATCATACTGACTGCCCCCTTCCTGTTTTCTGAGTTTTACCCACAGTGTCTCATTATTTGATTCTTTAATGGTGTCCTCCCTCTGTACAGCTGCAATAAGTTCTCTAACCATTATTGCAACTCCCCCACCTCTTTTACCTTCCTGTCTCACCTTGAAACACCTATATCCTGGAATATTTAACTGCCAGTCCTGTCCCTTTTCTTAACCAAGTCTCCGTTAACTCAACCACCTCCAAGTTCCGTTCGTGAATCAAGGCTATAAGTGCATCTGTCTTACCTGTTATACTCCGTGCATTGAAGCAGATGCACTCCAGACCTCCAGGCTCACTGATTTCGACCTCCCCCAGCCTGCCCTTCCTCTTAGTCAGCCTGGAGCTGGTACCACAACATATGAACTTTTCTCTGACCTATGGCAGTTGAGTCCCTGCTGGGATTATATTAGTGTAAAATGTGAGAGTTTAATTAAAATATTAATGTGAACAGCATTCATGGTAATGGTGTGCATAAGCAATGAATGCTACTGCAACTTCCTGATTTTCCTGCAAGGAATGTCTTATGCATTAACCCACCCATGTAGAATGGACATTGAAGGTCAGGCACATTGCTGGCTTTCAGAAACTGATTTTTTTCAAAGGAGTTTTTAAATTCATAGAGGGGAAAGTGCTGCCAAATGTAAGGACACTTCATGCTGTCTCCTCATATAAATGATTTCAGCATGTAGCCCAGTGTGGAATGTGCTGCTGACAGGCAGCATGCTCAACAGGGGGCCCAGCAGTGTGCATGGCTAGTGTGGTGCATGGCCCTTATTAAATGCGTGGCCAAGTGGTTGGAGTGGGAGGGTGGAGTGGTGGAGATGGGCATCATTATCCAAGTGAATATTCAAAAGCCAATCGTGGAGCTGGAATTCTGATATAAAATGCTGGGAATACTCAGCAGGACTGGCGGAATGTGTGAAGCAAGAACCAAAATTAGTACTGAGTATTAACTCTGTCTCTCCACAGATGCTGCCAGGTCTGCAGAGTACTTCCAGCATGTTCCATTTCTATTTAGTGCAGTGAGCTTACCTTGTCACTCAACAGTTAGCATCTGCTTCTGTGCAGTGGCCCAAAGGTGGTGGGTATGGGTGATTTCCCATAGGATGAAGACATCAGGACTGCTGCAGGATAGTGGGTATTCAGCGAGAGATTATCTCTCACGGCCGCAGACCAGCTGGATGTTGATAAGAATGGTGGCCCTTGCTGCTTCGGAACATTCCCCATTGGCATGCAGAGCCACAGGGGGTTGAACCCTGCACCAACCAGAACCCCAAAAGCCTGGCGAATCCACATTCTCTCTCCACATTCCCTCTCCTGCTGCTTTTCTCTGGTCACTGAGAAAACAATGAAGTCTCCTTTCCTTCTTCTGACTCACTTATCGTCTTCGTTCTTTGAGGTACATAAGGCTGCTTTGCATTCCTTCTGCACAGAGCCTTAACCACCTCCCTAATGCAGCAATGGATTACAAAATACGATACTTGGCTGATGGTGGCCGCCCCCCCCCCCCCCCCCCTGGAAGATTCCACTGAGGGAGATACATAGGAAGACAATGACGTTCATGACCGGAAGCAACGTGGTTCTCACCCTGTTGTGGAATAGCAGCTCCTGTTGGAGGAGAAGGAAAGGTTCAGTCACCATCTCTTCGGTAAAATGGAGGCACCTGATGCACTGTTCCTGGCTGAGGTGGAAGTAGGAAAAGTGCATCCTAAAGGCCCTGAGTGGAGAGGGCCTTCTATAGCAAGCTTTACTTGCTATGTCCACTACTTATTCTTTCTGCTACATTTTTTCCACTCCCATATCTTACTGGAGCCCCAACAGGGACTGCAACTATAACCTACATTAAGTAAAGCAGATTTTCTCTTGACAACTGCCAAAAAACTCACCGCACCTCTTTAGCGTCATTGTCTCAAGATAGAATTTAGATTACTAGTCAGACTCTGACTTAGAAATCGAAAGCTGAAACTAGTTAAAACAGAAAGTGCCCGGGGTGGCAGTTGCCTGTCAATCTATTGAGAATGGTTGCCTGCATAGGTGTTAAATTCTGTACCACAAAGCTGGTGAAGCAGTTGCAACTTGGTTGGGAGTTACCAGCCCCCTATAAAAGCCGCCCCATTTTCAGCCACACCAAGTGGGAGCACAGAGTGGGGTGACAAGGACTGGGTTCAAGTGGGAATTCAGTGCAAAGGGTGTAGGAGTGGTTTCAAGGCATGTGTATTGAGTCGGCTTCCACATGGGCTCTTCTCCTATGGCTCAACTCAGTATAAAGAGCAGCAGACACATCAACA
This sequence comes from Scyliorhinus torazame, assembly GCF_047496885.1. Lineage (NCBI taxonomy): Eukaryota > Metazoa > Chordata > Chondrichthyes > Carcharhiniformes > Scyliorhinidae > Scyliorhinus > Scyliorhinus torazame. The sequence continues at coordinate 28,549,060 of NC_092721.1, read as the reverse complement.
ATCTGAAAGACGGTTTTATTTTCGACAAGCTTGCATTCATGTACATGAGAGATAAGACCTGGATAGCTGCCAAGATCTTTCTATGGATCTGGATAGCTGCCAAGATCCTTCTACAGAACAAAGACACAAACTCAGTACATATACAACTTTCAAAAATCAATAGCCCTTCCGAGTTGGACGAGAACCAATCCCCGAAGCTGCTATGTTTAAACTTATCCAATACAATCCCAAGCAATGTTTAAACTTCACCCAATAGAATTGCAAGCAATGTTTAAACTTCACCCAATAGAATTGCAAGTAACCCATGATTAATCCTCATCCTGACAGCTATGTACAATCTCAGCATCCTGTGCTCATTGTTTGTGAGAAACAGGACAACAGAACCAGCATCCTGGATTGTTTCACAAAGACAGGATATCAAAAGTGACGTCCCTTTGGTCAAGTTAGCTATCCTAAATCCCATTTGATCACTTATTACTGCTATGTCCTAAAAATACATGTTTAATGGTTAATAATGATTACTCAGTGCTCTCCCTATAATTCATCTCAATCCTTAATAAAGTAATTTATGTAAAACTACTCTAGTGGCATGCTAGCTGTCCAGTTTTAAGAGGTATCATCGCTGAAAACCCCCTTCAGAGGGGAATGGAGGTTTTTAACTTTATTTAGCTTCTTATTGTTCAAAGGCATTAATAAGATAAGGAGGTAGATGATTGGTTAGTAAGATTAAAGATTATATTTCCTGAAATGAGGGTGAGTAGTTTAAACCAGTATCGGGACAATGTAAATATCAAATTAAAATGGTGTCTTAACTTGTTGAATAACAATAATAATCTATATTGGCACGAGTAGGCTTACATTAACAGTGCAATGAAGTTACTGTGAAAATCCCCCAGTCGCCACACTCCGGCGCCTGTTCGGGTACACAGAGGGAGAATTCAGAATGTCCAATTCACCTGAAAAGGGGGTCTTTGGGAAACCGGAACGCCCGGAGGAAACCCAAGCAGACACAGGGAGAATATGCAGACTCCGCAGGCAGTGACCCAATTGTGAATCGAACCCGTGTCCCTGACACTGTGAAGCAACAGTGCTAACCACTGTGCTGCCGTGCCGCCCTACTGCTTACTATAACTGCTGACAGAAGTTGAGTGATATTTTTGAACTTGAAACCTAAATAAAGCACAATGAAGATGGCATGGTAGGTGATGTGTTGCAGCTGCAGCATGTTGGAGCTAGTGGTTCCCTTTGTGATACCAAACCGATGACGATGAATATTCAGTGAGTGGGGAATGCCCGGACGGAGGGCTCGCTAATGATACTATAATGTATTTAAATGCGGTTCCCAGCCTTCCATGGTGGTTTTCTCGTTACGCTGCTGGCAAAGGGCCTAGAAAATCAGAAGCTGCGATCTCGCCGGAGAGAACAGCGCTCTCTGATTCTTGATGAACTTTCCGTATGCGTCGCCCTTCTCACTGACGGCTAATGCAGGTTCAAAATCGCCCCATGGTGTACCGACCAGATTCCAATACATCGTATCCAGCATGGAAAGTCCGCTCAATATTTTTGTCTCCATAGCCACACCCACCACCCTGGATTGTACCCTTTAGCGACACTCTTTTATTTTCCAATATTGACATTTCTGTGCGCTTTGCCCTTTTGAGTTTTCGCCAGAAAAGTAATTGCATCAGCCTTTCTGGATAATCTTGTTAATACTTCTACTTCCTCCAAAGGTCTTGATGACACCGTTTAGGAAACGTTGTTAACTTATAGAACTTTCTTGACCCAGCTGCTTGAACACAAGGAAGTTGTTGGCATTTTGAGAGGCCATTTTCTTCTCTGTGAACTTCACATTCCTGCAACCTTGAGTACGGATGTTATTTTTCACTTTCCCTCTTGTGTGTTATAAATCATGCTTGTTGAAAAGGTCAAGTGGTTTATTTCTAGCTGTTGAAGTGGTAAATTTACATAATTTCATTTCATTTACCATCAGAAAATAATTGTCGTTCAGGAATGCTGAAAATATCTCGTTTATCGCTCAGTTGAAAGCACACATAGTTCATTCATGACTCCCTGTAGAGATTTAAATATGCCTATAGTCATTGTGTCCATTGGAGCAGTGGTGGTGGACTGGTGGAGGGTAAAGTGATCATTCTTCGGCATTTCCACACCAGGGGACCACAACATCTCGCTATTTTTCCATTGTTCCGATGAGATACTGAACACAGGGCTTATCTGCCTGTTCAGATGGATGCGTACTCCCATGATATTTATTGAACAGCAACAACTCTTTTAATGTCTTAACCAAAATTCATTCCTCACCTAACACCACAAAAGGTAAGCTGGCTGGTGAACCATTATTATTTTTTCAAATGTTTTTATTGAGGGTTTTTCATATTACGCAGAGCGAAGATGAGCATCCATCAAAAAATATATGTGCATTGTTTGTCTTTTGTTATTTACATCAGTTACAGTTTCTTGTTTTCGTTTTTCAGGAGACGCTTAATTTTAGTTGGATCCCCTGCATTTCTCTCCCCCTCTTCTTCCCGACCCCTCTTCCCTTCTGATCGTCTGGCATACCCTCGTCCCTTGTTGGGTCTTTTATCCTGTTGCTGGTAATCCATTATATTGCTGCTTTTGGAACTTTGTTGTGCTCAAATTTGTTGCCGCACTTGCTTATACAATAGCCAATTTACTTCAGAAAAGTCATTAATAGGCTGCAAAACTCTTTTTGATGGTCCATGGGCGGCACGGTAGCATTGTGGAGAACCCAATTGCTTCACAGCTCCAGAGTCCCAGGTTCGATTCCGGCTTGGGTCGCTGTCTGTGCGGAATCTGCACGTCCTCCCCGTGTGTGCGTGGGTTTCCTCCGGGTGCTCCGGTTTCCTCCCACAGTCCAAAGATGTGCAGGTTAGGTGGATTGGCCATGATAAATTGCCCTTAGTGTCCAAAATTGCCCTTTGTATGGGGTTACTGGGTTATGGGGATCGGGTGGAGGTGTTGACCTTGGGTAGGGTGCTCTTTCCAAGAGCCGGTGCAGACTCGATGGGCCGAATGGCCTCCTTCTGCGTTGTAAATTCTATGATAATCTATGATAATTAGCATCACTTGAATATATCAGGGCAAGATATGTTTTTCTTTCTTCTTCATCAACATTATTTGAAGAATCTATGACCCCAATAATTAGTGAAGGAGCGTGTGGGGAAGATGGGAAATGACTAAAACATTTGGAAAGGCTATGGGCTTGAAGGTCTTGAACCTAACTGCAAGAATTTATTAATGTTCTTAATTGTTTTGTTTTCCCATGCAGCAGTTTTTCAAATGAGTCTGCCTGGCTTGATGCATAGGAGAACACAATGACTGGAGGTCACAATGGGGACCATTTAGGTGCTTCCCTGGAAATGGCAAGAGGGAAGAGAGGCAGGAAACCTAAGGTGAACGAGAGGCTTTGATTGGAACAGGGTAGGGAGCCTGGGATTTAGGTGGCCTGGGGAGGTGGATGCTGATCTTTGTTGGTGAGGGCTGAAAACTTCCTTGAAGAGCCATTGGCAACATCCTTACTCCTCCTGGCCCACAAGAAGTGCTGTAAAAGGCACTTACCTTGCTGAACTGACAGCTCCTGCCTCCTCTTTGCTGCTCACTTTCCTGATTCCTGAAAAACCCTTGAGGTGACAGTCAATTTAAATCAGACTTCTAGCTGCATTGTGACAGCAAGATTTAAATATGTTAATGATATAGCCTACCTCCCCATGCCAGGATACAATATACTTTTTTACAGTGGCAGGTGCATAAACAGTAAACAGCATGGTGGTTTTGCATTCAATTTGAGTGCAAAAATCAACACTGACACTCCAGTGCAGTACTGAGGGAGTGCTATATTGTTGGAGATGCTGTCTTGTAGATCCGTGTTTTTCTTATCGTTTGTGTGCATACCTAAAACTGAACATCCGTAGACTCCTAGACCTAATGACTCCACGCTCAAAACTTAACAAGCGAACCGTGGAGAAACCAGTTGTCATGACACCCTGGGCCAGTGCGAGGTCAATTCCAGCCACACTTGACCCGAAGTCGCAACATAACTAAAGTTTTATTTTATTTGAAATAACTGAAGTCCTTGGTTGAGCCCAATAAACTACAGTCACCAAGTTTGTAACTTTAACACAATACCTGTTATTATGTACAGTATGATAACGAAATGGACAGAAAAATGCAACTAACATATATCCCCTTCCCAACCCTCTTCCTAACTCAGTCCACCCTCTGCAGACACACAGAGAGACAGACAACATAGAGGAGAAAGGGTGGTGGAAAGAGAAAGAAAATATTAATAAAAATAAGAGGATAAGGATTTTTTTGCTCTGGAATGACTTCCAGTCAATGTCTTTCTGAAGTTCAGGCTTTCAATTCGGTACTTCTTCATTCTAGGCTTCAGATGTTTTTTTCTGGCAAGGTTATCTACCTTCTCTGCAGACTCAGGGGGTGGGATTCTCTAATGATGGGGCTATGTCCCCGCGCCGGGATGAAAAGCGGCGGAAACCACTCCGGCGTCAACAGTCCCCGAAAGTGAGGAATTCTACCCTTCCTAGGCGGCTAAGTCAGCGCCAGAGTGGTCCCCACAGCTCCAGCCAGCGCGGAACGGCCGTCGCGAGTTCGCACATACGCAGAAAGGCCAGCGTGATTCCTCGCATGCACGCTACGGTTGGCGTATTTCCACGCATGCATGGAACAGCCGGCGTATTTTGGCGCATGCGCAGGGGTTCCCTTCCCCGCGCCGGCCCCCGGGCAATATGGTGGAGCCCTCCATGGGCCCAGTGCAGAGGAACATAGGCCCCCACGGAACCAGCTCACCCACCAGGCGATTGGTAGGCTCCGATCGTGGGCCAGGCCACCGTGGGGTCCCCCCTGGGTTCGGATCCCCCCCGCCCCCCCCTCCAGGACGGCCCCGCAGACTCATTTTCCAGGTTCCGCCGTGTGGGACCTGAGTAATCCACGGCAGCGGGACTCGGCCGAACCCGTCGGCCGCACAGCCCATCGGGGCCCGGAGAATCGCCGGGGTGGGCGCGCACAACGGCCCCCGACCGGGGCGGCGGGAATCCCGCGGGAGCCCGAGAATCAGCGGGGGAGAATCGGGAAGTCGGCGCCGGGGCGTGATTCTCGCGTCCCCCCAGGGAAACTCCGACCCGACGCGGAGTCGGAAAATCCCGGCCAGGAGCTTCTCAGATTCACAGCAAAGGATTTGCCGGCACTCACTGCTTTCAGCACCATAGAGCAGTTCTTTCACTCCAGCAAACAAGAGAGAGAGAGAGTTCCTTTTACTTCCGAGGTCTAAACACTTCTACTAAGTTCTCTCAGAAAACATCATGCAGGAACCAATCAATGGACGTTGTCAGGCAGAACACTGTCCCCGGCCAACCCACTTATTGCCAGTTAACCAATCGAAGTGAAGTCGTCCAAAATCAGTTCCCAAGATCCACCCAGTGCCGAGGAGTCTGTCCTCTTCTCTCCAAAGTCGAAGCCTGGCCAGGCTGTTCAGCCTGAGTTTTTTGCTTCAAGGCACATTCCGATTATGGGTCCGTGGACCAAAATAATAAAATAAAGGAAATGGGAATAAAGGAAATAAGCAGGAAGAACTCGTACACCGTAATGTTATGATCCTAGAGCAGAACCAACATTTTGTTATAGCCCCAGACTATACCGCAAAACTTTCAAGATCTGGTTAAGGGCCATTAACATTTTTGTTGAAGCAGAAAATTTTGAAAATCCAGTTACTTACTAAGAGAACAAAACCACATGTTTCCACAGTTTTAAACAAATAGAATTATTTTTGCTGCACAAAAGTCAGCAATGGTAGGGGACCTTATACCCTAACATCCAGAATTATCATGACGTAAACATGAATTAACAGAAAGCTGTCTTCAAACACACCACAAACTGCACAAGAAGTGGCAGCCACAACCAAGACAGGCCCCCCAAATGTTTTCAGCAACGCACCTCGATGTCAATGAATCACAACTATTCCTTAAAACTCTGTCTGCATCCTGAATGATTTTAGCCCCTCTCTTTTGAAGATCTTGGCCGCAATTTAACGGCATTGTTGTGCCCGACTTGGTATCACGACGAGGCCATTGAATCTCGTGTAAGTCCTCGCGGGAGATTTGTGGTGCTTGAGACGTCTCGTGAGATTCAACCGACCCTCGCGAGGCGTCGCGATCTAGATTGTGCCCATGCTGAATGCAATCTCGATCAACTCATTTAAATATGCGTTCGCCAGATTCTCCCGGAGCTCAGTGTTCACCGCCTGAGCCTGGGAGACTCCGCCAGGATGTCGTTTAGTGCTGCTTTCTATAAAGGTGGACCAGTCGTGATGGCACCTGGGGGGGCCATTGGAGACTCTCGAGTAATCGGGGAGAGGGCAGATGGCACTCCTGCTAGCACTCCTGTTGGCACATGGGCACCTTGGCACTGCCAGCACGACACCCCGTCACTGCGAGCCAGACACCCTAGCAGTACCACCCTGACACTTCCCGCAGCCCATTAGCACTGGCGGACCAGCAGAGGCACTGCCAGGGGTTGGGACCAAGGATGCCTCACCCATAAGGGGAGCTTGAGCACTCCGGAGAGGTAAGTTGGGTGAAGTGGTCCTGAGGCCACAGTGAGGGCACTGAGATGGGTTGAAAGATCTGGGGCTGGATTTTCCACTGGTGGGATTCTCCGTTGTGCTGGCAGTGCACCCATGCCGAGGGATTTCCCGACGGTGTGGGGCTGCCCACACTGGGAAACCTTATTGGTTGGTTGGCGGGATGGAGAAACCCATTGCTGGCGGGAGCGCTGCGTTGGAAAACTGGTGCAGTGGGACGGAGAATCCTGCCCCTGGGCTGCCTTTAAACATTACGCTCCGACCCGCAATAGTCTTCCTGAGCTTCCTTGCTCAGGAAATGACCAAGGTGCAGCCTAATGATACATCCCTCGCTGAGGCCAAAGAAAAGGCAAAGTACTGTTGAACAACGGGGTTGAATAGCGACAGGCACTGAGAAACATCCCGCCAACGGTGCCTGAAAATGGGCATCGATTATTTTTTATTAAATCACGCCCTTGTCTTTGATTTTCCTCAAATGTCACAGTCAGACTGTCTCAATGGCTGCTAGCTTCCCGCTTGCTCAATCTCTTCTCTAAAGACTGCATCCCACTGGATTGATAAAGTTTGAATCCAGCATCGAGTTACCAGCATGGTTCCAGCCCCGTAGCTCCTCTGCACAGAACCCCACTGCTCACGGGCTTTTCTTTGCCCCAAAGTGCCAGCTTCACAGAGCCAATGGCTGCTGTTCACTTGCAACTTCACCAGGCGAATAACAGTTCTGGGTTTCTCTGAGCACCAAACTCACCAGCGGCACAAAACTAGAAATCCCCTGCTGGCTCCTCCTGCTCTGGACGTATCTAAGCAATCACTATTCATGGTAGGCAGTTGTTCTCTCAGCAGCACCGTGCTAACAACAGCATTTCAGCTGCATGGAGCAAACCCTCCTCCTCCTCATCAGCATCCTATTGGTTTCTGTTCCATCTGCTCCTGAACTGATCTATGTGACCTGTTAATATCTCATGCCCTGAGATAGGATCTGGGCTGGGATCCTCCCCTACCCGGTGGGGCGGTGGGTCCCGGCGGGATGGAGTGGAGTGAACCACTCTGGCGTCGGGCCACCCCTTGGTGTGGATTTCTCCGCACCTTTAGGGGCCAAGCCCTCACCTTGAGGGGCTAGGCCCACCCTGGAGTGGTTGGCGCCCTGCCAGCTGGCGTGGAAGGCCTTTGGCGCCACGCCAGCCGGGGCCGAAAGGGCTCTGCCGGCCGGCGGAAGTCCGCGCATGCGCAGGAGCATCAGCGGCTGCTGACGTCATCCCCACGCATGCGCGGGGGGGGGGTCACCTCCACGTCGGCCATCGCGGAAGCTATGGCCGACGCGGAGGGGAAAGAGTGCCCCCACGGCACAGGCCCGCCCGCGGATCAGTGGGCCCCGATCGCGGGCCAGGCCACCATGGGGGCACCCCCCCGGGGCCAGATCGCCCCACGCGATCCCCCCCCCAGGACCCTGGAACCCGCTTGCGCCGCCTGGTCCCGCCGGTAAGGGAGCTGGTTTAATTCACGCCGGCGGGACCGGCATTACAGCAGCGGGACTTCGGCCCATTGCGGGCCGGAGAATCGCCGGGGTTGGGGGGGGCGGCCGACCGGCGCGGCGCAATTCCCGGCCCCGCCGAATCTCCAGTGCCGGAGAATACGGTGGCCAGCGGGGGCGGGATTCACGCCGCCTCCCGGCGATTCTCAGACCTGGCGGGGGGATCGGAGAATCCCGCCCATCTATCAATGCTGGGTACACTCTGTATCTTAAACGCTACAATCACCATTTAATGAAAGGCCACCACACCCTGCCACCCCACCGTCATCCATAGGTGCTATCTTACAAAAACACACAGAGCAAAATCCCAAAATGTAGACTCCCTCACAATACATAGGTGTGAATGGTAATGATCCACCCCTATTGTGTAACAATGGTTTCTCACTTCAAATCATTCTGGGTGGACAATCAAGTATAATTAGGTGACCACAAGATTGAAACTGACCACAGATAATGAATCTTATTACTTCAACAACCATGGGGAAACCAGTCAGTTTGTAAATCATGCAGCAAGAAACAACAGCAGCAGCAAAGGCAGCAACATCTATGCCTTAAAACCGGAAACTGCAACTTCATAAGGTCTCCAAACCTGTTGCTTTGCAGGTCCACCAGAAAACCGACCTTCTCGTAATAAGGCTATAAAGAACTAACATTGTGGTCTGTTGAAAGCCCATCTCTTTGAGGGAATCCTACAACGACTTTGATATATGGCTTTGCTTATTGATTTCACCTAACTACACTTCAAGAGTGTAAAGGATTTCCCTTTACACCAGGCCTGCACCAAGATGAGTGACTTACAAAGGATTCCTTTGCTTGTAACCTGTAAAAATGCACTATCCTCTTTAACTGTATTTTTCTTATATGTGTGTGTGTGTATGTTAAGTGAGTGATCTAATGTTATGTTTCCTGAGTGAATGCATAAAAATAACTCTCTTTATTTAAACCCATGAAACGCAGACTTCTAGTTACTGAAATTGAGTTCATACTCAGGGGTTCAGGAGCACCCAAATCTTCCTTTTCAAATATATACTAATTACAGGCAGTAAGGGGGGAAATAGGGGTTTCAGTTCTCTCTCATACTTTCAAACAATATTTTTTAGCTCGACCCTTTCTTCTGAAATTCTCTCCCTGGATCTCTTATCTCACCATTTCTCTTTACTCTTTTATAATCCTCCTTAAATACTAGCGCTATGAATACGTTTTTGTTTTCCTTCTTTGGCTCTTTTGTCTGATTAAGTTTAAGTGAAGCATCTTGGGATGATTTACTGCATTAAGGCAGTGTATAAGTGCAGTTCTTGTTATTGCTATTCCAATGCAGGACCCTTCCTCGAATAGATTTATGCACAGGTCGACATGGCAACCTGCCAATAGAGCCTCCCAGACATGAAAAATTAAAAAATATAACGAGTCCAGACAGCGTTAGTGTTTACCGATGACAGTGCCTGTTTATCAAATCACTTCGACCTTTAATAATGCAGTACCATTTAGGATTAAACATTTAGTTCAACAACACAAGGCTCATGTACCTTGCGTAATGCAATGACTATGAAGTGCACTGTTCAAATTACTTCAGTGTCATTGCAGAAAATGGCAACATTTTATCATCACTCCGAAAGCAAGGAATAGCAAAACAGTGTTAAAGGTCAGTTGCAGGACTTTTCATGGCTCATAGGATTTGCAGCGTTGAAACTGGCCATTTGGTGAAGCAGGTCTGTGTCAAAGTTTCTGCTCCACACGAGCTTCGTCCCGCCTTACTTCATATCATTCTCTCAACCGATAGTTCCATATCTTTCCCAATCGTGAAATTAGCTAGTTTCCCCCCCAGATACATCTATGCCGTTAGAGGGGAGAGATAGAAGATCGGTCTTCATCATATTGAGTCGCGGAGCACGCACGAAGGGCCATTGGACCTAGGTGGTTGTTTTTGACTGGCGCAGACGCAATGAGCCTTTTCTGTGTTGTAGACCTCAATGACTCTAAAACCTTCTCTAGCTCCTCTTTTCATGTTTCTATTCGTTTTAACCATTTCATGTGATAGCAAGATCTACATTCATACCGCTCTCTGAGGAAAGAGGTTTCTCCTGAATTCTTCAATAGATGTATGTTGTGTTGGGTGTTCTGGATCCGTGGAACACATACAGGTCACCAACACTTGAAATAAAGTATATAAAGTATAAGTATATTGTGCGAATGGGTGTGAATTGATGGCCTTAGGTGGTCAACCATTCCATAACATATCCTCACGTTCGAAGTTCCTCTTGCAGAACAAAACACTAATGTCATCAGGCAGAATGATTCGACAAGAATCCACCTTTTCATGAAGGCCACAAATAATCAGCACCAAACTCCTGTCAGCCGTGGCTCAGTTGGCAGCACAGTCACTTCTCAGTCACAAGGGGCAGGGTTTTATGCTACCCGCTGATAGGTTTGAAGGCACTGGGAGGCTCAGCAAATCCAGAAAATGGCCACCTACCACCTGCCAGCTCGCCTCAAAATGGCACGATGGCCATTGGGATGTCATTGGCCGTATCGAAGCCCTTAAGTGGTCAATTAATACTTCGATATTACCATGGCAATGGAAGACCTATGCCAAGCAAGTAGCCAGGTAGCTTTAGCTACGCAGGCTGGTGTCAGGCGAAAGACAGTTCCTCCTTTGCTGGTCGCCCATGTCCAATACAGACAAGTGCCCCCCCCACCCCCCCCCCCCCCCCCCGTCAAAATTGTACGTCCCACTTTACCCTCCCCCTGCCTTGCAAACCTAGCACCACATCCGCTTGCCCATTACTGAGGCGTGCCACCTGTGTGTCTTTAGTGTCTGGTTCCAGAGGCTATCTCCAGTGGCCTGTAGTGGCTACCGCTCCTTTCTGCCACTTCTGGGACTCCAGAGCCATTGGCCATCCAATTGGCCACTAGCTCTCCGAGGTGGGACTTCTTGTTCCCAAGGGGCGAAAATCCTACCTACAGCCTGTAAATGGCCAAATGCCCGTTAACTGACAGCAGGTCAGCTATCCTTCTTAAATAGCAGGTTCTCAACTCGCCTTTGAGCCGGGGCATGGGGGATCAGGGTGCCTCATAAATTCAGCACAAGGTTGGAGGTCCCGATCCCACACCAGGGCCTGAGCACAAATATCCAGGCTGACAATCCAGTGCAGTACTGAGGGAGAATTGTACTGTCGGACGTGCCGTCTTTTGAATGAGATGTTAAGCCAAGCCCGCCGCAATCTGCAAGTGGAAGTAAAAGTTTCCATGGCAGTATTACGCAGAATAGCAGGAGTGTAATCCTCAATGTCCAGGGTAATACTTATTCCTCAGTCTGGTCATTAAACATTGCTGTTTATGGGAGTTCGCCGAGGACAAATTAGTTGCTGTGATTCTTACATGACAACACTTCAAAAAGTACACAGTGGATGTAAAGTGCTTTCAGATGTCCAGTGGTTGTGGAAAGTGCTATTCTATTTAAATGCAAATGCAAAAGCAAAGTGCCTTATAAAACTAGCTGAGTCTATTAGAAGGAGCAAATACTGAGGTTAAAAACAAAGTTTTGGGATCTGACCTCAGGTTCAAGGACGAAAACATTTCAAGGTCAGAGCAAAAATATTGAAGATGGCATGAGGGAATCAGATTTACACAATGAGTGGTTGGGTTTGGAATGCACTGCTTGATGGGGTGGTGGATACAGATTCAGTGGCTTTCAAAACAAAATTTTAAACATATTAGAAAGAGAATAAAAATGCAGTGATAAGGGGAAAGAGCAGGAGGACGGGCGGGTGGTATGTACGACTAACTAGGTTGTTCTTTATACGAGCCAGCATAGACCTGGTGGGTCAATGGCCTCCTTATCTGAAGCCTGAGGGAGGCAGGGATGTAGTAGTATAGTCCCTGGCCTAGGGAAATGATTTGGGGACCTGGGTTCAAATCCCACCATAGCAGATGGTGGAATTTAAACTCATTAATATACCTGGACTTAAAAATCTAATGGTGATCATGAAACCATTGTCAAATGCCGTTCAAAAAACATCGAGTTCACTCATAACTTTTAGGGAAGGAAATCTGCATCTGGCCTACATGTGACTCCAAGCCCACAGCAATGTGATTGACTCTTAAATGTTCCAAAGAAAGCCACTCAGTTATATTCAACAGCTGCAAAAACATGAAAAAGCAATGAAACAGGACAGACCACCCGGAATCGACCCGGAAACGGCAAACCCGACCCTGTCAGTCCCGTCCTCCTACCTAATACCTGGGGACTTGTGTCAAAGTTGACGGACTGGTCAAGCAACTGCCTGACATAGGCACACTCACAGAATCATGCGTTACAGACAATGCCCCCGACACCACTATCACCATTCCTGGGTATGTCCTGTTTCCCAGGCAAGGCAGACCTAGCAGAGGTGATGACACAGTGGTATACAGCCGGGAGGGAGTTGCCCTGGGAGTCCTTAACATCGACTCTGGACCGCATGAGGTCTCAAGGCTTCAGGTGAATTCTAGGCAAGGAAACGTCCCTACTGATTGCCATGCCATGTACTGTCCACCACCAGCTGATGAATCGGTACTCCTCCATGTTGAACACCACTTGGAGGATCACTGAGGGTGGCAAGGGCGCAAAATATACTCTGAGTAGCAGATGTCAATGACCATCATCAAGAGTGACTCAGTCGTATCGCCACTGACCGAGCTAGCCAGGTTCTCAAGGACATAGCTGCTAATCTGAGACTGCAGCAGGTGGTGAGAGAACCAACAAGAGGGAAAAACATACTTGATCTCATCCTCACTAACTTGCCTGCTGCAGATGTGTCTGTCCATGGCAGTATTGGTAGAAGTGACCACCGCACAGTCCTTGAGCATACCCTCCATTGTGGTGTGTGGCACTACCACCGTGCTAAATGGAACAGACTTTGAAGACACCTACCAGTCAAAGCTGGGCATCCATGAGGCGCTGTGGACCATCAGCAGCAGCAGAATTGTATTCAACCACAATCTGCAACATCATGGCCCAGCATATCCCCCACTCTACCATTACTAGGAGATCGACGCTGGTTCAATGAAGAATGCAGGAGGGCATGCCAAGAGCAACACCAGGCATACCTAAAAATTAGGTCAACCTGATGAAGCTACAATACAGGACTACTTGCGTGCCAAACAGCATACGCTGCAAGTATTAGAGCTAAGCGATTCCACAATGATCACATCAGATCTGCAATCCTACCGCATCCAGCCGTGAATGGTGGTGGACAATTAAATAACTCACTGGAGGAGGAGGTTCCAGAAATATTCTCATTGTCAATGATGAAGGATCCCAGCTCATATGTGCAAAAGGCAAGGTTCAGGCATTCGCAACAATCTTCAGACAGAAGTGCCGAGTGGATGATCCATCGCGGTCTCCTCCAGAAGCCCCAGCTTCACAGATGTCAGTCTTCAGCCAATATGATTCACTCCACGTGATATCAAGAAACAGCTGAAGGCGCTGGATACTGCAAAGGCTATGGGCCCTGACAATATCCCGGCAATAGTACTGAAGACGTGTGCTCCAGAACTGGCTGTACCCCTAGCCAAGCTGTTCCAGTACAGCTACATCACTGGCATCAACCCGGCAATGTGGAAAATTGCCCAGCTGTGTCCTGTACATAAGAAACAGGACAAATCCAACCCAGCAAATTACCGCCCTATCAGCCTACTCTCCATCATCAGCAAAGTGATGAAAGGATTCATCAACAGTGCTATCAAGCATTACAAACTCAGCATTAACCTACTCATGGAAGCTCAGTTTGTGTTCCGCTGGGGTCACTCAGCTCCTGACCTCCTTGGTTCAAACATGGACAAAAGAGCTGAATGCCAGAGGTGAGATGAGAGTGACTGCCCTTGACATCAAGGCAGCATTTGACCGAGTATGACATCAAGGATCCCTAATTAAACTGGAGTCAATGGGAATCAGGGGGCAAACTCTCTGCTGGTTGGAGTTATACCTGACCCAAAGTAAGATTGTTAAGGTGCTTGGACGTCAATCATCTCAGCTCCAGGACATCACTGCAGGAGTTCCTCCGGGTAGTGGCCTAGGCCCAACCATCTTCAGCTGCTTCATCAATGACCTCCCTTTCATCATAAAGTCAGAAGTGGGGATGTTTGCGGAAGACTGCACAATGTTCAGCACCATTCGTGACTCCTCAAATAATGAAGTCGTCCACATCAATTGCAGCAAGACCTGGACAATATTCAAATTTGGGCTGACAAGTGGCAAGTTACATTCGCACCACACAAGTGTCAGGCAATGACTATCTCCTCCAAGAGAGGATTTAACCATCACCTCTTTATATTCAATGACATTACCTTACTGAATTCCCCACAGTCAACATCCTGGGGGTTACTATTGATCAGAAACTGAACTGGACGAGTCATATTAATATTGTGGCTACCAGGGCAGGCCAAAGACGAAGAATCCTACAGTGGGTAACTCACCTTCTGACCCCCCCAAAGCCTGTCCACCATCTGCAAGGCACAAGTCACGAGTGTAATGGAATACTCTCTACTTGCCCGGATGAGTGCAGCTCCAGCAAAACTCAGGAAGTTCAACACCATCCAGGACAAAGCAGCCACTTGATTTCTATCCCTTCCACTAACATTCAATCCCTCCACCACTGATGAACGGTGGCAACCGTGTGCACCATCTGCAAGGTGGTCTGCAGGAACTCAACAAGGTCCCTTAGGCAGTGCCTTCCAAACCCATGACCACTATCATCTAGAAGGACAAGAGCAGCAAACACCTGGAAACACCACCACCTGAAGGTTCCTCTCCAAGTCAATCACCACCCTGATTGGAAAATATATCGCCATTCCTTCATTGTCACTGGGGCAAAATCCTGGAGCTCCCTCCCGAAAAGCACAGTGGGTGGCCCACTGATCAGGATCTGCGGCGGTTCAAGAGGGTAACTCACCACCACCTTCTGAAGGGCAACTAGGAATGGGCAATAAATGCTGGCCTAAACCAGTGATGCCCACATCCCGGAAATGATTTTTTAAAAAGGTACCAGCATATGATTCTGTGTGATTGTGGAAATATTTGAAATTCATTCGCACAAATATATTCTTCTCTCCATATGCTAGCATTGGAAGATTGTATTTCATTACAGTAAATGTTGGCCATACCTTTCTTGGAATGGCAATCAACATTGGATTGCCACTCTGTTCAAATTACTTACATGGTTTTCTTTCCAATAGTGTCTCGCCCGACCTTCCGAGTTACACCAGGTGAGATCCAGGCAGTGCAGCTCAACCGCGAGGCCAAGCGTCGAAGTGTAACAGAGTCGGGATGAAGGGTAACACCCCCTCCAGTTTATTTCCTATCTTTGAAATCATAGAATTTACAGTGCAGAAGGAGGCCACTCGGCCCATCGAGTCTGCACCGGCTCTTGGAAAGAGCTTTCCACCCAAGCCCACACCTCCACTCTATCCCCTAACCCAGTAACCCCACCCAACAATAAGGGCAATTTTGAACAGCATGGCCAATCCACCTAACCTGCACATCTTTGGACTATGTGAGGAAACCGGAGCACCCGGAGGAAACCCACGCAGACACGGGGAGAACGTGCATACTCCGCACAGACAGTGACCCAAGCCGGGAATCGAACCTGGGACCCTGGAGTTGTGAAGCAATTGTGCTAACCACTATGTACCCTGCATGTTTGAAGGACAGCACCAGCTGCTGTAAACAAGGGACAGGTTGAAGGGGCATTGAAATTCAAAAAGGCCAGGACAGGCAAGGGAGAAATTCAATATCTAAGGTAAGTGGATAGGAATTGTGGGTGGGTGGGGGCATCGGCGGTATGGGGTGGGGCATCTGAGGTCAGACAGGGTTCAATGTTGGGTGGGGTCAGAGGTCCAGGGTGTTGGGGTGAGGGGTACGGACTTGGGAGAGGTAGTGGTAGGATTTAACCTCAAGGAGGTTAGGGTGTCAGACCTTGGGGAATGTTGTGAGGGGGGTGGGGGAGCTGGACCTTACAGGGGGCACGTAGAGGTGTAAAATCCTGCGGTGGGGGATGGAGGGATGGGTCCTTGGTTGGAAGGGGATGGCAGACAGAGTGGTTGGTGGCAGACCTCAGGAGGGTTGGGTGGAGGACTCCGGTGCAGATGGGAAGGACTCTCATGGGGTGGGGCAGGGGTGGGGTGGGGCATACCGTGTGGGAATGATTCATCATGGAGTGGGGGGAGGGGGAGTTTTGGGGGCATGGAGAGAGTCCCACGGGGGTCGACCTGGGCCGTTAGAGTAGTCCCCCAGAATTTCGAACAGACGTTAATTATTCTAACCTTTTCTAGGTCACCATTCATGTAACCTTATTGGAACCATCGAGTTTGCGATTAAAATGGTTCTGAGCAATTTCCGGACAAATTCTTACCTGCAAAGCTCCAAGAGGGGTTCCCCTGCGCATCTCTGGGATACATCCCCCCCCATCTAATCTGACACGAGGCAGCTCGGAGGTTACAGAACGCATATGAAGCTGTAATGTTTTGCAGGCATGTTGTCTGATGTCACTTGGCCTTCATACGCATATAAACTGCACTGACGGTCTCTCACTAATAGAATATATCCAATTTACCTTATGTTAGCTCTTGAAGTTCAGATTACTGATGCAGTAATTACCAGTTTGTCGTTATGAACTACCCTTTTGCCACAGGGGATGGCTCCATTGACAGGATCACGATTGCTTCGATAAATGGGCTCTTTAAGAGAATTTTCTGTTTCGTCTTTTGAACAGTAAAAAACATCACGCCCGTAGGCCCTGCTGCCTGCAACTCCAGGCCCAACAGTTACTTGTCTGAGAGTAATTGGCAGAGTGGTTATTTAGCATGATCTGCTGCCTACTGATTGTAGCTCTTATATTCCCATGACTGGTAATGTCATTAGATTAATTAGGGTGCAAAATACTTAGTTTTCCAAAATCAGTCAATTGTCTTTGAAGAACCTTTTAAAGTGGAAGAGATAATGTTGAGCTGCTACAGATGTTATTACTCAACATGATAAAAAATAGGCATTTCTGGTTTAGACTGAGTCATAGGTCTGGATCTTACTGCCCCTGACAGGTGTGGTTTCGGTGGGTTAGGCACAAAAATTAGATCAGCCAACTGCCTCCCCACCTTCCCCTCTTGACCCCATGCCCATCATATGCAGTGCCGGGAATCGGGCCCACTGGCCCAGCCTTTGGCCCACTGAGGGCCAAATTGCCAATCCTGATCCTGCCGCCAGCGGGGGACTGGAGCATTGCGGCGCCAATCCCTATTTTTCTCAAACACCCGATTCTCCACCACCTCGGGGACCCCACTACAGGTGCCGGGCGGCGGAGATTCCAGTCCAGAGTTTCAGTGTGACTGGTTGGCTCACAGTGTAACAAGCATCTGGATGGGTTGTTGCTTTCACTCTGGGATCTGACCTGTCCAGTATTAATATCAGCTAACATCGTAACAGTACAAAGGCTTGGATGTCCAGAATCCTCACCACAATCCTAGGATGTTTTCACCAATTATTTCTTGGTTAACATATTAGTAAAGTCAAACCATTGCGTTTGTGTATCTGTTTAAAGAAGGCCGTGGAGGGCAAGTCACTGAGTGTATTTAAGACAGACGTTCTTGACTAATAAGGGGATCAGGGGTTATGGGGAGAAGGCAGCAGAATGGGGGTGAGAAACATATCAACCATGATCGAATGGCGAAGCAGACTTGATGGGCCGAGTGGCCTAATTCTGCTCCTATGTCTCATGGCCTTCTGAGCTTAAATAATTTATTTTCAGCTCCCAGCTCATTCCAAAGGTAGAATTTGCCACCACACAGGGGTAGCTGAGATGAATAACTTAGATAAATGTATGAGGAAGCTAAATAGGTACATGAGGGGTACTGAATAAGAGATTAGGCTGGTGGGTTAGATAAAATAGGTTGGGAGGTTTATGTGGAGCATGAACACTGGTGCAGGCCATTTCGACCAAAAGGCCGATGGTTCTGTGCCATTAAATTGCTATAATTGTATGTAAAGTTGCAACACTATAGTCCAGTTCTCCAACCAATACTTCCTGCCGGGTGCATCTGAAATGAAATGAAATGAAAAATGAAATCATGGAACCTTTCCTGTTAAACTGCGGGTTTTGAAATTTCTGGAACAACTTTTTTACTCGTTTATTTATTCTCTTCATTGTATCCCTCTGCACTCACAAAAAAAATCAGACCAGAGATGGGATTAATTGTACAGCTGCAAGTAGTATCATTTCAGTGATGGTGCTTTGTTCCGAGATCTAAAAGACCTAGAAAGCCTTTTTGCTTTGTAAAGTTCAGGGGCCTTTTCTATTGTAGCCTTCTCACCCCTGCAGTTTAGGAAGTCAGAATTATCAATTTAGAAATAGCTGCAATGGCATTTACACCCTGCGTCATCTTTGCTGTACTTTTCAGCATTAGCCTTCTATTGTAATCCTTCACAACAACACTGTTGCTTATTGCTATAATTCAGCTGGCAGAGGACTGGGAGAGGACTGGGAGATAGGGCATGTTCAATTGGGTGGAAAGGCACAGGTTGCAGAGTCCATCGACTTCCTGACTCCCCCCAGGGTAAGCAAATGAAAGGGTTGTTTCGAGTCTAGATGACCCTTTGACAAAGGGTCACCTGGAATCGAAATGTTAGCTCTTTTCTCTCCCTACAGATGCTGCCAGACCTGCTGAGATTTTCCAGCATTTTCTTTTTTGGTAAGCAAATTAAAAGTCATTTCAGGGCATCATCCCACCCTGATGGTATTCTACCATGGTGGCAGCGAATATGCTACATGAGCAGGCCTTCAGGTACATCCTGGCGAAATGCCTGTGGGCTGGAAGCAGCCATCTTGGTCAGGTACCATACACCCAATGGAGGGCCCACACTGACAGCAAGGGTTGTCCCTGTTGGAAGATGACCCACCCTACCACACTGCCCACACCACACCACCCCCCCCCCCCTCCTCACCCCACACCCCCGCCACCCACCAAGGCCTGCCTGACTAGCCCTGGCAAGCCTGTCCCACCTACTTCTCCTCTGGGACCTCCATGGCTTCTCCTCGATCTGGGCCTCCCAACAGTGGCCGCTGCTCCCAGAAGAAGGATCTTTATCCTGAAAACCATGAGAATCATGACAGCAGGCAGTTAAGTACCTGAATGGGTTTGATCCCATCAGGGCTTCAGGAAATGGCCACAGTCGAATTGCCACAGTCTCCCCAGCTGGTGGACAGGGTTACTGCTGTGGCCGTTAAGTTCCGCCCACAAACCCTTTCTCTCTGCAAAGGTGATTCATGATCATCTGAATGTTTCCAGCATTTCCTTCCTTGTTTCCGATTTCCAACATTTGCAGTACTGTACTTTTGTTTTAATATTAACCAAATTCTTCGTTTTGAGTCACATATATGGATTTATTTTAAAATGTCTAATAAGGATGAGTACCTTATTCCAGAGGCTTTCCAAGTGTAACATACTTATCTCCAGATCCCTTTAGGCTAATTATAATATACCATGACCAAGTCCCTAATGATCTCAGAAATACAGTAAAGCCTCTTACCGCAAAGATAATTAGTTTTATATTGTATTAACTCTTAATGAAAATGACTCGCAGAAAAAAAGACTCTAATCCCTATTGCCTTGCTAAGGCACTGATCATTGCTGGGATTCTGTCCCATGGGTGTTAGTAGTCCTCTGATAGCTACTACACATGGCCACTCTCCACTTGTCAACTTAGCAGTGATATTGGTGCTGGCTTCCCCACTGACCACATGTATAGAACAATAGAACACGGAGATAGTTATTCTTCTTTCTCTGAAGAGAAACTATCCTTCTATTCCTTTCTCCTTCGTCTTGCTTCCCCATTTGATAACATCCATGTTGTTTATTTGTGTAATTACAATGTAAGCAGGATGTGCAAGGTGGACAAGAAAAGATGAGTTAACATTTTGAGTCCAATACGACTCTTTTGGACTCAAAACATTGGGCACGATTTTCCCAAAAGGGAACAAAGTTTAGCACCGAGAAACATGTCTATTCAACGGGACCCGCATTGTATAAGTGGACTGGACAGTGACCGCGCGGCTAAGGCCTCATATAGTACAATGGGGAGCTCTGCTCATCAGACCTCCAAGGCCCCCAAAATGATGCCCAATCCCCCCCCCCAGGCTCCCACCTCCAACACCCATACCAGGCACCCCCAGCCAGATCACGCAAGTACGGCACTAATGCCAGCTTGGCACTGCCAACCTCAGCCTGGGCAGTGCCAGGCTGGCACCTAGGTGGCACTACCAGCATGTTCAGATGGCACCAGCAGTGCCAGGGCATTATCCTGCCCAAAGGGCATGCAGCTGGGGGCCTCCGATCCCCTGGACGACCCTTATGAGTGAAGTTCTGTCTGGTCAGGACCAGTGCTGAACAGCACTCATCCAAAGTGTCTAAGGCAAAGGGAATGAATCCCAAAGCCTCAGGTACCTTGGGGATCTGCACTTTAGACTGAGGCTAGCTGTCTCGCTCTCATATGTAGATTTGGTAAAAAGTGATCCCGCCCACAATGGGCAGGATGTATTTATTTATTTATTTTTAAAATTGTTTTATTTATTTATTTTAAATTTAGAGTACCCAATTCATTTTTCCAATTAAGGGGCAATTTAGCATGGCCAATCCACCTACCCTGCACGTCTTTGGGTTGTGTGGGTGAAACCCACGCAAACACGGGGAAAATGTGCAAACTCCACACGGACAGTGACCCAGAGCCGGGGTCGAATTTGGGGCCTCGGCGCCGTGAGATGGGCAGGATTTATATCACAACGTCTCGTGAGATTGCATTGGATCTCGCAAGGCGTGGTGAGCCAGGTAGATCCCGGGAGTGGCGCCTTCCGGCTTTCATCGGCCACGCTGCGCCATGGCGAGCTGCTCCTCTGGCGCAGTGTGGCCATTGGATTGCGCCCATTAACTCTGTTTCTCTCTCCCCAGAAGCTGCCAGGCCTGCTGAATTCTTCTGGAACTTTGTTTTCATTTCAGTCGGCAACATCAGCAGTAGTTTGCTTTTAGGAAATGGTGAGTGTCTTCCCTTTCTGCCCAGTCAGGCTATTTAACTTCTTCTGACACGGTCATACACATCTGGGGGCAAGGGAGCTGGGACCCACGCAGACTAAGTGATAATCCAGACAGACCTGGAAAAGGTCACACGCAGGATTCTGTGCTACCTGTCTTCAATCTCAGCTACAACCTGGAGGTGTTCATCACGGAGGTCTGTCGTCTTCTGCTCGATGGCTGCCTGCTCAGCTGCCCTCTGAGCGGTCATTCATTTTCTGATACATGATGAAAATGCTGGTGAAATGTGCATGAATTAATTTAAGAACGATTGCAGCACTCTTTGTCATCTATACCTGTCCCGCAGGGGCCTTGCTGAAGAGCATGGATTGAGGGGGCGCTTCTCAAAGCTCCACTTTGTTTTTCTTTATCCTTTCATGGGATGGGGTCATTGCTGAGAAGACCAGCCCTTGTTGTCCACCCCTAATTGCCCTTGAACAGAACGACTTGCTCTGCCACTTCAGAGGGCAGATGAGAGTCTCCCCAAGTCTGGAGTCGCACGTGGGCCAGACAGGTAAGAACAGCATATGTTTCGTTCCCTGCCGATACATTGATCGACGATCGTTTCCTGGTCGTAATTACTGAGATGAGTTTGTATTTCAGATTTTCTAATTGAATTTAAATTTCACCAGCCGCCATGGTGAGATTTGAACCAATGTCTCCAGCCTCGGCCTCTGGATTACTCGCCCTGTGACATTAGAATGTGAAACCTCCACCTCCCCACGGTCCTGGTAACTTGGTATGCACCTGAGCGTACCAAGGAAGCTTGTATGTAGCGCCCTCCGCAGCTCACCGCCAGATGCAACAATTTTCTTGAAAGGATTAATGCCACTGTCAATCAAATTGA
Source organism: Scyliorhinus torazame (assembly GCF_047496885.1). Classification (NCBI taxonomy): domain Eukaryota; kingdom Metazoa; phylum Chordata; class Chondrichthyes; order Carcharhiniformes; family Scyliorhinidae; genus Scyliorhinus; species Scyliorhinus torazame. The sequence goes on along the minus strand of NC_092721.1, from coordinate 28,526,959 downwards.
GGGCATTTCTGATCACTGTTTCAAAGAACAAACCGGAGGAGGAGGTGGAAGCAGGGACGATAGTGACATTTAAGGGGCATCTTGACAAATACATGAATAAGATGGGAATATAAGATGGACCCCGGAAGTGTAGAAGATTTTAGTTTTGACAGGCAGCATAGCCGGCGCAGGCTTGGAGAAGGGCCTATAGTTGAGATCTTACGATCGCTTTGCAGTCTTATAGATCTTCTTCTGTTCTTGAACATTTTCTCCTGTGGGTGCTTCAGTCTCTTATTCAGCCAGTACACCTGACCCGATCACAGCGACAACAGTAAGAACAAAAGCTATTCTTTTTGCCGCTTTGCAATACGCGGCCAAACATTTGCCCCATGTACAAGCAGTTAGAAGTTGAATTTGTGTGCAAAATGGCTGTCAGGACTTTGATCAGGAACGGCAAAATAGCCTGTTCCAATGCGATAAGCTCTATTTAATAAGCTTAACTGGTGTTTATCCAACAGATTCACCAATCTGCTCCAACAGCTGAATCTTGTGTCAGACTGTAAATCTTCATTCATAACAGATGAATGAGTCTATGCACAGAGGCATACTATTTCCAGATGTTCCAGAGAGAAAGGTCAGGAGGTCCATTGAGAAGGCCACAATACAAACTTCAGCAACATATCAAAAGGCAGAGGGGCAAAGAAAAATCTGAATTTAAGCAAGACACTCTTGCAATATTGTAACAGTAAGAGGACTGCCAGGAAAGAAGTGAGACCGGAATGGATGTCAATGAGCATAAAGTGAAGGATGAAAGAGAATGCTTTGTGTAATTAACAATTCTTGAAGTCTTCACAATGGTACCATGCCCTCAATTAGCAGAGATAATCTAAGCAAAATAATGGATTTCAGCGCCGCAAGAAATGTATTAATGACTGGAAGCAAAAAAGTATCCTTGAGATGGATTTTATTTATTCCAGTGGAAAAACAGAGAGTAGGGAAGGGGTCTGTGATGTGGTGGCAATTATGAGGTTGTTAGGTTGCATTTTAAACTAGATAACATCGCACCCTTATTCAAAAACAGAATCAGTGTAACCCATCAGGCTAATGTCACGATGGGAACAATTATCAGAAGAATAATTAAAGATTAGCTGGATGTTAATGAGCTGAAAAATGATATCAGATTACATGGAGTTTACTGTACAGAAAGAGATCATTCACTCTGACTGGTCTATGTCAGTGTATATTCTTCACAGGAGCCACCTCCCAATTCTTTGTCTAACCCTATCAGCATGCCCTTCTTTTCCTTTGTCCATCATCTCTTTATCCAGCTACCCCTTAAATGCTCGTGGCCTCACCCGCTCCCTGCTGTCGAGTTCTACATTCTTGCCACTCATTTAATAAAGATATTTCTTCTGAAGCCCTGTTCGATTAGGAGTGGCTATTTTATATTTATGGCTCCTAGTTTTGGATTCTCTCTCGAAAGGAAACATCAGGGGCTGGATTTCCCATTTCAGCGGGTAAGTAATAATAATAATAATAACAATAATAATAGTGCCGGCTCGAACAGAAAATTCGTGGGAGTTCTACGACAAAAAAATCGGCGTCGACCCCTCACCGATCCTGGAATCGGTGAGGGGTTAACAATGGTGCCGTGTGAAACTCCCGGCTCCCGCGGCGATAACAGGTGGAGAATGGCCGCGTCCCTGGCCGCGCATGCCGACGACCTGCAGCGGTCATGCCGTACAACATGCCACCGGCCGTGCGCGGACCCGACCCACCCCACCACTACACAGGCCACCCCCCCCACCAGTCACCCCAGCCCCCGCGGAAGCCCCCCCCCCCCCAGCCAGCGGCATGGATCCCGGACGAGTGTGGCGGTGCTGGACGCAGTCTGCAGCCAGCACGCCGGGTTCCCGACCACTGAGAACACACACGTCTCGCGCTGTCAGCAACTTGGTCCATTGGGGACGGAGCCTCACGGGAGGGCCTGCCGATGATGCGCCAACGCCATTGCAACGTTGCGCCAGCGCAGTCGGGTAACGGAGAGTCGGCCCGCCCCAGGGGTTCTTCTGACCAAAACATGAAAACTGACACTAAATGGGCACAGCGCTCATGAGGTTAAAATGTTTGTAAATCGGAATTCAGCACACGATTTTGGTCCTAATTGCTAATTGCCATGATTTGAATTTATCCGGAGGTGCTAAACCAGAAACCTGCAGGTTCGCACTCAAGTGTTGATGCAATGTAGTTTTTGTGGAGTGCGCTGGCTGGCACATTGCAGCATCTTGCAGAATGGATCAGTGACTGAGGGACAGGGAGCACCCATTCTCACACCTTGACCTCCAATGTCTCTTTCCTACAACAGCTGGCCTTCTTGGCTTGCATCCTCTTCCCATTCGTCACCCAGACAAAGGGGGACCCTCTGACAATATTCCAAAGACCAAGGAATGTCTTCCTGTTTGTGTCTCCGATAGGATGTACAATAAGGTAGCATTTATTTAGTGGGTTTCCGCCAGGTGCCCTGATCTCCTCCCACAGTCCAAAGCTGTGCAGGTTAGGTGGATTGGCCATGCTAAATTGCCCCTTAGTGTCCATGGATGCGCAGGTTAGGCGGTTATGGAGGATAGTGCTATTTGGGCAGGGAGTGGGCCTAGGTAGGGTGCTGTTTCAGAGGGTCAATGCAGACCCATTGGGCCAACTGGCCTCCTTCATAGAATCACCAGATCATGGAATCCCTGCAGTGAAGAAGGAGGCCATCCCACTCCGCAGAGAATTTTCCATATAAATTTTGCTCACCTGTAAGTGATGTCTTGGCAAAGTATCCCAAAAAGTTCCCCAATGATGTCTTCTTCACAGCTCCATCAGCAAGGAACATTAAACGATAAGAATCCCTTTAATTACCACTGGAAATCAAAATCAATGTCCAGTTTACTCCCAAACAGCCTGAACAGGCTTACCCGAAACCATTGGAGACAGTGATACCTGCTTGTTTCCAACCATGTCGTTTCCGAACAAGAAATCAATACCTTCAAAGGGTAAAGAAGAAATGACACTCACAGTAACAGGAGCAGTAATTAAGCCACATTTTAAATCAACCTAAATGCCTTACATTTGTTACATTCAATCCTATTTGCCACTTCCCTGCTCACTTGATCAGTCCACTGATACTTTCCTGCAGTCAACAACTTTCTTCCTCACTATCAACCACGCAGCCAATTGTTGTATCATGTGCAAATTTCTTGCCACCAATATTTAAGTCTAAGTCATTGACATAAAAAGCAAGGGTTCGAGTACTGAGCCCCACAGAAAGCCCACTGGAAACAACCTTCCAATTACAAAAAACACACATCAGCCATCACCTTTTGCTTCCTGTTGCTGAATTAATTTTGGATCCAACTTGTTGCTGGCTCTTAGATCCCTTGGTCTCTATTTTCCTGGCTAGTCTGCCATCTGGGACCTTGTCAAAAGCCTTACGTAAATCCATGTAGACTATATCAAATGCATTTTGCTCATCTGTCCTCCTTGTTACTTCTTCAGAACACTCAAACAAGTTAGAAAGATATGACCTTCACATAATATACCCATACTGACTGTCTTTGCACAGCCTGTGCCATTTTAATGATGATTTGTACTGTCCCTTCAAACCAAAAACGCATGTCTTACTGAAAAGTTCAATATGTCCGTAGTGGGGCTATGATCCTTGTCATGACAGTGTGCCACCTTGTCCTGGACGAAAGAAGCCAGGATGTCAGTGATTGTGTTGCACTGTTTATTGGGTGGTGTTCCTGCTGCAGTCTAATTAGCTTGAGTTGTGCGGCGTGAAAACCGGGCCAAAGACTCCGGCATCAACGGCCCCGATAGTGAGGAATTCTCATCTTTCTAGAGGACTAGGTTGCCGCCGGAGTCGTCCCCACTGCTCCAGCCGGCGGGGAACGACCCGCGCAAGCATGCGCGGAACGGCCGGCGTGATCTCGCGCATGCACGGAACGGCCGTCGTATTTACGCACATGCCTTCTCCGCACCTGCCCCCGGGCAATATGGCAGAGCCCTATAGGGGTCCGGCGCGGAGGAAAGAAGACCCTCACGGAACCAGCCCGCCCGCAGCTCGGTAGGCCTCGATCGCGGGCCAGGCCACCGTGGGGGTCCCCCCGGAGTCGGATCCCCACCCAGGATGGCCCCCGCACACTTACCTGCCAGGTCCCGCCATGTGTGAGGTGAGTAATCCCCACCAGCCCATCGGGGCCCGGAGATTCGCCGGGGGGAATCGCTGTCAACGGCCCCCAACCGGCGTGGCGGGAATCCCGCCAGTGCCCAAAAAACGGCGCCGGAGAATAGGGAAGCCGGCGGCGGGGCGGGATTCGCGCTTTCCCCCCGGAGATTCTCCGACCCGGTGCAGGGTCGGAGAATACTGGCCCAGGAGTTTACCTTGCTGTCCGCTTGCTCCAATTCCCTTATAAATGTGGTCGCTGAGGGCCTGCTGACCTACATGGAACCATGACATCTTGCTCCTGCCCATTTCCACTTCCGCACCCTACATGCTGGAATGTTGTCCCTGCCCTCATCTTCAATTTATCACCATTATAATTGGCAGCCATATTCTTCTGGGCACTTTCCCTTTAAGGACAGTTGCCTTCTAAAGTGTAGGCTGACTGCTGCGTGTTGCTTGTGTACAATGCAACAGGGCTCCTCGCTGAGCGCCGAGGCAACTGGCAGGATTAAGAAGAAGACAGCAGTGCAGGACCCATCCAGCAGGTTGAGGTAGGTTCAATTTTGTGCGGGGCCCAGCTCAATTTGTAAAAACATGGGCAAGTCACAAAATGCTCTCAATAATCAGGGCACCAAATTCCTCACCCCTCTTCTTTTGCCACTATAGAGCAGAAAACATATGATATTTTCTGACCGATTTCTAGAATGCCAACAGAGACTCATGCTCCTTTCTTTCTTTTCAATACTTTCAGAATGTCCTCTAAATCTGACAGCAGGTCTGCAGTTGTTGGCATTTGACATGTGAAAAGGTTGAAGTTCTTTGGCAAGTGTTGCCTGGATTAAGCATGGCTTATATCCATCATTGTCACACTGTTAAATCTGAACTTTTGGCTGAAAGTTTACTGCTTTCAATAAGACCTGAAGAAAAGTTTAAGAACTTAATCCACCTCAATAACATCTTCAGCTATGGAGGAAAAAATTGCTGTCAGACAGAGCACCTGCTCTTTCTAGGAAGCAATTCTGAGTAGGAAAAAAACATTATAGAAAAAATGTGGTCAGGCAGGACACCTGCTCAAAAGAGGAAGCACTTCAGAGTTAATGGGCCATGAAATGCTATAAAAACAAACAAAGCTAAACTCTCCTAAAAGCAGGCATTCTGCAACATTGGAAACATCGAGGCTCGTCAAAGTCAACAGGGTATGAAATTGAATGTAAATGACCAGATACAAAGGGATAAAAGCAGGCATGTTGCAACAGTGAAACCACGGAGCCTATTGAAACTTCAAGGGGTGTGAAATGCTTCTCCAAGAGACGAGCTGCAGAATGGCTCGGTTCTGTGAGTGGGTTTTAGGACAGACAGGCTGTGGCTGTGCTATGTCCGGTTATGGTGTTAAACATGAAATGTAGCAGGTTTCAAGGCTTTCAAGACCCAAAGTGACCATCTTCCTGGCGGAGAACACTGGCCCCCTCCATCCAGCCCAAACCCCTCAACCCCCAGTTCCCTTGAAGGAACCCCCATGGCATCTGGCCAGTGGCTGTTGTGCTCTTGTGCGACCTGGAGGCAAGTGAAGAGGGGTATTCACCTCCTTGCTCCCCCTCAGAGTCCATGGTGCCTGGTCCCTGCTTTTAAGGAGCAGTGATGATTCATATCCAGGTGAATTCCTGCTGGGATGGGGCAGGAGAATACTGGGAGGTCATTGCATTTGACTTTAATCTAACGACTGAGATTAAAATGAATGCAAATGAGCTGTGATCACTCATGTTGGATTGGGCCGGGAACATCAGAAACTGTTTTGCGCCCAGCACAAATCGCGTCTCTACGGAATTCTCCTGACATGGCGGGATTTGCGCCAATCACAATGTGGCTTGAGAATCCCCCCCCCCCCCAATAAATTCATATTATTCCATCTTTAACCGAGGAAAGTTGGTCTGAGTAATTCTCTGCAACCTCGGCACATAAATGGTGGGTCACTTACAAAATTGGCAAAACACATCTCTCTCTCAATTCTTAATGAAAACCTTGTATGGTCAAACAAGGAGTGGGAGAGGAGGGAATTCATTTCACTCGTCATCGTCTGGTTGTAATAATATTAATTCCATTTATTTGCCTTAGTTCTGTACGTCTTGACTCACAAGAAAAATATGTCAAACTTATTGTGACATGTTCAAATGAGTTAGCCCCAACAGTCTTTCCTGGGAGAGGATTACAGATTTCCACTTCCCTGTATGGAGAAGCGATTTCTCACAGCACAGCAGGATAGCCTAGTTTTACTTTTAAGGTAATTCACTAATGTTCTTGACTCCCCATGCTAGCCCTCCCCACCACCACCACCACCCCTCCCCCACCCCACCCACCCAGCTCTTACCCGAGGAATGAATTTCCTTAATATTCTACACTCGAGGAAATACAAACCTATAGACTGGCTATAAGTTTAGCTGCAAAATCCTCACAGCATCTGTTAGCTGCCACATAGTTTCAGGATTTATAAGATTCGCCAAATTCAAGTCATCCTGACAACATACAGTGGTTACAGTTTGCGACTTGTAGTAATATTGTGCACATATTTTCATCTGTATCTGAAGATGTAATTGAAGTTAATTCAGTTTCAAACCTTTCTGCAGGTCTAATCGTATTCAGTAAACTTTCAAATAAAAATTTAGACTTGACAGTGTGACAATGATGGATATAAGCTCTGCTTAATCCAGTCAACACTCGACAGCGAACTTCAGCCTTTCCACAGGTCAAATGGCAACAACAGTAGATCTGCGGCACAAGTTCGCGAACATTCTGAAATTATTGCAGAGTAATAAAGGAACAGCAGCTTCTAAGATTTGGGGAGTTTCAAGGTATAAAGCCATTTTACATAAAATCACAAGTTCTGAATGTTTAATCCATAGCAAAGCAGTCCTCCATTGTGCTTGACCTAACAAGGTACAAATGACTAGTCTTTGTGAATTAAACAGAATTTATTAAGAAAAATGTAAAACATACTGAATAAGATGCAGTGAAGAGAGCATGCAAATACATTCGTCTCCAAGGTCCCAGGATTCCTTGAATGCTGACAGCATAGCCAAAATCTATTTTCTTTTGTCCACAAGAAATGGTGAACAATGTCTCAGAAGAAGTATAAAATTAAAGCAATGGTAAAACTGTGCCAACAAATATTATGATTATCTAACTTTCATCCTTCATTCTCATTATTCCTTCTCCCTTAATGGGAAGGTGTCCAAATTACCCTTTTTATTACTTATAGGTGAGTGTCAGCCCACCTTTGTAGCCCCTGCTTCATGGGTTGTAAACTGAGGTGGAGCTCAATCTCTTATTCCCTTAGGCATCAGAAGTTTACATTTCATTGCAAACAAATTCTTGTCACATCCTCTTGTCAATCGTGCACCAATCTCAAGCATTCACATGAACATGCTCCAACCCATTCCTACAAATACTAAAACCATTAAGAATAAATGTTGAAAATGTTAATGTCAGAAAATAAGGTTTTCCCTCTGGTACAGATCAATTAAAGCAATGCATGGTTTGTATAAAGATAAGGGGCTGGAGTCTGTGGTCCCCCAGCCGCATGTTTCCTGGCAGCGCGTCATTCACTGGCGGCGGGATTCTCTACTCCCGCTACTTGTCAATGGGATTTCCAATTGAAGCCACCCCACGCCACTGGGAAACCCGCAGGTGGGTTGTACTGCTGGTGGGAACAACGAATCCCAATGGCCGGAGAATTCGGACCAAATCTCAAACTCAACCCTTTTAATAATTCGGGGGGGGGGGATTCAGGATCAGGCTACTGAGTTGGATGATCATCCATGATCATAATAAATTGTGGAGCAGGCTGGAAGGGCCGAATGGCCTCCTCCGGCTCCTATTTTCTATGTTTCTATGTTTCGAAGCAGACAACCTGTTCAATTCAGACTCAGAGGCACTGATTAAAGTCACAGACTGCATTTAAGTGTGATTCTTTACAAGGAACTATCTTCCTGTTCCCCCAGTCACCTTGATTGTTAATTGTCTGACAGAAATTTAAACTGAACTACTTAAAACGTAGCTAACTTAAACATTCATAAACATTAGTTCACCCCACATGAAGCCCCTAGAAATGTAACACGATTATTAGAATTGTATATCTCACACTGCTGGTGTGACTCTCACTTGACATTAGAGTAGGCCACAGAAAAAAAGAGTACAACAGCACAGGTCAGATTCTGAACCCTTCCCCAAACCACCATTGCTTTAGTAGGGCAGCCCTGGAACATTTAGCCACTGTGTAATCTGCTACAAATCTTCAAGATGCTTTGAAACTTGCAAATCCAACTCAAGCCTTCAACAATAATTTGAGGATGCACTATGATTCCTTGTCAACCCAGATGTAAGGGGACAATTCCCATATTAGGGGCAAAATGCTGAAATATAAGCAAATTTCTTGAGTTATAATTGCGAAATATATTTCACATTTGTTTTAATCAGCAAGTGCCTAGTTTTTATTTTATTTTTTAAATTTAGAGTATCCAATTCATTTTTTTCCAATTAAGGGGCAATTTAGCGTGGCCAATCCACCTAGCCTCCACATCTTTTGGGTTGTGGGGGCGAAACCCACGCAAACACGGACAGTGACCCAGAGCTGGGATCGAACCTGGGGCCTCGGCGCCGTGAGGCAACCGTGCTAACCACTTGCACCACCGTGCTGCCAGCAGGTGCCTAATTAATATAATTAGCACATCCCGAGCAGAGTAAGGACGTGTTCAAAATTCAATTTGAGGATCAGAAGTTTCCACAATATTTTATCCAAAAGAAAATTGTGTGGCTCACAAAATTGCAACAGTAAGAAGGCAGTGATTAGCTTAATGTTCAAACTAATGTTCTGTCACGGTTGGTGCTCTGCATCAGACTTCACTCTTTGAGCTACTCCAATGCGAATCGAGGAATGAAAATTGTAAAAATTAATGTGCAGCAGCAATTCAAATGGAGCACCTTAATGTATCAAAATCATGACAATTCTGGCAACAGCACCTATTATTTCCATATCACACTCATTGAAAGGATTTGTTATAATGCTTTAGTAGGCAACCATTCCTGTCACCAGCTCAGAATGTGTAAATTAAACTCACAACAGGAGATAGCAGTTAAAGGGTTAAGATTACAATCTACGTTCCCTCTATAAACGGACATCATACCCCATGCAAAAGTGAACTTCCATTCTCCTTATGAAGCAAAACATGACCTTGTTTGAAATAGGTTGAGATGGCAGGCCATGGGGCAAATAATTAACTTCTTTTTTTTTTAACATAGAACATACAGTGCAGAAGGAGGCCATTCGGCCCATCGAGTCTGCACCGACTCACTTAAGCCCTCACTTCCACCCTATCCCCATAACCCAATAACCCCTCCTAACCTTTTTGGTCACTAAGGACAATTTATCATGGCCAATCCACCTAACCTGCACGTCTTTGGACTGTGGGAGGAAACCGGAGTCCCCGGAGGAAACCCACGCAGACACGGGGAGAACGTGCAGACTCCGCACAGACAGTGACCCAGCGGGGAATCGAACCTGGGACCCTGGAGCTGTGAAGCAACAGTGCTAACCACTTGTGCTAAAGTGCTGCCCTATTTCTGGTCAGGTATGAACTCAAAATGGTGCAGAGCTTTACTGTGGACTCTTAGGGAGCGTTGCGGCTGGCACAGATCCGGGCACGCTTGTTAAATAGAGGGAGAGGGCAAAATCGAGATCTGCGTCGGTGCGAACCAGTTCGCTACCTAACCGTAACTCTCATGGCGGCGTGTTCTGGAGCCTGACCAAACGTGGCGAGAAGATCATTGACACCAATTGAGACTAATTTCCATCTCATCAACGAGTTGGAAGTCCAATGTCAATGACCTCCCAGGAATTAACCGGCTCCCCAGCGAGAGAGCCCGCAGTCATTTAGAATTCCTTCTTGAAAATGTGAAGTTGGTGCGATGGCTGCTGAAGGTAACTGAGGAGGGGTGTCACCATTTCCAGGATCTGCTGCCCCAGAGCTCAGGGAGACTGCTTGGGAGAGGGGGGGGGGGGGGTTGGAAGGGAGGATGGGCCCAGTTGGGGGGCTGGGTGTCATAGGCAGGTGGTCACCCTGGGCTAGGGGGGGGTGAGGGGCTCAGCATCTGAAGGGCCTACAAGCCATCCTCCATTATTGTGGAAACCCATATAAGGGGCAACTGCAGCTTCCAGGATGGAGACCTGCTCTTGGTTATATGCTGCAGGTCACTTTAACTCCCTCTGACTGTGAGCAGCCCCCAGCTGCACAGCAAAAGGCGACTGCTAATAAGAAATACAGCTCCCAAGTGCATTCTTGTGGGCACATGTGCCATGTCTCAGATGATTGTTATTGGCCAGCATTCCAATCAAACTGTGAGGCCTGGACACTTTGCCTGAACCCTGGATGTGTCAGCACCACAGCGGCAGTGACCAACAGTCAAACACAGAGAAGCTGGGCCTCAGCACTGGGCATATCCTTGCTACCAAAGACTGGGGGTCTGAATCAGAGGAGAGCACCCGAGCACGATCTCCCTAATGGTACCAGCAGGGGTCTGAGGTCGGGGGTCTAAGGGCTCCTACTGTGGCCAGGAGCGAGGTGTTCCAGCACACGGCTGCCCTCACAGTGCTGGTGCCCAGGCAGCCAGAAGCAGGAGAAGGCGACAGCAACATTGACACAGCCTCAAGGCGGCATCCCATGTGCAGGGGGCTGTCGCACACCCTGAAAACCCAACCGCCCATCAGACCGAGGAGTGACCCAATGGGGGACGCCAGTGATGGCCCAAGGTGAACAGGCGCCATTGACTGTTTGAGTAGATGATGGACAGCATGTGCCGCAAGAGGCTCTGTCTCAGGAAAGAGACAGTGCAGCAGCTGTACCATGTTCTTGCAGAAGTGGCACCCTGTACAGGAGAAGGACATCCACTCCCAGTGGCCGTGAATGTCGTCACAGCCCTGGATTCTTTGCCACCACATCAGTGGTTAGCACTGCTGCATCATGACACCAGGGACCCGTGTTCAATTCCACCTCGGGTGACTATCTGTGTGTGGAGTTTGCATCTTCTCCCTGGGCCTTCGGGGGTTTCCTCCGGGTGCTCTGGTTTCCTCCCACAGTCCAAAGATGTGCAGGTTAGTTGGATTTGCCCTGTTAAATTTCACCTTAATGTCCGAAGATGTAGGGTAACGCAGGGTGCTCTTTCAGAGGGTCGGTGTTGGCTTGATGGTCTGAATGGCCTCCTTCTGAAATGTAGGAATTCTATGAATTCTATGATAATTTCAGGGCTCGAGCGGGGACTTGTGCAGCATGGTTCAATCTACAGCCTACAAGTGCATCTATGAGGTCACCGATGTCATGTATGCTAGGGCAGATGACTATATCAACTTTGCGCTGGACCAAGCCCATTAAAATGCCCGGGCAGCTGGGTTCTCTGCCATCACAGGGTGCCTGAGGTCCAGATGGTAATTGATGGCATGCATGTCACCTAGCCTGCATTGGGGCATCAAGGTGTTCCCTTCATGAACAGGAAGGAGTTCCACTCCCTGAATGTTCAACACATGTGCGACCACCGTCTCCGGATCATGCACGCGTGTGCACGCTTCCCAGGGAGTGTGCATGACAGCTACATCCTGGGACACTCGGTTGTCCCTGGTGTCTTCGAGGACCACCCCAGAATGACGGGTTGGCTCTTGAGTGATAAGGGGTACCCGCTGAGGCCCTGCTGATGAAGCCAGTCAGGAGGCCAGAGACTAATGCGGAGACCCAAAATAACAAGGCCCATGTGGCCACATGTCATTGAATCGTGCATCAGACTGCACAAAATGCACAATGCCTGGACCGCTCTGATTTTGCACCCCACAGGGAGTCTCCCGCATTGTGGTGGTCTGCTTTGTCCTCCCTAACTTGGAGAAGAGATATGCGGTCTTGTCTGAGGAGAATGAGGAGGAGCCGAATGAGGAAGGGGTGGAGGTCGAGCCCGGGAGGATTCTTAGGAGCAGCCTGAGGCTGGCAAGGGTCTGGCATGCCCGGAGGGCCAAGAAGTCCCTCATACTCATCTGCTTCTCACAGGACGAGTCTTTGACCTCTTTCCATCAGCCCCCCCCGCCTCCACTGACCCTTCGACTCCCCATTTCCCCCACCCACCCCCATCTCCATCCTTTCCAACAATTCCCCAACCCTCCTGGATCCCCTCCCACCCACCCCTGCCAAGAAGGCATACGGCATGCTGGCCTTCATCGGCCAGGGCATTGAATATGAAAGTTGGCAAGGCATGTTACAGGACCTTAGTTCGGCTTCATTTGGAATATTGTGTACAATTCTGGTCGCCACACTACCAGAAGGATTTGGATGCTTTGGAGAGGGTACAGAAGCGGTTTATGAGGATGTTGCCTGGTATGGAGGGCATTAGCTATGAGGAGAGGTTAGAAAACTCGGTCTGTTCTCCCTCGAATGACGGAGGTTGAGAGGAGACCTGATAGAGGTCTACAAGATTATGAGTGGCACGGACAGAGTGGACAGATGCGAGGCAGGCTTTTTACACAGAGGGTGGTAAAGATATGGAACGCGCTGCCTGGGGAGGGGGTGGGAGCAGCTACGATAGCGACATTTAAGGGGCATCTAGGCAAATATATGAACAGGTTGGGAATGGAAGCATATAGACTCCATAAGTGCATACGGTTTTAGTTTAGGCAGGTACCGTGGTCGGCGCAGGCTTGGAGGGCCGAAGGGCCTGTTCCTGTGCTGTATTGTTCTTTGTTCAATCTTCTTCATCTTTCATGCTCTACCGCTACGCCTAGGTGTGTCCCCAGGATGCACATCGGAGGTGGAGATAGTGCTGCTTTCTGCGCCCTGTGGCCTTTGATGCACTTGGTGGATGTCCTCTGGAGGGCCTGGAGCCAGAGCGCGCTGGGTGACTTATCGGTGTCACTGGCATTACCATGCCACCCTGTTCTGCCTGCTGACCTTGAGACATACCAGTGTCAGGAGTGGGGATTTAGAAGAACTGGAGACCGCCGTCGTCTCTCTGATGGCTGGCCCCGGGTTGGCCTCCAGCACTTGCTCCGCCCTGTTGGTGCCTGTAGGGCTCTGGCAGTCTCGATGGGATGGAAGGGCAGCTGGAGTGAGCTCCAGAGGCCTCTGAGATAATTGGGTCCTGCCAGACCTGGCGGTTCCGTGATGGCGACGCCCTCAGCGATGGTACTCTACACTCTGCACTGCTCTGGTAATGTCCACCTGCGATTGGGACATGTCCTTCACTGAATTGGGGCATGCTCTGTAGCGACCCAGCAATGTCCAACTGCTTCTGCTACATGTCGGTCATTCACTGGGACATGATATCAGGGCCCTCAGTTGTCACAGACTGAGCCACAAGATGCTGACGTAGTGCTCCAGGCTCTCCAATGCGGTCGCCACCCTAGCAGTGTTGGCCTCAGTGCCACACATTGCCGATGCCAACTCCTGCGCCGTAGCCTTTGGGACTCCTCCAATCGGTTATGCACTTCCTGGAGATTGCTGACATCCCCTCCTGATCCGTATGCCCTAGTGTCCTAGTGTCTGCACCAGCTCTGGGATAACCTTGCCCAGAATCTCGGCATCTGACTGGGACACAGCTGAGTCCTGGGGTCCAGCAGACCTACAACTGCTGACTCCCTTGGATGGTCCGGCCCCAACCTGATGTGTATCAGCAACTGTGTGGTGCTCACCAGATTGTGCCCCAGAACCTGTCCACTCATGTCGTCCACTGAGATGTGTGTCTCTGCTCTGGTGGAAAGTGGGGATGACAGCTGTGATGCCTCGATGGTGGTCTGCACGGAGATCTCCTACGACGTGTTCTGTTAGGTGGTGAGGGGGTGATCCCGGATGGCCCGACCTCTCAGGTGAAGATTCTGCGAGAGAAGGGATAGATGGTCATTGAGAGGGAAGGATCATTAAGTGTGACATGAACAACTCATTTGAGACAGGTCATCTGGGTGAAGGGGCAGTGGATCCTCACCTCTGTGGCGCAGACCAACCTCACTGCCACGACTGCTTTCTCCTTCGTCAACCCCACGATTGCCAGGGCTCGTTCCTCATTGGGGGTGAGGACTTTGATATCTAGGACTCCACCGCCTGTCTGGACCCTTTCATGCCTATTATGGGATAGCTTCTCCTGCGGGGACAAAGAGAAGGTTTTGTGAGCTGTGATGCCAGGGGGCCAGTGTTACCTTACCCTTGCAACTTGGTGGAGGTCATTTTTCTTCGTACTGCATTCTACGGTGGTCCTGCTGGTCACACTACCCGAACTGACGGCTGCTGCCACTGCCTCTCAGGAGGACCTGCTGCTGGTCCTCCAACCCCCTCAGGGGCATCAGGATGGCCCGTCCTGCATCCATGCATCCAGAAGCCTGGCCAGGTAGGCATCGTGATAGTGGGGAGCAGGTCTCCATGGTTCCATGTCTGTGTGCTGACTGGGAGTGAGATGTAAGGAATGCTTAAAAACAGCTCCCCCTTGTTAGTGGGGAGCTGCCGAGATGCAAGTCCAGCGAATCGGATGGCGAGGGTGCCAGTATCTGCGGGAAGTTCGTGGGGGCTCACTTTCGGCACATTACGAGCAGCGATTCTGGCATCGGGAAAACACCCGGTTAATCGCACCTGAAATTACACTTCAAACGTTTTCCGTTAAATTGCTCACTTAATGTCCCAGACTGGCAGCTAAGTGGCACTCAGTCAGATTATATATGACAGGCTAATGACAACAAATCAAATTTATTAAGGAATAAGATTAACAAAGACAATTTAGTGGACTAGAACCTCAAATCAAGATCTTGTAACAATAAACAACTTGAAACTCTGGAAATTCTTGATCGTTGCACCTGTATTCTGGACATTTCTTTTTGATGAGGAGGTCTATGTGATATTGATCCCAAGCAAAGTCTTTAATTAATCTTTACCTATCTGGATGCACAGGGAAACATTCTTATAACATTAAGCAGGGCCGATCACCAATCCATCAGAGGGCCAAATTGGTAAATATCTGGGTTTTTTATTTTTCCGAGTAGAGAACGTATTCATTGATCGTACTCTCAGCCATCACAGGCTTCAAAGCCACACAGATTGCTGCAAATTAATTACTCAAAATAAAATCTGTTTCTAATTAAAAATGGAATTTCAGGTCCATATGGCGAAGTTAGGCTGCATGAGTAGTACTCACTATTTTAAATTTAGTTGTCTTTTTTTTGTGTACTCATACAATGCGTCACATATGTGTTTGTGGTTTTGATTCTGTGCCAAGGGGTTGAGTGTAACATTTAGAGCAGATTTTCCGCTCTGCACAGCTGCTGTATGCCAATCTGGTGCGGCATATCTCAAAAGTCGAATTCCCTGAATGCTCCAAACTGTCCTGGGCAATGCTTGTTTTTTTGTAAAAAACAAACATTTTATCTTTCCCGTGAAATATTCCATCTGTCCTTAGAACCCCTCTGGTCAGAAAAGATCCCGGAGCAGATCCTCATGTTAAAAGGTTTTGAGTGCATTTAGAGTTGAACATACAAGGACTTGAGGCAGGGGAGGACTTAAATGGCTCTTCCCATCTCATTATAACAGCAGCGATGAGGCCTGTACCTAGCACAGGCATAGATGCACAATGTAGGCTGCCTCTGGAAATACTGGGACGGTGCATGTAGGACAATTGCCTGACAGACTGGACTGAATAATACTTAGAGGCAGGGAGTGATAGGTGGAGTCGAGATTCTCCATGACGACTGTCCCATAGCCATAAAGGGTTGCGGGACGGACTAACGAGGGCCGAAAAAGCCTTCCACCCCTCACGGAGAGGGAAGTCCCACCAGGTGGAGCTTTCTGATAATCAAATTGGCCGGCAACTCCATCAGTCTCGGAGTTGCCAGGGTGGCATAAATGATCACTGGTCTGCAGGAAAAGACGAAGGCCAATGGATCCCTGGAATAGGTGAGTCGGGGGTTTGGGCTGGGAAGGTTTGAGTGGGTTTGGGAGAAGGGAGGGTGGTGCATGGAATGTGATAGTGGTGGTGGGGATGGAGTGTGGGGGGGGAGGAGGTTGAGTTTAAGGGAGGGTGCAGGTAGGAAGAAATAAGGAGATTTGACCTAAGTGAGGCCAACCCACGATCGGCAACGGACAGCCCCAGAAATGGGACCCTGCACCCCACTCCCCCTCACTTACTTCCCACCCTATAAGCATTTTATTTTAAAAACAGGTTGCCTATTCCTGCCCAGTGCCCCACGTCAAACATTTTATGGCGGGTCAGCGTATTATCAATGCTTGACAACAAGGCCAATTGACCCTTGATCCTTTATTTAAATATGATGGCCAGACTGCCGATTTATGTGTCCCCTCCATGGGAAACACACTCCAGTGGAAGGTAAAATTCAACCCCGAGTCTCCAATCCCTTCCACCTGCTCCTTGTGCTCCTGAGTTCCGATTAAGTCTATTTATTTCAAAAATGTAGAACTGTTTGTTTTTACTCTTTGCAACATTTCTGGAAAGCTTGAGCCTCTTATACTTTTAACCCAGCCTATTATCGACAGTGGACCACCTGACAAGCTGGTGATGGGGGTTGAAGAGGAGGACTGTGAAGATTTTAGCATAGCTAAAATCAGAAGCTGAAATATCTAGAATAAGTATAACAGGAGAGTTTGTGTCAAATAGAGTCAATGGAAATCAAGGCATGGATAAAGGAAGCTGACACAACCAATATGAAGTGCAGTATATTAGATAAGTATTGCTGGCGCTCAATAAGGTTACAACATTACTGATAAACCTGAGAAATATAGGAACTTGCAAATGTCAAGTCAAAATCGAACATTGCGCAGTAAAGTGCGACATGGCTTAATCATTATGCAAAATTCTCACTAATCTTACCCATCAATAAGCTTCAATCACAATGTCTGAAAATAATCCCTTTTGACGGAAGTATGACATTTCAATTTCACACATTCAATTTGACCTGCACAAAATCAATGTAACTTTCTGATTTGTGTGTCAGGACAGTCAAAACCCTTGAACACTTACTAACCTTTCACCTTATTCAAAATATTCAGCTACTGGATTCTTTCCACCAGTCTGGGTAATCCTACACTACCCCACATGGTATTCCATCTGCCAGATCCTTGCCCAATCACTGAACTGGATCATATGCCTTTCCAGTCGATTTGGGTTCTCCTCAGAGATAACTTTACACAGTTGTTCCTTTGTACTGTTAGCGAACTTGGATATATTAAACTTGTTCCCAGCTGAATAATTGGTGTAGATTGTAAATCAGGGCCAAGCGCTGATCCTTGCATTCCACTCGTTACACTCTGCAATCTCAACATTGACCAGTTTATTTCTACTTTTCGGTCCATTATTCAATCCTCAGTCCATGCTATTGCATTAATGGGAAGGTGGTGGCGTAGTAGTATTGTCACTGGACTAGTAAATCAGAAACCCAGGTAATACTCCGGGTGAAATATGAATTCAATTTAGGGCAGCACGGTAGCATGGTGGTTAGCACAATTGCTTCACAGCTCCAGGGTCCCAGGTTCGATTCCGGCTTGGGTCACTGTCTGCACATCCTCCCCGTGTGTGCGTGGGTTTCCTCTGGGTGCTCCGGTTTCCTCCCACAGTCCAAAGATGTGCAGGTCAGGTGGATTGATCATGCTAAATTGCCCTTCGTGTCCAAAATTGCCCTTAGTGTTGGGTCGGGTTACTGGGTTATGGGGATAGGGTGGAGGTGTGGGCTTGGGTAGGGTGCTCTTTCCAAGAGCTGGTGCAGACTCGATGGGCCGAATGGCCTCCTTCTGCACTGTAAATTCTATGGCTATGGTATTCCCCAATTTTCTCTTGAATTCTTATTTTCGATAGCAACTTCTTATATGACACTTTGCTAATGTCACCTGGAAATCCAGGGCGGGATTCTCTCAGCCTGCACCGGTTGGGAGAATCCCCCTTCCCGCCCATTTCTGGCGCAACGCAGTTTCGTGATTCTCCCAACAAGCCAAAACGGCGGGGTCTTGATCGGCGTTGGAGTGGGTCCGTTTAGCGATTCTCTGGGGCCCCGTGCTGACCAGAGCTAGCTCACGATCCGGAGGCAAGAATGAGGGGGTCGGTCTGGGGGGACCTACGGGTGGTGGGACGGGCACGGGCATGGCTGGGGGGGGCGAGGGGCTGATGGGGGGAGGGCCGCCAGGTTTGGGGGGGCCGTGGGGAGGACAGCCCCGCCGGCCGGGAACGGCCCGCCATGGCAGGGTGGTGCCTAAGCCACGGCCGCCATTACGGCGGCCAGGCTGATGGGCACCGACCCTGGCCGCTGGCTGAGCGCGAGGCCCCAGCCATGCGGATCGGTGCCAGACCCCCCCGGGGGGGGTGGGGGGGGGGGTGGGCCACCCAGCCGGCGGCATCCACTGGAGGGTAGGTGCAGGGCCACACCCATGGCATCCCCCAGTGAGGGCACTGCCATCCATTGGTGGCGCCAACATGAAGGACGGGCAACAGGAGTCAGGGCACAGAGTGTGCGGCCAGGGGTGGGTGTGCATGCATGTGTGTGGCGCTACGTGACACAACCGGCCAACCAGGACAGCCATAAAGCCATGGAGTGGGCCATGTGCCATGGTTAAACATGTTGTCGACTCCCGGTTGCGGCGATGCGGAGCTAAGCCGCACGTTTCGGCAGCTCCCGCAACAACGGACATTCGGGCTCTCCAGAGGAGCCCCAACGGAACTTTTTTGATTTTGATCCCGTGTGGGAAGGTGCTGTAAGGTCCCCCCTCATGGTATATGGCTGAGATCAGCGGTGGAGCGGCGAAAAAAGAGGCTCTGGAGCAGCGGCAAAAACGAGGGGGAAAAAGCAAGATGGCGGAGGGCGGAGATCGAGCAGCATGGGGGCCGGACCAGCAGGAGTTCCTTAAGCGCTGTGTGGAGGAGCTTAAAAAGGAGGTGCTGGCGCCAATGCTGTTGGCGATCGAGGGGCTGAAGGAGACCCAGAAGACCCAGGCGGTGGAGCTTCGTGAGGTGAAAGATAAAATGAATGATAACGAGGATGAGATCCTGGGCCTGGCGGCAAAAATGGAGGCGCACGAGGTGGTGCACAGGAGGTGGGCTGAGAGAATCGAGGTCCTGGAGAACAGGTCGAGGAGGAAGAATCTCCGGATTCTGGGTCTCCCCGAAGGAGTGGAGGGAGCTGATGCCGGGGCGTATGTGAGTACGATGCTCCATGCGCTGATGGGAACGGAGGTCTCTCCGACCCCCCTGGAGTTGGAAGGGGCTCACCGGGTCCTGGCGAGGAGACCCAAGGCAGATGAGCCGCCAAGGGCGATAGTGGCAAGGTTCCATCGCTTCGCGGATAAAGAAAGTGTGCTGAGATGGGCCAAGAAGGTGCAGAGCAGTAGATGTGAGAACGCGGTGATCCGAGTTTACCAGGATTGGAGCGCGGAGGTGGCAAGGAGGAGAGCTGGCTTCAACCGGGCCAAGGCGGTGCTGCATAAAAAAAGAGTCAGGTTCGGCATGCTGCAGCCTGCGCGACTGTGGGTCACTTATCAGGACAGACACCATTATTTTGAAACGCCAGAAGAGGCTTGGACCTTTATTCAGACGGAAAAACTGGACTCAAACTGAGGGGATGTGGTTGTGGGGAGAAGATGCTGGTTGTATATGGGGTTGTAAATAGGGGTAAAAAATACGTCATGGGTGGGATGATGGAGGGGATATGGGTAGAGTTCTGGTTAAAATTCCTAAAATTCCTTTTTTCTTTTCTGTAGACGAGATGATGATGATGGGGAATGTGGGCGTCGGTGCTGGAGGGAGGTGAGACTCGGGGATGAGAGAACTGGGATAATGGCCGCAACAGGAGCTGCGCCACAGGGGGCGGGGCTGGTTCAGGAAAGCGCGGGCTTTTTCCCGCGCAAAAAGTGGGGCGGATGGAGGAAGGTAAAGAGGAGGAGAGACTCCCACATGGGGAGATCAACGGGAAGGCGGGGTCAGCAGAAGTCAGCTGACTCACGGAAGTAATATGGGGGGATCAAAAGAGCTAGATGTGGATCTATAGGGGGGGGGGAGGGAAGGGGGGGACAGGGGGGGATTTCAGAGTTGCTGCTGCTCTGTCCGAGGGGGAACTGAAAATGGAAGAGGTGATCGGGACTGTGGGGGGGGGATGGGTATCCCCCCCAATCCGGCTGATCACGTGGAATGTGGGAGGCCTAAATGGGCCGGTTAAGAGGGCCCGAGTGTTCGCGCACCTAAAGGGACTGAAGGCAGACGTGGTCATGCTTCAGGAGACACATCTGAAGGTAGCAGATCAGGTCAGGTTAAGGAAGGGATGGGTAGGACAGGTGTTCCATTCGGGGCTGGATGCGAAGAATAGAGGGGCGGCAATACTGGTGGGAAAGCGGGTGTTGTTTGAGGCCAAGAACATAGTAGCAGACAAGGGAGGCCGATATGTGGTGGTGAGTGGTAGGATGCAGGGGATGGAGGTGGTACTGGTGAATGTATATGCCCCGAACTGGGACGATGCTGGATTCATGAAACGGATGCTGGGGCGTATTCCAGACCTGGAGGTAGGGAGCTTGATAATGGGTGGGGATTTTAACACGGTGCTGGACCCAGCATTAGATCGCTCCAGATCTTGGATGGGAATAGGTCGGCTGCAGCCAAAGTGCTTAGGGGGTTTATGGACCAGATGGGGGGCATAGATCCGTGGAGATTTGCCAGGCCTTTGGCCAGAGAATTTTCTTTTTTCTCCCACGTACATAAGGCCTACTCCCGGATAGATTTTTTTTGTTCTGGGCAGGGCATTGATCCCGAAAGTGGAGGGAACGGAGTATTCGGTCATAGCCATTTCAGACCATGCCCCACATTGGATGGAGTTAGAGCTGGAGGAGGAGAGGGACCAACGCCCGTTGTGGAGGTTGGATGTGGGACTGCTGGCAGACGAGGAAGTGTGCGGGAGGGTGCGGGGGTGTATCGAAAGGTATATGGAGGCCAACACAACGGGGAGGTGCAGGTGGGAGTAGTATGGGAGGCGCTGAAGGCGGTGGTCAGGGGAAAGTTAATCTCCATCAGGGCTCATAGGGTGAAGAGAGAGGGCAGGGAAAGGGAGAGGTTAGTGGGGGAGATTTTAAGGGTGGACAGGAGCTATGCAGGAGGCTCCTGATGAGGGACTACTCAGGGAGAGACGAAGTCTCCAGATGGAGTTCGACCTGTTGACCACAGGGAAGGCAGAGGCACAGTGGAGGAAGGCACAGGGGGCGATATATGAATATGGGGAGAAGGCGAGTCGGATGCTGGCACATCAGCTCCGTAAGAGGATTTCAGCGACGGAAATAGGCGGAGACAAAGATGGCAGGGGAACTACGGTGCGGAGTGCGGGGAAAGTGAATGAGGCTTTTAAGGTCTTTTACGAGGAGCTGTATAGGTCCCAGCCCCTAGGGGGAAAAGAGGGGATGCGGCGATTCTTGGACCAATTGAGGTTCCCAAGGGTGGAGGAGCAGGAGGTGGCTGGTTTGGGGGCGCCAATTGG
This sequence comes from Scyliorhinus torazame, assembly GCF_047496885.1. Classification (NCBI taxonomy): domain Eukaryota; kingdom Metazoa; phylum Chordata; class Chondrichthyes; order Carcharhiniformes; family Scyliorhinidae; genus Scyliorhinus; species Scyliorhinus torazame. The sequence continues at coordinate 28,505,258 of NC_092721.1, read as the reverse complement.
GGTGGAGGAGCTGGTTAAAGGACTGGGGAGCATGCAGGCAGGGAAGGCCCCGGGGTCGGATGGTTTCCTGGTGGAGTTTTGTAGAAAGTATGTCGACCTGTTAGCCCCGTTGCTGGTAAGGACCTTCAATGAAGCAAGGGGGGGGGGGACCCTACCCCCGACAATGTCGGAGGCAACGATCTCTTTGATCTTGACGCGGGATAAGGACCCACTGCAATGTGGGTCGGAGACCGATCTTGCTCCTTAACGTAGATGCTAAGTTGCTGGCAAAAATGTTGGCCACGAGGATTGAGGACTGTGTCCCGGGGGTGATTCACGAGGACCAGACGGGATTCGTAAAGGTTAGGCAGTTAAATACTAATGTGCGAAGGCTCCTAAATGTGATAATGTTGCCATCGGTGGAGGGAGAAGCGGAGATAGTGACAGCCATGGACGCGGAGAAGGCCTTTGATCGGGTAGAGTGGGAATATCTCTGGGAAGTGTTGAGGAGGTTTGGGTTCGGGGGAGAGTTTATTAGTTGGTTTAAGCTCCTGTATAAAGCCCCAGTGGTGAGTGTGGTCACGAACCGGCGGAGGTCGGAGTATTTCCGGCTGTATCGAGGGACGAGGCAGGGGTGCCCCCTGTCCCCTCTGCTGTTTGCATTAGCAATTGAACCTTTGGTCATGGCGTTAAGGGAGTTGGGGAAATGGAAGGGGGTGGTTCGAGGGGGAGAGGAACATCGAGTGTCGCTGTACGCAGATGACCTGTTGCTGTACGTGGCGGATCCAGTGGAGGGGATGGTTGAGGTAATGCAGATCCTATGGGAGTTTGGAGGCTTTTCGGGCTATAAGCTCAATGTGGGAAAGAGTGAACTCTTTGTGATCCATCCGGGGGACCAGGGAAGAGGGATAGAGGACGTACCGTTGAGGAGGGCGGAAAGGAGCTTTCGATACTTGGGGATTCAGGTAGCTAGGAGCTGGGGGGCACTGCACAAACTTAATTTGACGCGGCTGGTGGAACAGATGGGGGAGGATTTTAAAAGGTGGGACATGTTGCCACTTTCGCTGGCGGGTAGGGTACAGTCGGTTAAAATGGTGGTCCTCCCGAGGTTTCGTTTTGTATTCCAATGGCTTCCAATTGTGATTATTAAGGCCTTCTTTAAGAGGGTAAGCAGGAGCATTATGAGATTTGTGTGGGCGAGCAAGACCCCGAGGGTAAGGAGGGGGTTCCTGGAGCGTAGCAGAGATAGAGGAGGGTTGGCGTTGCCGAATTTGGGTGGGTACTATTGGGCAGCCAACGTGGCAATGATCCGTAAGTGGGTGATGGAGGGAGAGGGGGCGGCGTGGAAGAGGTTGGAGGTGGCGTCCTGCAAAGGAACGAGCCTGGTGGCGCTGGTGACGGCACCGCTGCCCATCTCGCCGACAAGGTACACCACGAGTCTGGTGGTGGCGGCAACGCTAAAGATCTGGGGCAGTGGAGACGGCACAGGGGTGCGACGGGAGCCCCGGTGTGGTCCCCGATCAGAGACAACCATCGGTTTGTCCCAGGAAGGATGGATGGGGGGTTTCAGAGCTGGCATCGGGCAGGGATTAGAATGGGGGACCTGTTCATTGACGGGACGTTTGCGAGCTTAGGGGCGCTGGAGGAGAAGTTTGGGCTACCCCCGGGAAACGCTTTCAGGTACATGCAAGTGAGGGCGTTTGTGAGGTGGCAGGTGAGGGAATTTCCGCTACTCCCGGCACAGGGGATTCAAGATAGGGTGATTTTGGGCGTATGGGTGGGAGAGGGCAAGGTGTCGGTGATATACCAGGAGATGAAAGAAGAGGGGGAGGCTTTGGTCGCAGAGCTGAAGGGTAAATGGGAAGAGGAGTTGGGGGAGGAGATTGAGGAGGGGCTATGGGCTGATGCCTTAAGTAGGGTTAATTCCTCTTCCTCGTGTGCCAGGCTTAGCCTGATACAATTTCAGGTGGTTCATAGAGCGCACATGATGGGGGCGAGGCTGAGTAGGTTCTTTGGGGTGGAGGACAGATGTGGGAGGTGCTCAGGAAGTCCGGCGAACCATGTCCATATGTTTTGGTCATGCCCGGCACTGGATGGGTTCTGGAGGGGAGTTGCGGGAACAGTATCTAAGGTGGTGAAAGTCCGGGTCAAGCCAAGCTGGGGGCTAGCACTATTTGGAGTAGTGGACGAGCCGGGAGTGCAGGTGGCGAAAGAGGCCGGCATTCCTGGCCTTTGCCTCCCTAGTAGCCCGGCGAAGGATCTTGCTAATGTGGAAGGAGGCGAAGCCCCCCAGCGTGGAGGCCTGGATAAATGATATGGCAGGGTTTATCAAGTTGGAGAGGATAAAGTTTGCCCTGAGAGGGTCTGCACAGGGGTTCTACAGGCGGTGGCAACTGTTCCTAGACCATCTCGCGGAGCGTTAGGTGAAGGTCGGACAGCAGCAACAGCAATTCAAAGAACAAAGAAAGAACAAAGAAATGTACAGCACAGGAACAGGCCCTTCGGCCCTCCAAGCCCGTGCCGACCATACTGCCCGACTAAACTACAATCTTCTACACTTCCTGGGTCCGTATCCTTCTATTCCCATCCTATTCATATATTTGTCAAGATGCCCCTTAAATGTCCCTATCGTCCCTGCCTCCACTACCTCCTCCGGTAGTGAGTTCCAGGCACCCACTACCCTCTGCGTAAAAAACTTGCCTCGTACATCTACTCTAAACTTTGCCCCTCTCACCTTAAACCTATGCCCCCTAGTAATTGACCCCTCTACCCTGGGGAAAAGCCTCTGACTATCCACTCTGTCTATGCCCCTCATAATTTTGTATACCTCTATCAGGTCGCCCCTCAACCTCCTTCGTTCCAGTGAGAACAAACCGAGTTTATTCAATCGCTCCTCATAGCTTATGCCCTCCATACCAGGCAACATTCTGGTAAATCTCTTCTGCACCCTCTCTAAAGCCTCCACATCCTTCTGGTAGTGTGGCGACCAGAATTGAACACTATACTCCAAGTGTGGCCTAACTAAGGTTCTATACAGCTGCAACATGACTTGCCAATTCTTATACTCAATGCCCCGGCCAATGAAGGCAAGCATGCCGTATGCCTTCTTGACTACCTTCTCCACCTGTGTAGCCCCTTTCAGTGATCTGTGGACCTGTACTCCTAGATCTCTTTGACTTTCAATACTCTTGAGGGTTCTACCATTCACTGTATATTCCCTACCTGCATTAGCCCTTCCAAAATGCATTACCTCACATTTGTCCAGGTTAAACTCCATCTGCCATCTCTCCGCCCAAGTCTCCAGACAATCTAAATCCTGCTGTATCCTCAGACAGTCCTCATCGCTATCCGCAATTCCACCAACCTTTGTGTCGTCTGCAAACTTACTAATCAGACCAGTTACATTTTCCTCCAAATCATTTATATATACTACAAAGAGCAAAGGTCCCAGCACTGATCCCTGTGGAACACCACTGGTCACAGCCCTCCAATTAGAAAAGCATCCCTCCATTGCTACCCTCTGCCTTCTATGGCCTAGCCAGTTCTGTATCCACCTTGCCAGTTCACCCCTGATCCCGTGTGACTTCACCTTTTGTACTAGTCTACCATGAGGGACCTTGTCAAAGGCCTTACTGAAGTCCATATAGACAACATCTACTGCCCTACCTGCATCAATCATCTTAGTGACCTCCTCGAAAAACTCTATCAAGTTAGTGAGACACGACCTCCCCTTCACAAAACCGTGCTGCCTCTCACTAATACGTCCATTTGTTTCCAAATGGGAGTAGATCCTGTCTCGAAGAATTCTCTCCAGTAATTTCCCTACCACTGAAGTAAGGCTCACCGGCCTGTAGTTCCCGAGATTATCCCTGCCACCCTTCTTAAACAGAGGAACAACATTGGCTATTCTCCAGTCCTCCGGGACATCCCCTGAAGACAGCGAGGATCCAAAGATTTCTGTCAAGGCCTCAGCAATTTCCTCTCCAGCCTCCTTCAGTATTCTGGGGTAGATCCCATCCGGCCCTGGGGACTTATCTACCTTAATATTTTTTAAGACACCCAACACCTCGTCTTTTTGGATCACAATGTGACCCAGGCTATCTACACCCCCTTCTCCAGACTCAACATCTACCAATTCCTTCTCTTTGGTGAATACTGATGCAAAGTATTCATTTAGTACCTCGCCCATTTCCTCTGGCTCCACACATAGATTCCCTTGCCTATCCTTCAGTGGGCCAACCCTTTCCCTGGCTACCCTCTTGCTTTTTATGTAAGTGTAAAAAGCCTTGGGATTTTCCTTAACCCTATTTGCCAATGACTTTTCATGACCCCTTCTAGCCCTCCTGACTCCCTGCTTAAGTTCCTTCCTACTTTCCTTATATGCCACACAGGCTTCGTCTGTTCCCAGCCTTTTAGCCCTGACAAATGCCTCCTTTTTCTTTTTGACGAGGCCTACAATATCATTCGTCATCCAAGGTTCCCGAAAATTGCCGTATTTGTCTTTCTTCCTCACAGGAACATGCCTGTCCTGTATTCCTATCAACTGACACTTGAAAGCCTCCCACATGTCAGATGTTGATTTGCCCTCAAACATCCGCCCCCAATCTATGCTCTTCAGTTCCCGCCTAATATTGTTATAATTAGCCTTCCCCCAATTTAGCACATTCATCCTCGGACCACTCTTATCCTTGTCCACCAGTACTTTAAAACTTACTGAATTGTGGTCACTGTTACCGAAATGCTCCCCTACTGAAACATCTACCACCTGGCCGGGCTCATTCCCCAATACCAGGTCCAGTACCGCCTCTTCCCTAGTTGGACTGTTTACATATTGTTTTAAGAAGCCCTCCTGGATGCTCCTTACAAACTCTGCCCCGTCTAAGCCCCTGGCACTAAGTGAGTCCCAGTCAATATTGGGGAAGTTGAAGTCTCCCATCACCACAACCCTGTTGTTTTTACTCTTTTCCAAAATCTGTCTACCTATCTGCTCCTCTATCTCCCGCTGGCTGTTGGGAGGCCTGTAGTATACCCCCAACATTGTGACTGCACCCTTCTTATTCCTGATCTCTACCCATATAGCCTCACTGCCCTCTGAGGTGTCCTCTCGCTGTATAGCTGTGATACTCTCCTGAACAAGTAGCGCAACTCCGCCTCCCCTTTTACATCCCCCTCTATCCCGCCTGAAACATCTAAATCCTGGAACGTTTAGCTGCCAATCCTGCCCTTCCCTCAACCAGGTCTCTGTAATGGCAACAACATCATAGTTCCAAGTAGTAATCCAAGCTCTAAGTTCATCTGCCTTACCCGTAATGCTCCTTGCATTAAAACATATGCACTTCAGGCCACCAGACCCGCTGTGTTCAGCAACTTCTCCCCGTCTGCTCTGCCTCAGAGCCACACTGTCCATATTCCCTAGTTCTCCCTCAACGCTCTCACCTTCTGACCTATTGCTCCCGTGCCCACCCCCCTGCCATACTAGTTTAAACCCTCCCGTGTGACACTAGCAAATCTCGCGGCCAGGATATTTATGCCTCTCCGGTTTAGATGCAACCCGTCCATCTTATACAGGTCACACCTGCCCCGGAAGAGCTCCCAGTGGTCCAGATAACCGAAACCCTCCCTCCTACACCAGCTGTTTAGCCACGTGTTTGTCTGCTCTATCTTCCTATTTCTAGCCTCACTGGCACGTGGCACAGGGAGTAATCCCGAGATTACAACCCTCGAGGTCCTGTCTTTTAACTTTCTGCCTAGCTCCCTGAACTCCTGCTGCACGACCTCATGCCTCTTCCTGCCTATGTCGTTAGTACCAATATGTACAACGACCTCTACCTGTTTGCCCTCCCCCTTCAGGATTCCCTCTACCCGTTCGGAGACATCCTGGACCCTGGCACCAGGGAGGCAACATACCATCCTGGAGTCTCTTTCACGTCCACAGAAGCGCCTATCTGTTCCCCTGACTATAGAGTCCCCTATAACTATTACTCTTCTGCGCTTTGACCCTCCCTTCTGAACATCAAAGCCAGCCGTGGTGCCACTGCTCTGGCTGCTGCTGTTTTCCCCTGATAGGCTATCCCCCCCGACAGTATCCAAAGGGGTATATCTGTTCGAGAGGGGGACAACCACAGGGGATTCCTGCACTGACTGCCTGCCCTTTCTGGTGGTCACCCATTTCTCTGCCTGCACCTTGGGTGTGACCACACTTACATAACTGCGATCTATGACGCTTTCCGCCACCTGCATGCTCCTAAGTGCATCCAATTGCTGCTCCAACCGAACCATGCGGTCTGTGAGGAGCTGCAGTTGGGTGCACTTTCTGCAGATGAAGCCATCCAGGACGCTGGAAGCCTCCCGGACCTGCCACATCTCACAGTCAGAGCACAGCACCCCTCTAACTGACATTGCGTCAATTAATTAAAATTAAAATTTGTCTTTTTTTTTTTTTATAAATACTTTTTTTTTTTTTAAAATTACAAAGTTACTGTCAACTATCTGTTTCCTAGCACTAGATTTCTAATAGAAATGCGATAGCTAACTATAATATCCTCCGATCTCTGGCTTAGATATCCTCTAAATTATAATTAAGTTATTATGTTTAATTAGTTCCCAAATAGTCAAAAAAATTTAGGTTAGAATCCCAACCAGCCACTCAGGTCACAGCTTTTCTGTCCCCCCCGACACACACAATTTGAAAAAAGGTATAAAAGTAAAAATCACTTGCTTACCTTCTGAGATGTTCTCAGGTTCTCTCGCTGACAGAGACTGCTCCTCCACCTCCAATCCTTGGCCTGCACAATGCTAATAATATATAATATAATATGGCACTTACCTTACACCAATGGGTCTTATTATTAGGTTAGAGGAGGAGGGTGGGTGGGAGACACTACACGTGTAGTGTCTCGGGTTTCCTCTCCACCAGAATTTATTGGGGGGGGGGGGGGGGGGGGGGGGGGACTTGCCAGAGGTCGAACTTCCGGTTCCCGCCGAAATCCAATGGGCTGCTCCTGTAAAGGTAAGGTTTTTAAACTAACTACTCACCTCCAAGAAGGCCCCTGCGCACCGCTGCCGCCGAAATCCAAAGGGCTGCTCCTGTAAAGGTAAGAGCTTTTAAACTAACTACTCACCTCCCAGAAGGCCCCTGCGCACCGCTGCCGCCGAAATCCAAAGGGCTGCTCCTGTAAAGGTAAGAGCTTTTAAACTAACTACTCACCTCCAAGAAGGCCCCTGCGCACCGCTGCCGCCAAAATCCAAAGGGCTGCTCCTGTAAAGGTAAGAGCTTTTAAACTAACTACTCACCTCCCAGAAGGCCCCTGCGCACCGCTGCCGCCGAAATCCAAAGGGCTGCTCCTGTAAAGGTAAGAGCTTTTAAACTAACTACTCACCTCCCAGAAGGCCCCTGCGCACCGCTGCCGCCGAAATCCAAAGGGCTGCTCCTGTAAAGGTAAGAGCTTTTAAACTAACTACTCACCTCCCAGAAGGCCCCTGCGCACCGCTGCCGCCAAAATCCAAAGGGCTGCTCCTGTAAAGGTAAGAGCTTTTAAACTAACTACTCACCTCCCAGAAGGCCCCTGCGCACCGCTGCCGCCGAAATCCAAAGGGCTGCTCCTGTAAAGGTAAGGTTTTTAAACTAACTACTCACCTCCAAGAAGGCCCCTGCGCACCGCTGCCGCCGAAATCCAAAGGGCTGCTCCTGTAAAGGTAAGAGCTTTTAAACTAACTACTCACCTCCAAGAAGGCCCCTGCGCACCGCTGCCGCCGAAATCCAAAGGGCTGCTCCTGTAAAGGTAAGGTTTTTAAACTAACTACTCACCTCCAAGAAGGCCCCTGCGCACCGCTGCCGCCGAAATCCAATGGGCTGCTCCTGTAAAGGTAAGAGCTTTTAAACTAACTACTCACCTCCCAGAAGGCCCCTGCGCACCGCTGCCGCCGAAATCCAAAGGGCTGCTCCTGTAAAGGTAAGAGCTTTTAAACTAACTACTCACCTCCCAGAAGGCCCCTGCGCACCGCTGCCGCCGAAATCCAAAGGGCTGCTCCTGTAAAGGTAAGAGCTTTTAAACTAACTACTCACCTCCCAGAAGGCCCCTGCGCACCGCTGCCGCCAAAATCCAAAGGGCTGCTCCTGTAAAGGTAAGAGCTTTTAAACTAACTACTCACCTCCCAGAAGGCCCCTGCGCACCGCTGCCGCCGAAATCCAAAGGGCTGCTCCTGTAAAGGTAAGGTTTTTAAACTAACTACTCACCTCCAAGAAGGCCCCTGCGCACCGCTGCCGCCGAAATCCAATGGGCTGCTCCTGTAAAGGTAAGAGCTTTTAAACTAACTACTCACCTCCAAGAAGGCCCCTGCGCACCGCTGCCGCCGAAATCCAAAGGGCTGCTCCTGTAAAGGTAAGGTTTTTAAACTAACTACTCACCTCCAAGAAGGCCCCTGCGCACCGCTGCCGCCGAAATCCAATGGGCTGCTCCTGTAAAGGTAAGAGCTTTTAAACTAACTACTCACCTCCCAGAAGGCCCCTGCGCACCGCTGCCGCCGAAATCCAAAGGGAGGGGGGGGGGGTCATCGTTCGTTGGTGGGGGGGGCTGAGGAGGGAGGGAGGGGGAAGGGGGGTTTATCTGGGGGGCATTTGAGCAAGAAAACACATGAATGATCCGGAAACTGACATGTACGGGAAGAATCCAACGTACAAAGTTCTGTATCTTATTGACTTGCCATGTTCTTGTCTTGCCACGCGAGCCTTCTTTCTTTTCTTTGTTAAGGGGCTGGGGTGGGGGCGGGGGGGGGGGGGGGGGGGGGGGGGGCTTGTTTGTATGGTGGAAAATATTGTTGAAAGATTCTTATTAAAAACATATTTTAAAAAAAAAACATGTTGTCTACCCCCCACCCCCTGCAGATCATAATGTTTGGGCGCCAGCCAGCAATGTTGGTGGCCATGGCGGGGGCCGCTGCCCTGCATGCCTCCTTGTCGCAGCGTCGGCGCAGGCGGCTCAAAGAAGCAGCGGCAGCAGCAGAGGGACGGGCTGCAGAGGGCCAGGTGGCACCTGCTCAGGCTGCAGGGCCGCCCGCCCGACAGGCACATGAGGATGAGGAGGACAACGACGGGGACGAGGCACAGGATGTGGATACCAATGTGGATGGGGGGGAGGAGGAGGAGGAGGAAGAGGAGGAGGAAGAGGAGGAGAAGGAGGAGGAGGTGGAGGAGGAGGTGCTACGGCGCTGGAGGTGCCTGACGAGGCCGCGTGACTACCGGCACCGCACGTCCTTCGAGGACCTGCCGGAGAGGGCATGCAGGAGGAGACTCCGGATGAGCCGGGAAACTGGCGCCAATATCTGCCACCTGATGGCACACCTGGCGCCGCGTGGAACGGGGGGAGGACATACTATCCCGGTGGCCGTGAAGGTTACGGTGGCCCTGAACTTCTATGCCACAGGGTCGTTCCAGACGCCGAGTGCACAGGTACATCCTTGCCGGGACTGTCGCCTGGTACGGCATCGCGGCCTGTTACATCCAGTTCCCTGTGGACCGGGCCCACCTGAATGCCCGGGCAGCGGGATTCACAGCTGTGGCCAGGATACCCATGGTCCAGGGGGTGATCGATGGGGTGCACGTCGCCATGCGGCCACCAGCAGATAACAGGGATGTGTTCATGAACAGGAAGGTACCTACTCCATGAACATTCAGGCGGTCTGTGACCACCAGATGAAGATCCTGCACGTCTGCGCCCGGTAGGCGGGCAATGTACATGATGCGTTTATCCTGGCAGAATCGTTCATCCCCGTCATGTTCGAAGGACCCCCTCCCCGGCTGAAGGGCTGGTTGTTGGGCGACAAGGGTTACCCGTTGCGGTCATGGCTGATGATGCCTGTACGGAGGCCACAGACCGAAGCGGAGAACCGCTACAATGAGGCCCATGCAGCAATCAGGGGTGTGGTCGAGAGGTGCTTTAGGCTGCTAAAGATGCGCTTCAGGTGCCTGGACCGCTCTGGAGGGGACCTCCAGTACCCGTCGGAGCGGGTCGGCCGCATCGTTGTGGTCTGCTGCTTCCTGCACAACACAGCCCAGCAGAGGGCGATGTGCTGGAGGAGGAGGAGGAGGAGGCCGAGGGGGAGCGCGGGGAAGGGCACGGCTCTCCAGATGAGGAGGATGGGGAGGGGGGGGGAATCGACGGGACATGGGGGCTGGATATGGACGGGAGGCTGCACGATGCCACCAGCTTGGCCAGCGAGCACAGGACGCGTTGACCGCCGCACGTTTCACCAACTAGGTGGTAGGGGCTCGCTGAGCACGTGCACTGACCCCACTGTAAGGCACCACTTCACCACCCCGCACCCCCACCTCTCACAACACCCATGAGGCGCTCCACCCACTTCACCCACTACCCTTAGCTCCCACACGACCTCATGCACCAGACCCCTCATTACACATCCACCTGCGGCACAACAGGCTGGGCTCACACGGTTGCTTGTGAAAGTGGGTGTGATCAATGCCATGGAGGATGCTGACAACCTGCTTTGCGATGAGCTGTGAGCTCAAAATCGTTAGACAATGTCTGACTCATGGCCACAGTCATGCCCTCCACCTGGGTGGTCCCTGTATGTGGGCTGGACACTCCAATCGCATTGGCCCTGTCGAATCGCTGGGGGCGAGGTGGCGTGGACGTCCCGGGGGGGGGGGGGGGGGGGGGGGGGGGGAAGGCTGACACATTACACCCACCGGCCTCAGGTTCGTTCACCCTCGACCACAGTGGCACTCACTCCCCTACCCGACCCCGCAGGCATCGGACATATCACAGAGGCAGCTTGCATTGGTGTAACTCAGAGTTTAATTAGACAGGTTATATACACGTGCCCTAGCCCCGAAAACTAAACTGTGCCCTGCACCCATGCCAACTTACGAGGTGTCTAACTTCCTGGCCTTATGGGCCCGACCACTACGTCTCTGTGCTTCCCCAGACGGTACAGCAGGAGTGGAGGTGGACTGCTGAGACTCCTGCCCTGTGAGCTGGCTCCCCGCTGCCGCCCCGTTTCCCGGGACAACCCAGCTTGGATGCATCAGGCTGCTCCTCGGGCGTCTTGGATGGTGTGGTGCCACCCTGTTCTGCCCACTGCCCACCTGATGCACCAGGGACGGAACGGGGGGCGTCCGAGGTGCTGTGGTGTTCCGGGGCCTCCCCTGCAGGAGTCGCTGGCACAGGCCCCAGCCCCTCCTACTCCCTTGGGATGCCCGGTGGCCCCCGGGCCTCTCTTGGGATGGAGGTACGAGCGGACACAGGCCCCGAGGCACCACCGACACCTGGGCTGCCAGTCCTGGAGGCCCGCTGTGGTATCGACCAGGGTCCTTACGTCAGCAGCGATGGAGCTCAGGGAGTGGGCCATCCCTGTCTGGGACTGCGCCACCTCCCTCTGGGCTTGTGAAACGCCATCCAGCATCTGGCCAATGCCAGGGATGCTCCCAGCGATGGCCTGCTGAGACTCGGCCAGACCCCGGAGCATGGCGGCAATGTCCAGCTGGCTCTGGCACGTGGCTGCCTGTGAGAGGGTAGTCCTGTCCTGGGCCACGGATGACGCATGCACATGAAGCCCCATGCCTTGCATAACCTGACCCATGGCCGGCACCGTCGCCCCCATTGCTTCCCCCGCGGATGCCACCCGTGCAGTGTCGGCCTGGGTGGCAGCCATGACCGGCACCACTCCCTGCTCCTCCAGGGACTCCTCCACCTGCGTCTGCAGTTTGCTGGAAGCCGACCGTCATCCCATTGTCTAGTCCCTGGGTGTCTAACTGCATTGAGTGTATGGGTGGGCCTGGTAAGTCCAGGAACCTGGGAACCGTCTGGGCGGCAGCTGGTTGCTGGGAGCTGGGCTGCCCTCCGACCATCCGTCCCCTTGGCTGCTCCTACCTCCACCTGCTGTACCGGTATGGCTGTGTGGTGCGCGCCAGATAGTGTCCCAGAAGCCTCATCACTAAAGTGCCCAACGGAGGTGATAGTCTCTGCGATGGTGGAGGCTGTGGGAGATTGGATTGGATTTGTTTATTGTCACGTGTACCGAGGTACAGTGAAAAGTATTCTTCTGCGAGCAGCTCAACAGGTCATTAAATACATGGGAAGAAAAGGGAAGAGAAGAAAATACATAATAGGGCAACACAACATATACAATGTAACTACATAAGCACTGGCATCGGATGAAGCATACAGGGTGTAGTGCTAATGAGGTCAGTCCATAAGAGGGTCATTTAGGAGTCTGGTGACAGTGGGGAAGAAACTGTTTTTGAGTCTGTTCATGCGAAGTCAAGGTCGTCATCCGAGCCAAAGTCCGGGTGTCCTCCGTCGACCCCTGGCCCGATGGGTCCTGATTCCCCCCTGTCTGCGTTTCACTGTCCAGTCTGTCAGGCCTCTGGGTTGCTGTCCTCTGTGTGTTGGTCTTCTGGGTTGGTGTGCTCTGTGTGTCAGTCCTCTGTGTGTCAGTGTCCTCGGTGTCGTGTGCATCTGGGTCCTGGGTGTCTGTGTCCTGGCTTTCGGTGTCCTGGGTGCCCGTCCTCTGTGTCTCTGTCTCCTGGGTCTCTGTGTCAGTGGACGGGGCTTCCATTGCGTCTGGCCTCCCCATCGTGGCCTGCGTCCCTGGGGGCCACTGGGCCACTGCAATGCCAGACGGATGGGGACCACCGGTGGCTGGTCCTGTAAGACACAAGACAGCACGTATCATCAGACAGGCAGCCGGCGGTAAGGGGGGGGGTGCATGGGCATGGGGAAGAATGGGGGGAATGGGGGTGGGGGAAGAGTCAGGCGGGGGGTCTCACTTGGCTGGTTCGCCTCCGACCTGACAGCGGCAACACCCCGGTCCTCAGCTCCGCCTACGGGGTCCAATGCCTTCTGCTCATGGAGAGCGGGTGCAGTACGGGTGGACCCCCTCCGGTTCTCTCCCACTCCCTGTAGTTGTGGGCAGTCTTATCCTGAGGGGGGGGTGGAAACAAACATCAGTGTTCGGCGGTCCGACGCAGACAGCGCAGATGATGGGTATATGATGGCATGGCAGCATGGGGCACCCGGCCAAAGCGCCTGGCATGGGTGGGTGCAGCACTTGTGCATCAGGTAGGGAGTTACGCCATCCCCCTGGGGGGTGGGGGGGACGCCTTTCAGATGTGTGGGTGGTATGCGGGGGTGGTGCCAGGACACGTCACTGTGTACTCATCCTGCCTGCTCTCGTAAGGTCGTGCATCTTCTTCCGGCACTGTTCGGCGGTACGCGGGGTGTGCCCCACGGCGCTGATGGCATGCCCTCCTCTTTCCACAAACTCCGGACGGTGCTGCGCGGTGTGGTGGTGTCCACGTCTGGGGCACAGGACCGTCCTCGTCTCCTCCACCGCGTCCAGCAGCGTGTCCAGGTCGTGGTCCCTGAACCTCAGGGTGGCATGGCGGACGGCGGCCATGTTGTGAGTCTCGGGACTGAGCGCCACTCGCGCAATTTAGCGACGCGTTCCAGCGTCATTGATGCATCGCGCCTATCTGATGCCAGTCTGAGGCCGTTCCCACCCTGCTTCTCCGGGGCCCATCGTAGCCCCTTTTACGGGCCAGAATCGCTACTGACAGCGGCCCATTTACACCGTCATAAATCTCTCCGGATTTTACGATGGCGTCAACACTGAAATTTGAATTTGACGAAAATCTGGAATTAAAAAACTGAATTATGACCATGGACAGTAAGAAGTCTTACAACGCCAGGTTTTGAATCACTAGCTTTAGGAGCGCAGCTCCTTCGTCAGGTCATCACTCACCATGAAAACATTGCTGATTGTTGTAAAGCCCCATCTGGTTTACTAATATAGAACATACAGTGCAGAAGGAGGCCATTCGGCCCATCGAGTCTGCACCGACCCACTTAAGCCCTCACCCTATCCCCATAACCCAACAACCCCATCTAACCTTTTTGGTCACTAAGGGTGATTTATCATGGCTAATCTACCTCACCTGCACGTCATTGGACTGTGGGAGGAAACCAGAGCTCCCGGAGGAAACCCACGCAGACACGGGGAGAACGTGCAGACTCCGCAGAGACAGTGACCCAGCGGGGAATCGAACCTGGGACCCTGACACTGTGAAGCCACAGTGCTATCCATTTGTGCCACCGTGCTCCCCAAAATGGCCTTTCGGAAAGGAAACCTGATCTCCCCCACTAACCTCTCCCTTTCCATGCCCTCTCTCTTCTCCCTATGAGCGCTGATGGAGATTAACTCCCCCCTAATCACCACCTTCAGCGCCTCCCATCCTCCCCCCACCTGCACCTCCCCGTTGTCGTTGGCCTCCAAATATCTTTCAATGCACCCCCGCACCCTCCCGCACACCTCCTCATCTGCCAGCAGTCCCACATCCAGGCCCCACAACGGGCGTTGGTCCCTCTCCTCTCCCAACTCCAGTTCCACCCAGTGCGGGGCGTGGTCTGAAATGGCTATGGCCGAATACTCCGTTCCCTCCACTTTCGGGATCAGCGCCCTTCCCAGAACAAAAAAATCTATCCGGGAGTAGGCTTTGTGTACGTAGGAGAAAAAAGAAAATTCTCTGGCCAGAGGCCTGGCAAATCTCCACGGATCCACTCCCCCCATCTGGTCCATAAACCCTCTAAGCACCTTGGCCGCAGCCAGCCTCTTTCCGGTCCTAGATCTGGAGCGATCCAGTGCTGGGTCCAAAACCGTGTTGAAATCCCCACCCATTATCAGGCTTCCTACCTCCAGGTCCGGAATGCGCCCCAACATACGCTTCATGAATCCAGCATCGTCCCAGTTCGGGGCGTATACATTTACCAATACCACCCACGTCCCCTGCAACCTACCGCTCACCATCACGTATCGACCTCCATTGTCCGCTACTATGTTCTTGGCCTCAAACAACACCCGCTTCCCCACCAGTATTGCCACCCCTCTATTCTTTGCATCCAGCCCCGAATGGACCACCTGTCCCACCCATCCCTTTCTTTACCTGACCTGGTCTGCCACCTTCAGATGTGTCTCCTGAAGCATGACCACGTCTGCCTTCAGTCCCTTTAGGTGCGCGAACACTCGGGCCCTCTTAACCTTCCCATTTAGGCCCCTCACATTCCACGTTATCAGCCGGATTGGAGCGCTTCCCACCACCCCCCTGCCGACTAGCCATCTCCTATTTTAGGCCAGTCCCGTGCCCGCGCCTCCCGCACCCTCCAGTCCCCCAGACGGGGAACTCCCGCCCCGACCACCTCTTCCGTTTTCAGTTCCCCCTCGGCCAATGCAGCAGCAACCCTATTCCGCCCCCCCCCCCTCCCCCCCGCTATATCCGGATCTAGCTCTTTTGCTCCCCCCATAATACTTCCGTAAGTCAGCTGACTCCTGCTGACCCCGGCTTCCCCCGCCTTCTCGTTGACCCCCCCCCCGTGTGGAAATCCCTCCTCCACCTTGCGCTCCTCCATTCCCCCCCCCCGCCCTTCCCTAACGCGGGAAAAAGCCCGCGCTTTCCTGTGCCAGCCCCGCCCTCTGTGGCGCTGCTCCTGTTGCGGCCTTATCCAAATTCCCCCATCCCCGGGTCTCACCTCCCTCCAGCACCGACGCCCACATTCTCTCACAGTCTCCCCATCAGATCTCTTCTCCCAGCCCCATCCATCGTCCCACCCGTGAAACATTCTTTACACATATTTACAACCCTGTATACAATCAACATCTCCCCCACAACCACAGACCCTCAGTTTGAGTCCACTTTTTCCATTTGGATAAAGGTCCAAGCCTCTTCTGGCGTTTCAAAGTAGTGGTGTCGATCCTGAAATGTGACCCACAGTCGCGCTGGCTGCAGCATTCCGAATCTCACCCTCTTCCTATGCAGCACCGCCTTGGCCCGATTGAAACCAGCTCTCCTCTTTGCTACCTCCGCGCTCCAGTACTGGTAGACTCGGATCACCGCATTCTCCCATCTACTGCTCCGCTCTTTCTTGGCCCATCTCAGGACACTCTCCCTGTCTGCGAAACGATGGAACCGCACCACTATCGCCCTTGGCGGCTCGTCGGCCTTGGGTCTCCTCGACAGGACCCGGTGAGCTCCTTCTAGCTCCAGGGGGCTCGGAGAGGCCTCCGGACCCATCAGCGAATGGAGCATCGTGCTCACATACGCCCCGGCATCGGCCCCCTCCACCCCTTCAGGGAGACCCAGAATCCGGAGATTCTTCCTCCTCGACCTGTTCTCCAGGTCCTCGAATCTTGCGGCCCACCTCTTGTGCAGCGCCTCGTGCACCTCCATCTTCACCGCCAGGCCCAAGATCTCGTCCTCGTTCTCGTTGGTTTTGTCCCTCACCTCCCGGAGCTCTATCTCCTGGGCCTTCTGGGTCTCCTTCAGCCCCTCGATGGCCGTCAGCAGTGGCGCCAGCACCTCCTTTTTAAGCTCCTCCACGCAGCGCCTGAGAAACTCTTGCTGATCCGGCTCCCATGCTGCTCGAGCTCCGCCCTCCGCCATCTTGTTTTTTCCCCCTCGTTTCTGCCGCTGCTCCAAAGCCACTTTTTCCCCCGCTCCACTTCTGGTCCCCTCCATACACGACGGAAGGGGGACCTTGCTCTCACCTTCCCACATGGGAATCGGTCGAAAAATTTCCGTTGGGGCTCCTCTGGAGAGCCCAAAAGTCTGTTCTAGCGGGATCCGCCGAAATGTGCGGCTTAGCTCCGCATCGCTGCAACCGGAAGTCCTGATCTTGTCTATATGTTACTCACGACTCACAGTGATGTGGTAGATTCTTAAACTAAAGATGGGCAATAGATACCTTCCTCCCATGAATAAATAAAATAAAAATGATACTTGCACTGATCTCACATTAGAGGCAGATTATATATCTCCATTTGCAGTATCCTTCTTCACACTACGTTTATTTCTTTCCGAACAAAGAATGGCTACTCTATTTCTCCTGACCCTATCATTCCTAAACAATGGACGTTGAGCTTTGTAAAATCGGCATCCATCTTGAAACTGAGGACAAGTCCATTGAGGGCCATCAGCTCTTGGGTTTCCAGTTGTGTCATTCATCGATACGTCCTGTTGGCTTATCCTTAATAATTCTGGCATTTATATCAAGGCACTTAGTAAAATCTCCAGATACTTCAGTGTAATTTTGTTTCTGATTCCACTCTTTTGTAGTCTGTCCGACTGATTTGTGAGTTCCTATGTCGGCTGTCTGGGATGAGTCCCGTGTTTGAACACGCATTGTTTTGCAGGCTGTGCATTTTGTCTGCCGGCCTGATGAGTTGAAAGAGATCCAAAGTACTACTTTCTCTGCATTGCTCACATCACCCCAATCTTCCCAAACACTTGTCCAATACACAACAAAATTCTGTTAAAATCCACTATTTTGCTGTTCCAGCCATCAGCACTCTCAGTGATTGATAAGGAGATCTGAAACACAATGTTGTTTGAATTTATGTATTTTTTATTGCTTTGCTTCATGTTCACAGACCTTCTTTCCATTATATGATTTAATTCCTTCATGAACGGCAAATACAAATCTCCCTTAAGCACTCCCTATAATACACTGTCAAATCTGCTAACTATCTCAGTTAACCTAGCCCCTGGAAAATGCAGCTTAATAGCATTGAAGATTACAAGATTGTAAAAAGTCTTTCTTTCCAAAATGTTCCCCGTGAGAAAGTTTAACTGTGAAGTTCCCAGCTAATAAGATTGTTCCTTCACCTTCTGGGACAGCTTGTGAAGCCATATCTACTCCACATCTGACTCAGATGAGTAATAAGAACATAACAAGATCGGAGCTGGAGTAGGCCGTGTGCCTCCTCCATCATTCAATAAGATCATACTGATTTTGCTTCAACTCCCTTTTATGCCCTGTCCCCATATAACTCAATCCCCTTGATTGATATTGGAGTTCAGTTTATTTTGATACCGAGAACTTTCTGCATCTCCCTCTTGGTGATTGTAGTGTGCTGAAGTCAGTCAATATTCCTCAGGTGGATTCCTCACCATCTGCCCCCCATCAAATGGAGGATCGGTGGCCATTTTGCACTGATATTTTGGTCGTAAAACGCCCCTGTTCCCACGCTGGTGTCAGGACATAGTCTCCAGATCGGAGAATCCAGCCCCTGATGTTGCAGGACATGCATCGTTGTGAATCTATGGGAGGGTCTTAATGTCAAAACTGTGCAGGGCCAAGATTATCAAAGATTATCATAGAATTTACAGTGCACAAGGAGGCCATTCAGCCCATCGAGTCTGCACCAGCTCTTTGAAAGAGCACCCTACCCAAGCCCACGCCTTCACCCTATCCCCATAACCCAGTAACCACACCCAACACTAAGGGCAAACCTTGTGGGAAACCTTGAAAGAAGGGGTACACATTGTCATGTGAGAGTACCTTTAAGAAATGGGTGTTTTATACAATAACTGTAGTGGGTGCACCTTTAAGGAATGGGTGTTTATTACTGCAGTGATGTCAGACAGTGGTTGGAGCTGGGCTGTCTGTCAGCTTTACTTTCGTTTAAGGCTGCTATAGAGTGAGGTTTTAGTTTTGTTTTCAGAGAGAAGAGCTGCCGCGAAAGCCAGCAAATGTGCATGGATCTCTCTACAAGCTAAAGAGTGTTCATTTGGGTGATTTCAAAGGAATAACTGCTCTCATTAGAGAATTTAAACCTGATCTCTGTGTTAAAAGGGTCTTTTGTCTTCTGGATGTTGTTTGGGAATTTATTAAGGATTACTTAGTGTTCTTTGGGCGTTGTATTTGAAATGATGATTGCTAAGATGTTCACTGTATGTTTTAAAAAGGTTAACTTGAGTTCATAGAATAAATATTATTTTGCTTCAAAAAATACCTTTCAATTTCTGCTGTACCACACCTGTAGAGTCGGCCGCGTGCTCCCCATACCACAATCTAGTAAAAGTTGTTGGTCAGGTGAACTCCATGATACACTTTGGGGTTCTCTGAACCTTGGCCCATAACAATATGGAGAGAAATAGCAGGGGAAATTGGTGTAACTAACACCACCCTAAGAATTGTCACACAGTGCAAGAAGAGGATCAATGGTCTAACATGGGTGACTGACAGTAAATGAAAACACTGTTGCCAGTCCACATCTTTTGTCACTCGTACAACACCGGGCAACATCGGGCAGCACGGTAGCATAGTGGTTAGCATAATTGCTTCACAGCTCCAGAGTCCCAGGTTCGATTCCGGCTTGGGTCACTGTCTGTGCGGAGTCTGCACATCCTCCCCGTGTGTGCGTGGGTTTCCTCCGGGTGCTCCGGTTTCCTCCCACAGTCCAAAGATGTGGACGTTAGGTGGATGGGCCATAATAAATTGCCCTTAGTGTCCAAAATTGCCCTTAGTGTTGGGTGGGGTTACTGGGTTATGGGGATAGGGTGGAGGTGTTGACCTTGGGTAGGGTGCTCTTTCCAAGAGCCGGTGCAGACTCGATGGGCCAAATGGCCTCCTTCTGCACTGTAAATTCTATGAAAAACACTCCGACTGCTCTTTCTAACACAAATTGTTTTAATATTGTTAGGAAATGGAGCTTGTTTATACAGTTTATATTTGTATTGTGGGTATTGTCAGTTTAAACTTAATTTGTGTTTCTGTATTTGTGTGCTGAGAAATGGTTAAAACTTTAGTTAGCTTCATGTTAAACAAAGGTGTTCGGCAGCCAGGGAATGATTATGCGGGGTTTGAGGGCAGGGCGAGCGGCTGATCGGGGGGTTCTCTTTTTCAGGTCCAGCTCCACAGTCCAAGTCCGCCATGGAGCACGGCACGGTCGCTGGAGGCCGCCGCCATGCGCATGCATGGCCTCTGACCCGGGTGTGCTCGGTCCCGTATCTGCAGAAAAAGCTGCGAGATTTACTCCGGGTCCTTGCTCGCCCCCTGCAGGCCTGGGAATTCATGCCCCTTTAATCCAGGATTTTCAGGAGTAAAACGCCACCGTTTTGACGCTGGCGAGGGGACATAGTCTCAATAATGGAGAATCCAGCCGACAGAGTCCATTCTGGGTGGGAATCGAGGGGCCGTTCCCAGTGTTCATAGCGCCAGGAATGAGCCTGCTATCTAATGGCACTCTGTTTTAGTTTCGGCCCCCGGCAGGGAACGATCCGCTGAGGCCGCACTTCGCCACATATCCTGCACTGTGGCGCTCTGAAGACCAGAGCGCCTCAGTGCAGGAGGAGATCGGGGCACCATTTTTACATGGTGCCACGATCTTTTGATCTCTGAACCCCCAACTAGCACCTCCCCCCCCCCACCACCACCACGCACCACACCACATACTGGTAGGGCACCCATGGGCCCGATCCCTGGTGTGGGCAAAATGCTTGCTTGGCACCTTGGCATTGCCAGCCTGGCCCCTGTCAGTCTGGTCATGCCAACTGGGCACCCAAGCACCTGGGTGGCATTACCAGGGTACCCAGGTGCATCAGTAGTGCCAGGGTGACAGCCTGCCCGTAGACCGACCACCCGGGGCCTCAGATCGCCTGGGAGACCCCCCATGTGCTATTATGCCTGATCCCCATTTGTTAGGACCAGTGCTGATGGTGCAGGGCTGGGGTCTCCTCGACAGAGGCTGAAAGGTGCCACGTGGCCGTTCGATCTGGCACCGGCAATGTTGTGGGTTTTTAAACTCACTTAACTCTGCGAGACTGGATCCCGCCCATTGTGGGCAGAATCCAGATCGTGACGTCTCGCAAGACCCGGGTTAGATCTTGTGAGGCATAACGACCATCGGGAATCCCGGAGAGGCCTCTCCTGGAATCGGCCGGCCGTGTCTCACACCGAGTCCAGCAGGATGTGGCTGGTAAATCGCACCCAATATCATTTAAAACGTAACTATTTGGTCTGTTCTGGCACATACTTGGCTCCTTGCTGGGTTGGCCTGTCAGAGAACTTGCAGTCACCTGATATAACAGCAGTCAGGTCTTCATAGAATCAGAGAACCCCTAAAATACAGAATGAGGCCAATCGTCCCATCCAGTCTGGACCAACGCTTTGAAAGAGCATGCTACCTCGGCCCAATACCCCTCAACCCCACCTAACCTTTGGACACTTAGGGGCAATTTCGCATGGCCAATTCAAATAACTGAGTTCTTGATGACTTTACAAGGATCCTACATGCATGTGTTAAAAGGGACCCAGCAGATTCTGGGCAGGTGTCCAATGCCAGGCGAAAATGATGATAGCTTCCACCAGCTCCAGTGATTTGCATCATTTTAATTGGCTGCTGATGAGATTCCCGCCAAGCAGGGCGGATTAAAAGCGCCCCTTGGTTTCTGTGAAAGCGATGCATCACTGGAGTATTTATTTTCTACCTTCCTCCTGTACAACCACAATACTCCAAATCTAAACCAAATGCTGCAAAATCACAATGGGAGGTTCAACAAATTCATGCTGATGGGAAGCAAATCCCTTTCGGAGCTCAGATTGGAAATTGAGGAAAGTGATGCCCACAGTTGCATAATCATGACCCCCTCCAAATATCTGATATGTGCTGCCAGTGGGGTAAGCTGCCTGGCAGAAATGAGGACTTGTAAAATTAACCTGACGACATAAAAGATAACACAGAATAAGAGTTTTTGCGGAGGGGGAAACAAAATGTCCGTCAAATCTGAAGCAAATTGTGTTTACGATGACTGTAATATTTCTGAAAAGCCTTGTGTGTTTCACTGTAAGGAAGCTATGTAATATTTCTTAGCCCGTGTCAGTCACGTCATCAATTGTTTCAGTAAACTTGCTACGATGATGGGCAAACTTCTGCCATGGTTTAGTGTGGGAGTGAGGTGGTCAGCAAAACCCCATCCATGAGCAACATCCCAGGCAATCTATTAATTCTGACTAGTATCGTGAACAGAATAAAAATCAGACCTCTCTAGCGATACTTTACAGAATCACCGTCATCTGTTTAGGCACCTTCCCATCTCTCTTTGGCTTCTGAACACTACGTTTTATTAAGCAGTTCAGTACATTGTCCTTTACTTCAATGTCTTTCATCTTAGGCTTGTCTCTCATGAGGAACCTTAAAGTCTTCTGAAAGTCAAGATCTGTCGCATTTGACAGATATCCTGTTCCATCTCCCAAGGATTTCAATAAGGCTCATAGACATGACATTTTTGTTTCATTAATTTATTTCATTAATTGACATTAGCTACTATCTTTAGATATTATACTTGAGCATTAAATATACTTGAGCAATTTACTTCAAAGTGAACTAATTTAGTTTGCTGGTGGAGATGTCAAAATTATATATTTAAGAAGTAATTTTAGTCCCAAGGACAGGTAATTTGGGAATGGGAGCATGGTTAAATTTTATTTTAGGAGGGAGGGGTACAGGAGAAAAAGATATACAGGAGAGGGGCCAAGGCTGCAAGACACACTCAATCCTGGAGTTTGCGGAAAGAGGATCCGATTCCTTGACCTCCCAGAAGGTCAGTGCTTCCCTCGCCAAGATTCTCTCATCCAAATTGTGGCACTTTCTGCCTTCCAGCAGGAGAAGAAAATCAGATACCTACAGGATGGGGTGGCCACTCATTACCAACTGTTGTCACGGTGATCGTTGTTAAAAGTCGGAAAGCCAGCTGGTGAAGGAGGAGAGCAGAAGTCAATCTTTTCTCAGCTTTAGATTTAGTCTGAAAATGAAATTTTGCAAATATATAGCTCCTAACTCTACAACCCACAACCAGTGTTCCTAAGTATCTCTGATGTGGAGATGCCGGCGTTGGACTGGGGTGAGCACAGTAAAAAGTCTTACAACACCAGGTTAAAGACCAACAGGGTTTGTTTCAGATCACTAGCTTTCGGAGCACTGCTCCTTCCTCAGGTGAATGAAGAGGTAGGTTCCAAATGTTTCTGGAACCTACCTCTTCATTCACCTGAGGAAGGAGCAGTGCTCTGAAAGCTAGTGTTTGAAACAAACCTGTTGGACTTTAACCTGGTGTTGTAAGACTTCCTAAGTATCTCGTTATATGTGCTTAAGCAAACCCAAGTACACATAACCTTGCTTTACACACTTAACAGCTACCACCCTCAAGCTCTTGCTTCGCAATTCTTCCACAGCTACTTATCCAGGGTTTTCCAATTGACTACACATAAATGCATCAGTTCGTTGATGAGTCATTTCCTCAGCTGACATTTAGGTAAATTGTTCCTCTGGTGACAACAGCCAGAATGTCCGTGCCCTCGGATTCGACTGTGTTGCTGAATCCCCAAAGGTACAGGATGCCCTTAACTGCACGCAGTCAGCAACCCAAGCACCGGCAAAGCAATCCGATATTTTTCTACAGCACAGGAATCACTTGTTCATCATTATCCTGCTGGCGTGCGATCAGAAAAAGAGGATCGTGCAGACCTGTAGCATATTCCTGAAGAGCTGTCACGATGCCTTCAAAGTGCGACAGTTCTTCAAACTTGGCTCATGACACCAGCGCGGGACCCCGACAATAAGGCACGGGAACATCACAAGAAGAGTTGCATGAGCGCCAGCCGTGTCACTGAACAAGCGATCGAATATTGAAAATGCGTTTCAAGTGCCGAGATAGATACGGAGCCACCATACAGTAATTACAATGATGATAATTGTGAGCTGTGCCATGCACAACATTGCGCAATGAGGAAGATTGGAGGTGGAAAGGGATAAATTCCCCCCCCCCTCCCACTTGCCATTTACCCAATGGAACACGTCACGCAATGGAATTCATCTTGAACAAATGAAAAGTAAGCTGACATTCAGGACGGATAATGAGCGAGACTCATTATGGTTCATAATCAATAAATATTTGTTGTCATTATTTTTAAAAAACCTAGCAACACAACATTTTGTCAAACACCCATGCACATACTGATAGCGACTTACAACTTATTCTACATATGCTTCCTATTGTTTCTACACACTACATCCAACATGGCTCCAATGGGGGAAGTAACTTGCTGTTCAGACCCCTATCATGACTGCTGAGATTGTTTGGGCTGCAGGCCCTGGGTTTCAGGGTCCCTGAGCGCCATGCCAAGTATTACTCTGCCTGTATGGCTGGTCTTGGCTATCAGGTGATAATGAAGCATGCCTGTTACTGGCTCAGAAGGTAATGGTGGGGCAGCAGGTGAAGTTATGGCACTTTGAGGAGAGTTCCTGCTTCTGTGACCCATTACACCATCATCCATTTCTTGAGCCCGCATAACATCAACCTTGAGATTGGCTGAGATCAGTGATAAGGCCACAGATGAGGCTCGTTTTCCTGTTTAAGATGACATTCAAAGTCTGCATCACTATGGTCATGGCCTGCAGAGACTCATTTCAAAACTGTTCCTGAAGCTCCATGGAGGTAACCTATCTTTCATTCTCACAACTTGCTGTGCCACTAATCCACTAGTGATTGAGTTAGACTTTCCTTTTCACCATTGTGGAGATGTGCAAGTCAGGTCCGTCAATTTATGGCTAATTTGCAGAGGCATAAATCCTCTCAAGGTTTGCCGGTGAGGCATCTGTCTCCGGCTAGGCAAAGATGAAGAGGAATTGCACGCCCTTGATACTGTTGCTCCACAGCAGTCTCTGCCACCAGCATCTGCCCATGTTCCCAGTTGTGCAGTAATCATCAAGTGAAAACCCCAAAAACTATTTAAATGGGTGCCCAAATGCGAGTATCTGGACTGATGCATGGTTGTACATTTCAGTAAACATGCACGCTCACAAAGAATGAGTTGCTCTGAAGAATCGTCCTCAAGGATGTGCTGCGATGTGTGAAGGCCTTGGAAGTCCAAAGAATTACGTATGATTTAGATGTGGCAAGTCCCATTCTGGGCAGCTCACCGTGCTCCGTCTTCTCCTCATTCAATCACTGAGAAAATGCAGGCAGCATATGTGTGTCAGGGATACTAGTAATTATGGCACCAGTTATTTGTGCACTCCATGAGTCTCCACCTTTGACTGAGAGGGATACAGATATGCCACTCATCTCTAAGGCGTCCTTCCGCATCCAATCACCTCCAGTTCTGACCCCTCTCTCTTTTTTCCTACAAGGTGCATGAAACTAGGCCTGTAAGTGAGTGAAGGTGAAATGTCCACCTGATGGATGCTGTGCATTCAATGAGGGTCACTAGGTGAAGGCTGCATTAATTACATGACGATTGGAATGAGTAGAAACAGTGGATGGAACAATAGGTCCATAGAGAGTAATGCTGAAAATTGGGTGGGTGTGAGGAATGACGCTTAGCGAGAATGAGTGAAACAACATGGGTGTTAAAAGCACGGGTTGTACTGAAATCCTGAATAAACTCGCTTTCTCTGACCTTCATAGAATCTCTGCAGTGCAAAAGGAGGCCACCTGGCCCATCTTTCGGAGGGTCTGCACTGACCCTCCGAAAGAGCACCCTATCTAGGCCCACTCCCCCTGCCCCATCCCCGTAACCCCACCTAATCTTTGGATACTAAGGGGCAATTTAGCATGGTCAATCCACGTAACCTGCACACCTTTTGACTGTGGGAGGAAACCGGAGCACCCGGAGGAAACCTATGCAGACATGGGAAGAACGTGCAGACTCCACACAGACAGTGACCTGAGGCCGGAATGGAACACGGGATGCTGGAGCTGTGAGGCAGCATTGTTAACCACTGTGCCACCATGCCATGTCAAATTGCATTCTATAATGCAATCAGGATCTGTGCATAATCCTCCTGCTACTCACCTCATTCGTTGCCCGTACAGCCGTTCCTTCGTGGTGAGAGCAGCAGGTTTCTTCTTCCCAAAGCTGGAAAAAGCCTGTTCCTCCTTCTGCTGCCCCCAGCAGTAACTCCAGAGACGGATCACTGAATCTGGATCCAATCAATATCCACCAGGCATCCTGAACACTGCAAAAGTCAAACTTTGCCTTTTCCCTTTCAATACAGCTGAGATCACATCACCCGGGTGTGCACCGCATGCGTTCCACAGCTGGGGGGGGGCGTCAAACCCAGAAGTCAAAACAAATTGCTACCTTTGTGTCTGTGTAGGTTTCCTACGTTTGCGTTAGATCAATTATTCTCACCTGCTCCCCATTTGACTTCTTGGGTTCATCATCACAATTTCCTTCACGGCCTGCGAGCCAGCTTCAGATGAATAACAGATTCGTAATCCTCAGGAATATCGGGCAGAAGTCCCTTCTGTGCAGTTTTCTGGGTGGTTGGCTGGCAAGGCATGTCAGCTGGTGGCACATGGAACGTGCTATCCGTGACCTGCTCGGCATCGCGGATGCTCCACACCGAATCCACCCTCAGCTCCAGCACCAAAATGCTGTTAGCCAGTAGCTGCAGTTGGACACACCTCCTGCATGTGGTCGCCAGGGACAACTGAAGTTTCCATAGTTTTGCCACATACTACAGGAGGATCATATCACAGGTGCAAGCTCTTCTGCCATGACTACTCTTAAGCCCCGTTAGCTTAAGCTCTTTTAACAAAAAAGTTAAGCTATATAAGAAAACTATTTACTTTCCTCCCTTCTGCTAACTTTACTTCCCTTACCCTACTTTGTTTACTTATGTTATTTTATTATAACTACCCTGACTTACACTTTGTGCCGTTCCTCAGTTATTCCCCTCCTCCAAAAAGGAAAGCACTTTTTATACCGTTTCAGTGTAACACTGACTGCAATGTCAATGAGAACAGGAATCCGACCTTGGTGTTTATGAAACTCAGCTTTGCTCCGATTCTGCCCGGACTGAGACTGAGCTCCGCATTCAGCCTTTTCAGTTTCACCTTCTCCCAGTTTCACCGAACTCCCTGTTCACCCAACTCCAAAAGCACTCTCGGTCAGCCAAGCGGGCACTGAGTAGCGTCTCCTCAAATAGGCCTCAAATACAATGCTTTGGAAACTGAATTAAACTAGTTGTGCGGTTAACCAGCTACGATGAACGTAGGGTGAAAAGCTAGGTTTCTGCCAAGTCCCACAAACTTTCACTTTGGGGTTTTACTGCTTCTTTACATTCCTTTGCGTCCTTTTCTGGTGCGGCAGTGATGGATCAACTTCATTCCCCTCTTTGGCCCTTGCGGCTCCCTCTTGGCTGGAAAGATCACACCAGCAGCTCATTCTACAAATGATTCCTGACCCATATAAAGAAGCTGCATCCAGTGTTGAATCAAAGGAGTGTAATTTCTCCAATGTGAATGTTGCAGGTGCAATAGCGACGTTCAAGAGGGAATTGAAATGCGCTTTTGAAAAGGAAATCTTTGTCATATTATGGGGAAAGAGAAGAGAAGTGGGAATAATTGTACACAGGTATGATGGACTACGAAAATAATTTGCTAAATCTTGGGACTTCATCTTCCTAACCCCAAAAAGTAGATGACATCTATTTTGAAAGGCAGAACAATTCTAGATTTGATCGCCACTGCAAGCCCCATCTTAGTTGTGCCACAAAAGTCACTCCAAGATCCTGGGCAGGATTCTCCGTTTTGCCGGCGTGGGGCTGCCCCACAATGGGGAACCCCATTGACCGGCCGTCGTAACGGAGAATCCCGCTGGCGGGTCAGGGCAGAAATGTGGTGCGGCGGGGTGGAGAACCAGCCCCCCTTCTATTAAGTGTGTATGAATAGAAGCAAAATCTGATTCAAGTTGTCTCAGTTGTTGATGCACTGAAACCAAAAGAACAGAGTATTCCTTAAATACAGTGAATTGCATACATTTTCACTCACGAGGCAGGTAACATGACTGGGGAAATGTTCCAGCTTATCTCCAAAGAGACCTTTTCAGACCTGATTTTCACTCTAGGAGGGGCAAGTGTGGAATAGGTCTGGACCCGTTTCCTCCCGATGCAATTTGGTGGCAAACCACAGGGGTTGCCAAGCGATCACAAGAAAACAAAAAATAGGAGCAGTGTAGACCATATGGCCAGTAGCCTGTCCTCCCATTCAATATGATCATGGCTTATCTTGGGTTTCACCCCCACTTTCCTATCCAATCTCCATGCACCTTGATTCCCTGAGAGACCAATAATCTGTCGACCCCAGTCTTAAACGTATTCAAACATAGTGCTTCCACAACCCTCTGGGGTTGAGAATACAAAACATTCACAACTCTTTGAGTGGGGAGATTTCTCCTCATCTCGGTCCCAAATGATTGCTTCCTCTCATCCTGAGACTGTGACCTATGTTTAAATTCCTGACCCAGCAGGAAAGGCTGAAGGGCCCTGCCTTTGTTCTCTTGGAATTCAGCCCCATTGTTTTCTTAAATTTCACCCTCCGGCCCTCAACCCCTCAGAGCCCATTGCCTCCATCCTTTTCTCATGTCACCTCCATGCTCCTGTGCCTATGCATGCTGCGCAATGCTCCGCAGCCACTTTATAGCCCCTAGGCCAACTCATGTCACCCATGTCTCCACCAACCATGATGTCCACTTATATCTCCATGTCAACTTAATGTCAAAACATGCCGACTCCTGCCCCCACCCATCACCCTTTGTCCTTACATTCTCCATGCCAACTCACCCAGTATCCACCATGGGAAAACCTCAGGAGCCCTGTTAAGATGAAATAAATTAAAGGTTAAATATCTATTAGAACAGTCTGTATAAATAATAAACACTCCCATTCATGAAATTCCATTCAAAACTTTAAATCCCCTCAAGTGCTTAATCATCTGTCAAAACATAAATAATTTGTATTCATAACCCACATACAAATCAACTAATTATTTAGTAATCCCTTTAAAATGTCAACTGTTAATTTAGAACCCAATACTGGGAGAATGATTGGATGCGTCACCTCTTACTGACACAGTCAGACCTTTTTTATATGTATTTTTCAAGGGCTGGGCTTTTAAATAATTTTTAACCTCTCACTGACATGGACAGGGTGCTTTTTAATGTTTAAAGAGCTTGAGATTTAAATAACTTCACAGTTTGACATATCTACATACCTTATCCACCATTCGGAAGCTTTTTAGTCTTCTCTAAAAATTCATAACACCCACACTGTGGGTTAAGGACTTGGCTACAGCAAAAATGTGATCTGTTGAACTCAGCATTGTTCAAAAGGTCCGGTTGAGTTCAGGTTTTCCTCATATGCTATTGTTTTCCTTGTTACAATGTTAATTATCTTCCATTTATTCACTTTGAAGTATTGTAATTTTCTATTGGGTCCCAGGGAGTAAGCCTTTCCAGAAATCATAGCGATGGCCAACCTAATGAACCTCTAAATGATTCAGATATCCAGTAGGCATGATGCTCTGCTTATATTTCTGAATTTAAAGCAGCTAATTATAAATTATTTATGTAATTATGCTTTTTGCAGAGGGTATAGGATAGACCCGATGGGAAACACTTAAATAGAAAACGAGTTTCAGAATTGAAGAATATTTAATAGTTCATGAGTGATGCAGCTTGTGACAGATTGTTCTACTTAGATTAATAAATTACAATGATAGTTTTGAGATTACCAATGTAATTTTAAATTAACTTTGGTGTTTTGTCACTGAGGAATGCCACAAGTACACTGCGATGGTAAGAGGCCAGAATCAATTTACTTTGCATGATTCAGGATGAACAACAAATATTTAGTATTTTCAGCTCTACTGGAGATTCATGTTGATTTGGACCAACATTTACATATTCTGAGCATGTAGTACATATAATTTGGAACATAACTCGGTGAACAAATATTCTTATTTTTCAGCAAAAATGTGGTCAATTTTAAGCATTGATTTTGGCAATCTACCTAGATTGCTAAAATCAATGCTTAAAATTGACCACATTTTTGCTGAAAAAAAAAATAGAATATGGGACGCACCATTTGGATATTTAGGTAACTATATGTCATTTCTGGGTTCTGTAAAATGTTGAGAGTTTTAGTGAACCCCAAGTTTTCTATTTTTACATAAGGTTGATTTCTCTGGAGGTCCTTACAAGCACTATAATAATAATCTTTATCAGTGTCACAGGTAGGTACTATAAAGAATATTGTTGTCATTGTCATTCTCGACATCCTTCAATTAAGTAGAACCTTAGTTAGGCCACACTTGGAGTATAGTGTTCAATTCTGGTCGCCACACTACCAGAAGGATGTGGAGGCTTTAGAGAGGGTGCAGAAGAGATTTATCAGAATGTTGCCTGGTATGGAGGGCATTAGCTATGAGGAGCGATTGAATAAACTCAGTTTGTTCTCACTGGAACGAAGGAGGTTGAGGGGAGACCTGATAGAGGTATATAAAATTATGAGGGGCATAGACAGAGTGGATAGTCAGAGGCTTTTCCCCAGGGTAGAGGGGTCAATTACTAGGGGGCATAGGTTTAAGGTGAGAGGGGCAAGGTTTAGAGTAGATGTACGAGGCAAGTTTTTTACGCAGAGGGTAGTGGGTGCCTGGAACTCGCTACCGGAGGAGGTGGTGGAAACAGGGACGATAGGGACATTTAAGGGGCATCTTGACAAATATATGAATAGGATGGGAATAGAAGGATACGGACCCAGGAAGTGTAGAAGATTGTAGTTTAGTCGGGCAGCATGGTCGGCACGGGCTTGGAGGGCCGAAGGGCCTGTTCCTGTGCTGTACATTTCTTTGTTCTTTGTTCTTTGTAATAGAACAAGAGCAAAGAAAAATTACAGCTCAGGAACAGGCCCTTTGGCCCTCCAAGCCTGCGCCGATCCAGATCCTCTATCTAAAATTGTCGCCTATTTTCTAAGGATCTGTATCCGTCTGCTCCCTGTCCATTCATGTATCTGTCTAGATACATCTTAAATGGCACCATCATGCCCACCTCTACCACCTCCGCCAGCAATGCGTTCCAGGCACCTACCATCCTCTGCGTAAAGAACTTTCCACGCATATCTCCCTTAAACTTTTCCCCTGATGCATGATGGACATGCAGCAGACAATCCATTTCAGATGGGGTATCTTCAGATGGCACACCTTTGCAGAAGGCAGCAGTGACCAATCCTTCTGAGACAGGTCTTTCCACAAGTGCTGTTCATTGAGCTACTGAGTGTGGTTGTTGATTGTTGTTTTTTGGCATGGGCATATGTTGTGAAGCCAGTGTAGCCACCAGTCATTGTGGTGGCGCACGCCAGTCCACATGAGGTGTAATGATTTTCCTCTGTCGTCATTATCGACCCCCAGTTGCGATAAACGATATGTAGGACCTCCATGTCACATTTGCAAGCAACTTTGAAGCAAAGCTTTGGGTTCCCACTGGTGATCTTACTCCTGCTACCTCACCATCCAGAAAGTTCTTGGGCATGTGACCATCTTCCATCCTACGGCCTGAGCCAACAAAGTTGCCTCTGTTTGACGAGTGCTAACAACGTTATCAGTTTAGACAGAGAAAACTGCTGCACTCGTGATTTTGTCCTGCCAAGATATATCCATAATGAGGCCGCATACAGCAAAGATTACATGATCTTCTCCTTATGCCAGGTACAAGAGAAGCATAGGGAACAGTTTGGCTCTTTACATTACTAAGACATTCAACACCATCAGCACAGCAGGACTCAGCAAGAAATTTGGGAAAATTGGCTGTCCACAAAAAGGTCCTCAGTCACATCCACTCCTTCCATGACAACATGGCTCCACTTGCGAAAGCTTCAGAGTGTAGAATGGAGGAGTGAAACAGCGTGTGTCCTACAGCCCAATCTCTGTTTGACCTCTTCTTCTCCATGTCCTTGATCTCCGCCTTCCCTACAGACACGGGGGAAGTCCATGTGCATTCTAGATCGGATGGCAACCATGGTCTGCCATTAATCTCTCTTTTCCGAGTCAGATTCTGTTACAGGGTTCCCAGTAGTTTTTGCTACCCCAATGCACCTCCACCTTGAGAGGGGTGGATTAGCTTTAAGCAGTGCTGGCTAGCTTTACAAGGTACATGGTAGTCAAGAAAGCATATGGAATGCTTGCCTTCATTGGACGGGGCATTGAGCATGAAAACTGGCAAGTCATGCTACAGTTGTATGGAACCTTGATAAGGCGGAAATTGGAATATTGCGCACAATTCTGGTCGCCACACTACCAGAAGGCTGTGGAGGCTTTGGAGAGGGTGCAGAGGACGTTTACCAGGATGTTCCCTGGTCTGGAGGATGTTAGCTATGTGGAGAGGCTGAATAGATTCGGACTGTTTTCATTAGAATGACAGAGGTTGAGGGGTGACCTGATAGAGGTCTCTAAGATTATGAGGGGCATGGATAGAATGGATGGGCAGGCACTCTTTTCCAGGGTGGATGGGTTAGTCACCAGGGGGCATAGGTTTAAGGTCCATGGGGCAAAGTTCAGAGGAGATGTGCGAGGCAGGTTTTTTACGCAGAGAGTGATGAGTGCCTGGTACGTGTTTCCAGGGGAGGTTATGGAAGCAGATACATTAACGGCGTTCAAAATGCATCTTGACAAACACATGGATAGGATGGGTATAGAGGGATACGGCACAAGGAAGTGCTGAGGGTTTTGGCAAAGGTTGGTATCATGACCGGTACAGTAATCAGGAGAGCTGAAGGGCCTGTTCCTGTACTGTATTGTTCTTTGTTCTTTGTTGCAAGTTCCGATCGATATTGGGCCCCTCTCTAGTGGGTGCAGGCAATGACCAGTTTGGGCAGAGCTACCCGCAAGGATCATAATGAGAAGGCATCATGGAGTTTGTGTGCCACTTGCATTGCCACCAAAGGGCACAGGTTAATCAAGCATCACGATCCCAATGTCCATTTGCAAACCGATTTGTAACCCGAGATGCCTGAATTCCATAATGTGAGTTGTATTAATGCTGCTGTGCCATAAGATAGAGATAGGGCAAGGTGAGTCTTTTCAAAAACAAAAGAGCACACGTTCCACGTAGAAATGTCTGATGTACTTACACTATGTGTGCCTAAGTGTGCTATTATGTCAGCAGTAACCAATTTCAAGCAAACTGCCGAGCAAATCCTAAAAAGGGTAAACTGTAGAAAACAGCGTTAAGTTATTCAAAAACTTAAAAGTTAAAACCTGACTGAATCACAGTTCACCAAAGTTGACGCTTATTATAAAGCATCTTCATTGGTATTCTACTAATTCCCTATTGTTGTGGAACAGTTTGCAAAGGGTGACCTTTCTTATTTTTAACTTACTGTAATTTTCTTGGCTGTTCTGGCAGCCAATAAAATGAGCGAAAAAATCCAGTCACATAATAATAATTCATAACAGAGGCTTCTATACCATTGAGGAGAACAGCAAATTCAGATTTTTGTCTTTCAGAAATATTCAATCAAGTGAGCTGCTGGTTAACTCACAACTTCTAATTAAGTCTTGTTGATAATTATTTCACTATTTTTCAAGTGTGCGGTGTATGGTTCGAAAATTATTCATGACTTTTAGACAAGCATTGAGAGCCTCGACTTTATTGATGGCAATAATGTTTGACTATGTTAATCCATAAACTAAAGATCAATTATTTAGTTCCCGCATCTTTCACTGTCTCGGTCTGGAAGCCCAGATAAACCTTTCATTGACACAAGCCATTTGTTCTTTTCTTCCACCAATCCATGGATTCCAAGCTGATGGAACCAAACTGAACGGCAGAGTTTTTCCTTCCCAGTTCACATTCCTGGGGACACTGGTTGAGGAATTGGTATTGTGGAAGCCAATTCTGGGTTGCAATTTCCCACGCACTATACTCCCTGGGACGTATGCAAGCTGCTATAGTAGAGGTCAGCCATTTGTAATTGTCCAATGTGCCCGCCTAAAATGACCGACTGCAACCTCTCCGGTTCAGAAGTCCAAATTCGGGAGACGCAAATGGCCTGGAAACTTTTCAGCAGGCCCCTCAATTCTCAGACTGAGTACTCTCGGTCCGGGCGCCACTGGGTCAATGTTAGGAGGTCTTGAAGTGGAGCTGGGAAGGCGAACAACGTCTTTGAACTTTCCTGTCTTTCCACTCCTGCTTGCCTGTTGTGTAGCTTCCTTATCCCCCGCTGGGGACATTGAATCATAGGCAGTGGCAACTAGAACAAAAACAGGGGTGGAGGGTGGTGAGGGGGGAGGGGCTGATTACTGTGTGCGAGAGTGGGGGGGGAGGGGCTTATTACTGTGTGTGGGAGTGGGAGGGAGGGGCTGATTACTGTGTGTGGGAGTGGGAGGGAGGGGCTGATTACTGTGTGTGAGAGTGGGGGGGGGGGAGGGGCTGATTACTGTGTGTGGGAGTGGGGGGGGGGAGGGGCTGATTACTGTGTGTAAGAGTGGGGGGGGAGGGGCTGATTACTGTGTGTGGGAGTGGGGGGGAGGATCTGATTACTGTGTGTGGGAGTGGGAGGGGCTGATTACTGTGTGTGGGAGTGGGAGGGGCTGATTACTGTGGGGGGGAGGGGCTGATTACTGTGTGCGGGTGTGGGGGGAGGGGCTGATTACTGTGTGTATGGGAGTGGGGGGAGGTGCTGATTTCTGTGTGCGGGAGTGGGGGGAGGTGCTGATTTCTGTGTGCGGGGGTGGGGGGAGGGGCTGATTACTGTGTGCGGGTGTGGGGGAGGGGCTGATTACTGTGTATATGGGAGTGGGGGAGGTGCTGATTTCTGTGTGCGGGAGTGGGGGGAGGGGCTGATTACTGTGTGCGGGAGTGGGGGGGAGCAGTTGCTGAGCTTGTGCGTGTTTGTGCATGTGTTAAAATGGGGTCACATTGGGACATAGTTTCGAAAGCATTGATGTGAAGGCTGCTGATTAATTAAAAACTTGATAACCGCAAAGTGTCTTCAAATGTCTGAAAGAGGGCGGGTGGTGAGCGGGGTGAGGGTGCGGGTGGCACTGTTGTGGAGCTGCCTCGGGTAAAAATGATCTCATGTAAATATGAGCTCAATAAAATGCTGAAAACTCTGTCAATACTGAAAATTCAAGCACCTGACAGCAGACCACATTCTCAGTTGCCGGGCAAAAGTCTTCCATTATTTTATTTAACCCTGGATATTTTATCCCACCCTGGGTGCAATTTGGAGCAAAGTCATAAAGGCCGCCTGGCTAATTGGCCCATCTGCCAACTAGAAAGATGGACGGGCCACACCAAATTGGTTTGGGGAGTCGGTGGAGACAAGGGGATGGAGTCTCCATTCTGGAGTCTAAGTGCTGATGCCAGTGTAGTAAATGTGGACATTCACGACAGGAAATTCAGCGCCGATCCCTCTCTGATTCCGGCGCCCAGTGAAAGCCCCGTGGATCGCGCCGAAAACAGCCGCAGAATGGCCGGGTCCTGGGCCGCGCATGCGTACAGCTGACGACCTCCACCGGTCACGCCATACAACATGGCGCCGTCCATGCGCGAACCTAACCGCGACTCCACAGCCAACTCCCTGGCCGCTCCCCCCCCCCCCAACCCCCCCCCCCGCCATAGCAGAAGTCCCCCTCCCCCGGCCAGCGGCACTGATCCTGCCCAAGTGTGGTGGTGCCTGACATTGTCCGCAGCTGGCATGCCAGGTTCCCGCACGGTCGGGTCAACACATGTCCCGCGCCATTGACAACACGGCCCATCGGGGGCGGATCATCGCGGGTGGGCCAGCCGATGATACGCCAACGGCGCTGAAATGCGCATCACGAGGATGGCATTTTGGAGGGCGGAGCATGGTGGACCGATCATGATTTCGGCGCCTGGCTGCGGAGAATCCCGCCCAAGGTGTGCCGAATGACCTCCTTCTGTGCTGCAAAATTCCATGATTCTGATTATCTCCTTGGCAGGCTTAATTGCCTGCTTAATTGTTAGTGTGCGCGCTTTTGCCTGCCGTGCATGCCCACCGACCTGAATGTTGCATGCAAGCATTCAACGTCACCTCGTGCAGGTTCACGCAATTCTGGGTCAGGCTTGCACCCGCACATTCATTCTACAAAATGTGGCCCAAGTCAGCACTCTTAAATATGTTCTATGTTCTATGTTCTATATGTCACGCAATATTTTAAAATCCTTTTTGGAAGGATTATTTTTGACCATTGTCCGATTACGTTACTGCATGGCAGATCTTGTGTTCTGTGATATGTACATGAAATTGATCGGGAACCCGAAACCAAAGCTCTTTTCAAAATGGGCATGATTGGCCTGCAATCTGTTAGAATTCCCCATTTTTCCCAAAGCAAAAACAATTCCGCACAATTGGAATGTGCACGCAAAAACATCACTGGAAATTGGGCCCTGGGCCTTTTCTGCATGAGGCTGGCAAACAGCACATTACAGCTCGGTGTCCCCTCGACTGTTACAGCAGCCCAGTGACAATTCATTATCAGCTGGATGGAACATCTGCAGCACAAGATTTACCAAACGCTATTGAGTCCACAGTGGCCTAACCATCAAGCCTCTTAGGAACTGCAGGAGACCCTGCACAAAAAGTCCAGTAACTTTTCTATACCTTGGTCTCTCTAGGAGGCGCTGAAGAAGGATTGTCCCACAAAATTACTGTGGATCCGGATTAATTTCCGACTATGGTTCACCTCCCTCCAGGAACCTCCCCAATGGGCTGACTCACCGACAGAGGAGGGAGAAAGTTTCGTCAAGCATCAATTGCAGAGCTGTGCTGGGACAGTCTCCTCAAAGGCTCGTAAATGATTGCGATTTGTAGAAATTCTCCAGAGGCGATTATTCCGATCTCGGAATGTGGGGCAGCTTTGTGGTTGGGGGCCTGTTTCGAGCGTGATGCTATTAAATTAGTGCAAAAAGATCACAGAAACCCGAGTTGTGCTAAATATAATTAGTGCTGAACATGGTTCTGCCTATTGTGGGGTGAATTGCGTCAAAAAGCAACAAAGCTGAGTGGAAATTCCAAGTTGTGTTGACAAATGTGTTCCATTTCCCGCAGTACACAAATGTTTCTCCATTTAACTCATGCGTTATATATAAGCATTGTCACAAATGACAGTCTTTTTTGAGCACAGTTGCACCAAGTCCTTCAAGTCATGCTCGTCACATGCTCATGTAGCTTGAACAATTTCCCCCTCCAATAATTCTATTAGTTTGATGTTGCTTTGAAAGGCATTGGGCGGGATTCTTCCACCACGCCCAGGGAGAATCTCGTCCGAGATCAATCGACGTGGCGGTCTTGTGGTGGGCGGGGCAGAACTATTCTGCCCATAGTTTTATTTTTTCGGTTCTTATTGGTCAGGAAACTGGCCCTTGTCACCAGTTCGTAGGTGCACAATCCATTTGTTTTCCTGATCTGCTTCTGAAATGTATTATTATCTCGGATTTTTTTTCCCAGCCGGTGTGAACACCTGGCCTTCACTGTTTGCTTTCACACTGACCAATTTAGCGATACCGCCACAGGTGCTTCCTTCAATCATGATTTTTTTTTTTCTTTCAGATTCTTGGGTCCACTGTCCATTACTGGGTTGTTTACTGAGGGGGTAGCCAATCTACAAGTGCAACAAACAACTAAGAACAACCAATTATGCCCTTGTGGTGCACATTGTTGTTAATCAGATCCATGCCGGTTGGGGAATTGAAGCCGGAATTCTCCAGGCGTTGGGAGTCTCTGTTCCCGCTGGCAGCGCACCCCAGCCCGTGGGTTTTCCAGCGGCATGGAGTGGCTTCAGTGGGAAATTCCATTGATAAGCGACGGGCAGAGAGAATCGAGCAGCCAGCGAACGGTGCGCCGCTGAGAAACACAATGCTGGAGGGGCCGAAGAATCATGCCCTAAAACATGGGGCGCGATCGAATGGCTTTGTCGCGCCCGACTTGGGGACATGATGAGGCCATTAACTCTCGCGAGACGTCACGATCTGGATCTTGCCCCCACTGCGTGTGATCCAGATTACCATATTTGAGTGAACCATTAGACTCATTTAAATATGTTTAAGTTGGATCCTTCCGAGGCCAGGGAACTAATGGCCTCACCTGGGAGACTTCACCAGAGCGCCGTTTAGCACTGGCCCACACACATATGGACTAGGTGTAATGGCACCTGGGGGGTCTCCCAGGCGCAGGCAACCTGGCACATTGGCATTGTCACCTGGGCACCCTGGAAGTGTCACCCTGGCACTGCCAAGGTGCCTGGGTGGACCTGCCAGGCTGGCAATGGCACTGCCAGGGTGCCAGGCTGGCAGTGCCAAGGTGCCAGGTTGCCTGTGCCCTGCCCTCATGAGGTGGGGTGAGGGAAAGGGCTCGAGGGCTCCCCTTAGAGATAAGTTCTGGCAGTGCGGCGGTCCGGAGGCCATGGTGGAGGGGTAGGAGGGGGTGGGGAGGGTACAAAAGAACGGGGCAGCATTTAAAAATGGTGTTCCGATCCGTTAGTCATCTTCCTGCATTGATGAGCTGAGCATGTCAGTGCAGAAAAGAGCAGCCTCGATGGGGCATTCCCGATTGAGGCGAAACAAAACGGCAGAGTCCCGTTAGATAGCAGGGTCATTCCCGGCACTACAGGCAACAAGAAACACCCGCCAAATGCAGCCAAAATGAGTGTTTTCTGCGCTTTAAATGAATCCTTTTCATTGCTGGATGGAGTTTATTGACTTAGTTCACAGTCAGCACTACTCCAACCATCACCAACCGCCCCCCCAGTGTCTAACTTGTCCCATTTATTGGTGTATAACTGCTCATTACCTGTGTAACAATGTAATAGCCATTAAACCGGAATAGTGTAATTAATAAGATGCCGATAATTCCGTGACATTGAACCGGTCTTGTAATTTATTGCCATAATGGTATCTGACTTTGTGCTTAGTATTCTCCTTTTGCGAGTTTGATTCAGGAAAGACAAACCACATTTACTTTGCGGATTGTACTGGCAATTTCACGCCTCCGTCAAATCAATGGGAATTTCAGCTTCAAAACTTCCCAAATGCTTTTTCTTCTTCTACCATTTCCTCATGCCTTATGTGCGCCAGGCTGAAAACATTTCAGGTACTTGGGCACATGTACCAACATATGTCCATCACGTGCATGACTAAGTTAAATGGTTCACTTGGATTATGAAGGGTCCACATGCTCATTAGACCCCGGTGTAACATAAATACGGGCAAGTAGCTGTTGGGCCGAATGGTCTGTATCAGTACAGTACATTCTAGGCAATTTAGTTACAACATCCTCAAGAAAATAACTAGTTTCATCAGAACAGCTATTCAAACCTCTGAGCCGAAATAAAAAATGCTCATGTAACACTCAGTTATTAACTAACAATTTCATTTGCCATAGATGTTGGCGTGTAAGTCAACTTCAGAAACCTTGATAAACCCTTTCAAAAATGCACACCAAGTTTAAATATCAAATGCTGGCGTGTGTGTGGGTGGTCGCGTTTTTGATATATCATCTGCTTCTGAAGTAGAATTGGCGTTTCTTAAAGTCCCACTACCCATATCATCTGTTTGATCCCTTGTGCCTCGTTGGAAGGTACCAGTAAGTAAAACTTGCATTTGTGGGGAGAGAAATTAGGCTGACTACTAATGCGAGTCTAGCATTTAAAAATATTCATTTACAGGATGTGGGCGTCGCTGGTTAGGCCAGCACTTATTGCCCATCCCTAGTTGCCTTTCAGAAGGTGGTGATGAGCTGCCTTCTTGAACCGCTGCAGTCCCTGAGGTGTAGGTACACCCACAGTGCTGTTAGGGAGCGAGTTCGAGGATTTTGACCCAGCGACAGTGAAGGAATGACGATATATTTCCAAGTCCGGGTGGTGAGTGACTTGAAGGGGAACTTCCAGCTGGTGGGGTTTCCAGGTATCTGCTGCTTTTGTCGTATGTTTGGAAGGTGCTGTCTGTGGAACCTTGTTGAGTCATTGCAGTGCATCTTGTACATGGTACACGTGGCTGCCACTGTTCGTCGGTGGTGGGGTGTTTAAATGTTTGTGGAAGAGTGAGCAATCAAGCGGGCTACTTTGTGCTGGATGGTGTTGAGCTTCATGTGTGTTTTTGGAGCTGCACTCATCCAGGAAAATGGAAAGTATTCCTTTACACTCCTGACTTGTGCCTTGTAAATGGTGGTCAGGCTTTGGGGGGGTCAGGAAGTGACTTTCTCGCCATAGAATTCCTTGCATTTGGCCTGCCCTGATAGCCACAGTAATAATATTGCTAGTCCAGTTCAGTTTCTGAACCCCCAGGATGTTGATAGTGGGGGATTCAGCGATGGCAAAGCCACTGAATGTCAAGGGGCAATGGTTAGATCCTCTCTTGTAGGAGATGGTCATTGCATGGCGGTTGTGGGGCATGAATGTAACTTGCCACTTGTTAGCCCAAGCCTGGATATTGCCCAGGCCTTGCTGCATTTGGACAAGGACTGCTTTATTATCTGAGGCGTCATGAACGGTGCTAAACATTGTGCAGTCACCAGCGAACATCCCCACTTCTGACTGTACAAAAGAAGAGAGGACATTTATGAAGCACCTGAAGATGTTTGGGCTGAGGACTACCCTGAGAAACCTCCATAGTGATGTTCTGGAGCTGAGATGCTGGACCTCCAACTACCATAACTATCTTCCAGTGTGCCAGGCATGTTGTGCCTGAAAAGGGGAGTGGGGATGGGGGTGGGGGTTCAACTTGTATGCCTAATATATACAAAAACATGGGGCGGGATTCTCCGACCCCCCCGTCCTGCCGGTTTATGGAGAATCCCGCCCATGATTACAGGTGCCAGAAAAATGGAGTTGTCTTATACGCTGGGTCAACTTTTACGTCACAATTTACAGTTTTCAGTTAAAAGCCATTGTGGGCATTTTTCCTCAGAGTCTTCTACTGTCTCATTTCAAATTCATTTGAACCCGTCCCCAGAGTCACGTCTAAAACTAGCGTGCTTTTATCAGTCAATTTTTCGACATTTTGAACCTCATTGTAAAACTGCATTTTTCCATCAGTTCCTGCTTCGTGACACCAGGAGCAAATGGCTTTGCAAGCAGGCTTGAGAATGAAAAGCAGCCTCTCCTCTTCTTCATACATTATTACTGTTTATTTTTAGAGAATAGAGAGGACATGCCTCTCCTGTTTACAGTTCTGACAGAGAATTGAGTGTGAGGTGTTGAAGGTGGATGTTCTATTAACCCTTCCCATTCAAAATTCCCACAGTGGCCACAGACATGCCATTATTTAAACACTAGGTAATTGAATACTCCAAGAATTTGAACTGTAAAGCTCTATTGGCATGGCCACAAAAACCGTACCCTGCATATCGGCAATCCAGGCAGAATTACTTTGAAAGCAAGCTGATCATTCAGAAGAGAGTTTGAGCTTCTGCTTGCTGATTTTTATATAAAATACACAATGTGCTTGCCATATGTCTCATGTGTGCTGATCTTTTCTAAGTGTTATTTCGTTGCATCCGCCAAAATGTAATGCTGACAGAAATGCGGTATGACATGCTAAGCATTAAACTTTAACAACAAGCTGGACGTTAAACAGGTTAAACAAAATAGGTGATCCAGTGATGCAATGTGTTATGGGCCAGGGTTTAGAAAACTATAGTATATCATGGAGTTCATCTGGCCTACAACTGTTTATTGATTTTGGTTGCGATGACCACAAGGGCCTGGCTTTCAGGTGTTATTCAACAGAGGCCTGAAGCACATTTAAACAAAAACAAAGTTTATTCTATGAAGTTAGTTAACATTTTAATGAACACACACAGTAAGCATTTTTATCAATACCAACATAAATACCCCACACAGCTACAGTACACTATGTATAACCCTTAATACATTCTCCCTTTAGCTGTTCCAATTTAATAACAAGATTCCATAAACCAGAAAACCCATTTTCAAAGGGGTGGCCCAGCACACAGCACCTGGTCTGGATGCTCCTGTGTCCTTTCCAAAACAGCAGGTTTGAATTTCTTCCAGAAAACAGTTATTTCTTTTCAAGTTGTAAAGCAGCCTGGAAACAGCTTTTAAAATGCAGATAGAGAAAATACCTTCTTTCAACCTGTGCAGAACAAAACCAGTTCAAACTCAAAGCGAAAAACACTATGTAAATGTAGTTTCTTTTCTACAAACTCCCAGAACCACCGCCCAGCTCCACCCACACAATAACATCACTGAAACCATGTGATAAGACAAAAACATTTCTTAAAAAGGACATGTCCATGACAAATGCCCTCTCCTGGGGGTGATACTTATAGGGAACACACCCTTGGCTACTTGTAGGGTGCACAACCTGATCATCCTGTGTTGTATTTCCAACAAGTCTCCATTTCTCACAAGCAGCATATAATCATCTTTTTAATACTCTCCATAAGGTACATTTTTAGATTTGATTTGATCTTTCCTTGCTTTAAAGAGATCCACTTGCCTGATTCGAGACAAAGATGTTTACATCCAGAAACCTTCAATCAAGAAAACTAGATGTTAGCCTGGTTGACAGGTTTAACTTCTAGCTGGCTGGGGAACACGCTGGACCATGCCGCAGCCATTATACGGAGCTTGCAATGTGCG
Organism: Scyliorhinus torazame; assembly: GCF_047496885.1. Lineage (NCBI taxonomy): Eukaryota > Metazoa > Chordata > Chondrichthyes > Carcharhiniformes > Scyliorhinidae > Scyliorhinus > Scyliorhinus torazame. The sequence goes on along the minus strand of NC_092721.1, from coordinate 28,463,026 downwards.
GTTTGATCCTTAACCTTGCAGAAGAGGATCTGATCCATGACCCTAGGGGACATTATTTTGGGGAGGACGTCTGATTGTGGGAAGTTAATTGGGGTCATATCAGATATAAGTGAAGACGTTTAGCTTGGTTTCTGTGGTGAAGCATTCCTGCTCTTCTTGGCCCACAAGCAGTGCTGCAAAATTTGTGCCTTCTACCCACAGCTGTCCTCAACTCCATTGAGCTTCTGACTTTCACGAGAATTGGGTTTAAACCTGAAAGCAGGTTTCATCTGAGGCTGACAATCTCAGTGAAATATAAATTTTTATGTTGCCTCCTGGAAGCAGGTTATACGTCTGATACCTATCCCACCCCCTCCTCGAAACCCAGAAGTGCATGGCTTGGGTGGGAATCATAGAATCCCTACAGTGCAGAAGGGCCCATTCAGCCCATTGAGTCAGCAACAACCCTCCAAAAGAGCACCCTAACTAGGCCCAATCCCCCACTCTATCCCCGTCTAACCGTTGGACACTAAGGGCAATTTATCATTGCCAATTCACCTAACCTGCACATCTTTGGTCTGTGGGAGGAAACTGGAGCACCTAGAGGAAACCCACGCAGACACAGGGAGAACGTGCAAACTACACACGGACAGGCACCCAAGGTCAGAATTGAACCCTGGCCCCTGGCGCTGTGAGGCAGCAGTGCTAACCACTGTGCCCCCATGCCACCCTCCTTAAATGTAAACAATTTGTTGTGTATTTGGAGTTTGGATTTCGGATCAAGACTTTAAAAATTGTAACATCTCACCACCAATGACACATTTTGGGGGGATGGGGCCATTAACATGCACCCTACTCATTTTGGTGTTCACATAAAATGAAATTACATAATTTCATCTGGCTAGCCAAATGAATCGACAAAGTTTAGTCCCGCTCCTACCTGATGTGATCTGCACATTCTGGGTTTCACACTACAGGGATGCAAAAATCAGAATTGTATGTAGGCAGCCAATGATTTAAAAGTCCAGGTTCTCCATGTGTCACACATATGGGAACCCCAGCACCTCTGCCCCAACTCCACCCAACCCGCATTAAACATGGGGCTGGATTCTCTGTTTTTAGGACTATGTCCTCACGCCGTCGTACAAACTGCGGCCTGTGCAGGAGATCACGAATAAACCTTCATGGAACCACTCATGACTGTTTCCAGGGAGGGATCTGCCCATTTATCATCACCTTCTACATTTCGTTTCAAAGCCAATTTTCAATTTAGCAAGCTAATTTATCGTTGCTTCAGTCAGGCTAAATCTTCTTGAAAAATCTTATGTCGAATGTTATCAAATAAATTCATGTAAATCACGGCCATTAGCTTTATAACCTGCTTGAAGAATTCTAAAGAATATAGACCTATGCCTTATCACATCCTTCAAAAATATCCCACTTAAAGTGCAATAAATTAATTTGGCTTTACATATGCATGAGTTTGAGTGGATGTTTTTATATTGGCAAAGAGCGCAGCTATTGTTCATGCACAATTCAACTAAAAGAGTGAGATAAATGACCACTTAATTTATTTTCAGTTATGTTGGCTAGGATGGAATGTTGCAGAACTCCTTGTTCTTCTTTGAATAATTACAGTCAATCTTTAATGCTGCCTTGAGCCATCGCAACAGAGAGGGATATTATTCAAAGAGAAAAGAAACTACATTTACATAGTGTTTTTCATAACCCGAGGACATCCAAAAACACTTCACGAATGATAAAGTCCCTTTGAAGTGAAGTCTATATTGAAATATTGCCAAATGCGGCCATCAATGTGTCCCTGCACAGAAGGAACCCAAAACAACATTGAGATATTTAACTGGATAGTCATGAGGCCTTGCCAGGAGACCAGGAGAATTTCTCTGCTCATATTTGTAACGTTCCCCGGGATCCATTCTATCTCTTTCTTCAGGCAGACAAGGTCTCAGTTTAAGGTCTTATTTGGAAGTCAGCATGGTTGGCAGTACTGCAATTCAATGCTGCATTGAAGAGTCAGCTGTGGTATGATCATAACTATCAACGTTGCAAGGGTTAATGTAGTGCCATGAATAGCCACTAGATGGAGTTGTAGATACAACTATGTAAAGCAGTGACTTTGGTCCTCAGGGGAGCAGTAGGCAGGAGACAGCTAGGGAAGGTCATCAGAGCATTTAGTGTGAGAAGGTTAGATTATAGTTATACCAGTGAGTGAGATTAGCAGTAGGTGAGTGTAGTTAGATGTTGTTGATCAAGTCTGTATTCTAAAAGGACTCAGTGTCGAAACCCAATTTAGTAGTGTAAATAAAATCATAGCTTTGTTTAAATAAAAGCTATACTTTGGTCTTTGTGGAACACAACGCAATCCATCCTAAATAATCAACGCAAAGAACATCACATCAACCTCAATTCTGCTGTTGATTATCATCTTCATGACCTGGGCAGTTATCTAGTGGTTAGACTCATAGACTTACAACAGTTCAGAAGGAGACCATTTGAGTCTGTACCAACCCTCTGAAAGAGTGCCCTAATCTCAGGAAACCCACACAGACACTCAGGGGAGAAAGTGCAAACTCCACACAGTCAGTCACCTGAGGCCGGAAGCGAACCTGGGTCTCTGGTGCTGTGAGGCAGCAGTGCTGACCACCGTGCCACTACATCGATTAGATCAAACTCACTTCTGCAGAGAAGCAGTGGAGTGAAAATCAGAAAGGTTCAAAAGCGCGAGCACCCACCCCCCCCAAAAAAAAAGTTCAAACGGAATGTTTGAAACAGTTATAAGCCAGTATATGTGGCCAGTTGGCAACAGTGGATCCTGGTCGTCAGGCAACTGTCTTTTCTCAGCTGGAGGCAGCTGATATTGGTCGCTGACCAATTGAAGAAAATCATCAACCAGATTTTCTCAACCAAGTAAGTAGTTGTCACCTATAGCTTTTGCTTATCTTGTTTATGCCCAAGTTATGAAAGGAAATTATGGAGTGCTCCTGGGGCCAGGAAGCTTGTGTTGTCTTCTCAGCTGCACGTTCCTTCAGCCCAGCTGCCATCAACTCACATGTGATGCTGGTGTGCTGACTATCTCGGGCCACCTTCAGTTGAGCAGACGTTTTCTTCCAGGGAGTAGAAATTCAGCAAGTCGCAGCCATGGTTTCATTTCCTGCTGGGGCAGAATCTGCACAGACTCATGGGAGCGCGAGGTCTCTGCATGCCTGTTCGCCTGCCGCTGCTAGATTGTGTTGTGCCGTGCGCGATAATTAGAATAGTCAGAGAAGGTGGAGGCAGGGTGACCAATTCTGCTGGGTCAGAACAAGGAGCATTTAGTTGGGGGTTTCTAACAGGACTGTTGATTGCGGGGTGCCAACACTAGAGACCAGGGGGTGGCACCTTCAGGGAAGCAGTCAGATCTCGCATGCCAACAGATATTCTGGACGCACCATGCAGAATTGCATGTCGGAACCCCTGCAGCTACTAGCCTATAGACATCTCCCACCCCGGGCCAGCTAGATACCTCTACCACCCACCCACACATGGACCTAATGAATGCAAAAGCTTGTCAGAATGACGGCCACCCCGATCGCCCACCCCCAATCCCGCATTCCCAGGTTTTCTGAAAATCCCAACTCAAACCCCAACTCAGGCCGGAGACTCTGGACGTGATTTAACAGCCGCGTCATGCCTGGCGAGGATCCGCGCAAGTCGGGAGAGTCCCAAAACGGGTGTCACGCCTGGCACCAAGCGGTTTGCAATATAACCAACCGGCTCCCATTGTCGGGTTCCGGATTCTACCTTGGCCTGGCGAGAAACTAATAATCACCAAAGAAGGCCAATCTCCACGTCATTAACGAGATGGATGACCGACCTAACGGCCACCTGGAATCTAACCGGCTCTCCAATGAGAGGTCACGCGAGCGCCAATTAGTAATGGTCCACACAAATGTGGACCAGGCGGAACAACACCTTGGGGTCTGCCATGCCATAGGCATCTCATAGGTGGTCAACACAGGGCAGGGTGGCACACTCACCCTCCCCCTGGCACGAAGGCACCTTGGCAATGCCAGGCTGGCACCTTTTCTCGGTGATCTCTGGAGGGCTATTGCTGGAAACTCGGGCCTGGACACGGCATTGTCCGTCAGTGCTTACGCCTCAGCGTCCACCTCTGAGTCAGACGCGTCTTTGTCTCGATGATCCGGGCATTGGGCCACGGTATGTTGCATACCTTGGGTAAGGAGTGGTTCCGGGGTAGGTGGAGGTACCGGTGACCCTGGTTGGATGTCCTCTAGTGCGGGCTCTCACTTCTTCTGATGATCCACGTGTTTGCGCAGCATATTCCCTTGGACCTTAAGCTTATACAGCACAGGCCCAGTTTTCTGCAACTTGACCCCTGGGAGTCAGAGAGCACATCTCTGAAAATGCCGCCAGAAACTGTGGCCCCTGGTTGAAAAATCTGCCTTGGCATCGTGTGGTTATGATGCATTCGTGGCGAGTCTTGCTGCAGCTCTATTTTCCTGTCCAGGTTTGGGAAAGGGGGTGAGGGGAGGTCAAAGGTGGGAGGATTTGGTGCTCCTGACACGCCGTACAACTTGCCCGATGTCAGCATTGATCCCTGGCCACCAGACATAACTTTGTGCCAGCATCTTCATACTGAAGTCCCTGGATGACTGTTGTGTAAGTCCTGCAGGATCAATTCCGGGCCTGGCATGACCAAACGTGCTCTCCACAGGAAGGTGCCACCTTCGACACTCAGTTCCTGCTGCTTTTGGACATAGGGCTGCTGGGCGGCTGGGGGCGGGGGGTGGGGGGGCGCCTGTTATGGCCTGAACCTTCTTCTCCATAGGGTGAGAGCCGTCTTTCTCCACCACCCCATACCCTAATACGTCACAGCCTTTCCTCAGAAAATGCACTTGCATCTCTTCAGGTGGGCACCTACCTGGGAGAAGCAACTGAGGAACTCCTCCAGATTATCCATGTGCTCCTTTTTGGTGGCCCTCATATTGAGCACAAAGTCTAATTATACCGCCACCTTGGGTTGTCATAGAATCATAGAATTATAGGATTTTCAGTGCAGAAGGCCAGTCGGCCCATCAAGTTTGCACCGGCCCTTGGAAAGAGCACCCACTTAGACCCACACCGCCACCCTATCCCCGCAACCCAGTAACCCCACCTAACCTTTTTTGGACACTAAGGGCAATTTATCATGGCCAATCCACCTAACCTGCACATCTTTGGACTGTGGGAGGAAACCGGAGCGCCCGGAGGAAACCCACGCAGACACGGGGAGAACGTGCAGACTCCGCACAAACAGTGACCCAAGTCGGGAATTGAACCTGTGGACCCTGCAGCGGTGAAGCAACTGTGCTAACCACTGTGCTACCGTGCTGCCCCTGGAGTATGCCTTCCATCAACATCAACGTTTGAAAGATTGCAGGGGTTGAGGAGACCCCATATGGGAGGCGGGTGTATTTGAGGAGCCCCCTGTGGGTGCTTATAGTTGCATACCTCTAACTGCAGATATCCGTGGCTTATATCTCGTTTAGTGAATGAGCATCCTTCAGCCAGCTTTGCATATGAGTCCTCCATGGGAGGCATAGGTAATGGTCCAGGTGGGATGCTCTGCTCACAGTTAGTTAGTAGTCCCCACAGAATTGAACAGACTTGTCTGGTTTCATCACCGGGACCATGGGTGCGGACCACTTTGCAAATCGGACCGGGCATATGATGCCCAAACTTTCCAGGCGCCTCCACTCAACGTCCATCTTGGTGAGCAAGGTATAAGGAACAGGCAGTGCCCTGGGATGGGAATCTGGGTCCACATAGATGCGTACCTTGACTCCCTTTATCTAGGTCAGGCCCTCCTGGAATACCTCTGGATATTTACCGAGAACCTCACAGAGGTTTTCCAGTGTCCATCCGAAAAATCTGCTGCCAATTGAAGCCGAGAGCTTGTAGCCAATCACGCCCTAGCGGGTTAGGTCCCAGCCTGTGCACCACAACCAAAGGTAGTTTGTTGCCTGTGGGTTACTGGGGTCACGGTGGTTCCAATGATTCTCAGTGGTTCACCAGTGTATGTCACCAATCTGGTCTTGATGTGGCAGGATTCCTGCGCGGCATCGGCAGGAGGTCTGTTGACCAACGTTGGGGATGGCGGGCCATGTGTCCCTTTCCAGCACTAGCGTGTGCCCATTCACCTGCAGTGTGACCCAAATCAGCGCCACCTTTTGGGCCATGATGCAGTTTAGTTTTATCAGGTTGTCCTCCTCGATGGGGCCTAGTGCAAGGCCCAGGCTCGGGGCGACCTCATCGTCTGTCCAGGGTGGCGCGCTCTCTGTCGATTCTGGTGGCCTTGATTACTGCGTGTTCTCTGCCCACATGCTTGGCAATGTTGCCGGAATCCCTCAGGGGAGGTGTCCCGCTGGTTTATCGTGATTCCAAAATTGAGCCCGACTGTGGTGTTGCACCTTTGGTTGTTGTTTTGGAGGTGACTTGGCCATTTGGGCACTGTCCTGGGATGCTGCTGGAATCCGGTATGGAGGTCGAGCAACACTATGGACCCTAGGAGTTCCTACACCCCTTCCTCCGCACTTTCATGGAACAGTGCTAGCTCAATCGCCCTGCTTAAATGCAAAGTAGGCTTCAGCAACAACTTCCTTTGTGTAGCTATATTGTTTATTCCACACACAAGCCAATCCCTCAGCATCTCGGGCAGGGGTGGCCCGAACCCGCAATGCTTAGCCAATCATTAGAGTCGGGTTCAAAAATCCGTTACTGACTCCCCAGGAGTTCATACAGCAGCGTTGAACCATTGAACCATTGTATAATAATTGATGGTTTTGGGTCATAATAGTTAGATACAAGTGCAACTAATTCATCAAACGATTTTGAATCCGGAGTTGCCGGATACATGAGGCCTTTTATAATACCAGGAGCCCTGCAAGCTGTCAGGGGGTTACCTTCTGTCGATCCTATTCCAAGGTGCCATTGGCATGGAAAAAGTTCCTCATCCACTCCGCGTACTGAGGGCATCTAGGCCTCCGTCAAAAGCCTCCAGTTTCCTAAAAAGTGTCATTTTTGAAAGTCAGTTCCACGCCCTGTTGCAGGGCATACTACCAAAGCGGCTGGGGCGTTCTGAAGTGGACTTCAGATTTTCCTTTTTTCCTCGTCGCCAGTTTAATGACCAGGAAGCCAATGGTAGAACGAACGTAGATTTTAATTAAGGCAAAATAAAGTCTGCCACGGCAGCAAAACAATTTAAACTTTGCATCCCATTGGGGATGTGATGGTTCCTGTTCGGTCCAGCTTTAATGATTGATCGTTCGAGCCCCAACTGTGCGGGCCTACACCCACTAGCAGGAAAGCTCACATTCCATGTACTCCACAGGGAGATCAGTTACTGTTTCCCCATAGGCCTCATGGGGGTTATTACACTTAATTAAAAGATAAAAGTTCTCAGTCCTGTATTGGAACATCAGTTTATATGATGCATCCAAGTTCTACGGACTTCTGATATTGATGGGAGACAGGTAGCAATGGAACCATGATAGTTGTCGTATTTTTTCAGACCTGTGAAAAATGAATCCTTTTTCAAAGAAATTTCCAATTCAGGGACAATTTAGCGTGTCCCAATCCACCAACCCTGCACATATCTGGGTTGTGGGGGTGAGAACCACGCAGACACAGGGGAATGTGCAAATGGCACACGGACAGTGACCCGGCACCCCCCCCCCCTTGAGAAATTAATCCTAATACCACGCTGGACGTTATTTGTGGCTGTTGAGGAGAATCACATACTGTAAATTCCTGGATTAATTCACATCTCAATCTTACATGCTGCAATATGCTATACTCAAATGAATCTATGAAGCTCCTGAACTATTAATCAGGCTGCATCTCTCTCCCACACATTTCTCTGAAGATTCTGAGATGATTCTTATCATTCTTATGTTCCATGTAGATATTATAAAGTATAGTTTCCTTTATAATTTATTTTTAATAAGGATAGACATGTACACAAAACACATTAAAAATGGACATGAATAATGAGTTACTTTCTGATTTAAGACTGGCACTGTTTTTTTAAAAATAAATCATTTTCCACCGAACTATAGCTGATAACTAACATATTGACAATGGCATGCAAACTCTGTCCAATGTGATAACACACAAAAATGGGGAACATGTCTGATGTGAGTATGGGTACCATAATTTTTTTATACCCCTTGATGATTTGAGATTCTTTGTGATTCGTAACTCTACTGATATTTAAATTTTTTGTGTCAAAACAAAGGGATGGGAGAAATTGTGGTCAGCAAACTTCACTGACAAACGTTTAAACTCATTTCTATTTCTGTACAGTGTTTTTTGTTGCTGAACCTCTGATGAATTGTCTCACTCACCACCAAGCTGTGCTTTGTTTGCTTCCCCTCTTCAGTCACCTGCGTCATCTCTCCTCCTGATAACATAAAAACATAAGAGATAGAGGCAGGATTAGGCCTTTAGGCCCCTCAGACCTGCTCTGCTATTCAATTAGATCATGGCTGGTCTGACTGTCGACTTAACTCCATTTTCCTGCCTGTCCCCACACCAGCCCAACTCCTCCATCCCCTCCCTGCTGTCTGTTGTCAATCAAAAAGCTGCCAAACTCAACCTTGAATAAGTTCAACGACACAGGTTGGAATTTTCTCCGATATCGGCAAAGGCCGATGTAAGTTGGGAAAATTGGTCTGCAACTGCTGGTAGCAATGGCGGCCTCCTCCGCCATGTAGCCAAAAAACGGAAGTCACAGGTCCCATGATGCATCACTGGGGGGCGGCCTCTTATTTGTCCGCCAGCGACTCAGGCACATGAATATCCGGGGAGCAACGTTTAAAGGCTTCCCCAACATGTAGCTAGCAAACCAGTTCATTCAGGTGCACCCCCTGGCACCCTGCCACCCCTCCACACCACCCCACTGGTACCCCCACCACCACCACCCAAGCATCCAGCCTACCATTACCTTGGCACTAAAGGGGCATGACCCTCTCCCCCTGGGCTTTGAACTTACCTGAGCTCCGCTGGGAGTACTGCTCACCAGGTGCATTTCTTCAAAGACTGGCGTGCCCCATGTCATTCTGACAGCTCTCCGCCACGGATTGACGTTTTGACGTGGGGATAATCCCATTGTATGGGCCACATAGTTATATGTTCATTTATTATAATAATGTTTTCAATGCTCAATGTCTGGAAACACGACCTGTCGCTGGCAGACGGAGGGAACAACCGCGCAATGCTTTCAGGTTGTCATGCCACACAACTTTGGACTTTGCGCAATATTTTCTGCTCCTGTCTCCGTGAACGGGAGCGGAAAATCCTGGCCACAGACTTCAATGTTGTCTGTGGAAAAGAATCCCAAACACAATGAGAGAAGAAACGTGAGACCCCTTATTTTGTCCCTCGTTCTAGATGCCCCCATGGGAGGAAACATCCTTCTCACAGCTAACCTGTCAAGACCCATCAGAACCTGACATGCTTCCATAAGTTCACCTTATATTTTTCCAAAACCCAGTGAGTGTAGGCCCGATCTGCCCATTCTTCTTTGCTCAGAAGACAAATTCTTCATCCCGAGAATGAACCTTGTGAACATTCTCTGAACTGCTTCCAATGCATGCATGTCTCAGGTTAAAAAAGTCGACCAAAAACACAACACACTACCCGAGACGTCATCAATCCCCACTACAGCTGAAGCAAGTCTTCCCTACTTTTGGACTCCATTCCCCGATCAATAAAGGCCAACATTCAATCTGCCTTCCAAATTACTTATGCTAACTTATGCCGTTACTGTATGCTAACTTTTATGATTCATGTACTAGAGCACCCAAATCCCTCTGTACTACAGCATTCTGTAGTCTCTCTCTATTTAACTAACATTCTGCTTTTCTGTTCTTCTGACCAAAGGGGACTCCTCACATTTTCCACATTATGCTCCACCTGCTCACTCACTCAGCCTGTCTGTATCGCTTTGCAGGCTCTTTGAGCATGATTCTGTGTTTCAGAGACTGTGTTGATGCCGGGACTGAATCAGTGAACTGAAACGGCAGCTAAATTGCCGCCAGCCCCGAAGCAAATCATGTACTGAAAACAACCTCTCTCTAAATGTCAGCAAGGCCAAGGAACTGATCATCGACTTCAGGAAGCACAGCACAACATCAATATCAATGGCTTTGAAGGGGCTGGTTTAGCACAGGGCTAAATCGCTGGCTTTGAAAGCAGATCAAGGCAGGCCAGCAGCACGGTTCAATTCCCGTACCAGCCTCCCCGGACAGGCGCTGGAATGTGGCGACTAGGGGCTTTTCACAGTATCTTCATTTGAAGCCTACTTGTGACAATAAGCGATTTTCATTTCAAGTGGAGATAGTCAATAGCTTTAGGTTCCTGGGGGTCACTATTATAGTGATCTCTGGATATCAATATACATGATCAATATACATAATGCCAGAACAGGCAATTGAACACTAGGGGCGAAATTCTCCATCGCTCCGCATCTTTGGGGGTCGAGCCCCAACATTGAGGGGCTAGGCCGATGGCGGAGGAATTTCCGCCCCGCCAGCTGGCGGAAACGGCCTTTGTTGCCCCGCCAGCTGGCGCGGAAATGACATCTCGGGGCGGCGCATGCGCGGGAGCATCAGCGGCCGCTGACAGTTTCCCACGCATGCGCAGTGGAGGGAGTTTCTTCTGCCTCTGCCATGGTGGAGACCGTGGCGGAGGCGGAAGGGAAAGAGTGCCCCCACGTCACAGGCCCGCCAGAGGATCGGTGGGCCCTGATCGTGGGCCAGGCCACCGTGGGGGCACCCCCCGGGGCCAGATCGCCCGCGCCCCCCCAGGACCCCGGAGCCCGCCCGCGCCGCCTTGTCCCGCCGGTAAGGTAGGTGGTTCAATTTACGCCGGCGGGACAGGCAATTTATCGGCGGGACTTCGGTCCATCCGGAGAATCGAGCGGGGGAGCCCGCCAACCGGCGCGGCGCGATTCCCGTCCCCGCCGAATCTCCGGTGCCCGAGACTTCGGCAACTGGCGGGGGCAGGATTCACGCCAGCCCCCGGCGATTCTCTGACCCGGCGGGGGGGTCGGAGAATGTCGCCCTAGATGTCTCACTGTCAGGACCTATATTAATAGCTTTCCCGCTCTTTCTGGAGTGTGTATCAGGAGTACAGAGAGAACAGACATAGGAAAGCTAGAGAGAGAAGTTATTAGTTATTAAAGTATTGTATTGTATAATTTAATTAGTTATCTTTACAATTGTTTCTTTGTTTTACTAGTTGAGTATTAAGTAAAAATAACTCACAATATTTATTTATATTACTCAATAAATGAGTTTATCTTTACAAGAAGACTACTGCTCATTTCAACAAGTTGCTCGTTCAAAAGAGTAATATATATATTACACAAAGTAATATAACAACCATCACCAACAGTCTGCCCTGGTCCACTCACGTTGATGCAACAGTCAAGAAAACCCAACAACGTCTCTACTTCCTATGGAAGCTAAAGAAATTCGGCATGTCTGCATCAACTCTCACAAACTTCTACAGATGTGCCATAGGGAGCATCCTATCCGGCTGCAGCACAGCTTGGTATGGCAATTGCTCGGCCCAAGATCGCAAGAAACTACAGAGTTTGGTAAACTCAGCCCATTGCATCACACAAGCTTGCCACCCCCACCCCATTGATTCTGTCTACACCTCCCACTGCCTCAGCAAAGCAGTCAGCATGGTCAGAGACCCCCCACATCCAGGCTTTTCCCTCTTCCAGACCCTTCCATCAGGCAGAAGATACAGAAGTCTGAATACCCGCACATCCAGACATAGGACCAGCTTCTTCCCCACAGCTACTAGACTCCTCAACGACTCTCACTCGGACTGATGTGTTCTCTGTAAGACACTATTCACAATGCCCTATGTTGCTCTTGCTCATGTATTTGCTCTGTTTGGCCCCTTGTAACCAATTACTTATTTGTCTATTTGTTTATTACTACTTTGTTGATTATTCTTTTTGTCTACTGTGTACGTACTGCGTACGTCCCTTGGCCGCAGAAAAGTACTTTACAGTGTACTTTGGTACAGGTAAGAATAAATCGATTAATCAATCAATCAAGGTCTGCAAAACCCCAGACAGGTCCCATTCAGAGCCTGAAAGGAACCCATGGCATAAATGTTCCGGGTCACCATCACCATTACGGCCACCGGAAGCGGGTTTCCTCCTCCATACCCCTGACCCCACTCCCCCAATTCCAGGTGCATCATGATCCTGCAAATATGTCACATGGTCCCCTGCTCAGCCGAAAGCTTTGAGGACCATCCCGGTCCAACAGGTCCTCGAACGACAGGCGCTGCCAGTACACACGAGGTCTGATGTGGTGTCTCCTTCCCACCTCCTCCTCGGCCTGTTGGACGGCCGGCTCTCCAGCCTCACTGGTTGGCTCCTGTTCCTCTGGGACAGACTCTGTCACTGCAGAGCAACTACTGCTTGAACTGCCTCAGTGCATACCCCAGAGCTCCGGCAGCGAAGATGAAGGCCACCATTCCTGCTTGGATTCCGAAGTCCAATATCTGCCGGTGGTGAAAGGCAGACCTGTTGGCATGGTGCATACCATCATGTCCAACCAGGTCCAATGGGCTACACAGTGGCCCTGGCCAGTACTGCAGCTCCTGCCCCTGCATATGCCCTTCCCCCAACCTCTGTCCCCATCCTCACACCCACACCAGGCTGTTCTCCCGACACTCTGCCCTCCACACCGCACCCCAGCCTCGTTGCCAAGTATCATGGAGTCCTCTAGCCCCAGCATCTGATCCTGCCAGCAGGGATATTGGTGGGGGCACTTCCCATGCCAGCAATATGCTCTGTGGCCCCCGTCCGGCGCACTCCTGTAGGGGCTACTGTGGACATCCCCCTTGAGTGGGCCGCGTGGTGCCCCTGGCGGGTGGTACCTGGTTGTGGGCAGGGAGAGTGGGAGAGGTGGGGGAATCCATATGGCCATTCTCACTCTGCACAAACATGGGCCACGTGGCCAGTCAGGGGGTGCGCAGCAGTTTAGCTGCCTTGCAGGCCGCGGTAAAGGCGGTCCGTGTCTGGACACACTGGTCCCGGGGTGGGGTGGGTCACCCCTACCCCAAGGCCCATCCCCTGGTCACCCCAGAATACCCCTCTCTGGACCCCAGCATACAACCCCCCCCCACACACACAGCCAGCCCTGCCAGCGGCTGGACCGGCAGCCCACGGTCATGCCTCTGGGAACATGGCCTACCCTTTTTCTCTCCCTCAGCAGCCTTGCCGCTTGTTTCCTGATTTTTAGAACCACAGGTGAACCACACCATTGGTAATTCCTCTTGCAGAGGAGGAGCATTGCGGAGGCCCCGGAGAATACCACCAGGTCGGGCCCGTTAATGATATGCCAACGGCCTTTACTGCATGTGGGGAGTAGAATGGATTGACGCTGCGATCGTGGCACCGGAGCATGGCATTCCGCCGGGCACCCAGCGCCAGCCACGATTTCTGGCTCACGCACGATTCGCCACCCAGTCACAATTCCAGCATCACAGGACAGAGAAACCCGCCATCATTCCTTGACTGCTTTAATTTAAAAGCATCGATTAACTAAGAGAAAAGCATATCCATCGTTTTTTGCCATTTTGATAGGCTCTGTTCTTGGCATTTCCAAGTGTTTGTTCTGAAAGCTGAAGCTGTTATGAATGCTTGACTGAGTCTCAAAATCTTCTGAACCGCATCTCTGAAGGATTTTTTGTAGACAGTTTGGTTATCAGTTTTGGGGTGTGATTAAAAGATTATCTGTCTTTCATGTGGTTACTGAATAGATGATTGCTTTTACCACATGTTGACCATGTGAGGATGTTTAACCTTTATTGAATGTCTTTTAAGTCTTTTTCAGTCTGAAGTGTGTTTGACTGACAGCTCTGTTGGATTGTTCGTAGTTTTTCTTTTCATGTTCATTTCAAAGAAATGTCTCCGAGGCCTGCCTATTGCAGAAACTGGGTGAGTGGCTACAGATAATACATGGGGGGACATGGGTGATGTGAGAGCAGATCAGGGGGATGAAGGGGCATGAAGAGGGCATGAGGGGAAGAGAGGTGAATGTTTGAGGACATTCCTCATTACAACTGGGCTGAAGTGCTAGTAAACGGAGATGGGCATTCTAGCCTGCCAGCTTCGCCATCCACCCGCCTCCTTTTCCCACTCGGAACTGCCTACAGAGGCAGCAGGCCCGACTCCACCACTCCCCCACTAAACAGAAAAATGGCAGGCAATAGTCTTTTAAAAGGAAACTGGTCTGCAGTGTCAAGTAATTTCCCCAGTTGAACCATCCCATCTCCTGCATGGAAATCCGGTGCAACATCCCAGACAGAGTAGCACTCCTTCACGACTACATTATGTTACAAGCCCAGTTGGTGTTACTACTGGTCAGGAAAGTCTTAGGATGAAACCCTGGCGCAAAGGACCACGGGTTTCTCCATCGGCCGACGCCATAATCTTGAAACGCGATTGGGCGGAAAATCAGTTTTGACTCCGTGATCGTGAATGGCGCCGGTTTCCGGTTTCACACCAAATTGCAATTCTCAGGTGCCTCAACAGTGTTCCAGAATGCACGCACAGTAAACGCCGGTGGCAATTCACCAGTGGGCCTGACCCGGTATTCTCCGGGGCCTCCGCGATTCTCCGCCTCCACTGGGATGAATTCCCGACAGCGAGGTTCACTTGTGCTTTTAAATATCGAAAACAGGCATTGTGGCTGCTGAGAGAGTGTGCAGGGGTACGGAAGGTGTCCAACATCGTCATAGTTTGCTGACAATGCTGCTAGCCGGGGGCCTCTGCCAGGACCGGGGGGAGTAACGGGGTTTGGCCAAGTGGGTCGGGGTGGACGGACATGGAACACCATTACCGCAGCCTGAAGGGTGGCCATGGAGCTGCGCACGCCGTTGACTTCACACTGTGAAGTTAGGGCCATGGTCCCAATGAGTGTCCACCCAGGTCAACCCTCCAGGTGCCCTCTGGCCCCAACCGACCCATTAGTGGGATGGATGCACTCCAGCATAACCAGTGCCACTAATGCACACAGATTTTACACAAGCCACAATCTCTATCTAATGCTGTAATGTTCTCTATGAATACACAGTCCCTGTAAACCAAAAGACTAACTGTGGTCAGACACACCCCACTCTGAAGCCAAGTGACAGATGCCACCCAATCGAGATTCTGTGGATTTCTCCACAAATTCGCCCTGATGATTATTACAATATGATCAAAATGGCCTCACTGCACTCCAACTTCCACACAAATGTTTTCACTCTACTCTCAAAAGTACACACCAAAGGATCTTCTTTCACACAACGCTTTCTCTCGGCAATTTTCAACATGGACCCACTTCCAGGATTTCCAAACTCTCCTTTCAGTGTTCCTCAGTCTTGAATTATCAGGTGCATTCAAGCTTCCAGAAAATCTCCCAGTTATTCATCCCGCAATAGGCTACTATTGTTTCACAGACTGCAGCAAGGGACCAACTTTATGACTGCTTCAGAAATCTGGCTTTTTCCCAGCCATTTTCACCTGACATGCACTTTTACAGCTCTGTGTTTAACTTCAGTGAACAACACCCTGCTCAAATTCCAGTTCCTGTTTCCCTTTTTACTTCAATCTTCCTGCAAACGTCTCTTCATTGTCTACTTTTTTAACTTCCTGAAGCTTGCTTTCTTGCCCAAAATCCATTGTATTGCTTTTCTGCTTTTTGTAGGGACCCTTCCTGTTGACTCCCTTATATCCCCTTTCTTCATTTTGGCTGCTATCATTTGGATCCATGAATGTTGAATGGACATATACCTTTAAGTCTAGCAGGGGCAACAAAGGAATTCAAAGGTTACAAAAGAGAACACTGTGCTAACTTTGAACAGCAAAAGTCAACTTTTTGGCACCCGAGCTATCGGTGGGATGCAGTTCGATTGGTTGGCTGGTGGTCAATGAATTGGCCAAAAGGCCGTGTTCTGCACGGGAACAGGCAGTGATCGATCCTGCCTGAGTGCGATGATTTTCAAAGAGCCAGGGGAAGCAGTCAGGTCTGGGACACCCAGAGGAAAGGATCTCTCTCTTGCTCACTTGCTCTTGTTTTCTCCAGAAATGCTCCTGTATTTCTGAAACTGCAGAGTCCTGAATGAATCTACAGTGAAAACATTTACAGATTGGAAAGCAAAAACTTCAAACTGAAAGCCCAGATTGAAGAAAGGCGTGTTAGAAACAACCATCTGAAACAAAGACTCTTGTCTTTTTACTTCCATTATTATTTTTACTCTGCTCTCCCCCCTCTGTGTTTGTCTGTCTTACGTTTTTGTATAAAGGGTGGGGCAAACTTAAGTTGTGGGGGTTTAGGAATTGGATAATATTGTATTTGCATTTGCTGCATATTTAATTATAGTTACTGTTATTAATAAAATTAATTGTGTTTACATTTACAATCCTAGTGGCTATAATGATTGGGCAACAAAGGGTCAAAGAATTATTTATTAATTTCATTGGTGTTGATGCTCCGAGTCAAGGGGGTCATACACATTTGGACAGTGCTATGAGAATTGCTCCCACTCTCACTGCTAAGTTCCTTCTGCTGTGGATTCAGTTAAACTGCACTCATAACGTCAGAATTCTTAAAGGCGACACTGATTGCTAAGCGACAGTTTATTCTTTCTCCAACCTCTTGGTTACTTCTTATGTCATAAATGTTCTAAGCACAATAGAGACAGTTTGAAATGAAACGAAAACCCCCCATACATGCCAACACCTCTGGCTAATATGAGTCCAGCTAAAGTTTCAACTCTTCCTTACGCAGAAACATTAAATTAAATTCATTTTAAGTATCTAACTTAATTCTAATATCTAGGGCGGCATGCGGCACAGTGGTTAGCACAGAGATTGCGGCGCAGAGGACCCGGGTTCGAATCCCGACCCTGGGTCACTGTCCGTGTGGAGTTTGCACATTCTCCCCATGTCTGCATGGGTTTCACCCCCACAACCCAAAGATGTGCTGGTTAGGTGGATTGACCATGCTAAATTGCCCCTTAATTGGAACAAAGAAAAGTTATTGGCTACTCTAAAAAAAAAAATTTTTTAATTCGAATATCCAACAACACAAACATCGATTACTTAAAACTGTCTGCTTCCTGACAATTGGAGTTTCAATTGGTTGTGTGATCAAATCTCCAGAGTGGCGCTTGAACTCATGACGTTCTGACTCAAGAGGCTACCAGTGAGCTGACAGCAAACAGCTTTGGTATTAACTACAGTTTTCTACAACTAGTTACATGTCTTAATCAGATTAACTATCATTCTACATAGAGAACAGATAGGTTGACATCTTGAGTGTGGACTGTGCTGGCTCGGGACGTACACTGGAGGATTCCAGTCATTAACAAAGGGGTTTATTGATGAAAGACAAAGGCTGTCAGATAACAGGCACAGAACACTATACAACAGGGGCGGGATTCTCCGACCCCCCCGCTGGGTCGGAGAATCGCCGGGGGGCGGCGTGAATCCCGCCTCCGACGGCCGCCGAATTCTCCAGCACCGAAAATTCGGCAGGTGCGGGAATCGCATCGGTCGGCCAGCGGGCCCCCCCCCCCGGCGATTCTCCAGCCCGCGATGGGCCGAAGTCCCGCTGCTGTCATGCCAGTCTCGCCGGTGTGAATCAAACCACCTCCCTTCTCGGCGGGACTGGCGGTGCAGGCGGGCTCCGGGGTCCTGGAGGGGGAGCGGGGCGATCTGGCCCCGGGGGGTGCCCCCATGGTGGCCTGGCCCATCGATCCGCAGGCAGGCCTGTGCCGTGGGGGCACTCTTTTCCTTCCGCCTCGGCCATTGCCTCCGCGATGGCCGAAGCAGAAGTGACCCCTCTCCACCCCCCCCCCCCCGGACATGTGCGGGGATGACGTCAGCAGCCGCCGACGCTCCCACGCATGCGCGGCCTTCCGCCACCGGCGAGGCCCTTTCGGCCCCGGCTGGCGTGGCGCCAAAGGCCTTTCCTGCCAGCAGGTGGCGCGCCAACCACTCTGGCGCGGGGCTAGCCCCTCAAGGTGAGGGCTTGGCCCCTAAAGGTGCGGAGAAATCTGCACCTTTGGGGCGGCCCGACGCCGGAGTGGTTCCCGCCACTCCATCCCGCCGGGACCCCCCGCCCCGCCGGGTAGGGGAGAATCCCGGCCCTGGTCTTACGACATTGGCTCCAGGACCCATACTGCCCAGGCTCCTGCTCCCAGGGCCCAGCGCAAACTCCCTTTTGGCCGCGGTTCACACTCTTCCACACGATTGGCCCTAAGTCAGTCATATGGTCCGTGGAGGACGTGTCCTTAAAGGGGCCACGTTACCACAGAGACTTTCATCAAAGCTATTGAGCGTTCCCAGCATTTTTCATTTTGTTTTGACTGTCCAGTACCTGCAATGTAGTGCTTTTGGTTATGTCATACGCATTTGAACTGACTGAAGCCTGCTTGATCACAGCATGCAAGCAAAGCGAAAATGCTGGAAAATCTCAGCAGGTCTGGCAGCATCTGTAGGGAGAGAAAAGAGCTAACGTTTCGAGTCCAGATGGACCTTTGAATCTTTCTCTTTGGTTTCAGATTCTGGCATCCGCAGTAATTTGCTTTTATTATGCAAGGTCCCACTGGTATGAAGGTTACAGTTTTCTGTAACTTTAAGGGTTCCTGACAATGCAGTGAAAACTGACTTTGGAAATTGTAATCTTGAAATCCTATCACAAAGAATGTGTTTATTTTCTGCTGGACTTAAAGTACCCCTGGCATTGCCTTTCTGCCAGAGTTAAGCACTTTATTTGGAAATTATACATTTTGTGTCGGCTTCAGCTTTCTGTATTTTTATTATCTTGTTATGCAGTTTAATTTGTTTTCAAATATGGCTCTGTGTGCATTTCTTGTACTGTTCCTACATTATGGTCTGTTTCTTTTTGCTCCAGCAACCGGTACCACTTAATGCTGCAATTGATCATTTTAAATTTGCGCACAAACATATTTCCTTGAATTCAATCCTCTGTTATGTTCCCAATGGTCTACTAGATTCACTACTTAGAACATTGCCATCAGTGCATGGCATTAAGTGGAAACTTAAAACCGTCAGTGAACATTTATGCATTTATCACAAATACAAGGCTTACTGCCACTATTTAATCCGTACAACTGTCAGTGCAAACCTAGGAAAATGCTATCTAATGAATGTGTCAGTATTCGTAAATGGAACCAAGAATCCTTTCACCTGAAGGGCTAAACCTATTACAATAGTGTTACCATTAAATACTGTGCTGCCATTCCCTCTACTGCTGTGCTCCAAAATTACAGAAGGGGAGTTAAACTATAACCACCTCCTCGTAGCGGGGAATTAGGAGGGCGAGGAGGGGATCATGAAAAGTCCTTGGCAAGTCAGATGAAGGTGAATCCCAAACCTTTTTATTCAAGCAAGCTTTTATCAAAGCAAGAGGGTGGCCAGGTAAAGGATTGGACCACTTTAGGACACTTGGGGGGTGGGGGAATCTATGTGTTGAGCCAGCGGAAATGGTAAAGATACTAAATGAGTACTTTGCATCAGTGTTCACCAAAGAAAAGGACTTTGAGGAAGATGATTCTTGGGTAAGGTGTGTGGATAGTCTGGATCATGTCGACATCAAAAAGGAGAAGGTATTGGGTCTTTCAAAAGATATTAAGGTAGATAAGTCTCCTGGGCCGGATGGGATTCATCCCAGAATACTGAGGGACGCAAGGGAGGAAATTTCAGGGGCCCTGATTGATATCTTTTCATCCTCATTGGCTACAGGTGAGATCCTAGAGCACTGGAGAATAGCTAATGTGGTACCGCTGTTTAAGAAAGGTAGCAAAGATAATCCTGGAAACTATAGACCGGTAAGCCTCACGTTGGTAGTAGGTAAATTATTGGAGAGTATTCTCAGGGACATGATAGGCAGCACGGTAGCATTGTGGTTAGCACAATTGCTTCACAGCTCCACGGTCCCAGGTTCGATTCCCGGCTTGGGTCACTGTCTGTGCGGAGTCTGCACGTTCTCCCCGTGTGTGCGTGGGTTTCCTCCGGGTGCTCCGGTTTCTTCCCACAGTCCAAAGATGTGCAGGTTAGGTGGATTGGCCAAGCTAAATTGTCCTTAGTGTCCAAAATTGCCCTCAGTGTTGGGTGGGGTTACTGGGTTATGGGGATAGGGTGGAAGTGTGGAACTTGGGTAGGGTGCTCTTTCCAAGAGCCGGTGCAGACTCGATGGGCCGAATGGCCTCCTTCTGCACTGTAAATTCTATGATTTTATGATTCTATGATTTATACCCATTTGGAAACAAATGGACTCATTAGCGATAAACAGCATGATTTTATGAAGGGGAGGTCGTGCCTCACTAACTTGATCGAGTTTTTTGAGGAGGTGACAAAGATGATTGACGAGGGGAGGGGGGTGGATGTTGTTTACAAGTAGTTCATTAAATCCTTTGGTGCCTCATGGCAGAGTCGTACAAAAGATGAAGTCACACGGGATTAGAGGTGAGGTGGTAAGATGGATACAGAACTGGCTCAGTCACAGAATGCAAAGCGTAGCAGTAGAAGGGTGTTTTTCTGAATGGAATGTTGTGACTAGTGATGCTCCACAGGGATGTGTGCTGGGGCCTCTGTTGTTTGTAGTATACATTAACAATTTGGAGGAAAATGCAGCTGGTCTGATTAGTAAGTTCGCGGATGACACCAAGGTTAGTGGAGTGGCAGATAGTGTTGAGGATTGTCAGAGGACAAAGCAGGACATACATAGGTTGGAGGCTTGGGCACAGAAATGGCAAATGGAATTTAATCCAGACAACTGTGAGGTAATGCATTTTGGTAAGTCTAACATAGAGGGGAAATGTACCGTAAATGGCAAAACTCTCAGGAATATAGACAGTCAGAGAAGTCTGGGCATGCAGATCCACAGATCTTTGAAAGTAGCAACATAAGTGGACAAGATAGTCAAGAAAGCATACGGAATGCTTGCCTTCATTAGATGGGATATCGAGTATAAAAACTGGCAAGTTATGCTACAGTTGTATAGAACCTTGGTAAGGCTGCACTTGGAATATTGCGCACAATTCTGGTCACCACACTACCAGAAGGATGTGGAGGCTTTGGAGAGGGTGCAGGGGAGGTTTATCAGGATGTTGCCTGGTCGGGAGGGTGTTAGCTATGCGGAAGGGCTGAATAGACTCAGACTGTTTTCATTAGAAAGACGGAGGTTGAGGGGTGACCTGATAGAGGTCTACAAGATTATGAGGGTCATGGAGAGAATGGATGGGCTTTTCCCAGGGTGGCAGGGTCAGTCACCAATGGGAATTGGTTTAAGGTCCGTGAGGAAAGGTTTAGAGGAGATGAGCACGGCAGGTCTTTTACGCAGAGGGTGGTGAGTACCTGGAACGCATTGCCAGGGGAGTTTGTGGAAGCAGATACATTAACGGCATTCAAAAGGCATCTTGACAAATACATGGATAGGATGGGTATATAGGATGGGTATAAAGGGATACAGCACAAGGAAGTGCTGAGGGTTTTGGCCAAGGGTGGTATTATGACTGGTACAGGTTTGGAGCGCCGAAGGGCCTGTTCCTGTGCTGTATTGTTCTTTGTTCTTTGTATTGCATTTAGAATAGTCACATTTAAATTGACTGAGGGTTGAAGATCAAAGGTGGGTTTAATCAGGCTACTTCTCCAGTAGTTTTAGTAGACGATCGCATTCTCCAGTGATCCATGCAGTGTTTCCTCATGTTTATCCCTGAAAAGTTATCATATCACTGGGGATGGATGGTAGAATTCAGTCAAGCCCCTCTTAAGGTTCGCCTCATCTTCAAGTGTCAGCGGGAAATTTGGGGCGGGGGGGGGGGGGGGGGGCGGGGAGGTTCTGAATTTCGTTTTGGCTGTGATCGAGTGACGAAGGTTGGAGACAAGGGAATTGTTACGTTCTGGTGCTTGGCCGGTAGGATTCATGCACTAGAGAACGTCTTGTTCTCGACTAGTTAAATGTTTGTTGTAAAACAGTAATGTGGGTTAGATAACCATGAGAAGAATATCAAAAACTGCTAACAATTATAAATTCTCCAAGAGCTAACACAAATATAGCTGTCTACTGCGACGGCTATCTCCCTGAGGTAACAGTGTCACGTGCATGTTCGCTACTGCCACCTGCTGGTTGGAGGTCCCGTACATCACTATTTACATGATTGCTGATGCATATCATCTCAGGGATAAGTCCAATCAGAAGTGGGAAAAACTTACCTGGGCCTGGAATTGCCTCCCTGCATCTCTCGTCTCCTATCTTCCTTCAAGACATTCCTTAAAACCTATTGAATTATCTCAGCTGTTCTATGATAACTCCATGTGTAATCGCTGTCAAATTCTGTTTCCAAACGCTTCGGCGAAGCACCCTAGGATGTTTGGCGATGCTAAATGTGGGAGATAAATTCAAGTTGCTGATGCAGTTTTTGGCCTTTAAAACAGCATGAAGGGGACTGTGCCTTGGCAGGAGAACAATCTTTGAGCTCTGTCAGCTCCTGGAATCAAATCTCTAACAAAAAAGTAATATCCTGGAGGGCATGCTTAGTGGGAGAAAAATTGACCACTGCAGTAGAATTCAACGCTGCAGGTTTTCAAACTGGGTCCACTGAAGGGTCCCAGTGGGCCTGTTATAATCATCAGCTTTCTGTGCATCTGAGACAGGCAGACTGTGAACAATGTCTCAAGGGTCAAATATTCTTGTGTTTCTTTCCCATGTATTTGTTGACTAGCCAAGATGTTATTTCTGTAGACAATAGAAACACACTGACAACAATGATCAGTCTGTTTCCTTTGAGAGCTGGAGGTGAGAGGAGAGCAACCAGCCTATTTTTGCAACTCTGGACAAATGTGGAGACGGCAGCCGAGTGGTAATGCGACTGGATCGATAATCCAGAGGACCAGGCTAATGGGTTCAAATACCACCATGGCAACTGGTGGAATTTGAATTCAATTAGTAAACGTGTGAACTAGCTAGTCTCAGTAATGATGACCAAGAAAGCAATCATTCATTGTCATTTTATACGGCTTCTCCAGGGATCCAGGGTATTTGGTGCATCTATGGGGTCTCGCCGACCCCTTGCAAGTTCGGAGCCTCCCTGGTTGAATCCCTCAAAGTGCGCTTCATTTGTGGATTGCGGGACCGGGAGCTGTAGGTATACATGGCTCATATGCCATGTATACCTACACTCGGCAGCATGGTAGCACAAGTGGATAGCACTGTGGCTTCATAGCGCCAGGGTCCCAGGTTCGATTCCCCACTGGGTCACTGTCTGTGCGGAGTCTGCACGTTCTCCCCGTGTCTGCGTAGGTTTCCTCCGGGTGCTCCGGTTTCCTCCCACAGTCCAAAGACATGCAGCTTAGGTGGATTGGCCATGATAAATTGCCCTTAAAAAGGCTAGATGGGGTTATTGGGTTATGGGGATAGGGTGGAAGTGAGGGCTTAAGTGGGTCGGTGCAGACTCGATGGGCCGAAATGGCCTCCATAACCCTCCATGATGCGGCGCTTTCCCGGGTCACAGAGTTCACTCAGGGTCACAGAAGTACGTAACAATCAACACCCATCGGGGTCTGTACGGATACACCCATTTACAGTTTGTAGTCCCCTCGGCCTCCACCATCTTCCCGCGTGTCATGGAGAACATACTACACGGATTGCCATGAGAGGTTGTTTACCTGGATGACATCCTCATCACCGGAACCTCATACAGGGAGCACTAGGAAAACCTTTGGCCGAGGTCCGACTCCGGAGAGAGAAGTGTGTCTTTCATGTGCCCGGGGTCACGTATTTGGGCTATTGGGCAGGGTGCAGAGGCCCCCATCCGCTGGATATCCGCCGGGCGATCCACCAGGCCCTCATTCCTTCATGACCCCATGGAGCTCCGCTCTTTCCTCGATCTGGTGAACTATTACGGAAAATTCAATCGCCAGATCGCCCAATCCCCTCCACCAGCGGCGGAAGAAGGGACAGCATTGGGACTGGGGCCCCTCACACATGAGGGCTTTCCAAGAAGTCAAACAGTGTCTCTTGTCTGATGAATAACTTTCCCACTTTGACCCATCCAAACTTTTGCTCCTTACGCGCGATGTCTCATTACACGGCGTCACACCGTATGCCGACAGCTCGGAGCAGCAGATCGCCTTTGTGTCTTGCACACTTGTGCACACCGAACGGAACTACATGCAGGTGGAAAAGGAAGGTTTGGCCGTCATACTCTGGGTGCACGTTCATGATATACACGGACCATAAGCCCCTGCTGGGCTGTTTAAAGAAGACCGAGTGATCCCACCGATTGCGTCTGCTCGGGCCCAATGATGGGCGTTTCAGCTCACTGCTTACAAATATACCCTGGAACAATGTTCAGGCACAAGGATTCTGCATGCTGATGCGTTATGCGGCCTGCCCCTTTCCACAAAGCCGCTGGCACCGGACACGGATGCGGAGGTGATAGCCGTCCTCTACTTCTTAGACACCCTGCTGGTGACGGTGGCCCGTATTAAGGAGTGGACCGAACCCATGGGGCAACGGCTCTGGAATTGCCTCAGTCTAGTCCCTGACAATGGGGCGTGCGTCCGTCAGTGCCAGGACCGCTCCACAAGGGACTCATGCCACGGCCGAAAGATTCACACCTTCGATACAGGCGACACGCTCTACGTCCTGAATTTTGGGGCGGAACCCACATGGATCCCTGGCTGTCCGTGCATCAGGACCAATGTCCTACATGGTCTGGGCCCAGGGAAATGAAGCACATCACTATCTGGGCCACATGCATGAACGGGACCAAGAGCAACGGCGAGAGATCCCACTCTGGATCCGGACACCGTCCCCCGTGCCGCCTAGGGGGATCCCTGAGGGCCCGCCAAAGGTCGGGTCCACTCTCATTGTACTCGGCCACCAGGAGTCAGGAAGCCAACATGGCCTACGCACCTGCAGGTCCGTCCAGTGATGACAACAACAGTGACGCTGGATCAGACATGGGTACTGGGCCGTCAGATGACCACCGACAGCCTCGCCGGCTGAACAGCCCCAACTTCGCTGCTCTTGATGGAAACAACGTTCTTCTGTGCACTACACGCCTCACAGGCTGGCTGCACAGCCTCTGGACCCCTGACCTCTCCCCAGGTGATCGAGGGATATGCTGCCAGAAGATGTGGACATTTCCCCTGACATGGTGCGGTGGGGGGGGGGGGGGGGAGTTGTGTTACGACCCCCAAAGGGGCTCGCACCTGAATTGAATTAAATTCCCCTCCGACACCTTTGAATATGAACTTCACAGGTGATTAGAGGGCAGAGCTTCCTCCCAACTGGAGGATCCCCCAGAGGATATAAACCCCAGCCTGGGGGCAGGTTGGGAAGAGGACCCTGAGGGGGAGTGGAGAGTGTGAGAGTGTGGTATTGAGGATTAGTAGAATAAACCTTGTTGTATTCTGCCTGTCCGGCTACGGGTGGAGCCCTTCCCTTCGGCCACAACAGAAATCTACTCTGGTCACATCTTTTGACCTCTGCATTTTAGCGTCATCAGGGGAGACAACATCAGCAATAAACTGAGTTTATTTAGCACCTTTAACATGGTAAAACATTGTGTTGTCATTTTAAAATCATACTGCAGTCGAACTTCAGGAAGTCTGTTGTTCGTAGCCCAGATCGAGCCAGATTTTCTGGTGCCAAGGGTATCTACTGTTACCTTGTATGGAAACAGGTTATTTGCAGCCACACCACCAGATGGGACACCCGGGTCGGGCTCAGCTGGCCTGTCATACAATCATCAACCAGACCATTGGCTGCTGAGAGCCCCTCTCCCGGGACCACATTGGCCGGAAGCCAGAGAGGTTTCTGGAAAAGGGAGTGGAGGGGGGGGATAAAAGTAGGCATCTGAGACACACCAGAGGCAGAAGGAGAAGACAAGCAGAGCAAGCAAAAGAGGCAGAAGGAGCAGAAGGACAGAAGACAAACAGAAGACAAGCAAAGACTGGAAGCAAAGACTCAAAGCAAAGACCTGATGTGTGAGGTGACCCTGACTAGACCAGAAGCAAGCAAGCAGGAAACAGCCAGCAAGAATCACCTTTGTAAAGAGGAAACAAAGGGACTAGGGATCGGATCTGCAACTTACCACACCACCTTTGCGGGTTGTATAGTCGAATCCTGGGTGCTTCTTGTATGTATAGTGGGTAATTTACGGGTTAACTATACTTAATAAAGTGTGTTGCATTATATCCATATCTGTACTTTGTTCTACTCATAAATAAAGACATCCGGGCAAACTTTAATGAAGGAGGTGGTTGAAGTATCTGAATTGGACAGATACAATTGAAAAACCCATCGCAGGATCATTATATTTTTAAAAATGAAACTTTGCCCCATAAGAACATATTTGAGCAGATGTTCAACAGTTTGGTCAAAGGTGAACATCTTAAAGAGAATGTTGAAGGTTAGGGTCTTGGCAGCTGATTGCTTGCTATCAGTATTGTTGCCTGATATCGTGACTTGCAGACACCACTTAAAGGCATCCTCGATAGCGATGGGCCGAAGGGCCTTTTCTGTGCTGTACGACAGCAGACCACACGCACTGTGCAACTCTCCAGTGCCTGCACAATCCTCCACTTTACCCAGACTGAGAGAAAATGAGAATAACGTTAACAGAGCTCAAGCAAGATTAAACATTTTCTTTTTCCTCCTCAGTGCTGGATCTGTGGAATATATTCAGAGATGAATTAACAATTTCTTTCTCCAAGAGATGGATGAACATCTGAAGTATTTGAATATAAAGTGAGTTGGAGATGATCAAATGCTGTAACTATGGAAATACCAGCCCAAGGAAGGCAATTAATAGAGGGTGCAAGATCCTGACCATAAATTTTTTAAACTTTTGTAGATTGACCTTTGGCCCGGGTAGCCATCTCCTGATGATCTTCCGTGTTCGGGTGGAGGCTGCGATAGAGCTGAATACTTTTTTTCTTCGTCATTGCTATTGTACGTTCTCATCTTGCAACCAGAGGATGAATATGGAAAGTTCCGGGAAATCCAGAGATGGACAGGCAAACCGTAGAAAGGAGTACGTTTTACATGAAGCCTCATTCAGCAGCACTACCCGTCTGGAAAATGTAGGGACCCTGCCTCATCCAATTGGACTACATATTTGAAAATTGCAGGCAGTGCCTGAAAATCCTCCTCCCCCCCCCCCCCCCCCCCCCCCCCCCCACACCCCCACCCCCACCCGGCCCACATTCGTCCCCCACCATCTGGCTTGGCTTGCGAAATCCTACCAATTTGAGACAATTCACAGCTCTTTAACCTGTGATTATCCCTCTCTCCAGTTGCGCTATTTGGACCTGTAAAGACTTAATTACCTGCAAATACTCGCATTCTGGGGCTGGTTTAGCACACTGGGCTAAATCGCTGGCTTTTAAAGACGCCCAAGGCAGGCCAGCAACACGGTTCAATTCCCGTACCAGCCTTTCCGAACAGGCGCCGGAATGTGGTGACTAGGGGCTTTTCACAGTAACTTCATTGAAGCGAATTTCATTTCATTTCATTCATTCAAAATACCTTCTTGCATCATTGACTTTGTCTATTTATGTGCTTGTGGAACCCATCTCTTCACTCACCTGACGAAGGAGCTGCGCTAGTGATTCCAAACGAAGCTGTTGGACTTTAACCTGGTCTGCTAAGACACCATTGGTGTTGTAAGACTTCTTACTGTGTTCACCCCAGTCCAACGCCGGCCTCTCCACATCATGAAAATTACCCATTCAAGTGAGTGGAACATCGCAGGTGATGCACCCAAAGTTTCATGATATCTCCACATGTAGTTAGATCTGGAACAGGTACCCAATGAAAATCAATGTTATTTGAAGTACAGTTTTTACATCAGTTAATAAAAGATTTTGGGCAGAATTTTCTCATTCTTTTGCAGACTATGATCACGGGAGGGTGGGGTGGGCGTGGCGGGAGGGAAAGGAGTGAACGTCATCGCCCACAATGGCGGCTTCTTCTGCCGTAATATTTGGGACTCACCCCTCAATACCTCAACAGCATTCCCTCCAAAAGGTCCCCTAAACCCCTCTCCACCAAAAGTCCCCCCCCCCCCCCATGCAGCACTGCCTACCCCCAAAGCCCACTGAATGCCCCCCACACACACTCTCCGGCACTGCCCCCTGACACCTGGGTATGGCCCTTGGTGCCCAGGCAATGCCAGGGGACCATGCTAGTGGGCAATGCCTAGGCATGGCCCTCACCCCCCCCCCCCCTCCCCGAGCCAAGCACTCACTTGCACTCCTCTGGCAGGTTCTGCATTGACATGCCCTCAAAACAATCTAATAGGGGGCACTATTGGGCATAATACCTGATGAGATTTAAATGTATTTTGCACATTGAGCGCGGGATTCTTGTCACATCTTTGGTGGGGGGAGGGGAGAATGGGTACGGGAAATCCCGCAGAATTTTTGGCCTCCCACAGAATTTCCTTCTCCCACCGCATTCCCGCCCCCTGAAAATGGGAGGGGATATTCTCCCCCTTTATCTATGCCGTTATATACCTTTTAAAACAATAACTTGGATTTCAAAAATAATGTGCCTCAACAATATTTGCATTTAAGTCTCTTATTGTTACGAACCAAAATAGTTAATTACTAAGATACCTTGAGTTAATTACTAAATCCCTTCAATCCTGTTGGATATTGGGACAGATTATTACTAAGCTGCATAATTTGATTAAATGTCTCCTGTGGGGCACATTTTATTGTCACATTGGTGCGAGCAGAACACTTCAGAAAGAATACTTTAATGCAGGGTGGCATGTGGCGCAGTGGATAGCACTGGGACTGTGGCGCTGAGGACCCGGGTTTGAATCCCGGCCCTGGGTCACTGTCCGTGTGGAGTTTGCATATTCTCCCCATGTCTGCGTGGGTTTCACCCCCACAACCCAAAGATGTGCAGGGTAGGTGGATTGGCCACGCTAAATTGCCCCTTAATTGGGAAAAAAGATAATTGGGTACTCTAAATTTATAAACAAAAAAGAAACAAAAAAAAAGAATACTTTAATGCAACATTAATATTCCACTAGCAAAAAAGTCAAGCACTTCAGAGGGTTGTGCACAGTAAAGGGAAATTGGAGAGAAGCCAAAGGCACAAAAGTGAAGTCAATGGGTGGAATTTTCCCAGAATTTGGCAAACTGACCGGATCACACGGCAAACTGGCATGCAAATTACCTTGCTGAAATAATCCAACTGAAGTGGAAATATATAGAAATTTGTAAAACCATAATTCCACAAAAGGTGGTGAGAATCTATCCATCCCAGATCGATGGCAAAGGTCATCCTTCTTGTCCAGTTTGGGACGACAGCTGTGACTTCAATCCAGAAAAGGCGGACCCAAGGGGAGGAAATCCATTCAAAACATAATCTAAGCTTGTGAGAATGGCTGGCTTTTATAATGACTGCCCCCTCCTGTAACACATGTACAGTTGTTTGATGGTACAGAGGTCTAATGACCTCAGCAAGGCAGTCAGAGTAACAGGATTCAGTAATAAACATGCTTCTCTGCAACAACCATTTTTTCCTCACTGTATTTTAATCTTATGAAATTGACCAACATGGAAGATGATCCAGATTAGTTTTCCCACTATGTTATATTTCATTTATTTTGTTGTTATCGTTTTTGGTCTCTGGATTGTGATTAGAGACATACCTTTAAGTTGAGCAGAGGAAAGGAGCTTCAAAATAGGACTCTATGATCTGAGGCTTTAGATTATGAACAGCTGAACCCAGATGTTATTCAGTTCGATTGGTTGGCTGGTGGCCAATGGATTGTTAGGGACAGTATCCTGCCTGGCAACAGGCAGCGATCGGGTGCTGCCTAATGGGGTTTTCAGAGTAGCCAGCAGAAAACCTCTGGACTCAGAAAGGGGAAGCTGTGTTGCCCACTCTCTCGCTCTCTCTCTCTCGCTTTCTCTGAAGTTGGCTGCTTGCTGTTGCTGTTAGTCTGCAGAGAAGCCACTTCACCCTCAAGGTAGAAACAGCACTCTCTCTCTCTCTCTCTGTTCTTCTGCCTGCTGCCCAAAGCTGGAAGCCTCTAAACTCTGATCAGTCTACAGTGAAAACCATTACAGACTGAAGGCAAAGGTATCATCCAACAGGAGGCCCAGACTGAGGAAATAATCTAACTGGAAGATGTCCACCTGAAACAAAAACTCTTATCTTTTTACTTTTTGTATTTTTTAACACCCCTCTTTCCCCTCTGTGTTTGTTTGTCTGGTGTGTTTTCAGAGGGTGAGAAGAGTTAAAGGGGGGAGGGAGGGTTAGAAATTGGATAGTAGTTAACCGGTTGTATTTGTTGCCTATTTAATTATAGTTACTGTTAATATTTTAAAAATAATTGTGTTTACATTTACAAACCTAGTGTTTGGAGTTATTGGGCAGCCAAAGACTTTGGGCATTTTTAAAATTAAAAGTTAATTTCAACTGTGTTATGACTCTAGGTCAAGCGGAGCTGGAATTGACTGTGTACTGGCCCAGGATGGCTGTGACAGTTACTTTTCTAAATTATTCACACATAAAAGGAAGCAGGGAAGTTCTATTATACAACAAATATTTAATGGTCAGAACCTATTCTCAACCTAATTGAGGAATGAGGTATGCTCAAGCCGTCAGGAGCCGCATCAATGCCAGATTCATCAGTCGCATTCAAAAGACAGCCCCGAATGTCACCCAAGCACAACGCAATGCCATCCGCGCTCACAAGACCAACCACAGCATCGTCATCAAACCAGCATACAAAGGAGGGGCCACTGTCATACTGAACAGAAAGGACTACTGCAAAGAAGTATACCGACAACTCAACAACCAGGAACACTACAGACAGTTACCCGCAGATCCGACCAAGGAACACATCCGCCAACTCAACAGACTGATCAAGACCTTGGATCCAGATCTTCAGAGCACCTTATGTGCTCTCATCCCACTTACTCCCCACATTGGAGATCTCTACTGCCTCCCGAAAATACACAAGGCCAACACACCAGGCTGTCCTATCGTTTCAGGCAATGGGACCCTGTGTGAGAACCTCTCTGGCTACATCGAACGCATCTTGAAACCCATCGTACAAGGTACGCCCAGCTTCTGTCACGACTCGACGGACTTCCTACAGAAACTCAGCACCCATGGACCAGTTGAACCAGGAACATTCCTCGTCACAATGGACGTCTCGCCACTCTACACCAGCATCCCCCATGACGACGGCATTTCTGCAACAGCCTCAGTACTCAACACCGACAACTGCCAATCTCCAGACGCAATTCTGAAACTCATCCGCTTCATTCTGGATCACAACGTCTTCACCTTCGACAACAAGTTCTTCATCCAGACGCATGGAACAGCCATGGGGACCAAATTTGCACCCCAATACGCCAACATCTTCATGCACAAGTTTGAACAAGACCTCCTCACTGCACAGGACCTTCAACCGACGTTATACACCAGATACATCGATGACATTTCCTTCCTTTGGACCCACGTCGAAGAATCATTGAAACGACTACACAATGACATCAATAAGTCAATAAGTTCCATCCAACCATCAGACTCACCATGGACTACTCTCCACAATCAGTTGCATTCTTGGACACACTTGTCTCCATCAAGGACGGTCACCTCAGACCTTCGCTTTACCGCAAGCCCACAGATAACCTCACGATGCTCCGCTTCTCCAGCTTCCACCCTAAACACATTAAAGAAGCCATCCCCTATGGACAAGCTCTCCGTATACACAGGATCTGCTCAGACGAGGAGGAGCATAACAGACAGCTACAGACGTTGAAAGATGCCCTCGTACGAACGGGATATGGCGCTCAACTCATCGATCGACAGTTCCAACGCGCCACAGCAAAAAACCGCACCGACCCCCTCAGAAGACAAACACGGGACACAACCGACAGAATACCCTTTGTCGTCCAGTACTTTTCCAGAGTGGAGAAACTACGACATTTTCTTCACAGCCTTCAACACGTCATCGATGAAGATGAACATCTTGCCAAGGTCATCCCCACACCCCCACTACTTGCCTTCAAACAACCGCGCAACCTCAAACAAACCATTGTTTGCAGCAAACTACCCAGCCTTCAGAATAGTGACCACGACACCACACAACCCTGCTATGGCAATCCCTGCAAGACGTGCCAGGTCATCGACATGGATACCACCATTACACGTGAGAACACCACCCACCAGGTACGTGGTACATACTCGTGCGACTCGGCCAACGTTGTCTACCTCATTCGCTGCAGGAAAAGATGTCCCGAAGCGTGGTACATTGGCAGGACCATGCAGACGCTGCGACAACGAATGAACGGACATCGCGCGACAATTACCAGGCAGGAATGTTCCCTCCCAGTCGGGGAACACTTCAGCAGTCAAGGGCATTCAGCCTCGGATCTCCGGTTAAGCGTTCTCCAAGGCGGCCTTCAGGACGCGCGACACGCAGAATCGCCGAGCAGCAAATTATAGCCAAGTTCCGCACACATGAGTGCAGCCTCAACCAGGACCTGGGATTCATGTCGCATTACATTCATCCCCCACCATCTGGCCTGCAAAATCCTACCAACTGTCCTGGCTTGACACAATTCACACCTCTTTAACCTGGGGTCACCCCATCCCTGGATCTGTAAAGATTTAATCACCTGCTAATGCTCGCATTCTAAGCATTGTCTGGCATCTTTGACTTTGTCTATATGTATGTTTCTGGAACATACCTCTTCATTCACCTGAGGAAGGAGCAGCGCTCCGAAAGCTAGTGATTCAAAACAAACCTGTTGGACTTTAACCTGGTGTTGTAAGACTTCTTACTGTGCTCACCCCAGTCCAACGCCGGCATCTCCACGTAATTGTGGAATGTTTTCTGTTACTTGGGCCAGGATTTCATGTGGAAGAGGATTGCCCCCCCCCCCCCCCCCCCCCCCCCCCCCCGCTGTCAGAGGTAGGTCCACCCATGCTGGCCCTGGAACACATGACCAATTTTAATTGAGGTTGCGGTTTTCACCCCGAGGCAAGACATAACACTTCCAAGTGCTGCTGCCCAGTTAAAGGGCTGGCGGCGTTTCAGTCCCAGCAGAACCATCAGGAGTGGAGGCCAGTGCTGTGACTGTAGTCGACCTCAGGCCAGGAGCAGCGCTGAAGGCCCGGGTTTAAGGTATGACGGATGGGTTCCCCTGGGTCAGGCAGGAGGACCCCATGGAGTGCAGGGGTTGATTGAGAGGCCAGGGTGGGTCGATCATGTGGGGCGGGCCCCCACGCCACTGTGCGGAGGATGCCCTCCATCGGGGAAAATTGCACCCAATTCCGTGAATGACTTATGGAATTGGTTAAGATTGCCCTCTTTGAGCGTGGTGTAAAATCAATATTTCACCGATCCTGTGCGTTTCTCATTGGGTGAATTAGGTTACAATTGGCCCCCAAAAGTCAAGCTCTGCACTTAAGGGAAATCCTGCTCCACGTGTCACAATGCCTAGCTATGCCAGAGTAATAATGATAATCACTTATTGTCACAAGTAGGCTTCAATGAAGTTACTGTGAATAGTCCCGAGTCGCCACATTCCGTGCCTGTTCGGGGAGGCTGGTACGGGAATTGGACCGTGCTGCTGGCATTGTTGAGCATTGCAAGCCAACAGTTTAGCCCACTGGTGAGAGAGATTAGGAACAAAACAGCTAATGGAACAACTAAAAGTGCAAAAGTAATGTTGAAGCGGATATGTTGTAAGAGCAGCGCAAATGAGGAACCTGTCACTGAAGGGAAAATGATAAGCCAAGGATAATCTGATGTCTGCAGCAGGAAGTCATCTAGAAACCAAAACAAGGGATCAGAAGCTGACCAACATTAGCCAACACAGATCGTATAAGGCGCAAGTCATGCTTGACTAATTTAGTTACGTATTCAGAGGAAATAATAAAAGATACAGTCAAAGGAAATGCTGTAGGTATGTCGGGCCATTACATCAGAGCTCCAGATACCCTCCTCAGAGGTTTCCAGATAAGGTTAGCATGGCATTTGCCTGGAAAGTACCATCTTCCTCTGGGCAATTGCCCTGCATTGTGAACCATCTGAATTGCCATTTAAATTTTGGATGGTTCCGACTGTGTTACATCAACAGCTAACCAGATAAGGTCAGGTGGATTAAAACCACTCCTAATTTCTCAGTAATTATTTTACAGGCTCACACTGAATAGCCAAGGGACTCCTGCCAGAGCCCAAAACACCAGGAAAGCTGACCACTGCCCCCATGGGAGTCTCCTCCACAGTGTTCCCCTCCACAGGATCCCCTCCACAGTGTTCCCCTCCACAGGATCCCCTCCACAGTGTTCCCCTCCACAGCATCCCCTCCACAGTGTTCCCCTCCACAGTGATCCCCTCCACAGTGTTCCCCTCCACTGGATCCCCTCCACAGGATCCCCTCCACAGGATCCCCTCCACAGGATCCCCTCCAGAGGATTCATCGCCACAGGATCCCCTCCACAGGATCCCCTCCACAGGATCCCCTCCACAGTGTTCCCCTCCACAGTGTTCCCCTCCACAGGATCCCCTCCACAGGATCCCCTCCACAGTGTTCCCCTCCACAGGATCCCCTCCACAGGATCCCCTCCACAGTGTTCCCCTCCACAGTGTTCCCCTCCACAGTGATCCCCTCCACAGTGTTCCCCGCCACAGGACCCCCTCCACAGTGTTCCCCTCCACAGGATTCCCTCCACAGGATCCCCTCCACAGTGTTCCCCTCCACAGGATCCCCTCCACAGTGTTCCCCTCCACAGGATCCCCTCCACAGTGTTCCCCTCCACAGGATTCTCTCCACAGGATCCCCTGCAGAGGATTCATCTCCACAGGATCCCCTCCACAGGATCCCCTCCACAGTGTTCCCCTCCACAGGATCCCTCCACAGTGTTCCCCTCCACAGGATCCCCTCCACAGTGTTCTCCTCCACAGGATCCCTCCACAGTGTTCCCCTCCACAGGATCCCCTCCACAGTGTTCTCCTCCACAGGATCCCCTCCACAGTGTTCCCCTCCAGAGGATTTACCTCCACAGGAATTCCCCTCCACAGGAATCCCCCCAACAAGAGCAAGGCCCCGCCAGGTGACTTTTATTGCCCTGACTCCCCAATCAGGCCGCCACCCCTCTCCCCTCCCCCTTTCGAAGGCTCAACTCCCAACTTTCACCATCCCCCTCCTGAGGCCCAGCCCCCACCCCCACCCCCACCCCCCGCCCTCCGAGGGCTGACCATCCCCAGAGGCCCGACCCTCCCAGAGAGGCCTCCTCCCCCAAGGCCC
The DNA here is from genome assembly GCF_047496885.1 of Scyliorhinus torazame. Taxonomy (NCBI): domain Eukaryota; kingdom Metazoa; phylum Chordata; class Chondrichthyes; order Carcharhiniformes; family Scyliorhinidae; genus Scyliorhinus; species Scyliorhinus torazame. The sequence goes on along the minus strand of NC_092721.1, from coordinate 28,427,640 downwards.
AAATCAACCCCAGCTCAGAGGATTAACGCTCCCCCCCCGCCCCCGCAAGCCCTTGACACGGCCTGATCCTCCCACTCCCCCCAAGGCTCAACCTGACACACACCCCCATGCCCGAGGCCTGACCCAACCCTTCCCCTAAGGCCCATTTCTTGCCAAAACCTGACCCGATCTAACCCCTGAGGCCTGACTCAGTGCCCAACCACTTTCCAGACCGTAAAACCTGACTTGACCGCTCCTACCCACCCGAACCCCCCCACTCACCGAATCATACCCGCTTAGTTTCGGCACTTATCTTCGCCCTGGCTGTTAAGGACCATTAAGCATTGCTGGACCGTTACTGCACTTGGTCTATGGCAGCTAGTGCTGTAAGAAAGGGGGTTTGGTCTCCTCACATCCGATTGACCTGCCCTCGATGTTAGGCCCTGGGGATGTGTTGCACTGCCCAGATTTCACCCAGCCTGAGACAGAAGGTCGCGCGAGATAGGATCAAAAAGAATGACAGGCAAGAAAGCAGGAGCAGAGTGGTATTTTGACTTAGATTTGCAATCCGCTGAAGTTCAGGCCCATCTATCTGAATTATATTTGCTAAGCTTTATATATATATTACATACGTGTATATAAATAGACGTATATATTTATACACAAAGAAGGCACAAAAGTTTGGTGGTGATACCAAATTTATCGTGATAGTAAATTATAAGGAATAGTAAATTAAGACATAGTGCTGGATTCTCCGTTTCTGCGGCTAACTGCTGACGCCAGCGTAGAATCCGTGGAGTTCTACGACGGAAAGATCTGCGCCACACCCGCACCAATTCCGCTACCGGTGAGGGGCTAGCACCGGCGCTGCGTGGAACACCTGCGGAACACGAGGAGAACAGCAGGGGAATCGCCAGGTTCATGCTGGACATACGCAGAGCTGAAAAGCTACAGCCACGTGTGCCCTTACACCCCCCAGACACACACGAATTGCTCCTGAAAAGATGCCGCCGGTTGTGCTGGACCACGTATCCATCCAGCCCGACCCCACAGCCCACCTACTGGCTACCCTCCACTACTGCCCCCAACCCTGGCAGAAGCCCCCCAGCCAGCAGCACGACTGTCGGCGACGTATAGCGGTGTTGGACATTGCCCGTATGCCCTCTCTCTCTTTCCGCTGCCACCACGCCAGACTCACGACTGTTGAGACCACACGTGGCCCTCGCCGACAGGAACTCAGCCCATCGGAGGCGTAGCATCGCGGGTGGGCCCGATAATGAGATGCAACAGTGGGTGCAACAGCGCGTGCCGCACGGCGCAATGATGCCGATTTGGAGGGGGCGGAGCATCGCGATTCAACGCCAAACCGGTGCCTGCCACAATTTCGGCGTCGGGAGCTATTCTCTGCCCGATCACCGTTCCCGATTTCAGCATCTGGCAACGGAGAATCCTGCCCATAGTCTCCTCCAGAGGTCCCCAGCATCACAGATGCCACTCCTCAGCCAATTCGATTCAGCCCACGTGATATCAAGAAATGGCTGAAGGCACTGGATATTGCAAAGGCGATGGGCCCTGACAATATGCTGGCAATAGTACTAAGGACGTGCTCCAGAAATTGCCCCGCTCCTAGCCAAGCTGTTCCAGTGCAACCACAACACTGGCATCTACCCGGCAATGTAGAAAATTGCCCAGCTATGTCCTGTACACGAAGAGCAGAACAAATCCAACCAGGCCAATTACTGTTCTATAAGTCTACTCTCAATCATCAGTAAAGTTATGGAAGTCCTATCAAGCAGCACTTAACAACAATCTGCTCGCTATGCTCAGTTTGGGTTCCGCCAGGGTCATTCAGCTCCTGATCTCATACAGCATTGGTTCAAACATGGACAAAAGTGCTGAACTCCAGAGGTGAGGTGAGAGTGACTGCCCTGGACATCAAAGCAGCATTTGATTGAGTGTGGCATCAATGAGCCCGAGCAAAACTGGAACATTGGGAATCAGGGGGAAAACTCTCCAGTGGTTGGAGTCATACCTGACACAAAGGAATATGGTTATGGTTGTTGGAGGTCAGTCATCTCAGTCCTAGGACATCACTGCAGGAGTTCCTCAGGGTAGTGTCCTCGGCCCAACCATCTCCAGCTGCATCAGCAATGACCTTCCTTGTAACTGAAGGTCAAATGTGGGGATGTTCGCTGATGTTTGCACAAGGTTTAGAACCATTCATGACTCTTCAGACACTGATGCAGTCCATGTGCAATTTCTACAAGGCCTAGACAGTATCCAGTCTTGGGCTGATAAGCAGCAACTAACATTCACGCCACATAAGTGCCAGGCAATGACCATCTCCAACAAGAGAGAAACTAACCATCACCCTGTTGCCTTCTTTACTTTGGGGTGAACCACAAGCTGTTTCTTATATCGACCAAATGACCACACAACCAATACGTTAGCTCAAAAACACAGTTTATTAATAGCACAAGACTTGTATCTCTATGCAATAACACATGCGGCTCCGTACTTAACTACACCTATCGACTAAGATGACCTTTACTTAACTTCGAGTGACCGGCACTGTGCGAGGTAAGGCCCCTATCCGGGTCCGCGTGGTCGGTTTGGAAGTGGTTGGGTTCATCTCAGCTGGGCTCATCCTTCAGGAATGGTCACGGGTCCTTGAACTTGGTTGTTCTGCTGCAGTTGGTCGCACACAGGCCGGTCCCAAAAGAGACAGATCTCTAGTGCGCAGGGCTTTTATCCTTCGTCTCTTTCGCCCCCTTTTGGGCGGTCCTTACTCCAGGTCCAATGGATCGATAGGGTTTTCAATCACCCTCATCGATCTCAGCCAATTAGGGGCTGGATACCTCGATAGCTGGGCGGGTCCTAGCTATCATTGTCCCAGGCACGTAGGCCTTTCCAAATTAGGGGAGTTGGCGCAGGTTAGTCTGCTACTGTTGTAATTCCTTGATTCAAACTCTATTGTCCAAGGGGAAATGGTGATCGGCTCTTAATGGATCCAAGTTTCAGCCAAGTCAGGTTTCTTTGCGCAATACACAGAGGCTGTGTACCTGTCTGTGTCCCAAATTGACCACAATTCCCATGGTCCTTTGCAGGTGGACATTTTACATGGCTGCAACCCATTGACATTCAAATGCATTACCATCACTGAATCCTCCACAATCAACATCCTGGGGGTTACCATTGACCAGAAACTAAACTGGACTAGCCATATAAATACTGTGGCTACAAGAGCAGGTCAGAGGCTAGAAATCCTACGGCAAGTATCTCACCTCCTGACTCTCCAAAGCCTGTCCACATACTAACAAGGCACAAGTCAGGAGTGTGATGGAATGCTTCCCACTTGCCAGCACCAACAACACTCAAGAAGCTCAACACCATCCAGGACAAAGCATCCCACTTGATTGGCACCCCCTTCCAGAAACATTCACTCACTCCACCACCGACTCACTGTAGCAGCAGTGTGTACCACCCACAAGATGCACTGCAGGAACTCACCAAGGCACCTTAGGCAGCACATTTCAAAACCCATGACCACCACCATCTAGAAGGACAAGGGCAATAGATTCATGGGAACAACACCACCTGGAAGTTCCCCTCCAAGTCACTCACCATCCTGACTTGGAAACAGATCCTTCACTGTCGCTGGGTCAAAATCCTGGAACTCCCTCCTTAATAGTGCAGGGGGTGTACCTACAGCATATCGACTGCAGCGGTAAAAGGAGGCAGCTCACCACCACCTTCTCAAGGGTAATTAGGGTTGGGCAAGAACTTCTGGCCTAGCCAGCGATGCCCACATCCGGTAAAAATGAATTCAAACAAAAATGTTTAAGAGGTCAGGTAGCTTAGATGGCTTGTGTGCGAGCAGAAAAAGTCAATAATGTGGGTTCAGTCCTCATCATGACTTTGGTGATTCATGGAGCCTCTTTGCCTTGTTCCATGCTTGATGAGGAGAGGTGCCCCTCAAGCTCTATATAACCAATCGTCTCTTTTGGAGAGAGATGCTGATGGCCCTTAGTGGACAATGACCCATTACCTACCTGGACATGTTGCCGAATGGGCAAATACATGACGAGTGCAGTTCAATGTAAATAAATATGATGCTTTGTGGTTTGGGGGAAAAGGATAAAAATAAGTCGCAAGTAATAGTCATCCCAATGAAGAAAGGATGTATCCATCAGAGCAAAAGCAGAGATCTTTAAAAGCATGTTCATAAATGGAAGAAGTCATCCAATGAGAAAATGGAACTCTGAAGCGAGTTCATTCTGACATTAGCTGAGATGTGGAGCATGGATTAGCACAGGCTGAATGAGCCAAATAATAGCCATAGCCCTTGAAGGTCTACAGCACAGGAAAGGCCCTTCAGCCCATTGTATCTGGTCAAAAACAACCACCTAAGTATTTCATAGAATTTACAGTGCAGAAGGAGGCCATTCGGCCCATCGCGTCTGCACCGGCCCTTGGAAAGAGCACCCTACCCAAGCCCACACCTCCACCCTATCCCCATAACCCAGTAACGCCAATTTTGTACACTAAGGGCAATTTACCATGCCCAATCCATCTAACCTGCACATCTTTGGACTGTGGGAGGAAACCCTGAGCACCCGGAGGAAACCCACGCACACACGGGGAGAACGTGCAGACTCCGCACAGACAGTGACCCAAGCTGGGAATCGAACCTGGGACCGTGGAGCTGTGAAGTAATTGTGCTAACCACTATGCTACCGTGCTGCCCATTCTAATTCCCATTTTAATCCCATTTTCCATCACTTGGCCCACAGCCTTTTGAATACCCTGGCATCGCAAGTGCACATCTAAGTGATTCCTAAATATTATGAGGGTCTCTGCCACCACCCTCTGGGTGAAAAGGTTTTTCTTCGCATCCCCTCCAAACGTTCTGCCCCTCGTCCTGAAATACCGTTGCAGGATGAAACTCCGATAATGCGCGATCAAAATTCCAAATGAAGTATACAATAATTGTTGGTTTATATTAGCATGTTGTGGTTGGAATGCCAAAACAAACATGCAGCCCAATCCAGATGTTTTAATCTGTGTTTACATTAATTTCAGATCAATCAGCTTCCTACTGATCACATTTCAAGATGTTGGCATAGTAACATCAGGCATATGGAAAAGAGAGTAGATTGCCTAAGAATCACAGTAACACATTACCTTCCATGTGTCCTCAAGATATTTTTCATCAGGCTAAAAATAAAAATAGGGGAATTAAAAATATTGAACTGTGAACTGTGGCTTTTCTAAAGGCATGAAATCAACAGTGAAAGTTAACTTTGAAAACATTAAAGGACATGTTGAAAAAAATCAGAATTGAAGAAACACCTCAACTTTGCCAATTTTTGACGAAGCATAACAGGTGTGCTTACTTTAGTTATAAATGGCTCACCTTGAACTGTACAATCTTTACTTCGAGAGCATGGGCACTGACGATATTCAGTGGAATTGTTTTTCAAATGTATAACAGTATTAACTCCAGTCACTAGCTACCACTCAGTGGGCAGAAAATATCTGATTTATCATCAGTAACACGAGCTTCATTTTTTTTTTGTCCTGCGGTTGGATTAAATCTCTATTCTTATGAATCATTTCCTCTCCTGGATGTTGGGAAAGCTTCCGCAAACATGCTGTAAATATTCTGTAATCTTGACCCACCCCTGTGGAGGACATTCCAGGCATATTGGAAAGTACGGTACAGATGTGCGCAGCAGCCTGCCAAGATACGAATCAGCAATTGGTACCATTTGAGATTGCAATTCCACTATCTTTAACACTTCTCACATTGAAAGAAAAAAAAAACTTTGATACCTGTTAAGTTCTTTCGTTTCAAATTTAGTTTCTTCCATGATGCGGAATACAAGTGGCAATTTGCAATGAAAGGACCATGGGCGGGATTCTCCGATTGCCAACGCCGAAATCGCAAAACGCGATTGGGCGGGGAATAGGTTCCGACGGCAAAATCGCGGTGGGCACCTATTTGCTGCCAAATCGCGATTCTCTGTCACCTCGACAGCGGCGTCAATGCATGCCGACATGCACCTACAGTGTACGCTGTTTGCATATCATTAGCCAGCCAGACCCGGTATGCTCCGGGGCCTCCGCGATACTCCGCCTCCGCTGGGTCGAGTTCCTGACAGCGCGGTTCACTTGTGCTTTTAAAAATCGTGAAACCGGCGTCGTGGCTGATGAGGGAGAGAGAACGGCTACAGAAAGTGTCCAACTTTGCTGACAGTTGTACTGCTGGCCGGGGGGCTTCTGCCAGGGCCGGGGGGGGGGGGGGGGTGGGGGGGGGTGGGGGGGAGTAGCAGGAGGTGGCCAAGAGGTGGGCTGTGGGGTGGGGGTGGAACGGGCATGGAACACCATTGCCGCAGCCAGCAACGCGGTCATACAGCTGCGCACGCCACAAACTGCCCACTGTGAATTTACGGCCACGGGTCATATAGGTGTCCCGCCAGGGTACCTCCCTGTGTGCCCCTCTGGCTCCAGCCAACCCATCAGCTGTATTTGCGCGCTTCAGCTCAACCATTGCCATCTTGTCGGCTGGGATGAGTGTGCGTGGGGATTGTAATGTGCATATGTGGCTGCAGCTTGTCAGCCTCCTGAGGGTCAGTCACGAACCCAGTGAATCTCGCACCGTTTTCCAATGGAATCGATTGTGTTCCACTTCGTGCGGTGCTAGCCCCTTAACAGTTGCTGAATCGATCCAGGTTCAGCACCAGTTTTGATGTCGTGAAAGTCCACGAATTCTGCGTTGGCGTCAACGTGGAGAATCCCGCTGCACAATGGGTGGCATGGTAGCACAATGGTTAGCACTGTTGCTTCACAGATCCAGGTTCGATTCCCAGCTTGGGTCGCTGTCTGTGCGGAGTCTGCACATTCTCCCCGTATCTGCATAGGTTTCCTCCTAGTGCTCCGATTTCCTCCCACAGTCCAAGAAGATGCAGGTTTGATGGATTGGCCATGCTAAATTGTCCTTAGTGCCCAAAAAGGGTTTGGTGGGGTTATTGGGTTCACGGGATAGGGTGGAGGTGTGGGCTTAAGTAGGGTGCTCTTCAAAAGGGCCGGTACAGACTTGATGGGCCGAATGGCCTCCTTCTGCACTGTAAATTCTCTGATTCTCTGACAATTTTAGGATGTTAAACTTTAGCAAATCTTGAAAGAAGTGTTCAAATAATATTATTAAAGTAGAGATGATATTAGTTCATAAATGGATGAAATATTAAGATGCATTTGATCTCCACGTAGCCCTGCCTTTTAACTAAACTTTCAATTAACACCATCTGTGTCCCTCCATTTCCCGCAAGGGGCTGTTTAGCATAGGGCTAAATCGCTGGCTTTGAAAGCAGACCAAGGCAGGCTAGCAGCACGGTTCGATTCCCGTAACAGCCTCCCCAAACAGGCGCCGGAATGTGGCGACTAGGGGCTTTTCACAATAACTTCATTTGAAGCCTACTTGTGACAATAAGTGATTTTCATTTCATTTTCATCTGGTGATTGTGCCTTTAAGGGAAACACAGCAGAGTAAGGGTCACCTGCCCTGGGTGACCAATCGGGACTCAGAGTGGGGAATCACCCCAGGGGTAGGAGTTCTCTTTGTGCAGAGGTATTTTGGAATTAGCTGCAATCTTGCAGCTGCTTGATACGACTTGTTAAGAAATCCCTTTTTGTTCTGATCGTGAAGTCTCCGAAATTGCATCATTGCACACCATTTGTGAAATAGAGGTCGGTGAAACAGTGAAAAAAAAGCTTTATTTTTTGTATCATAGGAAACAATAATATACACACAGAATAACGTACAGAGCACAGCTGAATCTGAAATGCATTTTTACTGTTCGTGCTCACAATTAATGTGCCAGTAACATAACATAAGCCTTCTTCCCCTTTACTCCACCTAATTTTCAATGCTATGTTCCCAAGCAGTATACATGCCCATCCAGAAAAATAACATTATATGTGTTTTCCACCTCAATGCTATGCTGTAAATTTGCTTCCAGACAGCTATATCTCAACCAATGGTGAACCTTTGTCAGCTCTGATGAATCAAGTGTCCCTCAGGCACTTCAGTGTCAACCATCGGACTTTCTTTACGATGAAGGTCCCCGGTGGCGAATGACCCGCCCATCAAGAGCTGCTAGTCAATCAAAGGCTGGTAGCTCCTCATGCTGCCAGCCAGCAGGAGCAGAGGAAGTCAACTGTAAAACACCCACCAAGGGCCCAGTATCATCGGGGCATCCCAAACAAAAGGTGAATGAAGGTGGGATTCGCACCGCAGGATGGTGGTTGTGGCATTGTGGTGGGGTGGAGGTAAAGGGGTGGCAGGATGGTTGGAAGCAAGGGTAGGGGGCTGGCTTTCAGCAGTCGCCTCCTTCCCAATGCCTGGTACCGCGATCAGGCACAGAGTGCGTGGCTGTGAAAAATCCCCGCTCGGTACGCCGTCTTTGGGAGGCAGGGGCAGCAAAGGCCACAGGACGCGGGAAGCAGCAGGCTCCCTCTATCTCTGATGTGCAATCCGGGGACACACCTAGACATAGCAGCAGAGTTCGGAGGGCTAAGCAGATAGAGAATTATCATAGCATCATAGAACCATAGAATTTACAGTGTAGAAGGAGGCCATTCAGCCCATCACGTCTGCACCTAGAAAGAGCATCCTACTTAAGCCCACAGCTCCTTCCTAGACCCGTAACCCAGTAACCCCACCTAACCTTTTTGGACACTAACGGCCAATCCACCTAACCCTTTGGACATCTTTGGACTGTGGGAAGAAACCGGAGCACCCGGAGGAAACCCACGCACACACGGGGAGAACATGCAGACTCCGCACAGACAGTGACCCAAGCCGGGGATCGAACCCGTGCTAACCACTGTGCTACCATGCCGCCAATACTTAGAGGGCATTGAGGGAAGTGCGTGGGGAGGGGTAGAAAAGGGAGTGGCATCATCAGGGGCGAAGGGTAGTTGGGGTCACAATTGTACCTGAGACATGTGAAGCCTCTGGCAAGTTATTCTGCGATGTGGGCCGACCTCAAAGCCCCACTCCCAGCACCTCTGGGAATGGAGGCCCTGGATTTCCTGCACTCACCCCCCCACCACTACCATGTGCAGGTGATTGTTATGAGCGTGCACTCAGCAGACAGAAAGGAGGCAAACCAGGGCATAGATTGAGGCGCACCAGTGCTCAGCTCATGGCGGGTTACCATTTTCCACTGCCTTCGACAATGACCTGTTGACAGTGCCAGCGCAGGCCCATCATCCTGAGGTGATGGAACGCAGACCCTGGGAGAGTGGAACAGGATGGTTGGGGGGGAGGGGGATTAGGTGGGTGGGTGATATTGACTGGGTGGGAGATGGGGGAACGCGTGTGGGGGGATGTTGGTGGGAAGGGGGAGAAGGAGGTGTAATGACCAACAAAGCCAAGTCCTCTGGGAAGCGAGCAAGGATGAGGGCTTCAATGGCCCTTCGGGTATGCCGGAGCCTCATCGTTGCCACCTATCCTCCATCCTCCGGCTGGTCCTCTTCAGCGCTCATCCTTCAGCTCCTCTTGCTCAGAGGTGGCTGCATGTTCCTCCCCCTCCACCTCCAGCACGTCACCCTTCTGCTGTGCCAGGTTGTGAAGGGCACAGCAGACCACCACAATGCGGGCGACCCTCTGGGGGTGTACTTTAGAGCACCACCAGAGCAGTCGAGGCTTCGGAACCTCATTTTGAGCAGTCCGATGCACCGCTCAATGACGGCCCGGGTGGCCACATGGGCCTTGTTATATTGGGTCTCTGCCTCAATCTCCAGCCTCTGTACTGGTGTCATTAGCCAGGTCCTATCCCCCAACAACCAACAGGCCATCCTGGGGTGATCCTCGAAGAGGCTGGGGATCTCTGACTGCCTCAGGATGTACTGTCATGCACACTCAGGGGGAAGCATGCACACATGTGCATGATCATCATGTGGTGGTCGCTCACAACCTGACGTTCAGGGAGTGGACCCCCTTCCTATTGATGTAGGGCACTCCCTGATGGCTCAATGCACGCAAGGCGACATGCGTGCCATCTATTACCCCCTGGACCTGGGACATCCACGGCTATGGCAGAGAATTCTGCTTCCTGGGCATCTTGGGCTCCGTCTCGGTCAAAGTTTATATAGTTAGCTGCCTGGGCAAATAGCGCACCGGTGACTTCACGGGTGCACCTGTGGGCTGTAAGTTGTGGGATGCCACACATATTCCCACTCGAGTCCTGGAATGAACTTGAAGTGTCAAGGTTCAGAGCTGCGGTGACGTTGACAGTTCCTGGGAGCGGGTACTCTCCTCCTCCACATGGTGCCAAGTCCTTGTTGAGGTGGAGTCTCCTGCGGTACACGCTGTCCATCATCTGCTCGAAAGATCAGCGACGCCTGTACACCTGGGTCGTCGCTGACCTCCCCCTCTGGGTCCCTCACTGGTTTGATGGATGGCCAGGTCCTCATGATGTGGGGCGGGGCCCGGTACATGGTCCGCCACCTCGAGCCTTGTTGCCCCTGCTGCCTCTGCCTTCTCTGTTGTCTAGCCCCAAGGGTGCCATTATCACCTCAAGGACAACTTCCGTGGGTCCAAGATATCACCCATCTTGTGTAATATATGCCAGGGATTGGGGAGGGTGAGAGACTAACAACCAGCAATGGCTCCCTCCCCGCGACCCACCAGTCCCCATGACTCACCCCCACCACTCACATCCCCTGCCATCCCTCAGTGCGGCATCCACCGCCCTGCTCATGCACCCCTGGCCACAGTGGGGGCCTCTGGGCACCGGTCACCAGGCCTTGTACCTCAGACAGCTGCTGGTAATGTTACCTGGACAGGGCACTGGTTCCCTCCCCGGTGCATGCACCCACCCCCTCATCGCGGGAATGTTTCCAATGCTGGGATCCAGCCCCTGGGTGTTTGGGTGTTAGCCTCTGTTTCTGTGGTGTTGCTTCCTGCAGTGTTGAGACAAAGAGTCCAGGTCTCATGGTCTGATTGGGATGCTAAACAGTAACACTCGCCTGAGACATGGCACGCCCACCCACGTGAATCCACTTGGGAGCTGTGAAGTGCTCCCCTTACTACGATTGCCAATTCCCTATTAGCAATAGCCTTAAGCCGCAGGGCCAGGTGGGTGGCTGCCACGGTCAGTGGGAGTTATGGGTGGTCAGTGGGACAAACAGGCAGGAGCTGGAGTTACTCCCGTTATGGATACAGATGATCCGGGGGTGGCATGGAGGATCCACGGGTGCTGACACAACCACCCTTCCATCCAGCCGAGGGGAGACTTCCCCTCGATGCCCCCCGCCCCTCGCCCCTGACTGAGGACGTCCCTCCCGAGTGTTCTCCCGCCCCATTCCTGAGCACTGTGGCAGCAACCCCAGTGCGCCCGGGGTCACTGCCCGGGATGGAAGATGGCTGCCCACCTCCTTGGCTCTCAGCAGCAGACATTCCGACCCCTTAACGTTTTTATAACGGTGTACGAATCGGCACCCAGGTGACCACTTGCTGGTGACGCGGCTAGACCCTGGGAGGCCGTTAGATAGGGTGTCGTTCCCGTTCGTAGTATGGAGATTGTCTTTAATTGGTATCTCGCCAAGCTGCGGTGGGATTCGCTTCTCGCCTACGGGGCGGGCCGGTTACATCGCGCTCTTGCTCAAGCAGGACGCAGCCGTTAAATCATGCTCAGAAAGCCGCTTGGGAACCATTGGCTTCGTTGAAACTATGTGGTTGAATTTAGCTACTGAGGCGGGTGTAACTCGAGTTGGAAAATTTCCCAGGTTCCCACACAGGCCACAGCAGAATGGGCCCTGGAAGTTGTGATCTTCGCTCCGGGGGAAAGGTGGTGGGGCAGGGTGGGGGTGTCGGCGCAGTTACAGTACAGATTGAGGCCTGCTATCCCTGGAAGCAGGTTGGAGATGATGTCCAGGGCAGCCCAAGTGCCAAGGTGGGCTTATTAAAAGGTGCAACTTCAGTCCTCTGGGCCTTCATTCCAGTTGTTTGGTTACATTTTAAACCTTCTAGCCCTCAGCTCTCACACCCCATCCACTCCCTATCATAACTCCAGGGCCCCATGCCAAGACATGCCTTCCCACCCACCCCCATGGCCCACTATAGTCTCCATACCAGCTCAATGCCAACTCATGCCCCCCCGCTCACTCCCATGGCCCCATATAGTTTCCATGCAACTAAATACTAACTCATAAGATAGGCCGTGGGAACAAGAATGGATGAGATGAGATCAGAGAAGGTATGTGGGGAAATAGAACAGGAACAAAAAAGGTAAGTTCAAGGTTAAGATAGAGCGAGGATAATATGAGACTAGGTCTGGCGGGTAAAGTTACATAGAACATAGAACAGTACAGCACAGTACAGGCCCTTCGGCCCACGATGTTGTGCCGACCATTTATCCCAATCTAAGGTCAACCTAATCTACACCCCTTCAATTTACTGCTGTCCATGTGCCTGTCCAAGAGTCGCTTAAATGTCCCTAATGACTCAGACTCCACCACCTCTGCTGGCAGTGCAACTGGAGGGAAAGAATGGAAGCAGTTAAATGAACGTTCACTATTTAGGTAAAAATAATAGCCGCACATATGTTAGAGGTGAAAATGAAGGGGTCAAGGCATATTTGCATCAAGGAGGCAGTTAGACAAAGAAAAAAACAATTAAGGACTGTCTTGACTCTCCAGATGATTCCAGAATCATGACCAATTATTGGGAAAGAATCATAGAATTTACAGTGCAGAAGGAGGCTTTTCGGCCCATCGAGTCTGCACCAGCCTTTACAAAGAGCACCCCACTCAAACCCACGTATCTTAGGGCAATTTAGTATGGCCAATGCACTAACCCACACATCTTTAGACTGTGGGAGGAAACCGGAGCACCCGGAGAAAATCCACGCAAACACGGGAAGAACGTGCAGACTCCGCACAGACAGTGACCCAGCCGGGAATTGAACCTGGGACCCTGGAGCTGTGAAGCAACTGTGCTAACCACTATGCTACCGTCCTGCCCATTCATTCCAGTCCTGGCTAAGCTCAGCTGTAACCAGATGACACGTGCGCACTTTTGACTTGAAGGAGCATGTTTTTCAGTTCAGTTCCAAAATGAGAACATTGGGATATAAAGATATTACTGCACTTCCAAATTTGCATGCTGATTAACACAGTCTAAAAATTCTTTTATTGACAGTATTCCTTGAAGAAAAAAAATTATCACATTAAACACATTGCAAAACACAATAGCTTCATTAAATGATGGCTCTTAAGCGTCATTTGGTGTTTCCAAAGCAATAATGCTACCCAAAATCACTTGACGGTTTTGGGCTTCTGAAGAGGCTCCCTGGGGCATTTCATTACTTAGCTGGAGAAAAAATTGTCTTCTAAGAAATGTAGGCAGGTGCTGATGCAAAGTGCCCCTAAATATTTCAAAGATTAAACATAATTACAAGCCTGCACTGTCTGGAAGCTGGCAGGTTAGCTCATTAGATTGGAACAGTGCAATTGTAAAATAACGGCTTGTCAGCTCACAACGTGTTCCATGGGCATAACATTTTAAATTATAAAAGCTTCCAAAAGATTAGTCTACAAAAATTCCTTACCAAAACAGATGGTTGTTTACTAACTGTTTGAAAGGCCCTCAATTATTTGTAAGATCTTCCGCCAGCGACTAGGTGTTACCGGTGCACTTATGGGAGTGAAAGAACATCAGCAACATATTATTATTGATTTAATATCCTATTTATTGCAAGGGTTCATTATATTACACGCTAAAGCTCTCTTGGATAAATTGTCACAGCTTGGGTTAGTCAGTGATAATTCACGGTTTAAGGCTGTAAATATGTATGAAAAACAGACTTCAACTACTTAAGTATGATGGTAGTACTTTGCACACTTCTGCATTGTAATTTATTGCCAGAAATTACTTGAATCAATTTTGGCTATGTTGCTGGAATATTTAATGATTGGAAATAAACTACCTGAGCTTTGTGAATGGATATGACCTGATCATGGACATAATGGCCAAATGGCATGCAGACCCAAAGCACCCTTTGCATGGAAAAGTGTCATAAACATTGCTACAAAGAGCTCACCATATTCTACAAGAAATAACTGTATCACCTAACAGTATTTATTACAAAGTGAATATACCTGTCTGTAAAACTGAGGAACGCAATAAAAACCATCAAGTTAGCTCTGCTTCCCTGACTGAAGACCTGACTGCTAGAAAAGTAGGTAAAGATATTTTTTCAATATTGTTTTTCCTAAACCTTGTCCTCAGCCACACAAGGTGCTGGTCATCATCGGCCAAGGTCAGCCCCCAAAAGGACAATCGCCTACTCGTTCCAGAGCAGTAGTGGTGAGCTGTCCAAAGTTTGCAAATTATTTTTTTCTTTTTCTTCAATGAGCGGAACTTTCCATCCGTTCCCGCCAGAGGGGTCTTCCGGCCCCGTTGACGGTAAACCCCCGCCTCGGGTTCCCTGATGGCGGAGGGTGCGAAGAATAGGAAACCCCTTCCGCTCTGACTGCTCGCCAATGGCAGGTAACCTCTGCTGCTGAAATCCAAGTCGCGGGAGCGAGGAAGTTCCCTTCCGATAAGTTTGAAGAAAACAAAGGGAAACTTGTAAAATTCAATGGTGCTTTTATTCGTGGTGTCTACCAAACACTCCACTCCCTTTGGTGGTCACCAGTTGTGGAAGGCCCCAAGCATACCCCTGCAAGCTCCTTCTTCAGGGCTGCCTGGGTGTGAGCAAAGTTCTGAGGGGTTGGGTGACCAATTTCTCAAATTTAAAAAAATGCATGACAGAGCAGTCCAAACCTATCCTTGCTGAACGCACCTGAACTCTCCCTTGGAGACAGGAATGTAAGAAATCGAAGGAGGAGTTGGCCATTCAACCCCTCGAGTCTGCTCCACCATTCAACGAGACCCTGGCTGATCTCAGTCCTATGGATTTCCCTTAAGGAAACAATATTTTTATGGATTAAGTGTATAGAACGTTGACAGTATTGGGGGAAAAGCCAATGGCGCCCTCTGAGCGAAGGGGAACCATTTGCCAGGACACGCTTTGGACCATGGGTTTGGCCTTTCCTGCTGACAACCCCACTCTTTGGGGCATGGAGTCACAGGGAGCCTATGTGATGGTGGCTCCCGAACATAGTGAGCAGAAAAATGCCAGCAGTCCACAAAATCAGAGCTAATTAGGTCTGTAACCGGTTTCATCACATGCCCACTTTCTTGGAGCCAGCAGTTGATGTGATTCCCAGCCCAACCTTAAGAAACTCCCTCGGCGGGAATGCATTACAGAGCTGACCTGATGCAACTCCGCCCTGTCTTATCGGGCACCCGCCTCCAAGCTCACCACCCTGGGGCCAGTAAATTCAGTCTTTAGGTTGAAATTTTCAAGGCGTGGGGAAACAGGTTCAGGACGCGGAGATTGGAAAAACTGCAGAAAACAACACTGCTCTGGTATCTCCAGTGTATCCCACCTCCTTTCTTTTTCAGGTTGCGAAACCCTCATGCATGATGGTGAAGACAATTGAAATACGTAAGAAGATAATTAAGAGGGATTTTGCGCATGGATTCTGTAAAGTCCTAGGCGTCCGACCACTCGGAAGTGATGAGTGGTTTAGAAAAACAAACAATTTATTTACCTATTTGAATATACTCCGACTCACCTAAGGGTCTCCCATTAGGGCTGGAGTAGAAATGTCCCAAGGTCCCCTGCATTAAGGGTGTAGCTCTGCTCCCTCATCTGGGGAGATCATACTCAGGTGAAGCTATGGGGAATTTCGAACATTGACTGGTTTGCCCGTAGAAAATTCCCTGACGGCTCCTTCCAGTCGCGGACTTTTCTCCTGTTATCGGGCAGGGCGAGTCTCAACCGCGAGGGCCCATTAACAGTTCTGAGGGTGCTACTCCGGTTGTGGGGTGCGACATGGTGCGGTAGTAGAATATGAATCGGGCCAGACGGGTCTCTGGAGAATCGGAAGTCTGCTTCCGCATCCCTATCTTAAAGGTCTGTACCGCCCACTCGGCCAACCCATTGATGGATGAGTGGTAAGGTGTCATCCTCACATCTTCAAGCAGAGACTCAGACTCTCGAAATGTCGAAGTGCATTGCCTCAGGAGGCTCAGGGTCTCATCGCACCATCCATAGAATTTCTACAATGCAAAACAAGGCCATTTGGCCCACTGAGTCTGCACTGATCTTCATAAAGAGTGCCCCACCTAGGCCCACCCTGCCAACATCCCTGGACACTAAGGGGCAATCCAGCATGGCCAATCCATCCAACTTGCACGTCTTTGGACTGTGAGAGGAAACTGGAGCACCCAAGGAAACCGACATAGGCACAGGGAGAACGGGGAAGGTGGCACGGTGGCGCAGTAGCCTCACAGCTCCAGTGACCCGGATTCAATTCCGGCCTCGGGTGACCGCCTGTGTGGAGTTTGCACTTTCCACTGTTGGGCGACATTTTCTGATACTGGACTATGATATAAACTATAGGTGGCTCTGTAACTACATTTTTGCTCCTAGATTACTTTTGAATAGTTCTGCTGAGACAAAAGGTACTCATTGGCTCAGATGCCAGTGTAGAAGAGGCAATTTGTTGGAATAGATAGTGTATACACAATGCTTGTTAATATCAGAAAGGACACAAAATGGCTGTTAGCTAGAATAGCAATACTAATGATCCAAAATGGCT
Organism: Scyliorhinus torazame; assembly: GCF_047496885.1. Classification (NCBI taxonomy): domain Eukaryota; kingdom Metazoa; phylum Chordata; class Chondrichthyes; order Carcharhiniformes; family Scyliorhinidae; genus Scyliorhinus; species Scyliorhinus torazame. The sequence continues at coordinate 28,410,939 of NC_092721.1, read as the reverse complement.
GAACTAGCCACATTCCTGAACAAAAAGTTACAAACTGTGTAAACTACCTCATGAGAACCAGGCGTGGGTATTTATAGGGAGTATTTCAACAGCCGCTGATAACAGCTTCACAGAACAAGGAGCATAATGTATCCTTTACTAGCTCAAGGTCCCCAGCTGCAGACAGCAGACATATCCTTATGTTAGTCTTGACTGACTTCCGCATGAAGTTAGGGACGGGTGAGACAGCACCCACTTTAACCATATATGTGATAACTGGGATGCTAAGAAAATGGATTGACTGCATGTAATGAATTGTGACGCAAATATAGTTGATTGATTGTATGTAAATGAGAATGCAACTAATTCCGCCCCTTGAATCTGTACATTAACCCAATGCGAACCTTAGCTCAAGTGAGAAAGAGTATTGCGAGGCTCCGGAGCGTCCAAATCTTTCTCCCAAATCTGAGATAATAAACTGCTTCTTTACTCACTCAAAAAGGCCTACGTGTGAATATTTTCACCTCTAACACTCCCCATGTCTACGTGGGTTTCCTCTAACAGTCCAAAGATGTGCAGATTAGGTGGATTGGCCATACTAAATTGCCCTTAGTGTCCAAAGGGTTAGGTGGAGTTTACTGAGTTACGAGGATAGGATGGAGGTGTTCTGCCCAAATGCTGGTTCAGGCTTAAATGACCGTATGTACTGTAGGGATTCTGTGATGATTCTATGAAAGTGAAAACTTCACACAACAGTGACCCAAGGCTGGAATTGAATCTGGGTCCCTGGCACTGTGAGGCAGTAGTGCTAACCACTGTGCCAGTGTGAGACCCCACCCTCTTTGCACAACCTTCCCAATACATGAGGAGGGCAAATATTGTCAATGACTGACGAGGTGAATGTCAGTGGAGGTCTGACCCCCTTCCAGCTTCCTTTGAACCCGGGTTCCTGGCACTGTGATGCAGCAGTGCTAACCACTGTTATTATTTATTGCGAGGGGAATTGAATACTGAATTAGGGAGGTTATGCTTCAGTTATTAGGGCATTAGTGAGACCACATCTGAATTATTGTGTGAAATATTCATCTCTTTATTTGAAAAAAAAGATGTAAATGCATTGGCAGCAGTTCAGAGAATGTTTGCTCGGTTAACACCTGGAATGGGTGGGTTGTCTAATGAGGGAAGGTTAGACAGGCAAGACTTGTATCCTCTGGAGTTTAGAAGAGTAAGAGGCAACTTGATTTTAAAAAATAAGTTCCAGAGTGGACTTGACAAGAGTGGATGCGGAAAGGATGGCTGGGATTTTCTGCTCCCACTTTCGTCGGGCGAGTTTGGCGATGGGAGTGGAAAATCTCACGAGAACTCCCAAATCCTGTTTCTTGCCAAAGTAAACGTGTGATGGGATTGTGCCCAACCCCAATCACGGCAGAGCATGCGGGAACATCATTTGAATGCATTAGCATCTAATTGTCAGGCCTCTACACCTAAATTACTCCCCCTTCCCTCACAACCTGCCCATCAGGAAAACCATCAATGGCACCCCTCCCCCCGTCCCCCTCACCCCGTCCCACCCACTGGTCAGGAAACCATCCACGTCGGCATGAGAACAGAATGGCGGCATGAATCATGACGGGTCTCCCAAAGTGTGGACCTGGTGAGCAGACCTCTAGGGGCGAAATTCTCCATAATCAACGCGATGTCCGCCAACCGGCGCCAAAAACGGCGCAAATCAGTCCGGCATCGCGCCGCCTCAAAGGTGCGGAATCCTCCGCATCTTGAGCGGCCGAGCCCTAACCTTGAGGGGCTAGGCCCACGCCGGACTGATTTCCACCCCGCCAGCTGGCGGGAAAGGCCTTTGGTGCCCCGCCAGCTGGCGCGGAAATGACATTGCCGGGCGGCGCATGCACGGGAGCGTAAGCGGCCACTCACGGCATCCCCGCGCATGCGCAGTGGAGGGGGTCTCTTCCGCCTCCGCCATGGTGGAGACCATGGTGAAGGCGGAAGGAAAAGAGTGCCCCCACGGCACAGGCCCGCCCGCAGATCGGTGGGCCACAATCGCGGGCCAGGCCACTGTGGGGGCACCCCCCGGGGCCAGATCGCCCTACGCCCCCCCCCAGGACACCGGAGCCCGCCCATGCTGTCATGTCCCGCCGGTAAGAGAGGTGGTTTAATCCACGCCGGCTGGACAGGCATTCTTGCAGCGGGACTTCGGCCCATCCGGGCCGGAGAATCGCCGACGGGGGGGCCCGCCAACCGGCGCGGCGCGATTCCCGCCCCCGCCGAATCTCCGGTGCCGGGATTCACACCAGCCCCCGGCGATTCTCCGACCCGGCAGGGGGTCGGAGAATCTCGCCCCCAGGTGAGTGTGGCACTCTAGGGGCAGGAGAGGGTCATGCCTGGGAAATGACAGGGCATGACATAGGCACTGCCCCTGTACTGAATGGGCACTGCCCCCTGGAACATGTCCGGGGACAGTTCCCAGGCAGTGCAAGGAAACATTGCCTGGACAGTGCCTGCACAGTGTCTGAACAGTACCGGGGCAATTTGGAGGCAGTGGGAAGGTAGGGGTGGGGTGGGGGTGGGGGTGGGGGTGGGGGGGTGGGGGTTGCTTTTCAAATGAACTCCTTTGCGCTGCAGCTGCCTTTAATAATGGCGTCCCGATCTTCAAGAGACTAAATTACTGGCGGGTAAGCGAACCAAAGGCCTCCCCGCCAGCTTTAACATAGTGGCACCTGCCCCTTTCAGTTTTTTATTCTAACTTGAGGACTATTTGGTGGTGAAAGGCGTTGCTGCTGTCAGAGGCTTCAACGCAAAGAGCAATTTGAAGGTCGGATTTGAGAGCTGAAAATGGTCAGCGACTGAGGTAAGGCTCTGAGTTCAAATCCTGCCACAGCAGCTGGAGAACTTAAAAGTAGTTAATTAAATAAATCTGGAATTAAAATCCTATTTTCCAGATTGTCACTGAAAACCCATCAGTTTCATTGGTGCCCTCGAGGGACGGAATTCATTTGTCCTGACTTGCTCCAGCTGGTATGTGACTCCAGACCCACAGCAATGTGGTTGACTCTTAAATGGCCTTTGAAATGGCCCAGTAAGTGGTCAGTCAGTATTTGAAAACTTTGTTCCTGTTTATCTATGAAACTGTATCTTAAGCTACTAGAAACTCCGCAATGCATGTGCTTGGTACAGGTCTCATCCCGTCAGTTGTTTTATTTGGTCTCTCTACAACAAACATCTTGTGTCGTCGATACAAACCCCTAAATTGGAAGCAAAGTGAGAAGCAGTAGCTACTTTACAAAGAGACTTCACGTGAGGAAGGTTGAAGAGAGCTGTCATGTTGAAAGGCAGGCTAGATGAAGACTCTGAAGGGGCATCTATAAAGAGATAGCACAGAATTTATACAGATATAAAAAGTGTAAATCAGCCACTCGACAATACCAAGCTACTGAACGGAAAACAACATACAATCTGCTGCTCAAGCTCATGTCACACACTTTGGATAAATAATTATCAGAACAAGATATTGTTGGATGTGTGGATTGAACTGATTGATGGGATTATAGTGTGGTGATATGCATCACTGTATATACACAAGGGGTTAATGTAAATACACTACAACTAAGTAAACACTAGAGGGAGCACCAGAGATGTCATGACACACAGACATACAGCCAATGGGTCATTACAACAGGACACAACCAATGGGTCATCAGGACACCCAGGGGTGGCATGACCACAAGGGGGCACTTCACAACCCATATAAAAGGACAGGGCACACATGCTCTGCCTCTTTCCACATACAGACATCTAGAGAGTACATCAGGGTTGATCAGAAGTATCACACCCAGCACGTGGCTTGGAGCAGACTGGTTTAGTTAGACTGAGTTACTGCAGTTAGATTAGCAGGAGAGTCAAACTCATTTAAGAACTGTGTTAATAGTTCAATAAACATATTGAGCTCATTACAAAGTCTGGACCTTCCTTTGTCAAAGCATATATCAAGGAAGCAGCTTATGCTACACGAAGAAGCATAACACAACATATAGATTCTCGCACTTTATTTAATTTAATTTTTGTTCCGTGTTTCTGTGCGTCAAACCGGAGCCATTCCGAAATGATCTCGGCCACACCTTCAGACATGTGCATTGAACTGGAGCCCCGCATTTCAACACAAGAAGAGGGTGGTGTTCTCTGCTTTGCTTTACCTGTGTGGCTTGGATGCGTAGTGTTGAAAAAAGAACAACAAGATTTGTTAACAAACAAAACTAATTTATTAACGCGACTAAATAAGATTCGTACGTATTCCTAAAATGGAAGGTTATTATGTTAAACTATGCTATCTCTAACTACAGAACTCTCAAATACACAACTGATGCCTCCTCCGCCTAACCATCTTCTACCTCTACTCTCCTGCACTCTCTCCAGCTCACTCTCTGGTCTCTCCCAGAAATCTAAGTCAGTGCAATTTATAAGGACTGTCTCTGAGCTCCATCTGCTGGCTAGTTTTAACATAACATTAACTCTTCGCATGCTGTACATTTGTATAATGTCACAGGGAGAAAACTGAGAAGTGACATTACTGCTATCGAGAATCAAAACATCAATACAAGATGCTGCAAGCGCTCGTGAATACTCGCGCTGCAGATCCTTGTGAAGAGAAACAGAGGTCGGGGTATTCCAGCTCCGGTGGGGAAGTCCGTTGACTTCGGCGAGACCAGTAGATCCCGCCAGCGGAAAGGACCGGAACCGACAGCCAGGGATAAATGGTTGATTTTTAATTCCCCCAAATAGTCTCATGTCAGAGGTTAAAATGCAAGAAATCTGAAACCCAAGATGACTTAAATTCCCACTTCTGGTTTTAACTGAGGCGGGATAAATAGAGCGAGCAAAACCGTTTGCAGCAACCAGGTGGACAATTTAAATATTTTACAGTGATAGGCATCTTTGAGGGTTTCAGCACCTTGGGGGTTGAGATAGAGGCAGAGGTAAGTGATGTTATCGGAGTTTCCACACAGCAACATTTCAGCAAGTGGGGAATAAATAAGCAGAGGCAGGAATAGCATCGCTATTCAAAGATAAAGATAGCTGTCACCTCACACTTGAGTAATGGAGCATCGTAGGTTAGCTTTGAACAATGGCAACTGCAACTTGAAAGCTCCCATGACCACAGTTCCTGGTAACTGGGATGACAATTCCAAATTATTATAAATATCCACAACTCTCCAATCGTACAGATCAGTCGCCACCATGACAAAATTCCCTCCGGCAGTGATGTGCATGTAGTGACAGCGGTGCAGCCTGGCGGAGTGCACAGTGTAGAGCCCTGCACCCAAGTGACAACAATTGCTGCCTCTGAAAATGGTACACCTGCAGTGAGTAACTCCAACAGCACTGATGCAGGTCCGTCAAATTATCGCAAATCTCGGCAGTGGACCTGCTGTAATCCCGTGGCTGTGCAGCCACTCAACATTCTTATTCCCTCACTTAAATAGCACATCCTATGGGGCAATCAAAAAGAAAACATTCATGCCACACGGACGAGAAAAAAAATTAGTCGTGCCTGCAAGCAACAAAAGCCGAATAAAATTAATTCATCTTGGTATATATTGCAGTCAGTTATTCTTTCGTCATGCCAAAGAGAATTTAGGTTAAAGTCAAAATGCAGTTCCTAATTCTGAATTTGTGGAAATGGTGCTCTCACCTATTTTTTGACCGACTACAGTATAACAAGGGATGTGGGTCGGCGACCGCATTGCGCCTGGCCCGATCTGGGCGTGCAAGGTGAACAGCGCAAGAGGGCAAAATCAAGATTCTCGTCTGTTTCCCGCTTTGTGTCTGCTGTGCCCTCCACAATCTGGCACAGCAGCGGGGCTGTAATGATATGTATATTGACTGGGGTGTAAAGAGTTAACAAATTAATGATAATGCTTCTTACCACTAGAGGGAACCACAGAACAGTCATATATATATATCATGTGACATTGGGGATTCTGGGAGTCAAGAGTTAGGAGAGAGCTGGAAAAGTGCCAGGCATGGGAGCAGTTGTACTTGAGAAGTTCTGTTAGTTAGAGATAGCATAGTTTCACGACAGAGTGCCGCCATGCCACCCTGTTCTGCCCGCTGCCCTTGAGGTGTGCTTCTGTCAGGGGGGGTTTTGGACGAACTGGAGGTTGCCGTAGTCCCCTTCGTGGCAGGCCCGGATTTGCCTCCCCGAGGGTGCCGAAGGGAGACTCCATCGGTCAGAGGAGAAGGTGGAGTGAGCTCCAGAGGTGTCGGAGTCAAATGGCACTGCCAGTCCTGGAGACTCTCCATTGTGTGCACCATGGTGTTGACGCCCTCAGCAATGGTCCTCGGTGATTGGGCCATGCTCTGGAGTACCTCAACAATGTCCACCTGCGTCTGGGGCATGTCCCTGGGACATGATGTCGAGGCCCTCGGCCATGGTCGTCACAGACTGAACCATGCCTAGTACACCACCACTCAAGATGCAGATGTCATGCTTTCTGCTGTTGTCACCACCCTAGCAGTGTTGGCCTCAGTGCCACACATTGTTGGCACTATCTCCAGCACCTGAAGCCTTTGGGACTATTTCAATTGACCTTGCAGTCACTGGAATGTCGTTGACACCCTCTCCTGAATGTCGCGGCTCTGTCCTATCATCTGCTTTAATTCAGGGAGAACCTTCTCAAGAGGCTCAGCATCTGGCTGGGATATAGCTGTGTCCTGGTATCCAACAGATCTCCGACTGCTGTCTTCCTTGGATGTTCCTGCCTCCACCTGATGTGAATCCGCTCATCAGGTTTTGCCCCAGAAGACTGTCCACTAATATCACTCACCGAGGTGTGTGTCCCTGCGCTGGTGGAAGATGTAGGTGACAGCTGTGAATAGCTGTGATGGATCAACGGTGGTCTCCTGGGAGCTCTCCTCCGAGATGTTTTCTTGAGTGGTGGAGGGGTGGGCGGAGGGATTACTACTCCAGATGGCCTGGCCTCATCAGATGCAGATCCTGTGAGACAATGTGGTCAGTGAGAGGGAAGGGTAATTTTGTCTGACATGAACAACTCACTTGAGGGGACAGTGGATCCTGATCTCTCTCGCGCAGGCCAACCTGTCAGTGACTGCTCTGTCCTCGGGCAACCCCTCGATTTCCAGGGCCCGTTCCTCATAGGGGGTGAGGACTCAAATCTCTGGGACTCTGCCCCTCATCGTGGCCCTTTCCCGTTCATTGTGGGCTATCTTCTCCTGCGGGGACAAAAAGAGGGCATTGTGTGCCACTCACTTGAAGGGTCAGGGGGTGTCTATAGCAGAAGGTATGTGAGGGCACCTCACCTGGCTGTGCGGGTGGTGCGAGGGTTTCTGAGAAACAAGCATGAGATCGAATGTGGGGAGGGTGCGAGGTGTCAGCCAGTGGGTGGGTAGGGTATGGGAATTTGAAGGTTGGCAGCTGGAACTGATGCCAGGAGAGAGGTGGTAACTTACCCTTGCAGCTCGTTGGAGGGCTTTGGTCCTCTTCTGACGTTGTACGGCTGTCTTCCTTGTCATGCTGCCCTCAGTGACAACCGCTGCACTGCCTCCCAGACAGCATTGCTGATCCAGCTGCCGCTCCTCCCTCGGTGAAACTGGGGTCGGAATTCTCTGACCCAGAGTCTAAATGTTGACGCCATTGTAAACGCCGTCGCGTTTTACGACGGCGTCAACAGGCCCCCAGGAGCAGCTATTCCAAGCCCTACAGGAGGCCAGCACGGCACTGGAGCGACCCACGCCCCTCCATCTGCCAATACCAGCATCAAATGGGCGCCGCTGGTCTGCGCATTCGCGCAGCGACCGGCGAGAATGCGCCTGCAACCAGCGTGGTTGTGCACATGCGCGGTGGCTTCCTTGTCCGTGACTGCCCCGACGCAACGTGGCGTAGGGCTACAGGGGCCGACACGGAGCAAAAGAGCCCCCAGCCCAAGAGGTATGCCCCGATCGCGGGCCAGGCTACAGCGGTGCCCCTCCCCCCCCACCCCACCCACCCCCCGGGGGCGGATCCGCCCTCCCCCCACATCAGGCCGCCCCAAAAGGATGCACGCGAGAGGTCCCGCTGGGTAAGACCACACGTGAACGGCGCCAGCGGGACTCGGATTTCCTTTACGGCCACTCAGCCCATCCCGGGCGGAGAATCGCAGGGCAGGGGGGCGCGTAGAGCAGCCCTCGACCGGTGCCGCACCGACCACGCCGCCGCCAATGGAGGCGATTCTCTGCTCACCGGAGAATCGGCGGACGGCGTCGGTGCGGAGTGGCGCGATTCGCGCCTGGCTCGGCGATTCTCCAGCCCGGCGTGGGTTGAGAGAATCCCGCCCAGAGTGCCCCGCCTCTCATCCCCAGCATCGAGAAACCTTGTGAAGTCGCCATTTCCAAAGCGAAGAGCAGGTCTGCGCGCTACCATGCTTGTGTGTTGACTAGGGTGAGGTAGCGCTTAGAAGCAGCTCCCCCTTGTTAGTGGCAAGCAGCTGAGGTACAAGTCGGGCGAATCAGGCAGTGAGGGAGCCAGTATTGTGAAGAATCTCATGGGGGATCATTTAAGAACTAAGTGACGTTGAATACTGGCAGCAATCTCGCCTACACGGCAGTCGCGAAACTCCCTTTCAAACATGGCCAAAAACAGACTTTAACTTTGGTCCGCTGAATCGTGCCACTTTTACTCAGAGCGACCTTGATTTTGTAGTGATTTCAAAGCTACTAAAGTAGTTCTTTTCTGAAATATATGACAGTTCCAATTTTAATGCTGGTTACCAAATTATTCTTTTTCTACTGATTTGGTAAAAAAAAAAAATTGCTGAATGCACGCCATTGCAGAAGATCATTTTTACTGTGGCCTTGGAAACGCAAATATAATTGAATCAATTCTTCATTTTCTACATCGCATTGAGATGCAGTGTGTCATTTTGCAAGGATTCACTGCTGAGAAGGCTCCTGATGGGATTGCAACCACACCACAAGTTACCCCAGAAGTACCCGAAGGAGGTATCTCTTCAGGCAGCATAAGCACTGTAACTCATCACCATCAATATTTAAATAACTGCGTTGCATAGTTTTGCACAGCGAAGAGGATAACTGAAGGAACTCAGATAGCGATGGACATTTTGCATGCAGTTATGCAAAGTACTTTAATGTATTTTCCTTTGCCTCTGGGCGACTCCAGTTATGGATTTGCAATATGTTAAACGTTACATCAGTTAGTCCTCCACCCTACTAAAAGGGAAATTACTGTAAAATGATGTGAAATTATGATGGGTGCACATTATGACTGTCAGATACTTATGTTTCAGGCAACGCGATAAAGAATAAAATAATCATTGAAGCTTAGTATTGGCGTGGTTGCCAAGAGAATACCAAAGAATATAATTAGGAATATGTGTCAAATAATCATCATGATAGCTACAATATCATGAGTGGACACTTCCCACTTCCTTTATTCCCATTTCTTTTTTTAAAATACAAATTTAAAGTACCCAATTATTATTTTTTTCCAATTAAGGGGCAATTTAGTGTGCCTAATCCACTGAACCTACACATCTCTGGGTTGTGGGGGTGAAACCCACACAGGCACGGGAGAATGTGCACACTCCACACAGACAGTGGCCCAGGGTCAGGATTTGAACCCGGGTCCTCAGCGGCCATAGGCTGCAGTGCTAACTACTGTGCCAGGTGTCACCCCTTTATTCCCATTTCCAATCACTCCTTGTAGCCATGCAATCTCCTAGGAGAAGCAACAAACTGGAAACAAAATCCAAGGCCAATGAGGGACAAATATTGAAAATTCTTCTTCCAAACCAGGAATCTAAGATGGACCATCATCATCTATAAAGCCACTTTCTCTCTGGCGTAATTGGTTCTCCCGGACCAACTGTCTCTTGCAGGTATACCGAGTACCAACAGCCATTAGCCATTAGACTCATACTCTCAAGGAAAATGAAAGAACCATCTAGCCTCCAGTCTATTCCACCTCTTACAAAGTCTCAAGTCCCCTGCCCCTCCCTATTGTGTTAAACTGGAATTTTCCAACCTCTGATTATTTTAAAGACCTCTGCCAAGGTCATCTCTAAGCCTACTTGTTCGAATGGAAATAGTTCAGATTAAATACTTATTGTCCGTCCTTTCAAAATAACTAGCTTTCGGAACGCAGCTCCTTCATCAGGTGAATCATTCACCTGAGGAAGGAGCTGTGCTCCGAAAGCTAGTGATTCGAAACAAACCTGTTGGACTTCAACCTGGAGTTGTGAGACTTCTTACTGTGCTCATCCCAGTCCAACGCCAGCATCTCCACGTCATGGCTTTCAAAAGGGGGTGATGCACACACTTTGGTTAAGGAACGTGAAAAATGGGGTGGTACGCACAAAGTGAAGGAGAATATATGAAAAATTTAGCATCTTTGAAAATGGGTTGATGGCCAGGATTGGATGGAATAATCCCATGTTGCTATGAGAAGCAAGGGAGGGAATGGAAAATGCCTGACTATCATTTTTCAATCCTCGGTGCCAGAGGAGTTGAGGACTGTTAATGTTGTACCACTCTTTAAAAAGGGAGGAAAGCAGAAAGTAATTTCTGATCAGTCAACCTCACCTCAGTGATGTGAAAGTCATTGGAAATCCAAAATTAGCTCAGTGGCTGATGTTTTAGTTGCTGGAAAGCTGTAAATTCGATTTTTGATTTGATTTTTATTTGATTTGATTTTGTAATTTGATTTTGATTTGATTTATTGTCACATGTACCGAAGTACAGTGAAAAGTATTTTTCTGCAGCCGACGGAACGTACACAGTATGTACATAGTAGACAAAAGAATAATCAACAGAGAACATTGACAAATGATACATCGACAAACAGTGATTGGTTACAGCGCGGAACAAGGGGCCAAACAAAGCAAATACATGAGCAAGAGCATGGAGTTTTGTCCTTCATTGCTAGAGGGATGGAGTTTAAAACTAGAGAGGTTATGCTGCAACTGTATAAGGTGTTAGTGAGGCCACATCTGGAATATTGTGTTCAGTTTTGGTCTCCTTACCTGAGAAAGGACTTACTGGCGCTGGAGGGTGTCCAGAGGAGATTCATTCGGTTAATCCCAGAGTTGAGGGGGTTGGAATACGAGGAGAGGTTGAGTAGACAGGGACTGTACTCGTTGGAATTTAGAACGATGCGGGGGGGGGGGGAGATCTTATGGAAACATATAAAATTGTGAAGGGAATAGAGAGGATAGATCTGGAGAGGTTATTTCCACTGGTGGGTGAAAGCAAAACTATGGGGCATGTAGCCAGTTAAAATGGCTAACTCCCGATTTAGAATGGCTAACCCCGATTTAAAATGGCGAACGGCAAAGGCTGATGGGAAAATCAGCCAACAGGTCTAAAACAAGCAGCTACAGGTAGACTGGGTATTCACCTCTGGGAAGGCCAGACAAGATCGATACCGGGAACCATCAGCACAGCAAAACACCAGCCATCTGCATACTAATGAGCAATCCCCGGGAACAATGTGCAACATTTTAGACACAAAGCCAACCCAGACTTTTCGGCGCCAACAGGAGCTTACACAAAGGGAGGTGAACGATCACCTCAAGACCGCCCATCGATCAAGGAATCGCTCCAGCATTGGAGAATATCGAACCAAGTGATTGGGACAAAGTCCAATCACTTGGAACCAGGTACAGGGTCCGCCCCGAAAGGCGGGAAGCCCCTGGGGACTATAAGAATAGAGTCCAAGTTCAAATCGACCCTTCTGCTGCTACCCTTCTGCATCCTCCTGCACCCTTCTGCTTCTTCTTCTGACCGGGTCACTCAGCAACGCAGACCAACCCTTGACAGTGACTGGTCCAGCCATCGCGAAACATCCCGTAAGTCTTACTCCAATGCTCGCAACGAGATAGGCGCTCCTAGCTATCAATCTGTACCAGCTTTGAATCTCGCAGGCTCAGAACCTGAACGAAAGGCCATTCGTTTCCCTGACCTGGTGGGCCATTTCCAAGTTAAGTATTGGCCTGTTAGTTGTAGGAAGTAGCTTAGACGTAGAATTTATGCATGAGTATTGATTACTGTATATAATAAATGTGCTTTGATTTAACTCTCACTAAGCGGTGTATTGGATTATTGATCATTACTTGGGCTTGAACCATGTGGCAGTATCAGAAAGATACCTGGCAACTCAAGAGCAAAGGTGATAGAACAGAGCAATTAAACTAAGGCTAAAGTTAGCAACAACAGGCATAGCCTCAAAATAAGGGAAAGTAGATTTAGGACTGATTTTAGAAGGAATTTCTTCACCCAAAGGGTTGTGAATCTATGGAATTACTTGCCCTGTGAAGCAGCTGAGGCTCCTTCATTAAATGTTTTCAAGATAAAAATAGATAGTTTTTTGAAGGATAAAGGAATAAACAGTTCTAGTGTTCGAGTGGGAAAGTGGAGCTGAGTCCACAAAGATCAGCCATGATCTCATTGAATGGCGGAGCAGGCTCGAAGGGCCAGGTGGCCTACTCCTGCTCCTAGTTCTTATTATGTTCTTATTATTATCCCAGAATGTCGAAAGAGGTGACTCGAGAGATAGTGGAAATATTGGTAGCCATCATTCAAACTTTTATAGATTCTGGATGACGACTGCAGACTGGATGGTTGCAAATGTAACCTCACTATTAAAGAAAGAAGGGAAAGAGAAAATGGGGAACCACAGACCTGCGAGCCTTATGGCAGTAATAGGGAACAAACTAGAATTTAGTATAAGGGATATGATAATTTAGAAATTAATGATCTGATGGGTTGAATCAACATGGATTTATGAAAAATAAATCATGTTTAACAAACCTGTTGGAGCTTTTTGAGGATGTTACCAACAGAATGCATGAAGGGAATCAGCGCATGCTTCAGGGAAGGAAATCTGCCGTCCTTACCTGGTCTGGCCTACATGTGACTCCAGATCCACAGCAATGTGGTTGACTCTTAAATGCCCTCAGGAATGGGCAACAAATGCGGGTCCAGCCAGCGACACCACATCCATGAATGAATTTTAAAAACTCTTTCAAAGGCAGAGATCCAGCCAATGGAGGCCTGCGTTCTCCATCCCAAGATGCCCGAAGCATGTTTCCCAATGGGATGGACAATCGGGTGGACGAGCGAAAATCAGGATCGGTGCCGGCTGCCACTCCGACTGCGATGCCCCGACCCCCGTGAGCGGCGGGATCGAGGTTCTTGACCGCACGCCAGCGGGAGGATGTAAATTAAGACCCATTTCCATCCATTTAGCAAACCCGGCATGCTATTCTCCGGTCCTCCACGATTCTCCGGTCCCCTGGGCGGGGAATCACGTGGGCGCGGTTCACTTTGGTATTTACCAGGGTCCTCCCAAAGTCCATCCGAGGGCCACCCTCCCCCCCCAACAATGCACTAGATGCCCACCCCTCCTCTACCTCACCCTCGGGTGTGTGCGCAAGGAAAAGACACCCATGAGAAGAAGGGGGCGGTATGTCACTTGATCTTCCCCAAGCTACTGGAACCTGTAATATTGCCGCCTGCAACTGAACACAGGCAGGCTACCAACAGATAACAGCAGAAAGAGCTCAGCCCTCATTTCCACTGTGTTGTACTGGGACATGGAAACACCTGCATTGATGCTGATCAGACAAAATCATCTCCATGTGCCTCCTTCCATCATGAAAGTCCTTGCTTCCGGAAAGACGGGTTGACCTGCAGCAGTTGCAGCCTGCGAACCTCTGAAGGAATACACCATTGGACTCTGGACTAAGGTGATATCATAATGCTTATTTTTTATCATGGCCTTGCCCTGTACCCCTTTCTTTCCCTCATCTCTCTTTTATTATATCAGTGCAAAAACGGTGGGATGTTGTTAAATCCTTCCTGCATTTTGCGTGTGTGCAAAAATAAATCAACCTTGTTTTACCTTGGGTCAGGTTTGCCATGGGGTTATTAATAGAGATCATTCCAAACTGAAGATTTTAGGAAAATATGCCACCATTTATCAAGGGGGAAATGGAAAATCAAAGACACCTTTCTGTTTATGGATGGGTAGTAGGAGAGAAATCAGGGTTGCTTAAAATAATCGCCCTCATGTCTGGAACAAAGGATATACTTGACATCGAGAGAGTATAACGAAGGTGCACCAGACTAATCCTTTGGGATGGCAGGATTGTTCAATGAAGAGAGTGAATGTATTTAGTGATTGGAATGCACTTACCTCTCTTTGATGTGATTGATGTTTGTAAACACTGGGGTTTCAGCATTTAGGAGACTGGGCCCGTATTCTCTAGCGTTTAGAAGAATGAGAGGTGGTCTCATTGAAAAGCTACAAAATCCTTACACGACTGGAGAATGTTTCTGCGCAGGCTATTTAGAGCAGCGATGAGGAGCAATTTCTTCTCCCAGAGCTTAGTGAATCTTTGAAATTCTTCCTCTCAGAGAGCTGTGGGACACGATTCAGCAGACAAAAGTTAAAGTCCACTTTTGGCCGTGTTTGGCGGCGTGCTTCCCTGCAGCCGCGGTGGCGAGATTGCGGCCTGCATTCAACGCTACTAAGTGCCAAAAAGGAATCCCCACGTGAACCACAACATTCCTGATTCCCGAGCCATCTGATTGGCCTGACTCACACCTCAATTGATTGCCGCTAACAAGGGGGAGGTGATTTTGAACGCTCCCTCACCACTCACTCCCAGTCAACATATAATCATGGCAGCGCGCGGTCCTTCTCCTTGCTTTGGGGGTGCCGAACAGGCTCCTCAATGCAGTTGATGAGTGGCGGGGCACCCTATTCCTCCGAGGAGGGTTGGAGAACCAGCAGCAGGATCAACAATGCCACCTGGGAAGCAATGGTAATGGCTGTCAGTGCGGGCAGCATGACCAGTCGGATCACTGTCCGATGCCAGAAGATAAATGACCTTCAACGAGCTGCAAGGATAAGTTACCACTTCGCTCTTGACATCAGTTCCACCTGCCAGCCCCCAAATTCCCAAACACCCCCCTCCTCCCCCCAGTCCCTGGCTGACACCTTGCACCCTCCCCGTATCTGATCTTCAAGCTTGTGCCTTAGATCCCCCTGGCACCCACCCTTCATGTGTAGGAGCGGTGCCCACACGTGCCACCGGCTAGTGACCCCACCAATCCATCAAGAGTGCGGCTCACAATGTCCTCTCTTTGTCCCCGCAGGACTAGATAGCCCATACTAAGAGGGAAAGGGTGAAGACGGGGGAGGAGCCCCAGAAGTCCGAGTCCACACCCCCAATGAAGAACGGGCCCTGAAAATTGTGGAGTTGCATGAGGAGAGAGCAGCGACTGACAGTGAGGTCAGCCTACACCAGAGAGGTGAGGATTCACTGCCCCTTCACCCAGATGACCTGTCTCAAGTGAGTTGCTGATGTCCCAAAAAATTTACCTTTCCTCTTCACTGACCACATCTCCATTGTCTTGCAGGATCTCCATCTGATGAGGACGGGCTGGAGTCATGCCTCCACACCACCACCACTCAAGAGATCACCTCGGAGGAGAGGTCTGAGGAGACCACCATCGAGCCGTCACAGCTTTCACCTCCACCTTCCACCTGCACAAAGACAGACCTCGGTGGGCGACATTAGTGGATACGCTTTGGGGACACAATCTGGTGATCACAGCAGTTGCTGATGCGCATCAGGTGGAGGCAGGAACATCCAAGGGAAACAGCAGTCCAAGGTCTGATGAATCCAATGACACAGCTGGATCCCAGCCAGATGTCGAGCCACTGGACAAGGTGCTCCCAGAGCTGATGCAGATCATAGGCCAGTGTCGTGAGATTCGAGGGGGGGGTGGGGTGTCACCGACATTCCAGTGACTGAAAGGAGGATTCCCAAAGCCTTCAGCCACAAGAGAGGGTGTCAACAATGCAAGCAATGCAAGGCACCCAAACTACCACCGTTAGGGTGGCAAAAACGGTGGGAGACCTGTAGCACGCCGTCCGCACCTTGAGTGGTGGTATCCATGGCTCAGTCTGTGATGACCATGGCTGACTCCTTGACATCATGTCCCAATCGACGAGGGAAGTATCACAGACGCAGGTGAACATTGCCGAGTGACTCCAGAGCATGGTCCTGTCACAGCGGGACTGCTCACACCCCCAACCCCTTTTGTTCCCACCCCCTCCCTTGGCACAGTGGACAAAACCAAATGCCCACGATGCAGGTTCCGTTCAGGAGATGGGTGTGAGCATGCTGCCAGCAGAAAGACAGGTGTCATATTTTATCAGATCCTGAGGAGCACCAGAGCTTTCCTCACAGCGAGTGATCATCACTCGATCTTGTGTATTGACCCGCAGACAGTGCCGACACAAGCCCATCTACTGAAGTGACGTTACACAGAACCTCGGAGGGGGGGAAACAGAGTGATTGGGAGGTGACAATGTGATGGGGGGAGGTTTGCTGGGGAGGAATGGGGGTGTGGAGGATTGGGGAAGTAGGGGGAGGAAGAGGGAGGATTGGGGAGGGGGCATGTTGAGCTGACTAACACAGTCTCGTCCTCAGAAAATCTAGAGATGATGAGGGCCTCCCTGGTCCTCCTGGCATGTCAGACCCCTCCTCAAGCTCGTCCTCCAGCCCCTCCTGGTCCACCTCCTCTTCCTCAACTGAGGATGCATATCCCTCCGCTTCCTCCTCCAGCACGTAGCCCCACTGCCGTGCCAGATTGTGGAGGGCACATAGTGGAAGAACCTCTGGGGGGTGCAGAGCAGGGCACCGCCAGGATGGTCAAGGCAACGGAACTGCATTTTCCGCCGTCTGATGCACCGCTCAATGGCTGTACAGGTGGCTACGTGGAGGCATCCAACCAGGGCCTGCAGGGGTTCTAACTGGAGCCAAATCTGTTTTGGAAAGCAATTATTAATCTGTGCCATTGGGATGGGGCATGGATTGAGAGCTGTTTTCTTGTTGTTTCATTTTTTTACCTGGAAGGAATTGCAAAAGTGGAGAGACTGACAATCTGTAGGGCCACATTCACCCTTACCATGACTGTCCCGACATCTCTCAGGGTGCCATCCAGTGAGCCAGCTAGGCTGGCAAACCTTGTTCTGCACACTCACCCCCAGTCAAAAAAAGAGCTCCTGGACGCCAGACCTCTGCTGGGAACATTAAGGAGGCCGTGTTCAGCTGCCTTCCACTCAGTCACACACTTACCCTTTGGCCACGGGTGTGTCCTCAGTGGTGAAGTTCTGCTCTTTACTATTTGATTGTTGGCAGCTGCTTCTATGGTGTAGACACTCCTAGAGTTCAGCCACATTGTTCAGGTATTACAGGTTGGTGGACACGCGGTCCCAACCTCCCTGAAGCACCCCCCCACCCCCCACCCCAAGCGCTGGAGCAGCAGCCCTGGTGCCTTTGAGCTTCACACCAGTAAATAGAAATGGCTACTCACCTCCTCACTTCCCCTCAACAGCCATTGCGCCAGCTTCACATTTTTGAAAAGGAGTACTAATCGACACCCATGTGACTTCCCACTGGGGAGTCAGGTAATTCCTGGAGGCCACTGCATTCAACTTCAAACTCATTAATGAGATTGAAATGAATGCAGATTAGGGTTAACGCTATTCTTGCCATTTTTGGAAGAGATCTGGAACTCCCCATCGGGAGTGGGCCGGGTGAATGACAAAATTGTTTGCACCCAGCATGAACCTTGGTTTCGCCCTCTCCTGCTATTCAACCAGCGCGCCCGAATCTGTGGCAGGCGCAACATGGTCACCGAATCACACCCGTGGAATCTCAGTCATTGATTATGTTCGAGACAGAGATTGATACGGGCACAGTGTGGGAAAATGGCGTTGAGGTAGATGATCAGCTATGATCTAGTTGGCGGAGCAGGCTTGAGGGGCTTAATGGCCTACTCTTCCTTCTGTTCCCATGTTCCTACATTCCTAGGATAAATGGCACTTCCTCAGTTAACATTGACAAAATGGCCAGAATCTTACAGGGCTGGGCGTTGGGACGGCTGGCGGGATGATTAGGAAAGCATCCAATAGCAGGCCATTTGCCAGCAGTGGTAAACGTGACAGATGGCCCTCCCACACAGAGCCCAATTAATTCGATTAAGTGACCAATTAAGAACCTCGTCTATGTCGTGCATATTACTGCCGGCAGGAGCATGCTCGACCACATAGCTAGACGGCCAGGTAAACCCTGCCAAGTAAGCCTGCTTGGTATTTCCCTCAGCGATGTCCCGACCTCATCCCTCTCACTGGCCCTTCCTATCTGGTCCAGTGCTCCCAGGTACCGTGTGGGTTCTCGTCTCCACGCCGGACCCCGGGCAATATAGCGGAGCCCTACAGGTGCGTAAACAACCCTAACAGTCGCCACTTAGTTGAAATGCAGTCCAAAGTCCTGAATTGGGCTGGTCCCCATTTCGGCCCTGGTAGAACAACCCATGCCACCTCAAAGAAGAATGTGTGCGCTTCCGTCCTGCAAAGAGTTCTGATTTCCGTATTTTAAGAAAGTATTTGGAGACAGTGGAAAAGACACAAAATAGATTAAAAGAATAATACCACAGTTGGAAATGATTGAAGATGGTTGGACTCTTTAGAAAGGAGAGGTTACTTGAACAAGGCTGTATTGATCAGAAAAGACATTGAAGTAGCAGATGTAGGGAAGATGTTTCCAATTATGGATGAGAATAGAACAAGGGCCATAAATGTAAGGTGGTCATGAATAAATCCAATAGTCCAATGAGAAATTCAGGAGAAACCTTTACCCGGAGAATGGTTAGAATATTGAACTCGCTACCACAAAATGGATTCATTTCAAGGGAAGCTAGATAATTACATGAGGGAGAAAGTAATATCAGGATACATTGATATGGTTTAGGAGGTCTTGTAGTGCAGTGGTAGTGGGTCGAATTCTCCGCTTCAGAGACTAAGTGCTGACGCCGGGACTGGAACGCAAGTGTTCAATGCGGACGAAAGTGCCGCTGGCCCTGAAATGATTCAGGTTCCGTTAACGGGCCAGCACCTGTGCCGGATAGAACTTGCGCAAGTCCAAAGCATGCCGACACTCATCCCAGCCAAGACGATGGCACTGGTTGCACTGGAGTGTTCCATCCCGTTTATGGGTCAGCTGGGGCCAGAGCGTATCGAGGAGGGTGACCTGGGGGGCACCCATACAACACATGGTGCTCAGTTCCCAGTGGGCAGTCAGCGACGTGCACAGATGCATGGCTGCCTTGCAAGCTGCGGCAATGGTGGTCTATGCCTGAGCACCCCGACCCCTCCTCCTAGCCGCCCCTGCTACTCGCCCCCCCCCCCCCCCCCAGTCCTAGCAGATGCCCCCGGCCAGCGGCACAACTGTCAGCATACCATAGCGATATTGGGCACTGTTTGTACCCGCTCACCCACCATCAGCAGCCATGGCGCCTGTATCCCAATTTGAAATATCACAAGTCAACCTCGCCATCGGTAATTTCTCCTGGCAGAGGCGGAGCATCGTGAAAGGCCCAGAAAATGCCAGGTCGGGGCTGTTAATTATATGCCAACAGCCTTTACTGTACAATTTGCATGCCCATGCTGGCGTGTGGTGTAGAACCACAGTCACGCTGCTGTCGAGGGATCAGAGCATGACATTCCATTTGGCGCTTGGCGCCATCCTCAATTTACGGCTGACGCCAAATCCTCCGCCGAATTGTGTTTCCCTGTTTCACCGTCGGACAACGGAGAGTCCCACCCTGTGTCTCTATGTCTGAGTCAGATGCTCTGGGGTCGTGTGTTGGTTCAGGGCTTGATGGCCATGGGAGGTGCATGCTTAATTTGGCCAAGCAGGTTGATCATCAGCTTGTAAATCTTTCCAAAATGCCTGTTGACAGGTGGTCAAGAATGGGATACTTTTGTGGTCAGATATACTGCAGAGGCAACAGCAAACCACTGCAACAACTTGTCAAGCACAACTATGGACCAGTCCAATAGAGGTCCATGGTTGCCAATACCCTCTTGGGCATCATGCCTGGAGGAGGATATGGTGAGATAAAGAAGGGTAGAAAGAGGGTTGGATGAAGCATTAATACCGACACTGATCGTTCAGGCTACATGGCCTATTACTGCGCTGTAAATGTTTTGAAAGTGGTGTTATTTGTGCTGTATTCAGTGGTTCCATTAATACTGCCTAATACCCTGTTAACTTCTACTATGCCATCTCTAAATTGGTCTCGAACTTGCAGTGGTCTAAATTTTAACATAACATTCTGGCAAATGCAATTTATGACTCTATCTACGCCTCCCGCTGTCTTGGGAAAGCATAATCAAAGACCCCTCCCACACGGCTCACTCATTCTTCCAATGTCTTCCATCGGGCAGGAGATACAAACGTCTGAGAACACGCACAAACAGATTCAAAAACAGCTTCTTCCCCACTGTTACCAGACTCCTAAACGACCCTCTTATGGACTGACCTGATTAATGCTACACTCCTGTATGCTTCACCCGATGCCGTTGTCTATGTATTTACATTGTGTACCTTGTGTTGCCCTGTTATGTATTTTCTTTTTACGTACTAAATGATCTGTTTGAGCTGCTCGCAGAAAAATACTTTTCACTCTGCCTCGGTACACGTGACAATCAACAAAATCCAAATCATTGAGGGTTTGAGAATTGAGAAAATTGGATCTTTCGGGTGTCAGGTTTGTGTTGCAGAACGGACTCCACATTTCTGCGTTCTGTTCAGTTTGCCACTTGGAAATTCAAGCAATTTGAAAAGCCTTTCTGATCTTTGTTACTCGTTGCTATGTTTGGCTGTTTTGGACAAAGATTAATATTTCTCAGCAACATATTGTTCCTCTTTTACGTGAACCACAAGATGCGAGTACGTTTCTTGTATTGAACAAATGACCACACAACCAGTATGTTAGTTCAATTATAATCTGTTATTAAACACAGGCTTGGTGCTATGCGTAATAATCTGCACGCGGCTACTTATTAAACGACACCTAACAACTAAAATGACCTTTACTTAACTATGACTGGCTCTGTGCAGGTTAGACAAGGCCTTTATCTGGATCCTCACGTGAGTCGGCGGGAAGTCTTCAGGTTTGTCTCGGATGCGGCTCGTCCTTCAGGTAGCGATCGCGGGTCCTTACACTTGGCTGGTCGAGATGCTGCAGTAGGTCGGAGCAGAGACCGGTCTCAAAAGATACTGGTTGCACAGTTCTTCTTATCCCCCGATCTTTTGCGCTCTTTTGGGCGGTCCCAACTCGGGATCCAATAGATCGATAGGGTTTCGATCACCCTAATCGATTCTGGCCAATTAGGTGCGGGTACCTCGATGGCTTGGGCGGGTCCTAGCTGCTATTGTCCAAGGCACGTATGTGTCATGATATGCAAACATGCAACCAATGAACACTCAGAATAGGACACAACCAATGGGCAGTCAGGACATTCAGAGGTGGCATCACCACAAGGGGGCATGATATAAACACTATAAAAGGGATGAGGCACTCACACCCTTCCTCTTTCCACAGACAGACATCCAGAGAGTTAGACAGGAGTTTGATCAGCATCACACCCCAGCACGTGGCTTAGAGCAAGCTGGTACAGTTAGACTGAGATATTACAGTTAGATTAGCAGAGAGTCAAACTCATTTGAGAACTGTGTTAATAGTTCAATAAACACGTTGAACTCATTTCAGAGTCTGGAGCATCCTTTAGTTAAGATTGCATCAAGTAGCAGCCTGTGTTTTCTGAAGCAGCATAACACAACAGTATGCACTCCCATATAAGGTAAATAGGCGCCCCCGAGTCTTCTGCTGTTGCTACGTTTCGATCTGTGTCCCATTGCCTTGGGGAATTTGGTGATTGACCTTTAACATGTGTGAGTTTCAGTTAGGTCTGGTTTCCCTTTGCACAATACACAGGGGCTGTGTACCATCTGTGTCCCAGCCTGACCACAATTCCCATTATCCTTTGCGGGAGGCCATTTTAGATGGCCACAAATTTAAAATGTTTTCACATGTTTCATAATTAAACATGCCATTTTTAAAAATCTTACTTTGGTTTATGGGCCCATGGGTTAAGGAAATCCAACGTTAGTGTTTGCCCTTCAGAGTCTTTATAATTCCAAAATAACATGCACTTGTTTTAGTATTTGAGCTCTTTTCTGGAAAAAAAAAAGTTCTTTCCTCCGGTTTCTCAATATTTTTTTCCGTTTGAGCCTGAAGTTGAGATTAAAATGATCCATAAATCTTTCACTCATATAGGTGGGGAAAATTTTAAACAAATCTATAGAAATGTTATGTGTCAAATAAAGTTGTTCAGCATATTTATTCATCCAAACAGGCATCACGCACTGGCGCAGACTCCTTTTATTTTGCCATCCTTTTCCCCAACAAGGTAGGTGTCATCATATTGCTCAAATTCTTCCTTTTTTGAAACATTTAGGAATGGTATTCATGCCAAGGAACTAACAATGGTAAGCGTAACACCCCTGTTCAATAAAGGGAGAAGGAGATAGTTACACACTATGTAGACTTGTTAGTCTTACGTTGGTGTTGAGTAAATTGCCTAAGGATAGATTTTATGGGTGCAATATCTTCCAGAGCCAACTCGCCCCCACATTCAAGTTCCTGACATTTGCTTAGATTTTCGCACTGTGAGCACAAGGTGATTGCTGTGGTGGCTGGCCCTTTTCGGAGCCGATAGGTCGATATGGTCACAGGACCCAGAGGTACCAATCTGGAGATCAGGGTGGGGGTTCACTCCAGCTCCACTCTGGATGCTGATTGGCAGCCACGAAGCTGCAAGACTGTAAGATAGTATGTTGTAAATAAACATTAGTTGTTTCATGCCTAGTTGCATTTTTGAGGGAATCACAGGCTGCACAAATAAAGTGAATGTTGCCAATATGGATTTTGATGAATTGTAAAATATTTGGAATAAAAATTAGCACACCTGGGCCGGAATTCTCTGGTGGTTATAACTCCCTTTCCCAGCGGCTGTGGGGCGGCATCAATGGGAAATCCCATTGACAAACGGTGGGAAGAGCGAATCTCGCCGCAGCGGAACACGCGGCTAGGCGACCAGAGAATCCCGCTCTTGAAGGAGATATGGCTGCAGGGATTGAATGTTGGTATTAAGCCAGGAAGCAGAGAGTAGAATTAAATAAACATTTGTGTAATTAGCGGGAATTGGACAGTGATGCGAGAGCTCTTTTGTTTTCCATTTGCATAACATATTTGTATGTATGCAGACATTTGGCGATATTGAAGTCAGTTGGTGATGTTGAGTTAGAGGGGCATGGCAAATTGTGAGGAAGAAGTTGGAAAAATGGAAGGACCACATAGGCAGATAATGACGTTTGGCAAATAGATGGCAAATGCAGTTTAATTTTGAAAAAGGGGAAGTGTTTACATCCTCAGGGAAAGAACAGAGCTTGGAAGCATATCACAAGTATTAATAACAAATTGCATTTACATAGAGCTATTAACGCAGTAAAATGTTTTCAGACACAGAAATATAATCAGACAAAATGTGGCACTAAGTCAAAGAAGAGGCAATCGGATAGATCGTCAAACTTGGTGAGAAAGGTGGGTTTTAAGGAATGTCTTGAAAGAAGAGAAAGGAGGCCAAGAGGTAGTGAGGATTACAAAGGGAGTGGCAGAGACGAAGGCCCAGGCACTCTCACCAATGGTGTGGGCCTAGGAAAACTGGGCTACACAAGAGGCAAACATGACCAAACAGGTCAATTGTCAACATACAAATAGGCAAGTGACCTGTTCTTGGAAAAAATAGCTCCAGAAATAGACAACCATTTTCTTCATCTGTTGCACGTGTTCCTTTTTTAAAAATATAAATTTAGAGTACCTAATTATTTTTTTTCCAATTAAGGGGCAATTTAGCGCGGCCAATCCACCTAACCTGCACATCTTTGGGTCGTGGGGGTGTAACTCACGCAGACATGGGGAGAATGTGAAAACTCCACATAGTCAGTGACCCAGGGCCGGGATTCGAACCCAGGTCCTCAGCGCCGTAATCCTAATGCTAACCACTGCACCACATGCCACCCTTTGCTCGTGTTTCTAGGTCAGGAAGCAAATCAGGACGAGGTATTAAAAACAACAGATTATCAACTTGAGAATATCACCAGAAGAATGACAGGGGAGCGAGAGATGTTTTTTCACGCAAGTTAAAACCATAGAAACGTTACAGCACGGAGCAGGCCATTCTGCCCATTGTATCTGTGATATTTGAAACAACGAGCCCCATTCTAATCCCACCTTTCTGAAGATTCGCAGGTTACAGCACTTAGGGTGTAGATCCAGGTGCCTTTTAAATGAGTTGAGAGTTTATGCTTCAACCATCAATCCCGGCAATGAATCCCAGACATCTGTTGCCTTCTGGGTGAAAATGTTCTTTTCAATATTCCATCTAAAACTTCTATCATTCACCTTAAAACCTGTCGCCCTGGTAACCAACTTCTCCAGGGGAAGCAAGTCTTGCTTGTCTACTCTATCCAGGCTCCTCATATTTTTGTACACCTCAATCACGTCACCCCCTCGGCGCAGAATACAAAATACGAGTAACCGTTGAAATAGAAGACTGTGTCAGACCAACTAAGAGGGAATTTAATTGAAAAGGAAGAATATGAAAGGACATTGAGAAAGTGCAGATAAAATGGACTAAATAGATGCACTTGGAAAGTGAGTCATGATAAACTGGTCTTTATGCACAATCCTTCTGCACCATCTCTTGTTCAATTTTTAAAATAGAAGTTTTTCTGCATTGAGTTATATGATAGCATGCTAAATTTTCAATGATTCTATACCCCCAAACCATCTTTGTCTGTGAAGACTCCCATAACATCTTAGCATTAAGTAACTTACATTTTTCACAATTGGATTTGAGGGTTGTACATTGACTATTAAGAATTCGGAGTATTGTCATGAGAATGTCGCCTTAAGAAATGGTTAGCTGCTCATGTTACTGCAGTGATGTCAGAGTGGGGGTGGAGCTGAGGTCTGGTTCTGCTTTTTAGTTTCACTTTGAGAAAAGCTTGGGCTTGTCTCTGTCTTTTTGGTTTCGTTTTTCAGTGTGTTGCAGCTGAAGTCAGCCAAAGCAGCTGTATTGTTGAGCTCTCGGCCATGAAGGATTACCTCTTAATCATTTGGTGAATTCAGAATTATAAGAAGAGAAGCAAGTGACCTGAATAATAAAATGCTGGATATCCAGGAGTTACATGATTCATTGAAGTAAAATGGCTGCCCCTTTGGCTGTGCTTCAGTGGAACATTGTGAAATTCCAGAGATCTTTCTGCTGGCCTGGTAAGTAGAGCCTATACTCAGCAAGTGTGAACATCACGACTGGACATAGGGGTGCAGCGGAGTCAGGGGAAAACAATTCTTTCTCAAATAATGTGGGGCCAGTTCCCATTTCTTCTCAACCACAAAGAGGAGCAGCATATAACTGCTCAGACCGGAAAGGATAATGACAGATTTCACAGATATTAATGGTTTACCTGTGAGATTGCAAAACTTGTTCATAGCAGCTGGAACTCTTGGACTTGAGTTGAAGGATGTTGCAGGAACGATTGCGATGTCAATTCGTGAAAACTCAGATTAAGTTCAATTGGCAGAAAATGATCTTTCGGTCGCAAAGAAAATACAGCTGGACGAATGAAAACCGAGATAAACCAGCAAATATTCCACAAATCAGAAGGGTTGTGAATGGAATGAAGATAATTAGGCCTGCAGACCGTTGTGGGCTGGATCTTCATCTTAGAGGTGGGTACCAGCACTCAGGAAATCTCCCAGTTGGCACATCCACCTCGGGAGAAAGGGCTTACAAATATGGGATTTCCATTCCACCAGGAAGCGGTGGTGGAGGGAGGAGGGGGGGCTTGATAACAGGAGTTGTGCCCATCGCCCCTGGAAAGAGGTTGAAAGCAGCCAGGGGTCTTGCTGGGTGTTGAGGCAGAAGTTTTTAAAGGCCCATCTTGGTTCTCAGTAACATTAACCCAGTTATGATGAAAATAGTAAGCCCTGCTAGCTTTCACACCTCCTCACCGCCTTCCCCAACACACTCTCCCTCATACAATAGCCATGCAACATCGAGCCCTCCACCCAGCCCTCATGGTCCCTCATCCCACGCATGCCAAGCTATGACACTTCCATGCCCACTCACCCACCATATATTCCGTATAGAACCAATAAATCCTATCATGAAAATAGGATGTGTGAAAAGTTTTTTTTAACAGTAATTCCGTCATAAAAACTGCTTTTACTTGTGGCCTATAGAAGTGTCAACCATGCAGACTCTTTAAAGAGTCAATAGCTGAAACTGAAAGTGCCCGAAGCCTCTTCAGCCCATGAAACATTGTGCAATTGACAGGATAAATCAGAACACGATCTCTGAGTCAAGCAATGTTTTTCCCTGGGGTGCAGCACTCCAATGGATCCATAAGGAATATGTAATGAGGCATTGCTGCGGATGCAGACCTCAAATATAAGATTCATTCATTCCAAACAGAGTCTATAGTGAATGAATAGGTATGAAAGCTCCATAGCTTGGTGTAGAGAGTATGAGAGACCATGGGTGGCTGGAGGGACATTGTTGGCATGGAGCGCATGAAGAATAATGGGGGAAGGGTGGGATGGGGTGCACAGAAAGACCTTTTAAACTGACCTCTTCTATAAGGATCCCTTAAAAGGCATTGATGAAGATCAAAAACCCAGGAATGTGATCAGGAATCCCAGAATCGGGTATTGGCCGCCATTTTCACATCTCCATGGAATCGCTTCAACTTCACAAAAATCCAGCCCTATATCATACCTCCTGTAGACACGAGAGTCTGAAAATATTGGAAACACAAAAGGCTTAACGTGCTGTCTTAATGATTCCTGGCTGATTCAAAATGTCTGTCAGTAGTAATAAATAAATTCCAAATATCTCAAGATAAAGCTTCAGATCTGTGGTTAATAAACAAAGATTTGCCCAACCTTTCCTCAGAAGTGGAGAGTAAAATTCAACATTATTAATGAAGTCTTTCAGGAGCGAAGGGTTGACCAGTCTGTGTGGGTTACATTGCGGACATGGTGGTGTTTTCAAATTTCATTTACTTCCAGATAAAGTTGCAATTATTAAAGTTGGAGCAAGAAAAGTTATTGAAGCCCCATGGATACAACCATCAGGAGAGATCTAACATTGACTGCTGAATGGATATCCCTGTTTTACACAATTGGACTAAGCTGAGACCAATGTTTTTGAGTTTGCCATTACAAATGGGGATTCTAGTGTGGATTGCATATTCTTGAAATGTTCCCATTCTCCCATATTTTTCGACTGGGCTCAAGATGAGGTTTTGCAGCTTTATAAAACCCTAGTTAGACCACACTTGGAATATTGTGTCCGGTTCTGGTCACCTCATTATAGGAAGGATGTGGATGCTTTGGAGAGGGTGCAGAGGAGATTTACCAGGATGCTGCCTGGACTGGAGGGCATGTCTTCTGAAGAAAGGTTGAGAGAGCTAGGGCTTTTCTCACTGGAGCGAAGAAGGCAGAGAGGTGATTTGATAGAGGTGCGCAAGGTGATGGGAGGCATGGAGAGAGTGGATAGCCAGAGACTTTTCCCCGGGGCGGAAATGGCTGTCACGAGGGGACATAATTTTAAGGTGATTGGAGGAAGGTATAGGGGAGATGTCAGAGGTCGGTTCTTTACACAGAGTGCTGGGTGTGTGGAATGCACTGCCAGCGGAGGTGGTGGAGTCAGAGTCATTCGGGACTTTTGAGCGACTCTTGGACATGGACAGCAGTAAATTGAAGGGGTGTAGGTTCGGTTGAACTTAGATTAGGATAAATGGTCGGCACAACATCGTGGGCCGAAGGGCCTGTACTGTGCTATACTCTTCTATGTTCTATGTTCGATTTAATGAGAAAAGCATTGCATCAGATCAGCTGAAACTACAAGGTCAAAATCATTGGATTAAGATTGTCTATCTGGAATGATTTGCAGAGGGAGACTGGGCAACCTTTTCAGCAGCATCATATCCGGATTTACATCTGTGGAAATCTATCACAGACGAACCGGACAAGTTTTCTTTTCCACTTTCTAAACTAAATTCAGTAAGAAGCTGAAAGAAAATATATACTTGTCTCGCAAAGCATGCGTGTAGAGTCACAGGCAGCTGTTCTATTAAACCAGCGCTACGATCGATGGAGAGTAAAATTAGCTACACAATTGAACAATGCCATCAGCCATTTTGTAGACGGTCTCTTCTTCCCAGGAAAGGTTTATGATTGCTTCAGGTGTTGTCGATTTCAACCCGTGTTTTTAGGAGGGTTCCAAGAAATTTAAGTCACAGGTAAAAATTGGTAGTGACACTTTTGTTTCCTTGGGAACAATCCAGCAATCAGTTTCTTTCTGTTACTAGATCTTTTGGGTGTTTTAACGCAAATTTAGTGGTGCAGTAAAGTGGTCTCCATTGTATGTCGAGAAGAAGATGTAGATTCAGGGGATAGAGGGCAGAATTTTACAATCTCACGCCAGCAGGTTTTCAAGCAGGGGTTTGTCCGTAAGATTCCTGGAATGTTATTCCTACCGGGTTCCCAACTGCCCCGGAATCTCCAATTTTAGGGTGGGACAGGTGAGGCCTCAGGCAGCCCACTTGCCATTGCTGCAGTTGGGGCTCCTAACTGGCCAATTAGTGACTCCTCGAAGTTTGATTCCCACCCAGCCTCAATTTTTAGGCTGGTGGGAGATGTTCAGGGGCAGAGGGAAGCCCTGGGAATGACTCTGCTCAGGCACTGGATGGGAAGTGGGAGAACATCTCCATCAACAGCCTCCATTAAATATCAGAGCAAGTGCATTGGCAAGTCATAGGATTTTTTTAAATCTTAAGTTATACTTAGGTGGACTTTGTTTTATCAGCTATGAAAGAAGACATCTGAGTCGTGACATAAGAGTCCAAAGATGTGCAGGTTGAGTGGATTGGCTATGCTAAATTTCCCCTTAGGGTTCAGGTGGGATTGCAGGAATAGGGTGGCGGAGTGGAGCTGGGTAGGGTGCTCTTTCGGTGCAGACTCGATGGGCCGAATGGTCTCCTTCTGCACTGTAGAGATTCTATGGAGGGCATAATCTCGTTAAGGTTATGGAAAATATAAATACTTTAAATCTAATTGAGTAGAATAAGGTGATATTAGAACAGGTCATTTATCAGGAAGTCCTTCACCCAACAAACACATGGAACAGAACACCATGTAGACGAGCGGCAGCAAAAATCTGCAACAGTTTTAAAAGAAATTAAATGTTACGATGGGAGAAATGTGAGGTTTTGCTGGACAGATGAACTAAAATGGACTGAAGAATCTTTGTAATCCTTCAATTATCTTGTGACATAAGAAAAGGATCTAATCATAGAATTTACTAATCATAGAATCTACAGTGCAAAAAGAGGCCAATCGGCCCATCAAGTCTGCAACGGCCCTTGGAAAGAGCACCCCACCCAAGATCACAACTCCACCTATCCCCGTAACCCAGTAACCCCACCTAATCTTTTTGGACACCAAGAGAAATTTAGCATGGCCAATCCACCTAACCTGCACATCTTTGGATTGTGGGAGGAAACCGGGTCACCCGGAGGAAGCCCACGCAGACATAGGGAGAACGTGCAGACTCCGAGTGATCCAAGCCGGGAATCGAACCCGGGTGTCATGACATTCAGGTGAACATCATGGTGCAAACATACATACATACTGATGGACAGATCAACGGACCAATCAATACACACACAACACCACAGCCAATCACAGGCAAGAGCATACACACTATAAAACAGGGAACACGACACTTCCGTCCATTCCAGCAGGAGACAGCTCAGGGCACAGAGCTCACAGCAAGCCACTCAGACATCCACCATGTGCTGAGTGCCACTCCAAGATAGTGTTAGGGATAGGTCCACAGATTCAAGGGTAATGAACGAACCACAATAACCAGTTTAGCATTGTAAATATTGTTAGTAATAAAACTGAGTTGTACCATCCGCAACCGTGTTGGTTCATCTGTGTAGCACAGCACCCAACATGACACCGGGGTCCTGGAGCTGTGAAGCAACAGTGCTAACCACTGTGCTACCGTGCCATCCTCTCTTCAGTTTAGGCTGAACCTTCCACGCTTTTGCAGTTCAATTCTTTCTTTCCATATTTTTTAAATTCAATCATGTGAGACAAAACAAGCAAAAGTGACAAGAAAGAATTATTGGATGGGATTTCCGTAAAAGTCACACTTGCAAGATTCAGCATCTTCCCACCTTTATCACATTGACCATAAAATTACATACACACGCACATGCAAACATATGAATTAGGCGCAGGAATAGGCCATTCAATCCCCCAGGCCTGGTTCGTCATTTGATAAGATCATGGCAGATCTGCTTGAACCTGCACATTCCTGTCTATTGACACCCTAGTGAGGCTAAAATCCATCTAACTCAGCCTTAATAATATTTAATGGCCTTGTCACCACTGCGCCTGAGGAAGAGAATACCACGGACATACAAGCCTCTGAAAGAAAAAAAAAAATCTCATCTCGATCCTGAAAAGAAAACCCTTCATCTTTAAATCTTGTTCGTTGTAGTTTATTCCAGCAGGGGAAACATCCTTCAAGCATCCACCCTGTCAAGCCCCGTCAGGATCTGACAGGACTCAATGAGATTCCCTCTCATTATTCTAAAATCCAATCGGCACAGGCCCGACTTGTCCAACCTTTCCTCGTGAGACAACCTCTTCATCCCAGAAATCGGTTGTGTGAATCTTCTCCACTGTTTCTAATGTAGTGATGTCCTTTCTTAAATCAGGAGGCCAAACCTGTACGCAGTACTCAAGATATGGGGCGGAATTTTCCGCAAACGGCGCGATGTCCGCAAACCGGCGCCAAAAACGTCGCGAATCAATCCGGCATCGCGCCGCCCCAAATATCGCGAATTCTCCGGCCCAGAATGGGCTAGCAGCGGCGTGACGCTATTCGCGCTGGCTCACGTGGTTCACGCCGTGCGGCGTCATTCACAACGCACGCCGTGATGGCTCAAAAGACGCGCTGCTCCCCCCACCCGACCAGAAGACCCGACCGGATGGCCGCCCGCTGCACAGCCGCGAGGTTCCAGTACCGCGACATCGAGGCGCTCCTGTACGCAGTGGAGCATAAGAGGGAGGCCCTGTATCCCGGACACAGCCACAGGGTCGCCCCACGCCACAGCCGGCGTCTGTGGAGGGAGGTGGCAGAGGCCCCCCCACTCGCTGCCCATATATATCCATATCCCCCCTCCCCCATATCCTCCATACCCCCCTCCTCCCCTCTATCCCCCTCCTCCCCCCTATCCCCCTCCATATCCCCCTCCTCCCCTATCCCCCTCCATCCCCCTATCCCCCTCCTCCCCCCTATCCCCCTCCTCCCCCCTATCCCCCCTCCCCCCTATCCCCCCTTCCCCCCTATCCCTTATCCCCATATCCCCCCTCCCCATATCCCCCTATCCTCCCTCCCCATATCCCCCCTATCCTCCCTCCCCCATATCCCCCTATCCTCCCTCCCCATATCCCCCCTATCCTCCCTCCCCATATCCCCCCTATCCTCCCTCCCCATATCCCCCCTATCCTCCCTCCCCCATATCCCCCTATTCTCCCTCCCCATATCCCCCCTATCCTCCCTCCCCATATCCCCCCTATCCTCCCTCCCCATATCCCCCCTATCCTCCCTCCCCCATATCCCCCCTATCCTCCCTCCCCCATATCCCCCCTATCCTCCCTCCCCATGTCCCCCCTATCCTCCCTCCCCCATATCCCTCCTATCCCCCTCCCCATATCCCCCCTCCCCCATATCCCCCCTATCCCCCCTCCCCCATATCCCCCCTATCCCCCTCCCCCATATCCCCCCTATCCCCCTCCCCCATATCCCCCCTATCCCCCCTCCCCCATATCCCCCCTATCCCCCCTCCCCCATATCCCCCCTATCCCCCCTCCCCCATATCCCTCATATCCCATATCCCCCCTCCCCCATTATCCCCCCTATATCCCCCCTCCCCCATATCCCCCCTATCCCCCCTCCCCCATATCCCCCTATCCCCCCTCCCCCATATCCCCCCTCCCCATCCTCCCTCCCCAATATCCCCCTCCCCCATCCTCCCTCCCCATATCCCCCTATCCTCCCTCCCCATATCCCCCCTCCCCCATCCTCCCTCCCCATATCCCCCCTATCCTCCCTCCCCATATCCCCCCTATCCTCCCTCCCCATATCCCCCCTATCCTCCCTCCCCATATCCCTCCTATCCTCCCTCCCCATATCCCCCCTATCCTCCCTCCCCCATATCCCCCCTCCCCCATATTCCCCATATCCCCCCTCCCCAACATCCCCCTCCCCCATATCCCCCCTCCCCCAAGTGAATCCAGCTCTAACCGTAACCTCTGCAATACACGCGCAACCGATGGTGTGCATTCATATACCTGTCTAACACTGTTGCCTTTTACCCCTGCCAACCCCCCCCCCCCCCCACCCCACAGGAGAAGCGCGCACACAACAATAGGGAGCATGTGAGGACCGGAGGAGGCCCAGCTGATGAGAGGCCACTCTCCGAACAGGAGGAAAGGGCCCTGGAACTGGCTGGCGGACCTGAGGACCGGGAAGTTGCCGATGCAGAGGTCGCGGGCCCACTAGCAATTGAGCCACCGACAGCCTGTCCCCATATACCCCCTCCCCCATATACCCCCTCCACATATCACCTGATCACTGCCTGCGTGTCTAACCATGCATGCTCCATTGTGTATCGCAGGAGCAAACGTCGAGGCACCCATCCCCGCAGATGCAGACCGCCTGGAGGAAGCCCATAGGAGACCACGGGAGACGGGAAGACCCGGACCCTCTGGCACGCGACGCCCGCAGGATGCCCCTTGGAGACCACGGGAGACGGAGAGACCCGGACCCTCTGGCACGCGACACCCGCAGGATGCCCCTCGGAGACCACGGGTGACGGGGAGACCCGGACCCTCTGGCACGCGACGCCCGCAGGATGCCCCACGGAGACAGAGAGACCTGGAGCAACAGGGAGACGGCGCCCCCGTCTCATGCGGGTGCGGCGACGCAGGCGTGTGCCACCCAGCGACGAGGAGGGCAGCCACAGGCCCCCGTCGCAGCCGAGCCACGAAACCACAACCCAGGACACCCCTACCTAGGACACCCCTACCCAGGACACCCCTACCCAGGACACCCCTACCCAGGAAACTGAAATACAGGACAGTGACACAGAGTGGATGGGTGGAGACGAACCGCCACCCCAAAGTGCCATGGACTCAGAGTCGGACGATGCGCACGACACAACGCCACTGCTATCTCCAACACCCTCCACCATCACAGAGGCACTGACCTCGGTTGGGCACTTTGGTGATGAGGCGTCTGGTACACTCACTGGTGCGCACAACATAGCCGTCCGGGTGCAGCAGGTGGAGGGAAGAGCAGCAGAGGGGCCGGGCGGTCGGAGGGCAGCCCGGCGCAAGTGAACATCTGCCGCCCAGATGGATCCCGGGTTCCTGGAGTTACCGCACCCACCTATCGACCCGATGCAACCACCGAACCTGGGACGAGCGAAGAGGGTGATGGCCAGCTTTCGGCAGCTGCAGGTGGAGGAGTCCACCCGCGTCCAGGAGCTGGGAGTGATGCCGGTCATACGTGCCACCCAGGCCGACACCGCACGGGTGGCGTCCGCGGTGGAGGCAATGGGGCCGACGGTGTCAGACATGGGGAGCGGTTTGTGAGGCCTGGGGCTTTCCGCGCAGGCGGCGTCTGTGGCCCAGGACATGGCTCCCCTCTCACATGAAGACATGAGCCAGAGCCAGCGCCAGCGGCAGATGGCAGAGGCGCTCAACGCCGTGGCCCAGTCTCAACAGGCCATGGCCCAGTCTCAGCAGGCCATGGCCCAGTCTCAGCAGGCCATCGCTGAGAGCATCGGCGCCATTGCCCATGCGCTAGCCGGCATTGCACAGTCACAGACAGGGATGGGCAACTCCCTGAGCTCCATGGCTGCAAACCTGCAGACCCTTGTCGATACCAGCACGGGCCTCCAGGACTGGCAGCGCCAGGTGTCGGAGGGGCGTCGGATGGCCAGTCCGTTCGCATCCCCCACCCATGTAGAGGCCCAGGGGCCATCGGGCACTCCCTGTAGGGGAGTTCCTGGAACACCTCAACACCTAGGGCTCCCCCCCTTCCGTCCCAGATGCATCGGGTGGGCAACGGGTAGGACAGGCTGGCAGCTCGCCATCCCAGTCGCCCGGGCCGCAGCCTGGCCCATCTAGGCCAGGGCGCCCCAGGAAAAGGCCGCCAAAGGGATCCCGAGTCAGAGGGCAGGAATCGCAGGAGTCCACCTCCAGTTCTGCTGTACCATCTGGGGAACCACCTATGTGTAGTCAAACGGCCCGTAAGGCCAAACAAATAGACACTGAGTAAGTTGGCACGGGGGCAGGGCACAGATGAATTTTAGGGGCTAGGGCACATGCATGCACTGCTTTTGTTATTAAACAGGTTTGTTTCGATGTCACTAGCTTTCAGAGCGCTGCTCCTTCCTCAGGTGAATGAAGAGGTATGTTCCAGAAACACATATATAGACATATATAGACTTTGGCATCTTTGAATTTGTCTATATATGTGTTTCTGGAACAGCGCTCTGAAAGCTAGTGACATCGAAACAAACCTGTTGGACTTTAACCTGGTGTTGTAAGACTTCGTACTGTGCTCACCCCAGTCCAACGCCGGCATCTCCACATCTTTGTTATTAAAGTCAATGTTACACCTATAGAAGCTGCCTTTGTGCTCTGTCCAAAGCGTGCGGGGGTGACATGTACGTTGAGCGCAAGTGTGTGTGTGAGGGGTGGTCTTACCTTGGCCCCAGGTGAGTCTGCCCCCTTCCCCCTGGGCCGCCCTCAACATCCCCCGGGCAGAGGACGGGACCGTGCGCTGCAGTGTCACAGCCGCATGCAGGGATGGTCCGGGTGGATGGTGGTACTGTGGCCATGGGTCAGACATCGTCCAACGATGTAGAGACAGGAGCTCATCGCAGGGCGGGTTGTCATCATCCTCAGTGGCCTGCAATAGACACGCGTCCACCGGCAACTGTGAGAGCCCGGCCGTTGTGCTGCAGGTGGATCGGCAATGGTGTTGTGCATGAAGGGTGGGGTGGGTGAGGTTGGGTAGTGGGGTGAGGGTGCTAGGTGGGTGGATGGGTGGGGGGTGTGGGTGGTCGGCTGTCGCCATGGTGTGCTGTCTGTGGCCATACTACCCGATCCCCACGCCCATCGAGTCAGTGAAGCGGGCGGCTATCAGACTGTCCCGTACCCGCTGGCCCAGCCGGTAACGGTGGACAGCCACCCACCCATGTCTAGCCCGTCTGCCCTGACCATTGCCCCCATCCCCCTCATCTGGGGAGGACTGCACCTCTTCCTGCTGCTCATCCACTCCACCCTCCTCTGCCTGCGGCACATCGCCCCTCTGCTGGGCTATGTTGTGCAGGACGCAGCACACTACGATGATGCGGCCGACCCTATCCGACGGATACTGGAGGGCGCCCCCTGAAAGGTCCAGGCACCTGAAACGCATCTTGAGCACGCCAAAGCACCTCTCTATCACACCCCTTGTCGCTGCATGGGCATCATTGTAGCGGTTCTCCGCGTCATTCCGTGGCCTCCGTATAGGCGTCATCAGCCACGACCGCAATGGATAGCCCGTCACCCAGCAACCAGTCCCTCAGCCGGGGATGGCGTCCCTCGTACATGCCGGGGATGTATGACCATGACAATACGTACGAGTCGTGTACACTGCCCGGGTACCGGGCGCAGACGTGCAGGATAATCATGCGGTGATCGCAGACCACCTGTATGTTCATCGAATAGGTCCCCTTCCTATTGGTGAACATGGCCCTGTTATCTGCTGGTGGCCGCACGGCGACGTGCATCCCATCGATCGCGCCCTGGACCATGGGGAACCCGGCCACGGCAGAGAAGCCCATGGCCCAGGCATCTTGGCTGGCCCGGTCCACAGGGAAGCGGATGTAGCGGTGCGCCATGGCAGGGAGTTTGTCACTGCCCGGATGCACCGGTGCACGCGATATGCCGGACAGGTCCCCACCTGGCGTCTGGAATGACCCCGTGGCATAAAGGTTGAGGGCCACCGTAACCTTGACGGACACAGGGAGCGGGTGTCCCCCGCCAGTGCCACGCAGTGCCAGGTGTGCCAGCAGGTGGCAGATGTGTGCCACGGTTTCCCGGCTAATCCGGAGTCTCCTCCTGCATTCCCAGTCCGTGAGGTCCTGGTACGACAGCCGGGGCCGGTACACACGGGGACTCGTCGGGTGCATCCGTTGCTGTGGCGCCGCGACGTCCTCCTCCCCCTCCTCGTCCTGTCGGGTGCGTGTCCCTCCAGCCTGGGCGGCTGCCGCGTGCCCCTCTGCGGCAGCCTGCGCCGCCTCTCTGGCATGCTCCTCCTCCTCATTCAGGGCAACATGGACAATAGCGGCTGCCGCCACGGCGGCCAACATCGCTGGCTGGTTGGAAAACATGACGGCCTGCGGGGGGACGGGGCGACGACGTCATCATTGCCCGTACCCCTCCTCCCCCCAGCCAGGTGGCATGGACCGCATGGGCACGACTGTTGGAGGATGGCACCTGGCCAGGCGGACAAACTCGTTTACCCTCGCATCCCCCCTCCCCCTCCCCGGCACGCACTCACCGTCCCCCTCCCCGGCACGCACCTCCCCGTCCCCGTCCCCCTCCCCGGCACGCACCTCCCCGTCCCCCTCCTTGGCACGTATCTCCCCGGCCCCCTCCCCGGCAGTCATCCTCCCGTCCCCCTCCCTGGCACGCACCTCCCCGTCCCCCTCCCCGGCAGTCATCCTCCCGTCCCCCTCCCTGGCACGCACCTCCCCGTCCCCCTCCCCGGCAGTCATCCTCCCGTCCCCCTCCCTGGCACGCACCTCCCCGTCCCCCTCCCTGGCAGTCATCCTCCCGTCCCCCTCCCCGGCACGCGCACCCCCCGCCCCCCGCGGCAGTCATCCTCCCGTCCCCCTCCCCCTCCCCGGCACGCACCACCCCCGTCCCCATCCCCGGCACGCACATCCCCGTCCCCCTCCCAGGCACGCACCTCCCCGTCCCCCTCCCCGGCACGGACCTCCCCGTCCCCCTCCCCCTCCCCCTCCCCGGCACGGACCTCCCCATCCCCCTCCCCGGCACGTACCTCCCCGTTCCCCTCCCCAGCACGCACCTCCCCGTCCCCCTCCCCGGCATGCACCTCTCCGTCCCCCTCCCCGGCACGTACCTCCCCGTCCCCCTCCCCGGCAAGTACCTCCCCGTCCCCCTCCCCGGCACGGACCTCCCCGTCCCCCTCCCCGGCACGTACCTCCCCGTCCCCCTCCCCGGCAAGTACCTCCCCGTCCCCCTCCCCGGCACGTACCTCCCCGCCCTCCCCCCCCCCCCCCCCCCGGCACGTACCTCCCCGTCCCCCTCCCCGGCACGTACCTCCCCGTCCCCCTCCCCGGCACGCACTTCCCCGTCCCCCTCCCCGGCACGCACTTCCCCGTCCCCCTCCCGGCATGCACCTCTCCGTCCCCCTCCCCGGCAGTCATCCTCCCCGGCATGCATCTCCCCGGCACGCACCTCCCCGTCCCCCTCCCCGGCACGCACCTCCCCGTCCTCCTCCCCGGCAGTCATCCTCCCGTCCCCCTCCCCGGCACGCACCCCCCCGTCCCCCTCCCCGGCACGCACCCCCCCGTCCCCCTCCCCGGCAGTCATCCTCCCCTCCCCGGCACTCACTCCCCCACCCCACTCTACCCCCCCTCCCCCGCCGCGCACACACCCACACACACCTCTCCCCCACACACACAGACTGCAGCCACGCCATCACCTCTCCTGTGGCCAACCCCCCCAGGCCGTCACCCACCTCCACGCTGGACGGCGTCAACTATCAGCACTGGTTGACGCCAATTAAAAGGTGGTTTGATTTACGCCGACGTGACCCGTGGTCACGCGGCGAGACTTTGGCCCATCCGGACGGGAGAATATCGGCAGCCCCGGAGTCCATTGCCTCGCTCCCGCCCCTGCCATTCTCCGAGGCGGGCGCGCGATTGACGCCCCTCCAACTTTTCTCCCTTTGGAGAATTCGGCGGGCGGCAGGGACGGGATTCACGCTCAAGGTCTCACCAATTCCCTGTGCAATCGACGATAATTTCTCTACTTTTATATTGCATTCACCGTGCAATAAACAACATTCAATTTGTCTCACTAATCACTTGCTGTACGTGCAGGCTAATGCTTTGTGACTCATGTGCCAGGACACCCAGATCCTTCTGCACTGGAGAGTTCTGCAATGTCTCTCTGTTTCAACAACATGCTGCTTCATGATTCTTCTCGCCAAAGTGGACACATTCACATTTTTCCATGTTATACTCCATCTATCAGATTTTTACTCACTCCCTTAACCTAACTATATCTCGGGTTGCTGACACTGCAGGACTAGCCTGGTGATTCCAGGAATTGAAGGTCAATCTACAGGACACTATGGAGTGCAATCCTGGAGAAAAATCAGAAGGACTTTGTTGGGAAACAAATATAGTTTTAAGTTGAATTCATGTTGTGTTATTTGCGTGTTAGAAAAGGTGAAACCTGGCTTTGCTTTCATTTTAGAGATTTTTTTTTTTTTAAATGGAGCGACAAGCCTGGAGCCCTGTTTGTATGCATGCATTTTTAATGAGGTTTTGCAACTCATGAAGTGAAGAGATGGGTTACCAAGAGGTTAGTAGTTTCGGGAGCAAGTTGAAACAAACACAAAAAGTAGACAAAGATCCATGTCGTCGTTTAGCAAAACGGGATCAGAGAAAAGACCCAGTCAGAGACAGGGCAAGACAAGGTAATCAGTTTAGTTTTGACTGGCCTGGATATACCATGGAGTGAAGACGGAAAGGTCTCAGACTCTCTGGAGCGGAATATGATGCCAGGCTGTGGAAGAAATTAATTTAAGAATTCGTATGGATTGCACTAAAATTAAAGTAATCGTGAATTTAAAGTGATATTTCTGGATCTCAAGGGAGATAATATTTGTGGAAGGTAGTATGGTAGCACAGTGGTTAGCACTGCTGCCTCACAGTGCCAGGGACCGGGTTCAATTCCGTCCTTGAGTCACTGTCTATGTGGAGTTTTTACATTCTCCCCGTGTCTGGTGGGTTTCCTCAGGGTGCTGCAGTTTCCTCTCGCAGTCCAACAATGTGCAGGTTCGGTGGATTGGCTATGCTAATTTGCCCCTTAGTGTCTAAGGATGTGCAGGTAAGGTTATGGGGTGAGGGGCATAGGGCGGGGTGGATGGGGGAGTGTAACTGGGTAGAGTGCTCATTCGAAGGATTGGTGCATATTCGATGAGCCGAATGCCCTCCTTCTGCTCTGTCGGCATTCAATGACTCCTCGGTATTTTTTGCCGTATCTTCACATCAACACTTTATTTTGTGTTGGAGAGTGGTGAAAAGGTTCCCCAGCTGATTATCAGCTTAGTGAACCACTTAATGAGCGCTGCTTTCATGGCTAACGAGTCGTGGCATTGGTCCCGAACCTTGAACTTCTATTCGAGCAATAGGGCCACTGCTACTGTATCACAAGACCTCCTCAGATTTCTAGTGAATGTTCAGAAGCCTACTGGAAAAGAAACCTCTATGTGACTGAATCAGCTCTACCCTTAGTGTAGAAATAGTGGTATCGCTTCATGGAGTGTTCGGTCTGCAAGAGTATTGGTGGAATAACAAGGATAGTGGTATATTTTTCTAGGTGTCTGTGTTGAAATCTTTCCAACCTTCTCGTTGTCCAGTGTAACATAGTTAATGTTTCTTGCTTCATAAACGTTTTATCTTTTTGTTGAAAAGACAACCGTGGTTTCCGATCAGGCTGTTCGGTAAATAACCTCCACAGTTCAACAAAAAAACGATCTCGCAAGCCAGGTTCCATTCTGGGGCCTGGCTTGTCCAGCATTAACTTCAGCTGGGATCATAACAACATGGAACAAGGTTGGGCTTTTGTGTCAATTTGTATGAACTTTTCTCTTGACCAGATTTAAAATATTGAAAATGGGACAAAATAAAGGCTTTTTCACTGACAGTCAAACATCATCCAATTGGGTAATGAGTCGTTTTTGCTTTCCAATTGTTGTAGGAAGGCAGAGCATCACAAAGGTGGGTAAAAGCAAATTACTGCGGATGCTGGAATCTTAAACAAAAGAGAAAATGCTGGAAAATCTCAGCAGGTCTGGCAGCATCTGTAGGGAGAGAAAAGAGCTAACATTTCGAGTCCGATGACTCTTTGTCAAAGCTTGGTGTTTTGGCTGATGAATGGCTGGAACATGTGAACCAGCCAAACAGAACATCCAAGAATACAATTTATGACAGCTAGCGATCACAGTAACTTAATTGCAATTGTAAGCCTACTTGTGACACTAATGAAGATTATTATTCTTTGCTTCCTGATAGCTAACCAATCCTCTCTCCATGCTAATACATCACCCCTGCACAATGCCATCTTGAATACTTCCCACTCTTCCTCAAGTTCCACGTTGTCCAGCATCCCCATCTCCCTGGATGCACCCCCCTGGTCCTCCAACATAGTTTCATAGAATTTATAGTGCAGATGGAGGCCATTCGGCCCATCAAGTCTGCACTGGCCCTTGGAAAGAGCACCCTACCCATGCCCACACCTCCACCCTATCCCCGTAACCCCACCCAAAATTTTTGACCACCAAGGGCAATTTAGCATGGCTAATCCACCTAACCTGCACATCTTTGGACTGTGGGAGAAAGCCGGAGCACCCGACATGGGCTTGCTTATTGCTCCCCACTCCCTCCAGTCCATCATCAGTGTTCACTCCTCACTCACCCTCGAGTCTCCTTCCTTCAACCTTTCAACACTGCCAACTCCCTCACAACTTCCACAACTCTTCTCAATTTTCTCATGTTTGATTGTGCCTATGCCCCATCATGACTCTCTTCTAAGAATGGATTCTTTGATCAGGCACAGCTGAGGAATAATGCTCACAAGTGGTGCAAGTTAGAAAATCAAGGGCCTGCAGCCCTCAACTCTCAGTTCATGAATTTAACAAAACCCGCAGCTGGACCTTTCACGTGCCAACTACTTAACTTAGCTAAAAAGAGTATGTTTAGTTCCCCAAGTGATGGTCTACTTTCCAATTATACCAGACCATCCAGTGTCTTACAACTCAGCTAACATATGGTCAGCATAATAAATAAATAAACTTTAATGGTTATTTAGACTTCTAATTATCACAGGAAGAATTTTTGACAACCAATTAAAGTATCTTCAATGAGGCGATAAACCAGTACTCAATTCATTGAAAAGTCGAGACGCTAACCTTGAGATCTGTGGAGGTATTTAATCAGCTTTGGAATTGGTTCCCACAGGCCTTTTGCTCACAAGCACACAGTCCTTCAAAATGCAAATAAATGCTGATACACAGTCACCTTAGAAGTAATTCAGAAGATGCAATTTAGTTCCCTGTTTATTCTGCCACCTGACTTCTCATTTGAGCTGGAACCATACTTATGGGGCGCGATTGAAAGGAAATGAAACAGAGTCCCGTGTCGAGTGCATTTAGCCGGGTGTTTCCCAGCGCTAGCAATGCTAAGAATGACGCCGCTATCAAACAGGATTCTGCTTCATTTCAGGGCCTCGGCAACGAATGCCCCGGCGAGGCCGCACTCAGTCCCATTTCTTGCACTAACGAGCTTCGCTCAACAGTGCAGGAAGAGATCATTTTTAAATGACACCCTTATCTCCAGGCCTTTCAGTGCCCCAATAAGGGGGTCATCGGGCCCCTTGCACCCCACCTCATAAGAGCAGGGTACCTCCAAACCCGATCCCCGACATGAGCAAGACGCCGCTTGGGCACCGCCAGTCTGGCAGTGCCAGGGTGGCACCAAGGTGGTACTGCCAGGGTGCTCAGGTGACAGGGTACCACCCTTCCAGGAGCCCGACCACCCAGTGGCCCCTGGGAGACCACCCAATTGCCTGGCCCACAATTGTAGAAAGCAGTGCTAACCAACACTCGCTCAG
This sequence comes from Scyliorhinus torazame, assembly GCF_047496885.1. Classification (NCBI taxonomy): domain Eukaryota; kingdom Metazoa; phylum Chordata; class Chondrichthyes; order Carcharhiniformes; family Scyliorhinidae; genus Scyliorhinus; species Scyliorhinus torazame. The sequence goes on along the minus strand of NC_092721.1, from coordinate 28,368,876 downwards.
GGTTAGATCCCGCACCTTGGTAACTCTGGCGCGTGCATATTCAAATGAGCCTTACTGCATACTTGAATATGCAAAGTTAGGGTGGGGTCTAGATCGCAACGTCTTGTGAGATCTCATTGGAACTCGTGAGGCATAGCGAGCCGGGTAAATCTCGCGAGAAGCCTTGGGTCGGGTGCGATGCAGCTGTTAGATCGCGCCCATGAGGACCCATCTATTAGCACCAGCAATGAACCCCACTCTGTGCATGACTTATTCTCCACAATCGGTGGAGACTTAAAAAAGTGACCACACACAATTCTTCTTTGGGAACCAATCTACTTGGCAAAATTGTTGTTTTCCATTTACAACACTAGGACTATTTCATCTTTATAACAATCCACGAAGGCAACAACCTCCATATTGAGCATGTCTTCAGAAAGGTTTCAGGCCAAGGAGCTAACTTATTATGCACAATGAATATTACATAAACAATTTAAAAAAATGAAACAACTGAACTTAAAATGATTGAAATTCAACGCTCAAACTCCAAATATTACAACAAAAGGCAAAATGAAAAGGAATATATTTTCCAAAATTGTCTGAAGCATTGGAATCTAATGAGCGTTCCCATGGAAACAGATGCTCTCTGGCGAAGAAGAATGTTCTCGGCAGTCTTATATACATTAAAAAAATCTCACAAGAAAATTCTCTTATGATTCAGGGAGATTTTGACATCTTATGTCTCAGACACTCAGAAGGCAAGTAAGTGATTTTTACTTTTATACCTTTTTTCAAATTGTGTGTGTCGGGGGGAAATTGAAGCGACATCACAGAAAAGCTGTGACCTGAGTGGCTGGTTGGGATTCTAACCTAAATTTAAAAAATATTTGAGTATTTGGGAACTAATTAAACATATCCTCTAAATTATAATTAAGTTATTATCTAAGCCAGAGATCGGAGAGTATTATAGTTAGCTATCGCATTTCTATTAGAAATCTAGTGCTAGGAAACAGATAGTTGACAGTAACTTTGCAATTTAAAAAAAAAAAAAAGTATTTAAAAAAAAAAAAGAGACAAATTTTAATTAATTGACGCAATGTCAGTTAGAGGGGTGCTGTGCTCTGACTGTGAGATGTGGCAGGTCCGGGAGGCTTCCAGCGTCCCGGGTGGCTTCATCTGCAGAAAGTGCACCCAACTGGAGCTCCTCACAGACCGCATGGTTCGGTTGGAGCAGCAATTGGATGCACTTAGGAGCATGCAGGTGGCGGAAAGCGTCATAGATCGCAGTTATGTAAATGTGGTCACACCCAAGGTGCAGGCAGAGAAATGGGTGACCACCAGAAAGGGCAGGCAGTCAGTGCAGGAATCCCCTGTGGTTGTCCCCCTCTCGAACAGATATACCCCTTTGGATACTGTCGGGGGGGATAGCCTATCAGGGGAAAACAGCAGCAGCCAGAGCAGTGGCACCACGGCTGGCTCTGATGTTCAGAAGGGAGAGTCAAAGCGCAGAAGAGTAATAGTAATAGGGGACTCTATAGTCAGGGGCACAGATAGGCGCTTCTGTGGACGTGAAAGAGACTCCAGGATGGTATGTTGCCTCCCTGGTGCCAGGGTCCAGGATGTCTCCGAACGGGTAGAGGGAATCCTGAAGGGGGAGGGCAAACAGGCAGAGGTCGTTGTACATATTGGTACTAACGACATAGGCAGGAAGGGGCATGAGGTCCTGCAGCAGGAGTTCAGGGAGCTAGGCAGAAAGTTAAAGGACAGGACCTCGAGGGTTGTAATCTCGGGATTACTCCCTGTGCCACGTGCCAGTGAGGCTAGAAATAGGAAGATAGAGCAGACAAACACGTGGCTAAACAGCTAGTGTAGGAGGGAGGGTTTCCGTTTTCTGGACCACTGGGAGCTCTTCCGGGGCAGGTGTGACCTGTATAAGATGGACGGGTTGCATCTAAACCGGAGAGGCATAAATATCCTGGCCGCGAGGTTTGCTAGTGTCACACGGGAGGGTTTAAACTAGTATGGCAGGGGGGTGGGTACGGGAGCAATAGGTCAGAAGGCGAGAGCATTGAGGGAGAACTAGGGAATAGGGACAGTGTGGCTCTGAGGCAGAGCAGACGGGGAAAAGTTGCTGAACACAGCGGGTCTGGTGGCCTGAAGTGCCTATGTTTTAATGCAAGGAGCATTACGGGTAAGGCAGATGAACTTAGAGCTTGGATTACTACTTGGAACTATGATGTTATTGCCATTACAGAGACCTGGTTGAGGGAAGGGCAGGATTGGCAGCTAAACGTTCCAGGATTTAGATGTTTCAGGCGGGATAGAGGGGGATGTAAAAGGGGAGGCGGAGTTGCGCTACTTGTTCGGGAGAATATCACAGCTATACTGCGAGAGGACACCTCAGAGGGCAGTGAGGCTATATGGGTAGAGATCAGGAATAAGAAGGGTGCAGTCACAATGTTGGGGGTATACTACAGGCCTCCCAACAGCCAGCGGGAGATAGAGGAGCAGATAGGTAGACAGATTTTGGAAAAGAGTAAAAACAACAGGGTTGTGGTGATGGGAGACTTCAACTTCCCCAATATTGACTGGGACTCACTTAGTGCCAGGGGCTTAGACGGGGCGGAGTTTGTAAGGAGCATCCAGGAGGGCTTCTTAAAACAATATGTAGACAGTCCAACTAGGGAAGGGGCGGTACTGGACCTGGTATTGGGGAATGAGCCCGGCCAGGTGGTAGATGTTTCAGTAGGGGAGCATTTCGGTAACAGTGACCACAATTCAGTAAGTTTTAAAGTACTGGTGGACAAGGATAAGAGTGGTCCGAGGATGAATGTGCTAAATTGGGGGAAGGCTAATTATGACAATATTAGGTGGGAACTGAAGAACATAGATTGGGGGCGGATGTTTGAGGGCAAATCAACATCTGACATGTGGAAGGCTTTCAAGTGTCAGTTGAAGGGAATACAGGACAGGCATGTTCCTGTGAGGAAGAAAGATAAATACGGCAATTTTCGGGAACCTTGGATGACGAGTGATATTGTAGGCCTCGTCAAAAAGAAAAAGGAGGCATTTGTCAGGGCTAAAAGGCTGGGAACAGACGAAGCCTGTGTGGCATATAAGGAAAGTAGGAAGGAACTTAAGCAAGGAGTCAGGAGGGCTAGAAGGGGTCATGAAAAGTCATTGGCAAATAGGGTTAAGGAAAATCCCAAGGCTTTTTACACATACATAAAAAGCAAGAGGGTAGCCAGGGAAAGGGTTGGCCCACTGAAGGATAGGCAAGGGAATCTATGTGTGGAGCCAGAGGAAATGGGCGAGGTACTAAATGAATACTTTGCATCAGTATTCACCAAAGAGAAGGAATTGGTAGATGTTGAGTCTGGAGAAGGGGGTGTAGATAGCCTGGGTCACATTGTGATCCAAAAAGACGAGGTGTTGGGTGTCTTAAAAAATATTAAGGTAGATAAGTCCCCAGGGCCTGATGGGATCTACCCCAGAATACTGAAGGAGGCTGGAGAGGAAATTGCTGAGGCCTTGACAGAAATCTTTGGATCCTCGCTGTCTTCAGGGGATGTCCCGGAGGACTGGAGAATAGCCAATGTTGTTCCTCTGTTTAAGAAGGGTAGCAAGGATAATCCCGGGAACTACAGGCCGGTGAGCCTTACTTCAGTGGTAGGGAAATTACTGGAGAGAATTCTTCGAGACAGGATCTACTCCCATTTGGAAGCAAATGGACGTATTAGTGAGAGGCAGCACGGTTTTGTGAAGGGGAGGTCGTGTCTCACTAACTTGATAGAGTTTTTCGAGGAGGTCACTAAGATGATTGATGCAGGTAGGGCAGTGGATGTTGTCTACATGGACTTCAGTAAGGCCTTTGACAAGGTCCCTCATGGTAGACTAGTACAAAAGGTGAAGTCACACGGGATCAGGGGTGAGCTGGCAAGGTGGATTCAGAACTGGCTAGGCCATAGAAGGCAGAGGGTAGCAATGGAGGGATGCTTTTCTAATTGGAGGGCTGTGACCAGTGGTGTTCCACAGGGATCAGTGCTGGGACCTTTGCTGTTTGTAGTATATATAAATGATTTGGAGGAAAATGTAACTGGTCTGATTAGTAAGTTTGCAGACGACACAAAGGTTGGTGGAATTGCGGATAGCGATGAGGACTGTCTGAGGATACAGCAGGATTTAGATTGTCTGGAGACTTGGGCGGAGAGATGGCAGATGGAGTTTAATCCGGACAAATGTGAGGTAATGCATTTTGGAAGGGCTAATGCAGGTAGGGAATATACAGTAAATGGTAGAACCCTCAAGAGTATTGAAAGTCAAAGAGATCTAGGAGTACAGGTCCACAGGTCATTGAAAGGGGCAACACAGGTGGAGAAGGTAGTCAAGAAGGCATACGGCATGCTTGCCTTCATTGGACGGGGCATTGAGTATAAGAATTGGCAAGTCATGTTGCAGCTGTATAGGACCTTAGTTAGGCCACACTTGGAGTATAGTGTTCAATTCTGGTCGCCACACTACCAGAAGGATGTGGAGGCTTTAGAGAGGGTGCAGAAGAGATTTACCAGAATGTTGCCTGGTATGGAGGGCATAAGCTATGAGGAGCGATTGAATAAACTCGGTTTGTTCTCTCTGGAACGAAGGAGGTTGAGGGGCGACCTGATAGAGGTCTACAAAATTATGAGGGGCATAGACAGAGTGGATAGTCAGAGGCTTTTCCCCAGGGTAGAGGGGTCAATTACTAGGGGGCATAGGTTTAAGGTGAGAGGGGCAAGGTTTAGAGTAGATGTACGAGGCAAGTTTTTTACGCAGAGGGTAGTGGGTGCCTGGAACTCGCTACCGGAGGAGGTAGTGGAAGCAGGGACGATAGGGACATTTAAGGGGCATCTTGACAAATATATGAATAGGATGGGAATAGAAGGATACGGACCCAGGAAGTGTAGAAGATTGTAGTTTAGTCGGGCAGTATGGTCGGCGCGGGCTTGGAGGGCCGAAGGGCCTGTTCCTGTGCTGTACATTTCTTTGTTCTTTGTTCTTTGTTCTTTATCACATTTGATATTTGCATTGGGTAGAGACTGCGAGGCAGAACAACAACTGCATAATTGCCACTGGCAATAGCTAAGAAATGAATGTATGGAAGGCAGTGTATTTAATAATGCTGGGGCATCCGTAGAAATGAATGTAGAATAATTTGGGTTTTAAAAAAAGCTACGTTGCAGCAGATGGCTTTTCTAATTGAAGTTTGTTTTTGCAAACTTGAAAGGAACACAGGGCCATCAGGCCGAACAGATTCTTGTGCCAGTTTCATCGTGGCATCAAACCCAAGTATCAAAATTAATTAGAGCGGGATTTTCCAGCCCCCGCCCAATGCGTATTTTCGGCCGGCAGACGTAGCCTGCCATTGGCCGCTGGTGGCATACGTCAATGTCTACAGGGTTTTGCATACCCCGCACCCTCCGGCACTGGGGAATCTACCTCGTTGCGTGGGGGGGGGGGGGGGAATGGGGCCGGTCACCATTGGCGAGACTGGAAGATCCCGGCAGAGGTAAGAGCTGGTCATTTTCAGCCTTAATTTCATCAAGCTTTATGTCAATCCATAGACATTTTCTGACCAGATCGGACAAAAAGTTTTCTTCTGAAGACAGTGGTCCTGAGGTCTTCCTCACTGGAGTAAAAATAATGGTGAGGCTATCAGCACTCACTGTTACTCAAGTGTAACTGCGAATTATGGCGATTGCATATGGGCAGTTAGTTCTGAAATCAGGAAGCTACTGACTAGTTTTCTCCAATTCTCCAGAGGTTTGGCTGTCCCAGAGTCTCAGTGGAAACATGGGCAATGTTTCCAGATGAAAGGACATGAAGTTGCAGTACTTATAGTAAACTTGCATCAACAGTTAGGACCTGTCAATTTGAGTCCAAGTGCCCTTTATGGCAGCATGGTAAGTCTTAATTATCACCAGACAATCTCTCTGGTGCTGCACCCTCCCCTCCTGGCCTCACCCCATTGTGACATGGAACTATATTGATCTGTACGTCCTTGGAATGGCAATCAGTGGTGGATTGTTGCTCCGCACTGATTTACCCGCGCTTAAATTCTAAAGTACCTGTCTCGCCTTACCTTCCTGACTCAGGCCAGGTGAAACACAAGAAGCGAAACGAACTGTCGAGTCCAGCCGCAAAGTGCAAAAAGAGCAGAGCGAAGGGGGACATTCCCCCTTTTTACAGCACAGCCGCCACAAAGCTGATGAGTTTAAAGGTCCCATTGAAAGGGAGAGAGTAAGTTTTTAAGGTACGTGAATGGGATGTGCGGATGGGGCATTGATGGGGTGGTTGGTTGGACATGGGGGGGATATATATATCAGTAGGTACGGAAATCAGACACGGGTGGGGTAATTGGACATCGCAGGGGTGTGTGAGTTTCGGATGTCGGGAGAGTGGAGAGTTGGTTATCGGGGTTCTGACATTGGATAAGTGGAAAGGTCGTACATCAGGGAGGTGGGGGTTCAGATATAAGGGGGTTAGTCAGATGTCAGGTGGGGTCTGACATTGGCTGGCAGTATGGGTCAGAGGTGTGGGGCTGTGGTAGTCAACCACTGTTGTATTATATTGTATATATGGGTATTACGGTAAGGCCCCTGCACTACGGTACGGGGGTAGATCCCTGCCTGCTGGCTCCACCCAGTAGGTGGAGTATAAATGTGTGTGCTCTCCGAACAGCAGCCATTTTGTAAGCTGCTGTAGGAGGCCACACATCTCTGTGTAATAAAGCCTCGATTACATTTTACTCTCGTCTCGTCGTAATTGATAGTGCATCAATTTATTACACAGAGATTTTTCAGAGATGGACCTCCGCATCGAGCCGGATCGCCTGCAGCTGCATCCTCAAGCAGACAACGCCAAAAAGGACTTCGCACATTGGCTAGCTTGCTTTGAAGCGTACATCGGGACTGCGCCAGACCCAATCTCAGAAGCACAGAAGCTCCAGATTCTGTACACGCGGCTGAGCTCCAACGTTTTTCCCCTCGTTCAGGATGCGCCGACCTATGCAGAGGCCATGGCGCTACTGAAGGAGAATTACACTCAGCAGACCAACAAGGCCTATGCCAGGCACCTCCTATCCACGCGACACCAACTTCCCGGTGAGTCTGTGGAAGATTCCTGGAGTGCCCTGCTCGCCCTGGTGAGAGACTGTGGCTGCTAGGCCATTTTGGCCACTGAACATTCGAACCTGCTAATGAGAGACGCGTTCGTTACGGGCATAGGGTCTGACTACATCCGCCAGCGCCTCTTAGAAGGGGCCACGCTTGACCTCGCGGCGACCAAGAAACTAGCGCTATCGCTCACGGTTGCGTCACGCAATGTACAGGCTTAGGCCCCCAACCGCACAGCCCACACCCCCGTGCATCGTGGACCCCGCCACCGGCCACCCCATCATGGACCCCATCAGCGACCGCCCTCAGCCAACCCCACGCCTGCGCCGCACGGCAGCCAACCAACCCCGGGGGACCCGAGTGCAATTTCTGCGGACAGACAAAACACCCCCGGCAGTGCTACCCGGCACGGAGCGCGCTCTGCAAGGCCGGTGGCAAGAAGGGACATTTCGCTGCAGTGTGCCAGGCCTGCTCAATCGCCGCTATTGTCCCGGCACCCCCCACGTGCGGCCTGTGGGCGCCGCCATCTTGCTTGCCTCAGAAACAATGGGCACCGCCATCTTGCCTGCCCCAGGACACGTGCGGCCCGAGGGCGCCGCCAACTTGCCTGCCCCAGGACACGTGCGGCCCGAGGGCGCCGCCAACTTGCCTGCCCCAGGACACGTGCGGCCCGTGAGCACCGCCATCTTACCCGCCTCAGGACCACTGCCCGTTGGGCACCTCATCGGGTCACTCATCGCCTGCAACCACCGACGACCAGCCGCGTCTCGCCTCGGTCACGATCGACTAGTCTCGACCGCACAACTTCGTGACAGCTTCGACAAAGATGAAGGTCGACGGCACAAGATATCCTGCCTTCTGGACTCCGGGAGCACTGAGAGCTTCATCCACCCCGATACGGTAAGGCGCGGTACACCCCGCTAACCAAAGAATCTCCCTGGCCTCCGGATCCCACTCCATGGCGATCCGGGGGTACTGCATCGCCACCCTCACTGTCCAGGGCGTAGAGTTCAGCGGCTTCGGCTCTACGTCCTCCCCAACCTCTGCGCTGCCTTGCTACTCGGCCTGGACTTCCAGTGCAACCTCCAGAGCCTAACCCAGAAATTCGGCGGGCCCCTACCACCCCTTAATGTTTGCGGCCTCGCGACCCTTAAAGTTGACCCACCTTCCCTGTTTGCAGACCTCACGCCGGATTGCAAACCCGTCGCCACCACGGTACAGCGCCCAGGACAGGACCTTCATCAGGTCTGAGGTCCAGCGGCTGCTGCGGGAAGGTATCATCGAGGCCAGCAACAGCCCGTGGAGAGCTCATGTGGTAGTGGGGAAAACTGGGGAGAAAAACAGGATGGCCGTTGACTACAGTCAGACCATCAATCGGTACACGCAGCTTGACGCGTACCCCCTCCCACGCATATCTGATAATGTCAATCAGATTGCACAGTACCGGGTCTTCTCGACAGTGGACCTGAAATCTGCCTATCACCAGCTCCCCATCCGTAAAGCGGACCGCCCATACACCGCGTTTGAAACAGACGGCTGCCTTTACCATTTCCTTAAGGTTCCCTTCGGCGTCACCAATGGGTCTCGGTCTTCCAACGCTAGATGGACCGAATGGTTGACCGTGTCCTGGGGCAGGCAAGTTGGCGGCGCCCTCGGGCCGCACGTGTCCTGGGGCAGGCAAGATGGCGGTGCCCATTGTTTCTGAGGCAAGCAAGATGGCGGCGAACCACTTTCCCGTACCTGGTTAACGTCACCATCTGCGGCCATGACCAGCAGGACCACGACGCTAACCTTTCCAAATTTCTCCACACCGCCACACTACTTAACCTAACTTACAACAAGGAGAAGTGTGTGTTCAGCACAAACCGATTAGCCATCCACGGCTATGTGGTTCAGAACGGAGTTCTAGGGCCCGACCCCGATCGCATGTGCCCTGTCATGGAACTCCCCCTTCCTCACTGCCCCAAGGCCCTCAAATGATGCCTGGGGTACTTTTCATATTATGCCCAGTGGGTCCCAAACTATGCGGACAAGGCCCGCCCACTCATTCAATCCACTACTTTCCCACTGACGGCCGAGGCTCACCAGGCCTTCAACCGTATCAAGGCCGACATCGACTCGGCTGCGATGCACGCGGTCGACGAGACGCTCCCCTTCCAAGTCGAGAGCGATGCATCCGACGTCGCTCTGGCCGCCACCCTCAACCAGGCAGGCAGGCCCGTGGCATTCTTTTCCTGCACCCTCCATGCCTCCGAAATTCAGCACTCCTCCGTCGAAAAGGAGGCCCAAGCCATCGTTGAAGCTGTGCGACACTGGAGGCATTACCTGGCCGGCAGGAGATTCACTCTCCTCACTCACCAACGGTCCGTTGCCTTCATGTTCAATAACACAGCGGGGTAAGATCAAAAATGATAAAATCTTGAGGTGGAGGATCGAGCTCTCCACCTACAATTACGAGACTTTGTATCGTCCCGGTCGGCTCAACGAGCCCCCCGATGCCCTGTCCCGAGGTACATGTGCCAGTGCATAAGTGGACCGACACCGGAGCCTGCACGACGATCACTGTCACCCGGGAGTCAACCGCTTTTACCACTTCATTAAGGCCCGCAATCTGCCCTACTCCATCGAGGAAGTCAGGGCTATCATCAGAGACTGCCAGGTCTGCGCGGAGTGTAAACCGCACTTCTACTGACTGGACCGTGCGCACCTGGTGAAGGCCTCCCGCCCCTTTGAATGCCTCAGCATGGATTTCAAAGGGTCCCTCCCCTCCACCGACCGCAACATGTATTTTCTTAATGTGGTCAATGAATGTTGCTGATTCCCCTTCGCCGTCCCATGCCCCAATATGACGTCTGCCACCATCATCAAAGCCCTCAACACCATCTTCGCTCTGTTCGGTTTCCCCGCCTACGTCCACAGTGACCGGGGATCCTCATTTATGAGCGATGAGCTGCGCCAGTACCTGCTCAACAGGGGCATTACCTCGAGCAGGACGATCAGCTACAATCCCAGGGGAAACGGGCAGGTGGAGCGGGAGAATGGGACGGTCTGGAGGGCTGTCCAGCTGGCCCTACGGTCCAGACATCTCCCAGCATCCCGTTGGCAGGAGGTCCTCCCTGACGCACTTCACTCAATTTGGTCGCTCCTGTGCACCGCGACTAATGAAAACCCCCATGAACGTCTCTTTGCCTTCCCCAGGATGTCCACCTCCGGGTTTCGCTCCCAACGTGGCTGGCAGCTCCAGAACGCATTCTGCTCCGCAAGCACTTGCGGCCCCACAAGGCAGACCCGTTGGTTGAGAGAGTACAGCTACTCCATGCAAACCCGCAGTACGCCTACGTAGCATACCCCGATGACCGCCAAGATACAGTCTCCCTCAGGTATCTGGCACCAGCTGGGTCCCCACACACACCCCCCTCCGACCCGGCACCACCCTCCCTCCCCCCAGCGCACCACACTCCAGGACAATCCATCCTCCACTTGCTCCCACCCGGGGATGAAGAGGATTTTGACATGCTCCCAGAGTCACCGAAGACCAAGCCGACACCCGAGTTGCCATCAGCACTGCGGCGCTCTCAACGAAAGATCAAGGCCCCCGATCATGTAAATTTGTAACCTTCCCTGTAATTTTAAAACCAATCTGTATGTATATAGTTTTCCACCCCCCCCCCCCCCCCCCCCCACCGGACTCAATTTTAACAGGGGGTGAATGTGGTAGTCACCACTGTTGTATTATATTGTATATATGGGCATTACGTTAAGGCCACTGTACTACAGGTACGGGGGTAGATCCATGTCTGCTAGCTCCGCCCAGTAGGTGGAGTATAAATGTGTGTGCTCTCCGAACAGCAGCCATTTCGTAAGCTGCTGTAGGAGGACACACATCTCTGTGAAATAAAGCCTAGATTACATTCTACTCTCGTCTCGTCGTAATTGATTGCATTAAGGCCAGGTCGATCCAGAGGCCGAGTTGGATCAGGGGCTGGGGTTGGATCGAAGGTGGAGGAGGGGGGTGGGGGGGGGGGGGTCGTCCATTCATGTTAGGGGATTATTGGGCCCACATGGGGTCAGGCCCAGTCAAGTCAGGGGATGGGGAAGGGGCATCCCAAGCGGGTGGGAAATACCCTAGGGGTGGGGTGTTTATTTGAGGGGAAGGTGTCCCACGTGGGGCTCAGCCTTGGTGTTTAAGTTACTCTGAAGGTAGAAGTGCTTTTTATTCCTTCTAACTCTTTCAGAGTCGCTATGAGGGTAAAACTGTCAGAACCGTCTGTAGTTCGCAATTTAAATTGCTTTGTCAGGTGGTCCCCACTGCAGCCCAATTGTCCAAGGGAAGTTTGTGCTTCTTGACAATTGCTGACAATTTCCAAGAAAGATTCCCCACTGCATCTTTGGGGCACCCCCCAAATCAGAGCTGTGGAGCCAGCAAGTTTTGAGCCAGTGGTGTTTCCTCACTGTTAGAAAATACTGGAACTCTCTTCCTAATAGCTCTGTGGATGTTCCTCTGTTGCATGGACTGCAAAAGCTTAAGAATACGGCTTACCGCTACCTTATCAAGGGCAATTAGATATGAATGTTAGCCTTGTCCACCATGCCCTCATCTCATGAACAAGTTTGAGAGAAAGCCTTTCCAATTGGAAATCTCATTCCTTCATATTTTAATATGCACTGGAGATTTTAAATGTAATAAAAATTCTTTCTAACAGCGTTTTCTTTCCCTTTCATCTCTCTTAATCCCATGGCCAGAATTGGGTACCTCGGATATTCCCATGGAAAGTCAATGAACTTCTGGCTGCCGCTTCAAATTTTCCATCCTGCCCTCAACATCCCGTCATGAGCGAGGTGTGAAAACCCCGGCCAGAGGTTCTTTCCCTCACTTTATTTTTCATTCTGCCCATGATTTGACACCATGATCCCCGCTTTCCTTGTTCAGACTCTCTGCCTCGGCAAGGATGTATACAATTCACGCAAATTCCTGATCCCCTGGAATGAATGCCGCATTGAAACAGGTTTCTTTTTTAAAAAATGATGGTATCCAATTGAATTAAGGGGCAATTTTAGCGTGGCCAATCCACCTAGCATGCACTTCTTTTTGGGTTGTGGGGGCGCAACCCACACAAACACGGGGAGAATGTGCAAACTCCAAACGGACAGTGACCTAGAGCTGAGATCGAACCTGGGACCCCGGTGTCGTGAGGCAGCAGTGCTAACCCACTGTGCCACCGTGCTGCACTGAAACAGATTTCTGATCACTGAAAGACCTGGTGCAGAAGCCCCACAACAAGTCTGTGGAAAAGGATAAAAGTGTTGACTGTGAAAGCCAGCAATGCATCCCCCAGTGCAGGTTGAAGCTGTACCATTTGAGGCACTATCCTTTTGCTGATATATTAAGCCAATGCATTAATCATATAGAGTAGGCAGCAAACTTGCTATCTGGGCCAATATCACAATACTAATCTACTTCCCCCAAGGCGAAAATGAAAACGAGAAGTTTCAAAATTTGAAATCAAACAATATAAGCAGTATGGGCTGCAACATCCAATTCAACACCTTCCAATCTCAAGTTAATATTGATACAAGAACTGCATCATACTGTTGATTGACAGCAAGGCACTAATATCAAAATATTAAAGAAATAGATCTATAGTGATGAGAACAGTTACTCTTTTTCATTAAATTCTAGTCTATTGCCAGAACACAAACTCTCTTTCTGGAATTGGTCAGTCCTTCAAAATGATTATTCCACGTGACTTCTCAAAGTGGTTTTAAAGGTATTTTGATCACTGAGTGACCTGAAGGAAGCTATAATTAGTCCCATGTCAAATATGGGTGTTTTGTTCTTTTTCTCCAGTTCTTTTTCTCACATCAATTTAGATTACTTCTCCGAAGCATTCATTCCTCAAATGATAAACTTGGAGAGGCAAATCAAGTTTCTGCCTACATGACTATACTTTGAATTGAAAATGCGGTGCACCAATTTAAACATTCACTCCCTCTGCAACAGGTGCACAGTGGCAGCAGCGTTTGCCATCTTGGGTTTGGGATTTTGTTTATTGTCACGTGTACCGAGGTACAGTGAAAAGTATTTTTCTGCGAGCAGCTCAACAGATCATTAAGGGCATGAAAAGAAAAGGAAATAAAAGAAAATGCATAATAGGGCAACACAAGGTACACAATGTAACTACATAACACCGGCATCGGGTGAAGCATACAGGGTGTTGTGTTAATGAGGTCAGTCCATAAGAGGGTCATTTAGGAGTCTGGTAACAACGGGGAAAAAGTTGTTTTGAAGTCTGTTCGTGCATGTTCTCAGACTTTTGTATCTCCTTCCTGATGGAAGAAGTTGGAAGAGTGAGTAAGCCGGTTGGAAGGGGTCTTTGATTATGCTGTCCACTTTCCCCAGGCAGCGGGAGGTGTAGATGGAGTCAATGTATGGGAGGCAGGTTAGTGTGATGGGCTGGGCTGTGTTCACAACTCTCTGAAGTTTCTTGCGGTCTTGGGCCGAGCAGTTGCCATACCAGGCTGTGATGCAGCCAGATAGGATGCTTTCTATGGTGCACCTGTAAAAGTTGGTAAGAGTTCATGTGGACATGCCGAATTTCCTTAGTTTCCTGAGGAAGTTTAAGCGCTGTTGTGCTTTCTTGGTGGTAGTGCGAAGTGGGTGGACCAGGACAGATGTTTGGAGATGTGTACCCCTAGGAATCTGTAAGATGTATGGCAGTAACTCACCAATGTTTCTTCAACAATTTTGAGACCCGCGACCACTACAAGCTAGAGGGACAAGGGCAGTAAACGCATGGAAACGGCAGCACCTGAAAGTTCCCCTCCAAGTCACTTATCATCCTGACTTGGGAATATATTGGCAGTCCTTCACTGTCGCTTGATCAAAATCCTGAATCTCCCTTCCTAGCTGCATTGTCCAGATGGACTGCTGCGGCTCAAGAAGATTGATACCGGAGTTGAGATGATTGGCTTATGAGTAGTTGGGACCATACTCAATGGAATTTAGAAGAATGAGGGGCGATCTTATCGAAACATATAAATTTATGAAAGGAATAGATAAGATATAAGCAGGGAGGTTGTTTCCACATGCGGGTGAAACTAGAATGAGGGGGCATCACCTCAAAATAAAGGGGGAACAGATTTGGACTGAGTTGAGGAGGAACTTCTTCACCCAAAGGGTTGTGAATCTGTGGAATTCCCTGCCCAGTGAAGCAGTTGAAGCTACCTCGTTGAATGTTTTTAAGGCACAGATCGATAGATTTTTGAACAGTAAAGGAATTAATTATGGTAAGTGGAGCTGAGCCCACAAAAAGATCAGCCATGATACCATTAAATGACAGAGTAGGCTCGAGGGGCCAGGTGGCCTACTCCTGCTCCTAGTTTGTGTTCTTGAGAACATCCTCACCTTCTCAACGGCAATTAGTGATGGGCAACAAATGTTGACCTCGGAGCAATGCACACATCCCATGAAATTATTTTTAAAAATAGCCGACAAAATGCAGAACTGGATGGGATAACTCAGCTTTTTACCATTGCTTGGGCTTTTCTCAAAAGGACCATTTCAGATGGAAAACTCACCATTTGCATTTTGGTTGAATCTGCCACTGCCTCACCTCGTAACATAGATCTGAACTTGGTATTCTGGCAAGATGTTATTAAAAGGACTTCTAGAACTAAGAATACATGAAGGAAATGTACATTTTCCCAACCTTAGATTGAATGTTCTTGACCTATTGATTGATCCATCAACAATCAAATCATTGATCTATTTCACAGCCCGTGTAGCATTGAAATAATGAAGTTAATGTGCTTGGGAAACAACTGGGCTCGATTTGAGGGGGAACATGGACCAGTCAATATTGTTTGCTGGGAGGAATTGCTGTGAACAAAGTATTGATTCAGGTGTTTTCAGTACCATAAGTGTAAATTTCCTATCATCATAAGTAAATACATCATGTACATTTTTAGAACAAGGGACAGGATTTTATGGCCCCTCCCGCCCTGCAGGATATTATGGTTCCGTCAAACTGAATGAAGATTTAGTTGACTTGCCTCATCCTGTGGCACAGCTGTAAAATCTTGCCCAAGATTTTAATGAGTTGTGCTAAAAATTCTCAATCAGTTTGTATCTTGTACAATTAGGTGCAGCCCTTCTTTTCCCATTCAAAGCTGTTTACATGCATTAGCTCCAGTGTCCCTACATATTCTTTGATTTTTTTTTTCTCTGCTTGTTTTCCCGAAAAGTATAGAAAGTTGTATTGTTCAGATGAACTGAATGAATGTTTAAGCGTACCCATCAAGGGTCCTGAAGGCCCCAGCTCCTCTTTCACCTTGAAATGTCTGAGATTGTTGGTGTGTGTAACATTAACAAATACATTAGTCTTCAAATAGCTCCCAATGCTAATGTTCTTTAAAATCACTTGGAAACTTTTGATACCATTTGGAAATGGAGTACAGCACACAGTTGGGTGAAAGACCAGGTTAGTTCTAAGCACATCTAGCCCTAGCATATATCATGCCAGAAGACCTGGTAAAGGATTACATTGGAAGCAAGCTCATCAATTAGGATGATTCTTGTTAATCTAGATTCCCTGCGCAATGAAGTAAGACAGTTCAGATCAAACGACCCAAGCATTTCAGACTGTTGCACTTCAGAAGACGCACAACAGGTTGGGATGATAATCATCTATTTTCCTCCCACCAGAAAACTGAAGCACTACTGGTCCCTGTTTTACCAGCTGGGAATGGATGGAATTAGCAACAACATACAATTTCTGCCATATCACCTCAGACCCTCATTTCCCCCAGTCTAATGGAAAGGTTGAAAAATATGTTCATATTATCAAACAATTATTAAGTAAGGCTAGAGACTCACAATCTGACTTCTACTTAGCTTTGTTATCTTCCCGATCATCACCTTTGACCTCAGGATTATCACTGGCACAAATGTTGTTTCATAGAAACATTAGGACAACATTACCTCAAGTGCATATTACTGATCAAGGTCGACATGATGTTGTACAAAAACTTCATCAGCAATGTCAAAAACAGAGACAGTACTATGATCAACAAGCCAAGAATCTTAAACCTCTTGAAGCAGATGATACTGTTCGCATCAGACTTCCTGATGAAGGTTGGTCAGACACTGCTCAATTCTCAGACATGTCTCACCTAGATCATATCTGATAAAAACATCAGATGATGTACTCATCAGATGAAATCGGCGTGATCTTCTACCAGTTAAGGTTCATGCACCAGTTTTTCCTTATCTTGATTTACATTAATTCGTATCAAGATATGTTCAACAAAAACATTGTATTCTACCAGAGAACAAGAACATAAAAACTTCTACCTCACCGTTAAAATTGAGATCTACTAGAAGTAGACGCAAACTGCATAGACTCAATCTATGAACTTGAAAGTGATTCAAGTATTTGCTGTACAATGCATTTCTAATGTAAACCACTCCATTTTTAATGTACAATTTTCTTTTGTGTACACAAGAAAAATGTTTAAGAAAGGGGGATGTAGTGATCTCTGTATGTAGTAATACATGATCAAGTAATGTTAGCAAGTACAGGCAAATGATCACTAGATGGCCACACTACCAAAACCTATAAAAAGTTTTTCCCGCTCTTTCCGAGACGAGAGTGTGTTAGGAGTGTGGAGAGTACAGAAGGGAAATAGCTAGAGAGAGGAAGTTAACAGATCTTAGTACATAGTATTATCTTATTTAATAGTTGAATCTATAGTTATTTGTTTGTTTACTAGTTCAGTATTGAATTAAAAAGAACTCAATAGTTTATTTCCTATTACTCATTAAATTATTTTGTCATCTCCTGGAAGACTACGTCTATACTTCAACAACTCGACAAAAAGAGTAATATATATATTACAAAATAGTAATATAACGGTGTTAATATCGCCCGGGTGAAACATGTAAAGGCAATTTGAGTGGGCAGCAGAGAACTGCAGCAACAGCACCCTTCCTATTTTCCTTCCATTGATAGTAATGAAAAAATAACATTTGTCCAATTCAGTGGGTCCTTTTCTTTTTTAAATACACTGTTTTTGTCCTCCTAGTCATTCTGGGGAACGCTTCCTGTTTCAACCATGCAGGGTGCTCATCAAGCAATCCTATCAGTATCCAGAGTGATCTGATATGCCATCCATTTTCTGGTTGCACCCAAAACTTACACTGGAGCCATAGGGTGCGATTCACCCAAATAGGTACAAAGTCCAATGACGAGCGTGTTTAGTCACATATTCCTCGGCATTCGCAGTGCGGTCAAGGCCGCGCATAGCCCCGTTTTGTGCCATGGGGACCTCCCAATGGCGTCCCGATCTCTGAAGCCCCCAAAGTGAACCCCAACCTTCCCACCTCCCCCCAAGTTGGAAGACACCATGGGAGGGCCCCTGACCCAAACGCGCTTGAGCAGAAAATCCTAGTGTGGCACCGCCAAACTGGCACCCCGGCAGTGCCCATGCCAGCTAGCAATGCCAGCTGGACAACTTGACAGTGCCAGGGCACCATCCTGCTCAAAGGGCATGCAGCCAGGGGACCTCTAATGCCCTGGGAGACACCCAAATTCCGTCTGATCCCTGTTTGCGGGGACCAGAGTGGAACGGCGCTTGCCCAAGGTCATCGATGCAAAGGGGATGAATCCCAAAGCCCCAGATTCCTTGTGAATCGGCACATTCGAGTGATAACGTGAGATGTTGCGAGGCTGGTAGGTCCCCGGAACGGGGTCACTCGGCTTTTATCCACCATTCTGCGCCATGGCGAGCTGCTTATCTAGCGCAGCGTGGTGTTATGGGCGCGGCGTTTTCAGAACTCCAAAATGTATCATGGAGTTCAACCAACCTCTCCCTTTAATGGATTTGTTGCTTTTCCTAGCACACGGCTTTTCCCTAGGTGTGATATTACAATTATGGATACGTGGGTTTTTAAACACAAAACACTGTTTATTCCATGAACTCAACTTAACATCTTAAATAAACATTGGATCTCTTAACACCCCTTACTTCAAAGATAACTCAGAAAATATTACAACAGTAAATCATTCCTTAAAATGTTCCTTCAAACTTCCAAGAGACTTAACACCTTTAAACAAAATCACATCAGGTTAAAGGCTTCACTATTATAAGTTTAAATCACCTAAATGATCCAGTGATGGTCTTTTATGGCAGACATCACAGCTCACTGCAAACCCAGACACACACAAGCTGTTTTTAAAACTTGCAGCTCTCTGGAAACACACAGACACACACAAGCTGTTTTTAAAACTGCAAAACTAAACTGCAAAATGGCTGACCTGACCTCAGCTCCACCCACTCTCTGACATCACTGTTTTCTTAAAGGTACATTGCTCAAACATCCATGTCTTAAAGGTACCCTCACATGACAGTGGCCATTGGATAATGCCCAGAATGAATAATAGCTTGAAATGGTTTTGTAATCCAGTTTAACATCATGTTCCCTCCATCAATAATTCAAATAACTTCTGCCTCTTCGTTGGCAATTTCTTGGGTTGACCTTATTGCATTAAAGCTATTATCAGGATGTGCAGATATCAAGGCGCACAGAAAGTACATTTTAGGAACTGCTTTCCATTGTTTGAAACATTCTGATTCCTTCTTTGAGCTACTGGTTAATAATCTGTGATCATTAAAAGGCCTATTCTAATGGCAAACTCCTTGGGAAGGCAGGAATATTCAGCCAATTCTCAATTTGAACCAAAGACTATCTTTGATTTGAATCTACCACTCAGGTCCTCAAATGCTTTTCATCTTACAATGACTCTCTTAGAATTGTTTGTTTAAATAGCTCGGAGGAAAGAATAGGCACATATCTTACACTGCAGGTCTCACCACATATTCATCTTATCAATCTATTTGGAAAATCCATATGACTGGCCATCGACTTTTGGTTGAGAATCTTTTTTCCTGAATCTTACAATAGAACTAGTGTTGATTTTGAAAGAGGAAATCAGAAAGATTCTTTGCATACTTCTGAAACACGAAAACTGTTAAAGAACAAATATCATTCTTTGTGGATTAGATGAGTGAGATAATGGAGGAGAGTGCTGAATTTTCAATGGGGGAAGGGCATAAAATGGGAAACCCCATTGGCCGGCTGCAGGGTCCCACTGGAGGCGGGGGTGAGCAGCACCGGAAATCGAGGCTGGCGGAACGAAGAATCCCGCTCCTGATGTCTTGACGTCACACAGGTGCAGAGGAGAGGTCCAACACCCGGCTCGGGTCAAACTATTTAGCAGGTTTCTGAAGAAACCCTTCTGGTGCCCAGATTGATCCAGCGATCATTCTGCCACAGAGAATATCTCGCATTCAGTTGTAGTCCTGTATCTGTTGCACAAACCAGCACTGTGAAGGGGAAGGTGCTGAACCTTCGTTGATTGCATTGCCTCCAATGATGAAGGTGTGGAGGTTCTAGCTGACCAGGTGATGCAAGGTGAAAGGCTCATTAAACCACAGGCAAGCACGATGGGCCAACTGGCCTCCTTCTGCGCCACAGCAATTCTGTGAAATTGTGCATGTGCAAAGGAATCTCAGGATCTGTAATACACAACCTTCCACACTGCCCCATGTGCTCTTTTAAATAGACTCCAATCAAGCTTTACCATTGAGCAATTCTGCTGTCACCTCCTTCACTCAGGTGCACAGCGCACAGCGGTAAGGCTGTGAGCTGAATGGACATCCCTTCGTCCACTGCCTCAAGCCCATTGGGGGATTGTAGATCAGAGCTTACAGGGCACAATGAATTCGAATGCAAGCAACAACAGCAAGACATTCATCAAGGTGCTTAACATAAACAGACTAAACAACTAATCATCCCAGTGCAGCTATGGGATATTCTGAGCTCTCCTACGAGTGTTCCTACCAGCCCTGCAACTAAAGTGAAAGGCCACTGATCATGCTGTCCTGTGATGACATTGGTGGTCATCCTCTGGCTGCTTGAGGCCTGAAGTTCCACAACATATGGACGGGCTCCTCTTAGGTGCAGGACCCTTAACTGACATTGTGACTTTTTGAGGTATTGGTGCCACTGGCAGAGGGGCGGAGGTGTTACTGTCCGCACCAGGAGGTCCCTGAGTGTATCCTCCATAAATAGAAGACAGTCGCTCCTCCCCTCTTGCAATGAACACATATACCTCCCCGCTGACCTGAGAAGAATAAAGACCTGCTGGAGACACGAGATGCCGCGTCCTCCTCTTGTCTTGCCCCTGCAGCACTGATCTCAGAGGCAAGGTGATGGCGATGGCCTGCAACTCTGTACTCATCTCTATTAACCACTGAATTATCTGCTGGATTTGGTTCTCCACATGGGTCATTAAATCGCTCATTGGAGGAAGTCTAGCCAACATTTGACTTCTCCATCATCAAAGCATGAGGGACATAGCCTCTGGCTTTCTGTCCAATGTTCCCTTCCCTCTCACTGCAGTTGTACTAGTTGGCATGTCACAGCCAAATCTAAAGGCACATTATCAATCTGGGGCTCAGCATGGGCCTGGCCTCGCACAGGCCTCTGACTGTCAGTGCTCTCACCACAGCCTCTGGCAGATGTTCGGGTGAGTCTGATGCATTCACCAGGCTCTGATCCTGAACCTGATCACGATCACATGTCCATTGACCTGAGAATATTTGCGCGGGTGGAGGGTGCGAGGAAATGAGGTAACATTGAATCCTCGGAGGATCCCACCTCCTCAGAGGTGGCTATTGGCCTGCAATTCCTCCAGCTCTTTGTGCCTCGCTGTGACTTGTTGTAAGAGTGAGAGAACACACACATGTAAGGGTTAACGGTTTTCCATTTCATCTTCGCAACCTGCTGGGGAGCTCCATGTGTCTCGCGTTGGTCCCATAAGCACTGCGTCTGAAGTTTGAGCATGGTGCACCCTTATGCATCCACGTCCATTCTCGCGTCGTCTTGGATTGGCATTCCTCTTCTGCCTGCAGAAATTAGGGTGCCCTGTGCGGTAGTCTGTGTAGAGGTATTACAGTATCTGGTAATGCTGGAACACCATTGGTAGATATTGTATGTTTCCTATTGGTCAAGCTGTATGGAAGCTCCGCCCTGCAAGGCAGGGTATAAGAGCCCATGCCGCCCCAGCAGCCTTCTTTCTGTACCTGAGGTGCTGGGGGAAACATCTAGCTTATTATTGGACTACAACTTCGCTTTAGTGGTCATTCATCGTGCCTCAATTTAAGAAGCTAGGTTTAAAAGGATGGAACTCCGAATCAAGCCGCAGTGTTTGCAACTGAGCCCCCTCGTAGCGAACTCAGCGGCAACCTTCAAGCACTGGCTGGCGTGTTTTAAAGGATATCTCAGAACGGCCGAAAACATACCCACGGGAGAACAGAAATTGCAAGTCCTGCACACGAGGGTGAGCCCGGAAATTTACACCCTCATCGACGACGCGGAAGACTTCGATGCAGCAATGGAGCTGCGAAAAGGACATTATATTGGCCCGGTATACCAGATCTACGCCTGATATCTGCTAGCAACGAGGTGACAAACCCCTGGGGAATCGCTGGAAGAATTCTACCGTGCGCTCCTGGTGTTGGGGAGAAACTGCAGCTGCCCGCAGGTTTTGGCGAGTGACCACACAGAACCTTTGATCCGGGACGCTTTTGTGGCAGGTATGCTGTCCTCCAAAATCTGCCAGCGATTGCTGGAAAAAGACACCCTAGGCCTCAAGGTGGCACGGGCCCTTGCAGGCTCCCTGGATGTGGCCTCCCGAAACAACCGCGCTTAAGTTCCTGACCGCGCGGCAGCCCCCTGGGCAGCGCGGAACCCCTCTGTAGCCGACCCCGAGATAACTCCCATCCCCCCACAAGCTTGTGCTGCAAGGCGGCCTGGCAAACCCAGGGAGCCCCGCTGCTACTTTTGTGGGCAGGCCAAGCACCCCCGGCCCATGCATCCACCTGCAAGAGATGCGGTAAAAAGGGCCACTTCGTGGTGGTATGCCAGGCCCGTGCGGTCGCAGCGGTCTCCGGTGGCGAATGCGGACCACCACCACAACCCTCTCCACGGTCCCCATGCGGCCAGCGGGCGCCATCATCTTCCTCCTCCAGGGCCACGTGCGCCATCATGTCCCGCGGACGCCACGTGCGATGGATGGGCGCCGCCATTTTGTGCACCCCCAGCCATGTGCGACCAATGGGAGCCGCCACCTTGGATGGACTCCCAGGACCCCGGCTCGGCTGACCGCACACCGCCCGAAGAGAACACTCAACTACTGTGATTAGCCTCGGTGATCCTGGACCAGTCCTGGCCTCGAACACTCTCAACTGCTACAACAACAGTACTAATCAACGGGCACGAGACGTCCTGCTTAATCGACTCTGGGAGCACGGAGTGCTTCATAAACCCCGACACGGTAAGGCACTGTTCTCTCCTCGTCCACTCCGTTAATCAAAAAATCTCCCTGGCCTCCGGTTCCCACTCAGGAGAGATAAAGGGGTTTTGTGTAGCAAACCTCACGGTCCAGGGAAGGGAGTTTAAAAATTATTGGCACTACGTCCTTCCCCACCTCTGCGCGGCCACACTCCTAGGGTTAAACTTCTAGAGCAATCTCCAAAGTCCAACTTTCAAATTCGGTGGCCCTATACACCCTCTCACTGTCTGCAGCCTCGCGACCCTCAAGGTCGATCCGCCTTCCCCGTTTGCGAACCTCACCCCGGATTGCAAACCCGTCACCACCAGGAGCAGACGGTATAGTGCCCAGGATCGGATCTTTATTAGGTCAGAGGTCCAACGGCTACTGAGGGAAGGAGTCATTGAAGCTAGCAACAGGCCCTGGAGAGCTCAAGTAGTGGTGGTAAAGACCGGGGAGAAGCATAGGATGGTCATCGACTACAGTCAGACCATCAACAGGTTTACGCAACTGGACGCGTACCCTCTCCCCCGCAATTCCGACCTGGTAAACAAGATCGCGCATTACAAGGTCTTCTCCACAGTGGATCTTAAGTCCGCCTAACACCAGCTCCCCATCTGCACTAGTGACCGCAAATACACTGCCTTTGAGGCAGATGGGCGGCTCTACCATTTCTTAAGGATTCCCTTCGGTGTCACTAATGGGATCTCGGTCTTTCCAGCGTGAGATGGACCGAATGGTTGACCAGTACGGTTTACGGGCAATGTTCCCGTATCTCGATAATGTCACCAACTGCGGCCACGACCAGCAGGACCACGACACCAAACTCTGAAAATTCCTCCAGACCACAAAGATCCTTAACCTTACATACAACAAGGATAAATGAGTGTTTAGCACCAACCGCCTAGCCATCCTCAGCTACGTAGTGCAAAATGGAGTTATAGGCCCCGACCCTGAACACATGCGTCCCCTTATGGAGTTCCCCCTCCCTCACTGCTCCAAGGCCCTGAAGCGCTGCCTAGCCCAACTATGCGGACAGGGCCCGTCCACTGATCCAATCCACAGTTTTTCCCCTGTCGATAGAGGCCCACCAGGCCTTCAGGCACATCAAAGCAGACATCGCAAAGGGATCATTAAGATCACTGTTTTTCTTAATGTACATTAGGTTTGGGTGTGGAGGACACAGCTTCAAAATTTGCAGATGACGCCATATTTTAATAATAAATAATCTTCATTGCCACAAGTAGGCTTACATTAACACTGCAACGAAGTTACTGTGAAAAGCCACTAGTCGCCACATTCCAGCGCCTGTTCAGGTACACAGAGGGAGAATTCAGAATGTCCAAATTACCTAACAAGCACATCTTTCGGGACTTGTGGGAGGAAACCGGAGCACCCGGTGGAAATCCACGCAGACACAGGGAGAACGTGCGGACTCCGCACCGACAGTGACCCAAGCCGGGAATCGAACCTGGGACCCTGGCGCTGAAATATTGTGAACAGTGAGGGGATAATGATAGACTTCAAGTGGACATAGGCTGTTGAAATGGGTGGTTATGTGGCAGAGGAAATTTAATGTGAAGTGATCAATTTTGGTAGTGATGCTCGATCAATAACTCCTGAGACGAGAATGGAGACAATTGAAGGCTTTATTGTTCTAGGAGGCTCTTATACTCCGCCTTACTGGACAGAACCAGCAGGCAGGCTTCACCAATGAAATAGCAGTCTCAGGTACCTCCCACACCAATGGTCTTACAGCATTATTCAGGGTACCATAATACCCCTAATACCGACTACCACAGGTAGAAAGAACAAGAAGAGGGAATATAAAGTAAAAAGTCCAGTTCTAAAGGCAGTGCAGGAACATCTGCACAAATAGGTTCAGGTGGTCGGACTGATTGAGAAAGTGGTTAAAAAGACAAAGGATCCTGAGCTTTAAAGTAGAGGCATTGGGCTGGATTCTCCCATTTAAGATGTCCTGACACCGGCGTGGGAACGGTGGCGTATTACGGCCGGAGGATCGGCGCAAAATGGCCACCGATCTTCGTCTGGTCGGGGGCTAGCAGGCACGCAACACAGAACCCCCGGCTCTGGCTGCCGATACGGCTGGAGAATTGGCGGGTCCGTGGCCACGCATGCGCGCGGCGGTGGCCTGCAGTGGTCGCGCCGTGCAACAGGCGCCGGCTGCACGTGGACCCGGCTTGCCAAATAATGCCTCCCTTTGGCCTGGCTCACCACCCCTGGGCCACCCCCCACCAGTGCCCCCAGTCGCTGCCAAAGACCCCCCCTGCCCGCGGATCGGCTGGAGTACGCCATTTTGGATGGGGTGGAGCATCGCAAAAAGGGCGCCGCCCCCGATTTCGGCATCAACTAGGATTCTCCGCTGATCACCGAACGAGATTTTGCCTTCGGAGACCAGAGAATCCCGCTCATTGAGTACAAAAGCAAGGATTAGCGTTTACTTAAAAATCCGTTTCGTCCTGAACTGGAATATTTTAGAACATAAGAACTAGGAGCAGGAGTAGGCCATCTGGCCCCTTGAGCCTGCTCCGCCATTCAATGAGATCATGGCTGATCTTTTGTGGACTCAGCTCCACTTTCCAGCCCAAACGCCATAACCCTTAATCCCTTTATTCTTCAAAAAACTATCTATTTTGTGTCCTGTTCTGGGCATCATGCTTCAGGAAGGATGCAAGGCTTTACTTAATGTGCTAGAAAGATTTACAAGAGTAATCCCAGGGCTGAGGGACTTCAGTTATGCAGATAGATTGGGGAAACAGGTTATTCTCCTCAGAGAAAGTTGAAGAGATGTGTCGAAAATCATGAGGGGCCCGGATAGAATAGAGAGAAAGTATTCTTATCGGCAGAAGAATGGAGAGTCAAAGGGCACCGATTTAAGGTGATTGGAAAACCAAAAGTAAGGTGAGAAAATGGTTTCTTTTAAATGCAACGTAATGCCTCAGGGTGTGGTGGAGGCAGATTCAATTTGTGGGTTTTCAAAAATGTTTGGAAAACTACCTGAAGATGAAAGAAAATTGCACAATTGCAGGCAAAGTCTGAGGGGGCGTGGGACTTACTGCAATGTTCTTGCAGGTGAGCCACTACAGAGTCAATGGGCCGAATATCTTCATTCTGTGCGATAACCATTCTATGTGAAAGCTCACGGTATTCAAGATTAGCACATAAATTGGAGCATTAAATATAAAAGATACCATTGTTGGAAATGATGTTTAGTTCATTAAGTCCATTGTTAAAATACATGAATAAGATGGGAATAGAGGGATACGGACCCAGGAAGTGTAGAAGATTGTAGTTTAGTCGGGCAGTATGGTCGGCACGGGCTTGGAGGGCCGAAGGGCCTGTTCCTGTGCTGTACTTTTCTTTGTTCTTTGTTCTTTGTTGATAGTAATCTCAATTGGAAAGAAATGACCAGTGGGGTCTTGCAAGGATTGGCCCTGTCGCTTTTGGGGTATTTCAAAATTACCAATGACCTTGCAAAAGGTATTGTAGACGGAATGTTTAAATTTATAATGGATGGCAGAAATTCAGACAGGAAAATTGTCCAAGAACCAGCATGTTATTGAAAATAATCCGCAGAGACAGATCAAGTGGATAGTGAATAATAAACAATTTTACCATAATGGACTGAAAATCATGGGCAGTTTGCCCACAATTGCTTGAAATACAGACCTCATAAAGCAACACAAACTCAAGAAACGACTCCCCGGTGTACTTGAAGCATTGAGTAAACAAGTAAGTTCTGATGATTCTGCAAGTTTTCTGATAAGATTTCTTTGTTGAGTTTCCATCTTCTTGCAGATTTGTGAAAGGGGTCACCAATTTCCCAGCCACTTAGTGAGTTTGGCTGAATACATCTCTCGCAATCACTAATGTCACTGGATTCCATTAAGTCCTTTTTCAGCACCAAGTGACCATCACAATACAGTGGTGCACTGTCACAGCCCTCAATAGGATTTCCTCAAAGAACGATCTCCCATCATTATTTTCCCAACATTTCCAGATGCCTGATTCTTCCCCATGTCGCAGGCTCCTGCCCTCTAGTCTATGACTGGGGTAATCTTCAGGATTGCCACCTTAAAAGAAAATGCGAAGAAACTTGATTTTCTTCTTGTTTGTCCTGGTCGTTTTGCTGGTTCTGCTCCTAATATCTTTTTTGCGTGCAACATCTTTAGTAGCTAATAAAACTGCAGATTGGCTGCCTAAACTTTAACAAAGCTACTGCATAGCAACCTACAAGCTGCTGCCTCTGGCACCTCAGCACTGGCGAAGCACGGACTCAAACCTACATCCTACTTGTGCGGCGACACAGATTTGTTTACCTTACTGCTATGTTTCCATTGGGATATTAATGCTAAGCTTGATTCTGGCCAAAGTGACAAAATTGTACTTTTCTCATTTAAACTGTATCCACTTCAATGGAAGAAAGTACAATGGAAGAAGATTAACTTAAATACACAATAAATAACATCCTTGATAATATGATCATATCCATAGATAATTGAAGTGTGTGGTTGTTAAATGAATGGTCTTTCTACCTTTAATAATGAACATTCAGTTGTGTGTACATCTTCCAGTTAGAAGTCTTACAACACCAGGTTAAAGTCCAACAGGTTTGTTTGGAATCACTAGCTTTTGGAGCACAGCTCCTTCATCAGTTCGGCATTATTTCTTTGCCCGTTCTTCAAGTTATCGCTTTAAGCTGCTGACCATATACTTTTGTGCCTTCAACATCATTTCATAGCTTTGCTTGAAGTAGATTTTGCCATTTTATTTATCAACAGGAAGCCAAAGTAAACACTTGCAAACTCTTCTAAACAATGCCCGCAGGTACAGTTTTACCCAATTTATACAACTTATGCATTTCATTGTCAAGCTCATTTTATTCAACTGGCTAATTTGCTATTCGGCCCCTGTGTCTCTGAATTATTCAAATGTTTAAGGTACAGAATTTTATCGTAGGCCATCTGAAAACCAAGTAAATTATTCCTGTTCGATAACGATTACCATGTTGCCCAAAACATGCTGATAACGGTTACAATCCCTCTGATCTTCAGCAGAGTATTGGCAGCATCTGTAAAGTCCTCTCTTAGCTTGTCCATAAACTCTGATACATTTCAGGTCAACCAATAAATCACAGACAGATTGAAAACAGAAAGTGACATTCGAGACACAGTGACAATTAATTCTAAAAATACTAAGGTTCACAAAATGGGAGAGATAGATGGCACTAGAATAGGGAATAGTAAGTTAATAGGTGGCGACCAAGTAAGAGAGGAAGTAAAAAAAAGGCCAAACCTTTTCATCGCCCAGGTGAGCACGTGCCGACCTGGAAGCGTGCGAAATCGTGCAAGGAAACACAAATCAATGTTATTGAGCATTCACAACATATTTCAGTCGATGGGCAAGCATGGGAGTCGGAAGCACGCCCACCGACAATTAGTCAGCCAATTAGGCCCATTACAGAGTCAATTAAAAGCAATGTCACTTGGCCAGTCTATTTTTGCGGTTGGCAGGTGGCCCCATTGGCCAGGTGGCCTTCAGGTTATGGCTACAACCTCGGGATGAAATTTCAGGCTGAAAGAAAATTTTAACCATGATCGGGGCCAAAGTCTAAATTAGGTTTACTATGCATGGAGGCGAAAGCATGTGGAGTGTGGGAAATAATTAAGGAAGGATGTAACTGCGTTGGAGACGGTTCAGTGGCACTTTGCCAGATTGATACCTGGAAACAACGGGTTGTCTTCTGAAGAGAGGCTGTACTGGCTTAGCTTGTTTTTGCTGGAGTTTAGAAGAGTGAGGGGTGACTTGATAGAAATATATAAAACCCTGAAAGACCTCAACTAGGCTTTCCATTGTTTTCCACAAGTTAAAGTGAAATTGTTTCTATTAGTTATTGGTTCCATGACATGAGGTGGCCTAAGTTATGGAAAGACCTTTAGCTTTCACTTGAGATCAACATACAATGAGATTTGTTTCATTAGATGTTCTTGAATTAACTATTGTCAATAATTCTACTATATGAAGGTAAACTGATTAACTTGTTCGATCCATGAAAGATATGCTGGCATTGAATTTATTGGCTTCAATCACTTTAAAAAAACATGATGTGGAGATGCCGGAGTTGGACTGGGGTGAGCACAGTAAGAAGTCTTACAACACCAGGTTAAAGTCCAACAGGTTTGTTTCGAATCACTTGCTTTCGGAGCGCTGCTCCTTCCTCAGGTGAATGAAGAGGTATGTTCCAGGAAGAGTGTAGCCACCTAAATTGGCCAGCTCCCGATTTAAAATGGCGAATGGCAAAGGCTGATGGGAAAGTCAGCCAACATAGACAGAAACCAGCAGCTGCAGGTTTGCTGTGTATTTACCTCTGAAAAGGCCAGACAACATCGATACCAGCGACCATCACCATAACAATGTAGCAGTCATCTGCACACTGATGAGCAATCCCCGGGAACAATAAGTAACATTTTGGACACACAAAGCAAAGC
Source organism: Scyliorhinus torazame (assembly GCF_047496885.1). Taxonomy (NCBI): domain Eukaryota; kingdom Metazoa; phylum Chordata; class Chondrichthyes; order Carcharhiniformes; family Scyliorhinidae; genus Scyliorhinus; species Scyliorhinus torazame. The sequence goes on along the minus strand of NC_092721.1, from coordinate 28,339,842 downwards.
CAGACTCCTCGGCGCCAGCAGGAGCCAACACAAACAAGGGTTGGAGAACCGTGAAACCCCTCTTTGAGGCCCCACATCTCTGGTGGGAAGCAATCAAGGGGAATATCAAGAGGTTTTTCATCCTCAAGGGCATTCAAAAGGTGAGAGAGAGACGAGGGGACATGTCCAGGCTCCAGAAAAGTATGCAGAATTTGCTCCAGCTGCAGTCGATGGGGGTGGATGTCAAGGAGGATCTCCACAAGGTGAAGAGCCAGCAAGCCTCGCTCTACACCTCGGAGGCCTCCAAGGTTATCTTCCGTTCCACAGTCCGCTCCGTGGAGCAGGACGAAAAGTGCTCACGCTTCTTCTTCCAAAAGGTGCACAGGGAGACCTCTGTGATCAGCAGCCTGAAGGAAGAAGATGGCTCTGTAAAGTCTTCGCAGTCTGACATCCTGAGGATCAGCCAATCCTTTTATGCCGGACTGTATGACCTGAAGCCAACAGATAGCACTGTTTCCCAGACCTTCCTTTCGACTATCACGGAGGTCATAGGCGACAGCGAGCTGGAAAACCTGGACAAACCACTAACTCTGGATGAGCTGACAAAGGCCGCCAAGTCCTTCGAGACGAGTAAAACTCCCGGAAGCGACGGCTTACCGGTTGAGTTGTATTCGGCTCTGTGGGACTGGATGGGCCCAGACCTGCTGGAAGTTTACGAGAGTATGCTTCTGGAAGGCAGCATGTCAGAGTCCATCAAGCAGAAGGGGGAAAGGGAAGAAATTCGAAATTGGCGACCCATTTCACTGTTGAATGTGGATTACAAAATTCTAGCCAAGGTCATCGCCAATCGGGTCAGGTCTGCTCTAGAGTCGGTGATCCACCCTGACCAGACCTGTGCTGTACCCGGCAGGATGATCTCTGATAGCCTCGCGCTACTCAGGGATACGATCGCCTACGTGCAGGACAGGAGGGTGGACACCTGCCTCATCAGCCTTGACCAGGAGAAGGCTTTTGACAGAATATCGCACACCTACATGATGGATGTGCTCTCCAAAATGGGGTTTGGGGAGGGAATTCGCAATTGGATCAAACTGCTCTACACCAACATCTATAGCGCAGTCTCAATCAATGGGTGGGAATCAGAAAAGTTCCAGATCAAATCCGGAGTCAGGCAGGGCTGCCCTCTCTCCTCTGCCCATTTTGTGTGCTGCATAGAACCTTTTGCCGAGTCCATCAGGAAGGATCCGGGTATAAGAGGAGTGACGATCCCAGGCAGTGGAGGCGTGCAAGTCAAGGCCTCCCTGTACATGGACGACGTTGCCGTCTTCTGCTCGGATCCTGCGTCTGTACGCAGGCTCTTGACCACCTGCGACCAGTTTGAACTGGCCTCGGGAGCCAAGGTAAACCGTGGCAAGAGCAAGGCCATGTTCTTTGGGAACTGGGCCGACCGGTCCTTTGTCCCCTTCACTGTCAGGTCAGATTACCGGACGGTGCTGGGGATATGGTTCGGAGCTGCTGGGGCGTGCACCAAAACCTGGGAGGAGCGCATAGCAAAGGCAAGGCAGAAACTGGGCTGGTGGGAGCACGCTCCCTCTCCATTGTGGGCAAAACCCTGGTCATCAGGTGTGAGGTACTCTCGGTGCTACTGCACGTGGCGAAGGTCTGGCCCATAACCCGACCCTACGCCGCAGCAGTCACCCGAGCCATCTTCAAATTCATCTGGAGATCCAAGATGGACCATGTCCGAAGGGACACCATGTACAAACCCCTGGAGAAGGGAGGGCGGAACGTACCCAACGCCGCCTTCATCCTGTTGGCCACCTTTGTGTCCAGCTGCATCAAGCTGTGCGTGGACCCCCAGTATGCAAACACCAAGAGTCACATACTGAGGTTCTACCTGTCCCCGGTGTTACGAAGGATGGGCCTGGCCTCATTGCCGCGGAACGCTCCAAGTAGTTGGACCGTACCGTATCACCTGTCCTTCGTGGAAAAGTTTTTGAAGAAAAACACCTTTGACCACAAGGCAATGAAGCAGTGGTCAGCACGTAATGTCCTCGAGGCCCTCAGGGAAAAGGAGACTGTGGAGGACGTTGGATGGTTCCCTGAGCAGACTGCCAGAGTCATCTGGCAGAACGCCTCATCACCAGAACTTTCAAACAAGCACCAAGGCCTAGCTTGGCTGGTGGTGAGAAGGGCCCTCCCTGTCAGATTCTTAATGTACACCCGAAGGCTCAGCGCCAATGCACGCTGCCCTCGGAGTGGCTGTGGGGGAAATGAGACGGTCACACACCTCCTTGTGAAATGTGCCTTTGCAAAGAAGGTCTGGAGAGAGATGGAGTGGTATTTGTCAAGGTTTATCCCGAACAGATCTGTGACACAGGACTCTGTGCTCTACGGACTGTTTCCAGGGACACACAACGAGACAAATATCAAATGCTGCTGGAAGGTCATCAACTCGGTGAAAGACGCTCTTTGGTCTGCCCGAAACTTGCTGATCTTCCAGTGCAAAGAATTGTCCTCGACCGAGTGTTGCAGACTGGCACATTCCAAGGTCCAGGACTGCGTGCTGAGGGACGCACTCAAGCTTGGGGCAGCTGCCGCCAAGGCGCAATGGGGAAAGACCACTGTGTAAAGTCTTTCCAGCAAATGTACACCGAGGGGCGGGTAACAGTGTAAAGCCCCTCGGTCAGGGCCACCAACACTCCAATGTATAAAAACAAACATGACAATGTAAATATTTAAGAAGGAATTGTAATGTAAAGAGTGATTTCGGCGTGAGAACAGCTGGTGAGTCAGTTTCAGCGGGAGCATTGCGGAAGGAGGTTGCTGGGAGGTAAGTCAACCTTTAAAAGCACTTGTCTTTGCAGGGGCAGGCCAGTCGATTTCGGCGGCGTGAGAACAGCTGGTGAGTCAGTTTCAGCGGGAGCATTGCGGAAGGAGGTTGCTGGGAGGTAAGTCAACCTTTAAAAGCACTTGTCTTTGCAGGGGCAGGCCAGTCGATTTCGGCGGGAGAACAGCTGGTGAGTCAGTTTCAGCGGGAGCATTGCGGAAGGAGGTTGCTGGGAGGTAAGTCAACCTTTAAAAGCACTTGTCTTTGCAGGGGCAGGCCAGTCGATTTCGGCGGGAGAACAGCTGGTGAGTCAGTTTCAGCGGGAGCATTGCGGAAGGAGGTTGCTGGGAGGTAAGTCAACCTTTAAAAGCACTTGTCTTTGCAGGGGCAGGCCAGTCGATTTCGGCAGCGTGAGAACAGCTGGTGAGTCAGTTTCAGCGGGAGCATTGCGGAAGGAGGTTGCTGGGAGGTAAGTCAACCTTTAAAAGCACTTGTCTTTGCAGGGGCAGGCCAGTCGATTTCGGCGGCGTGCGAACAGCTGGCTGGTTAGTCAATTTCAGCAGGAGCTGAGAATTTTTCTTTTTTTTTAAATTAGTTTTTTAGGCGGGAACAGGAAGTCGACCTGCGGACGTCTGGGAAGACCCTGACCAATAAATTCTGGTGGAGAGGAAACCCGAGACACTACACGTGTAGTGTCTCCCACCCGCCCTCCTCCTCTAACCTAATAATAAAACCCATTAGTCTGAGGTAAGTACCATATTTTATTATATTATTATTATTTTTTATAAAAATTTAATTTAGTTGTTAGCCAGATCTTGGTAGAAAGTTAGAGGAATGGCAGGGAAGGGAGTGCAATGTTCCTCCTGCAGGATGTTTGAGGTGAGGGATGCAGTTAGTGTCCCTGCTGATTTTACCTGCAGGAAGTGCTGCCATCTCCAGCTCCTCCAAGACCGAGTTAGGGAACTGGAGCTGGAGTTGGAAGAACTTCGGATCATTCGGGAGGCAGAAGGGGTCATAGATAGCAGCTTCAGGGAATTAGTTACACCAAAGATTGGAGATAGGTGGGTAACTGTAAGAGGGACTGGGAAAAAACAGTCAGTGCAGGGATCCCCTGCGGTTGTTCCCCTGAGAAACAAGTATACCGCTTTGGATACTTGTGGGGGGGGGGACTTACCAGGGGTAAGCCATGGGGTACGGGCCTCTGGCACGGAGTCTGTCCCTGTTGCTCAGAAGGGAAGGGGGGAGAGGAGCAGAGCATTAGTAATTGGGGACTCTATAGTCAGGGGCACAGATAGGAGATTTTGTGGGAGCGTGAGAGACTCACGTTTGGTATGTTGCCTCCCAGGTGCAAGGGTACGTGATGTCTCGGATCGTGTTTTCCGGGTCCTTAGGGGGGAGGGGGAGCAGCCCCAAGTCGTGGTCCACATTGGCACCAACGACATAGGTAGGAAAGGGGACAAGGATGTCAGGCAGGCTTTCAGGTAGCTAGGATGGAAGCTCAGAACTAGAACAAACAGAGTTGTTATCTCTGGGTTGTTGCCCGTGCCACGTGATAATGAGATGAGGAATAGGGAGAGAGAGCATTTAAACACGTGGCTACAGGGATGGTGCAGGCGGGAGGGATTCAGATTTTTGGATAACTGGGGCTCTTTCTGGGGAAGGTGGGACCTCTACAGACAGGATGGTCTACATCTGAACCTGAGGGGCACAAATATCCTGGGGGGGAGATTTGTTAGTGCTCTTTGGGGGGGTTTAAACTAATGCAGCAGGGGCATGGGAACCTGGATTGTAGTTTTAGGGTAAGGGAGAATGAGAGTATAGAGGTCAGGAGCACAGATTTGACGTCGCAGGAGGGGGCCAGTGTTCAGGTAGGTGGTTTGAAGTGTGTCTACTTCAATGCCAGGAGTATACGAAACAAGGTAGGGGAACTGGCAGCGTGGGTTGGTACCTGGGACTTCGATGTTGTGGCCATTTCGGAGACATGGATAGAGCAGGGACAGGAATGGATGTTGCAGGTTCCGGGGTTTAGGTGTTTTAGTAAGCTCAGAGAAGGAGGCAAAAGAGGGGGAGGTGTGGCGCTGCTAGTCAAGAGCAGTATTACGGTGGCGGAGAGGATGCTAGATGGGGACTCTTCTTCCGAGGTAGTATGGGCTGAAGTTAGAAACAGGAAAGGAGAGGTCACCCTGTTGGGAGTTTTTTATAGGCCTCCTAATAGTTCTAGGGATGTAGAGGAAAGGATGGCGAAGATGATTCTGGATATGAGCGAAAGTAACAGGGTAGTTATTATGGGAGACTTTAACTTTCCAAATATTGACTGGAAAAGATATAGTTCGAGTACAATAGATGGGTCGTTTTTTGTACAGTGTGTGCAGGAGGGTTTCCTGAAACAATATGTTGACAGGCCAACAAGAGGCGAGGCCACGTTGGATTTGGTTTTGGGTAATGAACCAGGCCAGGTGTTGGATTTGGAGGTAGGAGAGCACTTTGGGGACAGTGACCACAATTCGGTGACGTTTACGTTAATGATGGAAAGGGATAAGTATACACCGCAGGGCAAGAGTTATAGCTGGGGGAAGGGAAATTATGATGCCATTAGACGTGACTTGGGGGGGATAAGGTGGAGAAGTAGGCTGCAAGTGTTGGGCACACTGGATAAGTGGGGCTTGTTTAAGGATCAGCTACTGCATGTTCTTGATAAGTATGTACCGGTCAGACAGGGAGGAAGGCGTCGAGCGAGGGAACCGTGGTTTACCAAGGAAGTGGAATCTCTTGTTAAGAGGAAGAAGGAGGCCTATGTGAAGATGAAGTGTGAAGTTTCGGTTGGGGCGATGGATAGTTACAAGGTAGCGAGGAAGGATCTAAAGAGAGAGCTAAGACGAGCAAGGAGGGGACATGAGAAGTATTTGGCAGGAAGGATCAAGGAAAACCCAAAAGCTTTCTATAGGTATGTCAGGAATAAGCGAATGACTAGGGAAAGAGTAGGACCAGTCAAGGACAGGGATGGGAAATTGTGTGTGGAGTCTGAAGAGATAGGCGAGATACTAAATGAATATTTTTCGTCAGTATTCACTCAGGAAAAAGATAATGTTGTGGAGGAGAATGCTGAGCCCCAGGCTAATAGAATAGATGGCATTGAGGTACGTAGGGAAGAGGTGTTGGCAATTCTGGACAGGCTGAAAATAGATAAGTCCCCGGGACCTGATGGGATTTATCCTAGGATTCTATGGGAGGCCAGGGAAGAGATTGCTGGACCTTTGGCTTTGATTTTTATGTCATCATTGGCTACAGGAATAGCGCCAGAGGACTGGAGGACAGCAAATGTGGTCCCTTTGTTCAAAAAGGGGAGCAGAGACAACCCCGGCAACTATAGACCGGTGAGCCTCATGTCTGTAGTGGGTAAAGTCTTGGAGGGGATTATAAGAGACAAGATTTATAATCATCTAGATAGGAATAATATGATCAGGGATAGTCAGCATGGCTTTGTGAAGGGTAGGTCATGCCTCACAAACCTTATTGAGTTCTTTGAGAAGGTGACTGAACAGGTAGACGAGGGTAGAGCAGTTGATGTGGTGTATATGGATTTCAGCAAAGCGTTTGATAAGGTTCCCCACGGTAGGCTATTGCAAAAAATACGGAGGCTGGGGATTGAGGGTGATTTAGAGATGTGGATCAGAAATTGGTTAGCTGAAAGAAGACAGAGGGTGGTGGTTGATGGGAAATGTTCAGAATGGAGTACAGTCACAAGTGGAGTACCACAAGGATCTGTTCTGGGGCCGTTGCTGTTTGTCATTTTTATCAATGACCTAGAGGAAGGCGCAGAAAGGTGGGTGAGTAAATTTGCAGACGATACTAAAGTCGGTGGTGTTGTCGATAGTGTGGAAGGATGTAGCAGGTTACAGAAGGATATAGATAAGCTGCAGAGCTGGGCTGAGAGGTGGCAAATGGAGTTTAATGTAGAGAAGTGTGAGGTGATTCACTTTGGAAGGAATAACAGGAATGCGGAATATTTGGCTAATGGTAAAGTTCTTGAAAGTGTGGATGAGCAGAGGGCTCTAGGTGTCCATGTACATAGATCCCTGAAAGTTGCCACCCAGGTTGATAGGGTTGTGAAGAAGGCCTATGGAGTGTTGGCCTTTATTGGTAGAGGGATTGAGTTCCGGAGTCGGGTGGTCATGTTGCAGCTGTACAGAACTCTGGTACGGCCGCATTTGGAGTATTGCGTACAGTTCTGGTCACCGCATTATAGGAAGGACGTGGAGGCTTTGGAGCAGGTGCAGAGGAGATTTACCAGGATGTTGCCTGGTATGGAGGGAAAATCTTATGAGGAAAGGCTGATGGACTTGAGGTTGTTTTCGTTGGAGAGAAGAAGGTTAAGAGGAGACTTAATAGAGGCATACAAAATGATCAGGGGGTTGGATAGGGTGGACAGTGAGAGCCTTCTCCCGCGGATGGATATGGCTGGCACGAGGGGACATAACTTTAAACTGAGGGGTAATAGATATAGGACAGAGGTCAGAGGTAGGTTCTTTACGCAAAGAGTAGTGAGGCCGTGGAATGCCCTACCTGCTACAGTAGTGAACTCGCCAACATTGAGGGCATTTAAAAGTTTATTGGATAAACATATGGATGATAATGGCATAGTGTAGGTTAGATGGCTTTTGTTTCGGTGCAACATCGTGGGCCGAAGGGCCTGTACTGCGCTGTATTGTTCTATGTTCTATGTTCTATGATATGTGTGTAATAATATCAAAACTGAATGGAAGAAAGTCAAGGCAATGTGTAGCTCTGACGGAAATGTACAGTCAAGGCAATTCGAAATGTTCTGTAATGCTTATGGTACATTTTATGAATAAAGTTTTTTTTTTGAATAAAAAAAAAGGAGGTGAACGAGCATCTCAAGACCACCCATTGATCAGGGAACCGCTCCAGTATTGGAGAAATCGAACCAAGCGATTGGAACAAAGTCCAATCACTTGGGACCAGGTACAGGGTCCGCCCCGAAAGGCGGGAAGCCCCTGTGGACTATAAGAGTTAAGCCCCAAGTTCAAATCGCTCTCTTCACCTCTGCGTCCTGCCCGGGTCACCCAGCAGCACGAACCAACATTGACCGTGACCGGTGCAGTGACCCCCGACAGAAGTAAGTCTTAATTCAACGCTCGCTATGAGATAGGCGCTCCTAGCTACCAATCCGTACCAACTTCGAATTCCGCAGACTCAGAACCCAAACAAAAGGCCATTTGTTCCCCTGACCTGGTGGGCCAGTCCGAAGTTAAGTATAGGCCTGTTAGTTATAGAAGTAGCTTAGACGTAGAATTTGTGCGATTACGGTGTATAATAAATGTGCTTTGATTTGAATCTTACTAATCGATATACTGGGTTATTGATCGAAGGTTGTAGAAGGTTTTAAGTTACACAGAGCATGGTTGGCACATGCTTGGAGGGCTGAAGGGCCTGTTCCTGTGCTGTACTTTTCTTTTTTCTTTGTCAGAAGTCAGAGGAGGGTGAAAACACAGACACGAACAAAAGACAGAAAGGTGAATAAGAAAAGTGATAGGCAGAGAAATGAAGGGCCAGAATCAAACAGGGCCACAGTAACAAATAATGGGACTAGGAATGTTAAAAAGACAACTTAAGACTTTGTGCCATAATGCGCAGAGCATTCGCAGTAAAGTAGATGAATTAATCATGCAAATAGATGTATGATATAGTCAGGATTATGGAGAATTGGCTGCAGGGTGACCAGGGATGGAAACTGAACATTTAGGAAGGGCAGACAAAATGTAAAAGGTGGTGGAGTTGCATTGCTGGTTGAAGAGGAAATTAACAGATGTCATGTGGGAGTACCTTTAAGAAATGGGTGTTTAAGAAATGTACCTTTAAGAAATAGGTGTTTATCAGTGATGTCAGAGTGTGGGTGGAGCTGGGCTGTCTGTCAGCCTTTTACTTTCATTTAGGCTGTTTGCTGCAGGGTGAGTTTTAGTTTCGTTTTCAGAGCTGGATAGCTGCAGTCACAGCCAGAAGGTGTATGAATCTCTCTCTGTAATCTTAAGATTGCAAATCGATCCTGGTGATTTAAAATTAATAACAGTAGTGACTTTAACCTGATGTGCTTCTGGTAAAAGGTGTTCTAAGTCTTCTGGATGTTAAATAGAAAGCTTAAAGGATTACTTAGTGTTGTAATCTTTGGGGGTTGTATTTGAATTAATGGTTGCTAAGATGTTCACTGTATGTTTTAAAAAGGTTAACTTGAGTTCATAGAATAAACATTGTTTTGCTTTAGAAAAATACTTTTCCATTTCTGCAGTACCACACCTGTAGAGTGGGCCGTGTGCTCCCCATACCACAATCTATTAAACGTTGTGGGTCAGGTGAACTCCATGATACACTTTGGGGTTCTCTAAACCCTGGCCCATAACACACAATAGTGAAGAAGGATATTAGGTCCGATGCTGTGGAATCTGTATGGGTAGAAACTAAGAAACATTGAAGGGCAAAAAAGTTAGTGGGGACTGCATATAGACCGCCAAACTGTAATGGTGATGTTGGGAATGGCATTAAACAAGAAATTTGAGATGCAGTTGATTAAGGTACATTTGTAATTATGGGTGACTTTAATCTGCATATAGATTGGATAAATCAAATTAGTAACAATACCGTAGAGGAGGAATTCTTGAAGTGTATACAGGTTAGTTTTCTCAACTAAGACATTGAGGAGCCAAGTGAGAGCAGGCCATCCTCGACTGGGTATTGTGTAACGAGAAAGGAATAATTGGCAATCTAGCTGTGCGAGGCCCCTTGGGGTTCAGCAAGCATAATATGATAGAAGTTTTCATCAAAATGGAGAGTGGCGTAGTTGATTCTGTGACGAGGGTCCTGAATCTAAATAAAGGAAACTAGAATGGTATGATGAGTGAATTAGCTGCGATTGATTGGAGAACATTGCCCTGAGGGGACGATGGTGGATAGGCAATGTAAGCATGCAAAGAGTGCGTGGGTGAACTGTAATAATTGTTCATTCCTGTTTGGCGCAAAGATAAAGTGGTAAAGGTATCCAAAACATGGCTTACAAGGGAAATTAGGCAGAGTATTAGATCCAAGGAAGATGCATACAAATTGGCAAGAGAAGCAGCAGACATGTTGGGAGGGTTGGGGCAGTTGAGAATTCAGCAAAGGAGGACAAGATTAAGAAGGGGAAATAGAGTACATGGGTCAGCTTGAGGGGAACATAAAAACTGACTGTAAAGGTTTCTATGGGTATGTGAAGAGATAAAGATTGCTGAAGACAAATGTTGGCCCCTTACAGTCAGAAATGGGGAGCAAAGAAATGGCTGAGCGACTAAATACACACTTTGGTTTTGTCTTCAAAAAGGAGGATACGAATAGGGTACCAGAAAAGTTGGGGAACATGGGGTTTTGTGAGAGGGAGGAACTGAAGGAAATCAGTATTAGTAAGGAAATGATGTTGGGAAAATTGATGGGATTGAAGATTGATAAATACCCAGGGGGAGGCAGTGGTGTAGCGGTATTATCACTGGACTAGTAATCCAGAGACCCAGGATAATGTTAGGGAGACCCAGCTTCGAATCTCACCACCACAGGTGGTGGAATTTAAACTCGATAAAATATCTGGAATTAAAAGTCTAATTTTGACCATGAAACTGTTGTCAATTGTCGTTAAAACCAATCTGTTTTACTATTGTTCTTTGGGGAAGGAAATCTGCCCTCCATACCTGATCTGTCCTAAATGTGACTTCAAACCAACAGCAGGGTACGTCCTTGATGTGTTGGGTGTTCTGGATCACATCCAGGTCACCAACACTTGAAGTAGTGCAACACTATTTTATTATAAGGTTAACTATTTAAACATACTTGAACTGTGGGTAAATATGATACTAGATTTAACTAAAGACTTTTGCCTTGTCCTAACCGGTTGATGCACTCAGCACATGGTGAATGTCTGTGTTGCAGGCTGTGAGCTCTGTGCTCCTAGCTAGCTGCTACTCGAATGAGCAGGAACTCTGATGCCCCCTGTCTTTATAGTGCGTGTGCTCTCACTGGTGATTGGCTGCAGTGTTGTGTATGTTGATTGGTCCCACTGTGTGTCCATCAGTGTGTGTCTGCACCATGATATACTGGTGTATATTATGACATCCCTCCCTTTTATATAAAAAAATGTGCCTGCGTGACAATAAATAGTGTGTGGTGAATGTTCCTGACTACGTGTGTGCGAGATATTTCCAGGACTATGTACATAAAACTAAGCTATTTACATGGGAAGGTGCCTGGTGCAGAAAAAACAGTGTGTCACACGAATAACGAGATGAACACTATATACAAACCACTTGAACGATTAAACTGAAGAACAGAACAAACCAGAGAGTCCATTAGTGCACAAAGTTCACAAATTAAGTCTCTGAGGTGGGCGACGAATTCTGGTTGACCGTCAGTGTGGCACAACACTCATCGTCTGGATCGATGCTGTATACCAACAGCGGCTGGTGTCTTTGCTTCGGGGACAGCCTGTTTTCCGTTACGACACCGACTCGAAAGGGCGCCTTCGGGTCCTCGGTGTCACTGCTGTGTGGGATGTCGGAATCGGACTTGGTGACCATGGGTTGAATTGCCCGAACATTCCTGAGAGGCTGGCTGAAGCGATATGAATTGGAAGGCTGAGCTGCTCGACAGCAGGCAGCATAGTGGCCAAGTCTTCCACAGCGTGGGCATTGTCGAGATTTTGCGGGGCATTGCCACTTTAAATGGGCGGAGCCACAGTTGCCGCAAGTTGTGACATCAGCACGTTCGCTGCACCACCGCCCATGTGCGGTGCGGTCATGCATGGTGCGCGCCTGCGCATTACGTTCCTCCACGTCGCCGTTCCCTCGTTTGGTGTGTACAAGTGCGGGAGTCCGCGAAAAGCGCGCGAAATGGCCGCCCTCATCCAGGCTGAGGCCCTGGATGTGCTCAATCACTTGGACCCGTTCCGCCTCCTGGGGACCTTGCCTCGCCGTTTCAGCCGCTTGTATATGGGAGTACCGACTGGTGGCATTTTCATGTAGGACACAGGTCTCGATGGCAGTTGCTAGGGTGAGTTGCTTTACTTTGAGGACCTGCTGACGTAGGGGGTGCGACTGAACACCGAAAACGATCTGGTCGCGTATCATCGAGTCGGAGGTGGGCCCGTAGCTGCAAGATTGCGCAAGGATGTGGAGGTGCGTTAGAAAGGATTGGAAAGGTTCGTCCTTACCCTGCAAATGCTGCTGGAACACGTAGCGTTCAAAACTTTCATTCACCTCTGTGCTGCAGTGAGTGTCAAATTTGAGGAGAACCGTCTTGAACTCTGTCTTGTCTTCATATCTGCAAAGGTGAGAGAGTTGAAAATGTGGATAGCATGGTCCTCGGCCATGGAGAGGAGAAGAGCAATCTTTCTGGTGTCCGAGGCACCCTCCCTGTCCGTGGTTTCGAGGAAGAGCTGTAAGCGCTGTTTGAAAATCTTCCAGTTGGCCCCGAGGTTGCCGGCGATGTGGAGTGGCGGCGTGCTGATGTTGTCCATGTTGCAGGATGACGGAATGCTGGCAGAAGGCAGATCACTTGCAGGTAGGTCTAAGAAGTGCTAGTATGCAACCACTCCTGGTATCATGATTTGTTGGGTGTTCTGGATCACATACAGGTCACCAACACTTGAAATAGTACAACACTATTTTATTAAAAGGTTAACTATTTTAACATACTGTAACTGTGGGTAAATATGATACTAGCTTTAACTAAAGACCTTTGCCTTGTCCTAACCAGTTGATGCACTCAGCACATGGTGAATGTCTGTGTTGCAGGCTGTGAGCTCTGTGCTCCTAGCTAGCTGCTACTCGAATGAGCGGGAACTCTGATGCCCCCTGTCTTTATAGTGCGTGTGCTCTCACTGGTGATTGGCTGCAGTGTTGTGTATGTTGATTGGTCCCACTGTGTGTCCATCAGTGTGTGTCTGCACCATAATATACTGGTGTATATTATGACAGTCCTGTTTAACTGGCAGGACAGATCCTGCAGAGATGGCGGCACAGTGCTATACAGTCGAGAGGGAGTTGCCCTGGGAGTCTTCAACATCAACTCTTGACTGCTTGAAGTTTCATGGCTTCAGGTTAAACATGAGCAAAGAAACTTCCGACTGATTACCACGTACCGGCCACCATCAGCTGATTAATCAGTACTCCTCCATGTTGAACAGCACTTAGAGGAAGCACTGAGGGTGGCAAGCGGGCACAATATACTCTGGGTGAGGGACTTCAACATCCATCACCAAGAGTGGCTCAGTAGTAGCACCACAGACCGAGCTGGCCAGGTTCTAAAGGACATAGACTGGGACTGCAGCAAGTGGTGAGGGAACCAACAAGAGGGAAAGACATACTTGACCTCATCCTCACCAATCTGCCTGCTGCAGATGCATCGGTCCATGACAGGATTGGTAGAATTGACCATTGCACAGTCCTTGTGGAGAGAAAGTCCCATCTTCATTTTGAGGAAACCCTCCATCGTGTTGTATGGACTACCATCGTGCTAAATGGGATAGACATTGAATAGATCTTGCAAATCAAGACTGGACAACCATGAGATGCTGTGGACCATCAGCAGATTAAACCACAATCTGCAACTTCATGTCCTGGCATATCCCCACTCTACCATTACCACCAAGCCTGAGGATCAACCCTGGTTCAATGAAGAGTACAAGAGAACATGCAGGAACAACATCAGGCATACTGAAAAATGAGGTCAGCCTGGTGAATCTACAACACAGCACTACTTGCGTGCCAAACAGCATTCACAGCAAGTAATAGAGCTAAGCGATTCCTGCCGCATCCAGCCGTGAATGGTGGTGGACAATTAAACAACTCACTGGAGGGGGAGGCTCTACAAACATCCCCATTCTCAAGATGGGGGAGCCCAGTGCATATGTGCAAAAGACAAGGCTGAGGCATTTGCAGCAATCTTCGGCCAGAAGTTCCGAGTGGATGATCCATCTTGCTCTCTTAGCATCATAGATGTCAGTCTCCAGCCAATACATTTCACTCCACGTAATATTAAGAAAAGGCTGAAGGCACTGGATACTGTAAAGGCTATGGGTCCTGATAATATTCCGGCAATAGGACTGAAGATTTGTGCTCCAGAGCTTGATGCACCCCTAGCCAAGCTGTTCCAGTGCAGCTACAACACTGGCATCTACCCCGCAATGTGGAAAATTGCCCAGCTATGCCCTGTACACAAGAAACAGGACAAATGAAGCCCAGCCAATTATCATCCGATCAGTCTACTCTCCATCATCAGAAAAGTGATGGAAGGGGTCATCAATAGTGCGATCAAACGCCACTTACTCAACAATACCCTGCACATGGACGTTCAGTTTAGGTTCTGCCAGGGTCACTCAGCTCCTGACCTCATTACAGCCTTGGTTCAAACATAAACAAAAGAACTGAATGGCAGAGATGAGGTGAGAGTGACTGCCCTTGACATCAAAGCAGTATTTGACCGAGAATGGCATCAAGGAGCCCGAACAAAACTGGGTTCAATGGGCATCAGGGGGAAAACTTTCTGCTGGTTGGAGTCATACCTGGCACAAAGGATGATGGTTCTGGTGGTTGCAGGTCAACCATCTCAGCTCCAGGACATCACTGCAGGAGTTCCTAGGCCCAACAATCTTCAGCTGCTTCATCAATGACCTCCCTTCCATCATAAGGTCAGAAGTGGAGATGTTTGCAGATGACTGCACAATGTTCTGCACCATTCATTACTCCTCAGATAATGAAGCAGTCTATGTCCAACAGCAACAAGACTTGGACAATATCCAGAGTTGGGTTGACAAGTGTCAGGCAATGACCATATCCTACAAGAGAAGATCTAACCATCGCTTCTTGATATTTAATGACATTACCATCGTTAAATCCCCCACAATCAACATCCTTGGGGTTACCATTGATCAGAAACTAAACTGGACTAGTCATATTAATTCTGTGGCTACCAGGGCTGGTAAAAGGCTAGGAATCCTGCGGCGAGTAACTCACCCCCTGACACCCCAAAGCCTGTCCACCATCTACAAGGCACAAGTCAGGAGTTTAATGAAATACTCTCCACTTGCCTGGATGTGTGCAGGTCCAACAACACTCAAGAAGTTCTAAAACATCCAGGACAAAGCAACCCGCTTAATTGCTTCTCCTTCCACAAATATTCAAATCCTCCATCACCGACAAACAACGGCAGCCATCTACAGATTGCACTGCAGCACCTTCTAAAACCACAACCATCTAGCAGGACAAGAGCACAAGATATTTGGGAACCCCACCACCTGGATGTTCGTCTCCAACTTGTGAATATATCGCCATTCTTTAACTGACTGCAGCGGTTCAAGAAAGCAACTCACCACCACCTTCTGAAGGGAAACTAGGGATGGGCAATAAATGCTTCCCTAGCCAACAATGCCCACATCCCGTAAATAAATGAAAAAATGGTCTGATCATCTGCAACCCAGAGTACAGAAGGAAGTGACCCTAGAAATAGTGGATGCATTGGTGGTCAACTTCCAAGATTCTACAGACTCTGTACAGTTTCTACAGATTGGAGAGTATTTAAAAAGGGAGGTAGAGAGAAAACTTGAAACTATCGACCTATCAGGCTGACATCGTGATGCGACCATCAATTCACACGAAACCAGGAGTAGGAGTAAACTGTGGCTTTAATCAACTAGAACAGTGCCTGCCTGCGACTGATCTGTTAGTGGGAGCTGCCTACAGGGCGACTGCTCTTATACCTCCCCTCAAAGAGTGGAGCCAGGGGCGGAGCCCACACTGGCCCCAACATGCTACATCATTGGTAATACCTTACAATGGTCCATAGATGGAGCCCACATGGGCAACAGCGTAATACAGATATGTACATGGTGAATTGTTACAGCAATACATTCACCACACATCGGTAGTAGGGAAAAGTCTAGAGTCCATTATAACATATTTAATATCAGAGCAATTGGAAAACAGCGGCAGAATCGGACAGAGTCAGAATGGATTTATGAAAGGGAAATCATGCTTGATAAATACACTGGAATTCTTCAAGGATGAAACTAGTAGAGTTGATGAGGAGGAGCTAGAGGATGTGGTATATTTTGACTTTTAGAAAGCTTTCAACAAAGTCCTATATAAAAGATTTGCATGTAAAAGTAAAGCATATGGGATTGGGGTAATGTGTTAAGATGGATAGAAAATTGGTTTACAGCCAGGAAACAAATATTAAGAATAGACCAGTCTTTTTCCAAATGTCAGGTAGTCACTAGTGGATTACTGCAGGGATCAATGCCAGGACACCAGCTATTCACAATATATATTAATGATTTAGATGAGGGAACTAAATGTAATGGCCAGGATTCTCCGACCCAGCGCCGGTTCGGAGAATCCCCGGGGGGACGCGAGAATCGCGCTCCGACGCTGGCTTCCCCATTCTCCGGCGCCGATTCTCCGGCACCCGCGGGATTCCCGCCGCGCCGGTCAGGGGCCGTTGACAGTGGCCCCCTTGCCGATTCTCCGGGCCCCGATGGACCGAGTGGCCGACGAGTTTGGCCGAGTCCTGCCGGCGTGGATTACTCAGGTCCCACACGGCGGGACCTGGAATGTGAGTCTGTGGGGACTGTCCTGGAGGGGAGAGGGGGCGGGGGGATCCATCCCCGAGGGGACCTCCATGGTGGCCTAGCCCGCAATCGGCGGGCGGGCTGGTGCCGTTGGGGCCTATTTTACTCCGTGCCAGGCGCCTGTAGGGCTCCGCCATATTGCCCGGGGCCGGCGCGGAGAAGGGAACCCCCGCGCATGCGCGGAAATATGCCGGCCGCGTTGCGCGTCAGCTGGAGCTGCGGGGACCACGCCGGTGCCAACCTAGCCCCCTAGGAAGGGGAGCATCCCCCATTATCGGGGCCTGTTGACGCCGGAGTGGGTGGCGCCGCTTTTCATGCCGGCGTGAGGACATAGCCCCGTTATTGGAGAATCCCGCCCAATATCTTCACATTTGCAGACAAGGGTGGGTGAGCTGTGAGGAGGATGCAGAGATGTTTCAGTATGATTTGGACAAGTTGAGTAAGTGGCCAAATGCATGGCAGATGCAGTATAATGTGGATAAATGTGAAGTTGTCCACTTTGGTAGCAGAAATAGGAGGGCATATTATTAGCGGAATGGCTATAGAGCGAGAGAAGGTAATGTGCAATGAGACCTGGGTATCCTCGTACACCAATTGCTGAAAGTAAGCATGCAATGTAGCAGGCGGTAAAGAAGGCAAATGGTATGTTGGCCTTCATAGCAAAAGGATTCGTCTCCAGGAGACTTGCAGCCATTATCTTGTGCCTTGGTGCGACCACACCTGGAATATTGCGTGCAGTTTTTGTCTCCTTAACTGAGGAAGGATGTCCTTGCGATAGAGGGAGAATACAGGGAAGGTTTACCAGAGATGGAAATGAGAGATGAGGAGGGATTGAGTCTGTTAAGCTTATATCCGCTGGAGTTTAGAAGAATGAGGGATGATCTTATAGAAACCTATTAAATTCTAACAGGACTAGGCAGGGGAGATTCAGGAAGGATGTCCTTGATGGTGGGGGTGTCCAGAATCAGGGATCGCGGTGCGGATACAGGGCAAACGTTTCAGGACTGAGATGAGGAGGAACTTCTTCACCAAGAGAATGGTGAGCCTGTGATACTTGAGGCCAAAACACTGTATATTTTAAAGAACAAGTTGTATTTAATCCTTGGTACTAAAGGGATCAAAGGATATGGGGAAAGGCGGGAACAGTTTAATGTGTTGGTGATCAGCCGTGGTCGTGATGAATAGCAGGGCAGCCTCGAAGGGCCGAATGGCCTACTCCTCTTCCTAGTTGTTTAAATGGTCTATGCAAATTTGAATTTCTTCCTTCTTTTCAGGTTAATTGCCTTCATATTGCTGTTCATATTCGATACTTAGTGCACTCCAGTTGCACATGGAGTATATCTCTGTGGGCCATTTTAATAGTACTGCGCCATTATCATCGAACGGTAGATAATGATGAAATTTATCATTCACTGTGACAGCTGCACATTTGTCCCACCATCCTGCCCCTTAATTGTGAGCTCCATTGGCTCTTTACACTCTAACAGTGAGCAGTACTGCCAGTCATTAATGCTGTGTAATAACTCCAAACTGCCAATAATTGTGACATCTGTGACTTATCAACCAAAAAAAAGGCTTTGCAGTCTCCACTGCAAATCCACCCAATTCATAACATAAAATGGATAATCTGAGCATTGATTTCTGTTTTATCCAGAGTGCCTGGTTTGGCTTTTCTAATCCGTCGCAAAAACACTGCAGGATCACCAGAAAGGCTGAAATGATTTCTTAGCGGTGCCTGCAAAGACACCATGATATTCTGGGTCTTCAATTCCCTCCACACAATGCACACACTTGCACATGTACAGTTTCCAATTAGGTGGATCATGGATAATTTTGCAAACTGTTGAAAGCTTCTTCGACTTGTATCCAAAGCTAGCAAATGAGTTTTAAAGGCTATTGCTGCCAGCAAACACATACACACACACATCGGCAGATAAAGAGTTAACAATTTAATTTGTTGAACAGGAGGATAGGGCGAGGTAAAAGAAAAACAGTCGGCAGAGGCCCTGTGTCAGTTGTCTCCAATAAATAATTTATTTACTGCTACATTTCTAATTATTGGATGTTAATGAATCTTTGTTGGAAATTCAGATCCATGTATTCCTTGCTGATTGTTCTCCCTTCTTGAGACCTGGGAGTCCAGGTATTTTGTGTACTCTGGATGAAAAAGGATTAACTCTTAATTTAATATCTGTGGAATGAAAAGCAATGTACATATTTAGATAGATAGGTTAATACCATAGAATCTTTACAGTAAAGAAGGAGGCCATTCGACCGTCGAGTCTGCAGTGGCCCTCTGAAGAGCACCTAGGCACACTCCTCCACCCTATGCTGTAACTGCAACCAATCTGCACATCTTTGGGCTCTAAGGGGCAATTTAGCATGGCCAATCCAACTAACCTGCATATTTTTGGTCTCTAGGAAGAAACTGGAGTACTCGTAGGAGACCCATGTGACCGGGGGGAGAGCATGCCAACTCCACACAGTCACCCAAGCCCGGAATCGAACCCGGGTCCCTGGTGCTGTGAGGCAGCAGTGCTGACCACTGTGCAACCGTACCACCCCTCCAGTTTGCAGATTGTCAAAGGCACATGCAACCACAAGGTATTATTGTCATGTGATCACTGTCATGATATTCAAACACACACATCATGATAGACAGACCAACAGACAAATCAGCACACATAACACGACAGCCAATCACAGACAAGGACAGAGACAGTATAAGAGAAGAAGCACGACACCTGGTGGCCAGTAGATCTGGAGACCAGGACAAGGACAGGACCTGATTAACAACACACTCATAGAGTCACCACGTGCTGAGTACCAGGGCAGATCTATAAATAACAAGCTGAAATAAAACAGCGTTGTACCAAATACAACCGTGTTGGTTCATCTGTACCTCAGAACACCCAACACCACATGGTACCTAGTGAGTGGATCGACACCCGCCGCCATACCTCAGCGTACAGAGACAACCAGCAATACTCAGGCAAGATGTACGAGCTCTCGGTTCCGCAGCCGCTCCAGTGCCACGGCGATCTCCGCGAAAACTGGCAGCGATTCCGGCAAGCGTTTGAATTCTTCCTGGGGGCAACCGAACTTAAAGACCTGGCCGGTGATGAAAAAATAGAGTTTCTCCTCACCATCGCCGGTGCAACAGCAGAAGAAATCTTTTAAAAATTCAAGTTCTCCAAGGGGCAAAACAGGTACGATTTCCAGGCAGTCCTGGACAAATTCGCCAAATACTGTGAGGAAAACACACTCCAATCGGCAAGGAAAGGTAAGAGAAGCGCCAGTACTCACCTCGAGGCCAAGGGCCCGGACCAGAGAGAGATTTGGGTCGAGGTCGGTGGCCATCTTGCTAAAGGTATTACACGAGCGCAGTTGCGCGAGAAGTGCGCAGAACCGGAAGGTTCGTTTACGCATGCGCGAGACGCCGCGCATGCGCAATCAAGAAAACGGCCATCGGTAAAGGAACAGCGATCTGCGCAATCGCTTCCTACGTGCTACGTCACGCGCGTCATGACGCCAGAGGCCCCAGACCGCACCAATTTAAAGGGGAAACATCCCAAATCCAATTTAAAGGGGAGACATCCCAAATCAAAGAAAAATTCTTTTAAAGCTGTAAAACAACCTTCCTTCACCTGGAATGACAGCACAATGCCTCAAATTGAACCAGGAAATGAATTTAACCTCCGAAGAACCCTGCAACAAGCAGTTACCTATGCACAAACCGATGATTCCGACCTCGAATATTTCGATACCGATCTTTACATTTTTTCCGGACATCGCGAGCCCAATGATAGCTCCGTGGTCCTAGACGACTACGACCCGGACGAACATTTCGTGTTGAACATTGGCGACCCCCACATTGAATCCGACGCAGATGTGGATTCATTCTTCGGATTTGAGGATCTTCAACCCAGCAGATATGACGTCCCAACTCATCAGTGCAGGATGATGCTGCAGCCTGAAATTAAGAGACAGAGAGCGGTACAAACCCACAGAGAGCGGCCTGCTGCCACACAGAGCATGGTCCATGTCCTGCTCAGCGTTCCCGACTCTATGAAAGAAGGCATGCAAGACTCCACACCCCAGTCCTTGCATGTACAAGAAGTGACTCCAGTATCACAAGACTCCACAGCAAGCTCGTGGACAGACTCCACAATGGCAGAAACGCATGACTCCGATGCGCAGTCCTTGCAGGAACAAGACCAATAGGGTCTAGCAACCTCCTCTGACCAACTAGCGGCAGACGATGCAAGTCTGCCATGCTCACGTAAACAGCAAGAAGGCTATAACAGTCTACCATGCTCCACTGCACAGCAGGACGACCATGACGGTCTATCATGCTACAATGAAGGGTACAGCGCTGATGACTGTTCAAGCCCAAATGAAGACAAGCCAAAGGAATCGCCTCTTCCAAGCCCGAAGAAAAAAGGATTATGCGCTGACCTTCAGGATCATTATAGCCGAAGAGATATTAATAATGCTGCACAGTCACAGAAGGATGCTGAGGATTTGCTAAAGAAATTACTTGTATGTCTAACTTGCAAGGAGCAGACGGAGAATTGCCATTGTTTTAGTACGGATCGAAAAAATGGACAAGATATTGATCCTCATTTAATGGAAATAACACAACCTGAATCATATCTACAGCAGGGACAACTGTCTCCCTTCAACACAAAACCGCAAAGTCCCAACTTCAGAGACCAACAGTTAGTCAGTAATGACTCTTCAAACCCTGAGGGGAATATTAAACGCATTGAACCTATGCACACTCCACTGATAAATGAGCAGAACATTGGAGCAAGAATCCTGAGGACACCGACATCGAGTAGCCAGACAAAGCACTTAAAACCCGCAGCAGTTTCAAGTGAACCAATTGTGCTTTCCAGTGATGGTGAAGATGCAGATAAGGTCGACCCGATTATCCATTGTACCACATTAACTCCAGAGATTAAGCATTTATGTCTGGGGAGTAGAATGTGGGCAATTGAGAACAGTAAAAGAGAGACTGTGACTATGCCAGTCCCAGCAAAATCAGACCCAGAGACTATGAAGGCATGTACATTAGAAAAAGATACAAATGAAGTAACTGAGAAGAAAATTGTAACGGACTGTTCTTTGGAAACTAGTACAATGACGAAAGAAACATTGGATCCAACATTTGATGCCCTACATATGGGAGAAATTGAGGGAAATGAACAAGGTTCTGCAATGTCTGGGGGAAGATTTAAAATTCCAAAGAAGAAAAGCCCAAATGAAGGACAACGGCAAGACAATGACAGTCCACCGACATGGTTTGCACAACCAGATGAAAACTCTGACAATTTACCCAACCCTAGTGAACAGCAAGCAGCTACTGAGGATCTATCCACGGTATGTGAAACGAGTGACGACAGCATCCCACTTCCCATGCAAAAGGTGCAAAGTGACAGACCTCAGCTAGTGCGTACAGAGGCACTCGACGATCACGGTGAGACCACTGGTAACTACGGTGACACCACACTACTTCCACCCTCAATTGCTCAAACCTCTCCACTAGTCAATGCATTCCTGCATGTTCCGACTCCAGAAGTGCAGCTTCAAGAAATCTCAGCTGACTCCAGTGAACCTGCTAAGACTCCGGACGGGGAGCATCAACAAAAAACAGACCAGACTCCAGATGGGGAGCAACCAAACACCGACTCTGATTCACGTAAGCCAGACTTTACTCCAGACAGGCAGTGTCGCAACCTCAGTGATGGCACGCTCAGGGTGACAGCAGATGCCACAACGACAGGAGATGGATCACGTGAGAATCACACTGAGTCAGCAATAACAAGCAGCAGCGACAGTCCAAGAGGAATACACCAATTTTCACCACAGCTATGTCCACACATTTGTTCCACACCGGCAGTGCGGCCAATGACAGCTCATGCTGGACAAACCCAGTATTCAGGCATGCAGCAGCCAGCAGTCTATGCAGCATATTTTCAAACAGGCCAGCACTGCAGATTGCCCACTAATGGAATCAGGACCGAAGGAGGACTACCGCCAGCGCAATCTGCACTACAGACTGGATGCCTTAGTTACTGCCCAGGATTTGCTGCACCACAGCCTGGCCAGATAGCATTTTCCTATCAGATGCAAGGTTCTAGTTTCACACCATCACCAGACATTGATGCGAGCAGCAATTCTGTCTCCAAAGCGACGTGCTTCAACGCTTCTCAGCAGAATCTCCCTTCCAGCACAGCATGTGGCCAGAACCAGCATGCACAGTCTCATCCGACTTCAACATCTGGCACATGCATCACCTTTAATGATATTGTTGATGGTACCTCTTCAATGTCAACGACCCATCAGCTACTAGATGCCATCCGACGGCACGACCACAAACATAAAAAGAAAAAGACTCCACCTCGTTCCTGGTACGCATGACGGATGGATCGGTGCGTAGGCGCAATCGGCGAGCCTTTCGCCTAGTTCCACGCTCGCAACGGAACCACACACAGACGCCGCATCCTCCAATGGTTCCTGATAGTGCCTTCGTGGAGCTGCCATATACCATGCCACTTCTGTCGCCACCCGTGGCCAGGCTCGCACCTCAGCCGGTGGTTCTCGACCCACCCTTGAGGCGGTCAACCCGAATTCGTCGCACACCTACTAGACTGGACTTATGAGACTGTTCACACGTTAAAGTTTAGAAACTATTGTATTATAACATGTTACTGTTTTATCATTCCAGACCTCGTTTGGCCGGACCACACTTCAAAGTTTTTTCTTCTTGTTTTGTTATGGTACAACCTCGTTAGCATGACACACCCGACATCGCCCCATGTATATAGTTACGCCACATGTACCTGCTGTAAATATCACGCACACACACTTTTAGCTGCACTCAGGACACATTCATATTTATAACCACGTAGGCACATAATCTTGTAAAAAAGGGGGGATGTCATGATATTCAAACACGCACATCATGATAGACAGACCAACAGACAAATCAGCACACATAACACGACAGCCAATCACAGACAAGGACAGAGACAGTATAAGAGAAGAAACACGACACCTGGTGGCCAGTAGATCTGGAGACCAGGACAAGGACAGGACCTGATTAACAACACGCTCAGAGAGTCACCACGTGCTGAGTACCAGGACACATCTGTAAATAACAAGTTGAAATAAAACAGCGTTGTACCAAATACAACCGTGTTGGTTCATCTGTACCTCAGAACACCCAACACCACAATCACCACAGATCAATCACAGCCTGACAATTAACAACATCGAGCTGTTTTTATGTAGCGCTGTTAACATAATCAAGGCTTGAGCCCAGACAATTGAGCCTACTAATTTGGCTGACACTTCAGGGGAGTATTGCTGGAGCGCTCCACTGTCAGATACTGTCTCTCGGAAATCAGCCTTCTTGGGTAGGCATAAAACAACCCTTGACCCGATTTTGAAAAAGCATAGTGGAGTTGTCTCAGGGAAAGGAAGAACGAGACCATGGAGGAATTTGAACATCAGGATGAGAACTTTAAATGCAAAGCATTGCAGGACCAGGAGTCAACACTAGATGATGGGTTCACAGAACTTGGTGTGTGTTCAGGTATGGGTGGCAGTGCTTTGGATAAGCTGAAGTTCACAGATTCAACAAAACAACAAAAAGGATTAATTGGGCCATGTTCGCCCCCCCCCACCCCCCCCCTGGCCGCCGCCCCTGCCCCTCCCCACCACGTGTTGTCTGGCAGCAGTGGCAGTTCGCTTTTGTCCTGTGGTGGAATTTTCTGATCCCGCTGATGTCCATGGCATTTTGTGTGGCTTGCCCATCCCACCGCTGGGGAACCTCCACCGAGAGAGGTCACCTTCAACGGGAACAGGCTATCCTGTGGCAGGAAGGGACAGACAATCCCACTCATTGGCCAGCGGGATTCTCCAGTTTCATCCATGGCGGGACTAGTTGCGAGCGAGAACGGTAAATTTGGCATTCCAGCCAAAACCCCATTTCGCTTCCAGCGGCACGGGAAAACCCCAGCCGCAAACGAGGGCGGAGGAGTTGGGTCATTGTGTTTTTTGCTCCGTCTTCACGTTATTTTATTCAATTTTTCTTCTTGTCTTCTCCAACCTTTTTATCAGCTGTTTCTTATTAATCATCTTGATTAATAAGGGGATCAGGGGTTATGGGGAGAAGGCAGGAGAATGGGGATGAGAAAATATCAGCCATGATTGAATGGTGGAGCAGACTCGATGGGCAGAGTGGCCTAATTCTGCTCCGATGTCTTATGGTCTTATGTCTTATTGTTTCCATGCCCCAGCAACAACCTCTGCCTAGTCCAGGAAGTTCCACAGCAACATTTGTTTTTGTGTGAAATGTTAAGCCTGTAGCCATCTTGGATGGCCACTTCCAGAATACAAAATGGATGCCCGCAATGAATGTAGGGAACTATGGACAATGTTAGGAAAGCAAGCAGGCACAGAACCTGTATGCGTATTGGGAAGGCAGCTCCCAGACAGGACTGAAGCTGTAGGTCAATTAACATATTGATGGCCCATCTCCGGGAGCAAAGGAAAGACACTGAAGCAACCGATACAGATCCAGACATCCCGGCGCCAGTTCCCCAAACCGAAAGCGCAAACAAAGCAAGGCCAACGGCCACATAGGACCCGCCCAGCCATCAGGGCACCCACCCCTTTATTGGTCAAGATCAATACCAGCGATCAAGATGCGGCCCAACAACCTCAGATCCGAACGGCCATTGTTCCTCTGACTGAGTGGGCACCCGAAGCTAAGTATAGGCTTTAGCGTTAGAGATAGTTTAGTTTGTCGTACTTTGTGCATGTGTAGATATTACTGTGTGTGTAAATAAATAGTATTGACTTTGAACTAACTAACTGGTGTATTGGCTCTTTGATCAGCATTCGGGTTTGAACCTTGTGGTGGTATCGAGAGATACCTGGCGACTCTAAAGCAAACATAATTAGGATTAAGGATTAGGATAATCCTTGATTAATTAAAGGATTAGGATAATCCTAACATAATTAGGATTAAGGAATGTGTGCGTGTGTTTCCTCCGGGTGCTCTGGTTTCCTCCCACAGTCCAAAGATATGCAGGTTAGGTAGATTGGCCATGATAAATTGCCTTCAGTGTCCAAAATTACCCTTGGTGTTGGGTGGGGTTGCTGGGTTGTGGGGATGGGGTGGAGGGGTTGACCTTGGGTGGGGTGCTCTTTCCAGGAGCCGGTGCAGACTCGATGGGCCGAATGGCCTCCTTCTGCACTGCAAATTCTATGATAACGAAGGCGACCATATTGACCGCCATATTTAGAACCAGAGAAACAGAGCAACATTACTGGCGACTCTGGTGGGATTCGACCTAGAATTGGCTTAGTCACTCCGAGAGAACACAAAATTTGAATTAGAATCCAATTGGAAACAGGAAAAACCACAAGCGTAAGACCAATACTGATCAAACCTCCAAGATTCGGAAGTGTGTTAATGCATGCGTACTAACAGGGATATAAGGTAAACCTGAGAGATTTTGTTGCATAAAACTGTCGAGAGTTTTGTAGGCCAGAAATTAGCGTAAGCCGTACCCATGTTAACATCACCACTTTATCACCCCCTGTTCCAAATTCGGTAGAGATCCCAGAGATACCGATAGAAATGGCAATGAAGGCAATGGAACACCTTATGAACCCCCAAGAATTTGAGTCGCAGTGACCAGTAGAGTAGGACAGTGTCCCGTATGGGAAGAGGAGATCAGAAAATATCTCAAAGGGAAAGGATGGCCCCTTTGGAGCGAATTCTGCGCGAATGATAAAACAGGCCCTGGAAGTATACTTGGTGGGAGAACCTGACAGAGATCCATAGGAAGAGCTTCGGGAAAGCTCGCAACCGATGACAATCGTGTCCTGCTTGGAACAATTGCAAGGCACAGAGGAGGTCGTAAGGACGCGCTCTGTAAGAGATTAAGGAGAGAGACAAGAATAGTGAAGGAGACGTGAGTGAATATGAGAAAGAGAACAGGGAACTGAGAGAGCAGTTAGCAGCGAGGGAAAAGGTGATGACTGATGCCAAGCTTGTCTGGCCCATTTAAGCAGCTTTCAGTCGCAAAGCCTACCAAGACACGCAACTTACCAGTGTTGGTAAGGGAGGAAATGGAACAAGTTGAGCAGTTACAGAAACAGTGTAATGATCTAAAAGCAGCCCTACGAGCACTCCACACTTCCATAACAGAACAAACGCAGAGCTCGGTAGAACACGCAAAGTGCTGGAAGCAAATTGCAGAACTGCAATCTCTGCTTTCTATCCAAAATGGGTTCCAGAGCACATTTGGACCCCAATTAGACCAAGAAAATGGCCCCGATTGGCAGGAGTTAAACAAGACTGCCACATAGATATGTACATGGAACGTGTACACAGAAGAAACTACAAAAGAGGAAAACACTCCAACCCCGACTGCACAGGCAGAGCACAACCCTATGAACCCTGTCACCACACAGCGCAGCTCCACAATAGAAGGAGACCCAGATTTCCTGTACACCACCCCATTAACCGTCACTCAGTTACGGGACGCGTGCGACAAGATAACACCATTCCTACCCACATTGGACCCCCACCATTACTTTGCAAGAGTAAAACAACAGGCAACCATGTACGGCCAGGATGAAAAAGAGGAAGTGAAACTCACAGTTTTCAGCCTTGACCCTTCAGTCGTGGCAGCCCTTCCCGACCCACAAAATGTAGGAGGAGGCACCCTCCAAGAAATGCATGCAGCGTTCCTAGATGCGATCGGCTATAACAAAGGAGACCCCGTAGAAGGCCTAAACAAGTGTAGGCAAAAGAAGACAGAGCACCCCACAGCGTTTGCTGGATGCTTGTGGATACATTTCACAGCGGTGTTTGGAGAGTTAGCCCGCGCCCATTTGACCCCAGTCAATATGGCCAAATGGACCCGCATCCTAGTCTCTCATGCAACAGAGGCAGGACAGAGAGCTTGTGCAAATTACGAGGCCCACAACGAGAAATGGGTTTTGAAAAGATTGTCCCGCACTCGGGAACAGTCCATCCAAGGTAAAGCAGCTTATGGTAAAGCAGAGGAAGAGCAGGCAGATGCGAACATGCACCCAGTTAGGACGCACCAGAACCCCGCATGGGTAAACGAGGGAAGAAACAGCCCACAGCAAACCAAATCTCAAGAGTATTATAATTACGGCCAATTAGGACACTACGCACGAGAGTGCAATGTGCCCCAGAAACAGCAGAAAAACCAGCAGACAGGCACCCTAAATAAAAATAGGGCAAAGCCAATTCACAGTGTTAGCGCCCGTTCTGATAACGCAGATATGAACGGCACCGCCTGACGGTGTTCGGACTCCCCAACTTCGGTCTGCGACACCCTTTGCGACGAGTCCGGTAGACCGGTAGTGGCAGGCACAGTCCGGGGACACCCCTTAAAATTTATTTGAGACACAGGAGGATCCCGCACCACGCTCAACTCCTCCACGATGTTTCAGCGAGATACATGGCCCACTACAGACACCATTACACTCAGCGGTTTTACAGGGCCTTTGCAGCAGGGACACATCACAGCCCCTGTAGCAATCCAGACAGGGAACATTAAGACTAAACACCCCGTAGTTCTGGTCAATCTACCCCAGACAGACAAACACATGTTAGTCATTGATTTTATAAGCGCCCACAATCTATCATTCGATCCAATAAATAGATGTATGTGGAGAATGGCAAAGGCAGCACGAGCCCCCGCCAGGCTCACAGTTGGAGACTATGAAAGTAAAATTAGCACAGTAGGAGACTTCTGGTTCGACCCTCGACCCATTAGTGAGAACAAAAACGTTAGGGAAGTCCTGCAGCAACACAAAGCAGCATTTGCACAGCACAAGCACGACTGTGGCAAGATCGCTGTCTTGGTGACATTACAGGTCCCGACCCCAGACCCCAAAAGCAGTACAGTTTTCCCCAAGAAGCACAGGGAGAAATCTCAAAAGTTATTCAGAGTCTGCTTGATCAAGGCGTACTCCGTTCAGTAGCCTCAACAATGACCCAATTTGGCCCGTCAGGAAACCCGATGGATCATGGCGACTGACCATTGATTATCGGAAACTTAACAAAGTGACCCCAGTAGCAGCCCCCACCATAACCACGGGTCCCGAGACCATGCTCAAACAGGGACTACAGTCAAAAAAAAATTCGGTTTTGGACATTAGCAACGGCTTTTTGCCCATTCCATTGGATAAAGCGTGCCAATATAAATTTGCTTTCACATTCCAGGGACAGCAATATACGTGGACGTGCCTTCCACAAGGCTTCCACAATTCCCCCTCCATTTTCCACCGACAGCTGGTAAATGGATTAGCAAAATTTTCCCGACCCGATTGTCTGGTCCAATATATAGATGATTTGCTTTTACAGACGGACACAAAGGGAGAGCACATTTCGCTTCTCGCCGAACTATTAGGACTCCTTCAACAAATTGGCTGTAAAGTGAATCCCAAGAAGGCCCAGATTTTACAGGAAAAGGTGATTTACGTAGGAACAGTAATCACACATGGCAAACGCGAGATCGAGCAGAAACGAATCGACTCGATCGTCAAATTACCCCTGCCCCATAAGTCACAGCCCTCCGGTCATTTCTAGGACTGGTTGGCTACTGTAGAAACCACATCGACGGTTTTACCACAAAGGCAGCGCCCCTATCCGAACTTCTCAAGAAGCAGGCACCTTGGGAATGGCTTCCACAGCACACGGATGCCGTGGATGCTTTAAAAAGAGCCCTCAGCACAGCCCCCGCATTACAGGTCCCATATCCACTCTCCCCGTATGCAATTGAAGTTGCAACTACCGACCGAACCCTTTCGGCTGTGCTCCTCCAAGAAAGACATGATCGATTAGGCCCCGTGGCATACGCCTCTCGTGTATTAGATCCAGTCGAGCAAGGATTTTCTGCCTGTGAAAGGCACCTGCTCGCAGCTTTTTGGGCAGTAGAATACTTCGCTTACATTACAGGACTCAACCCAATCACCATTCTCATTGAACACACCCCAACACAACTCCTACTTGATGGTAGACTTAAGGATGGCACAGTCTGCCAGATCCGCGCAGCCCGTTGGACCCTTCTCTTACAGGGACGGGACATAACAGTAAAGAGGACAAAGACACACACTTTCCTCGATGATATGCACTATGCAGGCACCCCACATGAGTGTGAAATAATATCCACCAAGCACAATACAGGACCCTTTGTACCAAAGTCAGCTCCCCTGAAACCAGGTACTACACCCCAGAGACCCCAGCCCACAGACATTGGCACACCCCTTAGGATCTATGTGGATGGCTCCTCCACAGATTTAAATGGAAAAAGGATTACTGGTTGCGGTATTTATGTAGAGGACGCACAGGGACGTGCCCTAGAAGAAATATCGTTCAAATTGTCAGGACAGTTAGGCTCACAGGCAGCAGAGCTAGCAGCCGTAGCTTACATTGTAGAACACCCTGACTCGTTCCCGACCCCAGGCGACATATATTCTGACAGTTTATATGTCTGCAACAGTTTGACCAAATTCCTACCTCTGTGGAATCTAGAGGAGTCGTTTCCGCAGACGGAAAACCCCTACCCTCAGCCCCATTACTCCACATATCCTAAAGTCAGCAAGAGATCGGAAATATGGCATTATTAAAGTCCGTAGCCACCATCGTTCTTCCCCCCCCGGTAATGTTAAGGCAGACACCCGAGCAAAGGCCGGTTCCAGACACGGTCACCTATGGAACCCCCCTGAGAGCGCCCCAGTACACGTGGTTCAGGTCTCACAGACCAACATTCAGGATTTAGCAAAGGCCCAAAAAGAAGACGCACAGCTCGGGGAAGTTTTAAAAGGCAACTTCCCAGCCCCCTATGATAAGTACAAAAACACGTTGACAACACATGATGGTGTTATTTAAAAGATGGAATTTATGTTGTCCCCAGCCAGGACAGGAATCAGATTATTTGCCAATTCCATGACAGCCATGGACATCAAGGCACAGAAGCTACCCTAGCCCACCTCAGACCTCTCTGCTGGTGGCCCGATTTAAAAGCCAATGTGACACACTACATTGAGAACGGCTTAATCTGTGTCCAGAACAATCCAGACAGATATGCAAGAAAGGCTCAGCTTAGCCACACCCACCCCGTTAATGGCCCCTGGACGAATTTGCAAATTGATTATAAAGGACCCCGACCCCCCTGCAGGAATGGTTTCAAGTATGTGTCGCTGGTCATCGACACCTTCACAAAATGGGTGGAAGCCTTTCCATCCAGAACAAACACAGCCAAAACGACAGCTAAAATCCTCACTCAGCACATCTTTACAAGATGGGGACTTCCACGCAGCATAGATTCCAATCAAGGCTCCCATTTTACAGGACGAGTGATGAAGAACGTTCTTACAATTTTCGGAATCAAACAAAAATTCCATATTGCATACCACCCCCAATCAAACAGCATAGTAGAATGAATGAAGAGAACTTTAAAAGCGCCCCTCAGAAAATGGTACAACAACACAACAGCATCTGGGACACAGTTCTCCCCTTTGCACTAATGTTCGTAAGAAACACGGTATCCACGTCAACAGGATACACCCCCCACACCCTCATGACCAGAGTTTGTAGTAGGGCAGCAAGTCATGCTATCCCTATACAACGCAGTTCATTCCTTTCCCCCAAATTTGCTGGACCATACTCCATCTCTGATAAAGTCAGCCCCTCTGTATATAGAATCACATATCCTAATGGCAAGCCTGCCTGCTTCCACATAAACCAGCTTAAGGCTTATGACGCGCAGAACACACCACAGCTCGCTTGCAGCGGCAGATGAACACGTCCCGCCCACGAACAACCTATTCCTACCCTCTCCCAACCAGTTCAGCCCATCCTCAGACATGACTACGTCTCCACCCTCAGAGGCACGACTCCATCTCTCCCTTCCTCCAACCAGCAACGACAGCGATAGCGACAGCCCCAGCACACCACGCTACGATTACGTCCCTGCACCAGGCCCCACTCCCAGCGACTCCGAACAAGATTCCAGCGACCCCTTTGAGATCACGTACATTGAAGCCCATGATCCATACCCACCGCCCGACGATGACGGATTGCCCCCTGGCAGCTCCAACCTCGACACGAAACACTGGCACCGAAACAATTTGTTCAGGCTCATCCGGAACGATGAGATGGACCCCAATTTGCCCCAATTGGCACAACTACTCCAGTCACGAGTATGGCAACCGGGAGAAGATGATGACTTAGAGTCTGACTCCCACCATACAAATCCCTTTGCGACTCTGTTCGCTTTAGACCAATGAGGTGTCCAGATGATGGTAAAAAGGAACCGACGGAGAGTTACATAGAATTTACAGTGCAGGAGGCCATTCGGCCCATCGAGTCTGCACCGGCTCTTGGAAAGAGCACCCTATCCAAGGTCAACACCACCACCCTATCCCCATAACCCAGCAACCCCACCCAACACTCAGGGCAATTTTGGACACTAAGGGCAATTTATCATGGCCAATCCACCTAACCTGCACATCTTTGGACTGTGGGAGGAAACCGGAGCACCCGGAGGAAACCCACGCACACACGGGGAGGATGTGCAGACTCCGCACAGACAGTGACCCAAGCTGGAATCGAACCTGGGACCCTGGAGCTGTGAAGCAATTGTGCTATCCACAATGCTACCGTGCTGCCCCTTTCGTGTCCTTTCTGATGGAACCGGCACGATTTTTGTTATATTTGTGTGTTATTGTGAATGCTAAATGTTGTTTGTTAACTCAAGGTTTTCATGGCCCAACACCACATCTTGATGCAGTCAGAACTACCCTTTTGATGCCAAATGGCTGTTAGAGGAACTAGTTTGTCCGCAGACAACCGTTCATAGCTACTCTTCTGCTTTGAGGATAGAAGATGGCCACAATAGGCAACCCCCACGATGACCACAAATTATTACCATTCTTGCCAGTCGCTCAGGCAGTGGAGAAACGACACTGGTCCCCGCCCTGCCTGAGGACCCCCATCTGGTCAGCTACGCTTGGGTAGTGCACATAGGTCACCGTCCTACCCAGGGATTCCACCCATTCTTGCCCATACACCCCCCCATTTGGAACTTTTTGTTCAAAACTCTTTTGTTTGTTTTACGGCGACCCTTAGGTTGCTTTCCATGTGCTATTTACATCCTCAAACACTGGGATGGTACATTCACCGTATCGATCGCACAGGCTGCGAGACTGCTCGCGCTGTGTCAGTATTTTATTCTTGGATGTCTTGTCCCAAATATTTGAATTAAAAAATAAAAAATGAGGGAGTCACAGGTGGTGACCAATTTGTAATTTGCAATAAAAGGACAGACAGACAGACATACGAGATCTGAAACAAGATAATAACAGAAATTATGCTTGTGGCCACAGAACTCCGGAACCACAGAAACCTCAGGAAGATTACGAAAGAAAGAAGAAGAACATGAAGACAACCATCATAGTCTCCATTTGGATCTTTCCGGGATCCCTACAGTTGTGCGTGGATACGACCCTCCTGACCCCTACCACACAGGCCGTGAATGTTTCCCATCACTGCCATACACTGCACCCAGAGACAGCAACTGATACACCGACCTGGTGTGACAAGTTCATTACTTGGTATTCCCTGTCCGACGTTGTAGAAGCACTATTAGTACTTGCAATACTCTGCAGTGTCGTTCAGACACTAAGGCTTATGAAATGGCGGAGGAAAGCCTCCCGCACTCCGGTATACACATTCAGATCCCTTTTTTCGGACTTCAACAAACCCCCCATCCTCTTTAAGTGAATTAAAATGCATCCATTTTTTGTGTTTGTTTGTTCTCATGAAAGAAATGTAAAACTCTGTGCTTGACTGCCAAGCCAGAGAGACCTGTGTTGCTGCTACTGTATTGTTTAAAATGTTGTACATGTTTACATTGATTAAGGATGGCTTAGTTAAGGACAGTTAGAGGTTCCTGTATTTTTATTTAGTAACGCATGCCTGAATGTCATAGCGCCCCATAGAATTTTATAATGATGTGTGTACTTTTAGGTAAAAGTTCCAATCCATAGGACAGAGTAGTGTAGAGCCTGACCTTGCTTGTGGCTGCCCAACTCAGGAGGAGAACAAAGAAGATGCAGTAATATGGTCCTTCAAACTTCGCGTTGAGGATCACAAGGAGGGTGTGTAGCCATCTGGGATGGCCACTTCCAGAATACAAAATCTCGCAATAAATGTAGGGAGCTAGGAACAATATTAGGAAAGCAAGCAGGCACAGAACCTGTATGTGTATTGGGAAGGCAGCTCCCAGACAGGACTGACACTGTAGGTCAATTAACATATTGATGGCCCATCTCCGGGAACAAAGGAAAGACACTCAAGCAACCGATACAGCTCCAGACATCCCGGCGCCAGTTCCCCAAACCGAAAGCACAAACAAAGCAAGGCCAATGGCCACCAAAGACACGCCGAGCCATCAGGGCACCCACCCCTTTATTGGTCAAGATCAATACCAGTGATCAAGATGCGGCCCAATTAATTGAGGCCAAGTTTAAGGCCCGCCCAAAAGTGCGCGAAGCCCCTCTGGGTATAAGAAGAAACCCCCGAGAGAGAATCGCTCTCTTGGATTTGGCTCTCAAAGCGGAGAGACCCATCCGCCAGCTGCACCAGAAGCAAGTAAGTCCAAGGTCAACGCTCGCTACCAGACACACAACCTGAGCTGTTCTCCTGTCCCACTTCGAACCCAACAACCTCAGATCCGAACAACGGCCATTGTTCCTTTGACTGACTGGGCACCCAAAGCTAAGTATAGGCGTTAGCGTTAGAGATAGTTTAATTTGTAGTACTTTGTGCATGTGTAGATATTACTATGTGTGCAAATAAATAGTATTGACTTTGAACTAACTAACTGGTGTATTGACTCTTTGATCAGTATTCGGGTTTGAACCTTGTGGCGGTATCGAGAGATACCTGCCGACTCTAAAGCAAACATAATTAGGATTAAGGAAGGCGACCATATTGGCCGCCATATTTAGAACCAGAGAAACAGGGCAACATTGCCAAGGCCTGGCCTCTGCTCCTGCCAGGATTAGGTCCAATTCTCATTTGAAGCAAATCAGCCTCCGCTGCACGAGATGGCAGCTTATTCCAATGGCCCATTATTCTCTGGGATAAGGAATCAATTCCTGCCATCGAACGAAGATCTGGCCTTAAACAACTTTAAATTATGACTACTGGTCCTCCTTAATATCATTAAGTAGAGCAAACTGTCAACTCAAACACAATCTATTCCTTTTATCATCTTATAAACATAGAACGGATCACCCGCAGGTTGAGACCAACTAAAATGTAGCTTATCTTGATAATGAATATACGTAATACGGGGAAAATGCAGAGAATGTAGGCAAAATGTCAAAGACAAAGGAGATCCAGGGATAACACTGCAAATCTGTGATAGTGATGGAGGGGAGAGTAACAGATAAAGAAGGAGTGGAAAAAAATGAGAGAGAAGGAATGAAAAAATTACAGATCAGAGGCACAATTTTCCCCATGGGCTTCAGGATCCCGCCATCGGGCTCAAATGGGTGTCAGAATTCCACACTGTAGAGGGAACGACCTGTAACTTTCCCCACATTGGTCAATTAGTGTCCATAGGGCAGGCCCACTGACCAATTAAGGATGGTGCAGAGGCTCGTGAAACTGGAGAGCCAATATAAGGCCCGACCAGCATGTACGTGTGAACTGTCTTCTCATGGCTTCACTTTGAACTCATCTCTTCTGCAGTTTCAACAGCTAAAATGTTGTGCTTCTATTGTTCCCCACTTCACTCAAGCAAATATCTATTTACTTTGCTACTGAGTAAATTTGCGTAGCAAAACCACCTCAGACTGCTGAACTCTCATCAATTCCTTTTGCATCCCACTCTTCATTCTTTATTTTATTCAAGCTTCTTTAATCTTCATTGTATGCCATTGTTAAGTCATTACTTGACTCAAGCTCTTGACACTAAGAGGAGCCAAATAAGAATTGATGATTCAGAATGCTGGGTTACTCTCATTTCGATCCACGCAAAGGAGAATTAGAGTTGCATTATTGGGCGGAAACGCTGCCTGTTGCACCCATTCCAATTCAATCCCGTTCCGTGGAGAATTTGTTGATCCTGGGAATGATTGTGATGGGGTGCCTCAATTTGCTTCTGCACCCTTGGTGGAAGAAAAGCAGTCTGTATTTTCATTCTAATAGTACCTATTCACCTGCTTTTTCGTGTAGGTATGGCAATATCAGGGTGTGGGGCACGAGCAAGCTTGGCCGAATACCTTCCCTTCCATTCTCTGAACAGCAAGGGCATGTTATGAAACAGACTCCATAAACCAAGCTGAGATTTAGGATTTTCTTTGCAATAGCAATGCATGGCAGCTAAGATTTCTGATCCTGTTCTTTCACTGTTTATTTTATTGATTGTTCACAATTTATTGCTTTAGCGTCAAGCGCTCAGTTTGCCTTCTGCTAGAAATCTCCAAACTGCACCAAGGTCACCTCATGAAAAGAAAGTAAATACAATGTGCTTACTCATTTTATTTTCGAAAGGGACTGTGAGTCGGAACATCAGGAAGGTGAGTTAGCATTACTGGACTTTAATATCAGAAGGCCGTGGCACTTTTCAATAGCTGCAGTGAAAAAATAACATGTGATTCATTTATGTTATAAATTAACACGGCAGGGAGCTTTTACTAACACCAGACCAGAAATCAATGAGGGGTGGGTGCGTTCATACAGTCTCTGCACATACAGCCGCAACTATGGTACTCCATCTTATTTTAATCACTTGTGCTGGCACGTTTCAAGTATTGATGTATTTTGCCTCTTGGCTCTGTCTAACAGTCTTGTAGGAAATTGCTGCTTTGGCTTTTTGAGTTTAAAGCTATATATGATCTTGTACCTTGGCACTAGTTGAGTTGTACACCACCTGAAACAATGTAGTCATTCAAAATTTTGGAAAAGGTATTTTTCACATTCTTCTGCACTATTCTTGTTCAAGGTTCTTTAATTTTTATGAAGCTTAGAGCATTTACTAAGGCTGAATCCCAAAGTTATCTGATAAGAACAATTTTGAATGCCACTAAGCAATGATCATTGATCATCTCGGTCGGTGTATTAATGATGTGACTTTTGGCCTTAACATGGGCAGTACAATATATATTAATTCAACTAAAACACGGATTTCTTCGGCTTTATTTTCAAAGCAGTCATCAAAACTTTAATCAGTGTCATTGGGAAAGTTAAGATGAATGCATGTACTAAGACTTGGGGAAAATTAAGATAAGAAATGAAACTGGAATAAAATGAAAAGAGCATTGATGAGGGCAGGTGTCTGAAGGGGGTTTTGATATGCAAATGAACATAAGAGTGAGAAAAGCTTGTGTTGACCTATGTCTCATGGGTAAACAATGAGGTATAGAAGTGGAGAGATAATATGCTTAAAAGCTGGATCCACTAGGGTGGGTAACATCAAAGGGAACAAAATGATACATCCATTGCACAATAACTAGAGAAAGGGATACTGTTCATGCAGCCACCATCACAGCCACACCTCGCTGCAGAAAATAGTCTCCCCTGAAAACAACTTATTGCAGAAAGCGCAGCCAGTTAAAATTCAAAACTTATGAGAAGATCACGCCTTTGCTAAAACTGAAGACATTTTCCCTAAATTTGGTCAAATACCCTGTGCGTGGCAATTATCTGCTTGATTTATCTCATGGAGTTATATAATGTTGGATGTTAGTTTGGAACAAGGGGCGTCTCAGTGTTCAGGAACAAAGTTGAGAACAAAGGGGTAACTTCACGTAATACCACGTGTGCATGGCCATTCGTGTAATTAAGTGCATTGTGGTAGTGTATTATAGTCCATCTTGTCATGTGTTTTTTTTTAAGTCAATAAATAGTCTTTACTAGTTGATCACAAAATGACTAGACTATCCTTCCATGGTTGGCATATCTTTTCTTACATGATCCTAAATGGTAAATATACACACTGAAGAACCAATATTCCGAGTAACCCGTCTGGGTTTTGGGTTACCCTCACATTTAACATCAGTGGGGTTTTTAAACACATGGCATCATTATTTGTCAAAGTATATCAACCATATTCCACAGCAATTTCTCCCAAAAGTTAGTGAGATAGCAAAAGGAAATAGCTTATCTATTATTGGGTTCACTACTGCTACATTACTGCTGGCTGGGTGAGTGCGCGACAAATCCATTGCAAAATATCACATTTTAAGCAGACTGTTTAGATCGAGCCTCTGATTATAAACCTCAAGTTGGGGCTAGCTCATATTCATTACGTTATGTTTAAGAGGGATTTTTAAGAAGTAAGACAGTTTTTCACTGCAGTGTTGTACTGTTCCTCCTTATTCACAATAATACTATTCAATATAGTTACACTTTGTTCTAGGTTGGTCTCATCAAATATTAGCCACAGAAATCCGAATATGGCATCAAAGTGACACATTTTTGGTTATTTAAGGTTTAACCCATTAACAGTTGTTTGGTAGCACAGAAGTTGAGTATTGCTGAAAAAAATACATTTTGTTGAAGCTTTTCATCTTGCACTCATCAGAACTGTTATAAGAGTACCAATACGAGGGGAAATAACAACTTCATACTGCATGAGAAGAGATTCACACGGATTATCCCAGGAATGGTAGGCCTAACATACGATGAACGTCTGAGGATCCTGGGATTATATTCATTGGAGTTTAGGAGGTTGAGGGGAGATCTAATAGAAACTTACAAGATAATGAATGGCTTAGATAGGGTGGATGTAGGGAAGTTGTTTCCATTAGCAGGGGAGACTAGGACCCGGGGGCACAGCATTAGAATAAAAGGGAGTCACTTTAGAACAGAGATGAGGAGAAATTTCTTCAGCCAGAGTGGTGGGTCTGTGGAATTCATTGCCACAGAGGGCAGTGAAGGCCGGGACGTTGAATGTCTTTAAGACAGAAGTTGATAAATTCTTGATTTCTCGAGGAATTAAGGGCTATGGAGAGAGAGCGGGTAAATGGAGTTGAAATCAGCCATGATTGAATGGTGGAGTGGACTCGATGGGCTGAATGGCCTTACTTCCACTCCTATGTCTTATGGTCTTATGGCTGATTGGTTGGCAAATGGACTCTGATTGGTAGAGACGTTGCCATGGAGAATGCACAGTTAATGGTGACTGACAGTTAATTGCTAAACATTGTTTGAACATGTAAACTCAGCAGCTTGACTCTGCTTGGTCAACCTATTGCCCTGGGGAATGAACCTGCGAAGGCTGCCACTCATTTTGTTGAGCTGAAACAGGAGCAATGTGTGCACACGTTCTTTCTGTCTACAAAGACCAGGCTCTTTGCTTCCAGTTTGTATAAATGCACCACATTGCAAACCTGACTGACAATATTTAATTGGTTGTTGGTAAAATATTTAGCACAGATATTGTTCAATAACTGAATTACATCTAATGTGTACTCACTGCGTTTTGAGTTTTGCAAGCATGAGCTAGTTGGGTACGATCTGTTCCTTGCCCATTGTGAACAGCAAAAGGGACATTCCGATTGATGCAATCTGATAGTATTTGAGACATGCGGCCTACATATCTAGCAATGAAGATTTGACGCAAATGCTCCACCGCTTGAGAAGCATTTTGAAATTTTGTCTTCTGGCCCAGATTTGTCCATTCAGAGGCAGGTTCAGAGGTAAAAGCCTGGTGCTAAACCCAGGAGCATAAGCTAATCCTTGTCTTGTACTACTAAATCCCTCAAAGAAACCTGTTGAATGCCAGGTATCCTATTGTTTGCTCATCCTCACCCTAGCTGCTTTGACAAACATGCTCAGCCATTCAGGAAGGCCGAGACAAGGACAAAGACATTGACCTGTGTGTGATAACTCACTAATCAGCAGAAAGAACAGATTAAATAATTTACTTTGGCTCTCTGAAGCCTTCAAAGAGATCTGTTTGTCTTCCAACCTCAAAGATTCAGAGACTAAGAAGAGAAAATATTCTGCCATCTGGCGTACAGTTTCCTCAATGGTTATTGTTGTGGCTGCCATGCCAACTGCAACTACCCATTGTAGATTTGCAGTCCTGCCACGCCCAGATGTGAATGGTGGTGGACAATCAAACAACTCACTGGAGGAAGACATTTCACAAGTAACCCCAGTCTCAATGATGGTGGAGCCCAACGCAGCAGTGCA
Source organism: Scyliorhinus torazame (assembly GCF_047496885.1). NCBI lineage: Eukaryota > Metazoa > Chordata > Chondrichthyes > Carcharhiniformes > Scyliorhinidae > Scyliorhinus > Scyliorhinus torazame. The sequence continues at coordinate 28,300,095 of NC_092721.1, read as the reverse complement.
AAAAGACAAGACTGAAGCATTCGCAACAATCTTAGCCAGAAGTGTTGATTGGATGAACCATCGCAGCCTCCCTCCAAAGGCCCCAGCATCACAGATGCCAGTCTTCAGCCAACTCGATTCACCCCACGTGATGTCAAGATATGGTTGAAGGCACTGGATATTGCAACACCTATGGGTTCTGACAATATTCCGACGATAATACTGAAGATTTTTTCTCTAGAACCCGCCACACCCCCGAGCCAAGCTGATCCAGTGCAGTTACAACACTGGCAACTACCCGGTAATGTCAAAATTGCCCAGGTATGTCCTTCTACAAACAGCAAGATAAATCCAACCTGGCCAATTACCACCCTAACAGTTTACATTCAATCATTAGTAAGGTGATGGAAGGGGGTCAAATGCAACTAGCTCAGCAATAACCTGCTCACTGGCGCTCCTTCCGGGTTCCGCCAGGGTGACTCAGCTCCTGACCTTGGTTCAAACATGGACAAAAGAGCTGAATTAGAGGTGTGGTGAGAATGACTGCCCTTGACATCAAAACAGCATTTGATTGAGTGTGGCCTCAAGGAGCTCCAGCTATACTGGAGTCAATGGGAATCGGGGGAGGGAACCCTCCCCTGGTTGGAGTTATAACTTTTTTTTTAAATTTGGAGTACCCAATTATTTTTTTTTCTAATTAAAGGGCAATTTATCGTGGCCAGTCCACCGATCCTGCACATCTTTTGGGTTTTGGGGGTGAAACCCACACAGACACGGGGAGAATGTGCAAACTCCACACGGACAGTGACCCAGGTCCGCGATTCAAACCCAGGTTCTCAGGGTGGTAGGCAGCAATGCTAACCACTGTAGCACCGTACTGCCCCGGTTGGAGTCATACCTGATACAAAGGAAATTGGTTATGGTCATTGTGACGTGTTGAGTGTTCTGGATCACAAACAGGTCACCAACACTGTGAACTCTATTTTATTATAAGGTTAACTATATTAACATACTTGAACTGTGGGTTAATGCAATACCAGCTTTAACTGTTGACTCTTGCCTAATCCTAACCAGGTGATGCACTCAGCACATGGTGAATGTCTGTGTTGCAGGCTGTGAGCCCTGTGCTCCGAGCTGGCTGCTACTAGAATGAGCGGGAACTCTCCTGTCCCCTGTCTTTATAGTGCGTGTGCTCTCACTGGTGATTGGCTGCGGTGTTGTGTATGCTGATTGGTCCCATTGCATGTCCATCAGTGTGTGTGTGCGTGTCTGCACCATGATATACTGGTGTATATTATGACATCCCTTTTATATAAAGAACATGTGCCTGCGTGACAATAAATATTGTGTAGTGAATGTGCCTGACTATGTGTGTGCGTGTTATTTACATGACTGTGTACATGAGGCTAATATATTTACACGGGAAGGTGCCTGGTGCCGAGAAATAGGGTGTCACACCAACAACGAAATGAACATTATATACAAACTACTGGAACGATGAAACAGGATACCAGAACAGATCAAAGAGTCCAACATCGTAAAACTCATAAGTCAAGTCTCTGAGGTGGGTGACGAATTCTGGTTGACCGCCTCAAGGGTGGGTCAGGAGCCACCGGCTGAGGATCGGGCTGGGCCATGGCTGAGTGAGAAGGATGCAGAGTATTCGGAATCTCCACATAGTCCAGGTTGGGGACAACAGGAGAGCGTGACACCGGTGGAGGATCACGTAGCGAGCGTGGAACGAGACGAAGGGCACGCCGATTAAGGTGGCGAATGGAACCATCTGGCAGACGATCCAGGAAAGAGCGTGAAGACACCTGCCGAAGAACCACAGCAGTTGCAGACCAGCCACCCTCCGGAAGATGGATGCGGACGTTGTCATCCGGCGCCAGAGCAGGGAGATCAGTCGCCCGAGCATCATGCGCCGCCTTGTGTTGTGCACGAGGCTGTTGCATCCGCTGAAGGACCGGAACGTGGTCGAGGTCTGGGACGTGAATGGACGGCACCGTGGTCCTGAGGGTGCAACCCATGAGCAGCTGGGCTGGCGACAGGCCCGTGGAGAGTGGGGCCGAACGATAGGCCAGCAAGGCAAGGTAGAAGTCGGATCCTGCATCGGCAGCCTTGCAGAGGAGCTGTTTGACGATGTGGACGCCGTTTTCCGCTTTGCCATTGGATTGGGGGTGCAGGGAAATGGATGTCACATGCACAAAGTTGTACCTGCTGGCGAAGTTGGGCCATTCCTGGTTCACGAAGCAGGGGCCATTGTCCGACATCACAGTGAGTGGGATGCCGTGACGAGCAAAGGTCTCCTTGCAGGCAAGGATGACCGCCGATGATGTGATGTTGTGCAGGCGCACGACCTCCGGGTAATTCGAAAAATAGTCTACAATCAGAACATAGTCCCTGCCGAGCGCATGGAACAGGTCAACGCCTACCTTAGACCAAGGGGATGTGACCAACTCATGGTGCTGTAGGGTCTCACGTGGTTGGGCCGGCTGGAACCGCTGACAGGTAGGGCAGTTGAGCACTGTGTTGGCGATGTCCTCATTGATGCCAGGTCAGTACACAGCCTCTCGGGCCCTCCGTCGGCACCTCTCCATGCCAAGATGGCCCCCGTGTAGCTGTTCCAAAATGAGCTGGCGCATGATGTGCGGGATCACGATGCGGTCCAGCTTCAGGAGGACACCATCGACTACTGCCAGATCATCTCTGATATTGTAGAACTGCGGGCATTGGCCCTTGAGCCACCCGTCTGTCATGTGGCGCATGACACGCTGTAGAAGGGGATCAGCCACAGTCTCGCGGCGATGGTGGATAAGGCGTTTATCCGTGGCCAGCAGATTGGAGGCCGTGAAGGCCACCTGGGGGTCATGACACGTGATGCATATGCAACGGGGGCCCATGATGAGGCCTCATCGCGTTGCAGGAGCACCGCCCCAATGTCGGATTGGCTGGCATCCGTTGAAATTTTTGTTTGCTTCGTGGGATCAAAAAATGCCAATACCGGGGCCGTGGTAAGCTTGGTCTTAAGCTCCTCCCATTCGCGCTCGTGGGTGGGAAGCCATTGGAAATCTGTCGTCTTCCTGACCAGGTTCCGGAGAGCTGTGGTATGGGACGCGAGGTTGGGGATGAACTTCCCCAGGAGGTTGACCATGCCCAAAAATCGGAGGACCGCCTTCTTATCCGCTGGCTTCTGCATGGCCGTGATGGTTGCCACCTTGTCCGCATCCGGCCGCACACCCAACCAGGAGATGTGGTCCCCTAGGATCTTGAGTTCCGTCTGGCCGAAGGAACATTTGGTTCTGTTGAGGCGAAGGCCTTGATCCCGTATTCGTTTGAAAATGCGCTGGAGGCGACTGATATGCTCCTGCGGGGTGGTGGACCAAATGATGATGTCGTCAACATAGACACGCACACCCTCAATGCCCTCCATTATTTGCTCCATGATCCTGTGGAATACTTCTGATGCCGATATAATCCCAAATGGCATCCTGTTGTAGCAGTATCTGCCAAACGGGGTATTAAAGGTACACAGCTTTCTGCTGGACCTGGCTCGTTGAATTTGCCAGAAACCTTTCGAGGCGTCAAGTTTGGTGAAGATGTTGGCCCGAGCCATCTTGCGCTTGGGGATAGGGTAATGGGCTCCTCATTATGTTGTGATTCAGATCCTTTGGGTCAATGCAGATCCGGAGATCGCCGGAGGGCTTCTTGACGCACACCTTGGAACTGACCCTGTGGGTTGGTTCCGCCACTCTGGAGAGCACTCCTTGGTCCTGGAGGTCCTGCAGCTGCTGCTTGAGGCGGTCCTTGAGGGGTGCTGGGACTCTGCGAGGTGCATGAACCACAGGCATGGCGTCTTGTTTGAGCAGGATTTTGTAAGTGTATGAAAGCGTGCCCATGCCTTCGAAAACGTCGCGGTGCTGGTCGATGATAGCATTGAGTCCGCATCCTGGAAGGCAGACGTGTCCTCTGGAGAGAGAGAGAGTGTACTCATTGAACGAGGTTTAGGAGTTTGCACGACTGTGCGCCTAGCACAGAGTCCTTCGAAGAACCCACGATCTCGAAGGGAACATGGCTTTTCGCGAGTTGTGCGTCACTTCGAGTTGGCATGAACCGGTAGCAGGAATGATGTTGCCATTGTAGTCCACTAGTTGGCAGGTCGACGGAAGAATGGTTGGTTTAACCCCTCGGGTCTGAAAGGCTGACCACGCTAGGAGATTAGCGGAAGCACCAGTGTCCAGGCGGAATCGTATCTGGGATCGGTTGACCACCACTCATCGTCTGGATCAATGCTGTGCACCGACAGCGGCTGGTGGTTTTGATTCGGGGACAGCCGGTTCATTGATATAACAGCGACTCGAAAAGGCTCCTTCGGGTCCTCGGTGTCACTGGTCTGCGGGAAGTCAGAATCGGACTCGGTTTGGGCGTAGGTAACTGCTTGTTGCAGGGTTCTTCGGAGGTTTATGTCATTTCCTGGTTCAATTTGAGGCATTGTGCTGTCATTCCAGGTGAAGGAAGGTTGTTTTACAGCTTTAAAATAGTTTTTCTTTGATTTGGGATGTTTCCCCTGAAAATGGGCGTGGTCCGGCGCCTCTGACGTCATGACGCGCGTGACGTAGCACATAGGAGGCGTTTGCACATGCACAGATCACGGTTCCTTTACTGATGGCCGTTTTCGTGATTGCGCATGTGTGGCGTCGCGCAACTGCGCAAGTGCAGTCCCTTTAGAAAGATGGCCGCCGACCAAAATCATTCTCTGCTCCGGGATTTCAGCCTCGAGATGAGTACTGGCGCTTCTCTTACCTTTCCTTGCTGGTTGGAGTGTGTTTTCCTCACAGTATTTGCCGAATTTGACCAGGACTGCCTGGAAGTCGCTCCTGTTTTGCCCCTTGGAGAACTTGAATTTTTAAAAAGATTTCTTCTGCTCTGGCACCGGCGATGGTGAGGAGAAGCTCTGTTTTTTCAGGATCGGCCAGGTCTTCTAGTTCGGCTGCCAACAGGAAGATTTCAAACTTTTGCCGGAATGCCCGCCAGTTTTCACGGAGATCGCCGTGGCACTGGAGCTGCTGCGGAACCCGGATCTTGAACATCTTGCTTGGGTATCGTTGCTGGTTGTCACTGTACGCTGAGGTGCCGGTGATGCAGAGCGGCGGCGGCGGGTTGATGTTCTCCATACTTCAGGATGCCGGAATGCTGATTAGTTGCAGGTGGGTCTCAGAAGTGCTAGTATGCAACTACTCCTTGTACCATGATGTGTTGGGTGTTCTGGATCACAAACAGGTCACCAACACTGGAAGTGGTGCAACTCTATTTTATTAGAAGGTTAACTATAGTAACATACTTGAACTGTGGGTAAATGCAATACCAGCTTTAACTGTTGACCCTTGCCTAGTCCTAACCAGGTGATGCACTCAGCACATGGTGAATGTCTGTGTTGCAGGCTGTGAGCTCTGTGCTCCGAGCTGGTTGCTACTAGAATGAGCGGGAACTCTCCTGTCCCCTGTCTTTATAGTGCGTGTGCTCTCACTGGTGATTGGCTGCGGTGTTGTGTATGCTGATTGGTCCCACTGCATGTCCATCAGTGTGTGTGTGTGTATCTGCACCATGATATACTGATGTATATTATGACACATTTGAGGTCAATTATCTCAGCTCCATGATATCACAGCAGGAGTCCCTTAGGACAATGTCCTCAACCTAACCATCTTCAGGTGCTTCATCAATGACCTTCCTTAAATCACAAAGCCAGAAATGGAGACGTTCACTGAAGACTGAACAATGTTCAGCACCATTATAGCTCCTCCAAGACTGGAGCAGTTCATGCCCAAATGCAGCAAGACCACAACAATATCTAGACTTGGGCTGACAAGAGGTAAGTAGTATTTGCCTCACGCAAATGCCAGGCAATGATTATCTCAAACAAGGGAAAATCTAATCATCACCCCTTGACATTCAATAGCATTACCATCGCTTGATCCCTGACTATCAATATTCTGTGGGTTGCCAGAAACTGAATTGGACTAGCCATATAAGCACTGTGGCTACAAGAGCAGATCAGAAGCTCGGAATCCTGTGGTAAGAAACTCGCCCCTTAATCCCCAAAGCTTCTCCACCACCTACAAGGCACAAGTCAGGAGTGTGATAGAATACTCTCTGTTTGCCTGGATAAGTGAAGCTCCAACAACACTCAAGAAGCTCAACACGATCCAGGGCAAAGCAGCCGGCTTGATCAACACCCCTTCCACAAACACACAATCCCTCCACCATCGCACAGTAGCAACAGTGCAGTAACTCCAAGGCTCCTTAGGCAGCACCTTCCAAACCTTTGGCCACCACCATGTAGAAAGACAGGGGAAGCAGACACATGGGAACACCATCACCTGGAAGTTCCCCTCCATGTCATTGACCATTAATTCTGTAACATTGTAATTAAGTGTAAATGATAAAGTTTACTGAACAGAGTATCAATGAACGTTTTGTTCCCCGAAAGACAGATCATATAATGAACAAATTCAGGGTTGCTGAGGCTTTGATTTGTACCTGGTTTCCTGGTGGACGTTATAAATAAATAAGTAATCTTTATTGTCACAAGTAGGCTTACATTAACATTGCAATGAAGTTACTGTGAAAAGCCCCTCCGGCGCTGTTCGAGTACATGGAGGGAGAATTCACAATTCTCAGCTGGTATGGGAATTGAATTTGCGCTGCTGGATTGTTCACCATCACAAACCAGCTGTCTAGCCTACTGAGCTAAACCAGCCCTGTGGGCTGCAGTGGGCGGATGCTCCAATTGCCCTCTGCTGTGGCACAGCCTTCCAAGACACTAATCCACAGACAAATTTAAGTGAGACCTTCCTTGCATGCAAGTGCTTGTGAGTGGGTATCCACATGTTGGGAACGTACACCAGTGGTGTCACTCTAACCTCATACATCTCTCCATCCACTCTCCTGCAAACATAAAATAGATTTCCCAACCCGTCAAACGAATCTTCTGGTCTTGCCAAAGACGAGCCCCTGTGACGGGTTCCCTGGCAGCGAGGCGGGCAAGCAAAGCAAAACAGCATCGACCTCGATGTGACCGAAAAATCCGGCCAGCGATCAAAAGGAAGCTTCCTCTGCCACCGGAAAACATGCCACGGGGGAGAGGGAGGAGTGGAAAATCCCAGGTGTAGAGTTGACCAAACAAAGGAGCTTTGGCCTCAACAGAATATCCTCAACACAAAATAATGAAAATCCACATTCAGACGAAGTTACACCAACCTCGAGCTCCGTACAAGAAAATCGATCCCTCAGTGTGGTATCACTTCAAGGACATCTCTGCAGTTCCTACTGGCAATAATGTCAAAAGAAAGACTTGCATTTATATAGCACCCTTCACATTTCAAAGCATTTTTCAGTCAGTGAAGTACTTTTTTTGAAATGTAGTCATTATTTTAATAGATAATCCGATGCTGCGGCATTGATTGAGTGATAAATATTGACCAGTGTATCAGAAATAACTCCAACTTTTCTACAAAATGGTGCGGCCTGAAACACCAGGGGCGGGATTCTCCCCTACCCGGCGGGGCGGGCGGTCCTGGCGCCGAGGTGTGGCGTGAACCACTCCGGCGCCGGGCCACCCGGAATCCTCCGCACGTTCAGGGGCTAGGCCGGTGCCGGCGGGGTTGGCGCTGTGCCAACCAGCGCGGAAGGGGCTTGGCAACACGGCAACCGGTGCCGAAAGGGCCTCCGCCATCCGGCGCGAGTTGGTGCATGTGCGGGAGCGCCAGCATGTGCTGGCGTCATCCCAGCGCATGCGCAGGGGGGTTCGTCTCCACATCAGCCATGGCGAAGGTCCACAGAAGCCAGTGCGGCGGGAAAGAGTGCCCCCCACGGCGCAGGCCCACCCGCGGATTAGTGGGCCCCGATCGCGGGCCAGGCAACCGTGGGGGCACCCTCCCGGGGCCAAATCCCCCGCGCCCCCCCGAGGCCGCCCACAGAGCCAGGTCCCGCCGGTAAGTACCAGGTCTAATTTACGCCGGCGGGACCAGCCTAAAACGGGCGGCCACTCGGCCCATCGCGGGCTGGAGAATCGCCACGGGGGCTGCTGCCAGCGGCTGCCGACCGGCGCAACGCACTCCCCGCCCCTGCCAAAATCCCGGCGCTGGAGATTTCGGCAGCTGCCGGGGCCGGGATTCACGCCGTCCCCCGGCGATTCACGCCGTCCCCTGGCGATTCTCCGGCACAGCGGGGGATCGTAGAATCCCGCCGCAAATCGGATCCCAGTTTAATATCTCATCCAATAGTTGGTGCAGCACCTCATCAGTGTGCACTGTGCTGTCAACCTAGATCATCATCCTAGATTGCTCAGACTTGTGGACGAGAAGGAAGAGAGTTACCGACTGAACCACAGCCGAAAAAGCAATTGCAGCCGACGCGAATGTAGCCCAACGATAACTAGAGCCAGGTCTGGGACTTAAATTTTACTTGGGTGGATACAGTTGCTTCATAGCTCCAGGGCCCCAGGTTCGATTCCCGGCTTGGGTTGCCGTCTGTGCGGAGTCTGCACGTTCTTCCGTGTCAGCGTAGGCGTCTTCCGGGTGCCATGGTTTCCTCCTACAAGTCCCGAAAGACGAGCTTGTTAGGAGAATTGGACATTCTGAATTCTCCCTCAGTGTACACGAACAGGTGCCAGAGTGCGGCAACTAGCGGATTTTCACAGGAACATCATTGCAGCGTTAATGTAAGCCTACTTGTGACAATAATAAAGATTATTATAGTCATGCCCACTTTATCCACTGAAAGCAGCGGAAAGCCTCCCAGAAGGAACAGCCCTTGTTCAAGTTATTACTGGTATAGTTGAGGCGATAGCCATCTTATTTCTGTTCCCCCAAACTGCCCAAAAGGAGGCAAATCGAGAAATATTCCAGACCTGGATTGTGGTGAAAATTGTAGCATTGAAGCTCCAAAGGTTTCGTTCTTCGTTTCGCACATTCACATCAAATCTTGGGAGACCCAAATTCCAAATAAGTTAAAAGCAAAATATTGTGGATGCTGGAAATCTATAATAAAAACAGAAAATACCCAACAGCATCTGGCAGCATCTGTGCATTGAGAAATAGAGTTAATGTTTCGAGTCGATCATCCCTCTTCTTCACCAGTTTCTGAAGGAGAATCATATTCGACTCAAAGCTATTTCTTCCTCCATAGATTCTGCTGGACATATATTTCCAGCATTTTCTGTTTGTATTCCAAATAGGTTTGCAGCTCATATCCCTCAAACAAATTTAGCCACAGCTATAAAAGACATACTAACAATGCTTAAGAAGCCATCATTATCATTGGAAACTCATTGGCACAGCTTTTAAGTCGCAATTAATAACATGAAACAACCTACATTGGAAGTCATAAGTCTTTCCCTATCGTAAAAAGTCACTTCCATATTAAAGGATACAAAGACCCACTATGTCTTTCCCATGCAGTTACCCTTTAAAAAGGAATGCAACTACACCAAAGGAAATGAATCATTATAATGGAATCAGGAACCGCAATAGTTAAAGCAAAATGAATCAGGTTCAATTTGTAGTAAAAACCAGGAGCAGAAATAAATGTCAAACTTCAACAAGGCTAGAACTAGCATTAGCAGAAACACTGAACAAGGTGCTGTCTTAGGCACAATGAGCCTAAGATGAGGGAAGAGAGTAGAATCTTGTCTCTAAGCTGCCAGGAATCAAAATAAAACTCCTTGGGACTCTGAAAAGCATTCCACTGTGATAGGATCCAATCACCACCGGTGACTAGGCAGAGTATAGCCGTTTGGGCCCATTCATTGGCCACCAGCCAATCAATCAAACCGAGTCCAGCCCAAACTCTCTCTCTGGTGCCAACAAGCCTGAAGCCTCCTGTTCAAACTGTTATGGGCCAGGGTTTAAAGAACCCCAAAGTACATCATGGAGTTCACCTGACCCACAACTTTTAATAGATTGTGGTATGGGTACGAATGGAATTCCTTTATCCCAATCCTCTGGATAATCTTGACAATAAGCCCTCAACATTGTCTTTAATGTCTGATGCCACTTTTATAATGCTCCCTGTGATTTTGGATGGTACGCAGTTGATTTAAATTGTTTTATCCCCAAGATATCCATAACTTCTTTGAATAACCTTGAGGTAAAATTTGATCCTTGATCCGATTGTATTTCTGTGGGTAGTCCATAGTGAGTAAAAAATTTAAGTAATCCTCCACAATCTTATTAGCTATAGTATTACGTAGTGGAATGGCCTCTGGAAACCTAGTAGTTTCCCTATCACTTGACATGTGTGACATCATAGTCAAAATTTAACTACATCTTTATGTGGTCCAGGCCACTAAAAATGTTTCTGGATTTTAGCTTGAGTTTTCCTTATCCCCAAATGACCTCCCACTGGTACTTCATGTGCAACTCTCAACACCTCCTTTCTGTCCCCTACCGGCCATACTACATGATGAACTTCTGCCCACTTTTCATCCGTCTGCATATGTAAAGGTCTCCGTTTTCTCATTAAAACATCACTTTTACGGTAATAACACTCTGGTATACACTCAGATTCCTCTTCCGCTTATGCTTTCTGATACATCCGTTTTATTTCTATATCTTTTTGCTGTAACTCCGCCAATTTTCCTGAACTAAAAATATCCATCTCATCCTCCACCTGTTCTTGTTCTTTTTCAACCATCTGATCAAAAATCATTTCGGATAATTGCACTTCAACGTCATCTTCACTCTTTGATTTCACCTCTCGTCTTAATCTGTGACTTTGCGACCTTGTTACTACACAATCTGGAAAAATCCCAGGATATTCGTCCTTCAACACTTCTGTTGTCTGATTTTCCACTGGCTTATCAGCCACAGTAGGCATCACTCCCACCTGCGATCCAGCTATATCATTACCCAAGATAAGCTGTATTCCTGGACAAGATAGTTTCTCTATTACTCCTACTACCACTTCACCACTCTTCACTGGACTTTCCAACCTTACCTTATCTAGTTGAACACTACTCCTCTCACCCTGAATTCCACATATTACCACCTTTTCTGGCAACATTCTACCCAAACTTCATAACTCCTCATCTCTTACCATTAAAGATTGACTATCTCCCATATCTCTTAAAATTGTGACTTATTTACCTGCTCCTCCTGATACACATGAGTAAACTTTACCCACACAAGTAAATTCTTTAAAGAGATCTGGCACCTTCTTATCAATCATCTCTTGATCAGGCTGTACAATCTTTTGCAGCTCCTTCGCTTCACTTGGGATTTTCTTTACCATTCTAATAAACCCCACTGTCTCATCCTGTTTTACCACATCAGCCTCCCCAGTGCTTTTCTTCAACCACCAACACTGTGACTTTACATGGCCTAGTTTATTACAGTGAAAACATTTGAAATTTTTTATTTCTTTTTCACTCTCCTGGATTTCTTTTTTAATCTGAGGTACACTCTCCTTATTATCGCCCATCAGATCACCTTTACCTTTACCACTTTCTATCCCTCACAGGCTGAAACTGATGTCGGAAACCAAGCTTTGATTTACGAACTAATTCATAATCATCTGCCATTTCTGCTGCGAATCTGGCAGTTTTAACCTTCTGCTCTTCCACATGAGTTCTCACTACATCCAGAATTGAATTTTTAAACTCCTCCAAAAGCATAATTTCTCCGAGAGCTTCATACGTTTGGTCTATTTTTAAAGCCTTTATTCACCTATCAAAATTACTCTGTTTGAGCCTTTCAAACTCCATGTATGTTTGACCAAATTCGTTCCTTAAATTTCTAAACTTTTGTCTGTAGGCTTCAGGCACTAGTTCATATGTATCCAAGATGAATTTTGTCACCTCCTCATACGACCCAGATACCTCCTCCGGTAGTGATGCAAACACTTCACTAGCCCTACCTATCAGCTTTGTGTGAATCAGTAATACCCACATGTCCTGTGGCCATTTCATTTCATCAAACAGGGGCTGTTTAGCACAGGGCTAAATCGCCGGCTTTGAAAGCAGAGCAAGGCAGGCCAGCAGCACGGTTCGATTCCCGTAACAGCCTCCCCGAACAGGTGCCGGAATGTGGCGACTAGGGGCTTTTCACAGTAACTTCATTTGAAGTCTACTTGTGACAATAAGCGATTTTCATTTCATTTTCATTTCATTGTTCAGCTCATTTCTCAAATGAAATGAAAAACGCTTCTACCTCCCTCTTGTTATACCTTGGCAATGCTTGGACATATTTAAATAGATTCCCACCAAGCCTTCGACTATGCCGCTCTTTCTCACTATCCTCATCCCTATCCGCCAACTGTATGTTTCCCTTTACTTTGCCAATTTTAAATGTAATTTTTAAGGCCATTTTCTGAATTCAAACTCACTCTCTTTATTTTTTTCCCTGATCTGTATCTCCCTTTCTCTTTCTTTTTGTTCTGCTTGGGCTATTCTTTCTGTTTTCCTTCTTCTCTCTCTTTTTCCTCTCTTTTGTATTCAAGCTGCTTTAATTCTTTCTTATGTTCCATTTGTTTAATTTGTAACTGAATTTTTGCCATTTCCAATGAGTCAAACTGTATCTCGGGCAACTTTAAAGGCTTTGCCACTGCCATAATGACCTCATCTTTTCGCATTTTGTCAGGTAATGTTAACTGCAATGTTTTTGCCAAATCTAACAGTCTGCTTTTAGTCTCTGTCCGTAAGGTACTGCGTGTGATCGTCTCCACCCCCAAAATCTTCAGAGTCTCTGAAAGAGCCATTGTCCACAACACACTCCTTACTTAAACTAAACTTCACAGTAACTTCATTGCAGTTTTAATATAGGCCTACTTGTGACAATAAAGATTATTACCACACCTGAAAAGCAACCACAATATGCTCACCCCTCACTGTCTTTAAGGTCACAAAGCCAATCCAATAGATAGACTTTTATCCCGGATGAGTCCCTAATTTGTTATGGGCCAGGGTTTAGAGAATCCCAAAGTGTGTGATGGAGTTCATCTGACCCACAACTTTGAATAGATTTATGGTATGGGGAGCACACTGCCCACTCTACAGGTGTGGTACAGCAGAAATGGAAAAGTATTTTTCTAAAGCAAAACAATATTTATTGTATGAACTCAAGTTAACCTTTTTAAAACATAGTGAACATTTTAGCAACCATTAATTTAAACACAACCCCCAAAGAATACAACACTAAGTAATTCTTAATAACTTCCCTAACAACATCCAGAAGACAAAAGAAACACCTTTTAACAGAAGCACATTAGGTTTACATTCACTACTGAGAACATTTAAAATTCTGAATTCACCAAATAATCAAGAGATAGTCTTTTGATGGCAGAGAGAACAGCAGTACACCTGCTTGGTCTTGCTTCAGCTCCAACACTGAAATCGAAACTAGAACACACCCTGCAGCAAGCAGCCTAAAACAAAATGTAAAAAGCTGACAGACAGCCCAGCTCCACCCACACTCTGACATCACTGATAAACACCCATTTCTTAAAGGTACATTTCTTAAACACACATTTCTTAAATGTACTCTCACATGGCAAAACCAGCTGAAACTAATATTCTCTCTGGTAACCTCTAAATTCTGGTGCCTGACTTAAAGATACATGTTCATTAATCATCACTGGATCAAAAATAAAGGCGGCAAAATAAAAGAAAGGAGAAATAAGGGAATAAACAGGAAGGACTCTTACGTAGGAAATTCAGAGAACGGGGCTTGGCACATTTAGGCTTTACACGGTTCACGTTTCCTACCCACCAGAGGAGCCAGATCTTCATGGTGTACTCTCTTCAGGTTGATGGGACCGCACTCCTGCTGCTCTCTTCCTCGGCCACTTACCTCTTCACCCCAACCCCGACTACAAAGTTCCCACAGCAGGAAATTCAGCTGAGAGAAGCTTTCCCAGATCTCTTCCATTCATGGTGAATAATTAATTTGTTTTGTGTGGACTGTCCCTGTGAACTGTTGCAACCCATGACTGGTGTCCCTTTAATTAGAAATCCTGCCTCAGGTAGATCTAATGTGCTGTCCGGCCCACCTTCTGTGACTGGTGAGGGAACGCGAGATGGGATGACGTGTTCAGTTAAAGAGCACAGGGGTTAGCACTGTTGCTTCTCAGCGCCAGGGTCCCAGTTCTATTCCCAGCTTGGGTCACTATCCATGTCTGCATGGGTTTCTTCCGGGTGCTCCACTTTCCTCCCACAAGTCCTGAAAGTCGTGTTTGTTAGGTAATTTGGACATTCTGAATTCTCCCTCCATGTACCCGAACAGGGGCCAGAATGTGGCGACTGGGGGCTTTTCACAGTAACTTCATTGCAGTGTTAATATAAGCCTACTTGTGACAATAAAGATTATTATTATTATTATTAGTGGTGCAGACTTTTTTAATAGTTAGGTTTCCTGGAATAAGTCGCTAGTCTGTTGCCATAATAGTACAAACCACACAGGAAATCCAATGGAGCGAATTGCCCCAAAACATACTTTGAGGATAGTTCTGAAGATGCCTTGACAATCTATCTGACAAAGACACCAGCAGATTGATTTACACCTTCTTGGGTTAATGTGGGTACGTTTTCACATCTGGCTACTGTAACGTTGTTATATAAGAGAACACCACAGTTCAGTGACGGTCGAGATTAATTCCAGGTGGCAGAATTACAAAACAATGGATAAACTTGCGAATTAAACATGCTGAGTTCACAAATTCTTGGCACACCCTCGTAAGAACTCACGCAAACTGCTAAGCCGTTGTTAGACAGACAGATAGATGCCAGTACAGATGTGCAGACCATTGAATACTTTCTTTGTCAACTGAGATTCTGGTGAATAATTTGTTTGGGTGTGGACCGACTCCAATGACCTATTTTGGACTTGGATCTCAAGAATTGTCTGAGTTAATGATCTGAAATAGCAGGTAACAATTTACCAAACTAGTAGCTGACTTGTATTTGCTTTCAGTAGTTTGCTAAAAATATATTAAGCTTGAAACGTATTATTATCCATCTGTGCACACAGACACATTACACCATGAATGACATTCCTTTGTCTGCCGTATTACAAGAGGGATCATCTTGTTTATTTTTAAAGTGTTAATATTGCCATTCAATTCTCCAGCGGAGCTAACTGCCTATTTTCAGAATCTTGGGATTTTTGGATCTCCCACTGAGATCAAAGGAGAACTTGTGCCTGTAATAGACAAAGCACAGCAACATCCCCAGCACTGGGATTTCTTGTGCTAATAAACAAGAACACAACACAAGAAATAGAAGCAAGAGTAGGCCAGCAGCCCCCCCCCCCCCCCCCCC
This sequence comes from Scyliorhinus torazame, assembly GCF_047496885.1. NCBI lineage: Eukaryota > Metazoa > Chordata > Chondrichthyes > Carcharhiniformes > Scyliorhinidae > Scyliorhinus > Scyliorhinus torazame. The sequence continues at coordinate 28,284,803 of NC_092721.1, read as the reverse complement.
ATTCAATGTGATCATGACTGATCCATTGCCGGCCTTGAAGTGATCATTAATTCATGACCACGTCAGGCTTCATCCCGTTGCCGCTAGCATTAACCCAGCTGCAGGCGAGCCTGTGGCCATGTCGCTTCCACAACAACTAAAACCATATGGCCAACTTGTCACATCCAGGGTAGTTGACCAAAGGCACTCAGTGCCTGATCGAGGGACACAGCGATCGGAACTCAACTGAGAGCCACACTGCGGCCCTTGTTGGCAACCCCCTACACCTCTCTCCCCATGACCTCTACCTCTGTGAAACTCCACAGTCCTACAAATCCGATGCTTGTCCTTTGGATTGGAGCGATTCAAATACAGAAGTGCAGGAAAGATGGGCACAGGTTCAAGGTAGGACAATACATTCAACAACCTTGCAAAAGAACTTTGTAAATTAAAGCTAAATAGGGTGGCAGGTTGCAAGGTCCAAAGAATTGAGGCTGTTTTCTTTTCTGAGAAGGGGGTGTGATGATGTCAGTTTTGAAAGAAAGAGGGTAGTTTCTGAGAAGACGGAGTCATTTATAGTACAGGCAAACTTGTGTGCAGAAAGGAGATTTGCACAGTTACCAATTAAGCGGAAGTGAAGACAAGAGAGGAGAAGGTGAGTTTTATGGGAAAGATAGAAGAGCAATTAGGAAACAACTCTGGGACATGTTTGGCCCAGCATAAAGAGAGAAGAATGGACGTGGCAGAGGAAATTTCCCTAAATATTAATAATGTGGATGTCCATCAGCTCCTCACACCTGTTGGAGGTGACGATGGGAGAGTGAATGTTTGTAGATGAGGTGCCAATCAAGCGGGCTGCTTTGTTCTGGATGGTGTCGAGCTTTGCAGTCATCCAGGCAAGTGGAGAGTATTCCTGGTGCCTTGCAGATGGTGATGTGGAGATGCCGGCGTTGGACTGGGGTGAGCACAGTGTAAGACTTCTTGCAGATGGTGGACAGGCTTTGGGGAGTCAGCAGGTGAGTTACTCGTCGTAGGATTCACAGAATCCATAGAGCGCAAAAGGAGGCTATTCAGCCCATCGAATCTTCACTGACCCTCTGAAAGAGTACCCTACCTAGGCCCGATTCCCCACCTTTCCCCTGTAACCCTACCTAATCGACACATATTTGGACTCTAAGGGGCCATTTAGCATAGTCAATCCACATGACCTCCACATCTTTGGACTGACCTCTGACCTGCTCTTGTAACAACAGCCATGGAATCTCGTAGAATCCCAACAATGCAGAAGGAGGCTGTAAAGTCTCAGGCAAGTGACTAGTCGGAAGCGATGGCTGCAGAAAAGTTTTGATTTATTCTCCTTACTATTTACACCTCTTGCTCCCTGAAGGGTCTCCCACTCAGTCCATACCCGGGCTAGGGTATTTATGTCCCAGCTGTCCTAGGATTAATATGGGGTAGCTCCGCCCCACTCAGCTGCACAGATCGTACTCAGGTGAGGCCATAGGAATTCTGAGGTTAGATCACTGAGCCTTCTGTTTGGTTATAACAACCCTCCCCCTAAAGTCTGATACGTCATCCATTTCGACAGGAGGGGGGAAATCCTTTGCCATCTTCATTTAGGGTGTCTATCCAGTGTCCTCCATTCCATGTCTGGAGGGGTATAAGGGACCAGGGAGAGTCATTTTTCTGGTCGAACACCTGGGCTGTTCCCCTGCCCCTTGCCTGACAGTCACCTGTTTCGATTTCCGCATGTAAAATTTCAATGTCCAACTCCAAGTCCTGTGACCTCCCCGGAAGATGGTCCATGGGTCGGTTGGCGTGTTTACCTTATACCCACACCGAATACGAAACCTGGCTGGACTGTTTTATTCTCATTCCTGGAATCCAGAATCCACGTCTGTAAAATTCCGGACGTAAACAGCATCGCCCGCAACGAATGGATGATAATGTGTGGTATGGACATGGCGGACCCCATTTTGTTTCAGAAAATCCATAACTTCGAACTTGTGAAAGCAGTGCCATTGACTGATACAAGTACTTCGGGGAGTCCATGAACACTAAAGGTTTGCTTGAGCCTCTACGTGATGTAGGCGTCGTCATACGGTACACATCCATTCATTTTGAATGCACATCAGACACATCTCTCCCTGACAAGGCCCCGCGAGGTCTACAGGGAGGTGGGGCCACGGCTGGCCCGGCCATTCCTACGGGTGAAGTGGAGCTGCTGGGGGGAGCATTTAGTATTCTTGGCACCATGTGCACGGTTTTGCCAACTTCTCAATATCCGCGTCTATGCCGGGCCACCACACATCGCTTTGGGCCATCGTTTTCACTTTAGAGACTCCTAGGTGCTCGCCATGGAGGTCTTGCAAAATTTCTCCCTGGCCACACTCGGGGATGACCACTCGGGAACCACACAACTTGATGCCGCCCACCATGCTCAGTTCTGCCACTTTTGTCGTAAAAGCCATGAGGTCATGTAAGAGGGTATGGTGTTGGGCCCCCTACAGCATAATGTGGCACACCTGGCCAGCAGAGGGTCTGTCTGCGTCCTTTTCTTGGGCCGCCGTCACAGGCAAAAAATCCATAAAGTATAAGGTCACGACTACATCGTCCAATGCCGTCGGCGTTGGCTTGCTGATGGGCAGCGGGAGACAGCTGAGGGCATCCCTGTGAGGGATCTTTGTCCCTGGGCAATGTTCCAAAACATACTCATGTATCGCCAGGAGAAGAGCCCAACGCAGAATGCGGGTGACGCCACTGGGGGAATTGCCTTATCCTCTTTGAATTACCCGAATCGGGGTTTATGATCTGTATAAGCTGTGAACACATATCCAGAGACATACTGATTAAACTGTTATACGCTGAAAACAATTGCCAAATCTTAATTTTCTACCTGAGTAATTTCACTCAGTTGCCGCCAAAGTGCGTGAAGCGAACGCAATGGGCACCTCAGTACTGCTATCCATTTGGTGCACCAGGACGGCCCCGATTCCATAGGGGAAGGCATCGCATGTGACCAATGTAGGCTGCTACGGGTCGAAGTGAGTCAGCACATGTGAGGATAACAGTCATTGTTTCACTTCATCGAAAGCACTCTGCTGCAGCGGGTCCCGAAACCACCGCTGGCCCTTCTTTAACAACAAGCTTAGCAGGGCCAACACTGTTGTCAAGTTTGGGATGAACTTCCCGTAATGGTTTTTCAGGTCCAAGAACGAGCGGAGGTCTGTTGGAACCTTCGCTATGGGTGCCTGCGTAATTGAAAATAAGTGTGGTTCCTGTCAAGCTTATGAAGGTCCTTCTTCCGCTGAGCCTTGCGTAACTGTCTTCAATCTTGGGAACTGGGGAACAATCCAGACAGGACGCTCGGTTAATGGTCATTTTATAATTTCCGCAGGGGCGGACGGAACTGTCAGGTTCATTACCGGTACGACTGGCGCAGCCCAATCCACAAATTGCACCGAGCGGATGATTCCCAAATTCTCCAAACGATCCAATTCGGCATCAACTTTTAGTTTCAGAGTGTAGGGAATGGGGTGGGCCCGAAAATAGCATGGTTTGGCTCTGGATCCACTTATATCTTGGCGAAGGCCCCGCGGATGGTACTGAGACTTTCCTGGAATACCCCAGGGAAACATGCCACTACCTCATCCAGCATGTTGAGGTACAGCCGGCAAATGTACTGCCAATCTGCCCGGAGAAGTTTCAGCCAGTCACGTCCCAGCAAATCTGGGCCTGAATCTTTCACCACTAGAACATAGAACAGAACAGCACAGAACAGGCCCTTCGGCCCTCGATGTTGTGCCGAGCATTGTCCGAAACCAAGATCAAGCTGTCCCACTCCCTGTCATTCTGGTGTGCTCCATGTGCCTATCCAATAACTGCTTAAAGGTACCTAAAGTGGCCGACTCCACTATCACAGCAGGCAGCCCATTCCACACCCTAACCACTCTCTGAGTAAAGAGCCTACCTCGGACATCCCTCCTATATCTTCCACCCTGAACCTTATAGTTATGCCCCCTTGTAACAGCTACATGCAGCTGAGGAAATAGTCTCTGAACGTCCACTCTATCTATCCCCCTCATCATCTTATAAACCTCTATTAAATCGGCTCTCATCCTCCTCCGCTCCAAAGAGAAAAGCCCTAGCTCCCTCAACCTTTCCTCATAAGACCTATCCTGCAAACCAGGCAGCATCCTGGTAATCTCCTTTGCACCCTATCCAATACGTCCACATCCTTCCTATAGTGAGGTGACCAGAACTGCACACAATACTCCAAATGTGGTCTCACCAGGGTCATGTACAGTTGCAGCATAACCCCGCGGCTCTTAAACGTGAGCCCCTGTTAATAAACGCTAACACACTATAGGCGTTCTTCACGGCTCTATCCAACCTTCAGAGATCTGTGAACATGAACCACAAGATCTCTCTGTTCCTCCACATTCTTCAGAACCCTGCCGTTGACCCTGTAATCCGCATTCAGATTTTTTTCTACCAAAATGAATCACATTGCAGTTATCAGGGTTAAACTCCATCTGCCATTTTTCAGCCCAGCTCTGAATCCTATCAATGTCTCTTTGCAGCCTACAACAACCTTCCACCTCATCCACTACTCCACCAATCTTGGTGTCATCAGCAAATTTACTGACCCACCCTTCAGCCCCCTCCTCCAAGTAATTGATAAAAATCACAAATAGCAGAGGACCCAGCACTGATCCTTGTGGTACACCGCTGGTAACTGGTCTCCAGTCTGAAAATTTTCCATCCACCACCACCCTCTGTCTTCTATGTGATAGCCAGTTACTTATCCAATTGGCCAAATTTCCCTCTATCCTACGCCTCCTTACTTTCTTCATAAGCTGACCATGGGGAACCTTATCAAACGCCTTACTAAAATCCATGTATACGACATCAACTGCTCTACCTTCATCTACATACTTAGTTACCTCCTCAAAGAATTCAATCAAATTTGTGAGGCAAGACTTACCCTTCACGAATCAGTGTTGACTATCCCGGATTAAGCTGCATCTTTCCAAATGGTCATAAATCATATCCTTCAGGACCTTTTCCATTAACTTACCGACCACCGAAGTAAGACTAACCGACTATAATTACCTGGGTCATTCCTATTCCCTTTCTTGAACAGAAGAATAATATTCACCACTCTCCAGTCCTCTGGCACTATCCCCGTGGACAGTGAGGACCTAAAGATCAAAGCCAAAGGCTCTGCAATCTCATCCCTCACCTCCCAAAGAATCCTTGGATATATCCCATCTGGCCCAGGGGACTTGTCGACCCTAAGGTTTTTCTAAATTGCTAATACATCCTTCCTCAGAACATCTACCTCCTCCAGCCGACCCGCCTGTATCACACTCTCATCCTCAAAAACATGGCCCCTATCCTTGGTGAACACTGAAGAAAAGTATTCATTCAACGCCTCTTCTATTTCTTCTGACTCCATGCACAAGTTCCCACTACTGTCCTTAACCAGCCCTAACCTCACCCTGGTCATTCTTTTATTTCTGACATAAGAGTAAAAAGCCTTGGGGTTTTCCCTGATCCGACCCGCCAAGGACTTCTCATGCCCCCTCCTAGCTCTCCGAAGCCCTTTTTTTAGCTCATTCCTTGCAACCTTGTAACCCTCAAGCGACCCAACTGAACCTTGTTTTCTCATCCTTACACACGCTTCCTTTTTCCTCTTGACAAGACATTCAACCTCTTACCAGTGGTAAGTTTGCTGACTGAGCCCCGTATTCTACGGGGTGCTCGCGACCTCTGGTGGCTCCCCGGTGTGTGTCGCTAGCCGAGCATTGATATCTCGTAACATCAAAACGCGTCTGTCTTGAGTGAATATGGTCACACGTGCAGTGGCTAATCACAAAAAACATGGCTCCGGTATTAAGTTTCCTTCGTATTGGGAAACCGTTGATCGTGACCGTCACTTGGATAGGCACCACCTGTGGCGGCGAAATGCAGTAAAGGCAGTGGGTCCCCTCTGGCTGGTTGTTGACGAAGTGCGTCCGCCCTCTGGGACAGTCATCGGGGTGGTGTTGTTGGATAGATGTATTTTCATGCCGGAGTCTGCGCCGCTAGCTTCTTCTGGTATCGCCGTGTTCGTCCTGTGCATCAGGGGTCTCTGGTGTACAGGAAGCACAGTGTCTGACGGCAGAAAAGTGTTGCCTTCGGTCCTGGTCTCCCAGATTGCGCCACCAATGGCGGGAGTCTGGAACAACAGTATGGGAAAGAGGTACTCCGCATCCTGTTGCACCCAACAAACGTTCTTGAGTTGCCCCATCTTGGATTCTGCAAACTAAACGATCTCTGAGTGCCTTGGATAATGTTGGGCCAAATTCACAGATCTCGTCGAGTTTTCGTAAATGGCCCAGAAATTCAGTTACAGGTTTCACCCAGGTATTGGGAAAACATGTGGAAATGAAAACGGTGAATGATTAGCGATGGTTTTGGGTCAAAATGGTTGCTGAACAGAGCAACTATTTCCGCAAACTGACGGGAGTCAGGTGAGTTGGGAAAAGTTAAACTTTTGACGATGCTGTAAGTCTGCACCGCAGACCATGAAGAGGGTCACTATCGCTCTGTGATCCCTGACAATGTTATTCAGATGAAAAAATATCGCACATTCGCTCAATGTACTGGGTCCAATCCCCAGTCTCGGCATCAAACGCCTCTAGCTTACTGAAGATTGGCGTGCCCACTGCCTGAATGGAGGCCTCCTGACGTCTAATAGAGGTGGGCCTGGTGCCTCCTGTAGCTCCACTTTATCCGGCAACTTGGAAGTGATGGCTGTAGCGACGTTTTGCTTTATTTTCCTTACTATTTACATCTCCTACTCCCCGAATGGTCTTCTGCCCCAAGCCTACACCCGGGCCGGGGTATTTATGTCCCAGCAGTCCGAGGATTAAGAGGGCAGCTCCGCCTCCTCATCTGGGTAGGTCGTATTCAGGTCAGGTGCAGGGGTTCTGAGGTTGCAGATCCATGGGCCTCCTGTAGGGTTATAATAGAGGCTATTCGGCCCTTTGTGTCTGCTCCAAACCTCTGAAAGAGCACCCTACATAGGCCCAAACCCCACTCTAGACCCATAACCGCACCCAAGGGTAATTTAGCATTGCCAATCCACCTAACACTATTGCTTCAAAGCGCCAGGGTCCCAGGTTCGAGTACTGACTTGGGTCCCTGTCTGTGTGGAGTCTGCACGTTCTCCCCGTGTCTGCGTGGGTTTCCTCCGGGCACTCCGGTTTCCTCCCACAAGTCCCGAAATACATGCTATTCGGTGATTTTGACATTCTGAATGCTTCCTCAGTGTACCCGAACAGTTGCTGGAGTGTGACGACCAGGGGATTATCACGGTACATTCAATGCAGTGTTAAGCCTACTTGTGGCACCAATAAAGATTATTATTATTAACCTGCACATCTTTGGACTGTGGAAGGAAACCGGAGCACCTGGAGGAAACCCACGCAGACACCGGGAGAACATGCAGACTCCATGCAGACAGCCACCCAAGGCTGGAATTGAACCTAGAAACCTGGTGCTGTGAAGCAGCAGTGCTAACCACTGTGCCATGTGCCACTGTGCCACCAATGATAAACAGTATTTATATGGCCAGTCCAGTTCAATTTCTGGTTGAAGATAGGCTCCAGGATGTTGATAATGGGGGATTCAGCGATGGTAAAGACATATGGTTGTTTAGTTGAAGAGGTGTAGCACGTTTCTGGAAAATGTGGGAGGAGGATTGCAGAGCTCAGGAAAAATCAACCTTCATGTTTTATTGTTAAATAATTAAATTTTTTTGGGAAGATACAAATCGGCTGAAAGAAATTATTAGCTTTGCGAGGGAAATGTGCAATGCTGAATTTCAGTGCAATATTTTAAACTGTCGCTTTATTACAAGGTTAAATCAATGCAAATGCACAACATATTAGAGAGAACATTGACACAGGACAAGTTAAAAGCAGAGCTTATGAAACACTGATAACTAACGTGTTTGCATGTTCGTCACATACAGTTATGTGCATTGACCTGAAATAAGACACTGCACTTATTTAGCACAAAGCAGTACTGAAACCTGTCTTCAATAAATATAGTACAGTGCAACTATTGTAGTATTTATCTTTCACACTGGAACAGGAATCATACTTACAAAGAATTGATGTTTGTCCTTTTTTTAACCTCTTGATGTATTGACTCGACTCTGCAGCTTTTGAGAATCGAACAAGTGTTTGCTCAAATCGCAATGGGTAAACAGGGATAAATAAATACAATTAGAGCTGCAAAAAGTGATGCAATGCTGCAGTATAACCTGTGATGACCAGTATGCACAGCATTTGACGCATTTTAGGTCCACAGCCCATATTATACGCCATACTTACCAATGCTGGAAAATGTGAGAGTAGTTTATCTGTCACTTCAAGGATTCATGGAATCTCTAGCGTGCAGAAGGATGGTATTCGGCCCATCGAGTCTACACCGTCCCTCCGCAAGACCATCCCACCTAGTCCCAATCCTCCGCCCTATTCCTGAAACGCCCCCTTTAAGGGGCAATTTGTCATGGTCAATCCACCTAACCTGCACATCTTTGGACTGTGGGAGGAAATCCATGCAGACACACGGGAAGAATGAGCAAACTCCACACAGTCACCCGAGGTTGGAATCAAACCCGGGTCCTTCGCACCGTGAGGCAGCTGTGCTAACCATTGTGTCCCCATGGTATGTCAGCATAAACAAGGGTGAATTCATATCCTTGTAATTAAAAGCACTGAAGGATCGTGTATGTGGCATTCTTTCTCCAAGTTTCTGGAGTCTTTATATATTAATTCATGTTGATCACCATTCCTCTTTGAATTTTCAGAACACCTCTAGCCCAGGCAATGCGGTATCATTTTTTAACATGTCTTCTTGAACATTTGTCCTGTCTGAATCGTTCTGATGTTGAGGTAAAATTGGTCGTTTCCGGTGCTTTAATTTGTATCATCACACTTTATTTTCTCCGCATACTGTTAATTTACAGTTAACTATTGTAGTACCCTCAATAACGACGCAAGAGAGTAGAACGGTAAAGAAGGCTTTAATAAGCTGAGAACTAGCCAGATGCCGAGACGGGTGCTTACTGGATGCCGCCTACAGAGCGGCGCCTTATATACGACTCCCTGGTGGGCGGAGCCGGAGGCGGAGTCTCCCAGGGTTCCAAGCCTGGTCTTAAAGGGGACATCACCTTACATGATGATAAGGGTACATTCATCTCAACTATAAAGTAATAGAAAGAGGTTGAACATGTATTCCAATGGTTAGATGGTAGCTATTCATATAATTATCATGCAGTAATACTGGACATGATTTGCCGGCCATGTCCCGCCGGAATCGGGATGGGACGCGGCCTGTGGATCCTGGGAGAGGCCTCTTCCTGTATTCCCAATTGTTGTTACACCTCGTGAAACCTGATGAGATCTTGTGGGACATTGCGATACAGATCCGGATCCTGCCCACAATGAGCATGGCCCAGACTTGCAGAGTTGAGTGAACTTTACTTAACCCGGCCGATGCCAGATCGAACTGGCCCCCTCGCCCAGGAGACCCCATCTAGCTGCCGTTCAGCACTGGTTCCCACAAACAGGTACCAGGCGGAACAGTGCTTGGAGAGGTCTTCCAGGCCATTGGAGGCTCCCGGCTGGTTGGTATCTGGACAGAGTGGCACCTTGGCACTGCTGATATCACCCTGACACTGCTTATGACACCTGGCAGCCAGCTTGGAATTGCCAAGGTGCCCAGATAGCACTGCCAGACTGGAAGCGGCACTGCCAGGGTGCTAGGCTTGCAGTGCCCAGCTGTCAGTGTGGCATTTCTTCCATGCAGTGGATCGGGCCCGGGGGTGCCCTTCCCATAGAGATGGGGTGCGGGGGGCTCGAGGACCCCCTAACAGGTGAGTTGGTGCATTGGGGGGTCCAGGGGTTACTTTGGGGGGGGACAGGAGATCGGGGCGCCATTTAAAAATAGCGCCCCCGATGACTTCCTGCACTGAGGAGCGGGAACGGAGCTCCTCAATGCAGGAAATGCAACTGAGTGTGGCCTTGCAGGGTGTTCCCCACTGAGGTCCGGAAAGAATACAGAGTGCCGTTTGATAGCGGGGTCGTGACCCCTCTGTACCAACTTGGAGCGCACTTTTTTTTAAAAATTGCTCCCTAAATGGCTGTAGACAGGCCAGTGCGTCCTGAAGGTGCATGATTGTTTAACTCTTCGATATAATTTGTGGGTACCTGTGTGGGCCAGAGGAGTGGGAGTGCTCCACCAGGCCAAATAAGCACTCCTTAAGCTGTCCACTTTTGGCCTTCCTTCTCTTTCCCACCACTTGCAACTCTGCGGCAACTTACTCCCTGGACACTAACCATGGGCAAGGACCATGTCCTTCGGGTGACAGTGGCCTTCCACCCGATTTCCTGCTCTCTCCTGCTGGCATTTAGCTCATTCCCTCTGGATACAGGCAGAAGACATTAAGGCTTGCTGGTAAAAATAGCTCAGTGCTCACACCTGCAGCTTCCGAGGAGTCTCCTACCTGTCATGATAATATCTGATTGTGCTTGTGGACTCTGGTATTAGATACTGTACTCCTTCCTACATATGAGGTCACCTGACCTGGGGGTTGGAGGTCAGATAGCACGTGTTAGAGACAGTTGGTGTAAGGCTTCAGATACATTGCAAATGTATATTCCATAAAGCAATGGTATTGGTTGGCGTGCATCACAAAACCAAGACAAGATCCACCTTACACCACCCATCTCTGCCTCAAGACCCACCCCAAACCTGTCTGGGGTTAAACCTAGCCCAGCTAAAAGGTAAGGGTGGATAAATTGAGTTAAATGGCTTCAAAATTGCTCAATGAAAAATTGTAGGGTGATAAATGTCACCAGTGAGCTGCTACAGGCACAAGGACAAATGAAGGGTCACATTTTTGGAGATGGTGAGGAGACATGGGGTGGGGGGGGGGGGCGGTGGGGGTGCGGGGTTTGTGTTAGTCTAGAAGAGCAGCTGGGATCAGGATGTTATCAAGAGAAAAACAAGCCAAGTTTGTAGCAAGGGCCAAGGGCAGCGAAGGAAATTAATTCGAAAGGAACTATTCCACCCCGCCCCTGCCAGAATCTGCTGAAAAAATTTTTTTTTTTCGCACAGAGCAGGGATCAAACCAGGAAGCCTCTAATGTATTGCAGCTAGCAGTGTATTATGTGACATTTACAGATTGCCGTTGCCAAATTCGGGAGATCGGTTAGCACAGTTGGCTAAAGTGTAATGCAAAATAAGGGCAATGGTGCTGGTTCAATCCCTATACTGGATGTTGCTGTTCTTCAGAGAGGACCGACTCTTTGCCTTGTTCCATGCTTGATGTGAAGTGATGCCATCAAGTGACAGAGCCACATGTCTCTCTTTCTCAAGGTTCGAGAGATGCTTATAGTTCCGTTTGGAGTGTGTTCAATTATTTGTCCGATCGCTGATATAACACTCCTAGCTGAAGTATTTCTCTGGCGTTGTTGAAATTACAACTGGATGCTGACGGAGGAAGGATCTTGCAAAGGTCACCTGCTGCCTTGTGCGAGGTCAGAAGAAACCCAAATGGGATGAAATTTATTCGGAACCCCACCCCCATTGTGATCAAGGGTCGACAGTTCTAATTTCGAAACCTGGGACATTGAGTGACTTGCATTGTATTTAAGCTGGTGCAACATCTCTGGTCGAGCTGGTGAGGTGAATCAGAGTAAAATCTTTAAATCAAATTAGTTATACCTTCTGCCTTCTTTTTTGATGGGAGGGATGGATCCTTGGCACTTTCTGCACCCAGACGATAGAGATGTTCTTTTTTCACATGTTCACCAGGCATATTCAAGTATTGATTTTTTTGTTTTTGATACGGTTTTCTTCCCTTTGGCGGTAGCAGCTGAGTACTCACCCATTGTTATTTCGGACCAATCCCCGCACTTTGTCGACTTGTTGCTCGAGTCTGGCCCCACCCACCGCTCACTCTGGAGGTTTGACACTACACTGCTAGATGATTGAAGATGTTGTGAGCGTGTATCCATTCACATAGACAACAATCTAAAATTTAACAAATCCGATTCAATCTCGCCCTCCACTTTGTGGGAGGCTCTGAAGGCAATCCTCAGAGGGAAAGGGTCCCTGGTTCGATTCCCGGCTTGGGTCACTATCTGTGTGGAGTCTGCACGTACTCCCGTGTCTGCACTGGTTTCCTCCATGTGCTCCGGTTTCCTCCCATAGTCCAAAGATGCGCAGGTTAGGTGGATTGGTCATGCTAAATTGCCTTGTGTGTCCAAAAAGGTGAGGTGGGGTTACGGGAATAGGGGGAGACGAGGGCTTAAGTAGGGTGCTCTTTCCAAGGGCCAGTGCAGACTCGATGGGTTGAATGGCCTCCTTCTGCACTTTAAATTCTATGGTTCTATGGCTTTGCCCACCCTCTTTATCTGGGTAGATCATACTCAGGTGAGGCCACAGGGATTCTAAGGTTTCTGATCCCCGGGCCTCCTGTAGGGTCAGAACAGATATTTGCTTTTATTTGGGCGGGTAAGAACCCCAGAATTCGTAGTGTTCTGCTTCAAAGAGACAGGCATTCGGGGGGTGGGGCTGGCTCTCCCCAATTTATTGTTTTACTACTGGGCAGCTAACATTCAAAAAGTTTGTTGTGGATCAGTGATCCCGACTTTATTTGGGGACAATTGCGCTACTTACACTCTTTTCATCATAGTCACTGCACTGTTGCCCTTTTCCCATTGCTAGATTTTCCTCAAACACAGTGGTGGCCTCCCCCCACTGAATTTGGAAGGAGTTTTGACAGCAGTTCAAGATCATTTCCCTGTCTTTACTAGCTTTGAAGGGTCTGGAATGGTTAGGGGACCTGTTGAGGTGGGGGGGGGCGGGGGGGGGGGGAGGTTAGCCAGTTTCATGGAGTTAGCTAAATTCCAACTGTCTAACTCCATTCTTTTTTGGTATTTTAAAGTTCCCTATTCTTTGCGTAAGGCTTTTCTTTTGCTTCTCTGGCGCCACGTTCGTCCTTGATGAAGAGGATTCTTTCCCTGGCTCGGCCTGGCGAAGGGCCTATTTATCAGATTCTGCTCCGTTGAGTTGTGTGAGGGTGAAATGGGAAAGTGAACTGGGCCCCATTCTTACTGGTGAGGTTTGGTGCGAGGCCCTCCATGGGGTCAACTCCACATCTCCGTGTGCTCGGCTGAACCTAATCCAGTATTATAATAATAATAGTAATCTTTATTGTCACAAGTAGGCGTACATTAACACTGCAATGAAGTTACTGTGAAAAGCCCCTAGTCGCCACAATCCGGCACCTGTTCGGGTACATGGAGGGAGAATTCAGAATGTCCAAATTACCTAACAAGCACGTCTTTCAGGACTTGTGGGAGGAAACCGGAACACCCGGAGGAAACTCACGCAGACACGGGAAGAACGTTCTGACTCCGCACAGACAGTGACCTAAACCAGAAATCGAACCTGGGACCCTGGAGCTGTGAAGCAACAGTGATAACCACTGTGCCACCGTGCTTCCCCATAGGACGCACATATTACACAGGGAGAGGATGAGTGGGTTCTTCACGAATGTCGAGGATAGGTGTGATTGCTGTTCTCTTGGGCCAGCTGACCATATGTATTTGTTCTGCTCCTGCCCCAGATGTAGAGGTTCTGGGCTTCAATCTTCAATACCATGTCAGAGATACTCCATGTGGAGGTAGACTCGTGTCCGCTGGTGGCAAAATGTTGTGCGTCAGATGTGCCAGTGATTCAGTCTGGGGTAGATGCGGATGCTGTCGCTTTTGTCTCACTGCTAGCCCGGAGGTGAATATTGCTTGGTTGGAGGTCTCCCATTCCATCCAGGCCTCTGCTTAGCTAGGGTGACTTAATGTCATTCTTGCATTTGGAGAACGTCAAGTTCACCATCGATGGGGGTCGATGGAGAGGGTCTACCCAAGATGGCAACCAATCATTTTCTTTTTAAGCAGTTAGTCACCGTCTGTTGTTAGGGGATTTAGGTTAGTTTTACTAATTAATGTTTATTGGGTGGGGGATTTCCATTTTTCTCTTGCTTTTTTCTCCTCATATTCTGCTTCATATTTACTGTTAAGAAAACATTTTGAATAAATGTACTGTAAAAAAAAAATGCCAGTAACATTTCTGGGGGTAACAGAGAAAATTAAAAGGAAAGCAGACTTTATTTTTCTGTCAGTTTGGTTCAATGCAAATCTAAAAATCTATTTAGATGTTACTAAAATGCGATCAAACATTGTTTTGTGTGCATCTTGTTTAGTTTAACACAGCAGACAAAATAATTCCAACATTACAGATAATAACAGCAACATATAGTTATAAGTAGCACAATGGTAATAACATTTTAATCTCCCCTGTGTCTACATGGTTGCCTCATTCACAGCCCCAATCCTTTAATAAAGTTCCTTGCTTTCTGTTCTTCGATGATCTAATCTCACGACCGTAATTAGATATTTTGGTTTGACTGGAATCAAAACCGTTTTTTGCAGCTGATTTAATAAATTGAAGACTTTGCATCAATTGCATTTCGCCGTGTCATGAGAAAGATGATTAATTCGAAAAGCCGAGGGCCCGATGTTTAACGGAGATGATGTGGGCAGCATATATTTCTGGGCCCCAGCATAAGTGTATCATTTTATCCTACTTTGCTCTGCATCATTAATCAGCAATTTCAGTTTAATATTAAAATTACTGATGAATGTGGCTTCTGGCAGGCTTCAATGAACTGCCTCTGTTTGAATGCCGGACGGAAATTGTTCCCCACAGTGTGTATGTGTAGATCTTGGTGGGCAGCTGCTGGAGGGGGGGGGGGGGGGGAGCTCATTATATCAGATTAAAGGGGTTTTGTGGAACTGTGAGAGAAGAGTTATTTTTTTCTTTCCAGCAATGTTCTTTTCATTTCACAACAAAACAAACCATAGAACCGCATGGCACAACGTTTTTAAAGATTATCCTTTCATCTGAAATCTAACGCAGAGCACAGAGATGAAAGTCTACTTTCTTGGCTGATTACAAAGGTTCTTGTGCTGTTTTACTACAAGAGCAGTATAAAAAGGAACCAAAAGCAAATTAAGCGACATTAAATCATTGCCTCTTCAGTCACTCCAGGCATGTTAAACATTGGATGCTCCTGCTCCTGCTGAATTCCCTCCGTATCATCGGGAATGCTCAAACCAAAATACGGGGATGGGCTGGATCCTCCGTTGCTCCGGCAGCCCAGGGATTTCCCGACAGTGTGGAGCTGCCCACAATAGGAAACCCCACTGGCCGGCTGCCGAGCCGGAGAATCCCGGGAGCGCGCCGCACCGGATTTGCGGCGGGACAGAGAGACCAGCCCCATGTGCCTGGTTCAATCTCCCCTCACCTTGTAGACACAAGTCAACTTGATGACCAATGCCACTTTAGATGGACCTGCTTTGCAATACTTTAGAAAGCAGGCTAAGGCCTCCGTTTCTGGTTTACTGAAGTCAATTATAAACTTTTATGACCCAGTTCCATTTTTGATGTTAGATCAACCGGCAAATTAATCCAATTTATGCAGGTTCTGACACCAGGGGTAAATCAGAAATCATTTTTAAAATATCAATAGAGAGTTAAGAACATGCACGATGCAACACGATCACTGAGGACCTTTGATATCAGTTCCACTTCCCCGGCCACCCTCTTGATTCCTTCAGAGACCAAAAACCTATCTTAAATATACTCAGCAGGAGAGAATCCACAGCATTTTGGGGGACAAAGGCCTGAATGCTCCATTTGGGAGACGATGTTCTCCCACTGAAAATGTATCGTTTCTGGTTTGAGCTGGTGCTGGGAGCGGCACCCAGAAGTGAGTCATTCAACTTGCAAATTTAAACATGGCGGGGAGCGGAAATTATTCCAGTCCAAATCCCACTATAGGTCAGTGGGTGGCCCAATGGTGAGGTTGAGTGGCTCGCATCCCACCACCCCCACATCGCAAATCCTGTCCCCCCACCCCCCATCAAGTAGGGGCAATCCCCACACTACAGTAATTGCGAGGTCACCCCTCCCACAGCATGGCGGTGACCCTCCCCAGAACCCCTACTAGATCCTCCCAGCACACCCCCTCAGTAGACCCCCACCAGTAGACCACCTCTATCAGTGACACCCAGCAGAGACCCCCCACCAGAGACCCCCATCAGGTCCCTCACCAGAGACTGCCACCAGAGACCCCCATTAGACCCCCCCATAAGACACCCCCACCAGAGGTCCCTTATGTCATCGACCCCCTCATATCAGAGATCCCTCCCTATCAGAGACCATCCATAAGGGACCCCTAAATTGGAAACCCCCCATATCAGAGACCCCCACCCCCCCAGAGACCTATTACCATCCATCACCCTGCCTGGAATCTAAACAACACCAGGTAGAAACAAAATTGCTGCTTTTTCACTCACTTGGCCCTCACATCTGTTGCCTCAGCCAAAAGTGCAGAAAGCAGCAGCAGATGTTACTTCATAGAAAGCCAAAATCATGTCAGGAGGCTTTAAACACCCTCAAATCATTTGATCTGCGAGGATTCTATTCAATTATTAGGCTACAATTGACAGGGTAATAGCTTCCAGACAGCCAGTTGTCTGGATTGCTTCTTTTCATTTTCCTTCACGCTTGAATACATCTCAAGTACCCTGCTTTGAATCTAACCTCAATGTTTATAAACATCTGGAAGGGCATTCACTTCCTCTTTTTCTCAGCAGAAAACATATGACTCCTGTTGATTTAGTCTGGAACTGTAAATCATAGCTATATGTTAATAATTAAGACACCTGGCAATGTGGAAGCTATTATTCTGTCAATTTCAGCCTACCAAAAGTGTTTTCCCTTTGTAAATGATGAGGAGATCGTTAATATGGGTGGGGGGGGGGGAGGTGTTTGATGGGGGGGGGGGGGTCTCAGATGTAGTGGGGGGTCTCTTTGGGGCAGTCACTGATGGGAGGCCTCTGATGAGGAGCGTCTCTGATATTGGGATCTGGTAGGGTTTCTACTGGGGGCCTCAGGTGGGGGGATGTTTAATAGTGCTGTTTGGTGAGGGGTGTGTCTTATGTGGGTCTAGTGGGGGGCCTTATGGGGGGGGGGGAGTTAATTGGGGGAGCTGGGGATGGGCAGCATTTGCGTTGTGGGGAACCTGCAATGGATTTTGAGGGCACCATGAGGTTCACCATGTCAGGGCCACGCCAGAAAATACTTGCACCAAATCCACAACTGCATGAATCCCGGTCCAGAGGGCCGGTGCATCACAGAGTAGTGGAGAGGCCAGTGTCCAGCCCATTAATTGGATGAAAATAGGTTCAAATGACCCATTTGCATCCTCCCACTAGTGCGAGTGTGACTCTCAATGCTACCATCATCAGGGGACCGGACATCACAAGAGGTTGCCCGACATGAGATTCTTCTCCACATCAGGAACTCAGCTACCGGCAGCGTGCCTTCGGGAATCCCCCCCCAGAATTTCATAATTCACAACCCGCGGAGTAAAGGGCCGGGATTCTCCCCCAATCGGCAGATGGGCCTACCGGCGCCAAAGAGTGGCATGAACCACTCCAGCGTCGGGCCGCCCGGAAGTTGTGGAATCCTCTGCACTTCCGGGGGCTAGGCCGGCGCTGGAGTGGTTGGCGCTGCGCCAACCGGCGCCGAAGGGCCTCTGCCGGCTGGCGCGAGTTGGCGCATGCGCGGGAGCACCAGCGTGTTCAGGCGCATGCGCAGAGCTGCTAGCATGATCCCTGCACATGCGCAATGGGTTTCTTCTCTGACCGGCCATGGCGGAGCTTTACAGAGGCTGGCGCGGAGGGAAAGAGTGCCCACACGGCACAGGCCCGCCCGCAGATCGGTCGGCCCCGATCGCGGGCCAGGCCACCGGGGAGGCCTTCCCCAGGGCCGGATCCCCCCGCGCCCCCCCTCCGCAGGCCGCCCTCAGAGCTAGGTCCCATCGGTATGGACCTTGTGTATTTCACACCAGTGGGACCGGCCGGAAACGGGCGGCCACTCGGCCCATCGGGGCCCAGGGAATCGCTGGGGGGCCACTGCCAATGGCCCTCGACCGGCGCAACGTGATCCCCGCCCCCACCCAATAAGACGGCGCCGAAGAATTCGGCAGCCGGCGTTGGAGCGGCGGGACGTGATTCACGCCGCCCCCACCCGCGTTTCTCCAACCCGGCGGGGGGGTCGGAGAATCCTGCCCAAGATGTTAATCCTTATCTTGGTCGGTCCTAAATGATTGACCCCTTGTCCTGCGACTGTGCCCGTGTTCTAAATTTGCATGAGTTTAAACAAAATTTTTGTTTTTACCTTGCCAAGCCTCTTTAGAAAATGTTTATGTTTCAATGAGATCACCTATCATTCTTCTCAACCCCAGAGAATACAGGCACAATTTGCTTAGCCTGCTATCTTGGCATAACACTCGCATCCCAGGCACTGTAGTGTATTGAAAATTGCATTGTGTATTTGTCTACTTAAGGCCCCCATACACACATGTACCAGAAGAGAGAGCCTGCTTGTAAAAGAATGATTAAGAAAGGAAGGATCCACGGTTAACAACCATTCCAATTATAAGTGCCTCCAATGCAAGTGTATCTTTCCTTAAATCTGCATGCTACTCCAAGTGGAGTATAGGGTGGGGGTGTTAGAGGCAGAAATAATGTGATGATCAGGAATATGTCCAGCTAAAGTTGGAAGACCTTGGGCTGGATTCTCCATTATTGGGACTATGCTCCCAAGCCGGCGTCAAAATGATGGAGTTTCACGCCAAAAAAACTGGCGTGAAAGGGCCACAAATTCCTAGCCCCGCAGGGGACTAGGATGGACCCAGCGTAGATGTAGCAGCTTTTGCTGCAGATACGGGTCCCATCCCTTCCGGGTCTGAGTCCGCGCATTCGCACGACAGCGGCCTCCAGCGGCCGGCCCTACTCCATGTCGACTCGGACCGCGGAGCTGGACCCTAAAAGTAACCCCCTATCAGCCCCGTGCCTGACCCTGTTTGCCCGCACAAACATTTCCCGGCCACCTGTAAGGACCCCCCTGCCCTCTGATCGGCCCGCATCTGACCAGGGCGACCGTGGACTGAGTCCGCAGTCGCCACGCGAGTATCTCGACCGGCTGGACCACATTAGATCCACTCCGTCAGGACCTTGGCCGGTCGGGGGTGCAGAATGGCGGAGCGGGCCTCTGGCAATGGGCTCAGGTAGGTCCTAGGCGGCACACGCCGCTTTTCGGGGCCCGCAGAATCGGGGAACCGGCGCCGGTCCCGATTCTGGTGCGGGAAAATGGATTCTCCGCCCTCGCGCCAGCCGCGATTTTGGCGTCAGGGTGCGGAGAATCCAGCCCCTTGAATCAAGAATGGAAATGGCTGGGACATATTTCATGATCCGAAACACATAAGTACATGGAACTAGAAGCAGAAAAAGGTAAAGAAAACACCAGCTGGACAATGTGATAAGTCATGAAACGGAATACAAAATAATTCAGTACTGGCAACAATACAGTGAATTCATTCAGCTTCATTATTGCTGCTGAGGACAAATAAAAGAAAAAGCCTTCAATGTAGTAACAGAGGCGGGAATTGAAGACAAACACATTGGGATAGATCTTTCGCCGTGGGCTTCACGGCAGCGTGGGGTGAATTCAATGAGAAACCCCATTGACAGCAACGGGACCTTCCCCTGCCACCGATAACTGTGGCGTGGGGATGCCAGAGAAACTCATCCACTCTGTATTTGTTCCCACCGCTTCCCACTGTAATTTTGCTTCCATGGATTCCGAGCAATTAAAAGTTAACATACAGAAAGTCAGAGAAAATTACATTTCTCAACAAAGATGTTGTGCAAATGTCAATGATTCCACGAGAAAAGCTGCTCAGAAAATAGAAACCTCACTGAGTTATTTATTCTGATGTGCTCCATTCACATTTACACAAAAGCTGTGCTCAATATTTTCAGAAACAAATTTCAGTCTTCATCCCAATGCTTCATCTTTTAATAATAGCACCCCAATTTCCCCTGTACTTTCTGTTTTGTTGATTCATTATTCTTCTGACTGAATGTAAAACGCACATCACGACTCTGGAAAAGGACACATCTCTACGCACTTTATAAAAGCTGACTTGACAAAAAGATCGGAACTGAATCGAACAACGTGACACCATTGCAGCTCAGCACCTGTAAAAGTGTGTTATACTTCAATCTCATTTGTGTGGATTTATATTTTAGCCTCAACTGTGACACTGGCAACTATCTCTCTGTATGCCAGCCAGGCCGTGTTCCAGGAGAAAAAAAAATTACATTTGATAAAAAGCTGTCGGTTTAAAATAATTCATCTCTGTGGATCTCTCTGTAAATCTGTGATTGATGGGGCAAGGAAAATATATGAATAAAACCAGGAGCAATTGAAATTACATTAAACGTGCAGCCTGTTATATTGCTTCACACCGCCATAATGTGGTTCATCAGCAAAAAAGAAAAAAATTAACAAGATGCAAGGAGTAAATATAATTCAGCATGCTCCAATATGTGCCTATTTCTTGTAATCATGATTAAAAAAATCCATCTGGAGAGCTGAGGTTCTGGGTAGGATCGAATGATCACATCCACTGACTGATAATTTGAAGGTTACTTTCATGATGCTTGATGTAATTTAGTAAGAATCAGGCACTTTCTGGGACAGCAACAATCCTCCCATCACATTAAGCCCCAAGCAAGGTGAAAGTCCTGCCCCTGAGTGGCTGCCAGCCAATCAGAGACCAGCAATCCATTGGCGTGTAGGCCACTACTGGTATTGCACTCAGACCATCACCAATATATCAACACTATCCCTGGAGAGATAGGAGGAGTGCGATGGGGGTACCATGGGGGGGTGGGGAAGGGGTGGGGGGGGAGTGGGGGTGTTGCTGGCAACTGGGGATTCTGGCGAGAGGGTGGAAGGTGATGTGTTGGGTGTTCTGGATCACATACAGGTCACCAACACTTGAAATAGTGCAACACTATTTTATTGAATCATTAACTGTTTAAACATACTTAGACTGTGGGTTAATACGATACTAGCTTTAACTAAAGACCTCTGCCTTGTCCTAACCAGTCGATGCACTCAGCATATGGTGAATGTCTGTGTTGCAGGCTGTGAGCTCTGTCCTCCTAGCTAGCTGCAACTCGAATGAGCGGGAACTCTGATGCTCCCTGCCTTTATAGTGCGTGTGCTCTCACTGGTGATTGGCTGCGGTGTTGTGTATGTTGATTGGTCCCACTGTGTGTCCATCACTGTGTCTGCACCATGATATACTGGTGTATATTATGACAGAAGGGTTGCTGGTGAGGGGTGGAGGGCCTGCTGGCAACAGAGAAGGGGGTGCCAGTGAGAGGATCAGGGTGCTAACTGCTAGAGCAGGGGTGTGCCTTCCGATTGGGCCTCTCTTTCCAAGATTGGGTGCCTCAGTCAGGCACAGAAACATTGAGAGTCAGGGACCCCACCTCCCAATGAATCCAAAAGGTTTTCTGAGTGGCTTTCTTGCAAAAGCAAGTTCGCCACCTGCTGTTGGAAGAACACCAACCGGGCAGAATGAGACCCTTAAGGAGCCCCACAGCAGAGACTTAAGGGCCTCAATTGGCTTCCAGGCAAGAAGGCTTCCACCCTTCCTGTGTGACATATGATAGGGAGATCGGGAAGGCATCCCGCTACCTCCCACCCAATCACGTTGACTCACCATGCTGCTTCCGAACCTGCCTTGGGTGGGGAGGGAGGGGGGGGGGGCATGAATTCCCACTCAGAGTATCAACTAAATAACAAAATGAATGAGGTGACCTTGAAAAGCAACAGAGGATGACTCATCTTGGTTCACAAGACTTTGGGCAGAATTTTCCCATCTGGGATTAATTCCTATGTGGGGGCAAGGGCAGGCGTTTTCCTGCCGCGGAGGCATATCTTCCAGCCCCAACCAAATTAATAATGCATCCAGGTGTTTTGCACCACTTTCCGGAGAGGGGTGGACTTGATGACGCAGATTCCGCCATCTTATCCATACCGTTGGCACTCCTCTTTTGAGAGGTGACAGGAAGTGGAGGTGAACATCTGACACCCAGTGTGGGCGCCAAGGGAACCAGAAACCTCTGCAAATCACATGCATGTCTGAGCCTTCCCCCTGCATGATGATGTGCTCAAACTCTCTGGAGGTAGCTGCTCCACAACTATTGTGCCCAAATCACACCAATGATGGCCTGCCACACAGAACTGGACTATCTTAATTTAATAATTTAATAATCTTTATTGTCACAAGTAGGCTTACATTCACACTGCAATGAAGTTACTGTGAAAAGCCCCTAGTCGCCACATTCCGGCGCCTGTTCAGGTACACAGAGGGAGAATTCAGAATGTACAATTTACTTAACAGCACATCTTTTGGGACTTGTGGGAGGAAACCGGAGCACCCGGAGGAAACCCACGCAGACACAGGGAGAACATGCAGACTCCGCACAGACAGCGACCCAAGCCGGGAATCGAACCTGCGACCCTGGAGCTGTGAAGCAACAGTGCTACCCATTGTGCTATCGTGCTGCCCCCTTATAAGGGGGACTCTTGTTTCCTCCTCACCAACAGTTGCCTCTCGATCAATCCTCCCCTCCCCACCATCCTCACCAACCCACCTGTTCTCACCAACTCAACCCTTGAGGGGAGCCTGCCTTGAAGAAGGAATGATGTGGACATTCACCTGAGGAAGGAGCAGCGCTCCGAAAGCTAGTGACATCGAAACAAACCTGTTGGACTTTAACCTGGTGATGTAAGACTTTGTACTTGAAGAAGGAAAGGCTGGCTGGACCACGTGATTTGCAAGTAACACTGCCTGGTCCCCTGCAGAGCGCAGAGGCTGCAGGCAGCATGGGGGGGGGGGGGGGGGGGAGAGCAGCACAGGAGCCATTTGCCCCCATTCTACAATCATTGAGATGGTTTGGGTACACCAAACACCAAAATCACCTGGTACCCATTTCAGGGTGCAAATTGTGACACCTGCACCTACAAATCTGAGACTCACCAAGTCCTTGCTTTTAATCCTTCCCTGTTATGAAATCTCAGCAGAACAGAAGTTTAAAAAAACTTATTTGCTTCACATCATTCATTGATAGGGATTTTTATTGAAATTTGTTTGATGAAAAACCCTTGTTCTGTTCTAACTACAACCCCTACTGGTACAAGCTAAACAAATTCACTGGTTATGCATTTAATTTTCCATTTGTGCAAAATGGAAGCTGTATTTTCAAAACAAATGGGACTACGTTTCAAAAGTAATTCACTTGATGCCTGAGGACATGATATAAATATACATTTTTCTTTCTTTGTAATTACTTTTTTTATCACCAACTTTCTTGGGTTAATGTAAGTCAATGAATGGAAAAGAAAACAAAATCACAGTCCCGTGATATTCAATGGGAAATCCATTTTTATTTTACAGTAGTTCTGCATACTTTGATCCTTCTGCAACTCAAGGTGGCTAATGGCTCATTTAAATGTCATTATCTGGATCACGCCCAGAGAGGGAGCGATCCAGATCATGCCGGGCGTAGCGAATCGGGTGGAAGGGTTACTGGTGAGGATGGTGGATTGGCCCGACACCCGGTGCTAAGCCGATTTGGGCCTCTCACAGGATGCGCCCATCGCGCTCAACTCCGCGTTGGACACAACACAGTGGCTGAATTATGCCCCATGTCAGCGTGGAGCTGTCACACTCTACGTCAACCTGCCCTGTAGCCATGTAGCAATGTGGGGCTGATTAACAAGGGCTGAGCGGGATTTCCCTCCCTCATTTGGGCAGAAATCCGGTTTGTTGCCTCTCCTACTGTAACCAAGCAAGTTCATCCATTTCTTTATTGACAGGTCCAAACCTCCATTCACACTTGCAGCTATTTCTATTTGAACAGCTTAAATAAAGAAAGAACAAAGAACAATACAGCACAGGAACTGCGCCGTCCATGGAACCTGCCTAAACTAAAACCATATGCACTAACGGAGTCCGTATCCTTCCATTCCACCCTATTCATATATTTGTCTAGATGCCCCTTAAATGCCGCTATCATACCTGTTCCCGCCACCTCCCCAGGCAGCGTGTTTCATATACTTATAATCCTCTGTGTAAAAAACTTGCCTCGCACATCAGTTCTAAACTTTTCTTCACACACTTTAAACCTATGTCCCCCTAGTACTTGACTCTCCTACCCTAGGAAAGAGCATTTGACTATCCACTCTGTCCATGCCACTCATAATCTTGTAGACCTCTACCAGGTCGCCTTTCAACCTCCGTTGTTCCAGTGAGAACAGACCGAGTTTTTCTAACCTCTCCTCATAGCTAATGCCCCCCATGCCAGGCAACATCCTCGTAAACCGCTTTTGTACCCTCTCCAAAGCATCCACATCCTTCTGGTAGTTGTTATGATATGCAAACATGCAACCAATGAACACTCAGAATAGGACACAACCAATGGGCAGTCAGGACACTCAGAAGGGGCATCACCACAAGGGGGCACACCATGAACACTATAAAAGGGATGAGGCACTCACACCCTGCCTCTTTCCACAGACAGACATCTAGAGAGAGTTCGACTGGGTTGATCAGCAGCATCACACCCCAGCACGTGGCTTAGAGCAAGCTGGTACAGTTAGACTGAGTTACTACAGTTAGATTAGCAGAGAGTCGAACTCATTTGAGAACTGTATTCATAGTTCAATAAACACGTTGAACACATTTCAGAGTCTGGAGCATCCTTTAGTTAAGACTGCATCAAGTAGCAGCCTGTGTTATCCGAAGCAGCATAAAACAACAGTAGTGTGGTGACCAGAATTGTACACAATATTCCAAATGAGCCCTAGCTTAGGTCCTGTACAGCTGCAACATAACTTTCCAATGGAGGCTCGGTCAACCACGGCCACATGTTCTGGTCTTGCCCCAGACTTGCTGGGTACTGGACAGCCTTCTTCGAGGCAACGTCCAAAGTGGTGGGGATGAGGGTGGAGCCGTGCCCGAAAGTGGTGGTCTTTGGGGTATCAGACCAGCCAGATCTATTCCTGGGAGGAGGGCGGACGCCCTTGCCTTTGCCTCCCTGATCGCCCACCGTAGAATCCTGCTTGGCTGGCGGTCAGCAGCACCACCTAAAGCTGCAGCCTGGCTGTCCAACCTCTCGGAATCTCTCCAAATGGAAGTGACAACGACCATAACAAGCACAGCAGGGCAAAAAAGAGTAAGAAAGTACAAGAAGATGGTACAACGGACGGCCGAAGCGGAGGCAAATGCACAAAAACAGAAAAAGAAAACCGACCAAGAGATGCAAGTGACATCAGGGGCACCACCCAGGTGCCCCTCCCACCTGGTTCTGTTTTTGAAAACAGAAAAGGGGGGGGGGGGGAAAGGCCCCCCCACTCCCTCGCCCTAATGGCATGTGTGATGAAATTCTCTCCTCTTTGATTCTCTGTATACGCACTCCCCCTATTGGTATCTTATCACCCCTTGGGTTTTTATTTTTGTGATATATATATATATTTTTTTGGTTTCTTTTTGTGTGTACATCTGTAAATATATCATGCATAAAATCCAATCAAAACATTCTTAAAGAAAAATCTTTGTCACTTCCTCGAAAAACTCGATCAAATTAGTGAGGCACGACCTCCCCTTCACAAAACCATTCTGTCCATCACTAATACATCCATTTGTTTCCAAATGTGAGTAAATCATATCTCTAAGAATCTTTTCCAATAATTTCCCTACCACTGATGTAAGGCTCACTGGCCTAAAATTTCCTGGATTACCCCTGCTGCCCTTCTTAAACAATCGAACAACATTGGATATTCTCCAGTCCCTGTAGCCAATGAGGATACAAAGGTGACTGTCAAGGCCCCAGCAATTTCCTCCCTTGCCTCCCTCAGTATTCTGGGGTAGATCCCATCCGGCCCTGGGGACTGATCTACTTTAATGCTTTTTAAGATGCCCAACACCTACTCTTTATGAATATAAACATGACTCAGAATATCTACACACTCTACCTCATACTCCTCATCCACCAAGTCCTTCTCTTTGGTGAATACTGAGGCAAAGTATTCATTTAGTATCTCTCCCATTTCCTCTGGTTCCCCTCCAATATCCTTGAATGGACCAACTCTTTCTCTAGCTACCCTGTTGCTCTTTACATATGTATAAAACGCTTTAGGATTTTTCTTAATCCTGTTTGCCAACGATTCATGACACCTTTTAGCCTTCCTAACTCCCATCTTAAGTTCCTTCCTACTGGCTTTATATTCTTCAAGGGCTTCATCTGTGCGAAGCCTTTTAGACCTTACCAATGCTTCCTTTTTCATCAAGGTTCATAATATCCCTCGTAATCCAGGGTTCCCTATACTTGCTACCCTTATTTCATCCTCACAGGTAAATGCTGGTCCTGAATTCTAATCAACTGACATTTGAAAGCCTCCCACATGCTGGATATTGATTTTTCCTCAAACAGCCTCCTCCAGTCAACATGCTCCAGATCCTACCTAATGCTGTTGTAATTAGCCTTCGCCCAGTCTAACACCTTCACCTGAGGACCACTCTTGTCCTTTTCCATAAGCAGCTTAAAACTTACAGAATTATAATCACTGTTCCCGAACTGATCTCCTACTGAAACTTCAATCACCTGCTGGGCTCATTTCCCAGCCGGTCTTTTAAGAAACCCTCCTGGATGCTCCTTACAAATTCTGCTCCATCCATGCTTCCCGCATTGAGTGTGTCCAGTCAATATAGGGAAAGTTAAAATCACCCACCACAACAACCCCATTTTGACTGCAGCTCCTCACTTTCCTGCACCAGAAAACTCACCTTTCAGAGCTGCCTGTTGCAGCACCCCAGATGTTAAGCTGACCGAGATGAGTTAGATCAGTGATGACCAAGGTTGGATTGTTGGGACTGGTTTGCAAGGCTCTCTCTGGACCACATTAACTTTAAGGCATGGGAAGAACATTTGTTAAGCTGTATATTATGCTTAGGGCTGCTGTCAAAATCACTGTTGATAAACGAATATAATTCAGTTTAACTAACTTTGAACTTGAGTTGAGTACAAGTTGGCTCATTAAAAATGTCCCCACACACAAGGTGTAATTATTTTACTTATTGAAAGTATGTATCATAGCCTTTCATCAAATTTAATGTGCTTTTCAGATTTTGATAATTGCATATTAAGGGCATTTGCATTTAAATTAAGTAAGCAACATAATGTAATTAAAATGCTAAATAATGTTTGATCGAGCTTCTTTGCTTAAAGAGCTAGAGTACAGAGTCTTCCTGTGCTTTACTACAAAGCAGTTACTTCACAAATAGCTCTAGATTTGTTGAAGCAACTTCATCTCTTGAGCTTTCAAAGCAAGTTTCAAATGTTGCTAACTTGTTATCTAATACCTTTTTTATCATTTTTACTCAGAGCAGGAAGAAAGGCCCGTTAGATTGGGCTGCATTGGGCAAAAAGCCTGTGTGTACCATATCCTGTCCACAAGTGTGTCCGGGACAATCATCATCTGTCCTCCCTAAGGTCAATGTGGCTCAAACCACTTGTTTTATACCGTCAAATGCAAAAGCCCATCTGGTTCACAAATGTCCTTTAGGGCAGGAAATCTGCCATCCTTTCCTGGTCTGGCCGACATGTGACTCCAGATTCGCAACAATGTGGTTGACTCTGAAATGGCCTTGCAAGCCGTTAGGTTCAAGGGCACTTAGCAATAGCCAATCAATGCTGACCCAGCGAATGACAACCACATCCCCTGAAACAATTAAAGCAAAAAGAGTAGTGACTTATTTCTCAGTGGATACAATCCCATAAATTCCTTCCCAGTGCTTGAATCAATGCAGACATTCTAATTATTCAGCTTGACTGACATCAGGAAAGGTAAGACCAGTGTTTGGCGCGCATTGTCTCCGGTCGCAGTGCGCATGCGCAGACCTGCGGCGCCCATTTGATGCCGGCATCGGCAGCTGGAGCGTCGTGGGTCGCTCCAGTGCCATGCTGGCCCCCTGTAGGGGTCAGAATTGCTGCTCCTGTGGGCATGTTGACCCTGTTGTGAAACGCGACGGCGTTTACGACGGCGTCAACACAGAGTCTCAGGATCAGAGAATCCCGCCCCTTGTATTTGAGAAACTTGCAATAGGTGTGGGAAATTTTTTTTTTATAAACCTTTATAGAAAACATTAGCTGTCTGGTTCAAAATTGTTCGAAAATGCATTAAGACATTTTTGCATTCAGTGAAATACTCCATTTAAAAATTAATTTTACTGTGGTTGATGCTGATACTGCATGGAAACTTTGAGCAAGTCTCGGTTTAGCAACTTTAAAGATGGAAGAGACTATGAATATATACTTATAATTACTTTTTTATGATCAATAAGAGTAACGTTTATAGATGCCAGAATACATGCAACAAACAGCTGTCTGGAATGATTACTCAAGTGGAATTCATATTATTTCCCAGATAACTCTAAGTCATTTTATGCAACTTATTCCAACTTTCTTACATTTAATATTCTGGTACAATTAGTTTTCAGCAAATTTTAGTTATCTCTTTTGTGTATTTCTGGAATTTCAAAATAACAAACAGCAAAATATTGCTGAGAACATCACGTTTAACTTGTTGGTGGAAGACATCAAAGAAAATCACAAGAGACCCTTATTCTTCATCAGCCAGATGTCTGATTTGCACATAATAGAACATAGAACGATACAGCGCAGTACAGGTGTTGATTCCCAAATTTCTTTCTCTGTCAGTCTGGCCTCAATAAAAGTTGAGATGGATTCGCACGTAAAAAGAAGTTATTTATTTAGCTTGCAAGCTTGATTCATTTCATAGAAACATAAGAGACATCCAGTCTCCTATATCCCAGAAAGCGAATGAACAAAGAAACAAAGGGATCTCTGCAAATCAATTCAAATGGTATCAAGTTTCACATACTCGACGCCCATAGGTCAGCCTATATCCCTCCTGACCTGTTTGATCTATTCTGATTGGCTCACTTCCAATCCCTTTCTCTGGCCCCTATCAATGCAGCATCACTCTCATAGACACAACTCTTCCTGCTTTTTCCATGCGGTCTCAAATCCCTTTGTCCCTAACTGCCAGAATCAAAGTGGCTTATTTCTACATTACATTAACTAGTATCTCTAAAGTAACTATTTTATATCACATTCGTCACAGGCCCTTCGGCCCACGATGTTGCACCGAAACAAAAGCCATCTAACCTACGCTATGCCATTATCATCCATATGCTTATCCAATAAACTTTTAAATGCCCTCAATGTTGGCGAGTTCACTACTGTTGCAGGTGGGGCATTCCACGGCCTCACCACTCTTTGCGTAAAGAACCTACCTCTGACCTCTGTCCTATATCTATTACCCCTCAGTTTAAAGCTATGTCCCCTCGTGCTAGCCATTTCCATCCACGGGAGAAGGCTCTCACTGTCCACCCTATCTAACCCCCTGATCATTTTGTATGCCTCTATTAAGTCTCCTCTTAACCTTCTTCTCTCTAACGAAAACAACCTCAAGTCCATCAGACTTTCCTCATAAGATTTTCCCTCCATACCAGGCAACATCCTGGTAAATCTCCTCTGCACCCGCTCCAAAGCTTCCACGTCCTTCCTATAATGCGGTGACCAGAACTGTACGCAATACTCCAAATGCGGCCGTACCAGAGTTTTGTACAGCTGCAACATGACCTCATGACTCCGGAACTCAATCCCTCTACCAATAAAGGCCAATTCTCCATAGGCCTTCTTCACTACTCTATCAACCTGGGTGGCAACTTTCAGGGATCTATGTACATGGACACCTAGATCCCTCTGCTCATCCACACTTCCAAGAACTTTACCATTAGCCAAATATTCCGCATTCCTGTTATTCCTTCCAAAGTGAATCACCTCACACTTCTCTACATTAAACTCCATTTGCCACCTCTCAGCCCAGCTCTGCAGCTTATCTATGTCCCTCTGTAACCTGCTACATCCTTCCGCACTGTCGACAACACCACCGACTTTAGTGTCGTCTGCAAATTTACTCACCCACCCTTCTGCGCCCTCCTCGAGGTCATTGATAAAAATGACAAACAGCAACGGCCCCAGAACAGATCCTTGTGGTACGCGACTTGTAACTGAACTCCATTCTGAACATTTCCCATCAACCACCCTCTGTCTTCTTTCAGCTAGCCAATTTCTGATCCACATCTCTAAATCACCCTCAATCCCCAGCCTCCGTATTTTCTGCAATAGCCTACCGTGGGGAACCTTATCAAACGCTTTACTGAAATCCATATACACCACATCAACTGCTCTACCCTCGTCTACCTGTTCAGTCACCTTCTCAAAGAGCTCGATAAGATTTGTGAGGCATGACCTACCCTTCACAAAGCCATGCTGACTATCCCTGATCATATTATTCCTATCTAGATGATTATAAATCTTGTCTCTTATAATCCCCTCCAAGACTTTACCCACAACAGACGTGAGGCTCACTGGTCTGTAGTTGCCGGGGTTGTCTCTACTCCCCTTTTTGAACAAAGGGACCACATTTGCTATCCTCCAGTCCTCTGGCACTATTCCTGTAGCCAATGAGGACATAAAAATCAAAGCCAAAGGCTCAGCAATCTCTTCCCTGGCTTCCCAGAGAATCCTAGGATAAATCCCATCAGGCCCCGGGGACTGATCTATTTTCAGCCTGTCCAGAATTGCCAACACCTCTTACCTACGTACCTCAATGCCATCTATCCTAATAGCCTGGGTCTCGGCATTCTCCTCCACAACATTATCTTTTTCCTGAGTGAATACTGACGAAAAATATTCATTTAATATCGCGCCTATCACTTCAGACTCCACACACAACTTCCCATCCCTGTCCTTGACTGGCCCTACTCTTACCCTAGTCATTCTTTTATTCCTGACATACCTATAGAAAGCTTTTGGGTTTTCCTTGATCCTACCTGCCAAATACTTCTCATGTCCCCTCCTTGCTCGTCTTAGCTCTCTCTTTAGATCCTTCCTCGCTACCTTGTAACTATCAATTGCCCCAACTGAAACTTCACACCTCATCTTCACATAGGCCTCCTTCTTCCTCTTAACAAGAGATTCCACTTCTTTGGTAAACCACGGTTCCCTCGCTCGACGCCTTCCTCCCTGCCTGACAGGTTCGTACTTATCAAGAACACGCAGTAGCTGTTCCTTGAACAAGCTCCACTTATCCAGTGTGCCCAACACTTGCAGCCTACTTCTCCAACCTATCCCCCCAAGTCATGTCTAATGGCATCATAATTGCCCTTCCCCCAGCTATAACTCTTGCCCTGCGGTGTATACTTATCCCTTTCCATCACTAACTTAAACGTCACCGAATTATGGTCACTGTCCCCAAAGTGCTCTCCTACCTCCAAATCCAACAACTGGCCTGGTTCATTACCCAAAACCAAATCCAAAGTGGCCTCGCCTCTTGTTGGCCTGTCAACATAAATAAAATAATAAAATCTTGTTGCTTGGTCGCACAGAGTTTGAATATGTCTTGAGAAAAGCGACACGTGATCAAACTTTTCATCAGGACAGATGCAAGAATGCCAAATTTCAAAGAAAATAATAAATAATCTACATGAGAAAAGGGGTGCTAATTGGTTGACAAGTTGGCTCTGATTGGTCGAGATGTTACCATGGCGAGTGCACGAGGGATCTATTGTCCTCCATGCTTTTGTTTGTTCAAAAAAGGTGCAATACCTGAACATACTCCTTTTGCTTACAGAGGACAGGACCCTGCTTATGAATGTACATAGCTTCTAGCAATTGTTAGTGAACAACATTGTGAGGCTGTCTGCTCATCCTAAATAGTTGTCAGTGCATTTACTGAGTACAATTAGGATTGCTCAGCAAATACTGCCCAATCGCAGAATCACATTTAATGTTAGCTTTGATGTCAAATCTATCGTGTGGAATAATGGCGACTACAATCAAATAATTTCTCACTGTATTTTTTGTACACTCATGAGCCACCACTTTTTGGACGTGAAAATGGCCCCATCTACCACAAATTACTCAATAAGAGTAAAATGTCTCAACAATTTGAGCAAGAGGAGAAGCTAGTGGTCTCCCACAGCAACACAGCAGTTGCAACAGAAGTGGCATTTTCCATTAAGCCAAAAATATGTTCTGCCTACCGCACAAATGCGTAATGTGGCAAATGAATTTCATCGTCGGTGTGATGCCAGGTACATAGCCTGTATGTTGCAAAGAATGGTGGATTGTATCAAACAGCCCATCTCTTATGCTGTTTGT
This sequence comes from Scyliorhinus torazame, assembly GCF_047496885.1. Taxonomy (NCBI): domain Eukaryota; kingdom Metazoa; phylum Chordata; class Chondrichthyes; order Carcharhiniformes; family Scyliorhinidae; genus Scyliorhinus; species Scyliorhinus torazame. Next base: position 28,252,449 of record NC_092721.1, on the reverse strand, counting down.
AATAGGAAGAGTACTGTCTACTCAACCAACGGATGCTGGCAAAGCTCAGAACATAGTGTCTCATGTTGGATGTGGTTGGACAGTACTTGCTGAACAATCCCGAGGGTTTTAAGAATATACCAATGACCAATTTATAAATGATCAGTCAAGCTTGCAATGTCATTTGCTAGAAGCTACATACATTTACATGCATGGACCTTCTCTCTGCAGGCAAAAAGCATATTGTTATAGGCCAGGGTGTAGAGAACCCCAAAGTGTATCATGGAGTTCACCTGACCCACAACTTTTACAAGATTGTGGTATGGGGAGCACACGGCCCACTCTACAGGTGTGGTGCAACAGAGCTTTACAGTACTTTTAAATGAAAACAATGTTTATTTATGAAACCAGTTAACACTTTATAAATCCACAGTAAACATCTTAACAACTATCAACACCAATAAATTCCCAAAGAATACAGTGCTCGATAGATAACCCTTAATCAATTCCCAAACAACATCTGGAAGACAAAAGACCCTTTTTAACACAGAGATCAGGTTTAAATTCACTATTCAGAGCAGTCAGCACTTTGAAATCACCCAATTGATTTAGAGACAGTCCTTAGTTTGCATGAAGGCATGCAAGTATGCATAGTTTAAATGAAAGCATGAAGGACAATAGCCCCCGGGTGCATTCACCTTGGCAATATCTCAACCAATCAGAGCTGACTTGCCAATCAATCAATCCAATGCAGATTTAATGTTTTTACATTTGAAATTTGACATTCTTTTGCTGTTCTGATGAGTGCAAGATGAAAAACATCAACAACATGTCTCATTTTTCAGTCGTACAAAAAACAGGTAATGCTACTGAAGAGTTGCCTTTCCAAAGCATACAGGGCCCCAATTATGTAGCGGGAATCTGTTTGCCTGATATAAAAAGCACAGACTACTGCCACTGGGACATTCTGCACATAGTTAAGCATAGAGAGCTTAGCTCCAGACTGACAACAGCCAAGGTGAGCAGATATCCCTTCCTTACCGCAAGCACATACTGAGATAATTCCCTTTGAAATCCTTGGCAACCTACCTCCAGTAATCCTCCCAGTGCATGTTTGGTGAGTATCATCTTATGCTTTAAAGTATCTTGCTGAATTATCTGGAGACAAATAACAAGAATCCTAACCCCCCCACAACTTTACTCTTTCACCCCTTGGAACTCCCTTCCCTACTCCTTCACACACTGCCCCCCCCCCGCCCCAAATTGGGATTGTACACCAACAGGTTTAACGTCTGTGCACTGTTGGGTGGTAAGGGGGGAAGAAGGGGAGTGAAATGAGAGTAGGTGTGGAAAGAAGGAGTGCTGCTTGTGAGATGGTGCAGAGGGAACCAGTAGGGTGAGGATGTGTCTTCTCCAGTAAGGTGAAGATGGGGCAGCACGGTAGCACAGTGGCTAGCACAGTGGCTTCATAGCGCCAGGGTCCCAGGTTCGATTCCCCGCTGGGTCGCTGTCTGTGCGGAGTCTGCACGTTCTCCCTATGTCTGCGTGGGTTTCCTCCGGGTGCTCCGGTTTCCTCCCACAGTCCAAAGACGTGCAGGTTAGGTGGATTGACCATTCTAAAATTGCCCTTAGTATCCAAAAAAAAGGTTAGGAGGGGTTATTGGGTTCCAAAGATAGGGTGTGTTCCAAGGATAGGGTGTAAGTGAGGGCTTAAGTGGGTCGGAGCACCGGGAGGAAACCCACGCAGACACGGGAGGACGTGCAGACTCCGCACAGACAGTGACCCAAGCCGGGAATCGAACTTGGGATCCTGGAGCTAAGAAGCAATAGTGCTAACCACTGTGTACTGTGCTCAACTGAATAGTTCATCGCTGCTTACAATCGGATGTGTTATTGGATAAAGAGATTTGGTGACGATTTTTGTTGGTGGGTTTTATTGTTGCGTGCTGGACGAGTGAGTGAGGGGTCTGAAACAGCTGTGAATAGTGGTGGAGATAATGGGACAACTTGCTAGCACACCTTCGATGCACGTGCACAGAGTCCACAAAGTCTCTTCCCCATCTCCTACTGTGCCTCCTCCTCCATCCCACCTCATCGAGCTTCCCCTTTCTGTCTCCTCTGTTCTATTACCTGCTCTAGCTGCAAGCCAGAAGATGCTGCACGAACTGCAAACGTACTTGGATCAGCTCCTCCTCTGCTCCATTATTATAATAATAATAATCTTTATTGTCACAAGTAGGCTTACATTCACACTGCAATGAAGTTACTGTGAAAAGCCCCTAGTCACCACATAGTTAAGGAACTGACAAATATTATCTTCACAAATTCTGTGTTTCTATCAACTGTGCCTAACTTAAATTTACTCGAAAACACAGTGTGCCTTTTAATAAGCACAGGTTCAGGTCCCATTTTGCAGCTTCTTGTCTGCTGTGTGTGGGGTGATGGCCACAGGCTGGACCTGTATGGTTCAAGGCTGAAATCCTCAATGTGTCAGCCATTTGTACGCACTTCGGCCCAGCTATCGGAGTCATATTGCCATTCCTCTCCCAGTTACTCACCTGGAAATCTTGTTTGAATTTCTGACTCAGGTCAGGCAAGGACTGTGGAGGGCAGCGTGATCCTGAGGCCTTCAGTCGAGGGCTAGAAATCCGGAGGTAAGGAACCACAAGCGGCTGTAAAGCCGGTAACTTTATAGGTCCAGGCGGTATCAAGCCAGGGAGAAGGTATGTTTGTGAGGTAAGTTTTGGGGAGATGGCTGTTGGGTGGTTGGGGAGGGGGTGTCAGTCAAGTGAGGGGATCGGTTGGTCACAGGGGTCAGGTGCTCAGTGCAAGCAGTCAGTCGGTGGGGGGGGGGGGGGGTTGGTCAGGGGAAGTCAGGTAGCTGGGGGGGTTGGTGGAGAGGGGTCATTTGGTCAGATTGGGGGGTCGAGGAAGTAGGGATTGGGTGCTCAGTGGAGGTCGAGTTGTCAATGGGACAGGTCAGTCCAGGAGACATGCGGTGGTCAGTTAGGGGATCAAGGGGTCAGTGGGTGCTTCAGATGGTCAGTGAGAAGGACGGTTGGGAGCAGGAGTTGGATGGTTAATGTGGGGGGTAGTTGTTCACGTTATCAGTGCGGAGGGGGGCTCGGTTAGTCAATGGGGGGTGCAGGAGTCAGGTGGATTGGTAACTAGGGGGTGGTAAAGTGTTCAGGGAAAGGGAGCCATGGTGCCTGGGGGGAGTGCAGTGGGGGGTTAAATACCATAGTTACTAGGAGTTAGAAATGGTTTTAATTCTTCTAACTTTTTCTGAGTAATTATTACTGGAAGGCAGTGGTATCCATCTGGAATTTGCGATTTAAATCATACTTTCTGATGGTTCTGATCACAGATCCATTGCCCAATGGAAGTTTGACCTTCTGCCAGGCCGTCCTTAACTGGGGGCTTGGGGACCTCCGGACAGCAGAGTTGTGGGGGGTTGCTGGGACTTCCCAGTACATCTTTAGGGTACCCCCAGAACTAGAAGCTACCATCCTCTGTATCAGAACAGCATTGATTCAAAGTCTTCCATTGCATTCTGGTGATTCCCTGCTCTTGCCCTTCTCCTTCAGGGCAGCACTGTGGTTAGCACTGCTGCCTCAATAGTGCCAGGGACCCAGGTTCAATTCTGGCCTTGGGTGGCTGACTGTGTGGAGTTTGTACGTTATCCCTGTGTCTGCGTGGGTTTCCTCCCACAGTGCAAAGATGTGCAGGTGAGGTGGATTGGCCATGCTAAATTAATTGCTCCTTAGTGTCTAAAGATGTGCAGGTTAGGTGGAATTGCCATGGGGGCGGGGGGAAGACTGACTAACTGGCAAAACTTCATGAAACAGTCGTTTTCACATGAACAGGTTAGCATTTCTGCATTTTTCATGGTCACTCTTAAATGATCAATAATGAGTTCAAATGGCCAATTAGATCAATGAACCTCAGTCATGCTTCACCTGTAGAAGAACACTACAATAGGAATTCAGAAGACGTTTTCGCCCTTTCCTTTTTTCAGCTATAATTGGCCCCTGAACAGAAAACAGAACTTCATTTTTCGACAGCTATTTTTGTAGGGCTGTACAAGAATGAGAAATTTACTAAAATCTCATCTTTAGGAATATGAACAGTCGTGTTTATCATAATAAATTATCTAGATTTCGAACTAAGGAGACAGGACAAGATGTTTTTTTTCCCCTTTATTTACAAAGATTTTCATTATCACTGTGGGAAGAATATTACTTGATAGTTATCTGACTGCAACACTATTAAGTATCAGAACTTGTCATCTCACTCAGTAGGGTCACGATGTGCTCAGTGTCCTACTCACACTCTGGAATATATATTAGAGCATTATGATAAAGTATTACTGCTGAAATATTAATCTGCATTTTTTTTAACCTTTCAGCATCTTCCGTTGATTAATTCAAGTTCCTGCGTTTGTTTATGCGTTTTGTTTTAAATAAATCGCGTCTACTGCAATGGATGTTCGCCTTGATGCCTGTTGCACTGCAGAATGAGGTTTGTGATGCAAACCCTCTTCTGCAGCATCTCAGCAGTGTGCAACATAACCTTTGTGGCTGTGGTTCTGTGATGCGAGCTGAAATTATAAAAGAGAATTCATGAATGCTGCAGAAAATTTAATGAATTTCCATGGGTGACAGTACATGAACGTCCATAATGTTTCAGCGAATGTTTCATCGTCACTGATACATTCACACAACTTTAAATGGCAGCTTTTCAGATCATTGATATTTATATTCAAAATTAAAACGTACAGTCCATCGAAGCTGCGTGGCAACGCAACTTTTTTGCGTTTCTCGGTGAAATCGCCCATGAAGTGCATTAATCTGTCAGGAGATAACTTTGCATTTGTTTGAGTATTCCTGGTAGCGAGCAACGGCCATGAAACTGTACAGCACCATAAAGGGGGAAAAAAATAAGAATGATTGTTCTTCTTTATACTTTTGTTGGAAGCAATTCAACAAATACATTATTCATCCGAGAGGTTTTCCTTTCCCCAAAGTCCCTGCAGATATTATTTCTCACCAGTAAAAATAATCATAATCATAAATCCACACGAAATAACAGTCAGAATTTCCACTTTAAACTACGTCCTCCATAACTAAGTCACCTCATAAAAAGAGCCATCTTCCTCTGCGCTGCTGTCACAAACACCAGGGAAGGGGGAAATCAAGAGAATTTGGAGATCTGAATCTCCAACAAGAAAGAATCTTACCATCGGGCTCCTTGACATTCAATGGCATTACCATCTCTGAGTCCCCTACTGTCAACATCCCTGGGGGTTACCATTGACCAGACACTGAACTGGACTAGCCTTCTCAACACCACGGCTACAAGTTCAAGTCAGAAGCTCGGAATCATATGGTGTGCACCTCACCTCCTGACTCACCAAAGTCTGTCCACAAGCCAGGAGTTTGATGAAATCGTCTCCACTTGCCTGGACGAGTGCCGCTCCAATAGCACTCAATACGTTCAACAGCATCTTGGTCAAAGCTGCTGGCTTGATTGCCACCCCATCGACAAACATTCACTCATTTCCACCAAAGCTGAACAGTGACAGCAGTGTGTAAATCTACCAAGGCTCCTCAGACAGCACCTTCCAAGCCCATGGCCACTACCATCTAGAAGTACAGCAGACACATGGGAGCACCAAAGCCGTAAAATTCCCCTCCAAACCACCCATCATCCTGACTTAGAAATATATTGCCGTTCCTTCACTGTATCTGGGTCAAACTCAATGACCTGGGTACTACCATTGACCAAAGCCTGAACTGGACTAGCCATATAAATACTGTGGCTACAAGAGCAGGTCAGAGGCTAGGAATCCTGCAGCGAGTAACTCACCTCCTATCCCAAATTCATGACCATCACCTGCAAGGCAATCAGAAATGTGATGAAATACTCCCCACTTGCCTGCATGATTGCAGTTCCAACAATACTCAAGGACAAAGCAGCCTGCTTGTTTGGCACCCCTCCCACAAACACTTGATCCTTCCCTGCACATCTTTGGAATGTGGGAGGAAACCGGAGCACCCAGGGAAAATCCACGCAGATGCGGGGAGAACGTGCAGACTCCGCACAGACAGTCACCCAAGGCCAGAATTGAACCCGAGTCTGCTGCAGTCCTTGTGAATAAATTTCTGCTTTGGAACGGGTAGTCCATTGCAAATATTGCTTACCATACTGCCTTTCAAATTGTTTCTTTTTAATAAATTTAGAGAACCCAATTCATTTTTTTCCAATTGAGGGACAATTTAGTGTGACCAATCCACCTACCCTGCACATCTTTGGGTTGTGGGGGCGAAACCCACACAAACACGGGAAGAATGTGCAAATTCCACATGGACAGTGACCCAGAGCCGGGATTGAACCTGGGACCTCGGCGCCGTGAGGCAGCAGTGCTAACCACTGCTCCACAGTACTGCCCTAAATGAGAAGTATTTGATGTTTCTGCCCAGTTTCGAACCGCGGACCTTTTGCATGTTAGGCGAATGTGATAGCCATTGCACTACAGAAACAAATAGTTATGGATGGACTGACCGACAGAAATCTCTCAGTAGATTCAGGAAATGAACACAGTGGGTAGCTGATAATCTGCCACACAACCTTTGTCAAATTCGTCTGACTACATTTATCAAACGCTGGAGCCCGTTTCCAGATGTGGCCCTCTTAGATGAACTGATGATATAAATCCTTGGCCTTTCCTCCCATCAGAAAAATAATATTAATATGTTAATCCAAGCCTTGCACTGTTGCTATTTCCCTTTCTCTGTGCAAAGAATTACTGTAGAACTTGGGGCTGAGATTTCTGGAGTAAGGTGAATCAGCGAAATGCAAGTAAAAGAGGTTCAAATCTTGCCTTATCTTCCTCACCTACTGTGTTGAAATTACTGTCTCTGTACACAAGGTTTTGTGTGCTTTCATTTCAGTTTTAGAATAAATTTGCCAAGAATTTTTTTTCTGAGCAATATCGCACATTGCCATTTTGCCACAATGAAAAATGTTCACTGTAATTCTGACAAATTTGGTTTAACTAATGCTTTTATTTTTTCCACGGGAGGTGGGAATCATTGGCTAGGCCAACATTTGTCCTTGAGAAGGTGGTAATGGCCCACCCTCTTGAACCGCGACATGCCTTGTGATGTAGGTACATCCACAGTCCTCTTAGGAACGGGGTTTTGGGATATTGACCCATGCAACAGTGAAATAATGATGTTACAGCTCCGAGTCAGAATCATTTGCCTTTGAAGGGAACTTACAGCTGGTGGTGGCCCCAATGCATCTGCTGCCCTGTCCATCCAGATTCTAGAGGTATATGTCTGGAAGGTGCTGTCGAAGAAGAATTGGCGTGTTGCTGCACCTCATCTTGTATGTGGTACACACTGCTGCCACTGTACGCCAGCAGTGGAAGCACTGAAGGTTTAAGGCCTGCCTTAACTTGGATGGTACCAAGTGTCATGGATTTGCTTAGTAACTACAGTGATATGAATCTAACAAGACATAACAGGATGCGATCTGCCCAGCAACAGGTTGATGTCTGCCTAGCGACAACAGTAGACAGTATTCAAAAGACCGGATGAGATGCGTATTTCCCAGTAACAAGATTAGCAGGCATCATAGATAGAATCAGGTGTGAATCGCCTATTAGTGGAAACAGCTTATCTCAATGATTGGGAGATCAGTGAGTCAAGGAGTGTGAGGGGAGCAGATAAGCAAATACAGGGAGAGCAGAATCAAAGGTGAACAATAGTGTAATTGCCAGAACCCTCAAAAGCAGGGAAACCAGTTTACATCTAACAGCACCTTAGTCTTAGAAACTTTTGCAAAGGGAGTTTAAATATCTTCACTGGACCAGGAAAGGACATGTCCCAGACTTGATCATCAACCCTGTATTGTGTGGAAATTACAAGCTAGACATGATTTATAGATTTATTTACTTTGGATGTTGTTGAAGGAAAGGGGAAGTCTTAAGGAGTTTGGGCATCGGAGATATATTTTGGAACGAGAGATATGTCCCACATAAACTATGTATATGTTTTGTAATTCATATACTTAATTGTCTTTGTGTTGTGTAGTCCTGTTAATGTAATTTGTCTTCTATTTAATTTGATAAATAGTCTTTAATAATTGTTACAAGGTGATTGGGCTGCTTATTCTCACTGGGGTTTTCCTTGACTCCTCACACCAAAGACAAAACCCCCCACGATCCGGTGTTCCAAGTTGGGATACCCTTGCAGGTAACAAAATGTAGTTTGTGACATAAACTCCTAAAGTGTTGTCGGAGCTGCACTCATCCAGGTAAGTAGAGAGTATTCCATCACACTCCTGACTTTTTCCTAACTTGTGACCCCAGGGGAGTCTGGAGGTGAGTTACTCACTAAAGAATCGGAACTTATGGATGCAGATCAATGAACTCAGAATCTTGTTATACTTGAATATATTTTTATTAATTACTGTACAATAAATAGCAAGATTGCAATCATTAATTGTTGAGTATTTCTATCAAAGCAGTCATGTCAACTGCACACTATCTCAGTGTACTGCTCTGGTTCTGTCTTTCAAAATCTTTCCAATGGATTGGTCCAACTCCACTGCAGCCACGTTCCTGCTGTCAAGATTCCAAGTTCCATGTGAGAGTAATATTCCCCCAATAATTATGGTGTAGGTGGATATCCCACCCCCAACTAGAGTTTTCAGACAATCAAAAGCTGATGGCTCTCCAGTACTGGCAGTGCCACCTTCAGCGGTGGCCTTTGTTGGTACTGCAGTTCACCTTCAGCAGAGGACCGTGAATATAGCTCCTTGAATAAGCTGAGCGGGGCAGGTTAGCCAGAACCATTCAAGGAGGCAGTGGTGAGATGGGGGGAGGGGGTGACTTGATTTGAACAACAGAGGGTGGCCTTCACCCATGTTTTCCATTCCTGCCGGCAAGTACCTCGGTTAGGCACAGAGCATCCAAGAAAGGAGGGAGACCAGACCAGACCCTTGGCCCAACCCAGCAAATAGCAGTGACAAGGGCATGAAATCCTGAACTGACCATTAAGAGCCTGCTTGAGGGCCTCAGTTGGACTCCTGGAGGGAAGACTGACCTCAAACCTTTCCGTATTGGACGAAATTGTAAGGAGGGGGGTGACTCCATCCCTTCCCACCAAATCAGACTGCCCATCTCACCTTGGAACTCCGCCAGGCAGGGGTGCATTAAATTCTGCCCGCGGTCCAGTTGTCTGAATCCTTCTAACTACTTTTACTTCTGATTGCATTTAGCCTTGATTGTGGAGGGCGGCATTCTGCAAGATCATGACTAAAAAGGAGAGAAACAGTGACTAGAAACTCAATAATGTTGCACTTATTTTTTCGGTGTGAAACAGGTAAAACGGCATCTAATATGGTGAGTGCATGTGTGTGGTTATGAGCTGGAGTGCTCCACTCGTTATGTCAGGAAAGACATGACAAGAGCTGTCCGGTCGGTGTGCTAGAAAGAGGGCCCTTTCCAGATGCAAATAGTTGTTCTAACACATGTTTGATTCCCCCTTCATAACTTTGCCTTGGCCTGAACATAGAAACATCAGCTAGCGATGCTTAAGCAAAACTGATCTATGTGTGGCTTCATGAGCATTTCTTAAAGGGATAGCTGCAGACAATCACCAAAATGGGACACTTTAAAAAGGTACTTACCAGAATGTCAAGCCGGGAAATGTAGCAGTCCTCCTCCAAACATCATATTAAAATCACAAGTTACTGCCAACCACTGGTTGTTCTCCGGCCCTCCTATTCCCAATCACGTCCCTTTCCTCCCTGCTTGCCCACTCTCCTGGCTTTTCCCCTTTCCCCCAATCGCTCGCTTTTCTCTCCTTGTTGTTACCCTTGCTCCCAGTCACGCACAACCCCTCTTTCAAGATCCAGCAGGGAGCTCTAGTGAAGCAGTGGCCTCAAATTCAAATTGTCTTCATCAGAGAACTGCCTGATGATGTCTAGCTGGGATGTGCCCTTGCTGGTCCACTAGTGCGGGGATCATTCCCACTTTCTAGGCTAAAGAAAGCTAGTGGCAGGGCAGCATTGCACGGAAATGACGATTTGCCTTTGGAAACAAGACGAGGGGGTTAACATGCAACAATACAATGGGGGGGGGGGGGGAGCGGTTTTTCAGGCCTGTTCCCGTGGGTACAAAGCCCATTATGATCGCCAACTCTTGCAAAAGGGCCATCACGGAATTTGCTTCAAGGATATCTCAGAATGATGACATTGGTGATATCCAGCCAACCAACTATGTTTGAAGAATAGCCACTGTTGTTATGTTCGCAAACACTGCAGCCAATTAAAGTGAAGTAAAGTTCCGCAAACAGAAGTGTGATAAATAACACAATAACGTATCTGTTGATATTTTTTCACAGACTATATTTGGCAAGAAGGTGAGGATGGCTCTTCTGCTCTTGTTTGAATGTCACTAAATCTTGTGCATACACCTGAGCAGACAGATCATAGAATCTCTACAGTAAGGAGGCCATTCAGCCCATCGTGTCTGCACCTGCCCTCCGGAGGAGCACCCTACTTAGGCCCACACACCCACCCTATCCCCATAACCCCACCTAACCTTTGGACACTAAGTGGCAATTTGGCATGGCCAATCCACCTGACCTGCACATCTTTGGAGTGTGGGAGGAAACCGGCACACCCGGAGGAAACCCACGCACACACGGGGAGAATGTACAAAGTCCACACAAATAGTCACCCAAGGCTGCAATTGAACCCGGGTCCCTGGCATTGTGAGGCAGCAGTGCTAACCACTGTGCCACCGTGCCGCCCAGATGATGGGTCAATTTAACATGTGGTTAAAAATGATCAACTCTGACAATGCATTCTCTCAATGCAAAATATTCACTCAGAATAATAATTATTTCTCAGATTGTCCTGACATAATCCATGGTCATAGATTCAGGAAGGGTGTAGTGATGAGAGTGTCAAACAAAAATGTAAACTGCTTTGAGGATTATGAAAATATTTTTATTCAGGTGAACTGGCAAAAGGTGTTGAAAGTGCTTGAGGTGATCATAGTTGACTGGATAGATGAAAGAATGATCATAGCTCTATACATGGGACAGACACTGCTACAGTCAGAACGGTATTTGGTCAAACTAAACTTGTTCTATTGGGGAATGCAGTGCGGCAGGGCTGTCTGATATCATCATTATGGCGGAATCCATGATAAAAAAAGTACTAGATGTATAATGGTGGAGAGGAGGCTGATGGTAAACAGAAGATAGATTTATTTATCAAGTATTTACAAGGGTCTAAATAACCCAGCATCTCATTCCCAGTGCAACCCAAGCTGGGAGGACCTATCTCACCAAGCCCTGATATGGGCCTGCTTTTAACCTTTGCTCTTAACCAACCCCAGGAGGCTACCTGGGAGCTCGGACCCCACTAGTCCCACGGGGAGATCAATGAAGGTTTCCCTATGGTCCCCGTGGGGGTAGTGCAAGATGAAATGCAGCAAGGTGTCAAAGTAGGACATCAATTGGTGAATGCTTTCAGGTAGCTCTCTGATGAAGACAATTTGAATTTGAGGCTACAGCATCACTAGAGCCTTCTGCTGGATCTTGAAAGAGCGGAGGTGGGGGGGGGGGGGGGGGGGGATATGTGATTGGGAGTAAGGGTAACAGCAAGGAGAAAGAAGTAGGTGATTGGGGGAGAGGGAAAAAGCCAGGAGAGGGGGCAAACAGACCAGGCTATAGTAACCAGCACAGCATGATAGAGGATTGCAAAGGATATATGCACAGAAACTGGCCATTTGGCTGAATCAATCCATGCTGATGTCAATGCTCCCCTCGAGCCTCCTCCCATCTTTCCTCATTCAAATCTACCATCATTATCATCTGTTCCCTTCTCCCCCTTATGTTTGTCTTGTTTCCCTTTTAATGCATCTATAACATTCACTTCAACCACTCCCTGTAATAATGAGTGTTGTGTTTGGTCCTTTGCACTGCACAAAGGAACTCACCAAACACTTCGACTTGTCCAAACCAGAATCTTTTATTGAGTCTCGTGTGGCAAGATAGCAATCTGATACAGAGCACGTTATCATGGGGTCTGGAGAGGACACAGATAAGATTTACGAGGATGATATCAGAAATATGAAACTTGCACCTAGCACTGACCATTCACATGTATGTCTTATTACACTTTCTACCTTCTGAAGATGGCCGGATGTGTCTTCCTTTGTATCGGAGTCTCAGATCACATGACCTTAGTCTAGAGACCGCACGATGTATCTGTACCCGCCACCTGCTGGTTGGAGTTTGCATACCATCCAACTATGATATAGCCCATAGGCATATCACCATAATGAGTTCCGGACTTCACCACTCTTTGGGTGAAGAAGGTTCTTCTAAATTCACTATTGTGCATCTCATTGATGGCCTCTACTCATGCTCTTCCCCGGTAAGAGGAAATATTCATCTTAGTATCCACTCTTTCAAATGCTTCCAGAATTGCAAAGGCATCTGTTCGGTCATCCATCAGCCTTATTTTCTTCAAAACACGACAAGCTGGTCTGTTAATCCTTTCCTGGTATGTATACCCACATATTTCTGATAACATCCTCGTAAATCTTTTCTGTGTCTTCTCCAGTGCCTCTATATATGGCATAAAGTACTCTAAGTGCGGATTGATACAGGTTTAGCATAACTTTCCTACTTTTCAATTCTGGCCCAGCCTGCTTGCTTTATGGCCTTGCTAACCTTTTTCACAACTTCTCGATGTTGATGTATTTGTACTCGAAGACCCCTTTGATCACCTAGCCCCCATAGGCATTCGCCATCCAATTTATAAGTTGCCTCCCTATTCCCCCGAGCAAAATGCAATACCTCACGTGTTGAACTCCATTTGAAAATATTTGCTCATTCTGCAAGTTTCTTCTCGTCCTCCTCTAATTTCTTGCAGTCCTGCTCAGTTTGGCCGATTCCCAAATTTGGAGCGATCCACAAATTTAGAAATTGTCTTTGTGACATCAAAGTCCAAATCATTTATGTAAATTGTGAACAACAGTGGTCCCAGCACTAATCTTTGTGCAATACCACTTTCTACTGTTGGTAATTCCAAAATCTTTAGTTTTCGTGTGACTATCATTTTGTAGTTTGATTTCATGTATTATTCAGCATTTTCAGCTACAATTGATGGAAAACATTTTAATCAAAACTAAACCAGTATTATTGGAAACCTGCCAGATTAGTTAAGTAGAAAGTCTTAACTGTGAGACAAGTAAAGAATTAGTAATTCATTAATAGGTAGTGGCAGAGGCAGTCAGCACTGCCAATCTCACCAGGAGGAGACAGCTGGTGATCCGGAGGGGTGGAGGTCACTGGTGAGTCCCCTGCCCTGAGAGAGGCAGAGAACCAGGGATATTTCCAAAGACTGCGCTGCAGGTGTCCTCTGGTTGGGGTGAGCTCTGCTGATCCCCTGCTTCCTCTGTAATAGGGCAGCGCTTCTGAGAAGGACCAACACCCGGTGGACTCCTGATTGAGCTTGGCCCTTGATGATACATTTGGAGTATGAGAGTGTCCAGAGATGACCAGAGGCCTTCTCAGCATTTAAAGGACACAGGCAGCACTCAACAATGTGAACAACCAGGAACCGGTAAGAAGCACCAAAGAGATGTGTTTAAAAGGCAGACTGCAGCAATGATGATCTGAGCCAGGCCACCCTGATCCCAAGGAAGACATCCCAAGTCCACAGACCCGGCACCAGGTCACTACCCACGACACCCCTGGCTTAGGCAGCCACCCCCTAGTCTGACCCAAGTCTGACAACTTTCATTGGTTTTTCAGTGTTTTTTTAGCCTCCCGCTCCACCTTCCGCAGCCATGGTGCCCAGTCCACGTTTAGCAATGCTTGTCGTAATTCACGACCATGAGACTTCGACCTGAGAGGAGCAGAAGGGTGGAGCACACTGTGTCCGACGCGCTAATCACATTTAAATGTATGCAAATGATTGTTTTGCATGCTACCCCCCGCTCGGGACGCAATCCTCGTTATCGCCATCAGCGAGGGACCGCAGCATGGCGCCCGAATCGGCGCCGGGCGCAGACCTCAAGCTTGGCCGATTGTCTGCTTCTCTGCCCAATCATGGTACGCGTTTGCAGTGTCGTGAGGTGAAGAATTTTCCCATTGGCGTCACAGAATCATAGAATCCCTACAGTGCAGAAGGAGGCCATTCGGCCCATCAGGTCTGCACCGACTCTCTCAAAGTGCACCCACCTAGGTGCACTCCCTGCCCTAGCCCCGTAATGCAAACTCCACACAGACAGTCACCCAAGGTTGGAATTGTACCCAGCAGTGCTACCCACTGTGCCACCATACTACCCTAAATCTGTCTTAAATCTGAGACAATGTGCGTAATTAGCTAGAAACCAATGGTTTAATTTTTATTTCATTATTGACTAATTACAGAGCAATGAGCTATTTTCCAACATTTAGCTAAGATTGGGCTTTCAATTTGAATGGGAGAATAAAGGCATCTCAAAGTTTTGGGTAAGAACCGGCAGAGGCAGGGAGATAGAGAGAGAGATGTGAAGAGAGATGTAATGAGAAAGATAACGAGGGGGAGAGAGATGTTCACGGGAGGCAGAGGAAGAGAAGAGCAGCAGGGAGAGAATGATGTTAATGGGTGTGGGGGGGGTGCTGAGAGCTGTTTTTGATGTTTGTGTAGAGTTGCTACTTCACAACGTGGCCTCAGGAGAGTGGTGAGAAGTCTGTTCAATTGTTAAAGTTAAGCCTTCTTCTCTTACCGTTAATTACTGCTAAATGCTGTTGATTGATACTTTGTTTTATATCTTTCTGACTTGTTACCTTTTTAGTGGTTAATAACCTTCTTGAATTCAACATTTAATGTGTTCTTTCTTGTCAGAACCTTGTATGATTTACAATTGGGGGTTTGTTGCAAACAAGTGAACCCCATAAATTAAATAAATAAAAAAGCTGATACTGCCTTCTGCCAATGTGAACAACTATTCTTTTTCCCCATTCTCTGCTTTCTGTCTTGAACCAACTAATGATCTATTCTGCCACTTGTTCCCTTACCTCGCATTATCTGATTTTATTTAATATTCTGACATGGAGAATCTTATCAAAGATTGAACATCTTGGTAAGTCACATCTACTACATTACCATTCTCTACTCTCTCTCTTATCCCCTCAAGTTTCGTCGAGCAGAAGTTTCCCTTTCAAAATCCATGCTGACTCTTCATTATTCTATTTCTCATTGTTCTTCTATTCTCTACTCAAGTAAGGATTTCCATTAGCGTTCTGATGTTATGCTGACTGGTCTAAAATTCTCTGCTGTCCTCTTTCTTTGTCATGACAATGGACTGCAGCATCACCAACTAACGAAGGGGACATTGAACTTTTTTTAGAGACATGTATTGTTTTAAAAACACGAAAAAGACACTGATGGCTTTCTATAAAATGACCACTTGCTGGAAAATTCCGAAGGAGATTATACTGACAGATCTGCCTGAGGGAATATGAAGTTTCACATCAATGGCAGAGAAAAAAAAACGGAAGAGCCTTCTAAGAATACTGCTGGAAAAGAAGCAGGGCCTCTCCCTGTCTCTCTGGCTCTCTCTCTCAAGTGTCTTTAAGAAACAAACGAAGGAAGCAAGAGGCAACACCAATCTTCAGCCACCCATGCAGAGGCAGGCGAATAATCTCTGTCTCTCTCATTCTCTTTCTCTCGTGCTGGAGGCAAGTTGTCTAGCAGGCAGTCAACAAGTAGGAAAACAGGACAGTCGTTTCAGTTCCTGCTGCAGAGACCACAACACCATCCCTCCCTCTGGGAATAAGCCAGCAGGTTTCTGCAGTAGAGGTCAAAACTGAAGTCAGCTCTAGCGAAATCACCCAACTTAAAGGCTGCAACATATCACCATTTACCCAAAAACTGATTTGTATATTCTTTTATTTTTATTTGAACCCACCTTTCTTACTTCTTCTCTATTTGTGTGGGCTGTATGTGTTTGTGGGCTGTATGCGTTTATGTGGGCTGTACGTGATTGTGTGGGCTGTGTGTGTTTGTGTGGGCTGCGTGTGTCTGTGTGGGCTGTGTGTGTTTGTGTGTTTGTGTGGGCTGCGTGTGTTTGTGTGGGCTGTGTCTGTTTGTGTGAGCTGCGTGTGTTTGTGTGGGCTGCGTATGTTTGTGTGGGCAGTGTGTGTTTGTGTGGGCTGCATGTGTTTGTGTGGGCTGCGTGTGTTTGTGTGGGCTGCGTGTGTTTGTGTGGGCTGCGTGTGTTTGTGTGGGCTGTGTGTGTTTGTGTGGGCTGTATGCGTTTATGTGGGCTGTACGTGATTGTGTGGGATGTGTGTGTTTGTGTGGGCTGTGTGTGTTTGTGTGGGCTGCGTGTGTTTGTGTGGGCTGCGTGTGTTTGTGTGGGCTGCGTGTGTTTGTGTGGGCTGCGTGTGTTTGTGTGGGCTGCGTGTGTTTGTGTGGGCTGCGTGTGTTTGTGTGGGCTGCGTGTGTTTGTGTGGGCTGTGTGTGTTTGTGTGGGCTGCGTGTGTTTGTGTGGGCTGTATGCGTTTATGTGGGCTGTACGTGATTGTGTGGGATGTGTGTGTTTGTGTGGGCTGTGTGTGTTTGTGTGGGCTGCGTGTGTTTGTGTGGGCTGCGTGTGTTTGTGTGGGCTGCGTGTGTTTGTGTGGGCTGCGTGTGTTTGTGTGGGCTGCGTGTGTTTGTGTGGGCTGCGTGTGTTTGTGTGGGCTGCGTGTGTTTGTGTGGGCTGCGTGTGTTTGTGTGGGCTGCGTGTGTTTGTGTGGGCTGCGTGTGTTTGTGTGGGCTGCGTGTGTTTGTGTGGGCTGCGTGTGTTTGTGTGGGCTGCGTGTGTTTGTGTGGGCTGCGTGTGTTTGTGTGGCCTGCGTGTGTTTGTGTGGCCTGCGTGTGTTTGTGTGGCCTACGTGTGTATGTGTGGCCTGCGTGTGTTTGTGTGGGCTGCGTGTGTTTGTGTGGGCTGTGTGTGTTTGTGTGGGCTGTGTGCGTGTTTGTGTGGGCTGCGTGTGTTTGTGTATTCGTGTGGGCTGCGTGTGTTTGTGTGGGCTGCGTGTGTTTGTGTGGCCTGCGTGTGTTTGTGTGGGCTGTGTGTGTTTGTGTGGCCTGCGTGTGTTTGTGTGGCCTGCGTGTGTTTGTGTGGCCTGCGTGTGTTTGTGTGGGCTGCGTGTGTTTGTGTGGGCTGTATGTGTTTGTGTGGGCTGCGTGTGTTTGTGTGGCCTGCGTGTGTTTGTTTCGCCTGCGTGTGTTTGTGTGGCCTGCGTGTGTTTGTGTGGGCTGCGTGTGTTTGTGTGGGCTGCGTGTGTTTGTGTGGGCTGCGTGTGTTTGTGTGGGCTGCGTGTGTTTGTGTGGGCTGCGTGTGTTTGTGTGGGCTGTGTGTGTTTGTGTGGGCTGTGTGTGTTTGTGTGGGCTGTGTGTGTCTGTGTGGGCTGTGTGTGTTTGTGTGGGCTGTGTGTGTTTGTGTGGGCTGTGTGTGTCTGTGTGGGCTGTGTGTGTCTGTGTGGGCTGTGTGTGTCTGTGTGTTTGTGTGGGCTGTGTGTGTTTGTGTGGGCTGTGTCTGTTTGTGTGAGCTGCATGTGTTTGTGTGAGCTGCGTGTGTTTGTGTGGGCTGCGTCTGTTTGTGTGGGCTGTGTGTGTTTGTGTGGGCTGCGTGTGTTTGTGTGGGCTGCGTGTGTTTGCGTGGGCTGCGTGTGTTTGCGTGGGCTGCGTGTGTTTGTGTGGCCTGCGTGTGTTTGTGTGGCCTGCGTGTGTTTGTGTGGCCTGCGTGTGTATGTGTGGCCTGCGTGTGTATGTGTGGCCTGCGTGTGTTTGTGTGGGCTGCGTGTGTTTGTGTGGGCTGTATGTGTTTGTGTGGGCTGTGTGTGTGTTTGTGTGGGTTGTGTGTGTTTGTGTGGGCTGTGTGTGTTTGTGTGGGCTGTGTGCGTTTGTGTGGGGGGCAGAGTTATGTGTGTGGGCTGTGTGTGTTTGTGTGGGCTGCGTGTGATTGTGTGGGCTGTGTGTGTTTGTGTGGGCTGTGTGTGTTTGTGTGGGCTCTATGTGTTTGTGTGGGCTGTGTGTGTTTGTGTGGGCTACATGTGTTTGTGTGGGCTGTATGCGTTTGTGTGGGCTGTGTGTGTGTTTGTGTGGGCTGTGTGTGTTTGTGTGGGCTGTGTGTGTCTGTGTGGGGGGCAGAGTTATGTGTGTGGGGGTGTGTGTGTGTATGGGTTCAACTCAAGAAAACCTTGTTGAATTGGTTCCTTAATAAAACCTAAATACTTTTGGATCGGGCAAAGGTATCCACGGGTAATGAACTTTAAACAAACCTTTGTTGTGGCCAATCGAGTGAGTTAAACAAAAAGGGGAGCCTGCTGAATCGTCTTCACCTCGTGTAACATCTTAAATATAGGATTCCATTCACTATCTGCACCTTTTTCTCAGGTATTGAGTATGAACAGCAATGGCTCTGTCATCTCTTCCCGCGATCATTTGTAGATGCAATCCATCCAGAACAATGGCTTTATCCTTTTTCAATTAGTTGATTGCCACAAACAAAATGTGGACACAGGTCTTGCTGACTGCCAAAGCGGATCGAACTTATTCTTTCAGCATTGGTGCTGGGTGCAGCTGCCTGTTATTGCTGATTCCCTCAATACCCAGTGGGTATTGTGCAACATTACTGGCACAGCAAAGCCCTGCCCCGAAAGCTTAGGCTGTGAGGCAGTAGCATATAAACATATGTAGACCGCCATCGTTGTAGAATAGTAGAATCACACTCCTCCAGAAAGTGGAATGTACTTCATCACATAACGTCATAGAGTCCTCGCTGTTTATAGCATGTAAACAGGCCCTTCGGCCCAGCTTGTCCATGCAGCCCAGTTTCTATCACTAAGCTAGTCCCACATGCCCACATTTGGCCCATATCCCTCCATGTCCACCCTGCCCATGTAACTGTCTAACTGCTTTGTAAAGGAAAAAATTGCAGTTGCCTCTACCATTGCCTCTGGCAGCCCGTTCCAGATGCTCATCACCCTGTGTGAAAAAAATTCCCCTCTGGTCTCTTTTGTATCTCTCCCCTCTCGCCTTAAACCTATGCTCTATGGTTCTAGACTCCTCTACCTTTGGGAAAAGATGTTGACTGTGTACCTTATCTATGCCCCTCATTATTTTATAGACCTCTGTAAGATCACCCCTATGCCTCCTACGCTCCAGGGAAAATGTCCCAGCCTAACCAGCCTCTCCTTATAACTTAGACCATCAAGTCCTAGTAGTAACCTCGCAAATCTCTTCTGCACTCTTTCTAGTTTAACAATATCCTTTCTATAATAGGGTGACCAGAACTGAACACAGTATTCCATGTGTGGTCTTACCAATATCTTCTACAACTTCAACAAGACGTCCCAGCTCCTGTATTCAATATTCTGACCAATAAAACCTAGCATGCTGAATGCCTTCTTCACCACCCTGTCCACCTGCGACTCCACCTTCAAGGAGCTATGAACCTGTACCCCGAGATCTCTTTGTTCTGTAACTCTCCCCAACTCCCCACTATTAACTCAGTAGGTCCTGCCCTGATTTTATCTACCAAAATCACCTCACATTTATCCAAATTAATCTCCAACTGCCATTCATCGGCCCACTGGCCCAATTGGTCAAGATCCTGTTGCAATCTTATATAACCTTCTTCACTATCCCCTATGTCACCAATCTTGGTGTCAGCTGTAAACTTACTAACCATGCCTCCCACATTCTCATCCAAATCATTAATATATATAACAAATAACAGTGGACCCAGCACTGATCCCTGAGGCACACCGCTGGTCACAGGCCTCCAGTTTGAAAAACAACCCTCTACAACCACCCTTTGGCTTCAGTCGCCAAGCCAATTTTGATCCAATTGGCTACCTCACCCTGGATTCCGTGAGATTTAACCTTTTGCAACAACCTACCATGCGGTACCTTGTCAAAGGCCTTGCTAAAGTCCATCATACTCCTGATCTATGCTTTATAGTTGGTGGACAGACTTTGGGGATTCAGGAAGTGAGTTATTCACCGCAGAATTTCCAGCCTCTGACTCCAGCCTCTGAGCTGTTTCTGTAGCGACAGTGTTTATATGGCTGGTGCAGTTCAGCTTCTGATCAATGATAACCTCATGGGAGCTCCAGAGTACAATGTACAGTTTAGATCTCCTGACCAAAGGTAGGATATATTTGCCTTGGAAGCAATGCAGTGAAGGTTCACCAGATTGATTTTTGGAATGAGGGAGTTGTCTGATGATGATAGATTGAGTAGATTTGAGCCTATCCCCTCTGGAGTTTAGAAGAATGAAAGGTGATCTCTTTGAAACATTTAACATTCTGAGCAGGCTTGACAGGGTAGATAATGAGAAAGAACGATTCTCCTGACTGCAAAGTCTCCGACTAAGAGACACGGAGCGCGATTCTCTGGTTCAGACACTTAAGCCTTCCCGCCAGCGGAGAATCGGGACATTTTCGCACAGCTGCATGGAGCACTAGGGAGGCGCAGTTGAACGCACGCAAATGGGCCAGCACGCTGCCTACGTGCATCCTGCTCAAGTCCCGATTCTCCAGACGAATGATTCGCTGGGGTCGGGAATCCCGTTGCTAGCCTGACAAGCTGGAACAGCTTTGAAGCTCACCACATACTCTCAATCCCGCCAAAAAGGATGGCTGCTCAAAGACCTGCACCACACACCCTTGATGTGGACGTCCACTGGATGTTGATCGCCGTTAAGGAGAGGGCCACCCTCTTCCCGAGGGTGGGTGGAGGCACCAGCCAGCTGTAATGAATACAGCTTGGGATGAGATGGCAGATGCAGTCAGTGTTGGCAGCTGCGTGTACCAGTTGATGGTATGACTATAGTCGATGACCATCCGGTGCTTCTCCCCAGTCTTGACGACCACCACTTGGGCTCTCCAGGGGCTGGTACTAGCCTCAATGATCCCCTCTCATAGGAGTCGGGCAGTATGGTCGGCACGGGCTTGGAGGGCCGAAGGGCCTGTTCCTGTGCTGTACATTTCTTTGTTCTTTGTTCTTTGTTGTTGAGTCGCTGGACCTCTGACCTGATAAAGGCCCTGTCCCGGGCACTGTATCATCTGCTCCTAGTGGCGACAGGCTTACAGTCTGGGATGAGGTTAGCGAAGAACGAGGGCGGGGCGACCTCCAAGGGTCGCGAGGCTACAGAAGGTGAGGGGGGGCAAGGGTCTACCGAACTTTAAGATAAGGCTTTGGAGGTGGCACTGGAAGTCGAGCTCCAGTAATAGGGCAGCGCAGAGATGGGGGAGGACGTGGAGCTTAAAGTTAGTGTACTCCACTCCTTGTACTGAAAGGGTACCCCCGGATTTCTACGGAATGGGATCTGGAGGCCAGGGAGATTTTCTGGGTCGCGGGTAAGATTGTGAGGGAGCAGTGCCTTACCGTATCTGGCTGGATAAAGCTGCCTGTGCTCCCGGAGTCGAAGAGGCAGGCCGTCTCGTGCCCGTTGATCCGGACGGTCATCGTGGATTTCGTGAGGCGATGAGGTCGAGACTGGTCAAGTGTGATGGAGGCGAGCTTCGGGAGGTGATGGGTGGCCCGGTTGGAGGTAGCGGTGGCCAGCGTACGACCAGGTGAGCAGGGCTCCCGGGGGGCTGCGGAGTGGTCTCAAGATGGCGGCCCCCATTGGTCGCGCGTGGCGGGTGGCATCGAAGGCGGCGACAAAGATGGTGGCCCCCATGGGTCGCGCGTGGCGGATGAAATCAAAGATGGCGGCAAAGATAACTGAGGGGAAGCTCGGAGGGGTTCTACAAGTCATGGGCACTATTTATTATGCACTTTCAAGAACTGGATAACATCGGACATTAGTTGGGTGGGGGGGAGGGGGGCTGTGTAGATTAAGGGTGACTATGGGTAATCCCTGATTCATTTTTGTCATTTGTTTATGTAAACATGCGGGCTGATGTTTGGGGGCTGGTGGGCGGATGGGATCGTTGTTATTATGGGGATTGACATGTCTTGCTGATTATTGTATATTGTTGATGGGTATAAATGCGGGAGAAAATGTGAAAAAGGAGAATAAACATTTTTTTTTAAAAAAAGATAGCGGCAAAGATGGCAGCCCCCACGGGTCGCACATGGCGGGTGGCAGCAAAGATGGCGGTGCCCACGGGTCGCACATGGCGGGTGGCACGGCAGCAGGGGGCAGCCCCAACAGGCAAAAGGCAGCACTGCTGTGCCTAGGAACTTTAGGGACTGGCAGACTTTGGCGAAGTGGCCCTTCCTCCCACACCCATTGCAAATTGCGTTCCATGCAGGGCAGCGCTTTCTGGGATGCTTACCCTGGCCGCAAAAGTAGCATTTCTGGCTTCCGGCGGTGGCTGGCTGCTGTGCGGCACAGGCTTGCGCCGGACTCGAGTCGAATGATGGTGGCGCCCATGAGGTCCACGAGGGCCTCCATGTTCTAGAAAGCCACTTCCAGTGTGTTTGAGAGCTGCACTGTCTCTGGGAGGCCGAGTGTACCTCCTGCTAGCAACCGCTGGTGGATGTAATTGAATTTAATGCCCGCGACAAAGGCATCCCTGATAAGCAGCTCCGTGTGTTGGACAGCCGATACCGCCTGGCAAGCACAGTTCCGGCCGAGTACCCGCAGGGCACGCAGGAATTCGGCTTGTGATTCTGTGGGGCGTTGTCGCCTTGTGGCAAGGAGGTGCCTGGCATACACCTCGTTTACTGCCTTTACGTACTGTCCCTTCAGCAGCATTGTCGCCTCCATATACGAGGGGGCGTCTCTGATCAGAAGAAAAACTTGCGGGCTCACCCGTGCGTTGAGTATTTGAAGCTTTTGGAGGTCGGGGACGTCGTCGGTGGAGGATCTGAGGTAAGCGTCGAAGCAGCTCAGCCAGTGCTCGAATGTCGCAGTGGCGTCGGCTGTTTGTGGGTCCAGCTCCAGGCGATCAGGCTTGAGTGATGAATTCATCTTAAAAGTTTGGCTTATTAAATTGATATGCCATCAATTAATCACAAGACGAGTAGTGAACAAAGCTGTGGCTTTAATAAGCTAAACAGAAAGCCTCCTGGCCTCTGATCCCGAACTGGGGCAGGGCCGGAGGTCAACCACCTTTATACCGAGCCCGAGGGGAGGCGGAGCCATCAGACAGTGGTTTACCACAATACATGTAGTACAGTAACAGTTTACCACAATACATATAATATACTAACAGGGGTTTACCACAGCTATCAAGCGAGAGAAATGAAATAGTGGTTTCAACAAACAGATGTCTACATGTTAGTGGGTGAAAGAGATATTTTTTGCCCAATCTCAGTATTAAATATTGCATAACAATGACTGTCCAATTTCCCAGGATTAGGTGCTCATGAGGATGGAGAATGAGTGGATGTGTTTTTACTTAGCATTCAGGAAAGGGGACGATTGTAGATAATCTGCTTCTCTTCCTCTTCTCTTTTATGTGAGAAAAGGTTAGAGGGAAGAGAAATACTGAGACGGTAATAAGTATAAAACTGCAGTGCAAGAAGTTTGCTGGATCTCCAGTTTCGTTAGAAAATTCTGCAGCAACTGTGTCACTGAGGTGCTTCCCCTGACAAAATGGCATACCAGGTCAGACATGCTAATTACACATTGGAACATGGTAATTGTCATAAAATATCTGCATTGTTTATCCCACTGTTCGCACTTTGCAAAAAGCCTGTCATTTGCTTTCGTCCAATGCCTTTCCCCCATTTCAAGCTCCAAATATCGTTCTCAAAGTTGAAATGGAAAAAAGTATCCTTCTTCCCTTCCAGCAATTTTATTTTATTTGGACATCAGCCTCCTTTAAGCACGGAAACGTCATTGTTGTGAAAATATTATGCTGCCGTGACGATGATGAAACTAAAAATGGAAAAGACTTGAAGGAATGTAATTATATCCTCCCATGTAGGAATGGTACATCTCCAGGTCTTACCCTTTGGTTATTAAAGTTTTTATCACAGATCTCCATGAGTGTGGAATATGTAAACTGTTAATCTAATAGAGAATAAAGATTGATTGTAGTAAGGCATGCATTATGTCAGTTTGAGATTTAAGAGGTGGAACACCATACATTATTTATATTGTATTTTAGTGATTGTTCAGTTAGCTCTGCTCAATGACTGTGCGATCATGGCATCTAGTGGCACAATGCAGTCATCGCTGATGAAGGAAGGGAGCTTTGCTTTGACCGCAGACCTCTCCTTGGTACGTTTAAAGTTATTGTAGCTTTTAAGTCAAATTGTTCAAGTGAAACAGGGAAATGGAGCACACAAATAAAGGTTTACCTAAAAGACTTTAAACTTAGGCCATGTCCACCTTTTGTCCCCCGAACGTATTACGACTGATAGCATACTTTTACAGTGCATTCACAGGTACTTAAGTGAATGTAGCAGCCATTTTGAACATAGCAAGATCCCGCAAGCCGTAGGTACAACAACAAATTGCATTTGCACAGTGCCTTTAACATTAAAAACAAAGCCCCAAGTTGCTTCGTGAAGGGTCAAGGGCAAAATGGATACCAAAACCATGCAGGAACTATTAGATATTGACCCTGGATGGGACACTGCGGTGATTTTTTTTAAAAGGTGGGTGTTGCAGAGAGTTTTAAGGAGGAGAGAAAGTAGTGATGTTTAGGAATTGCACTGCATGGAGCAGATTCAGCTGAAGGCAGCCAGTGATGAGGTAAAAGTGAGGCCAATAAACCAAAGACCAGAATCAGAGGAATGGTGTGTTTGGGAGCAGCTGGTATCGTGTGAGGAGATAGCGCCAACGAGGGACAAAAGCACAATGAGATTTAAAAGCAGGGATGAGAATTTTCAGCTGGAGATATTGATGAACCAGGGAACCATGTAGTTCAGCGAGAAAAGGAGCGATCAGTCAGATTCGCGTGGGATAGGCAACAGGTAGGAGGATTATTTGGATGAGCGAAATGTTACAGAGAGTGGAAGATGGGAAACTGGCCAAGAGCACATTGGAATAATTGGAAACTAGAGGTGACAAATGAACAATTGATTTCAGCAGGATGTGTTCAGTGGTAATGAATGGCATTATGGAGGTGGAGGAAGATGATATTTAGGTTGCGGGATGTGGTGAACGTATTGTACTAACCATTCACCACTGTATTACATCGTATCACGCTGTTTCCTATGTGGGCTCCACCGATGGACCATTGTACTGCACTACACGGAATGTATCATGTTGGTGCCCTTGTGGGCTCCGCCCCCTTGAGGGGAGTTATAAAGAGCGACTGCCCTGCAGGCGGCTCTCACTAGCAGAGCAGTCGCAGGCAGGCACTGTTCTAGTCGATTAAAGCCACTGTTTACTTCAACTCGCTGTCTCGCATGAATTGATGGTCGCATCATGGGGTCAGAAACTGAGGTTAAGATTGAATGGGATACAGAGGTTAAAAACAATTTGGCTTAGCCTGAGATTGTTGGTCAAAGAGGCAAATGCAAACTGTGAGAGTGCAAATTTATATTGGATTGTTTAATCAGTATCTGGCCTTCTCTGTTACCCCACAGAAGCTTCCAAATTGTGACTGAACGTGACAAACGCACTCCATGTAACTGCCGCAGAATCACAGAAGGATTAGCAAGTTTGATGTGACGGTTAGCAAGATATAATTTTCATTTAATTACTGCTAAATTCTCCACTTGGAATAAATTGGTAAATTTCTGGGAAAATAATTATTGCACTGTTGACCTCTTGTTACATCAGTTTTCGTTGTGAAAGCAATCCAGACTTCACTTGGAAGATACCTTCATTGGGATTTTAATTAAAGATCAATCCTCCCAGATGTCTCAAATATAACTTAGTTGCTATGAAATTATCTTTGAAATATTCTGTCTGCTGATTAACTGGTTTGCAAATAATCATCCCATTGCTGTGTATTAATATTTCATGCAGCTGTTTATTTTTGTTCCGGTGAAGCAATGCCTCAATTTTAAAACTGTCATTTTTCTTTACGAACCCACCCATGGCCTTGCCCCCTTCCTTACCTCTACACCCTCTTCTCGCCCCACAGTCCTCTACATACCTCCAAATTTGACCTCTTGAGAATCACTGACTTGAATTGCTTCATGATTGGTGACTGCGCCTTCATTTAATTGGACCCTAAGCTCTGGAATCTCTTCCCTCAACTGCCTTGCCTCTCTACCTCAATTTTCTCTTTTAAGACACTTGTGGAAAATACGTTGGGGTACGTTAAATGTCCTACATAAACACAAGCTGTCTTTGTTGTTGATTTGCACCTCATTAAAAAAGTGCCAAAAAACTGCGAGAATGGCAGGAAAAGATATTCTGAATCATCGGGTCCAGTAGTGTAGTCATTCCAAACCTTATTCATATTAAGAAATCTTACAACACCAGGTTAAAGTCCAACAGGTTTGTTTCGAATCACTAGTTTTCGGAGCACAGCTCCTCCATCATGTGTTCCCTGGGACATTGCCCCTATTCTTAAACAGTAGGCCCTCTAGGCATCATAGAATTTACAGTGCAGAAGGGAGCCATTAGGCCCATCGCGTCTGCACCAACCCTTGGAAAGAGCAACCTACCCAAGCCCACCACACTATCCCCACACCTCCACCCTGTAACTCCACCTAACCTTTTATTTCTGGACACTGAGGGTAATTTAGCCTAGCCAATCCACCTAACCTGCACATCATTGGACTGTGGGAGAAAACCAGAGCACCCAGACGAAACCCGCGCAGACACGGGGAGATTGTACAGACTCGCACAGACAGTGACCCAAGCCGAGAATCGAACCTGGGACCTTGGAGCTGTGAAGCTAACCACTGTGCTACCGTGCTGCCCTCACATCACATTCAATCACCATGGCCATACATGCTAATTTATGAGATCCTTGTCCTCCACACACACGCATGGCTCCTAATGCTAGCTTAGTGACAAGTTATGTCAAATCATGCCCTTACACTCACCATGCCCACTCATCAAGTATGCAGCTTGGGCAGACCTTGGGAGCCATACTGAGATGACACAAAATAAAGTTAGAAATACCTAATATAGACTTTACTATATTAAAAACAATTTAATATGTTTAAATCCCCTCAAGTACATGTAAAAAAAAACACTTGTGTGCATCACTCATCATCAAATCCTTGTGAGCTGTCAAAAGAATTGTGAACTTATATCCTGCCCCCTCACTTCCATGTGGGAATGATAGGTTGTATAAAACAGTCAAGCTGTAATGCTATAATGATGGCACTTTGGGTTATGTCAGGAAAGAAAACTGCTAACACCATTTTTTCGACAACTCACAGACACAGGCAGGAAGTTGTTTTTCAGTTTTTCAAGGGCAGGCTAATTAAATAACATCTCACTTTGATTGGTCTACGGACCGTATCTACCCTTCACGAGCATAGTGTTTATATATTTACAATACATAAAGCTTTTTCTCACATCATTTATCCTCCCTCCTTGCAGTATCTCTTTTGCAAAATAATATTGGCATACAATTTTGTTTTTTACTGCCAAGGTGCTAATCCTATGGAGCAGATGAGCCATCCTTTATGGGGCTTGGTCAATTTAGTATCTTTTGACATTGAAATTAAATGCAGGGTGGGGCTTTATGATAGATGGCCAAGCCACCCTTCCAGGTTAACTGCCAATCCAACAAACAGGGAATCTATCTTCTAGCGTTGTCTTAATGAAAACAAACAGTTTCCCTGAAAGAGATTGTTCCAATGCTGCGTAATCACTATAGTGCCACTGAACAGGCTGAATGTCAAAGCTTATCATGTTGCATTTCTTGTCACTTTGATATTAGCCTGAGGACATAATCATTTTAAATCAAATCATTTAGCATGTATGAGGCCAAATGTGCAGCGTTATGTAAACCCTGGGCGAACATAAATGCTTCAGGTTATTCTTTAACAGGTTAAAATGCCTTTCTTTGATAATAAGTCAGATTAATTCGCGAAACAGTTTTATTTAAAACTTAGCCCCAGTCTGCAAGTGTTGCAAGAAGCATTGGCTGATGTTTAAAAGCAATTTTGAAGAAAGCTTCGACAGTCATCATTATGGCAAACACCAACAAATTGTTAGCATTGGATTGCAATGGCTTTCTGTCTCACACAAAGTCTCTGCAATTTAAAATGCCCCCTAATGAATACGTTCTATCGTTTTGCATTTGCCACAGTTACTTTGATGCACCTCCTGGCCAAAGAAAAAGAACTAAAGTGATGGCTTTTGACAGAGCAGTCATAAGTAGAGAAAACAAGTCACTCATGGAATCAAATTGTTATTGAAGCCTCTTACTTAATTTACTGCTTTGAAATAAAATTTGATAATAAATGCACCAGAGAAATTCAATGAATTATATTTTGTATTTGAGAAGGAACATTTTATTGCAATGCATATGCAATACATTATGGACCAGTCCCTCTCAAACAGGAGTACTCAGCGGAATCTTACCATATTTTACGGAATGTTAGACTTAGACTGAAAACTGATGAATGGCTCTCCAGTTGGACACAGCAGTTTTCACTCCAGACCTTAAGCCTCTCTGAGTAAAATTAAAAGAGAGAAGTGGTTGACACTGTCGCGGGGTGGGGAGTCCGGCTCCACAGAGATCAGAGTGCCATCCCCGGTCAGCGCACAAACAGAATGGCCCCCAGCAGCACCCCCCACCCCAATTAAACGTTAGGACCATCCACACAAATGTTGGGGGCTCCCCCTCCAACCACAGCAGAAGCAAAGGAATTCTCGCCTCCCCCTCTCCCCTCCCCACAACAGCAACATGGGGACACCCCCCCTCCCCCTCCACTGCAAGCATCAGGCGATCCCCACTCCTCACCACCACCTTTGCAGGCATCAGAGAGACAGTCAACCCCCCCCCACCCAATGACAGTCTGGGGGGCACTTTTCCCCCCTCATACGAATCTGCCCTCACCAACACACGTAAGGGAAACCCCTTACATGGTGCTGCCCAGAGAGCCCACCCCTCGCATTGCACCCGGGCACAGGTTGACACTGTCAGGATGGCACTATGCCAACCTGGCAATGCGAAACTGTGACAGGGGGAAGTGCCAAGGAATTGTGCCAGGGCACTGCCCGGGTATGTCCCTTTCCCCAAACGGTTATACTTTGCACTGATGGAGGGATCCTCTCGACTGAATCTCACTTTTCAAAACCTGTTGCAAACCTCATCGACGTAACATGAATATTCAGTGAGGGGGGACCATGTGGCCAGAGGGGAGCTTGGCTAATTGTAGTAAAACGTATGGAAAACCATCAAAATGATGTTATTGCCCTTTGTGTACGTGAACTTCGTGATGTCAACGGTGAGGGGCATTGAAAATCGACAAATAATAGTAACAATCTTTATTGGTGTCACAAGTGGGCTTACATTAACACTGCAATGAAGTTACTGTAAAAAGCCCCTAGTTGCCACACTCGGGCGCCTGTTCGGGTACACAGAGGGAGAATTCAGAATATCCAATTCATCTAACAACATGTCGTTCGGGACTTGTGGGAGGAAACCGGAGCACCCGGATAAAACCCCAAAATGTGTTTCCCGATTCTCTCCGGATTTTCCGCACATGTTGGCAAGCCCGCAGACTGCTAACGCGGGCTCAAAATCACCCACATTGTCTTTAACTTCTACACTCACCATATATATTGGGAGCATGATGTTGAAATTGTTTACCAATTCAAACCCAGTGGTACAATAACCTAGATCAACTCCAGGAATGTAAAGCAAGGGTAAACTGCAGAGGTATACAACCTAGGCTAACACCAGGGATAAATAGAGAAGATCAACTACAAAGAGATAAAACCAGTGTCCACTTCAGGGATAGTAAATCCAGGTCTACTCCAGCGACACAGAGCCAAGTTAAATAAATTGTCTCTGGCTCCACATAAGACTAGTAACAATCAATCGCATAAAGACTAAGCAGGTGCATGGATTAAATTGATGAAGCATCAGATTTTGAGATGTCAGACGGATCACGGTCTAGTCATCAATGAACAGCCGTAATTCTGACCTAAGGATGGAGAAAAGATCGTTGATGAAGCAGCTGAAGATGGTTGGACCAAGGACACTACCCTGAGAAACACACGCAGTGATGCCCTGGCTGGGATGTTTGGCCTTCAACAACCAAAACCATATTTCTTTGTGCTGGGTATGAGACTAGCCAATACAGACATCTCCCCCTCATTCCTAGTGACTTCAATGATGCCAATGCTCCTTGATTCCAAACTCAGTCAAGTGTTGCCTTGATACCAAGGGCATGTCTGGAATTCAGCTCTTTTGTCCATGTATGTATGAAGGTTGCAAAGATGAACGGAGTGATCCTGACGAGACCCAAAATGAATGCTGGTGAAGAGGTTATTGCTAAGTAAGTGCCATTTGATAGCATTGTTAATGACACCTTCCATCCCTTTGCTGATGATTGAAAGTAGACTGCCGGGGCACTGGATAATGGTCAGATTGGATTTGGCATTTTGTGGGCAGGATATATCTGGATAACTTTCCACATTGTTCACTCAATGCCAATGTTATAGCTGCACTGGAATGGTTTGACTAGGGGTGAAGTTAATTTTGGAGGACATGTCTTCTGCACTACAGTCAGATGCCATTGGGGCCCATAACCTTTGTTGTATCCAATGAACCAGTGCGTTGTATCCAGCGCACTCAGCTGTTTCTTGACATCACATCGAGTGAATTGAATTGGCATCTGTGATGTCTGGGTGCTCAGAAAGAGCCAAGATCACTTCGCACTTCGGGCTGAAGACAGTTGCAAATGCGCCAGGCTTTTGCACCCTAGTGCTGGAGTCTGCCATTATTGAGGCTGGGGTTGGGTCTGGAGCCTTCTCCTGTCATTAATTGTTTAATTATTCACCAGCATGTCTGGAGCTTTGGTCTGATCTGTTGGTTGTAGCATTTTTGGTTGTGCCTATAGCATCCTACTTCCTTTGTATAACTTGACACATTCATGCTTCACTTTTTAAGAACTCCTGCTCCTGATAAATTCCCCTACACTGTTCATTGAAAAAGGGTTGACACCCTGGGTTATGACGAGTTAGCCTTATCAGAAATTACAGAGGTCAGGCATTTTGGAATAGCTTGACCTTCTCTGATCTTATTCATGCTTTAGGTTATGCGGAGTCAGCCTTATTGGTCTTACAAAGGGGTCTGGTACATTGAAATGGCTAGGTCAGCTTTTTTTGCATTGTACCAAGTAGTTGACCAGTTTTCCCATCATGCCATTACTTAATTCGTACAACATCACACCAGTTGTATACCTTGTGTTGCCCTATTATGTATTTTTAAAAATTTTCCTTTGTGTATTTTATTTTATTTTATTTTCATATACTTAATGATCTGTTGAGCTGTTTGGGGAAAAATACTTTTCACTGTACCTCGGTACACGTGACAATAAACAAAATTCAAATCCAAATCAAAGAGAGTTAAGTGCATTCCAATCAACCCCCTTCAAGTTTCAGTGATTTTGAAGTGCTGAGCTGGAAATTGACAGCACTTAATTCTCTTTGAAGTGGTTGATGTTTATACATTGTGGTTACAGCACTTAGAGTTACTCATCCATGAAGCTGTCACTGAGCCCACTAAGACAAAATGAATGAATGACTTGCAGCTAAAAGATCTGGAGGTTTAAATGCGGGTCATTGCTTTTCTCCTTCCAGGAATGGACATGTGGTAGTTCCTCTATCTGAGTGAGCTGGTTTATTCCAACTTGAGTGTTACAGCAGTAATTTTTTTCACTGCCTCTGTCTGAACTGCTCTCCAGCTTCTAGGCAGGGCCTCTTTTCTGGGGGGCTATGGAGTGGGGGTCCTTTCGTTAGGGGATCTCTGCAGGAGGGGTCCTTTTAGTTAGGGGGTCTCTATGGGTGGTTCCTTTAGTAAGTGGGCCTCGGTGGGGGTCCCCATATTTAGGTGGCCTCTGGGGGTTTCCCTTTATTTAGGGGGTCTCTGTAGGGGGTTCCTTTAGTTAGGGGGTGTCTGGGGGGGTCCCCCCATTTAGAGGGTCTATGAGAGAGGTCGCACCATTTTAGGGGTCTTGGAGGGCTTCCCCTATTTAGGGGGTCTCTGGGGTGTCTCTGTTTAGAACATAGAACATAGAAAAATACAGCACAGAACAGGCCCTTCGGCCCACGATGTTGTGCCGAACCTTTGTCCTAGATTAATCATAGATTATCATAGAATTTACAGTGCAGGAGGCCATTCGGCCCATCAGCTCTTGGAAAGAGCACCCTACCCAAGGTCAACACCTCCACCCTATCCCCATAACCCAGTAACCCCACACAACACTAAGGGCAATTTTGGACACTAAGGGCAATTTAGCATGGCCAATCCACCTAACCTGCACATCTTTGGACTGTGGGAGGAAACCAGAGCACCCGGAGGAAACCCACGCACACACGTTTAGGGGGACTCTGTGGAGTTCCCCCTATTTAGGGGTTCTGTAGGGGGATTCTCTGGGGAGGGGGGTGTTCTCCTGCTTTACAGGGTCTATGAGGGGGGGTCCTTTAGATGGGGAAACTCCTATTTAGGGGTCTCTGGGAGGGGGGGAACATGCCACCCCCGTATTTGGGGCAAGGGATGACCCAGAAAATCCGGGGATGGGGGGCTGAATCGTGATGCGGGGGGGGGGAGCTTGGGCGGGGGTTGCTTTGCGATGTGGGGGGGGTGGCCAGTTGTGGGACCTCGCTATCGGGCCGCCCGCTCGCAATGACCATCGGATAGTGGGATTTACTCATGAATCAATCGCAATCCTTGCCATGCATAAATTGTCATGGCTAAGGATTGGGTATCGCTTCCAGATTTGCGCTCCTGAATTCAACTCTGGCTGGAGAACATTGTCTCCCGAATGAAGAATGTCGCACACCAAGTCCACTTTTGTGCCTTATCTCCGTATCACTTAGTTCCCCTATTGATTCGAACCTATTGATCTCAGCCTTTAAAATGTTCAAGGATTCGGCCTCCACAGCTTCCTGGGATGAAGAATTCCAAAGATTCACCACTCGTTGAAAGAAGAAATTCTTCACTAATTCCATGTTAGATGAGCACCCTGTTATTCCGAACTATGCTCTCTGGTCCTATACTCTCCCATAAGTTGAAGCTTCCTGCCAAAGTTTATCCTGTCTAACCCACTAAATATCTTGCATGCTTCAACCATATCACCTCTTATTCTTCGGAATGCCAAGTAGAACAGACACAACCTATTTAATCTTTCCTCATCTGGAAGTCCCTCCATACCTGGAATTACACTAGTAAACCTCCTTTGTACCACCTGTAGTGATATATATGCCCTTAAATAAGGGGACCAAAACTGCACACAGTATTCTAAATGTGGCTTCACTAGTATGTTTTTAAAAAATGAATTTAGAGTTCATTTTTTTCCAATTAAGGGGCAATTTAGCGTGTTCAAACCACCTATCTTGCACACCTTTGTGTTGTGGGGGTGAAACCCACGCAGACACGGGGAGAATGTGCAAACTCCACACGGACAGTGACCCAGGGCTGGGATCGAACCTGGGACCTCGGCGCTGTGAGACTGCAGTGGGCTTCATTAGTATATAGTGCAGTTGCAGCAACACCTCTTTAATTTTATACGCCAGCCCCCTTGAAATAAAAGCCAACATTCCGTTTGCCTTCCCTATTACTTTCTGCGCCTGGATATTAGCTTTCTGGATAAAAGGAAATTACTGCGGATGCTGGAATCTGAAACGAAAGAGAAAATGCTGGAAAATCTCAGCAGGTCTGGCAGCATCTGTAGGGAGAGAAAAGAGCTAACGTTTCGAATCCGATGACTCTTTGTCAAAGCTAACAGATAGAGAAAGTGGGAAATATATATAATGTTGAGTGAGAATGAAAGATGAGTCATAGCTACAGAAACCCAGGGAAACCAGGTGCTGATGGCTACAGAAACCAAGGGGAAAGAATGCCAATGGCTGCCCCCAGAGAGAACAAAAGGTGTGAAAGGTCAAACAGCAGAGCAACTAACATCAGAGGATGAACTGTAGATGTGGGGGAAGGGGAAGGGGGAAGCAAAGAGGAGAAAGGTTAAGGAAAGGTGGATAAGATTGGGGGGGGGGGGGCGTTAAATATATAATAAGAAAGAAAGAAATGGTAAAATACAGTTAAAATAAAATGGGATGAAAACAAATGAATCGAGGTGGGATAGAGCTGATCATCTGAAATTGTTGAATTCGATGTTGAGACCGGAAGGCTGTAGCGTGCCTAACCGGAAGGTGAGATGTTGCTCCTCCAGTTTGCGTTGAACTTCACTTGAACATTGCAGCAGGCCAAGAACAGATATGTGGGCATGGGAGCAGCGTCTTTTGTTAAAATGGCAAGCAACGGGAAGGTCAGGGTCCTGAATGCGCACAGACCGAAGATGCTCAGCAAAGCGATCACCCAGTCTGCGTTTGGTCTCTCCGATATAGAGGAGACCACATTGGGAGCAGCGAATGCAGTAGACCAAATTGGAAGAGATGCAAGTGAAACGCTGCTTAACCTGGAATGAGTGTTTTAAGCCTGGGATGTTAAGCATGGAAGAGGTAAAGGGGCAGGTGTTACACCTTCTTGGTTTCTAGGTTAATGAACAAGGACACACAAGTCTCTTTCTGCTACAGCTTTCTGCAGTCTTACTCCATTTAAACAATAAGCTGGGGCGAAATTCTCCGTTATCGGCGCAAAGTCCGCCGATCGGCGCCAAAAACGGCGCAAATCCGACCTTCATCACGCCGCCCCAAAAGTCGCAAAGTCTCCGGCACGGAATGGGCTAGCAGCGACGTGACGGGATCCGCGCTTGCTCACGTGCTTCACACCGTGCGGCGTGTATGACGGCTCATCAGGACGCGCTGCTCCTCCCCACCCGACCGGAACACCCGACCGGAACACCCGACCGGAACACCCGACCGGATGGCCGGCCGCCGCTCAGCCCCGAGGTTCCAGTCACGGGATGTGGAGGCGCTCCTGGACGCAGTGGAGCAGAGGAGGTGGCCCTGTATCCCGGACACGGCCGCAGAGTTGCCCCACGCCACAGCCGGCGTCTGTGGAGGGAGGTGGCAGAGGCCGTCACTGCTGTGGCCCTGACACCACGGATAGGCTCCCAGTGCCACAAGAAAGTGAACGACCTCGTCAGAGCAGCAAGGTGAGCCTCCCCCGCCTGCCCGATATCCATATCCCCATATCCCCCCT
Organism: Scyliorhinus torazame; assembly: GCF_047496885.1. Lineage (NCBI taxonomy): Eukaryota > Metazoa > Chordata > Chondrichthyes > Carcharhiniformes > Scyliorhinidae > Scyliorhinus > Scyliorhinus torazame. The sequence goes on along the minus strand of NC_092721.1, from coordinate 28,217,233 downwards.
CCCCCATATCCCCCTCCCCATATCCCCCCTCCCCCATATCCCCCTCCCCATATCCCCCCTCCCCTACATCCCCCATAGCCCCCTCCCCCATACCCCCATATCCCCCCTCCCCCATATCCCCCATATCCCCCCTCCCCCATATCCCCCATATCCCCCCTCCCCATATCCCCCATATCCCCCCCTCCCCATATCCCCCATATCCCCCCTCCCCCATATCCCCATATCCCCCCTCCCCCATATCCCCCCTCCCCCATATCCCCCCTCACCCATATCCCCCATATCCCCCCTCCCCCATATTCCCCCCTCCCCCATATCCGCCTTCCCCCATTTCCCCAAGTGAATCTAGCACTAACCTTAACCTCTGCAATACACGCGCAACCGATGGCGTGCATTCATATACCTGTCTAACACTGTTGCCTTTTACCCCTGCCACCCCCCCACCCCAGTGAGCCAGTGCCAGCGCCAGATGGCAGAGGCGCTCAACGCCATGGCCCAGTCTCAGCAGTCCATAGCCCAGTCTCTGCAGGCCATAGCCCAGTCTCTGCAGGCCATGGCCAAGTCTCTGCAGGCCATGGCCCAGTCTCAGCAGGCTATCGCTGAGGGCATCGGCGCCATTGGCCATGTGCGAGCCGACGTCGCACAGTCACAGACAGGGTTTGCCAATCCCCTGAGCTCCATGGCTGCAAACCTGCAGACCCTTGTCGATACCAGTATGGGCCTCCAGGACTGGCAGCGCCAGATGTCGGGGGGGCGTCGGACGGCCAGTCCGTTCGCATCCCCCACCCATGTAGAGGCCTGGCGTCCATCGGGCACCCCGAGGGAGGAGGAGGTGCTGTGGTCCGTCCCGCGTTCCCCTGTAGGGGAGGTCCCGGAACACTGCGACACCTCGGACTCCCCCGCTTCCGTCCCAGGTGCATCGGGTGGGCAACGGGCAGGACAGGCTGGCAGCTCGCCATCCCAGTCGCCCGGGCCGCAGCCTGGCCCATCTAGGCCAGGACGCCCCAGGAAATGGCCGCCAAAGGGATCCCGTGTCAGAGGGCAGGAATCACAGGAGTCCACCTCCAGTTCTGCTGTACCGTCTGGGGAACCACGTAGACGTAGTCAAAGGGCCCGTAAGGCCAAACAATTAGACACTGAGTAAGTTGGCACGGGTGCAGGGCACAGATGAGTTTTAGGGGCTGGGGCACGTGCATGAACTCCGTTCGTTATTAAAGTCAATGTTACACCTACAGAAGCTGCCTTTGTGCTCTGTCCAAAGCGTGCGGGGGTGTTATGTACGTTGAGCGCAAGTGTGTGTGTGTGAGGGGTGGTCTTGCCTCAGTCCCAGGTGAGTCTGCCCCCTTCCCCCTGGGCCGCCATCAACATCTCCCGGGCAGAGGACGGGACCGTGCGCTGCAGTGTCACAGCCGCTTGCAGGGATGGTCCGGGTGGATGGTGGTACTGTGGCCATGGGTCAGACGATGTGGAGCCAGGAGCTCATCGCAGGGCGGGTTGTCATCATCCTCCATGGCCTGCAATAGACACGCGTCAACGGGCAACTGTGTGAGCCCGGCCGTTGTGCCGCAGGTGGATCGGCAATGGGGGGGGGTGGTGTGCATGCGGGTGGGGTGGGTGGGGTTGGGGAGGGGGGTGAGGGTGCTGGGTGGGTGGATGGGTGGGGGGTGTGGGTGGTCGGCTGTTGCCATGGTGTGCGGTCTGTGGCCATACTACCCGATTCCCACGCGCATCTAGTCAGTGACGCGGGCGGCTATCAGCCTGCCCTGTGCCCGCTGGCCCAGCCGGTAACGGTGGACAGCCACCCGCCCGTGTCTAGCTCGTCTGCCCTGACCATTGCCCCCATCCCCCTCATCTGGGGAGGACTGCGCCTCTTCCTGCTGCTCCTCCACTCCGCCCTCCTCTGCCTGCGGCACATCGCCCCTCTGCTGGGCTATATTGTGCAGGACGCAGCACACCACAATGATGCGGCCGACCCTATCTGACCGATACTGGAGGGCGCCCCCAGAGAGGTCCAGGCACCTGAAACGCATCTTCAGCATGCCAAAGCACCTCTCTATCACTCCCCTTGTCGCTACATGGGCATCATTGCAGCGGTTCTCCGCCTCATTGCGTGGCCTCCGTACAGGCGTCATCAGCCACGATCGCAATGGGTAGTCCCTGTCGCCCAGCAATCAGCCCCTCAGCCGGGGATGGCGTCCCTCGTACATGCCGGTGATGGATGACCGCGACAACACGTATGAGTCGTGTACACTGCCCGGGTAACGGGCGCAGACGTGCAGGATCATCATGCGGTGGTCGCAGACCACCTGTATGTTCATCGAATAGGTCCCCTTCCTATTGGTGAACACGGCCCTGTTATCTGGAGGTGGCCGCACGGCGACGTGCATCCCATCAATCGCGCCCTGGACCATAGGGAACCCGGCCACGGCAGAGAAGCCAACGGCCCGGGCATCTTGGCTGGCCCGGTCCACAGGGAAGTGGATGTAGCGGTGCGCCATGGCATATAGGGCGTCTGTCACTGCCCAGATGCACCGGTGCACCGATGTCTGCGATATGCCGGGCAGGTCCCCACTCGTTGCCTGGAATGACCCCGTTGCATAAAAGTTCAGGGCCACCGTAACCTTGACGGATACGGGGAGAGGGTGTCCCCCGCCAGTGCCACGCGGTGACAGGTGTGCCAGCAGGTGGCAGATATGTGCCACGGTCTCCCGCCTCATCCGTGCCTCCTCCTGCATTCCCGGTCCGTGAGGTCCTGGTATGACTGCCGGGGCCGGTACACAGGGGGCGCCCTCGTGTGCCTCAGTTGCCGTGGTGCCGCGACGTCCTCCTCCCCCTCCTCGTCCTGTCGGTCAGGTGTCCCTCCAGCCTGGGCGGCTGCCGCCTGCCCCTCTGCGGCAGCCTGCGCCGCCTCTCTGGCACGCTCCTCCTCATCCAGGGCAACATAGACATTAGCGGCTGCCGCCACGGCGGCCAACATCGCTGGATGATCGGAAAACATGACGGCCAGGTTGGGGGGGGGGGGAACGACGACGTGTCATCATTGCCCATACCCCCTCCTCCCCCCAGCCAGGTGGCATGGACCGCATGGGTCCAACTGTTGGAGGCTGGCACCTGGCCAGGTGGACCAACTCACTTGCCCTCGCACCCCCCCTCCCAGGCACGGACCCCCCCATCCCCCCTCCCCGGCATGGACACCCACATCCTCCTCCCCGCCACGGGCCCCCCCATCCCACCTCCCCAGCACGGACCCCCCCATCCTCCTCCCCGGCACGGACTCCCCCCATCCTCCTCCCCGGCACGGACCCCCCCATCCTCCTCCCCGGCACGGACCCCCCCAGCCTCCTCCCCGGCACGGACCCCCCCATCCCTCCCTCCCCGGCACGGACGCCCCCCATTCTCCTCCCCGGCACGGACCCCCCCCCCATCCTCCTCCCCGGCACGGACCCCCCCATCCTCCTCCCCGCCACGGGCCCCCCCATCCCACCTCCCCGGCACGGACCCCCCCATCCTCCTCCCCGGCACGGACCCCCCCATTCCCCCCTCCCCGTCACGGACCCCCCCATTCTCCTCCCCGGCACGGACCCCCCCCATCCTCCTCCCCGGCAAGGACCCTCCCCCCATCCTCCTCCCCGGCACGGACCCCCCCATCCCCCCTCCCTGGAACGGACCCCCCCCATCCCCCCTCCCCGGCACGGACCCCCCCCATCCCCCCTCCCCGGCACGGACCCCCCCATGCTGCTCTCCGGCATGGAGCCCCCATCCTCCTCCCCGGCACAGACCCCCCCCCCATCCTCCTCCCCGGCACGGGCCCCCCATCCCCCCTCCCCGGCATGGACCCCCCCATCCTCCTCCCCGGCACGGACCCACCTATCCTCCTCCCCGGCACGGACCCAATCCCCCCTCCCGGCACTCCCCCGGAGCCCAGCCCACTCTAACCACCCCCCGCGCCGCACACACACACACAAAACCCTACACACACCTCTCCCCCACACATTCATACTGCGGCCAGGCCATCGCCTGTCCAGCGGCCAACCCCCCAGGCCGTCACCCACCTCCACGCTGGTCGGCGTAAACCTTGAGCACTGGGTGACGCCGATTGAAAGGTGGTTTGATTTACGCCAACGTGACCCGTCATCACGTCGACGGGATTTCGACCCATCCGGATGGGAGAATATCGGCAGGCCCAAAATCGATTGCCTTGCGCCCACCCGTGCCATTCTCCGCGGTGTGCGGCACCATTGACGCCCCGCCGACTTTTCTCCCTTCGGAGACTTCGGCGGGCGGCGGGGGCGGAATTCACGCCGGCCAACGGCCATTCTCCGACCCGCTGGGGGGTTGGAGATTGACGCACCCGCTTTCTCATTCTTTCTTCCAGAATTAACACATTTTCCCACATTGAGCTCCATTTGCTAATGCTCTACCCACTCACTGAACCTGTCAATATCTCTCTGTAAAATATTTATATCCTCCTTTCATTCTACCTTTCTCCCCACCTTTGTATCATCCGTAAATTTGTCCACAGTACACTCTGTTCCTTCCTCCAAATCATTGATATATATTGAGAAGAGCTGTGGTCCCGGCACTGATCCCTGCGGCACTCCTAGGTTAGTGCCTCCAACCTGAGAAAGATCCCCTTATTGCTAGTCACTATTCCCTGTTCGTTAGCCAATCCTCTACCCAAAGGGCTGGTTTAACACACTGGGCTAAATAGCTGGCTTTTAAAACAGAGCAAGGCAGGCCAGCATCACGGTTCAATTCCTGTATCAGCCTCCCTGAACAGGTGCCGGAATGTGGTGACTAGGGGCTTTTCGCAGTAACTTCATTTGAAGCCTCCTTCTGACAATAAGCGATTTTCATTTTTCATTAAATTTTCATATCAGAATATTGCCTCCAACACATGAGCTCCTTCTTGTGTATTAGCCTTTTGTGTGGATCTTATCAAGGGCCTTTGGAAAATCTAAATATACACCATCGACTGGTTCCCCTCCATCTACACTGGCTGATGCCTCCGCAAAGAACTCCAGTAAATTTGTCAGACACTATTTTCCCTTCATGAATCCATGCTGACTCTGCTCAATCATATAATGACTCTCCAAATGCACTGCTATTCTCTCCTTAATGATAAATTCTAATATTTTTTCAATAACTGACCAGATACCATGAGATTTCCAAAGTTAAAGTTGATGACTCGCACACCACTCCCTCCCTCTGTTGGCTCTTGTAGCCATGTAAAATGGCTGCGTTCCGATTAATCTGGCCAAAACCCAGTTTAAAACGGCTAACCTGAAAGACTGCTGGGAAAAGCAACCAAGAAGACACAAGCAGGCAGCTGCAGACAGGTTTGCATATTCAGCTCTGGGAACGTAGCCCAGATCGATACTCAGGGCTATCAACAGCCCATCAACCCAGGTATCCGCAGTTGCATTCAGGACTGTTTACACCTAATCTGCTCAGACATCCACAGTTAAATCGGCTATCCCCGGGAACAATTGCAGCATTTTAGCAATTGAGTACCGGGCCAGACCTGTCGGCGCCTGCAGTGGCCGAAACAAAGACAGGTGAGCGACCACCCCCCCCGATCGAGGAATCGCCTCACCATTGGACACATCGACCCCAGAGACTGGGGACAGAATCCAATCACTTGGGACTCAGGGTCGAGGGCTGCCCCGGGAGGCGGGAAGCCCCTGGGCCCTATAAAAGTAAAGGTCCAAGTTCAGATCTCTCTCTCTCTCATCTTCGCCTGCTCGAGACCTTCGCAAGACCAGCCACCGGCCACCGTAAGTTTGAAGCCAATGATCGCTATCCGGTAGAGACACCTAGCCACCGACCTGTAGCAGCCTTTTGAATCCCGCGGGCCAGATTTGATTGGACAAGCCATTCGTTTCCCTGACCTGGTGGGCTCTTCCTAAGTTAAGTATTGGCCAGTAGTGATAGGTTTATTATATAGAAAGTAGTATTAGGGTATTAATATTGCTTGTTGTATATAATAAATGACCGTTGTTTTACTCCTTACTAAGCGGTGTGCTGTGTTATTAATCATAACCTGAACTTGAACCACGTGGCGGTATCATAAAGATACCTGGCGACTCATGAGCAAAGGTGACCTAAACAGAGCAAATAGACTAAGGTCAAAAAGAGCAACACTCTATCCTATCGGTGGGGCCGTGCATACCAAGTGATGGTGGAAATGGCTGGTGTGACGACCGGAAGACTTCAGGAATATTGGGTTCTAGGTATTGGGTGATTCAAGGGTTAAAAGCCTGGGCTTAGAGTGGGTTTGACTGCAATGCTCATCTTTTTTTAATAATTCTGTTTTGCAGGGCCTGGGTGTGGACAAGGAATGTGTTTTTCAGTCGAGGCTAATGGACTGTGGTTTGATTGGGGAGCTCCCGGGGGGGTTCATTTGCTATTGCAGCTTGCAGAGATCATGGGCGGGATTCCCTGTCGACTGCCAAAGGAATTGCGAAACGTGATTGGGCGGAGAATCGGTCGTGAGGACAAGATCATGGCGGGCATCAGGCACACATCAGAATGCCATGCTCTGGTGCCTTGACAGTGGCATCAATACATTCTACCCCGCGTGTACAGTAAACGCCATTCACATATCAATAGTGGGCCTGACCCGGTATTCTCCGGGCCGTCCATAATGCTCCGCCTCCACCAGGGGGATTTACCAAAGATGGGTTTCACTTGGGGTTGTAAAAATCGGGGAACAGGCGGTATGGCCGATGAGGGAGAGAGAGGAGGCCGGACATGCAGAGGCATGGCTGTGGGCTGTCTGCCCTGACAGTGGTCGTGGGGTGGGGGGGGGGGGGAATAACTCTGCCAGGCTTGGGGTGGGCAGTGGGGAGTGCAGGCACGTCCAGGCACAGACCGCCATAGCTGCGGTTGTGCAAAGTTGACACCAGCCGTCTGGGTACCCCACCCCACCACCCGCACTCCACCCACCACCCCTGCATTCCACCTCCCACCCTCCATCCCATACCCCATCCCACAGCCTCCATCACACCCACTCCCCCCCCCCTAACCTACCACCACCCACCAATAGGGCAGCATGCATCTCACCCAAGGGCAAAGTCCACAGTAGCCCCTGCAGGTGGGTGCCGGATGGGGACCACAGATTGCAGCACTGGCATGGTTGCGCCAGCGACCGGTACCCCTGGTAGCAGGGATGGGTACGTGGGCCCGAGGCCCCGGCAGTACTGGGCACTATCGAGGACAGGGATGCGAAGGGCAGAGTGCCGGGGGAACGGCCGGGTTTGGATGTGGGGATGGTGGCACAGTGGGGGTGAGAGCTGTGACGGAAAGATGGTGTCGTCCCTGGAGTGGTGCTCCAGATGCCTCATGCTGTGAGTCGAGGGCTCCCATTGGTGTCCATTTCCTCCTCCTCCTCCTCGCTTCTCTCCTTCTGGGGTCGGTGGAGGGGGGGGGGGGGCAGTAGGGCTCACCACAACGCCAGGTGAGCCTGCAAGGTTAAAGACAAGACATATGATTGGACCTTGGTTTGGGGTAGCGGGTGGTGTGGTGGTGGAGGGGGCAGTGTTGGGGGCGAGGAGTGTGGGTGTGTGCGGTTGGTGGTGGTGGAGGGGTGGTGATAGGTGTGGATGTGGGGGTGGTGGCACGTGTCATGTGACCCTCCAGGTCGGGGGAGAAAGATGTGAGGTTATGGGTGTGTAGGTCAGGGGTGAGTGTCATGGGCACAGTGCTACCTATTCACTCTGGGAGCCCTCAGGAGGCCATGCAGTTTCTTGCGGCACTGCTGGTCCATCTTGCCGGTGCTGCCCACGCCACGCCCGGCCTCTCCCACTTGCACCAGGTTCAGTGCACGGCAGTGGGCGGTAACCGCCTCCCCACCCTGGAGTGCAGGGTGACCCGCCTGTCCTCCACTGCGCCCAGTGGGGTCTCCAGTTCCGCGTCTGTGAACCACTGTGCCGCTCTCCTCGTTGGCTGGGATGTTGGTGTGGGGAGTGGAGCGCTTATATGCGGCTGCAGCTTGCCAGCCTCTCGAGTGCCAACCCCAGCTCTGCCGAATTGGACACTGTTTTTAATTAGAATCGGGTGTTCCACATGGTGCCAGCTCCTTAACGGTTGATGAATTGCTTTGGGAATGGTGGCAATTTTGCTGTCGTAGGACACCACCAATTCAGTCCCGGGGTGAACACTTATTCTCTGAATCGGAGAATCCCGACGAATGTATTTCTCAACTTGGGGAGATGAGTGATGTGTTGGGTGTTCTGGATCACAAACAGGTCACCAACATTGGAAGTGGTGCAACTCTCTTTTATTATAAGGTTAACTATATTAACATACTTGAACTGTGGGTAAATGCAATACCAGCTTTAACTGTTGACCCTTGCCTAGTCCTAACCAGGTGATGCACTCAGCACATGGTAAATGTCTGTGTTGCAGGCTGTGAGCTCTGTGCTCCTAGCTGGCTGCTACTAGAATGAGCGGGAACTCTCCTGTCCCCTGTCTTTATAGTGCGTGTGCTCTCACCGGTGATTGGCTGCGGTGTTGTATATGCTGATTGGTCCCACTGCATGTCCATCAGTGTGTCAGTGTGTGTGTGTCTGCACCATAATATACTGGTGTATATTATGACAATGAGGTCAGTGCTGGGTGGAGCACAGAAAGGCAGAGAGGCAGTGAGTTTGAAGAAGCGTAGAGAGAGAGGGAAAGGAGCAGAGTTCTAATCTGCCTGACTCTGAGTAATAATTCTTTGAAGCAGAGCAGTTTTGTCTGAAGACAAGGAAGAGGCTGAAACAACCCAGTTAGAGCAGCTGTTTGAAGATATTCTTGAGGAGCTCCAAACGGAGCCAAATCTGTTTAGAATGAAAATATTAAGGGCAGCACGGTAGCATAGTGGTTAGTACAATTGCTTCACAGCTCCAGGGTCCCAGGTTCGATTCCCGGCTTGGGTGACTGTCTGTGCGGAGTCTGCACGTTCTCCCTGTGTCTGCGTGGGTTTCCTCCGGGTGCTCCGGTTTCCTCCCACAGTCCAAAGATGTGCAGATTAGGTGGATTGGCCATGCTAAATTGCCCTTCGTGTCCAAAATTGCCCTTAGTGTTGGGTGGGGTTACTGGGTTATGGGGGTAGGGTGCGGGTGTGGACCTTGGGTAGGGTGCTCTTTCCAAGAGCCGGTGCAGACCTGATGGGCCGAATGGCCTCCTTCTGCACTGTAAATTCTATGATTCTATGATTATTCCATGATGGGCCGATTCGAAAATGAATCAAGGTCTATTTATATCTATTCTTGTTGTTTAATGGGAAATTGTAAGTAGTGTTAAGAGGTAATTGTAAACTGTTCTTCTCAGGCGTGAAGTTTAAAGTTTAATATTGTATTCATCATAAAGTTTTGTTTTAGAAATACCAAAGCCCTATTTTTTCATGCAGCCACTCCTGGAGTGAACCATTCTTTCTGTACAGTCTTAAAAGGAACTAATTGGGGTTTCAGTCCAGTATCCTAGCCACTGCTGGGGTCTGGTTTGCGATCGTAATATTGGGGCATTTATGGGCGGCACGGTAGCACAGTTGTTAGCACTGTTGCTTAACAGCGCCAGAGTCCCAGTTTCTATTCCCGGCTTGGGCCACTGTCTGTGCGGAGTCTGCATGTTCTCCCTGTGTCTATGTGGGTTTCCTCCAGGTGCTCCGGTTTCCTCCCACAAGTCCCGAAAGACGTGCTTGTTCGGTGAGTTGGACATTCTGAATTCTTCCTCAGTGTACCCGAACAGGCGCCGGAGTGTGGCGACTAGGGGATTTTCACAGTAACTTCATTGCAGTGTTAATCTAAGCCTACTTGTGACATTTATTATTATGGGCCGTAAGGTAAGATTTGGTGAGTATGATTCGCACTGAATGTTGCTTGACCAGCTGTATGGGCCAACGCTTCCAATTATGGTGCAAGACCCCAGATGTTCGTGAGGAGGTCTTTGCAGCATTGTTGAGGTTTATGAGGAAGAAGACAAAGCCATTCCATTGTACATGGGGGGGTTTTAAATATAATTGGCAGCAAGATTACCCATTCACAGAATATAACCCGCACCCTCCTTGTGTCCAATGATGGCAATATTATCAAACTGCCGACATTGACCTAGAAATCGACACTAACTCTATCTTCTTTGGGTTGTATATATTTCATAGAATGCTAGAATCCCAACAGTGCAGAAGGAGGCCATTTGGCCCATCCAGTCTGCACCAACCCTCCGAAAGAGCACCCTACCTAGGCCTGCTCCCCTGCCCCAGCCCCGTAGCCCCACTGTAATATCCCGCATGGGGTGGGAATTCTTGGCTTCCTCGTGCTCCTTTGGAGTACGAGCTCCCCCCCTCTGGGAGGGGTATGATGTTAATCACTTTAAAATAGGTCGGCCATTAAAGCACGGACCAGTGGAGTATCCAGTAGGGATCTACCGGGTCGTGTGCATATCGCTCTTGGAAATGAACTTTGTTTCTTATTTTACTTGGTGTTGACTCCCCGTGTCCTTATTAAACCCACCTAACCGTTGGACAAGGGACAAGGGACAATTGCCAAGGGGCAATTTAACATGGCCAATCCACCTAACCTGCACACCTTTGGACTTTTTTTTCAGCTCTACACCCTAACCAAAGGAAATGAAAAGCCCTTTTAAATGTCCTGCACGATTTGAAGACATTTCCTCCCCAACACTCAGTCACACACTCTGTACTGATGGGAAATGACAGCAGAATTGCATTATAATGAAGTATTATTCATCACCATTTGCCTGTTGTTCGTGCAGAATGGCACGCAGAATTGTCGTTCGCATCAGCTTTATTGCCAGTGTGGGATTTGATAAGCAGCTGTACCTTAAAATGTTGAATCAATACAAATACAGGGCAGCACGGTAGTATGGTGGTTAGCACAATTGCTTCACAGCTCCAGGATCCCAGGTTCGACTCCCGGCTTGGCTCACTGTCCGTACGGAGTCTGCACGTTCTCCCCATGTGTGCGTGGGTTTCCTCCGGATGCTCCCGTTTCCTCCCACAGTCCAAAGATGTGCAGGTTAGGTGGATTGGTCATGCTAAAATTGGCCTTAGTGTCCAAAATTGCCCTTCGTGTTGGGTGGGGTTACTGGGTTATGGGGATAGGGTGGAGGTGTGGGATTGGGTAAGGTGCTCTTTCCAAGAGCCGGTGCAGACTCGATGGGCCGAATGGCCTCCTTCTGCACTGTAATTTCTAATTCTAATCCTACAAAATGCACTGCCTCCACCCTAAAACGCTGGAGAATATTTTGGTTATGTCTCCGCTTGTGAAACTTGAGATCACTTCACTTCCTGGAATGACCTCTTTAGTAGTACGAAGAAAGTAAGAATGTTTAAATCCATGCTGATTGTATTCGACACCTCCACGTTTTGTGGAGGCAAGTGTTTAACTTTTTTGACCTTTGCTTGCAAAGAAAGATACAGCCATGATAAAGTGAGCGTGGTTAGCGGCCATTATAATCCAGGAAAACAAAATCTGAGGACTTAATTTATGGTACCTGAATCACAATGACATTGTCATCTTGAAAATCAACCTTCAATGTATTTTATTCTTTAAAATATGCAGAGGTGTAATCGTGTGTTTCTGGTTTCAGTGAGTGGTGATAACCCATGAATATACTGTATTTGTTTTAAATCAATGAATAGTACATTTCCATATGGCATCTCGAATGGCACGTTTATAGCCCACCCTGTAATTGTTTCAGTTCTTATTTTACACTATGTTATGGCATAAAAGCCAGCAAGAAATAAATTCAATACTTGGATTAGTGTGCAAATCACCTTGTCCCCTGCCTGTTGTAGTGTTGGCGCAACCAATGCGAAATGAAACAAAAGATTTTAGAGCCCTGCTTTATGTTTTCTTGTATTAGCCTTTCCTCCAAAGTGGCATAGCCAGTGTGCAATCTATCTCGCAAGTAATAAGCCTGTGTATTCTGGCAACTTTCTAAGCAAGCTGAGATCTAAGGTATGGAATTCAGATAACAAGTCCCATAACTGTGCTTTTGAGGATCCACAGTAAAATACAAAGGGCGGGATTCTCCGAAATGGAGGCAGAGCGTCCACGCGTCGTGAACGGGCGTGAAACGGGCGGGGGTACTTACCGATTCTGGCCCCCATAGGGGGCCAGCACGGCGCTGGAGCGGTTCACATGCTCCAGCCTCCCTTTGGCGTCGCGCCAACCCGCGCATGCGCGGGGGACTTACTCAACGTGCCGGCCCCGACGCAACATGGCGTGGGGGTTCAGGTGCTGGCGGCGTAACAAAACAGGGCCGGGGCTGGAGAGGCCGGCCCGCCGGTCGGTGGGCCCCGATCGCGGGCCAGACGCCATCGGAGGCCCCCCTCGGTGAAGGAGCCCCTCACAGGCCACCCCCCGACCCTGCGCGCAGAGCTCCTGCCGGCTGCGAGCAGGTGTGAACGGCGCCGGAGGGACTCTGCCATTTCCGGTCGGCCGCTCGGCCCATCAAAGGCCGGAGAATCGGCGGCCTGACCACAGACAGTGGCCCGCGACCGGCGCCGCGCCAAACGTGCCGCCGCAAATGGCGCCGATTCTCTGAGGAGTGCATAATCGCGTGGTAATTAAAAGGGAAACACAGTAACAACACGCCGACGGGGGGAGGGGAGGGGGGAGGCAACGCCAGGCCCCCCCCCGCACCCGTCATGGCGAGCGCACCCTGAACAAAGAGCAAACCACTGCCCGAGGGACCGCTTCAGGTGGGAGGCCAGGCCCCAGCACGAGGGAACGAGAGTAGCGGAGAAGGGAGAGCAAGCAAGAGGAGTGCAGGGTAAGATAGGGGAAGAGTGGGCAGAAAACCGTAGAGGCGGGACAGGGGGGAAGCGAGACAGTAACTCCCGAGAGGGGGCCACCGTACTAGCGGGAAAGCTAGTGCCGGGGGCATGCAATAAAGCAGGGCCGCAGCGCACCCCCAACAGGGGGCAAGGCGCCAGGCTGGGGGTGGGGGGCCCACTCAACAGAGATGGGAGAGCAAACTGAGACAGGAACAGGGGAAAGAGGGACAAAGGAGGGGTACAAGGGAGAGGGGGGAAAGGGGAGTTACCAGGAAGGGGGGGGGCACAGGGAGGTAGAGACCAGGGAGGGGCGACACAGGGAAGGAGGGACAAACAAGGTTAGAAAAGGAATAGGGCTGCAAAGTGCCACAACCAAGGGCTCAAAACAAGGAATTGCTGCAAGCACCCATCCAGTACGGTCTCTGGGCGAAGGGAGACCCCAGAGTGCAGGGGACTACCCGCTTGGCGGACGCACAGTGGGCGGCCATGCCCCCAGGACAAAGGGGTGACATCGGCCATCCTGGACGGCCCCTAACAAAGGGAAACCCCGGGGGGCAGGGGCGCGTCCACCAGGTAAGTATGGTTAATCCTCCAGGAGCGAGGAGGCAGAAGCCCCCCACCAGGATAGTCACCTGAAACGTAAGGCGACTTAATGGCCCAGTGACGAGATCCAGAGTCCTCACCCACCTAAGAAATATGAGGGCTGACATAGTCTTCCTCCAAGAGACACACCTGAGAGAGCAGGACCGACTGCGGGTAAGAAAGGGCAGGGTGGGACAAACCTACCATTCTTGCTATGGGACAAGGGCCAGGGGGGTGGCGATATTGATCGGCAAGAGGACAATGTTTAGGGCGACAAGGACGGTTACGGACTCAGCGGGGCCCTGGATAGGGCACCGGTAGTACTAGTTAACGTGTACGCACCCAACTGGAACGACACGAGCTTCATCAAGAAGACTATGGCAGAAATCCCTGACAGAGCGACGCGTCGACTAATCATGGGGGGGGGGGGGGGGATTTCAACTGTGTACAGGACCCAAAGACAGACAGATCAAACCCCAAAATGAGGAAAACCTCAAGCATGGCAAGGGAACTCAGTCACTTTATGGAGCAGATGGGAGCGGTGGACCTCTGGAGGTTCGCCCACCCAGTACACAATGTATACACCAGAATTGACTTCTTTGTGGTCGGGAAAACGATGCTTCCGGGGTTAGACAAGGTGGAATACTCCGCAATTGTGACATCAGACCACGCTCCACACTACATGGACGTGAGGCTGGAGACGGGCAGGGCCCAACGCCCCACATGGAGGTTGGACGTTGCCCTACTAGCGGACAAGGCCTTCAACAAAACGATATCACGGGCCATAGCAGAGTACACCGAGAACAACCAGAACGGGGAGGTCTCACCCCCCACGTTCTGGGAAGCACTAAAGGCCGTAGTAAGAGGGGAAATCATCGCTTTCGAAGCACGAAGAGATAGGGAGGGAAGGGTGGCTAGGTAGCAGCTGGTCGACTCCATACTGGAGGTAGACCGTAAATACTCCGAGGCCCCGACCGTAGAGCTCCTGGCGGAGAGGAAAGAGCTACAAAGGAACTTTGACCTGCTCTCCACCAGGAAAGCAGTGCACCAACTCCACCATGCATGTGGGACCCTATACGAACACGGAGACAAAGCCAGCCGCCTGTTGGCACACCAGCTGAGAAAGCAGGCAGCCACCAGAGAAATTGCACAAATCAGGGATACCAGAGGCACGCTAGAAACAGAACCAGAAAAGATCAACAAAACCTTCAAGGCCTTCTACCAAGGGCTGTACACCTCAGAGCCCCCAATGGGGGAGTCCGGGATGAAACGGTTCCTTGATGGACTGGACATTCCCTCGTGGTGGAGGGCAGAAAACGGGGCTTGGAAGCACCACTACCACTGGGAGAGATCATTGTCAGCATTAGCTCCATACAGGCGGGGAAGGCACCGGGACCCGGCGGACTAGTACAAAAAATTTGCGACTGCACTGGCCCCGCACCTGCGGGAGATGTTCATAGACTCGCTAGCGAGGGGCACACTGCCACCCATGCGCAGGCCTCAATCTCGCTGATACCTAAGAAAGACAAAGACCCAACGGAATGTGGGTCATACAGACCACCTCACTGCTGAATGCAGACACCAAAATGGCCAAAATCCTAGCCAAAAGGCTAAAAGACTGTGTACCTGAGGTGGTCGCAGAGGACCAGACGGGCTTTGTCAAAGGTAGACAGCTTACCTCGAACATCAGGCGCCTACTGAACGTGATAATGACCCCCTCCGGGGAGAGAACACCAGAGGTGATCGTCTCCCTAGATCAGAAAAGGCCTTCGACAGAGTCAAATGGAAATACCTCAGAGAGGTACAGGAGCGGTTTGGGCTTGGAACAGGGTTCACCTCCTGGGTAAAGCTCCTATACAACGCTCCCATAGCGAGCGTACGGTCCAACAATACCAACTCCCGATACTTCCAGCTGCACAGGGGCACCAGACAAGGATGCCCACTGTCCCCGCTGCTGTTCGCTCTAGCAATCGAACGACTAGCAATCGCGCTCAGAGCAGCAAAAAGCTGGAGGGGGATCCGAAGGGGAGGCAGAGAGCACAGAGTCTCACTCTATGCAGATGACCTGCTCCTCTGCATTTCGGATCCACAGAGCAGAATGGACGGAATCATCGTGCTCCTGAAAGAGTTTGGCGCCTTCTCGGGCTACACACTCAACATGAGCAAAAGCGAGATCTTCCCGATACACCCACAAGATGGTGGGGGCAGCCCTAACGGGACAGCCGCTTAATCAAGCCCGACACAAATTCCGTTACCTGGGGATCCAAATAGCCCATGACTGGAAAGTGATCCACAAATGGAACCTCACCAGTCTGACGGAGGAAGTAAAAAAGGACCTGCAAAGATGGAACACACTCCCACACTCCCTCGTGGGGAGAGTCCAGACGATCAAAATGAACGTACTGCCCAGGTACCTCTTCCTACTTAGATCCATTCCGATCTGCATCCCAAGGCCTTTTTCAAAGCACTAGACAAACTAATCATGGCGTTCGTATGGGGGGTGAAAAATGCTAGGATCCCAAAGAAGGTCCTACAAAAAACAAAACCGGGGGGGCTAGCCCTCCCAAACCTACAATTCTACCACTGGGCGGCGACGGCCGAGCGAATAAGGGGATGGATCAAGGAGCCAGAAGCCGAATGGGGACGCGCAGAAGAGGCCTTCTGCATGGGGACCTCCCTCCGGGCCCTCGCCATGGCAGCACTCCCCTCCCCACCCAAAAAACATTCCAGCAGCCCGGCGGTGATAGCCACCCTCCAGTCCTGGAACCAACTACGGCAGCAATTTGGCCTGACCAAAATGTCGGACAAAGCTCCCATCTGCAATAACCATAGGTTCACACCAGCGCTGACTGATGCCACCTTCAAAAGGTGGGGACAGGGCGGAGGAACACTGACAGTCAGGGACCTGTACACCGACGGCAGGGTCGCAACACTGGGCGAATTGACAGAGAAATTCCAGCTAGCCAGGGGGAACGAGCTAAGGTATCTACAGTTCATAAACTTCCTACGAAAGGAGACAAGGACGTACCCACAACCGCCATGACAGACATTACTGGAAGAACTACTGGATGCAAGCATACTAGACAAAGGAAACTGTATTGACATGTATGACCGATTGATAGAAAGGGCCGACACCGTACTGGACGTAACAAGAAAGAAATGGGAGGAGGACCTGGGGATTGAGATAGGGTGGGGACTCTGGAGCGAAGCACTGCATAGGGTCAACTCCACCTCCATGTGCACAAGGCTCAGCCTGGTGCAACTAAAAGTGGTACATAGAGCCCACTTAACAAGAACCAGTATGAGTAGGTTCTTCCCGGAGGTGGAGGATAGATGTGAACGGTGGCAAGGAGGCCCAGCCAACCACGCCCACATGTTCTGGTCTTGCCCCAGACTTGCAGGGTACTGGACAGCCTTCTTCGAGGCAATGTCCAAAGTGGTGGGGATGAGGGTGGAGCAATGCCCTAAAGTGGCGGTCTTCCGGGTTTCGGACCAGCCAGATATGTTCCTGGGGAGGAGGGCAGATGCCCTTGCCTTTGCCTCCCTGATCGCCCGCCGCAGAATCCTGTTCGGCTGGCGGTCAGCAGCACCACCCAAAGCTGCAGACTGGCTGTCCGACCTCTCGGAATCTCTCCAAATGGAGAAAATCAAATTCGCCATCCGAGGGTCAGACGACGGCTTCCACAGAACGTGGGAGCCATTCACCCAATTGTTCCGGGACCTGTTTGTGGCCAACGAACGAGAGGAAAAATAGCCCGGTAACCAAGAATCAGGGGAGAGTAGCCGGGGCATGGGGGGGAGGGGGATGGACCGGGAGAGGGGGCGGAGGGGGACAGCAAGCCTACGAGGAAAGAAAGGCGAACCACGGGAGGAGGGGGGAGAGGGAAGAGACAGAGAACAAGAGAGGAGAACCAGGGAGATGGGGGGGAGGCAGGGAAATGAGAGCCGGAAGGAAGGCACGGGATACAATAACGAACATGGCATCTCCAGGAGTAGGGAACGAGGAGAATGAAGACGAAAGGCGGGAGGAACAGCAGAAGTGGCGGTGAGCGCGAGACGGCAGCGAGATCCGTCCGGGAGAAGCAAGCGACAACAGCACCAAACCCATTTGAGTATTGCCCACTGTAATTGTCTCTCCGGCACCCAAATGTATATTTACCTCCCCGGTCTCCACCCCACCCCTCCCCCTCCCCTCCCCTCCCCCCCCCGCCCCCCCCCCCCCCCCGCAAACAGTCGCCTACTTATGTGTTGTAAACAATTTTGCCAGTTGTACAGAGTTGCTGCTGTTGAGCTTGTGCACAATACCCTACCAGTTATCCTATTTTATTTTTTTATTGTTTGTTTTGTTTTTACTATTTTCGTTTTTTTGTATGTTTGGGTGTGCCCTTCTCTTCTATATATGTGTATATATATGTGTATATATATGTTTCTTATCCTGTGCACATAACGGTAAATATACTTTGTTCAAAAAACCAATGAAAAACATTTATAAAAAAAAGTGAAACAGTGGAAAATTTTGCAGATCAGATACAGCGGGGAAATTTTGTTGGGATTTGACAGTAAAGAGAAAGTGGGAGCGAGGAACCCACCTGCAGTGGGAGAGACAGTGAGGAAACTCCGATTAGATTGACAGGCAGTGGAAATGAAGGATTGACTAGTGGTGGCCAGGCTGCAGAGGAGGACGAGGCAATGAAATAAAAGAGGCAGGGAATGAGAAATCCAGAGTGACTTAAGAAGTTTGCAATAAAAGCTCAACAAGACTCGCATACTTATTGTGCTCTCAATTTCCGTGCGTTCTCCTTACTCTGCTGTCCCACCTAATTCTACTATTTCTTTGCAGGTGAACAATCCAGAGTCAGTGACCAAAGTCATGGTAGCCAAAATGTAAGCCTAGGCTCATCAGTAAATATGGCACCATGCGATTAACCTTTGTATAATTCTCTCCTAAAGTTGCAGTATATGCTTCTACTTAAATAACTGTGAAATGACTTTGTTCTTTTAGATAGGCTGTTTAACAGTCACAATTCTAACATCCATTTTCTGGTTATGAGCTTAGAACAAAAGCTGAGAAAGGACCATGCAAGCACGGCGGTGTGATAAACACATTGCTGAGCTGTATGGACTAATATATTGTTCAGACAGGATGGGGGCCAAAGAATGCACCACATTGGCCAAAAGCTATACATAAAATGCTGGAAGAACTCAGCCGGTTTGTAGCATCTGTGGAGAGAGAAAGCGAGTTATTGTTTTAAGTCCAATCTGCGGAACTGAAGAGATGCACAAATGTATTGGGTTTTATGCTGTTAAGAAACTGGGAAGGGTCGGGTGGGACAAATTGCGTTAGAATATGGCAGAGATTAAATTACAAGGATGTCATGGAACAAAAGGCCGAGTGAGAATTGTAGTAGTAAAGGAACAAATCATTGTTGCAGAGTAGGTGTTAATAGCTGAATATATGTCAGCACTGTCTGAAATCAAAGCACTAACTTTTGCTCTGGG
This sequence comes from Scyliorhinus torazame, assembly GCF_047496885.1. Classification (NCBI taxonomy): domain Eukaryota; kingdom Metazoa; phylum Chordata; class Chondrichthyes; order Carcharhiniformes; family Scyliorhinidae; genus Scyliorhinus; species Scyliorhinus torazame. Next base: position 28,198,371 of record NC_092721.1, on the reverse strand, counting down.
CCAATGCTTTGATACTACCATTCCCATTCTATCTGCCTTTTGTGAAATGACGTCTTTGCAATTTAATCTCCACTGCCCTTTAACCTATCCCTGGTCTTTCTTTCTGTTCCATTTGACCTCCCCCTCCCCCACCCCCCACCCCACCACCAGCGTGAAACCCATCATATTTCTGCTTCTTCAGTTCCACAAAAGAGTTATATTGGACACGAAACGTGAACTCTGCTTTTCACCCCACAGATACCGCCAGACCTGCTGAGTTTTTCTAATGCTTCCTGTGTTTGTTTCAGATCGTCAGCATCCTCACTAATTCACTTTTATTTTAGTGGCCAGAAGCAAAACGTTGGAATTCCACCTCTTGAGAAAGTTAGCTCCCTACATTGTACCTGATCTTAATGGCATCACATGGGCAAACATAGCTTAACACTTAATTCAAATTAACGCCAATATTTTATTATAAAGTTACATTTCCATCTGTAGTTCATTTCATAATGCCTTGTTTGATGAAATCTGGTACATCTATATTTTATATAGTTATCTTAAAGTGCATTAAAGTTGCAGTAATTTTAAAGTGTATTAATAACACTAAATTTGACCGCAGGATCAATATTGTTTTAAAATTAATTTATTAAAACACAGAAAACTCATTGTTCCAAAATCGCTGCTGCTAATAAAATCAAGAATTTAGATCAGAAATAAATGATCTCACATTACGCTGTTGAATAATTGAAAGCCATTTTAAATTTCAACTCAGTCAATTTTCACTTCACGATATAAAGGACTGTTTTCATGAACATTTTTCATCACAAAATCGCTTTACAGTCTGTGAGAAAAAAAAAATTAACATTGATTCAACTTCAGAAAGTCCGTTTCAGGGGGGAAAAAATCACATTGGCCAGGATTTTCCGGACCCCCTGTTCCCGCGGCGGATGTGGCTCAACATTGTCTGCCGATAGGATCTTTCAGTCCCGTCGAAGTCTATGGGCTTTTGAGTGGCTCGCTTGCCCCGCTGTCGGGGAATTCGATGCGAGGCGTCAACCTTGTCGTGGCCGGTAGATCCCACCGGTGGGAGAAAATCCTGTCCGCGTCACTGTTTTGTAAGGAAACACAGCAACCAATCTGCACACAGCAAGGGCACATACATAACAATATATAAATGGCCGTGTTTTGATGGTATTAGCTGAGGTAATAAATAATCACCAGAAGCAGAAATCCCCTGCTCTTCTACAATTAGTGCGATTGGACATTTTATGCTCAGCTTAATTCAATTTCCAAAAGACAGCACTTCTGACAAGGAAGGTATTGCCCCGTCATTGAGTTTGACAATGGGGCCTGGATTTTCATGGAGTTCAGACAACTTTGAGGGATTTAAATATGGCGGACAGGACCCGACTATGGGATTTCCACCTCCGCTCCCATGCCAGCAACCTTCAACAGTGCAGGATAGGGTGCGGGTAGCGAACTCACACCCTGCACTCTCAAGCTAATTGGCTCCATTGCAGGCAGGGCATCCCCTGGAGCCAGCAAATTTGGGGGAGTCATGCAGGTTTTTCAAATACCTGCAGTTAGGCCCCTCAGACCAAATCTGCTTTTCCATTTGTCCTCATTATGTATGCTTGGCTGAGGATCCAGACCAATAAAAGCAATAACTTTGTTTTGAGAAACACAGTAAATTGCTTATTTTGCTTGATTGGCATATTTAAGTGGTAATACATTGTTCTTTCCATGATCCCTTTTACCAATGTCTCAGTATTTATTTGTACAAAATTAATAAGCGCGGAGTGTTTAAAGCCCCTGCACTAATACTTTAATGGTCTGTCAGATTGACATTTTTATATGACTGCACGAACAGTAGTATTGTTTCCACCTGAATGGTGACTTTTTTAAATCTTAGCAGTTCCTGGTTTGCCACTGTTAATCTATGGTTCATTGAATATATATACACAGTGCATGGGTGAAAGGTCATGGATGAGGCATAAGCAGATATTGAATTCGCATGAAGAGTACAAAAGAGCATGGGAAGTAGCTGGAGGGCATGAATTGGCATGGAGTTGCCTTGGCCACCTAAAGATATTAGTCAGGATTTTCCAGCCAAGCCATGGTAGGAACCACCACGGGGGATACCGCCTGCCAAACATCCATTGATGTTCATCGGGACATGAAGATCGCAGCAGCAGGAGGGATTTGGAAAATCCTGACCATGTGCTTTTTGAGTTGGCCAACTGTAGCGCACAAAGACTCCGTGAGACGAATAGAGTGAAGTCGATGAGGCTTTATTAAGCGTGTCTGTTCCCCCGCAACTCGATAGTAGAATGGCCTGCGGGGGAGGACTCCGGCTTCTTATACTCCGCCTTCAGGGCGGAGCTAGAGGTCAACAGCCAACCAGGACCCGGGATCTGTCAGCCAATGACATTAGGGCTTCCAGTCCCACATGACCCCTAATACATACTACCACATTCACCCCTTGTCAAAAATGAACCCGGCGGGGTGATGCTTCGCATGGTGGTAAGGGTTTACAGGGCTGGTCTTGGGAGGAAAACATTCACATGGCAATACAGTATGTACAATTTTGTCCTGTTTCAACTATTTACAGAAGGTATCGGGAGAAAAGCAAAATGTTCTTGTGAAAAGTCCATATATTGATTTAGATCGACGCCACGAGTCGGTCGGGCGGTCTGGTCGTCCGTGTCGATCGCCTCGGCCCCGGTGGTGGTGGTGGTGCTTGTACCGGTGTTGTCGTCTCCGGGAGCCTTACGGTTTCAGCTTGGGCTTTATTCTTGGTCGGGCCTGAGGGGAGGGGAACCGATCCTCCTGGGAAGGGGGCGGTCGCGGGGTGCGGCGGTGGCAGGAAGGGGGGGGGTTGGGTGAATGGTGTCGGGGGGGGGGGGGTGTTGCCGGCGGGCGCCAGATCCCGCAGGGAGACCGTGTCCTGTCGGCCGTCGGGGTACTCCACGTAAGCGTACTGCGGGTTCGCGTGGAGGAGGTGAACCCTTTCGACCAACGGGTACGCCTTGTGTGCCCGCACATGCTTTCGGAGCAAGATGGGTCCTGGGGCCGCCAGCCAGGTCGGCAGCGACGTTCCAGAGGAGGACCTCCTAGGGAAGACAAGGAGACGCTCATGAGGCGTTTGATTAGTGCTCGTACATAATAGCGACCGGATGGAGTGGAGAGCGTCCGGGAGGACCTCCTGCCACCGTGAAACTGGGAGGTCCCTGGACCGTAGGGCCAGTAGGACGGTCTTCCAGACCGTGCCGTTCTCCCTCTCTACTTGCCCGTTCCCCCGGGGGTTGTAGCTGGTCGTCCTGCTTGAGGCTATGCCCTTGCTGAGCAGGAACTGGCGCAGCTCGTCACTCATGAAAGAGGACCCCCTGTCGCTGTGGACGTATGCGGGGCAACCGAACAGTGTGAAGATGGTGTTCAGGGCTTTAATGACTGTGGCCGCGGTCATGTCAGAGCAGGGAATGGCGAATGGGAAGCGGGAGTATTCGTCCACCACATTAAGAAAGTATGTGTTGCGGTCGGTGGAGGGGAGGGGCCCTTTGAAATCGAGACTAAGGCGTTCAAAGGGGCGGGAAGCCTTAATCAGGTGCGCACCATCCGGCCTGAAAAAATGCGGTTTGCATTCCGCGCAGATGTGGCAGTCCCTTGTGACTGTACGGACCTCCTCTAAAGAGTATGGGAGATTGCGGGACTTGATAAAGTGGAAAAACCGAGTGACCCCCGGGTGGCAGAGGTCCTCGTGGAGGGTTTGGAGGCGGTTAATTTGTGCGTTGGCACATGTGCCACGGGATAGGGCATCGGACGGCTCGTTCAGCTTTCCGGGACGATACAAAATCTCATAGTTGAAGGTGGAGAGCTCGATCCTCCACCTGAAGATCTTGTCGTTTTTGATTTTGCCCCGCAGTGCATTATCGAACATGAAGGCTACCGACCGTTGGTCCGTGAGGAGAGTGAATCTCCTGCCGGCCAGGTAATGCCTCCAATGTCGCACAGCTTCCACTATGGCTTGGGCTTCCTTTTCCACTGAGGAGTGGCGGATTTCTGAAGCGTGGAGGGTTCGAGAGAAAAAGGCCACGGGTCTGCCCGCTTGGTTAAGGGTGGCCGCTAGAGCTACGTCGGAGGCGTCGCTCTCGACCTGGAAGGGGAGGGACTCGTCGATGGCGCGCATTGTGGCCTTTGAGATATCCGCTTTGATGCGGCTGAAGGCCTGGTAAGCCTCTGTCGACAGAGGGAAGGTCGTGGTCTGTATTAGGGGGCGGGCCTTGTCTGCGTACTGGGGGACCCACTGGGCGTAGTATGAAAAAAATCACAGGCAGCGTTTCAGGGCTTTTGAGCAGTGCGGGAGGGGAAATTCCATGAGGGCGCGCATACGTTCGGGGTCGGGGCCTATTATCCCATTGCGCACTACGTAGCCCAGAATGGCTAGCCGGTTGGTGCTAAAAATGCACTTGTCCTCGTTGTACGTGAGGTTCAAGGCTTTGGCGGTCTCGAGGAATTTTTGGAGGTTGGCGTTGTGGTCCTGCTGGTCGTGGCCGCAGATGGTTACATTGTCGAGATACGGGAACGTGGCCCGCAACCCATGTTGATCAACCATTCGGTCCATCTCCCGTTGGAAGACCGAGACCCCGTTTGTGACGCCAAAAGGGACCCATAGGAAATGGTATAATCGCCCGTCTGCCTCGAAGGCTGTGTACTTGCGGTCACTTGGGCGGATGGGGAGCTGATGGTAGGCGGACTTGAGGTCCACGGTGGAGAAGACTTTATATTGGGCAATCCGATTGACCATGTTGGATATGCGGGGGAGAGGGTACGCGTCTAGTTGTGTGTACCTGTTGATGGTCTGGCTATAGTCTATGACCATCCTTTGTTTCTCCCCTGTCTTCACTACTACCACCTGTGCTCTCCAGGGACTATTGCTGGCCTGGATTATGCCTTCCTTTAGTAGCCGCTGGACTTCGGACCGAATGAAGGTCCGGTCCTGGGCGCTGTACCGTCTGCTCCTAGTGGCGATGGGTTTGCAATCCGGGGTGAGGTTCGCAAACAAGGACGGGGGTTGCACCTTGAGGGTTGCGAGGCCGCAGATAGTGAGTGGGGGTATTGGGCCGCCGAATTTGAACGTAAGGCTCTGTAGATTGCACTGGAAATCTAATCCCAGTAAAGTGGGGGAAGGACGTGTAGTTTGTAGTTTTTGAACTCCCTCCCCTGCACCGTTAGGGTAACTATGCAGAAACCTTGGATCTGTACGGAGTGGGATCCTGCAGCTAGGGAAATCTTTTGTGCGCTGGGATAGGTGGTCAAGGAACAGCGTCTTACCGTGTCGGGGTGGATAAAGCTCTCCGTGCTCCCGGAGTCGACTAGGCATGGTGTCTTGTGGCCGTTTATTAGCACCGTTGTCGTCGTCGTCTGGAGTGTCCGGGGCCAAGCTTGATTGAGCGTAATTGAAGCGAGACGTGGTAGCAGTAGTGGAGTGGGGTCCGTTGTTGCCGTCCAAGATGGCATCGGGGATGAACAAAATGGCTGCCCCCATACATCGCACATGGCTGGGGGGTCACAAGATGGCGGCGGGGTGGACAAAATGGCTGCCCCCCACGCGTCGTACAGGTCTGGGGTGGTCCAAGATGGCAGCGCCATTCCTCCCCTCGTGGTGGCCGGGACCCAAAATGGCAGCGTCTGCGGGTCGCACATGGGGCGCTGGGGGGGTTGGGGAGCGTTAGGACCGCGTGGGGCTCCCTCATCTCTGGGGACAGCGGTGGTCGGGACCCAAGTTGGTAGCGCTGGCGGGTCAGACGTGGGGCGCGGGGGGGGGGCGGTTTGGGGGGCGTTAGAGACGCGCAGAACTCCCTCTTCTTCGGGGAGAGCGGTGGTCGGGACCCAAAGTGGTAGCGCCGGCGGGTCATACATGGGGCGCGGGGGGGGGGGGTTGGGGAGCGTAAGCGGCGTGCAGGGCTCCCTGTTCACCCGGGACCGCGGTGGTCGGGACCCAGAGCGGCTGCGCCTGCGGGTCGTACATGGGGCGCTGGGGGGGTTCGGGAGCGTAAACGGCTTGCAGGGCTCCCTGTTCTCCCGGGACAGCGGCGACCTCGCGGGACCGTCACATAACCGTGAAATGGCCCTTTTTCCCGCAGCTCTTGCAGATTGCTGCGCGGGCCGGGCAGCGCTGCCGGGGGTGTTTCGCCTGGCCGCAGAAATAGCAGCGGGCGCCCCCGGTGCGACTTGGCGTTTGGACCGCGCAGGCCTGTGGGGTGTCCGGGGGGGGGGTGGGTTTGTCGCGACGGGTACGTATGGAGCCCAATGGGCTGCTGCGCGGTCGGGGCTGTAGGCGCGGGTATTATGCGCGGCCACATCAAGGGAGGCTGCTAGGGCCCGTGTCTCTGAGAGTCCTAGCGACTCTTTTTCTAGAAGTCTTTGGCAGATTTGGGAGGAATTAATACCTGCCACAAAAGCATAGCGCATTAGCATGTCCATGTGTTCATTTGCGTTCACCGAAGGGCAGCTGCAGGCTCGTCCCAAAATCAGCAGCGCGGCGTAGAATTCGTCCATCGATTCTCCGGGACTTTGCCGTCTCGTCGCGAGCTGGTAGCGAGCGTAGATTTGGTTAACAGGGCGGACATAGAGACTTTTCAGTGCTGCGAACGCCGTCTGGAAATCCTCCGCGTCTTCGATGAGGGAGAAAATATCCGTGCTTAACCTCAAGTGCAGGACCTGCAGTTTTTGGTCTTCTGTTACCCGGCCGGTGGCCGTTCTGAGGTAGGCCTCAAAACAAGTCTGCCAGTGCTTGAAGGCTGCTGCCGCATTCACTGCGTGGGGGCTGATCCTCAGGCATTCCGGAATGATCCTGAGCTCCATAGTCCTTTTTAGGCACGCTTAATAAATTGTAGCGCACAAAGACTCCGTGAGACGAATAGAGTGAAGTCGATGAGGCTTTATTAAGCGTGTCTGTTTCCCCGCAGCTCGATAGTAGAATGGCCTGCGGGGGAGGACTCCGGCTTCTTATACTCCGCCTTCAGGGCGGAGCTAGAGGTCAACGGCCAACCAGGACCCGGGATCTGTCAGCCAATGACATTAGGGCTTCCAGTCCCACATGACCCCTAATACATACTGCCACACCAACCTAATTCTATAAAGAAACCTTCCCCTCACCCCAGAGTGAAATTCACACGATTCATGGCACATTAAACAGAAGTGGGTCAGCCGAGTTGGGAAATATCCCAACCCAAACTATCCACTTTGGTGGCAGAAATCTGGCCCTGGGTCTGAAACTGCTCGGCTCTTTGAGTAAGAGTGCTACCGTCGAGCCAAAATGTCATCATATAACTTCAATGCCACTTCTGGAGCACCAAATGAAATGTATTTCGCTACTCACATCCTGAGGACATGTTGCAACTCTTACAGTGACCTGTGAGTGCAAAGTAGAAATGCAAAACTAAAACAAAAGGAATTGCTCCAATGGTTCAATCGGTAAATATGTTGTTAAGTGGAGGAATAGCTCAATGACAGAAAAGAGTAGCTGATTACTGTTCGATGAGGTTACCCTGACTTGTGTGAATGTCCATTCTCCGGGGAAACAAATTTTCTCCTCAGTCGCATTGTTTACTTCAGTACGTTTTGGCCAATGTCAGCCCAAATAGCGCTTTAGGATTTCGGAATTTCGAATGCAAGTTGCTTTCATCCCAAATTGAGTTTCCACAAGTTTTTGCACCTGTTTAAACACAACAAAAAAATCACTGCCATCCCCACGATTTAGATTTTTAAAAACTTCTTTCATGGGATGTTGGGGGGGTCACTGGCAAGGCCAGCATTAGTTGCCCATCCCTAGTCACCCTTGAACTGAACCGAATGGCTTGCTTGGCGATTTCCGAGCGAATCACATTGCCATGGGCCTGGACTTGCATGGAAGCCAGGCTGCGTGAGGACGGCAGATTTCTTGCCCTTGAGGACAGTCGTGAACCCGATGGGCTTTTACAACAATTGATGATAGTTTTATGGTCAAATTGCCGAGGCCAGCTTTAATTTCCACACCTTTATCAATTGAATTAACATTTCAACAGGTGCTGTAGTAGGACAGGAACCTGTGCCTCCAGAACATGAGTTGGGCCTCTGGATTACACATCCAGTGATCACAACATCAGCAACTCTCCAGATTGAATTGATCACTAGTTGGGCCCTTTTATGGGGCATTGAGGAGGCTCTTAACCGCTAGCTACCCCATTTAAGCTCAAGGCCACTGGGTGGCTGATATTACTGCCTATGATCCAATAGCTACCAACACTGACTGTTTAAAGGGTGGTTAGTTGGGTCCAGCATTGATGAAAGTTAAGACGTCAGAGGAGAGATCGAAAGATTTCACTAAAATTTAAATCCAACGACAGAAATGAATATTATGTAATATTCATTAAGGTATCTGCTACAGATTACAACGAATCTCAAGACTGCGATGCAAATTACAAACTGATGGGGTTTTTTCAGTTGCAAAAGGATCCTGGGTGCGAGTTAATGCAATTTTCAGCTCATCAGTGCAGGAAGAGATCAGGGCCCCATTTTTAAATGCCGCTCGATCGCTTGACCCGCCTCGGACATCACACCATATCATAGAATTTACAGCGCAGAAGGAGGCCATTTGGCCCATCGAGTCTGCACCGGCTCTTGGAAAGAGCACCCTACCCAAGGTCAATATCTCCACCCTATCCCCATAACCCAGTAACCCCACCCAGCACTAAGGGTAATTTTAGACACGAAGGGCAATTTAGCATGGCCAATCCACCTAACCTGCACATCTTTGGACTGTGGGAGGAAACCGGAGCACCCGGAGGAAACCCACGCACACACGGGGAGAATGTGCAGACTCCGTACAGACAGTGACCCAAGCCGGGAATCGAACCTGGGACCCTGGAGCTGTGAAGCAATTGTGCTAACCACCATGCTACCATGCTGCCCAGACCCACCCACTGCCCCAACCTATCCTATAGGTGGTCCTCGAGCTCCCCTTCACCCCACCTCTTAAGGACGGGGCACCCTTGGGGCTAATCCCTGGCACGGGCAATCTGGTACCCAGGCACTTTGACACTGCCAAGCTGGCACTCTGGCAGTACCCTGCCAGCCTGCCAGGGTGCCTGGATTCCAGTGCCAAGGTGGCCAGGTGACAGCAGGAGTGCCAGGGTACCACCCTGCTCAGAGCCCGACCACCCGTGGGCCTCCAATAGTTTGCCGTTTGCCATTACACCTGGTCCACATCTGTCTGTGTGGACCAATGCTAAACGGTGCCATGGTGACGTCTCCCAGGCGAGGCCGTTCCTGGGCCTCAGGATTATCGGGGGTTGACATACTTAAGTGAGCCTAATGGCTCCAGAGTTGCTAAAGGTTGGAAAAGAGGGAACACGTTGGGATGAAAGCAAAAAGTAAGAGGAGAAATGGTGAACAAACAAACAATCCTGTATTTCAGTACTAAACTGAGCAGAGATGGGCAGATAGGTATGAAAATGAAACTGTTTACCATGACGACGACCGAGGGCAAAATCTGGATAAACTGCAATGGCTGAAAATTCCACATTTAGATTACCTGAACAAAGAAAAGTTGCATTAAAATAGTAACATTAACAAATGTATACTAGTTCTCTGCATAACCAAGAGAATAGAATCGGAATCGAGAAAATCTACCATAGATCACAGCGTATAAGTCGACTTTTGGAGCTTTGAAAAATCCTTCCAAAAACGGAGGTCAACTTATACACCGAGCATAAAATGTGAACAGGTGGCGTTGATGCAGGGGACCCATAGCCATTCATCGGTCGGTCACCATGCACGGGGTGCTCTGGGCGGGCTTGCTTTAAACCCCCATGCATCTTCTTGGCAACATGGTCCACGTCACTTACTTGATCCCGTGCGCCAATTTATGAGGCAAGCAGAACTCGAAGGGCTGGATTCTCCCACCCTGCCCGCCGCAAGAACGTCACGGGCGAGCCGGGTACAATGGAGAAGCCCATTGACCTCGGGCCGGATTCTCCGGTCGTCGGGCGGACACGGCCGGAGAATCCCACCCTAAACACGCATTTATTAGCTGAAAAATTGAGGTCAGAATATCTGCCAAGTACTGGCCTAAATATGTAGTTGACACTGAAAAAGGAGATTGTCTGATGATGTACCTTGATCTATGGTATTTTAATATTATTTCAATATTAACAAATTGGAATTTATTCGGAGTGCATGTAATGATATTAAACAAAATATAATTAATTATTTTAATGTATGTGAGCTTGAATTTAACAAGATAAATTGTGCAGAGCTTTGCCTGAAGAGTTTCAATGAAATGACCTCCTTTAAAAAATATATGCAGTGTGGTTTCCATGGTAATGAGAACCTGTACACCAAATAATGACAGTCAAAGATAGAATGATTCAATTATGTAAATATGTACCATGGGACGGATGCTCTTCTATCATCTACTCAAGTATGATATACTCTTCTGCCTCCTACACTTCTCTTCCAGCACAGGTAGCTCACAAGATTTATAAATGCCTATCAAACTCTTCTCAGTGAGGTTGATTTAATCTCTCTCATTTTAAGCTGTGTTTGATTTCCCATTATCAGGCTGAAGGTACAGCAGAGTCACAGGTACGTTCATGGGTGGGTCCATGAAAAATGGCCTTGTAATCATATTTTTATGATCGCCGTAGAGACTGATAAGGCTTAATAAGAAATTTGAACATCCATTCAATGGCCAAAAGGGATGACACAATAAAAGTTCATGGGCGGGATTCTCCGAAATAGAGGCAGAGTGTTCGCGCCGTCGTGAACGCCGTCGAGGTTCACGACGGCGCGAAACTGCCCCATCCCAACCGATTCAGGGCCCGATAATGGGCTAGGAGCGGCGCCGCGTCATTTACACGCGCCAGGCCTTGGCGCCGCGTTAAGGTGGCGCCGCATACATGACGCGGCCGGCGCAGCATAACTGGCGCCACCCGCACATGCGTGGTTGCCGTCGTCTCCGAGTCCGCCCCACAAGAAGATGTCAGACGGATCTTGCAGGGCTGCGGAAGAAAGGAGGTCCTCCTTCAGAGAGGACAGCCCGTCGATCGGTGGGCACCGATCGCGGGCCACATCCCATTTGAGGCCCCCCCCCGGTGCAGGATCCCCCCTCCCCCTCCCCGCAGGCCGCGCCCTCAGCGTTCCCACGCTGTTCCCGCCGGCAGCGACCAGGTGTTGACGGCGCCGGGGGGGATCCGCCGTTTTGGGCTGGCCGCTCGGCCCATCCGGGCCCGAGAATAGCAGGGGTGCCGGAGAATCGCCATTTTGGGTGTCTCCGGCGATTCTCCAGCCTACGCCGCGCAGAACTCGATGGGGCCATTCTCGCCGCTTAGGAGAATCGCGGGAGGGTGTTGGACCGGCGTCGCGGGGAAATCTGCGAACCAGACGATTCTCCCAACCGGCGCGGGAGCGGAGAATCGCGCCCCATGTTCTGAGATTTCATTGTAACAAATAACTAAAACCACTTTTAACGAAACAGTGGGCCGGATTCTCCGATTCTGGGACTATGTCCCCATGCCGGCGTGGGAACGGTCGTGTTTCACAGCAGAAAAATGGTGTAAAACGGCCACCAATTCCCTGTTTTGCTGGGAATTCCCTGTTATGCTGCCTGCATTTTTGCCTGCAGGCAGCATAGAGCACCTGGCTCCAGTTGCCTATACTGCCCGGAGAATTTCCGGGTCCGTGGCAGCACTTGCGTAAGGTGGCGGCCACTCACGGACCCAGACCACAAAATAGTCCCCCCTTCGGTCGGCTCGCGTGCCCCGGACCACCCATCCACAGTACCTCCAGCCTCTGATAACGTCCCCCCTGCCCGCAAATCGGACTGAGTCCGCCGCCGCCACACCGGGTTCCCGACGGGTGAGACCACACGTGTCCCACACCGTCGGGAACTTGGCCGATCGGGGCGGAGCATCGGGGGTGGGCCTCAGGCAATGTCCCGAGGCCGTCGATACGTCGCATTAGGAGTACGCTGCTTTGGAGGGTGTGGAGCATCGTGAAAGTGGCACCGCCCCTGATTTGGTCGAGAACTTTGATTCTCCGGCCGATCGTCGAACGCGATTTTGGCGTTGGTGACTGAATCCAGCCACCTGTTTTTGTAGGCAATTCATACTTAATCTACAGAAAGTACATAGAACATACTGTGCAGAAGGAGGCCACTCGGCCCATCGAATCTGCACCGATCCACTTAAGCCCTCACTTCCTCGTAACCCAATAATCCCTCCTAACCTTTTTGGACACTAAGGGCAATTTAGCATGGCCAATCCACCTATCCTGCACGTCTTTCGACTGTGGGAGGAAACCGGAGCACCTGGAGGAAACCCACGCAGACACGGGGAGCACGTGCAGACTCCGCACAGATGGTGACCAAGCGGGGAATCGAACCTGGGACCCTGGCGCTGTGAAATCACAGTGCTATGCACTTTTGCTACCATGCTGTCCAAACTTTCCTCTTTGATACTTGTCACATTCTAGACAGAATTACAGTCATTATACCAAACAGTTAGGATTTACCTCCAGCTTCCAATGGGTTCTCATATCCCGTTTTGTTGAGTGATAACTTTGACTGCCTGTCGTGAAGTGTTCTCCAGAGCTTTTAGAAAGTTTTACAAATCCACCACCAGCAATAAGGTGCACTCCAATGATTCTTCTTTCGGCCCTGGCCACATCAGGATGAATCTCCTGAATTTCCCAGATGACTGTGGGGTGTGTCTCTTCGATGAGAGATCATTTCCGCTCCCGCATACAGCTTCAGATAACTCGGAACAAATCTGCAGCTTCTTCTCTCTGTGGCCGCACCGACTAGTGCTCTTTTCCTCTCTCTCTCTCTCGCGTTTCTCTTCTGGTCCAAAGGCTTGGAGCCAGCAAGTCTGTTTACTGTCAGCACAACTTCCCTTTGTTATGGGCCAGGTTTTATAGAACCCCAAAGCGTATCATGGAATTCACCTGACCCACAACTTTTAATAGATTGTGGTGTGGGGAGCACACGGCCCACTCTACAGGTGTGGTACAGCAGAAATGGAAAAGTATTTTTTAAAGCAAAACAATGTTTATTTTATAAACTCAAGTTAACCTTTTTAAAACATAGCAACCATCAATTCAAATATAACCCCCAAAAATACAACACTAAGTAATCCTTAATAACTTCCCAAACAACATCCAGAAGACAGAAGAAACACCTTTTTACAGAAGCACATTAGGTTTGCATTCACTACTGAGAACATTTATAATTCTGAATTCACCAAATGATCAAGAGATAGCCTTTTCATGGCAGAGAAATCAACAGTACACCTGCTCTGTCTGGCTTTAGCTCCAACACTGAAAACAAAACTAAAACACACCCTGCAGCAAAGATCCTAAAACGAAAGTAAAAAGCTGACAGGCAGCCCAGCTCCACCCACTTTCTAACATCACTGCAGTAGTAAACACCCATTTCTTAAAGGTACTCTCACTACAGATATTTATATACACACCCATTTACAAACACCCATTTCTTAAAGGTACTCTCACATGACACCTTGCCCTTTGTTCTCAGGTGTGAGAACTCCACACCTTCCTCAGCCAGCCCCTTGACTGAGCCAGACTTTATTGTCAAGAGAATTAGGAATAGTCACAAGCCGCCTTTCAATTTCACTTAATTTAAAGACACAGTCCAAAACATGATCATCTTATCAATCTGATCATCGTAATGATGTGCTCATAATTTCTCATCATTTATAATAATATAATAATCTTTTTATAGTCACAAGTATGCTTTAATTAACACTGCAATGAATTTACTGTGAAAAGCCCCTCGTCGCCACATTCCGGCGCCTGTTCAGGTACACAGAGGGAGAAGTCAGAATTCTCAGCTGGTACGGGAATTGAACCCGCGCTGCTGGCCTTGTTCAGCATCACAAACCAGCTGTCTAGCCCACTGAGCTAAGCCAGCCCCTACTTTTATATACACATGCTTCAATAATATTTCTACACAAAATAGTTGCCCAATGTTTCTGGGGATTGTTGTCTTTCCATTGGTTGCTGTCAAGGTTTTTTGACAAGACATGTGGAAGAAAAGGTTATTTCTCTTATTCCTTGTGCATCTTAGGTGGTCAAGAACCTTGGGTACAATTGTGGGGCACTCCCACTTTCCAATGACCATCACAATAGTAGTGCACCACATTTCCCCGGCAAAATAGTGCTTATTTATTGGAAAATGTGAGATGTCCAGCTGGTTAGGTAGATAAGCTGGTTAAAGAGCCAGAAGGTATACTTTCCTTTATTATGAAGGCATTGAATATAAGAGCAGGTTGATAATAATGGAGCTATACAGCGTTTCAGATATGAATACAGGCTGGCTAGGTTGGGGTTGTTTTTATTAGACCTGAGAATGCTGAGGGGGGACCTGATCAAGGGGTACAAAATTATGAGGGACATGGATAGGGTGGACAGGAAGATTTTTTTCCCCCTTAGTAGAGGGGTCAATAATCAGGGGGCATAGATTTAAGGGGCGGGATTCTCCGACCCCCTCTGCCGGGTCGGAGAATCGGCAGCGGCAGGATTCACGCCCCTTCCCCCCCCCCCCCCGCCAGCTGCCGAATTCTCCGGCGCCGGAGATTTGGCGGGGGCGGGAATCGCGTTGCACTGGTCGGGGGCCGTTGGCAGCGCCCCCCCCCCCCCCCGGGCGATTCTCCGGCCCGCAATGGGCCGAGTGGCAGCCCATTTTCGGCCGGACCCGCCGGTGTAAATTACAACAGGTAGTTACCGGCGGGACCTGGCTCCGCAGGCGGCCTCCGGGGTCCTCGGTGGGGGGGGGGGGGGGGGGGGGTGGGGCGCGGGGGGATCTGGCCCCGGGAGGTGCCCACATGGTGGCCTGGCCTGCGATTGGGGCCCACCGATCCACGGGCAGGCCTGTGCCATGGGGGCACTCTATTCCTCCGCGCTAGCCGCTGTAACAGTCTGCGATGGCTGGCGCGGAGATGAACCCCCCCCTGCGCATGCGCTGGGATGATGCCAGCACACGCTGGCGCTCCTGCGCATGCACCGACTCGCGACGGCCGGCGGAGGCCCTTCGGCACCGGTTGGCATGGCGCCAAGCCCCTTCTGCGCCGGCCGGCGCGGCGCAACCCACTCCGGTGCCGGCCTAACCCCTGAAGTTGGGCACCTTGGGGGCGGCCCGACACCGGAGTGGTTCACGCCACTCCTTCGCGCCGGAGTTGCCCGCCCCGCCAGGTTCGCGGAGAATCCCGCCCAAGGTAAGGGGCAGAAGATTTTGAGGGGATTTGAAGGAAAACATTTTCACCGAGAGGATGTTGGGAACCTGCCTGAAAGGGTGGTAGTAGAGGGAACCCTCACAACATTTAAGAAGTATTCAGATGAGCATTTGAAATGCGAAAGCATACAAGGCTATGGACAAACTGCTGAAAAATGGGATTCGAGTAGATAGATGCTTGATAGCCAGCGCAGATACGATGGGCCAAAGAGCCTCTTTCTGTGCTGTAAAACTCTCTGCCTATGAATCTCTGGTTGATTTGTACCTATTACCAGCACACTCACAATGGCAACCATTGGCAGAGCTGCATGATTCATTTGTTCCTTCAGCAGGTGAGCAGGGCACTCACAGTAAGGCAGTGGCATTGGTCATTACATATGCAGATCTATGCCCCCTCACCCCATTTGCACTTTCAATCAGATGCTGGAGTTGTGATGTCGTGACAGTGTGAAGATGTACTTTCAGAGACTCCATTCTGAACACATAAAGGATTTATTGATAACTGGGCAGCACGGTAGCACAGTGGTTAGCACTGTGGCTCCACAGCGCCAGGTTCCCCACTGGGTCACTGTCTGTGCGGAGTCTGCACATTCTCCCCGTGTCTGCGTGGGTTTCCTCCGGCTGCTCCGGTTTCCTCCCACAGTCCAAAGACGTGCAGGTTGGGTGGATTGGCCATGATAAATTGCCCTTAGTGACCAAAAAGGTTAGGAGGGATAATTGGGTTACGGGGATAGGGTGGAAATGAAGGCTTAAGTAGGTCGGTGCAGACTCGATGGGCCGAATGGATTCCTTCTGCACTGTGCGTTCTATGTTCTATGTAATTGATCAGCAGCCACATGTCACCTTGCCTAAGAGAGTCCCACCCCCTGGGGTGGGGTTCGCTACTCTGAGTCCCCAGTGGTCCCCCAGGCCAGGTGACCCTTAATCTGCTGTGTTACCCTGAAAGGGATAAACACCACAGACAGCCTCCCCACAACCCAGACCTACTGGGAGGTGAACAGTGGGCCAGGAGAGAGGGTACAAAATTTTGATCTCAGCTTTCATTTTGGGCCAGGCCGGAGCCTTCAGCCTGCCTTGTTCCCCTGCTCACCCACATTCCCGCTCCCAATTGTGTCACGAGATACCCACCTACCTCACCACTTTGCTGATTTTCCTGACTGCGAACTCCCGTTCCTTCCCACTGACAAGGTAGCTCATTCAGCTGGGTGAGGGCAGGCCAGCAATAAAATTTACAGTGAGGTTCGACCTTCATGTTATCCCCGGGGTTCACCTGTACTTTAATGTACCCACTGGCCCTTTAAAATTGGGTCCAATGTCACTGAAAGGGCTATCGGTGTTTGTCTTTTCTCTGGTTCGTTCAATAGCTCCTTCACGTCCCCTGTTCAAAAGGATCTTAAGCTGGAAAGGCAGATCTGATAAAAATAATCAAATAGGTTTATTCATTTTTCTTTGAGGTTTATCTTATCTTTTAATTTTTGTGCATAATTCTCATTTATTTTCTTTCCAAAACTTCTTTAGAGTTTTATTCCTGGTCTTTTGAAAATAAATGTCAATTCACTCCATTTTGAAAAGCAACCCTCCAGTTACTGCTTACAGCAAGGTTTATTTTGTGTTTCATTTGAAAAACAATTCAGATTTTTTTAAAATCTTATTTTACAGGCTTTTCCAATTTCTTTGAAATGTTCATCCATGAGAATGCAATTCAGGACAGCATGCATGATCACTTAACCCATTTGCCTGAAATCCTGTTCTTTACTAATTTAGCAGAGGCATTTAGCTACACAAAATTAATAGGTTAAGAGCTCTGTTTGACTCAGAGGGCAGATACAAATGGTAAGATTTTCCCCGTAGGCTTCAGAGCTCCTATATGGGTCAGGGGCAAAATTCTCCGGTATCGGCGCGATGTCCGCCGACTGGCGCCCAAAACGGCGCAAATCAGTCGGGCATCGCGCCGCCCCAAAGGTACGGAATGCTCTGCATCTTGGGGGGCCGAGCCCCAACCTTAAGGGGCTAGGTCCGCGCCGGACGAATTTCCGCCCCGCCAGCGGGCGGAAAAGGCCTTTGGTGCCCCGCCACCTGGCGCGGAAATGACATCTCCAGGCGGCGCATGCGCGGGAGAGTTAGCGGCCACTGACGGCATTCCCGTGCATGCGCAGTGGAGGGAGTCTCTTCCGCCTCCGCCATGGTGGAGACCGTGGCGAAGGCGGAAGGAAACGAGTGCCCCCACGGCACAGGCCCGCCCGCGGATCGGTGGGCCCCGATCGCGATCCAGGCCACCGTGGGGGCGCCCCCCGGGGCCAGATCGCCCGCCCGCCCCCCAGGACCCCGGAGACCGCCCACGCCGCCTTGTCCCGCCGGTAAGGTAGGTGCTTTAATTTACGCCGGCGGGACAGGCATTTTAGCAGCGGGACTTCGGCCCATCCGGGCCGGAGAATCACGGGGGGGGTGTCGGAGAATCTCGCCCCTATGTCCAACGGTGTATGGAGAATTTACTCATCTGAGATTTTCTCCCAGTTGGCCAATTAGTGACCAGAGGAAGGGCTCACCATCCAATTAAAGATGGTGGACAAGTTTTGGAAGCTGGAGAGCCAAGACAAAGTTGTGAAAGAGGTGACCCCAAGTTGGAGGCATGCTCCCTCCAAACGTTTCACATTTAAAATAAAAAATAGACATACAGCCAGGCCACCATTCCAGTCGCCCTGCTCTGACAGTCTTTGTTGACCTCCAACAGCAGGCTTAATCGGACTTTAAGTGACTCAATTGGTAGTTTGCGTGTTTGCGTGCAGGTAGCCTCCTCCACCTGCTGTATCCCATTTCTGGGAAAATAATCTGGGGGCAGTATGGCATTGGGGACCCAGCATGCCAACTGGCCTTGCAAAACTCCACACCTGCCCACCTCCATACCATACCGTGGGCAGCACGGTAGCACAGTGGTTAGCACGTTGCTTCACAGCGCCAGGGTCCCAGGTTCGATTCCCGGCTTGGGTCACTGTCTGTGCGGAGTCTGCACATTCTCCCCGTGTGTGCATGGTTTCCTGCGGGTGCTCTGGTTTCCTCCCACAAGTCCAAAGATGTGCAGGTTAGGTGAACTGGCCATGCTCAACTGCCCTTAGTGTCCAAAAGGGTTGGGTGAGATTACTGGGTTACGGGGATAGAGTGATGGTGTGGGTTTGGGTCGGGTGTTCTTTCCAAGGGCCGGTGCAGACTCGATGGGCCAAATGGCCTCCTTCTGCACTGTAAATTCTATGATAAATAACTCCGATCAGGGGCTGAACGTTCAAGAGTGAGGGGATGAAGTCGATGGGAGCTGGGCAATTCTGGAGCAAAATTCAAAGAGCACTTTTTCATAGATAAAATCTGGGAGAGATAAAATCTGGAATCAAAAGACTGCAGACACGGGGACAGTTGAAGCTGTCAAACCCCAAGTTTGATACATTTTTGTTAGGTAAAGGTATCAAATGATATTGAGCAAAGGGAGGGAAATTGAGCTCTTCCTTCAATTTCTTGATTTATTAATGATTCCTCCGACTGATCCAACATTGGGTGCAATGTTAACCAAGCCTAACCATCAAGAAACGAACGGGATAGAGTACAAAGTTCCCACTCTCCAACCCATATTCAAGGCCACCTCATTGATTTATCCATCTTAAGTGGTTTTGTTCGCCCCATCGTGTCAATTACAGAAATAATCATCTCTTGATTTGCTCTCCATCCACATTCCCCTTCCCTGCTCCAACCCTATGTACTCCTGTATCCTCCCTTGGAAAAAAAAAACTTCAATTCACTGACTGCACTTTTAAAATCCTAACTGTAGCCTTTGACCCTCAATTCGCCGGAACATTTCTGCAGCTCCTGATCTGTTCAATCACCCTCCACCTTTGATGCCTCAGTTCCGAAAATAACCTTTACTTTCTCTCGCCCTGGCCATTTTGTGATTACGCTCCTCATCTCTGCTCCCTTATATCCAACGAACACACAGATTCGAAAGAGTATGCTGCACAACTTGTTTAGACATTCCCTGCCAGATCTGACTGAACTACAAGAAGCATTATTAGGCCCTGCTCTCGCCTTCTGAACCTGCTCATTGTTATGGTATCATCCTGAAATGCAAAGGTAAACCCCAACTTATTTTCTGTACTGCAAACCATCTTCTTCCATCCCTCTTCCTTACCTCCTCTATTCCCAGCTCCAACAATAAGGGTGAGGAGCTCATGGGTGTCTTTGTCACTAAGATCGAGATCATATGATTCTCTGCTCTGCTGCAACCTTCTTTGCACGAGCTCGCCTTGCCAACTTTCTTCTAAAGGTTCCCCTCTTCCCCTGTCTGCTCGCACTGAACTCAAAACTTTCTCTAACTTCTCTCTTGTTTTCCTTTATGTCATCTCTGAATCCTTCTTGACCATGAGACCCACCTCCTGTTTCCTCAATTCTATGCTGCCTAAACTATCCATCGCCCCATTTCCCCTGCGGTACTCATTTTAATTGATATTATGAATGGTTCTCTCTCTCTACAGGTATTGTCCCCCTCTCACTAAAATCTGCTGTGGTTTAACATCTCCAGTGAGTAAATTTAAGGAGGAATTAATCAGATTTTTATTGGTAATGGGTTGAAGAATTACGGAGAACGGGCAGGACGGTGAAGTTAAGGCCAGGATGAGATCAGCCATGACCGAATGGCGGAGCAGACTCGATGGGCCGAATGGCCTAATTCTGCTCCTATATCTTGTGCTACACTCGGTCAAATGCTGCCTTGGTATCAAGGGCAGTCACTATCTCCTGACTTCGCGAGTTCAACTCTTGTTCGTGTCTGAACCAAGGTTCACAGCACAGATATTCAAATTATTTTTCTAAGCATCACAGCATAAGCGAAGCAAAACTGTTAAATGCATTCAACCAAGTCAGAGTGAGAGTTGAAGTACTTCAATCAAGATCCAACTGGTTTTCATTGAGCCTTTGTGCTTTAAGTGGGACATCAGTGCTAGCACGCAAGAAGAGAAGTTACTCAATGATAGTGTTAACTGATGAAATTCCTACTGTTTCTGATACACATTCCTTCTGTTCCCAAGGTTATGAGTGAAAGAGCTTAACTCTACACCATCAACGGTAGGGCCTAGATTTTAACCATTCATACCCAATCAGAACACATGTTTGGGATGGTATTGCGCCACTGCTCTTGATATGACCTTGTCCACCACTATTTTAGTCTCTGGGCTTCTCAAAAGCATTGGGATTGCAAGCTGCAAAATACATGCAGGTCATTACGACAATTAGCATCTGGGACTATCCCCCATAATTTGGCACCAGGGTTGCCAGCACTTCAGATTGACCTGAAGTCTCCAGGAATTGAAGATCAACTCCAGAACACTGCTGTGTGTAATCCGGGAGAAAAATCATAGGGACACGAAAAATATATTTCTTTGTTATTCTCTATTATCATTTCTTTTACCAGATATGAAAATATTGAAAATGGGGTTGAAAGAAAGGCTGTTTGGCTGACAGTCATTCATCATCCAATGGCGTAATGAGTAATTTTGCTTTCCAATTGGTGTAGGAAGGCAGCGCGTCACGAAGATGGATGTGCTGGCGGTCTAATGGCTGGAGCATGAGAGCAAAACAGTGCCAGGGTCCCAGGTTTAATTCCTGGCTTGGGTCACTGTCTGTGTGTTCTCCCTGCACGTTCTCCCTGTGTCTGCATAGGTTTCCTCCAGGTTCTCCGGTTTCCTCCCACAAGTCCCGAAAGACTTGCTGTTAGGTAATTTGGACATTCTGAATTCTCCCTCCGTGTACCCGAACAGGCGCCGGAATATGGCGACCAGGGGACTTTCACAGTAACTTCATTGCAGTGTGAATGTAAACCTACTTGTGACAATAAAGATTATTATTATTATGAAACCTCCAGGAATACGTTAATCAAAGTTGGCAACCCTATTCGGCACTCAGCCCATCTCCCAATCACAGGAACCATGGACCTGCCAATGAAGGAAGCCACAAGAAGTACAGAAATATTGATAATTTAAATTTATTTTCTTGACTTCCTGGTTAATAGATCCTCCGTTGTGGACCACAAGGAAGCCTTAGGCTTGCTCTGCCTGAACTCCCTTCCATTGACCTTGGTTTCCTCCGGGTTCTTCGGTTTCCTCTCACAAGTCCCGAAAAACATGCTTGTTGGGTGAATTGGATATACTGAATTCTCCATCAGTGTACCCGAACAGGGGCCAGAGTCTGGCGACTAGGGGATTTTCACAGTAACATCATTGCAGTGTTAATGTAAGCCTACTTGTGACACTAATAAAGATTGTTATTGCTATTATTCACTCCTAATTCCTCCACTAAAACTCACTCACATTAACATTGGGGATTGTTCATGTGGTCGCACCCTTCTGCTGCCCAAAATCTGACTCTCACCTGACAAATAGGTATTGCTCCCAACTAAGTTCAGGTTGGATTCAGATACCGAATGTGGCTATGAGTCCTGGGAGTTAAAATCGCTCCAGACACCGTGCAAACTTGCCCCAGCCCCTGCAAGACGTGCACATATTCTTGAGTTAAAATCCCAGCTTTAATCTTTGCCGAGAGTCAGCACCAATTTACTCACTGGCAACTAATAAAGGAATCAATATAAATTGTCTCAAAATCAAATACTGACAAACACCCAAGAATTAATTCCAGTCCCTCACATCTATAAATCGATATAAATGAACACATAATAAATACTTTTTCTTTTTTAAATCAATGAATTTATAAACCAGCCAACACAGCTTTAACCAATTGGCAGTGAAAGTTGCTTCATACATTCTGGGCAGCAACACATTCAGAGAGATTTAACCGCGTGACGATGCGATTTGAGCTTTTAAAAGGATTAATTGGGTTGGTCGAAAAGCTTTAATGGAGTTACACTGCCTTCAAGTGGTAGAACAGTAATATTTCAATGGCAGCATGACAGGATTTGCAATGGCACCCTTGGGTTGCAGTGAGGCATTGCGTTACAGACACTATTCAGGAATCAATTTCCATTTCCTTAAGCGATCTCAAAAACCTCCAGTTTTTTAATTCAAAATTAGAATTTGCATGAATGAATTTTGCACCTATGTTTTGCATCAAAAGGTTTGCTTATTGAGCATCATCTTATCAGTACCATTCTGGTTAAGTCATAGAACTATCAACATTTACAGTAGGGGGGCCATTCAGCCCATTGCGTCTATGCCGAGATGGTAAAAATGGAAAATACATGGATAATAGAGTTATGCTAATCCTTACCAAATTGTCACTCCAGACCCTGTCAACGTCTAAATGGGTGCAAATATCATGTGCATAAATTCATGTTACAGACTTACAGAACGGCGGAGCCTATTCTAGTCACGTTTAAGACTGATTTTGAGGGAAACTTTATTTTTTTGCATTTTGTGACCCCTCATGCAGAACAGTTTTCAAGATATTTCTGCAACTGGAATTTCTAATGCTCTGGTGCTAAAAATGTATTTTTTTTAAATTCGATCAAATGAATACCAAGAAACAGAAACTGGAGCAGTAGAAGGTTGTGGGCGCCTAACTAACTTGCCTTTCAATAAGATCATGGCTGAACTTCTCCACCAACTCCACTTTCCCACCGTGTGCCCATTGTCCCTTGATTTCCCTAATGTCCACAAAATGTCCTAACTGTCCAGTCCAAATATATGTGAGTTAGATGAATTGGCCATGCTAAATTGCCCTTAGTGTCCAAAAGGTTAAGTGGGGTTACTGGGTTACGGGATAGGATAGAGGCTTGAGCTTGAGTAGGGAGCTCTTTCCAAGGGCCGGTGCAGATTCGATGGGCTGAATGGCCTCCTTCTGCACTGTGAATTCTACGATTCTGTGAAAGGTCAAGACCGTTTGTTTCATTTGGATATAACCAACCCTTTGACAATTCAAACCTTTATATCTGAGCTAGGTGAGACGGAGAATGGTACAGTCAGAAGAAAGCACGCATATCAACAACAAGAAGGCAATCAATTGAATGGAGAAATCCAGTGAAGCCCAGTGCAAACTGAAGGAACACAGCACCTCAGTTTCTGATTAGGCACATTTTAGCCTTCCATTCTTAATATTGAGTTCAACAACTTCAGACCGCAAACTCTCTCCTCCACCTACCCCCCCCCCCCACCCCTCCAACACCCCCCCCCCCCCCAACCCCCCCCCCCACCCCGATTCTTATTTCTATCAATTTATTTCCATTTCTTCCCTCAATCTGTTTTTCGCTCACCATTTTCCCCACCCCACTTGTGCCTGTTCCTAGTTTTCCTTTGACACATTGCTCACCTTTGTTCTGCCATTAAGACATTCTGATCTCTTCATGTGCCACTATCAGCTCCCTCCTTAGCCCATGATCACCATCATTTACATTCCCTTTGTCTTTCTGTCCGTGACATCTTTGTCAAACTCCACCTATCGCTGGCCCCACTGTTCCACGCACCGTACCCCCCCCCCCTCCCACCACCACCACCACCACCCCCAACCCCCCGCCCCCACAACAGGATAAATCTGATCCTATCTGCAGTTATCTCTAGCTTTGACAAGGAGTCATCCAGACTCAAACATTAGCTCCGTTCTCTCTTCACGGATGCTGTTAGACCTGCTGAGCTTGTCCAGTATTTCCTGATTTTGTGACTAACCACCCATATGTTCAAGAAGACAACCTGAACAGTGAACCAATAGTCTCTGAAGATTCACCAGCTGCTCCACAGATTTCAAGAAAGTACATGTACCCTATGCAACCTCCGAGAGCGATGCAAACAAGGTCGAGGAGACCAGTGAAACCACCACAATGCTTATCCCTGTGGACCAGAGATAAAGGCATAGACTTGGAGGAAAGATGCATGATAATGTCCGTAGTATTCACCGAATCAGAAATTGGCGGAGATCCATCAAAGGCATATTGAGGGAAATGTTTTTTGGCTCAGTGTCAAATTTTCTGTTTTGTATTTTTGCTTCTTAACTCCCAATGACATTGGGAGCTCACAGCTCGGTAGATTTGGGTATTAAGCTTCTACGTTACCTGCATTTATTACCATAACATATCAGATAAGCAGCCTAATAGGTATGCTGTCTGATAATTCAACATGCACTATTGAGGCCCGGCTGTAGTTGAAACTGCAAAGTGAAATCTGCAATTACTGAGCCAATACTTACAAATATCACAGGATAAAAATGAAAAATGAAGTGAGACATCTGTTGATGAATCTCTCAGAAATGCAGGTCATCAATTAGTACCTACATCAGGAGCTGCAAGGACCATGGAGCCAAATCATCTTCAGGTTTTTTCTTTCACCTTCTATTTCAAAAGATCAAAAGACAAGGATTGTTAAAAACCCATTTCACCTCCCCAATTCCCCTGTGATTAGGTATTTTTCTGCTGTGTGCAAATGGTTCTGAAATGATTGTAGGATTGTCACCTCCACTGCCTTAACTGGAAACCCACTTCATATTTTGATAATACTAATCTTTATTAGTGTCACAAGTAGGCTTACATTAACACTGCAATGAGGTTGCTGTGAAAAGCCCCTAGTCGCCACACTCCGGCACCTGTTCGGGTACACCGAGGGAGAGTTCAGAATGTCCAATTCACCTAACAAGCACACCTTTAGGGACTTGTTGGAGGAAACCGGAGCTACCGGAGGAAACCCACACACTCACAGGGAGAATGTGCAAACTCCACACAAACAGTGACCCAAGCCAGAATCGGACCTGGGACCCTGGAGCTGTGAAGCAACAGTGCTAACCAGATCACACAGAGAAGAAGCATTTCCTTATATCAATCCAAAGTTTGTTGTTTATTAGTTAAAACCTGTGTTCCTTTGACTAAGCTACCCCTACCATTTTACTAACTTGGGGACTTCTATGAGACCACTCTTCAATCTCCCCTTTAGGCTGAAAAAGCTACACTTTCACCAATCTTCCTCACTGTTCACACCTCTGACAATCCTTGCGGGGCTTCTCCATACTGCCTCGCAAGGTTAAATATCCCCCTTGAGGTCCAGTGTCCTGGCTCAACAAATTACCAAACAGAGACCGAGCTAAAATGCTCAGATTCATGACCTACTGCTTTGGTTTGGTAGCTAGACATTCAAGATGCATTAAAATGGTGAAATAAGTGCACGAGGGAGAAAGGAAGAATATGTCGAGAGGCTGAAATGATGGAAAGAGCCACGTATGTTTTTGGAGACTACCAGAGGTCACTTGAGCTGAATGGCCTGTTCCTGTGCTATAAGTTCTGTGTAATTAAATGCTTTTACAAACCCCATGGACACCGTTGGCTTATAAAAGAAAGAAACCATCATTACATAGAGGAAAGAAAGACAATGGACAAGATTTCATTTTTTTAAACTTTTAGTTTAACGATCAAATCAAAATCAACATTTAAACATTACTTAATAGGCAAATGATACATTCCAATAAAAATGCAAATTTCTCTTAATTAGTTGACACCACAAAAATATGGCATACAAAATTATAAGCACTACCCCCCCCGCCCACCCCCACTCCCCTCCGCACTTTAAACTCCGTTTACCATGTCCCATTGTTCCCGGTGATTCCAAGATAGAGATTAAGGTTTCCAACCTTCCCGGAATGGGCAGGAGTCTACTGAAATCAGCATCAATCTCCCAGCGGCTAAAGAAAGCATTCTGGGAGATTCAAATGCTGTTATATCAGTACAGCTGTTCAGTATTGACAGCATTCTCTTCTTCTTGGTCAGTGTGTCACATGGACTATTGCTGCAACTCATTTTGCAGCAAACACAGGAACGCAGAAACATGCACTGTTCCCTTCATTGCAGGCCCAGCCGGAAATCCATGCTTTCTTCATTGAGTCTCAATTACTGATGTGCGTGTGCCTCTGTATGCAGCTGAGTTCTGTCCGCCTTGCAAAGCGAACAGGTTTTAGTTGTAGCTATTTTAGATTCATTGTGCAAAAAAGTAAATGAGCGGATTTTATGCTCCGGTTCCGGTGGGTGACATTGGCGGTGGGAAGATCCCGTAGGAGGGCAATGCCAGGAGACAGTGCTGGGGGGAAGTGCCCAGGCAGTGACAGGGGCCAGTGCCGGGCAGGGGGGAGGGGGTGGAATTGTTCCATTGGAGGTTGTTCAACTGGGGGAGGGGGAAAGGGTGGGGGTCATGGGAGGGTGTACCATGGGGAGTGTGTGGTATGTGTTGTGTGCTGGTTGGGAGAAATGTTCCGTTGGGGGGGGGGGGGCATCTTCCGTCGGGGGATTCTGCGGCGTGTTCAGGGGGGTGTTTTGGGGGGTTTAGCAGGGGGGGAGATGTACCGGGGAGGTGAGGGTTGTGCTTTCTATTCTCTTTCTATTGGTGTACCAGCATGTCACCCTGGGACCAAACACTTCTTATTTTTTCAGCTGCGAAACGAACGATCTGGCAGAGAAAGCTGCCATTGGGGCCGATGGCTTTAACGCCCTTTTTCCCGCCCTCTGCTGGAAACTGGGAATATTCTGCCCAAAGTCTTTGCCGCCCATGATTTACTTTCCACTGTTAACGTTTTCATGGAACTTTTAAATTCAACAAGCTTCATTTGTGTGCCGATCTGAAGGGTCCAGAGAGAGTGTAACAAAAACGGAATGGCGTAAAAAAGCGAATTAAAAGAGGCTAGAGATGACGAACGATGTCAACATTAATAACATGGTGACACAGCGGTTGGCCCTGCTGCCGGACAGTGCCAGGGACATGGGTTCGATTCCGGCCTTTGATGACTGCACATTCTCGCCATGTCTTCATGGGTTTCCTCCGGGTGCTCCGTTTTCCTCCCACAGTCCAATGACGTGCAGGTTCGGTGGGTCGACCACGCTAAATTATCCCTCAGTGCGCAAAGGTGTGTGTGGCACCATCAATAACACATGAGGGGAGATGTAGAGAACTTAATCGAGGCTTTATTGAGCAGACTTGTTCCCCAGCAGCTCAGTTACAGAATGCGGCTGCTGGGAGAAACCGGGTTCTTATACCCCGCCTTTCTGGGTGGAGCCCAGTAGGCGGCAGATCCAATCAGGACCAAGTATCTGTCCACCAATAGCCCCTTGGCAACATGGTGTACCGTATTACCCCTAATACATACCACCACATTCACCCGTTGTTAAAAAGGAACCCGACGGGGTGGTGGATGGTATGGTGGTAGGGGTTTACAGGCTCGGTGCCTTAACCATTGAACTATATACAACAATGCCGCTTTTACTGGGCCACCGAATTATTTACATCTTAAACCGATTCAATGAGCCGAGAAGGTGCCCTGGTCGCCCTTTCCGATCGTCTCAGCCCGGGTGGTGGTGGTGGTGCAGGCTCGGGTCCGCTCAACTCTGGGAGCATCGCGCTGTCCATCCCTGTTTCCTTACTCCTGGGCGGGCCTGGGAGGAGAACCAATCCCCCCGGGAAGGGGGTGGCTGTGGGGTGCACCGGCGGGGGTGAAGGGGTGGTGATTGGTGTTGGGGGGGGGGTGGTGGGGAGCTCCGGAGGGCGCCAGGTCCCGCAGAGAGACCGTGTCCTGTCGGCCGTCTGGGTATGCCACGTAGGCATACTGCGGGTTTGCGTGAAGGAGATGTACTTTTTCCACCAGCGGGTCTGATTTGTGCGCCCGCACATGTTTCCGGAGCAGGATGGGTCCCGGGGCTGCCAGCCAAGTCGGAAGTGACGTTCCAGAGGCGGACTTCCTTGGGAAGACAAGGAGGCGCTCGTGAGGCGTTTGGTTAGTGGTGGTGCACAGCAGAGACCGGATAGTGAGAAGGGCATCCGGGAGGACTTCCTGCCAGCGGGAAGTTGGGAGACTCCTAGACCATAGGGCCAGTAGGACGGTCTTCCAGACCTTTCCGTTCTCCCTCTCTACCTGCCCGTTCCCCCGGGGGTTGTAGCTGGTGGTCCTGCTCGAGGCTATGCCCTTACTGAGCAGGAATTAACGCAGCTCGTCACTCATGAAGGAGGACCCTCTGTCGCTATGGATGTAAGCGGGGAAACCGAACAGGGTAAAGATGGTGCAGAGGGCTTTAATGACCGTGGCCGCGGTCATGTCGGGGCAGGGGATGGCGAAGGGGAAACGGGGGTATTCGTCAACGATGTCAAGAAAGTACGTGTTGCGATCGGTGGAGGGAAGGGGGCCTTTGAAATCCAAACTGAGGCGTTCAAAGGGACTTTATCAGGTGCGCTCTACCTGGCCTGAAAAAATGCAGTTTGCATTCTGCGCAGATTTGGCAGTTCCTGGTGACTGTTCGGACGTCCTCGACGGAGTAAGGGAGGTTGCGGGCCTTTATGAAGTGGTAGAAACGAGTGACCCCCGGGTGGCAGAGGTCCTCGTGGAGGGCTTGGAGACGGTCCACTTGTGCGTTGGCACATGTGCCGCGAGATAGGGCATCGGACGGCTCGTTCAGCTTTCCGGGACGGTACAAGATCTCATAATTGTAGGTGGAGAGTTCGATCCTCCACCGCAGGATCTTGGTGTTTTTTTATCTTGCCCCGCTGTGCATTATCGAACATGAAGGCTACCGACCGTTGGTCAGTGAGGAGAGTGAATCTCCTACCGGCCAGGTAATGCCTCCAATGTCGCACAGCTTCCACTATGGCTTGGGCCTCCTTTTCTACTGAGTGGCGAATTTCTGAAGTGTGGAGGGTCCGGGAGAAAAAGGCCACGGGTCTGCCCGCTTGGTTGAGAGTGGCCGCCAGACCTACGTCGGATGCGTCGCTCTCGACTTGGAGGGGAGGGACTCGTCGATGGCGCGCATCGTGGCCTTTGCGATATCCGCTTTGATGCGGCTGAAGGCCTGGCGGGCCTCTGTCGACAGGGGAAAAGTAGTGGACTGGATTAGTGGGCGGGCCTTGTCTGCGTACTGGGGAACCCACTGGGCGTAATAAGAAAAGAAGCCCAGGCAGCGTTTCAGGGCTTTGGCACAGTGGGGGACAGGGAACTCCATGAGGGGGCGCATGCGATCAGGGTCGGGGCCCATCACTCCATTACGAACTACGTAGCCCAAGATGGCTACACGGTCGGTGCTAAACACGCATTTTTCCGCATTGTAGGTGAGGTTGAGGGCGTTAGCGGTCTGGAGGAATTTTCGGAGGTTGGCGTCGTGGTCCTGCTGGTCGTGGCCGCAGATGGTGACGTTGTCAAGGTACGGGAACGTGGCCCGTAAACCGTGCTGGTCAACCATTCGGTCCATCTCCCGTTGGAAGACCGAGACTCCGTTCGTGATGCCGAATGGAACCATTAAAAAGTGGTATAGCCGCCCGTCTGCTTCGAAGGCAGTGTACTTGCGGTCACCGGGGCGAATGGGGAGCTGGTGGTAGGCGGACTTAAATGCCACGGTGGAGAAGACCTTGTACTGTGCAATCTGATTGACCATGTTGGATATGCGGGGAAGAGGGTACGCATCTAGCTGTGTGTACCTGTTGATGGTCTGGCTATAGTCTACGACCATCCTCTGCTTCTCCCCGGTCTTCACAACTACCACCTGGGCTCTCCAGGGACTATTGCTGGCCTGGATTATGCCTTCCTTCAGCAGCCGCTGGACTTCGGACCTGATAAACGTCCGGTTCCGGGTGCTGTATCATCTGCTCCTAGTGGCGACGGGCTTGCAATCTGGGGTGAGGTTCGCAAACAAGGAAGGCGGTTCAACCTTGAGGGTCGCGAGGCCGCAGATAGTAGGTGGGGGTATAGGGCCGCCAAATTTGAATGTTAAGTTCTGGAGGTTGCACTGGAAATCCAACCCCAGGAGGGTGGGAGCACAGAGGTGGGGGAGGACATACAGCCGGTAATTTTTGAAATCTCTCCATGGCACCGTTAGGTTTGCGATGCAGAACCCTTTGATTTCAACGGAGTGGGACCCCGCCGCCAGGAAAGTTTTTTGGGTGCTTGGACGAATTACAAGGGTACAGCGTCTTACCATGTCCGGATGAATAAAACTCTCCGTGCTCCCCGAATCGATCAAACACGGCGTCTCGTGCCCGTTCACCAGCACCTTCATCGTTGCTGTCTGGAGCGTCCTGGGCCGCGACTGGTCCAGGATCACCGATGCCAAACGTGGCTGCTGCATCTGGTCAT
Source organism: Scyliorhinus torazame (assembly GCF_047496885.1). Lineage (NCBI taxonomy): Eukaryota > Metazoa > Chordata > Chondrichthyes > Carcharhiniformes > Scyliorhinidae > Scyliorhinus > Scyliorhinus torazame. Next base: position 28,168,040 of record NC_092721.1, on the reverse strand, counting down.
TGTCGTCAGGCAGCGTGGAGCCGTCCACGCTGGGGTCCTTGCCTGTCAGCCAAGATGGCGGCGTCCGTGGATCGCACGCGGTCGGGGGTGGACAAAATGGCCGCTCCCATGGTTCGCACGCGGCCCGCGGGTAACAAGATGGCAGCGCCCGTCCTCCCCTCGTGGCGTCCGGGGTCCAAAATGGCGCCGCCCGTTGGCCGCACATGGGTCGCTGGGGGGGTGAGTCCGTGGTCCCGTTTCTTCCCCGGAGATAGCAGCGACCCCCCGGGACTGGCACACCGCTGCGTAGTGCCCCTTTTTGCCGCAGCTTTTACAGGTGGCCGAGCGAGCCAGGCAGCGCTGGCGGGGGTGTTTCGGCTGCCCACAAAAATAGCAGCGGGGCCCCCCCCGGGTGGTCTGGGATTCTGGGCGCGCATGCTTGCAGGGGGGTGGGAGGTGCCGGGGGGTCGATCGCGGCGGGGGTCCACGGAGCCCAAGGGGCTGTAGCGCGTTCGGGGGCGTAGGCGTGGGCATTTTGGGAGGCCACGTCGAGGGAGGCCGCAAGGGCCCGTGCCTCTGTGAGTCCGAGAGAGTCTTTTTCTAAAAGTCTCTGGCAAATTTGCGATGATGCCAAACCTGCTACGTAAGCGTCTCTGATCAGGAGCTCCGTGTGTTCATTCGCCGTTACAGCTGGGCAGTTGCAGTTTCTTCCCAGGATCAGTAGAGCATTGTAGAATTCGTCTAGCGATTCCCCGGGGATTTGTCGTCTCGTCACGAGCTGATGGCGTGCATAGACCTGGTTGACGGCCCAATGTAGGTCTCTTTCAGCAAGGTGATCGCCGCTGGGAAATCTTCAGCGTCCTCGATGAGCGAGTAGATTTCAGGACTCACCCTGGAATGTAGGACCTGCATCTTCTGGTCTTCTGTTGGTCTGCCGGGAGCCGTTCGGAGGTAACCCTCAAAGCACGCCAGCCAGTGCTTAAATGTCGATACTGAGTTAGCTGCTTTGGGGCCGATTCGCAGGCACTCCGGGGCGATCCGGAGCTCCATATTCCTTTTTAAGTCTGCTCAATAAATTGTGGCACCATCGATAACACACGAGGCGAGACGTAGAGAACTCAATCGAAGCTTTATTGAGCAGACTTGTTCCCCAGCAGCTCAGTTACAGAGTGCGGCTGCTGGGAGAAACCGGGTTCTTATACCCCGCCTTTCTGGGTGGAGCCCAGTAGGCGGCAGATCCAATCAGGACCCAGTATCTGTCCACCAAAGCCCCTTGGCAGCATGGTGTACCGTATTACCCCTAATACATACCACCACAGTGTGCAGGTTAGATGGGGTCATGGGGTTTCAGAGATAGGGCATGGGAAGTGGGCCCTGGTGGGGTGCTCCATCAGAGGTGTGCTGCAGACTCGACGAGTCTAATGGCTTCCTTCTGCACTGTAGCGATTCTGTGGGTTCTGGGGAACAGAAATTAGATCAAAAAGGGACACTTGCTAATTTTAGTAATTAATGGTTGGTGTGGTGAATAGCCATTGTTTTCTCTACTATTTTGATCGTGAAGCCGGCAAATTCATTCTGTCGAGTGGATTGTTTTCAGATGCCAAGTGGTTTCTCAATCAAGTGGGTGAATGATTTGTCAATTTTGTAGAGGCCTCCCTCCCGTCCCCCCCCTCTCCAAAACTGCTCGCCCCACACCGCTGGGTTTCAGTGATATCACTTCCTCTCTCTCAGAGGCCATGCCGCCTGCTTCCTGTTTTTAAGAAAGAGGAGTAATTCACGCCCGCGTGAAGTCACGTTGGTGGATGGGACCATTCAATGAGGTCTGAACATCTGACTTTAACCTCCCCAGTGATATTAAAATGGATTCAAAACCATTCAAATTAAGTTTGCGCCTTTTCTGGGTGCAAACCTGATCGCATCAGCGGGGAGGGCCCGGGAACATCGCGATCGGAATTCTCACCGGTGTAAATACCATTTTCGGTCTCTCGCGAGAGCTTGTGGCCATAACGGGATTGCATCCTCAGTGAACGGGCCTTGAGAATCGCGCCCAATATCTTTGGCAGTGGGGGAGGTTTACATCCTCCGTGGCATGTTGTCAGCAGTGCAAACAGCCCGTCATTGACCGGTGACGGGATCTTCCAGTTCCGCCAACGACAAGGGGTTTTCATGTTGTTCGCATCCTCCGCCCGACGGCAGGGGGGTCGCCGCCGCCGTAACCACCATGGCAACTTAGATCACGTGCACATCTCTTGAAACAAAAATGCTTGCTAGGACATCCAATTACATGCTTCTCAGAATGCCCCCCTAGTTTCACCTTAGAATTAAAGGGGCATCTCATAGATCTAAAATGTAGGTTTCAAAGTGCAAGGGTCATAGAATCCTCATTCCACTTCTCATAGAATTTACAGTGCAGAAGGAGGCCATTCGGCCCATCGAGTCTGCACCGGCTCTTGGAGAGAGCACCCTACCCAAGGTCAACACCGCCACCCTATCCTCATAACCCAGTAACCCCACCCAACACTAAGGGTAATTTTGGACACTAAGGGCAATTTATCATGGCCAATCCACCTAACCTGCACATCTTTGGACTGTGGGAGGAAACCGGAGCACCCGGAGGAAACCCACGCACACACGGGGAGGATGTGCAGACTCCGCACAGACAGTGACCCAAGCCGGAATCGAACCTGGGACCCTGGAGCTGTGAAGCAATTGTGCTATCCACAAGGCTACCGTGCTGCCCTATTTTTTTTTTTATTTTTTTTTTATAACATCTGTAATTAACCAGCCCCATCTCAGCCAATCATAGTGCTCTGCATTGGTGGGTGAAGCCTGTAGGTTGCGTCAAATTGACTAGAGGAAGGCAAGTTGCACCTATTAATCTCTTCCTGTCCTTTTCTGTAATTTTGTATTATATTAGTTCTATTCACTATCCCTCTTCTGCAGCTTTATCTAAGATTGATGGTTCCAGGTTTCCAAGAAGCAACAAAATGAGAAGTGGCCAATTTTCCAACAGGATCGGATTTTCTCTTGTTAAAGCACTCGAGCTGCTTTGATTGGGCATCATCATCATAAAACATTCCTTACCTTGGCCTTTTGTTTTAATTTCCATTGCCGAACATTTGATTATCTAACTGCGACCTTTGTCCCATTGTTTTCACTCCTGCTCCTCGACAGCCCAATTGAACATATTATCGTTGGTGCTTTGTTGAGATCCCCACTTGTAACTAATGCAAACGGGTGTGGCAGCTTTGAACTGCAATCTTTAATCACACACGCAGACAACTCATAATCCATACTTTACTGACACTACTGCATTCATTCTGAAAGGACGGCCGCCGTCTTTTCCAAGGGCTCTCCAGTGTGACAACTCAACATGAAAAGTTAAGACTTATTTTGCGAAGCAGACTCCTCTTGGATGCAAATGTTTGGTCGGTGCTATTTTGCCATACTCACGGTTATCACCCTCATCTGCATTAGTGTTTACAATGTTCTCCAACCCCTTTCCCCTGCAATGGAAGAGTAATGTCCTGTTCTGCTCAAATACAGTAGTACAAAATCCAACCAATCAGTGTCTCTTCAACCCTCTTTATCCCCTTCAAACCACAACTGTGCATCAAGTGCAGACAAGATTGACATTGTTGAAGCGATGTTAATGGCAAAGGCAGACCACATGATTTATTCTATGGTGCTTTTATATTGTTAACTCAACACTCGATGACCCCCTGCTGGGAGTGAGCGCACTGCAGCAATTGCACTCGAACATCTATCTACTCCTGTATGGTGATTGTTAGCCTTTGATTGAACAATATAAAACATTTCAAACTGTAAAAAAATAAAGCCGGTTGTTCCTGCACTAAACGTTTAATCAAACCGAGTGTGTGTTCAAACAGGTATTTTCTTTGTCCCTCTCAGACGCGGTCACTGCTTTTGCCAATTCGCATCAGTATTGCTGTGTACAAAATATGTTCCAAATAAAACTGAAGAGAAACAAAAGATTACTCTGTGTGTTTTAAGTTCCCAGCACATGTTTCAATTTGTTCAGGAGTCTATCGCTTCTCACCCAGTTTGCAATCAAAACGGCAGCAGCATGAAAGGCTCCCTCTGCTGGATATGTGCCTTCAAAACATTTTCATGTGTCCAGTTAAAAAATATATTTTGAGACAATGCCTCCAAAGATCACAGGGTAGGTAGATTCAGGAGAAGAAAGCAAGATAGACACTTTGCACCACCCCTCTCATGAGATCGTACCATGGAACCATATGGCTATAGAAGAAGGCTATTCTGCTCATTGAGTCTATGTTGGCCCTCTTGTGATCAATCTGGTCAATCCCGCTCCCCTACTCTATCCAGCAAGTTTATTCCCATTGAAATCCTCGATCCTCTTCACTTTCACCGCCCTCATGGGCAGAGAGTTCCAGGTCGTTATCACTCACTGTTTTAAAAAATTCTCCCTCATATCCTCCCTACCACCCTTGACCGAAACCTTGAGCTTAGCAATAACCTGTTCACGGACGATCAGTTTGGTTTCCGCCAGGGTCACTCAGTTCCTGACCTCATTACAACCTTTGCTTAAACATGGAAAAACGAGCTGACATCCAGAGGGGAGGTGGGAATGACTGCCCTTGACATCAAGGCAGCGTTTGACCACGCAAAAAGTGGTGTCAATGGGAATTAGGGGGAAAACTATCCGTTGGTTCGAGCCATACCTGGCACAAAGGAAGTTGGTTGCAGCAGTTGGAGGTCAATCACCTCAGTCCCAGGGGATCACTGTAGGAGTTTCTCAGGGTAGTATCCTCGACCCAACTGTTTCATCAATGTCCTGCCTTCCATCATAAAGTCAAAAGTGGGGATGTTCGCTAATCTTCAGACCATTTGCGACTCCTCAGATAATGAAGCAGTCCATGTCCAAATGCAGCAAGACCTGGGCAACACCAGACTTGGACTGATAAGTGGCAAGTTACATTGGCGCCACATAAGTGTCAGACAATTACCATCTCCAACAAGAGAGAATCTAACCAACTCCACTGGACATTCAATGGCATTACCATCATTGATTCCCCCCACTATCAACATTCTGGAAGTTACCATTGACCAGAAACTGAACTGGATGAGCCATATAAATACTGTGTCTACAAGAGCAGGTGAGAGGCTGGGAATCCTCTGGTGAATAACTCACCTCTGGACTCCCCAAAGCCTCTCCACCATCTACGAACCACCAGCTAAGAATGTGACAGAATGTTGTCCACTTACCTGGATGAGTGTAGTTGCAAGGTGGCATGGAGGCACAGTGGTTAGCACTGTTGCTTCACAGCGTCCCAGGTCCCAGGTGCGATTCTCGGCTTGGGTCACTGTCTGTGCGGACTCTGCACGTTCTCCCTGTGTTTGCGTGGGTTTCCTTCGGGTGCTCTAGTTTCCTCCCATAAGTACAGAAAGACGTGCTGTTAGGTAATTTGGACATTCTGAATCCTCCCTCCGTGTACCCGAACAGGCATCGAAATGTGGCGACTAGGGCATTTTCACAGTAACTTCATTAATAGAACATAATAGAACACAGAACATAGAACATTACAGCGCAGTACAGTCCCTTCGGCCCTCATTGCAGTGTTAATGTAAGCCTGCTTGTAACAATAAAGATTATTATGCAACAATGCTCAACAGGTTCAACACCATCCAGAACAAAGAAACCCCACTTGATTGGTACTCCATCCACAAACATCCACTCCCTCCACACAGACGCACACTGGCAACAGTTTGTACCATCTACAAGATGCACTGCATGAACTCACCAAGGATCCATAGATAGCACCTTCCAAACCCATGGCCATTGCCTTTCGGGGGACAAGAGTACTGTGGTGGTATGTATTAGGGATCATGTGGGACTGTGAAGCCGTGATGCTGTTGGCTGACAGATCCCGGGTCCTGGTTGGCTGTTGACCCCTGGCTCCGCCCTGAAGGCGGAGTATAAGAACCCGTGCTTCTCCCCGCAGCTCCATTCTGTTGCTGAACTGCTGGGAACAAGTCACGCTTAATAAAGCCTCATCGACTTCATCTCTACTCGTCTCTCTCGTAAGTCATTGTGCGCTACAAGTACCCAATCATAGAATCATAGAATTTACTACAAGTACCCAATCATAGAATCATAGAAGGAGGCCATTCGGCCAATCGAGTCTGCACCGGCCTTTGGAAAGAACACCCTACATAAGCCCACATCTCCACCCTATCCCCGTAACCCAGTAGCCCCACCTAACCATTTTTGGACACGAAGCACAATTTAGCATGGCCAATCCACCTAACCTGCACATCTTTGGACTGTGGGAGGAAACTGGAGCACCCAGAGGAAACCCACGCAGACACGGGGAGAACTTGCAGTCTCTGCACAGACAGTCACCTGAGGCCGGAATTGAATCCGGGAACCCAGTGCTGTGAAGCAACTGTGCTAAACACTGTGCTACCATTCCGCCCTATATGGGAACATCACAACCCATAAGTTCCCTTTCAAGCCACAATCTTCCTGACTTGGAACTGTATCGCCGTTCCTTCCCTATCACTGGGTCAAAATCCTGGAACTCCCTCCCTAACAGCATGGTGGGTGTACCTGCACCATATGGACTGCAGCACTTCAAGAAGGCAGCTCACCAATATATTTTCAAGTGCAATTAAGAATGGATAATTAATGCTGACCTAGCCAGACACTCACACATCCCATGAATGAATAAAACAAAATCTGGAAATGGGTGATAGTTCTGGGTTCCAACCCAACATGCTTTATACATGTCCACCACAATCTTCAATGCTCCAGCAAATTGAAGGCCAGTGAGCAGGTTTGCCATCCAATCAGGGATGGTGATCGGCCTCCCGGCGATAGGTGGTTCTCCAGCACTCAGTGATCCACAGTCCCACTGACTGAGGTGGGAGCCACTGACCCGAACATTGGACGAGGAACATACTAAGGTCAAATTTCTTTCGCTTTTTAAAAAAGCCACAGCTGCCTGACGTTAATCCGGGAGGAGCAAACCCTGCATGAGATAACTAAGATGCTGGTTCAGTGGCCGTCATGGATCCGTTCGACGCTGGGTTGGAGGAACGTTGGGGGTAGTGGGTGCGGGGAGGGATTGGATGGGATCCCTCACGTGATCAATGGAATCGTTCCACCTCCTGCCTTGAGACCATCGTTTTGGCCTCGATATGGTGCAGCCAACATTGCTGACTGAGAACTCCAGTTTGCGAGGGAATGGGCCCTAATAGGCACCATAATGAACAATAATTGGCAATAGTTGCTCCTTGCCTATTCTCGGTGGGCAGGCCCTGAGACACCTTCATTAAAACATTTCGAGGTCAGGATCATGGCTCAGAACTGGCAACTTGTGACACCAAATCGTGTGCTCGCACACCTCTGATTCGGGCCCCAATGCATTTAAAAATACTGTTCCTGAGCTCTGTGCCCCCTCGTTCATTTCCATCAACGAATTGGAACAGCTTAACTTGTCTACCTTTTGTAAACATTTCATGATCGACTACATCGCTATCATTTTAACCTTATTAATTTACCATTTTAGATAAACATCCTCTGCACCCTCTCAAGGACCCTCACGTCCTTCCTGAAGCGTGGTGATTGAAACTGGACACCATACTCTAGCCGTAACCTAACCTGGGCTTTATCAATGTTCAGCTTAATCTCCTTACCTTTGTACTCAATATCTCTACTTGTGAAGCCCAGGGTCACATATGCGTTACCAACCATTCTCTCAATGTATCCTGCCACCTTCAAAGATCTATACACATGAAGCCCCTGCCCCCTACACCACCCCACATCCATTAGTCCTCGCACACTTTTTGTATGATGCCTTTAAGGATATCTCTCCCTGTCCTCTGCACCAAAATACGTGACCTCACTCTTATCTGCATTAAGTCACATCTGCCACTTTTTTGCCCATCAATGTGTTGTTACATCAATTGGTATTATCCTCACTGTCGACCACACCTTCATGTTTGGTACCAACGGCAAATTTGAACATTTTATTCTGTATTCCAGTATCAGGGTCATTTTTATATAGCAGAAGAAATATTGTTACCTTTACAATCCTATCTGAAAGTTTATTCCATGTGCTGATCTCTATTTGTGTACAAAAGATTTTCCTGGCATCATTCTATAGGGAGCCCCTGACCCCCTCACTCACTTTGCACTTGAGCTCCAGGACCACTTTGTCTGTGGTATCTGCTAAGAGACGTCCACTTCTCAGTCACCTCAATGCAAGTTTGCAAAGCTTATCACCGTTTGGTGTTCTTCACAGCTCAGTACTACCAGGGGACAGAGATGCAGCTAATCTTAGAAATAGTGCTGCACTTGGTATCTGGTCTGCACAGTTTCAGTGTATATTTAACTCTACCATGATGTTAAATACTTCAACATACTATTTGCTTTGCTGATGTTTTACCATCGTGACTGTGCATTTTGAGTACCAACTCTATTAAAATGCTTAGATCCCATTCAAGTTGATCTTGAGCTGCGTTGACACCATTCATGGAGCATTTATGTCTCCTGTGTGCTCGAATTTACACTCGTCTGTATTAAATCCCATCGGTGATTAGACTTTCCCACTTCATCCAATTCATTTTGCAGCTTCCAAGCTGCTTCCAAATCTCCAGCTGACCCTCCAGTTTTGATACCATCGGCAAATTATACATTATGCATTGAGGTTCTGAATCCATGTCATTGATTTAAATTACAAACAATTTAGGTTACAACACTGACATTTGGTGCATCTCACTCAGCTTCACCACCGCTGAGTGCAATTGAAAACCTGTACTGAGATTCTTCCAAGTGCAAGACCTCTCCCATCTTTTAAAGAAGCTGCTATTGAACGGCTGGGCCCAATAAATAACAACTAGATCATAGAATGTACAGTGCAGAAGGAGGCCATTCAGCCCATCGAGTCTGCACCAGCCCTTGGATAGAGCACCCTACTTAAGCCCATGCCTCCACCCTAGCCCTGTAACCCAATAACCCCACCTAAGATTTTGGACTCTAAGGGACAATTTAGCGTGGCCAATCCACCTAACCTGCACATCTTTGGACTGTGGGAGGAAACCGGAGCACCCGGAGGAAACCCACGCACACACGGGGAGAACGTGCAAACTCAACACAGTCACCCGAGGCCGGAATTGAGCCCAGGACCCTGGAGCTGTGAGGCAGCAGTGCTAACCACTGTGCCACCATGCCACCCAACCAGTCCTTCAATCTGTTCACCATACGTCAATAGATTGCTGAGGTGTTCCTCTGGGAGAGTAACTGTGACTTCATTGAGTACAAACTTGCTGCCCACACTCAGGATGAATGCATTCTTTGCCCAGCCTTGCCACTCCAGTGCTTGGCTGTCAGCTAGCCAGCCCAGACTGCTGCAGCCCAGCCACAGTAGGTACACCCTGAAGAGAGGCTTTTGAGATCCAAAACTACTCAGGGGCAGACTTATGCTGAACTTGAAAGGGGTAAGCAGAACAATTTAATAGGTGGGTGCGAGCATTGGGAGTTGAAATTACCTATGAGGGTCTGAGAGAGGTAATTCTCTCAGAGAAATTTAAGAATATACTTACTACCTTTTGTGATAAGAACCCATGTTGAAAATCAAAGAGTGATGACCAATTATGAGCTGAGCCATAAGTTTAAACCGTTGTTTCTTCACCCCCATAATTTTGAAAAGGATAGGAAGTGGGAAAGTGAAGGAAGGCGGATAGCCAAGATAAGGAAGAGATAGCTAGGAATATTCATATATCCCTTCCTCAGACCAGGAAGGGTGACTGAGGATGAAGGTGAGACTCAAAGGCCTAAGTGTTACCATTACAATAAAGTGGCGTACGTTCGTTCAGCACGTGGGAAGTTGCAAGAAAAGCCAATGGAACTTGGTGGGGATCATAAGGAGGTTTCTGAAAAGGGAACAAAAGTGGAGACTGCTACAGGGCAGACTGTAGCTCCAGATGCAACCACGAGACCTGAGGTAAACACTGTTGTGGGAGCAGGTGTGAAGAATGAGGCAGGTGAAAGATATGCTGGGTTTTTGTTTAAGGGGAAGATCACTCCATTTTCAAAGAACAAAGACAATACAGCATAGGAACAGGCCCTTCAGCCCTCCAAGCCTGTACCGGTCATGATACCACCCTTGGCCAAAACCCTCAGCACTTCCTGTATTTGCCGAGAGGCCTTTTGAACTGCGTTAATGTATCTGCTTCCTCAACCCACCCTGGCAATGTGTTCCAGGCACTCACCACCCTCTGCGTAAAGAACTTGCCTCGCACATCTCTTTTAAACTTTGCCCCATGGATCTTAACCTATGCCCCCTGGTGACTGACCCCTCCACCCTGGGAAAGAGTGCCTGCTCATCCACTCCATCCATGCCCCTCATAATTGAATGTATGTAGCCAAACCCATAACTATTTTAAGGGACACAGGTGCCAAGAAACCTCTCTTACTGGAGAGGGATTTAGCCAGAGAGTTCAATGAAAGCTACGGTATTAATGAATGGGTTAAATAGAGATTATACCCCAGTGCAATGGAGTGTGATTTGTCAGGTCAAGTAGTTGTTGAAGTGGCTAAGAATTTACCAGTGGATGGAGTAGACTTATCTTTGTGGAATGATTTTGCAGGAGTTAAGGTTGTAGCTTCACCCATGATTACAGAGAGTCCAAGGGAAGATAAGGAGACAGAAGAGTTACAGGAACAATTTCCAGATATTTTTCCATCATGTGTGATGACCAGGGCAATGGCTAAACAAAGTTCACCACCAGAGATTAAAGTCACGCCACAATCAGATGGTAGAGTAGCCAAAACTATGCTTGAGAATGAGGATAACTCCGAGGAACTGTTTGGTCGGACTTAATTAATTGAGGCCTAGGAGGCAGATCCAGAGATACATAGATTAGCACAGTCAGCCCTCACAGAAGTTGAGGCTGAGGGGGTTCCAGACTGCTATTATATTATGAACGGAGTTTTGATGAGGAAGTGGAGACATTCTCATAGACCAGTGGACCAGGAATGGACAGTTGTTCATCAAATAGTAGTTCAGCTCAAATATTGGAGGGAAGTACTGTGGATAGCACAAGATACCAATGGCAGGACATGTGGGAATTCAGAAAACTCAGGCATCAGTCAACAGACATTTTTCCTGGCCAGGATGCATAAGGTCGTAGTGCGATTCTGTAGAACCTGTCATACCTGCCAGTTAGTAGGTAAACCACAACATGGGATTGAAACCACACCTTTAATCTAGCCGAGGAATCAAAGATGGACCACTCAGTATTTGAAACATTTTCCAATCAAGAGAGCACCTTAATTGGTCCAGTTCCTGGGAAAAATGTTTACTCTATCATGGATGAAAGCAAAAGCTCTTCCCTCACCTCATTCACATCTTTTGTCAGTGGGTGATTGGCAGAAATGTTTTAAGGATTTCTTACGTGGTCGGTGGGGCTGAAATCTTAATGCGGCTTGTCAACACTGACAGCTAATTGAATTCAAGATGATGAAGGTCAAAGGTGTTTTGATAATTGGGATTGGCGAAGAAATAATTCACGGGTCAAATTCCAATGAGTTTCCATTTTTCATTTATAATCGTGGGAATTAACAAAAGTGGGTTGTTGTTTAGACACAACTGGATTGTTATCAGGAGAGGGAAAAATGCACATTTGAAGAAACCAGGAGGACTCTTTTATATCAGAGAGAGGCTTAGAAGTAGTCTTGTCAACTAATCTGGTAACATCAGTTCTCTGGCTTTAACATGTATAGCTTAAATTTATAAGCTACAAGAGAAGATAACAGGATTGAAAGGAAATCACTGAGGACTTGCTACAGGCGCAAACCAGAAAGCATTCAAATTGCTGACAGAGAGAGCGAGACTTAAACTGAGGACATGTAATTAAATCAAAACATTGTGCACTCAAAGGAATAATTCCTTTGGATACCTGAGTGTGGTGTCAGGAATTGCTACACTGCTTATTTTGCTCTTTCAGGTGAACTTAAACAAGCGAATCGGACATTCTTCTGGTGATTCACCTCACATTCTTTTGATGGAGTGCTCCTGCACACAAATTGGTTGCCCATAGAATGACAGAGACTGTGATTAATTGGACTGCTTAGAAGTGTCCCAAGAACATCTTGTGAAAATGTACGAGAATTAATTTCTTTTTATTATTATTTCTTTCTAGAAAATAAACAACTGACTAACTCAATCAAAACATTCCTCCACAAGTCTAAAGTCCTCTAGTGTGTTTTTTCGATATTATCCAATGCAAATTTCAACTTTCCAAGCTTTTCCTTCTCATTTCTGGCATTATATTCTAATGTTTCATTGTGTTATGCATCACACCATGCTCAAGGTATATTTGCTCAAGGTTTGATGAACTATCAATTACGACGAGATGAGAGTAGAATGTAATCAAGGCTTTATTAAGCAGAGATGTGTAGCCTTCAGCGCGGGAGCAGAGAGAGCCGGGACAGGGAAACAGCGCCGGAGGAGAGAGCCGGGAGATTTAAAAAGCGCGGGAGGAGAGAGCCGGGACAGCGAAAACAGCGCGGGAGCAGAGAGAGCCGGGACAGCGAAAACAGCGCCGGAGGAGAGAGCTGGGAGATTTAAAAAGCACGGGAGGAGAGAGCCGGGACAGTGCTGGGAGAGGTGAGTGCACAAAAGGTGTGGCAGGAGTGCCTTTAGTCACGGAGTGCTGATTGGAACAGAGTGCAGCTGAGTTCAGGTGAGTGACTGAGTGCTGATTGGAACAGAGTGCAGCTGAGTTTAGGTGAGTGACTGAGTGCTGATTGGAACAGAGTGCAGCTGAGTTTAGGTGAGTGACTGAGTGCTGATTGGAACAGAGTGCAGCTGAGTTTAGGTGAGTGACTGAGTTCGGGTGAGTGGCGAGAGAGGGCTGTGTTTTTGTTGGTGTTCGGGTTTATCCTTGAGGTTCTATGAAGAATTTTTTTTTTTTAATATTTAAATTAATTAACTAGTTGAATATGGCTGGACAGGTGATGTGCTGTTGCTGTATGATGATGGAACTGGTGGATCGCATTGAGACCGTCAGTGACCACATCTGCAGCAAGTGTTGTCTGCTCGAGGAATTTCGGCTCAGAATTGACGAGCTGGAGACCGAGCTGCACACACTGCAGCACATCAGGGAGGGGGAACATTACCTGGACGCTTTGTTTCTGGAGGCAGTCACACCCGGTAGAATAAGTTCTGTTAATTCGGACAGTGGTCAGGGACAGAGTGGTGTGACTGCAAGGGAGGCAGCTAGGGGGATCCAGAGTTTAGGAGTTGAGGAGCCTCAGCCCTTGACCTTGTCCAACAGGTATGAGGTACTTGCTCCCTGTGTGGATGAGGAAGAGGGCTGTAGGGAGGATGCGTTGACTGACCACTGCACCGTGGTACAGGAAGCCATTCAAGAGGGGGGAGCAAAAAGACAAGTGGTAGTTGTAGGGGATTCTATAATTAGGGGGATTGATGCCATCCTTTGTAAGCCAGATCGAGAGTCCCGCATGGTATATTGCCTGCCCGGTGCCAGGGTGAGGGACATCTCTGATCGGCTTGAAAGGATTTTGGAGAGGGAGGGGGAGGATCCAGTTGTTGTGGTCCACGTTGGGGCTAACAACATAGGTAAGACTAGCAAAGAGGACCTGTTTGGGGATTATCAAACACTAAAGACTAAATTAAAGAGCAGGTCCTCTAGGGTTATAATCTCTGGATTACTACCCGAGCCATGTGCAAATTGGCATAGGGTTGAGAAAATTAGAGAAGTTAACACGTGGCTAAAGGAGTGGTGCGGCAAAGAGGGATTCCATTTCATGGGGCATTGGCATCAGTACTGGGGCAGGAGGGACCTGTACCGTTGGGTTGGTCTTCACCTAAACCATTCTGGGACCAGTGTTCTAGCGAGTAGGATAAATAGGTTTGTCACAAGGACTTTAAACTAGCAAGTTGGGGGGGGAAGGGAAGTGTAAAGCTATGGACAGTATAATGGTTAATGGAGATCAAGGCAGCAGGTTACGTGACAGGTTATTATGTAGAGATATGGGTTCAAAGACAAGGAAAAGTAGGAGAAAGGGTAAGAGGAAAAATAAATTGCGAAAAGTTACTGATCAAGGTGCTAGGATTCATAACAAAGACATAAAAAACAGCATAAGTGTACTTTACCTGAATGCTCGTAGTATACGAAATAAGGTAAATGGGTTGATGGCGCAAATCATCGTGAATGACTATGATTTAGTGGCCATTACTGAAACATGGTTAAAAGATGGTCACGACTGGGAGTTAAATATCCAAGGGTATCAGACTATACGAAAGGATAGAATGGACGGTAAGGGTGGTGGTGTAGCTTTGTTGTTTAAGGATGGCATCCGGGCAATAGTAAGGGATGATATTGGTGCTATGGAGGACAAGGTTGAATCAATTTGGGTGGAAATCAGGAATAGTAAGGCGAAAAGGTCACTGATAGGAGTAGTCTATAGGCCACCAAATAGTAGCAGGATGGTAGGGCAGGCAATAAGCAAAGAAATAACGGATGCATGTAGAAATGGTACAGCGGTTATCATGGGAGATTTTAATCTGCATATCGATTGGCTTAACCAGGTTGGTAAAGGCAGCCTTGAGGAGGAGTTTATAGAATGTGCCCGGGATAATTTCCTGGAACAGTATGTAATGGAACCTACAAGGGAACAAGCGGTCCTAGATCTGGTCCTGTGTAATAAGGCAGGATTGATTAATGATCTCATAGTTCAGGATCCTCTTGGAAGGAGCGACCACAATATGGTGGAATTTAAAATACAGTTGGAGGATGACAAGTTAAAATCAAACACTAGTGTTTTGTGCTTAAACAAAGGCGATTACAATGGGCTGAGAGAAGAACTAGCTAAGGTAGACTGGGAGCAAAGACTTTATGGTGAAGCAGTTGAGGAACAGTGGAGAACCTTCCGAGCGATCTTTCACAGTGTTCAGAAAAGGTTCATACCGACAAAAATGAAAGACGGTAGAAAGGGGAAAAATCGACCGTGGATATCTAAGGAGGTGAGGGAGAGTATCAAATTGAAGGAAAAAACATACAAAGTGGCAAAAATTAGTGGGAGACTAGAGGACTGGGAAGCCTTTAGGGGACAACAGAAAGCTACTAAAAAAGCCATAAAGAAGAGTAAGGTAGACTATGAAAGTAAACTGGCTCAGAACATAAAAGCAGATAGCAAAAGCTTCTACAAATATATAAGATAAAAAAGAGTGGCGAAGGTAAATATTGGTCCTTTGGAAGATGAGAAGGGAGATTTAATAATAGGAGACGGGGAAATGGCTGAGGAGCTGAACAGGTTTTTTGGGTCTGTCTTCACAGTGGAGGACACAAATAACATGCCAGTGACTGATGGAAATAAGGATATGATAGGTGAGTACCTTGAGATGATTGTAATCACTGAGGAGGCAGTATTGGGCAAGCTAATGGGGCTAAAGGTACACAAGTCTCCTGGCCCTGATGGGATGCATCCCAGAGTGTTAAAAGAGATGGCTAGGGAAATTGTAAACGCACTAGTGATAATTTATCAAAATTCACTAGACTCTGGGGTGGTCCCAGAGGATTGGAAAGTAGCAAACGTGACACCACTGTTTAAAAAAGGAGGTCGGCAGAAAGCGGGTAATTATAGGCCGGTAAGCTTAACTTCGGTTGTAGGGAAAATGCTGGAATCTATCATTAAGGAGGAAATAGCGGGGCACCTGGAGGGAAACTGTCCCATTGGGCAGACGCAGCATGGGTTCACAAATGGTAGGTCGTGTCTGACTAATTTGGTAGAATTTTTTGAGGACGTTACCAGTGCAGTAGATAACGGGGAGCCAATGGATGTGGTATATCTGGATTTCCAGAAAGCTTTTGACAAGGTGCCACACAAAAGGGTGCTGCATAAACTAAAGATGCATGGCATTGAGGGTAAAGTGGTAGCATGAGTAGAGGATTGGTTAACTAACAGAAAGCAGAGAGTGGGGATATATGGGTGTTTCTCTGGTTGGCAACCTGTAACTAGTGGGGTCCCTCAAGGATCAGTGTTGGGCCCGCAGTTGTTCACAATTTACAGAGACGATTTGGAGTTGGGGACCAAGTGCAATGTGTCAAAGTTTGCAGACGACACTAAGATGAGTGGTAAAGCAAAAAGGGCAGAAGATACCAGAAGTCTGCGGAAGGATTTGGTTAGGTTAGGTGAATGGGCTAGGGTCTGGCAGATGGAATTCAATGTTGCCAAGTGTGAGGCTATCCATTTTGGGAGGAATAACAGCAGAATGGATTATTATTTAAATGGTAAGATGTTAAAACATGCTGCTGTGCAGAGGGACCTGGGTGTGCTGGTGCACGAGTCGCAAAAAGTTGGTGTGCAGGTGCAACAGGTGATTAAGAAGGCTAATCGAGTTTTGTCTTTCATTGCTAGAGGGATGGAGTTCAAGACTAGTGAGGTTATGCTGCAATTGTATAGGGTGTTGGTGAGGCCGCATCTGGAGTATTGTGTTCAGTTTTGGTCTCCTGACCTGAGAAAGGACATATTGGCACTGGAGGGAGTGCAGAGGAGATTCACTAGGTTGATCCCAGAGTTGAGGGGATTAGATTATGACGAGAGGTTGAGTAGACTGGGACTGTACTCATTGGAGTTTAGAAGGATGCGGGGGGATCTTATTGAGACATATAAAATTATGAAAGGAATAGATAGGACAGATGCAGGTGGGTTGTTTCCACTGGTCGGGGAAAGCAGAACTAGGGGGCATAGCCTCAAAATAAGGGGAGGTAGATTTAGGACGGAGTGTAGGAGGAACTTCTTCACCCAAAGGGTTGTGAATCTCTGGAATTCCTTGCCCAGTGAAGCAGTTAAGGCTCCTTCTTTAAACGTTTTTAAGAAAAAGATAGATGCCTTTCTAAAGAATAAAGGGATTCGGGGATATGGTGTACGGGCCGGAGAGTGGAGCTGAGTCCACAAAGATCAGCCATGATCTCATTAAATGGCGGAGCGGGCTCGAGGGGCCAGATGGCCTACTCCTGTTCCTAGTTCTTATGTTCTTATGTATTACATCTCACATGTGATATATACAACAGTGGTGACTACCACATTCACCCCCTGTTAAAAAAAGAGTCCAGCGGAGGTGGTGGAAAACTATTTTCATGCATTTTAAAGTTAACATTTTGGGGAAAGTTCACAAATTCAGCCGATCGGGTGCCTTGATCCTCTGTTGTGAGTGCCGCAATCCCAGTGGTGATGCAGGCCGCGGCTCGGTCGCCGGTGACTCCGGGAGCGTGTAGAGCTCATCTTCATCCCCGGGTGGGACCAAGGGGAGGACGGATCGTCCTGGAGTGTGGGCTGTGGTGAGGTGCACTGGGGGGAGGAAGGGTGGCGCCGGGGCAGTGGAGGGGGGGGGGGGGGACCCAGCTCGTGCCAGGTCCCTGAGGGAGACTGTGTCTTGGCAGCCGTCAGGGTAGGCGTACTACGGTTTGCATGGAATAGCTGTACCCTCTCGACCAACGGGTCTGCCTTGTGGAGCCGCATGTGCTTGCAGAGGAGAATGGGTCCTGGAGCTGCCAGCCACGTTGGGAGCGAAACCCCGGAGGTGGACTTCCTGGGGAAGGCAAGGAGACGTTCATGGGGGGTTGCATTAGTACAAAGTAGCGGTCGGGTGGAGTGAAGGGCATCGGGGAGGACCTCCTGCCAGCGGGAGACCGGGAGATTTTCGGACCGTAGGGCCAGCTAGACGGCCTTCCAGACCGTCCCATTCTCCCTCTCCACCTGCCCGTTTCCCCGTGGGTTGTAGCTGGTCGTCCTGCTCAAGGCGATGCCCTTGCTGAGCAGGTACTGACGCAGCTCATCACTCATAAAGGAGGATCCCCGGTCGCTGTGGATGTCGGCGGGGAAACCGAACAGGGCGAAGATGGTGTTGAGTGCTTTGATGACGGTGGCAGATGTCATATCGGGGCATGGGACGGCGAATGGGAATCTGGAGTATTCGTCGACCATGTTAAGGAAGTATGTGTTTCGGTCAGTGGAGGGGAGGGGCCCTTTGAAAGCCACGCTGAGGTTTTCAAAGGGGCGGGAGGCCTTCACTAGATGTGCGCGGTCTGGCCGGTAGAAGTGTGGTTTGCACTCCGCGTAGACCTGGCAGTCTCTGGTGATAGCCCTGACCTCCTCAATGGAGTAGGGCAGATTGCGGGCCTTTATGAAGTGAAAGAACTGGGTGACTCCTGGGTGACAGAGAGCGTCGTGTGGGGTCCGGAGTCGGTCCACTTGTGTGCTGGCACATGTACCTCGGGAAGCTCGTTGAGCTTACCAGGGCGATACAAAATCTCGTAATTGTAGGTGGAGAGCTTGATCCTCCACCTCAAGATTTTATCATTTTTGATCTTGCCCCGCTGTGTGTTATTGGACATGAAGGCAACCAACCGTTGGTCTGTGAGGCGAGTAAATCTCCTGCCGGCCAGGTAATGCCTCCAATGCCGCACAGCTTCAACGATTGCTTGGGCCTCCTTCTTGACGGAGGAGTGCCGAATTTCAGAGGCATGGAGGGTGCGTGAAAAGAATACCAAGGGCCTGTCTGGTTGAGGGTGGCGGCCAGAGCGACTTCTGATGCATCGCTCTCGACTTGGAAGGGGAGCGTCTCGTCGACCGCGTGCATCGCGGCCTTGGCGATGTCGGCCTTGGTACAGTTGAAGGCCTGGTGAGCCTCGGCCATCAGGGGGAAAATGGTGGAGTGAATGAATGGGCGGGCCTTGTCCGCATAGTTAGTGAACCACTGGGTGTAGTATGAGAAGAACCCCAGGCATCGTTTGAGGGCCTTGGGGCAGTGGGGAAGGGGGAGTTCCATGAGGGGCGAATGCGATCGGGGTCGGGCCCTAGAACTCCATTTTGCACCACATAGCCGAGGATGGCTAATCGGTTGGTGCTGAGCAGCCACTTCTCCTTACTGTACGTTAGGTTGAGGAGTTTGGCGGTGTGGAGGAATTTGGAAAGGTTCGCATCGTGGTCCTGCTTGTCGTGGCCACAGATGGTGATGTTATCCAGGTACGGGAAGGTGGCCTGCAGTCCGTACCGGTCAACCATTCGGTCCATCTCCCATTGGAAGACCGAGACCCCATTAGTGACACCGAAGGGAACCCTAAGGAAGTGGTAAAGGCATCCGTCCGCTTCAAATGCGGTGTACGGGCGGTCCGCCTTGCGAATGGGGAGCTGATGGTAGGCAGATTTCAGGTCCACTGTCGAGAAGACCCGGTACTGTGCAATCTGATTGACCATATCAGATATCCGTGGGAGAGGGTACGTGTTGAGCTGCGTTTACCGATTGATGGTCTGACTGTAATCAACCACCATTCTGTTTTTCTCCCCAGTTTTCACAACTACCACTTGGGCTCTCCAGGGGCTGTTGCTGGCTACGATAATGCCTTCCCGCAGCAGCCGCTGGACCTCGGACCTGATGAAGGTCCTGTCCTGGGCACTGTACCGTCTGCTCCTGGTGGCGGCGGGTTTGCAATCCGGGGTGAGGTTTGCAAACAGAGAAGGTGGGTCGACCTTAAGGGTCGTGAGACCGCATACAGTAAGGGGTGGTAGGGGCCTGCCGAATTTCAGGGTTAGACTTTGGAGGTTGCGCTGGAAATCCTGGCCGAGTAGCAAGGCAGCGCAGAGGTTAGGGAGGACGTAGAGCCGGAAGTCGCTGAACTCTACCCCCCATCTCTGCTTAATAAATTGATGCACTATCAATTACGACGAGACAAGAGTAGAGAGTAATCGAGGCTTTATTAAGTAGAGATGTGTAGCCTCCTGCAGCTGCTGGCAAAATGGCTGCAGCTCGGAGAATACACAAATTTATACTCCGCCTACTGGGCGGAGCCAGCAGGCAGGGATCTACTGAAGCCCCGTGCCTGTAGTACAGGAGCCTTACCGTATTACATCTCGTTTGTGATATATACAACAGTCGTGACTACCACAAAGTTGTTGCTCCGATTAGTCATTGCCATTTGTTTGCAGGGAGTAGTGAAGAGAAGCTACATACAGAGGCCTACCATCTCACTTAAACGAAGAATTAAGGCCAAAAATCTTGATTACAAATGGAGACCAGCTTGACAGTGACTTCTGCCATCTGCAATAAACCCGCTTTGGAAAACTCTGCTTGTTGAATAGATCCAACGATGAAGATATTTTAAACATGATATTTTTACCAGGATGAGGCCAACTATAAGCAATAAATGTCATAACAAAAGCTTCAGGCAAGTATGAGTCAATAATTTGGGTCTTTCCTTTCCTTTGGCCCACATTTAGGTGTGAAGTAGCAGATTGCCACTCACTATTGAACAGATACACCAGCAAAAACTGTAAACAGTGGTAAAAGCTGCAAAAAAGCTCGCTCTATTTTCAGAAAGTGTAATGATTCTAATGTTATTCTTTGCCACAATAGATTTAAGGGTGTTGATACTTTGAAAGTGCATTAACTCAATTGTGAGACACATAAATGAAGATGTATGACAAAACAAGAAAGGTAATCCATTTGTGTGTTGTGTTAAGCCGTAGTCAAAGTTGAGCCTGTTTGCTTTATCATTACCTTTTCATGTGGTAGCCTCATCAGTCTCTGTTCTCAGTATCCACTTCCTGTTTAAATGATAACAGCCCAGCTAATGTCAGGACAATCTGATGAACGATTAGCCTGGGAACTGGTGGAAAGAGAAGACACATTGATATTCTCATGGTGTAATGCAGTTCTCTAGTGTGAGATCTGATTAGATTAGATTTGCTGAGGAGACTGTTTGACTAACCTGCCTTTATGACTAAAGCCCCAACCACTTAGGTTAAATTGAGTAAAGCTGTTTTTTTAACCATTTCTCCATCTGCACAATTTGTAACAGTCTCATGCCCATTCAGTACTTTTCCTCATATTTCACAGATTTAGCATTGTGCTGTTGGGGAATGGTAGATTGATGAATTTGCTTTGCTGATCAAGGCAAGGGACATTAGCGTTGGCGAATAAAACATTTGAGGCATCAAAGCATTAAATACTCTTGAGTTTAGGCATGATATTGGACCGTAACCTCCTCAGAATGGCGATCAGCATCAAATTGCCACTTCGCAGCTACTAACCTGCACCAAGTTTATCCGTGCCTGTCTGACACAACCTTTCAACTCAGGCCGGGCGAGATCCAGGTAGCGCAGCGCATCCTCGGAGCCCAGCGTTGCAGCCTAAGAGAGTCGGGGTGAAGGAGAACATAGATTTTCTACTGCACCAGCTGTGTAAAGCAGGTTAGTTTAAAGGTCCCTTGTAAATGACAGGTCAGGGAGAAGATAAGTGTCCAAGGTGGTGTTTTTCAAACTTTTTTCCCGGGACATACTTTTGCCAATCGGCCGGCTTTCGCGACCCACTCCGGCGATGTTCGCAACACACAGCACGTCCGCTTACCTTTAATACGAAAGGGGAGCCTGCTTGGTCCTCACGGTCTCACTCCAATCAGGGCCACAGAAGGAGAGGGCAATGCACATATCAGGTGCAGAGTTCAGCCAATTACTTTGTGCCATCTTCATCTTTGTGAGAATGGAAAATCTAACTTCTCACATGTAGCTCGTCATGAAGGGCAATAGCAACAAAATGCTTGTTTTACTCAGCTCTGAATACTCCTGAGAGATGCTACTTCTGAATGTTAATAGCCTCATGGGCTTTTGCCATGTTTTTAGTGTGCTGCCACAGGTCAGGTACAGGAGTGCATTCTTTTCATTTGGAGCCAGCTGTAAGTTAATAATTGACTCTGGAGCCTCAACCTCCAAAGGAATTTTTCACCCACCACTTCTCTTTCAAAATTTGAAACTTCTTCTCTCATTTTCCAGTACTTCCCTGCATATAACACACGCGTGCTTTGCATTCTTATTCATATTGTCACAATTGACAAAACCATGCCTCAAGAAATCATCTTTATACTGCTTTGTTCCCGAGTTAAGTTTCTTCTTTGTAGGCCATTAACCAGAGGCCCTGGAGCTCTAGCACTAAGACAAACACTGCTCTGTCTTGCCCTGGATACCCCGGAGCAATTCTCTCCAATAGACACAGATGTGAGATTATGACCAGTAGGTACTTTGCCTATTTGTGTCTCTAGTCACCTCTTTCTTGTCACAAAATGATTCATCTACAAAGTCTTTTTGCCCAGCTTGCCAGCAGCTAGAAAATGGAAGAAGCTCTCCCCTGTGATTTGCTGCCAAATGCACACACATGCAGTGCACTTGACATCCAGTGTACGTGCAGGCCATGTGACCTGCTCAGTGCTGCTGCTTCTAGCTGGAACACTGAACACGGCCTCATTTTGTTCTCATTTAAAAGGCGGCAGCAGATGACATTCTGAACTTGAATGCCGGTAGCGGCTATTGGGTGTTTCTCCTGCAATAGGGACCGCTGCGGGAACACCACAACCGATCACTCTACGACCCTTCCAAAACCTGCTTGAGATCCCCACTTTGAACAAACCTGGCCCAAGATAAGTGGATAGGATTTGGCAGGTGGCGGATCGAAGGTCCCGGAGGTTAGGGTTGTGTGGAACATTCAGGGGATGACGGGTTTGGATATCGGGGGGGTGGTCAGAGACAGAGACTTTTGCGGAGGGTCCGAGGTACAAGGGAATTGTCCATCAGAGGTTTACACTTAGGGCATAGGGGTAACATATTAGAATCAATGGAAACGATTCAGGGGTCCAATTGCCTGAGGCGGGAAGTCGGGCACAATGAACGAATTGTGCGAATGCCACAAATTGGGCTCCGCGCCGAATGCCGGGCTGATCGCGTGTTACCCGACTCGCACCACCAGGCGCGCCGCGATCTGGATCACATCCTCATTGGGCTCATTTAAATACCCAGACTCCGGATTCGCCCTGCACTGGGTACTCTCCTGCCTTGCCAGGGAGGCCGTTTGGTATTGGTCCAGTTGTGATGGAACCTCAGGGGGGTCTCACTGGCCATTGGAGCCTCCCAGGTGGTCAGGGAGAGTGGTACTCTGGCACACCCCTGGTACCCAGGCGCCTTGGCACTGGCAGACTGGCACCCTGCCAGTGCCATCCTGGCACTGACAGGTTGTCAGGGCACCACCAGGGTGACAGACTAACGGTGTGATGCTGCCCAGGTGCCAGGTTGGCACTGCTATGTTTCAGCCGGGGGGGCCTGCCAATTGGAGGGGGGTGAAGGGGGGTTCCCCAGGGGCTCAACAATGTTGAGGATAAATTGTGGGGGGTGGGGGGGGGGGGGGGGGGGCCTGAAGGTGAGGGCGGGGGAAGATCAGGGTTGCCGATCAAAATGGCGCCCTGATCTGTGAGCAGCATTCCACAGAACCACAGAGTTCCTACAGTGCAGAACGAGGCCTTTCAGGTCTGCACTGACCCTCTGAAAAAGCACCTTATCTCGGCCCACTCCCCTGCCCTATCCCCGTAAACCCAGAACCCCACTTAACCTGCACATTTTTGGACACTAAGTGGTCAATTTAGCATGGCCAATCCACCTAACCTGGACATCTTTGAACTATGGGAGCAAACGGAGCACCCGGAGGAAACCCACGCAGACACGGGGAGAAAGTGCAAACTCCACACAGACAGTCACCGAAGGCCGGAATTGAACCTGGGTCCCTGTCATTGTGAGGCCGCAGTGGTAACCACTGTGCTACCGTGCCGCGCCTTATCTTAAAACTAGCCTCCTGGCGTGATCAGCGTGCCAGCAAGAAATCCCTCTATGTGCGGCCTCGGCAGAGAGAAACACTCTGACACCAAAACAAAATGCCGTTGAATAGCGGGGTGCTTTTGCCACCGAGAAAACCCCTGTTAACCACATCCAGCAGCGGGCCTAGTTTCAAGTTCACTGAATCGTGTCCATAAAGCTATACAGCACAGAAAGAATCCCTTCAGTTCATCGTCTCTGCTCAGGCCATCAAGCACCTATCTATTCTAATGCTATTTTCCAGCACTTGGACCATAGCCTTATATGCTATGGTATTTGAAGTGCTCTTCTAAATGCTTCTTAAATATTGTGAGTGTTCCTGCTTCTTCCATTCTTTCATGATGTGGAGATGCCGGCGTTGGACTGGGGTGAGCACAGTACGAAGTCTTACAACACCAGGTTAAAGTCCAACAGGTTTGTTTCGATGTCACTAGCTTTCGGAGCGCTGCTCCTTCCTCAGGTGAATGAAGAGGTCTTCATTCACCTGAGGAAGGAGCAGCGCTCCGAAAGCTAGTGACATCGAAACAAACCTGTTGGACTTTAACCTGGTGTTGTAAGACTTCGTACTCCATTCTTTCAGACAGAGAGTTCCAGATTCCCAACATCGTTTAGGTACAGGATTTTCCCCAAAGTCCCTGTAAATCTCCTGCCTCTTACCTTAAATCTTACCTTTAATACCCTGGTTATTGACCCATCTACGAAGGGAAACTATCTACCCCATTTATATACCTCATAATTTTGTACACCTCGATTATGTCCCCCCTCAGCCTTCTGTGCTCCAGGGAAAACAACCCCAGCCTAACCAGCCTCTCTTCATAGCTGAAATGCCCCAGCCCAGGCAACATTCTAGTGAATTGCCTCTGCACCCTCTCCAGTGCAATCACGTCCTTCCTATACTGTGGCAACCAGAACTGCACACAGTACTCTAGCTGTGTCCTAAGGAGAGTGTTGTACTGCTCCATCACAACCTCCTTGCTCTTATATTCGATGCCATGGCTAATAAATGCAAGTAACCATATGCCTTCATAACTATCTTATTTACTTGTCCTGCTGTCTTCAGGGAACTTTGGACATGCACACCAAGGTCCCTCTGGTCCTCTGTACTTCTTAGGATCCTACCATCTATTGTCTCTCCTTTGCTTTGTTAGTCCTCTCAAAATGCATCACCTCACACTTTTCAGGGTTCAATTCCATTTGTTACTGTTGTGCCTATCTGACCAGCCCGTTTATATCATCCTGTAATCTAAGGCTTTCCTCCTGGTTATTTACCACAGCACCAAAGTCATCCAAATTTACTGATCATACCTCCCACATTTGTGTCTAGATTATTCATGTAGAAACAGCAAGGGAGCCAGCACCAATCTCTGCGATACACCACTGGACAAAGTCCAATTTCCGATCCAGTTTGCTAAATTGCCCCAGGTCCCGTGAGCTCTTACCTTCTTGACCAGTTTCTCATGCGTCATGGATAGAAGATTAACTGGCGAAAAGGGAGTAGGGGAATAGGCATAAATGGAACTTTTTCAGGTTGACAAGCTGTCAAGAGTGGTGAGCCGATCAATGCTGGCAGCTCAACAGTTTATAATTTGTACAAAATGACTTGGATGAAGTTATAGATGGAACGGTTGCTAAACTTGCTGATGACACAAGGATAGGTAGGAAAGTAAGTTGCAAAGAGGATGTAAGCAGGCTAAAAATATAGATAGGTTAAGTGAGTGGGAAGATATTTGGAAACGAGATATAATGTGGGAAAATGTCAAACTATTAATTTTGGCAGGAAGAATAAAAGGGAAGCTTATTGCCTAAATTCTGAGAGATTACAAAGCTCGGAGGTGCAGAGGGATCCAGGTCTCTTAGTGCATGAATCACAAAAAGTTACTGTGCAGGCACAGCAAGTAATTGGGGAAACTAATAGAATGTGTTTGTTTATCGTGAGGGAAATGGAATACAAAAGTAGGGCGGTTATCGTCCTGATGATGGAGAAAAGGGGCGGCACGGTCGTGCAGTGGTTAGCACTGCTGCCTCACGGCGCTGAGGACCCGGGTACGATTCGGTGCCGGGTCACTGTCTGTGTGGAGTTGGTGCATTCTCCCCGTGCCTGCGTGGGTCTCACCCCCACAACCCAAAGGTATGCAGGGTAGGTGGATTGGCAGTGCTAAAATTGCCCCTTAATTGGAAAAAATAATTGGGTACTCTTAACTTATATTAAAATAATGTTGAAATAAATGATGATGGAGAAAATAAAAACATGGAATTATACACAGAAACACTAGACTTTAAAAAGGCCTCGGAGTTTTATATTTTAGAATGGACACAAATGGACACCCGAGGACGGTGGAGGATGTGCAGTTAGCCACTGACAGGAAACGCAGGGGGTTACGCGAGGTGACAATGAAACCCTTCCCTTTGTTTGCAGACAAGATACTTGTAGAATTATCCAAAGACTGATTACCATCTCTGGGAAAGACAAAGGGACATAATTACCTCCTACCTCTTAAGATCCTGAGTGTAATTGCCTAGTCGAGACTAATATATTCTAGTCTCCTTGAATATAAATAAGATGTGGTTAAAAGCCTGCTTGCAACCGGCCTCTTTCTGCGGAAATCAATCAGCCAGCAGAAGGATGGCAGCTGGAAAAGTAACAGAAATCCCCCTACCAAACCCAAGGACACCTGAATTGAAGAATCAACTATTTTTCTACTGACGTCAACTATACTGGAATCAATCGCAACAGCACAACCCATCATTACCTACTCCTCACAACTCAAGGACTGTTCCAAATAACTTTTTATTTATATTTATTTACTATTGGGCTCAATTCTTGCTTCTAATCTGTATGAATGTAGATGTACGTGTTTTTCCATTTCTTCTTAATTTTTCAGTAATGAATAAACCTACTCTATCTTAACTCAAGAAATCCTGCTTAAATTAGCTCCTTTGCAACCATAACTATTGGGTCTGGAAAAGGTACCCATGGGAAAGGGAACCTTTTTAGACAAAACCTTGTTGCTACCAGCAGAGGATGGTTTGAATAAAGCCACAGAGCCAGTCACCCTGCCTCGCCCCAGGGTTGTAACAAGTTTGGGGGTATCACTACCATCAGTGACAATTCGAGGGGTCCTGCCTGGATCAACAACGTTTTGAGAACCTCACGTGGGGCTGGTTGGACCATCGTGGGCAGGATTCTCTGATTGCCGACACCGAAATCGCGTTCGGCGATTGGCCGGTGAATGCGCTTTTATGCCGAAATTGGGGGCGGTGCCATTTTTGAGGGGGCGGAGCATCCACAAAAGCGACGTACTTGCACATTGTTGTGACGGGCCTGAGGCTCTCTGCCAATGCTCCGCCACCGATGGGCCGACTTCCCGACGGGTTGGTCACGTGTCCTTTCAATTCCCGGGGACCTCGCGTGGCGGCTGCGGACTGCATCCAGCACCACCACAGTCGGGGGGAGGGGGGGGTGTGGGGGGGAGCCGTTCCGCTGGCAGGGGGGGCTACCGGGGGGGGGGTGGGGGGGGACTGGCTGGTGGGGGTGATCCAGGGGTGGCAACGGGGGTTACAGGAGGGCACTATTGGGCAGGCCAGGTCCGCGTGGAGCCGGCGCTATTTTGTACGCTGTGGCTGCTGCAGGTCACCACCGCGCGCGTACGTGGCCACGGGCCCGACAATTCTCCGTTTCTATCTGCAGGTAAAGCCGGGGGCTTTACATGGTTTGGCTGCTAGCCCCCCTCCGGGTGGAACATCGGTGCGGAGGCGCCGCCAACATTTTGGTAGTAAGACCAGCCGCTTCCTCTGGACATAGACACAAAATCGGAGAATCCAGCCCTTAGTTCTCCTGCCAAAGGTAAATTCCACCAGCGTAACAATCAGCCTGGGGTCGTAAAGTGGGATGCAAGTCAGTGTCAGACGCCTTGCAAATTTATGCACGGCGTGGTATACATGAAATTCCCATTATCGGGCTGCCATCTTGAGCGGGCGGCCAATAGCGAGGTCCCACTGCTGGCCACACCCCCTCCCCCCTGCACTGCAAATTGATCCAACCTTTCCCCCCCAAAGCAAAGTGGCCCCAACCCTGTCCCAACCGCAAATCGGCCCCGATCCTCCCTCCCACCACACAGAAGCCCCCCATCGCTAGATTTCCTGGGTGCCCCCCTGTCTCCCAAGTATGGGAGTGACCTGACACATACCTCCCAGGTACCCCTGTACAAAGGGGACACTCTACAGGGGCCCCTGCAATTGGGGGAAACTCCAGAGGGGCCCCTGTTATACAGAGACCCCCACAGGGACCCCTATGATAGGTGGGGGCGGGGGGGGGGGGGGGTCTCTCTATTGCTGGGGTCCCTGGGTGAGTCCCCTGTAAGGAAGGGAGGTTCTGGTAGAGGAGGCATTGGCAGGCAGTTCATGGTTGGGATCACCACTACTAGAAAACTGAATGGCTTGCAGCTAATGGATCTACAGAATAGAAATATAGGTCTATACAGCTGTACGTCTTTGAGGAATGGACACATGAAGCTTCAAGGTAAGTGTTATAGCTGTAATTATTTTCATTACCCCTATCTGGACTGCTCTCCAGCTTCCAACAGACAGGGGTCCCTTTTCTGGGGGGGTGGGGGGGTCTGTAGTGGGGGTGTCCCTCTAGTTAGGGGGTCTCTGTGGGGGGTTCCCTTCAGGGATCATGGGGGTGTCTCCCTATTCACTGGGTCCCTGGGGGAGGTCTCCATATGCATGGGGTCCCTGGTTTGGTCTCCCTATCCAGGGATTGGTGGGGGGGGGGGGGGTTCTGGTAGAGGAAGGGTAGGCATAAAGGGGGGGGGGTCCCTCTAATGGGCCATGCTGGTAAATACCAGAAGTGATCCGTGCCCATTTGATTCCCAACCCAGGGGATCGGAGAATTCCGGAGAGCCGGAGACTCTGGTGCCGGGCCCGCTAAATGGATGCAGATGTGTAATTAAGATATATTTGTATTAATTTACATCCTCCTGCTGACACACGGTCATGAAGCTCGATCTGGGCGCTGATCCTGATTTTCCCCGGTGTCCGATTCTCCATCCCATCAGGAAATGTATTTTGGGCATTACGGGTCGGAGAATCCAGCCTATTAGATCCTGAGGGGTCTTGGCAGGGTAAAAGTGGAGAGAATGGTCCCTCTTGTGGGAGAATCTAGAACTAGCAGTCACCCCCATTTAAAATCGGGGTGCGGCAAAATGTTTTCACTTAGGTGGCCATGCGTGTTTGGAACATTTTTCCTGAAAAGGCATCGTAAGCAGGGTCTTTTAATATGTTTAAGGCACAGATGGATAGATGGTAAGCAAAGGGGTGATAGGTTATTGGGGGTAGGCAGAATGCAGTTTTGATGTTACCATCAAATCAGCCCCTATCTTATTAAATGGTGGAGCAGGCTCAATGATCTGAATGGCCGATTCCTGTTCCTTGTTCATATGTTCTCGTTCATATAGGAGTACAGGTCCACAGGTCATTGAAAGGGGCAACACAGGTGGAGAAGGTAGTCAAAAAGGCATATGGCATGCTTGCCTTCATTGGCCGGGGCATTGAGTATAAGAATTGGCAAGTCATGTTGCAGCTGTATAGAACCTTAGTTAGGCCACACTTGGAGTATAGTGTTCAATTCTGGTCGCCACACTACCAGAAGGATATGGAGGCTATAGAGAGGGTGCAGAAGAGATTTACCAGAATGTTGCCTGGTATGGAGGGCATTAGCTATGAGGAGCGGTTGAATAAACTCGGTTTGTCGATTTCGGCGGCGTGAGAGCAGCTGGTTAGTCAGTTTCAGCGGGAGCATTGCGGAAGGAGGGTGCTGGGAGGTAAGTCAACCTTTAAAAGCACTTCTCTTTGCAGGGGCAGGCCAGTCGATTTCGGCGGCGTGAGAGCAGCTGGTTAGTCAGTTTCAGCGGGAGCATTGCGGAAGGAGGGTGCTGGGAGGTAAGTCAACCTTTAAAAGTACTTCTCTTTGCAGGGGCAGTCCAGTCGATTTCGGTGGCGTGAGAGCAGCTGGTTAGTCAGTTTCAGCGGGAGCATTGCGGAAGGAGGGTGCTGGGAGGTAAGTCAACCTTTAAAAGCACTTCTCTTTGCAGGGGCAGGCCAGTCGATTTCGGTGGCGTGAGAGCAGCTGGTTAGTCAGTTTCAGCGGGAGCATTGCGGAAGGAGGGTGCTGGGAGGTAAGTCAACCTTTAAAAGCACTTCTCTTTGCAGGGGCAGGCCAGTCGATTTCGGTGGCGTGAGAGCAGCTGGTTAGTCAGTTTCAGCGGGAGCATTGCGGAAGGAGGGTGCTGGGAGGTAAGTCAACCTTTAAAAGCACTTCTCTTTGCAGGGGCAGGCCAGTCGATTTCGGCGGCGTGAGAGCAGCTGGTTAGTCAGTTTCAGCGGGAGCATTGCGGAAGGAGGGTGCTGGGAGGTAAGTCAACCTTTAAAAGCACTTCTCTTTGCAGGGGCAGGCCAGTCGATTTCGGCGGCGTGAGAGCAGCTGGTTAGTCAGTTTCAGCGGGAGCATTGCGGAAGGAGGTTGCTGGGAGGTAAGTCAACCTTTAAAAGCACTTCTCTTTGCAGGGGCAGGCCAGTCGATTTCGGTGGCGTGAGAGCAGCTGGTTAGTCAGTTTCAGCGGGAGCATTGCGGAAGGAGGGTGCTGGGAGGTAAGTCAACCTTTAAAAGCACTTCTCTTTGCAGGGGCAGGCCAGTCGATTTCGGTGGCGTGAGAGCAGCTGGTTAGTCAGTTTCAGCGGGAGCATTGCGGAAGGAGGGTGCTGGGAGGTAAGTCAACCTTTAAAAGCACTTCTCTTTGCAGGGGCAGGCCAGTCGATTTCGGTGGCGTGAGAGCAGCTGGTTAGTCAGTTTCAGCGGGAGCATTGCGGAAGGAGGGTGCTGGGAGGTAAGTCAACCTTTAAAAGCACTTCTCTTTGCAGGGGCAGGCCAGTCGATTTCGGTGGCGTGAGAGCAGCTGGTTAGTCAGTTTCAGCGGGAGCATTGCGGAAGGAGGGTGCTGGGAGGTAAGTCAACCTTTAAAAGCACTTCTCTTTGCAGGGGCAGGCCAGTCGATTTCGGCGGGAGAACAGCTGGTGAGTGGTGAGTCAGTTTCAGCAGGAGCTGAGACTTTTTCTCTTTTCTTTAAATTAGTTTTTTAGGCGGGATCAGGAAGTCGACCCGCGGACGTCTGGGAAGACCCTCACCAATAAATTCTGGTGGAGAGGAAACCCGAGACACTACACGTGTAGTGTCTCCCACCCGCCCTCCTCCTCTAACCTAATAATAAAACCCATTGGTCTGAGGTAAGTACCATATTTTTATTATATTATTATTATTTTTTATAAAAATTTAATTTAGTTGTTAGCCAGATCTTGGTAGAAAGTTAGAGGAATGGCAGGGAAGGGAGTACAATGTTCCTCCTGCAGGATGTTTGAGGTGAGGGATGCAGTTAGTGTCCCTGCTGATTTTACCTGCAGGAAGTGCTGCCATCTCCAGCTCCTCCAAGACCGAGTTAGGGAACTGGAGCTGGAGTTGGAAGAACTTCGGATCATTCGGGAGGCAGAAGGGGTCATAGATAGCAGCTTCAGGGAATTAGTTACACCAAAGATTGGAGATAGGTGGGTAACTGTAAGAGGGACTGGGAAAAAACAGTCAGTGCAGGGATCCCCTGCGGTCGTTCCCCTGAGAAACAAGTATACCGCTTTGGATACTTGTGGGGGGGACGACTTACCAGGGGTAAGCCATGGGGTACGGGCCTCTGGCACGGAGTCTGTCCCTGTTGCTCAGAAGGGAAGGGGGGAGAGGAGCAGAGCATTAGTAATTGGGGACTCTATAGTCAGGGGCACAGATAGGAGATTTTGTGGGAGCGTGAGAGACTCACGTTTGGTATGTTGCCTCCCAGGTGCAAGGGTACGTGATGTCTCGGATCGTGTTTTCCGGGTCCTTCGGGGGGAGGGGGAGCAGCCCCAAGTCGTGGTCCACGTTGGCACCAACGACATAGGTAGGAAAGGGGACGAGGATGTCAGGCAGGCTTTCAGGGAGCTAGGATGGAAGCTCAGAACTAGAACAAACAGAGTTGTTATCTCTGGGTTGTTGCCCGTGCCACGTGATAGTGAGATGAGGAATAGGGAGAGAGAGCATTTAAACACGTGGCTACAGGGATGGTGCAGGCGGGAGGGTTTCAGATTTTTGGATAACTGGGGCTCTTTCTGGGGAAGGTGGGACCTCTACAGACAGGATGGTCTACATCTGAACCTGAGGGGCACAAATATCCTGGGGGGGAGATTTGTTAGTGCTCTTTGGGGGGGGTTAAACTAATGCAGCAGGGGCATGGGAACCTGGATTGTAGTTTTAGGGTAAGGGAGAATGAGAGTATAGAGGTCAGGAGCACAGATTTGACGTCGCAGGAGGGGGCCAGCGTTCAGGTAGGTGGTTTGAAGTGTGTCTACTTCAATGCCAGGAGTATACGAAACAAGGTAGGGGAACTGGCAGCGTGGGTTGGTACCTGGGACTTCGATGTTGTGGCCATTTCGGAGACATGGATAGAGCAGGGACAGGAATGGATGTTGCAGGTTCCGGGGTTTAGGTGTTTTAGTAAGCTCAGAGAAGGAGGCAAAAGAGGGGGAGGTGTGGCGCTGCTAGTCAAGAGCAGTATTACGGTGGCGGAGAGGATGCTAGATGGGGACTCTTCTTCCGAGGTAGTATTGGCTGAAGTTAGAAACAGGAAAGGAGAGGTCACCCTGTTGGGAGTTTTTTATAGGCCTCCTAATAGTTCTAGGGATGTAGAGGAAAGGATGGCGAAGATGATTCTGGATATGAGCGAAAGTAACAGGGTAGTTATTATGGG
This sequence comes from Scyliorhinus torazame, assembly GCF_047496885.1. Classification (NCBI taxonomy): domain Eukaryota; kingdom Metazoa; phylum Chordata; class Chondrichthyes; order Carcharhiniformes; family Scyliorhinidae; genus Scyliorhinus; species Scyliorhinus torazame. Next base: position 28,135,526 of record NC_092721.1, on the reverse strand, counting down.
AGACTTTAACTTTCCAAATATTGAATGGAAAAGATATAGTTCGAGTACAATAGATGGGTCGTTTTTTGTACAGTGTGTGCAGGAGGGTTTCCTGAAACAATATGTTGACAGGCCAACAAGAGGCGAGGCCACGTTGGATTTGGTTTTGGGTAATGAACCAGGCCAGGTGTTGGATTTGGAGGTAGGAAAGCACTTTGGGGACAGTGACCACAATTCGGTGACGTTTACGTTAATGATGGAAAGGGATAAGTATACACCGCAGGGCAAGAGTTATAGCTGGGGGAAGGGCAATTATGATGCCATTAGACGTCACTTGGGGGGGATAAGGTGGAGAAGTAGGCTGCAAGTGTTGGGCACACTGGATAAGTGGGGCTTGTTCAAGGATCAGCTACTGCGTGTTCTTGATAAGTATGTACCGGTCAGACAGGGAGGAAGGCGTCGAGCGAGGGAACCGTGGTTTACCAGGGAAGTGGAATCTCTTGTTAAGAGGAAGAAGGAGGCCTATGTGAAGATGAAGTGTGAAGTTTCGGTTGGGGCGATGGATAGTTACAAGGTAGCGAGGAAGGATCTAAAGAGAGAGCTAAGACGAGCAAGGAGGGGACATGAGAAGTATTTGGCAGGAAGGATCAAGGAAAACCCAAAAGCTTTCTATAGGTATGTCAGGAATAAGCGAATGACTAGGGAAAGAGTAGGACCAGTCAAGGACAGGGATGGGAAATTGTGTGTGGAGTCTGAAGAGATAGGCGAGATACTAAATGAATATTTTTCGTCAGTATTCACTCAGGAAAAAGATAATGTTGTGGAGGAGAATGCTGAGTCCCAGGCTAATAGAATAGATGGCATTGAGGTACGTAGGGAAGAGGTGTTGGCAATTCTGGACAGGCTGAAAATAGATAAGTCCCCGGGACCTGATGGGATTTATCCTAGGATTCTCTGGGAGGCCAGGGAAGAGATTGCTGGACCTTTGGCTTTGATTTTTATGTCATCATTGGCTACAGGAATAGTGCCAGAGGACTGGAGGACAGCAAATGTGGTCCCTTTGTTCAAAAAGGGGAGCAGAGACAACCCCGGCAACTATAGACCGGTGAGCCTCACGTCTGTAGTGGGTAAAGTCTTGGAGGGGATTATAAGGGACAAGATTTATAATCATCTAGATAGGAATGATATGATCAGGGATAGTCAGCATGGCTTTGTGAAGGGTAGGTCATGCCTCACAAACCTTATTGAGTTCTTTGAGAAGGTGACTGAACAGGTAGACGAGGGTAGAGCAGTTGATGTGGTGTATATGGATTTCAGCAAAGCGTTTGATAAGGTTCCCCACGGTAGGCTATTGCAAAAAATACGGAGGCTGGGGATTGAGGGTGATTTAGAGATGTGGATCAGAAATTGGCTAGCTGAAAGAAGACAGAGGGTGGTGGTTGATGGGAAATGTTCAGAATGGAGTACAGTCACAAGTGGAGTACCACAAGGATCTGTTCTGGGGCCGTTGCTGTTTGTCATTTTTATCAATGACCTAGAGGAAGGCACAGAAGGGTGGGTGAGTAAATTTGCAGATGATACTAAAGTCGGTGGTGTTGTCGATAGTGTGGAAGGATGTAGCAGGTTACAGAGGGATATAGATAAGCTGCAGAGCTGGGCTGAGAGGTGGCAAATGGAGTTTAATGTAGAGAAGTGTGAGGTGATTCACTTTGGAAGGAATAACAGGAATGCGGAATATTTGGCTAATGGTAAAGTTCTTGAAAGTGTGGCTGAGCAGAGGGATCTAGGTGTCCATGTACATAGATCCCTGAAAGTTGCCACCCAGGTTGATAGGGTTGTGAAGAAGGCCTATGGAGTGTTGGCCTTTATTGGTAGAGGGATTGAGTTCCGGAGTCGAGAGGTCATGTTGCAGCTGTACAGAACTCTGGTCCGGCCGCATTTGGAGTATTGCGTACAGTTCTGGTCACCGCATTATAGGAAGGACGTGGAGGCTTTGGAGCGGGTGCAGAGGAGATTTACCAGGATGTTGCCTGGTATGGAGGGAAAATCTTATGAGGAAAGGCTGACGGACTTGAGGTTGTTTTCGTTGGAGAGAAGAAGGTTAAGAGGAGACTTAATAGAGGCATACAAAATGATCAGGGGGTTGGATAGGGTGGACAGTGAGAGCCTTCTCCCGCGGATGGATATGGCTGGCACGAGGGGACATAACTTTAAACTGAGGGGTAATAGATATAGGACAGAGGTCAGAGGTAGGTTCTTTACGCAAAGAGTAGTGAGGCCGTGGAATGCCCTACCTGCTACAGTAGTGAACTCGCCAACATTGAGGGCATTTAAAAGTTTATTGGATAAACATATGGATGATAATGGCATAGTGTAGGTTAGATGGCTTTTGTTTCGGTGCAACATCGTGGGCCGAAGGGCCTGTACTGCGCTGTATTGTTCTATGTTCTATGTTCTCACTGGAACGAAGGAGGTTGAGGGGAGACCTGATAGAGGTATACAAAATTATGAGGGGCATAGACAGAGTGGATAGTCAGAGGCTTTTCCCCAGGGTAGAGGGGTCAATTACTAGGGGGCATAGGTTTAAGGTGAGAGGGGCAAGGTTTAGAGTAGATGTACGAGGCAAGTTTTTTACGCAGAGGGTAGTGGGTGCCTGGAACTCACTACTGGAGGAGGCGGTGGAAGCAGGGACGATAGTGACATTTCAGGGGCATCTTGACAAATCCATGAATAGGATGGGAATAGAAGGATACGGACCCAGGAAGTGTAGAAGATTGTAGTTTAGTCGGGCAGCATGGTCGGCACGGGCTTGGAGGGCCGAAGGGCCTGTTCCTGTGCTGTACATTTCTTTGTTCTTTGTATATGTAAGCTTCCAGGGCAATTTCCACCGAAGTCAGTGCATCAGGAATCCTCCAGGATCCCTATCTTGGGTCGTAAGTCCTGTCTCAATGATCCAGTTAGCAGAAGATCTGGGCCAAGATTGCTAACACCATCCTTGTTCATAAGACTCGTTCCAAACAAAACATCCTTATCTCTTCAGACTCATTGAGCATTAGGACTTAGGACCTGGAGTAGGCCATTCAGATTCCAGTTAACTTAACCTTGTTGCTTCATACTGTGCATCCACCAAATTGGTAATGGAAAGCCTATCATCCACCGTCTGTTTTCCCACCATGACTGGAAGTTAAAAAGTTAGCTCTCGGTTCTCAACAACCTCTTTACATTTGTGGCATTATGAGAAATGTACAGAACTGTAAGGGTTAATGTTATGTCCGAATCAACCACTAGAGGGAGCTCAATGTAATAAAGCATCGATGCTGAGCATTCTGGGAGAGTGTTGAGGAGAAGGCGAGGAGAAAGACTGTAGGAAAGATAATGTGAGTGGGAACTGATCATATTTATTGTACTAGTGTAGAGATTAGTGGTAGATGAGTGTAGATCGTATGTTTATTGTCAATTGTTTATTATATGGAAGTAAGAGGTCGAATTCAATTAAGTAGTGTAAATAAATCTTTAGCTTTGTTTAATACAAAAGCTAGTTGTGGTCTTTGTGAACATTACGCCAACCAGTCTAGGATCTGAACCACAAAGAACACCACAACATTGCAATTATTTTTTCATCGGTTTTGCTTTCCATTGATGCTGCACTTTCAGTCTTCATTTGGAATCAGGCAGAGCCTAACCCTACATTTCCCCTCGGATACATTTGGACCTGGGTTGTATTTCACAAGCTCAGCATCAGTTCGCTCAGTTGGCTGGATGGTTTACATATGGTTCAGAATAATGCCCAAAGTCCTGGTCCACCTGCCTCCTCTCCAGTTCTGTAGTAAAAACACAGCACAAGATGTGGTTCGGAAACCCTCAAATCATCAAGGATGCTTCCTGAAGAACCATCAGTTTGAAGCCAAAAGCATTTCACAATGATGCTAGACTTGTGGTGCAGTTGCACTCTGTGTAGCTCAGAGATTTCATCAATCTGTTGTTATACTGCTGAGCAGTACAACCTTTCAATTTGTCGATTAAGCAGACTGGAGTTGTTCCATGTTCCACGCTTTGTTTTTTACCAACACACGTTACAGAAAACATAATCGTGTGAAAGTGATATTAAGACTGATTTTTTTTTCTGGTGCTTTCAACAAATTCAGAAGGCGGCATCTTGTTGCGGTGTCAGGGGTCTTGCCTGCTGGCCGGAAAGCCAGCGAGATACCCGCGGAACCTTTTTTTGGCAAGGCCCACCGAACCGTACGTCAATCAGGCACTGGTGAGGTCAGTGGCAGTACTTCTCCTGGAATCAAGGCTTCGAGGGAGGAACTCCCGCCAAGCAAGATCTGCCAGCCAATCAGAGGTCAGCAATTACTTGTGCTCAGCAGCGCCACTGAGGAATTGTGGCTGATGCCAGATGGACATCCCCCAGAGTCCCAGAATCATGAAACAATAAGGCTACAGTTAAGTAAGGGGCAGAGGGGGGATGTGGTTTGCGGAATTGGGATGTCACAGTCAGAGAGGAGGGGAAAGAGAGGGTAAGGGGAGTGGCTCTCAGCGGCGCCTCCTTCCCAGTGTCCAGTCCCCCAATCGGGCATTGTATCTTTTCTTGCAGGCTTGAACATCCTCCGAGGCCCGTGGAGACCTTCTGACCCGACCCGACATGACCTCCATGACCTGGAAGTGGATCGGGCCCAAACCGAAAGTGAAGCCCCGACCTCGATTTGGAGCCGACCTGGACCTCGGAGCTCCCAACCCGGCCTAACAACTGATGCCAACCCCCGGATCGCCCGGCCCAGTCCACGGAGCCCCCGACCTGACCCCTGATGACGAGACCCGGCCCAACTCGACCCCGAGAGACCCACACAGCGATCCCACCCGGAGAGGCCCGCCCAGCAACCAGACCTACCTGGAGTTAGAAGAAAGAAAAATTCACGTGGAGGCCCAACCGGGCCTACTTCAAGACCCGACCCCAGGAGCGCCCAGGGAGGGAATAGACCACGGGACTCAGCCCAACCTGCCTCAGGAAGCCACTGCACACGACCCAGGACCCCAGAACGGGCGGAGACCCCACGCGAGGACCCAAATGCGCTGCAAGTTATTCCTGTGCCCGCAGCACGCCGGGACCCAACCGGATCGCAATCATGCCCCCCTAGCAACCATTCTACCTCAACCAGCGCCCGGGACCCTGCCAGACACAACCCCAGAAATGTAACCAGCGCCCTGGTCCCCGCCAGCGCCCTGGTCCCCGCCAACGCCCTGGACCCCGCCAGACGCAACCACCTACCTTCCACAAGGTCAGACTTCTCCCATCGGATCCCAGGATCATCCAGCCACAGCTGCCGACTGAGGGAGTGAGGGAAACACGGCGGTCTACAGGTTAGACTGAAGCAACGCGGTTTCAAGACACCTCTCCCCAGCATACTCCTGGCAAACGTCCAAGTGATGGAAAACAAGCTGGATGAACTGAACGCCAGACTTACCTCTTAGAGGGAAGTAAGAGACTGCTGTGTGTACTGTTTCACTGATACATGGCTCACCCCCGCCTCACCGGACTGTGCCACACAACGTGAAGGCTTCTCAATTCACCGGGCGGACCGCACGGCATCATCAGGCAAAGCGAAGGGTGGAGGGGTGTGCCTCCTCATCAACTCCTCCTGGTGCTTGGATGTGGCGACCCTGGTGACCTACTGCTCCCCAGACCTGGAATACCTGACCGTGAAGTGCCACCCATACTATCTTCCACATGAGTTCACTTCAGTCATTATCACAGCGGTCTACATCCCAATCCAGGCGGATGTGAGAAACTGAGAACTGTACACAGTTATAAACAACTACGAAACAGAACACGCGGAGGCCTTGTTCATCGTGGCTGCAGACTTCAACAAGGCCAGCCTCAAGAGTGTATTGCCAAAATTTCACCAGCCCCACCAGGGGCGACAACACTTTTGACCACTGCTACTCAAAAATGAAGGATGCCTACCGTTCCATCCCCCGACCGCACTTTAGGAAATGAGACCATAAGACGGTGCTCCTTCTCCCAGCATACAAGCAGAAACTCAAGCGGGAGAATCCAGCTAAGAAGGTTGTGCAGCGCTGGTCCGAGGAAACAGAAGAGCTCTTATGTGACTGCTTAGAGACAGTGGACTGGTCCACATTTAAGAACTCAGCGACTAACTTAAATGAGTATGCCACCACCATCACAGACTTCATCAGCAAATGTGTGGACGACTGCGTGCTAAAGAAAACAGTACGTACGTTCCCTGACCGGAAACCATGGCTCAATCGTGAGATTGACTCCCTACTGAAGGTCAGATCTGAGGCGTTCAAGTCAGACGAACCTGACCTATACAAGAAATCCAAGTATGACCTCCGCAAAGCCATCCGAGATGCCAAGAGAGAATATCAAACCAAGCTAGAGTCACAGACAGACTGTCGGCGGTTGTGGCATGGACTAAACAACATAATGGGCTACAAAGCGAAGCCGAGCAGTATCTCCGGCAGCAGCGCACCCCTCCCTGATGAACTCAATGCATTCTATGCTCGGTTTGAGCAGGTAACCAACAATCCGCTGTCGCGTGCCCCAACAGCCCATAACTCACCCATACCCACCATCACAGCTTCCGAAGTCAGATCGGCCTTCCTGAAAGTGTACCCTCGGAAGGCGACGGGCCTGGACGGGATCCCTGGTCGTGCACTCAGAGCCTGCGCGGACCAGCTGGTAGAGGTGTTCGCGGACATCTTTAACTTGTCCCTACTCCATTCCAAGGCCCATACCTGCTTCAAGAAGACCACCATCATACCGGTGCCAAAGAAGAACCAGGCAACGTGCCTCAATAACTACCGTCCGGTGGCCCTGACTTCAGTCATAATGAAGTGCTTTGAGAGGTTGTTCATGAAGAGCATCACCTCCGCATTCCCAGAACGCCATGATCCACTGCAATTCGGATACCGTCGCAACCGGTCCACAGCAGACACCATTTCCCTGGCCCTACACTCATCCCGAGAGCATCTCGACAACAAGGACTCCGACATCAGACTCCTATTTATTGACTGCAGCTCCGCCTTCAACACCATAATCCCAGCCAAGCTCATATCAAATTTCCAAAACCTAGGACTTGGCTCCCCACTCTGCAACTGGATCCTCGATTTTCTGACCAACAGGCCACAATCAGTAAGAATGGACAACAACACCTCCTCCACAATAGTCCTCAATACCGGGGCCCCACAAGGCTGCGTATTTAGCCCCCTACTCTACTCCCTGTACACACACGACTGCGTGGCAAAATTTGGTTCCAACTCCATCTACAAGTTTGCTGACGATACGACCATAGTGGGCCGGATCTCGAATAACGACGAGTCAGAATACAGGAGGGAGATAGAGAACCTAGTGGAGTGGGGCAGCGACAACAATCTCTCCCTCAATGCCAGCAAAACTAAAGAGCTGGTCATTGACTTCAGGAAGCAAAGTACTGTACACACCCCTGTCAGCATCAACGGGGCCGAGGTGGAGATGGTTAGCAGTTTCAAATTCCTAGGGGTGCACATCTCCAAAAAAGCACAACAGCGCCTATACCTCCTCAGGAAACTAAGGAAATTCGGCATGTCCACATTAACCCTAACCAACTTTTACAGATGCACCTTAGAAAGCATCCTATCGGGCTGCATCACAGGCTGGTATGGCAACTGCTCGGCCCAGGATCGCAAGAAACTTCAGAGAGTCGTGAACACTGCCCAGTCCATCCCACGAACCTGCCTCCCATCCATTGACTCCATCTACACCTCCCGCTGCCTGGAGAAAGCGGACAGCATAATCAAAGACCCCTCCCACCCGGCTTACTCACTCTTCCAACTTCTTCCATTGGGCAGGAGATTCATAAGTCTGAGAACACGCACGAACAGACTCAAAAACAGCTTCTTCCCCGCTGTTACCAGACTCCTAAATGACCCCCTTATGGACTGACCTCATTAACACTAAACCCCTGTATGCTTCACCCGATGCCGGGGTCTATGTAGTTACATTGTGTACCTTGTGTTGCACTATTATGTGTTTTCTTTTATTCCCCTTTTCTTCCCATGTACATAATGATCTGTTGAGCTGCTCGCAGAAAAATACTTTTCACTATACCTTGGTACACGTGACAATAAACAAGTCCAATCCAATCCATTGATTGACTTTCGTAGCAACCCATGGCAACAGGTTCTCTTGCAGCTGGGTTAACCCATGGAGGGGGAATGAGGCTGTTAAGTGATTATTAATTGGCCACTAAAGAACTTCAATTGGCAACAAGGTAGGAAGGTCGACTTTGGGCCTTCTCGCCCTGAACTTCATTCTGGTAGAGGTAGAAAAGTGGTAGGATCCAGATATCCGCCAAAGTAAACTCCCTTCCTGCCTCCAAGCTGGCCACCAACAAGAGCAGAAAATTCACCCGATAATATTTGCCCAAATTAGAGCATCTGACTAAGTAATAAGAGAGGTCATTCATCACAGTGACATTACAATTATTTCTAAAATTAACAAATCAATATGTGGATAACAATCACCATTTGAATGACCAGGGCAATTTACAAAACACTTAGGATAATTTTCAGTAATGCATGTCAGTAAATGCTGGTTAGTTCCTCAGATATAACATTATTATGAACCCAAACCTTTTTTAATGGATTTATGATTTATTCACACAGAAAATCTTCCTTCCTAATGTAAATTCAATATGAACAAATATCAGGAAAGCTTCAGTCCAATTTTTTAAAGGTTTTATGAATTTTTTATTTAATGTAATTTTATGAAGCGAAAGGAATATATCTGGCATTGAACTTTCACACACTGCGCTTTAATCTGTGCCCTAATAATGGTGATTCCTTAATAATTCCATTTCACCAGCCAAATCCAGGCACGCACATTACATATTCATATAATACTAATGATTAGAAATAATTAATGGTTCAGTACATGGGGGAGGGTCTCTCATTCTACTTCACAATCTTCATCATCAGGTAAATGCTGAAAATATTTTCATATCAATGCAATATAATAATAATAAGAATCTTTTCTGTTACAAGTAAGCTGACATTAATGCTGCAATGTAGTTACTATGAAAAGCCCCTAGTCGCCACATTCCGGCGCCTGTTCGGGTACACAGAGGGAGAATTCAGAATGTTCAAACTACCTAATATCACGTCTTTCGGGACTTATGGGAGGAAACCGGAGCACCCGGAGGAAACCCACGCAGACATAGGGAGAACGTGCAGACTCTGAATAGATAGTGACCCAAGTCGTAATTAAACCTGGGGCACTGGCGCTGTTAGCCTATAAAAATTATGCCAGGATTGGAAACATTCAGAGAGCAACCTCATGTTCCGGCATACCCCCACTCGAACAGAACCAGATACAAAAATCTGAGAACACGCACAAACAGATTCAAAAACAGCTCTTCCCCGTTGTTACCAGACTCCGAGATGACCCTCCTATGGACTGACCTGATTAATACTATACTCCTGTGTGCTTTACCCAATGCCTGTGACTATGTATTTACATTGTGTACCTTGTGTTGCCCTGTTATGTATTTTCTTTTTCTTTTGTTTTCTTTTCATGTACATAATGATCTGTTTGAGCTGCTCGCAGAAAAATACTTTTCACTGTACATCGATACACGTGACAATAAACAAATCAAATCCAATTACCGCCAAGCCGGGGGATCAACTCTGGTTCAATGAAGAGGGGTGGTACGGTGGTACAATGGTTAGCACTGCTGCCTCACAGGGACCCGGGTTTAATTCCAACCTTGGGTGACTGTCTGTGTGGAGTTTGCCCTTTCTCCCCGTGTCTGCTTGGGTTTCCTTCAGGTGCTACGGTTTCCTCCCAGTCGAAAGATTTGCAGGTTAGGTGAATTGGCCATGTTAAAATTGCCCCTTAGTGTCCAAAGATGTGAGGGTTAGGTAGGGTTACAGGGATAGGAAGTGGGCCTATTTTTCAGAGGGTCGGTGCAGACTCGATGGGCCGAATAGCCTCCATCTGCACTGTAAGAATTCTAAGAGTGCAGGAGGGCATGCCAGGAGCAACACCAGGCATCCCTAAAACTGAGGTGTCAACCTGGTGAAGCTACAACACAGGACTACTTGTGTGCCAAACAGCATAAGCAGCTGTGCAATTTCACAACAAAGGCATCAGATCTAAGATCCACGGTTCTGCCACATCCAGCAATGAATGGTGGTGGACAATTAAACAACTCGTTGGAGGAGGAGGCTCCACAAATGTCCCCATCCTCAATTATGGAGGAGTCCAGCACATCTGCGCAAAAGACAAGGCTGAAGCATTCGCAACAATCTTTAGCCAGCTGCGGAGTGGATGGTCTTCTCCAGAGGTCCCCAGCATCACAGATGTCAGTCTTCACTCCACATGATATCAAGAAATGACAGAAGGCACTGGATACTGCAAAGGTTATGGGACCTGACGTTATCCCAGCAAGAGTAATGAAGACTTGTGCTCCAAAACTTGCGTACCTCTAGCCAAGCTGTTCCAGTACAGCTACAACACTGGCATCAACCCTCAATGTGGAAAATTGCCCAGGTGTGTCCTGTACATAAGAAACAGGACAAGTGCAACCCAGCCAATTACCATCCTATCAGTCTACTCTCCATCAACAGCAAAGTGGTGGAAGGAGTTATCAACAGTGCTAGCAAGCTGCACTCACTCAGCAATAACCTGCTCACGGGCACTCAGTTTGGGCTCCGCCAGGCTCACTCAGCTCCTGACTTCATTACAGCCTTTGTTCAAACATGGATAAAAGAGCTGAATGGTAGAGGTGAGGTGGTAGTGACTGCCCTTGACATCAAGGCAGCATTTGACTGAGTGTGGCATCAAGGAGCCCTAGCAAAACTGGAGTCAATGGGAATCAGGGGAAGTGTGCTGTTGGTTAGTGTCATACCTAGCACAAAGGAAGATGGATGTGGTAGTTGGAGGTCAATCACCTCAGCTCCAGGACATCACTGCAGGAGTTCCTCAGAGTAGTGGACTATGCAGATCGTCTTCAGCTGCTTCATCAATGACCTCCCTTCCATCATTACGTCAGAAGTGGGGATTTTCATAGATGACTGCACGATATTCAGCACCATTCGTGCCTCCTCAGATAATGAAGCAGTCCATGTCCAAATGCAGAAAGACCTGGACAATATCCAGGCTTGTGCTGACAAGTAGCAAGTTACATTCACGCCACACAAGTGCTTGGCAATGGCTAACTCCTACAAGAGAGAATCTAACCACCATCCCTTGACAGTCAATGGCCTTACCATTGCTCAATCCCCCACAAATAACAACCTGGGGGTTATCATTGATCAAAAACTGAAGTGGACTAGCCACATTAATACTGTGATTACAAGAGCAGACCAAAGGCTAAGAATCCTACTGTGAGTACCTCACCTCCTGACCCCTCAAAGCCTGACTCCCACTATCTACAGGGCATAAGTCATGACTGTAATGGAATATTCTCCACTTGCCTGGATGAGTGCAGATCCAACAATATTCAAGAAGCTTGACACCATCCAGGACAAAGCAGCCCACTTCATGGCTTCCCCTTCCACAAACATTCAATTCATCCACCACCACCGAACAATGGCAGCTGGGTGTACCATCTACAAGATGCACTGTAGGAACTCGCCAAGGTTCCAAATACAGCACCTTCCAAACCCTCGACCACTACCATCTAGAAGGAAAAGAGCAGCAGATACCTGGGAACAGATCCATCTGGAGGTTCCCTCCAAGTCACTCATCACCCTGACTTGGAAATATATCACCGTGAGCAACATGGTAGCACAGTGGTTAGCACAGTGGCTTCACAGCGCCAGGGTCCCAGGCTCGATTCCCGGCTTGGATCACTGTCTGTGCGGAGTCTGCACATTCTCCCCGTGTCTGCCTGGGTTTCCTCCGGATTCTCCGGTGTCCTCCCATAGTCCAAAGATGTGGGTTGGCCGTGCTAAATTGCCCTCAGTGTCCAAAAAGGTTAGGCGGGGTTACTGGGTTACAGGGATAGGGTGGAGGCATGGGCATAAGGGGGCTGCACTTTCCAAGGGCCGCTGCAGACTCGATGGGCCGAATGGCCTTCTTCTGCACTGTAACTTCCATGATTCTGTGAATTCTATGAATTCTATGATTCCTTCAAAATCCTGGAACTCCCTCCCTAACAGCACTGTGGATGTACCTACACCTCAGGGACTGCAGCGGTTCAGGAAGGCAACTCACCACCACCTTCTGAAGGGCAAATAGGGATGGGCAATACATACTGGCCTACCCAGCGTTACACACATCCCATAAATAAATAGAAACAGTCATTCCAGCATGAGGCTTTGGATTTGTCCGATACAAAAAAAAGTAAGTGGGAAATGCAGCAATGTGGAGGTTCCAGCTGAGATTTCCCCATCGACCTCAGCTACTTAAAACCATAACACCAGCATTCCCAACTGAAACACTGGGTTCAGGTCTTGTTACCTGGATCAGTCATTTCCAAACTCAGCATCGCGACCTGCGGGTGAGTCACGGGCGGGTCGAGGAGCAATCGGTCGCGGCATTCCCGGCTGGGTGAAGAAGTGCCGAACAGCTGCGACCGGCTTTTACGACTGGCTTTCAGAATGCCTACCGTCCCGCGCATGCATGCTCCCTCAGCCGGGTCTAGCAGTGCACAGGCCCGAAGCCCAGCGGGGCAGACTGCCCCCTGACGTCAGCGCGCTGTCCCAGGACTTGTTTTTTTTTTAATCGATGGAGTGTCCTCGCCCAGAAGCGGTGGCAGAGAACAGGTCACGCACTCTGTGCACTGACGTCATGTGTTCTGGCGTGAAATCACGAAGGAGAGATTCCTCCATTTTGCAGCTGCCAACAAGCAAACAGCAGGACTGTGTGGAGAACTGAAGCTGGATTATTTTGTAATAAAGGAAGTGTGGGCCAGAGACACAAACATGCCAGGATCTCACTGTGGTGAATGTATAATTACTGATAATTCACCAGTGCACTGTGTTATGTTATGTTATGTTATTAACCCTGTGGGCCATTGTGTGGCTTCACCCACAGGGGGATATGTTGGGGCATGTATGGGCTCCGCTCATGGCTCGACCCTTTCGAGGAAGTATAAGAGCAGCTGACCTGTGGGGCTGCCTTCAGTATTGTACCGGTCGCAGGCAGGCACAGTTCTAAGCTGATTAAAACCACGGTTTACTTCTCCACGTGTCTTCGAGTGAATTGATGGTCGGATCAATTTAATCAGCTTCAAATACTACTATGGAATCAGCCCTCAAACCTGACAGACTGGAACTCGATCCACAGGCCGCGGAGGTGAAATAAATTTTTTCACATTGGCTTCGATGCTTCAAGGCCTATCTCGCCGCGTCGTCCACGCCATCCGTCACTGACGAACAGAAGCTGAGCCTCCTCCACGCACGGGTGAGCCATCGCATTTCTGTCCAGCTCGACGAAGCTGCCTCCTATACAGAGGCCCTCGCGCTACTCGAACGCCTCTACGTGCGGCCTGTGAACGAGGTCTACGCGCGACACGTCTTCATCACTCGCTGCCAGCGCCCCGGCGAGTCGCTAGATGATTACCTACGCGACCTCAAAGCCCTCGCACGCAACTGTAACTACCAGGACGTTACGGCCACTCAGCACATGGAGCTCGCCGTCCGAGACGTTTACGTGGCGGGGGTCCGATTGAACTATGTGAGACAGCGCCTGCTTGAAAAAGGGGCCCAGGACCTGGACGACACGGTAAAACTGGCTACCTCTCTGGAGGTCGCTTTTCAGAGCCTTACTGCGTTCCCGGCCGACCACGCGACCCCCTCGTGGGTCACCAACCAGAGACTACCCCCAGGCCTGTGCCGCACGGCTGCCCGCCCATCATGGGGGGCTACCGTGCTATTTTCGCGGCCAGTCCCAACACCCCTGACAGCACTGCCCGGCCCGCAACGCGGAGTGCAGCAGCTGCAGGCGAAAAGGACACTTCGCCAAGGTCTGCCTGGCCAGGTCTAAGAACTCGAACTCACAGACCCGTTCCACAGACCCACAGGCCCGCAGACCCCACAAGGTGGCAGCGTGTCTGCCGACTCTGCCTCCGCACAACACGTGCGACTCATGGGGGCCGCCATCTTGGCCATCATCCCCCACGAGGCCGGCCACGTGCGATCCATGGGGGCTGCCATCCTGGACGCCATTTTCCTCACCGCCCGCCACGCTCGACCATACGAAGGGTGCTGGATAATTCTGTCCCACTGAGATGACGAAGGAATGGTAAGGTGAAGGAACCTTGGATGACAAGAGAAGTGGATCTTTTTGTCAAGAGGAAGAAGAAATCTTTCGTAAGGTTGAGGAAGCAAGGATCTGGCATGGCTCTAGAGTGTTACAAGATAACCAGGAAGGAACTCAAAAATGGTCTGAGGAGAGCTAGAAGGGGGCATGAAAAAGCCCTGGTGGGAAGCTTTAGGCAAAACCTAAGGAGTTCTACACTTATGTGAGAAATAAGAGGATGATCATAGTGAGAGTAGGGCCGATCAGGAATAGTGGAGGGAGCTTGTGCCTAGAGTCTGAGGAGATGGGGGAGGCCCTAAATGAATATTTTTCTTCAGTATTCACGAGATAGAGGGACATTGTTGCCCATGAGAACAGGGTGAACCAGGTTAATCGGCTCTTACAGGTTGATAGTATGAAGAAGATGTGCTGGAAATTTTGAAAAGCATCAGGATAGATAAGTCCCCTGGGCCTGACAGGATATACCCAAGGTTACTACGGGAAGCGAGGGAGGTGATTGCTGCGCCGTTAGCAATGATCTTTGCGTCCTCACTCTCCACTGGAGTAGTACCGGATGATTGGAGGGAGGCGAATGTTGTTCCCCTGTTCAAGAAAGGGAATAGGGAAATCCCTGGGAATTACAGACCCATCAGTCTTACGTCTGTGGTGAGCAAAATATTGGAAAGGATTCTGAGAGGTAGGATATATGATTATTTAGAAAAACATAGTTTGATTAAATATAGTCAGCATGGCTTTGTGAGGGGCAGGTCATGCCTCACAAGCCTCATTGAATTCTTTGAGGATGTGACGAGACACATTGATGAAGGTCGGGCAGTGGATGTGGTGTATATGGATTTCAGTAAGGCATTTTATAAGACTCTCCATGAAGGCTCATTCAGAAAGGTAGGGGGCATCGGATACAGGGAGATTTGGCTGTTTGGATCCAGAATTGGCTGGCCGAAGAAGACAGCGAGTGGTAGTGGATGGAAAGTATTCTGCCTGGAGGTTGGTGTCCCGAAGGGATCTGTTCTGTGACCGCTGCTCTTTGTGGTTTTTATAAATGACTTGGATGAGGAAGTGGAAGGGTGGGTTAGTAAGTTTGCCGATGACTCGAAGGTTGGGGGAGTTGTAGATAGTGTTGAGGGCTGTTGCAGGTTACAACAGGACATTGACAGGATGCAGAGCTGGGCTGAGAAGTGACAGATGGAGTTCAACCTAGATAAATGTGAAGTGATTCATTTTGGAAGGTCGATTTTGGATGCTGAATACTGGGTTAAAGGCAGGATTCTTGGAAGTATGGAGGATCAGAGGGATCTTGGGGTCCACGTACATAGATCCCTCAAAGTTGCCACCC
This sequence comes from Scyliorhinus torazame, assembly GCF_047496885.1. Taxonomy (NCBI): domain Eukaryota; kingdom Metazoa; phylum Chordata; class Chondrichthyes; order Carcharhiniformes; family Scyliorhinidae; genus Scyliorhinus; species Scyliorhinus torazame. The sequence continues at coordinate 28,119,945 of NC_092721.1, read as the reverse complement.
AGGTTGATACGGTTGTTAAGAAGGCGTTTGGTGTTGGCTTTCATTAACAGGGGAATTGAGTTCAAGAGTCGCAAGGTTTTGCTGCAGCTTTATAAAACTCTAGTTAGACCACACTTGGAATATTGTGTCCAGTTCTGGTCATCTCATTACAGGAAGGATGTGGATGGTTTGGAGAGGGTGCAGAGGAGATTTATCAGGATGCTGCCTTGATTGGAGAGCATGTCTTATGAAGAAAGGTTGAGGGAGCTCGGGCTTTTCTCACTGGAGCGAAGAAGGAAGAGCGGTGACTTGATAGAGGTGCACAAAGTGGATCTTCGGTGACGGCGGGGTCTTCCGGTGACGGTGGGCGGGAGGCGGCCGCACAATGGAGAGCCCCCGCTTGGGAACGGTAATTTTGGGGCTTTAAGCCCGGTCCCAGGGTCTGCGGAGGCAGCAGAAGGGAGAAGGCACGGAGGAGGCACTGAAAAGACACAGGAGGGAAAAAACCCCCAAAGAAAAATGTTGAGGGTGAGCAGAAAAACGGCCGAAAAAAAACCAGCTGGAGGTCCGTCGGGGAGTGGAACGGTCACCGCGGGGTCACCAGGAAAAATGGAGGCTGGAGCACCAGGGAAGGCCGCACTGCTTACGGCTGACGAAATAACCAAGGTGATGGCTGCGGAATTTGAAAAGCAGTTGGCGCAGATTGCAAAATGCATGGAGACAGTGAGGAAGGAGATGAGGGAGGCTTTGAGTGTGCTGGTGGAGGAGGCGGTTTCCCCGGTGAGGACGGAGGTGGCGAGCGCAGTGGCGGAGGTGCGAGAGCAAGGGGAGGCGCTGAAGGAAGTGAAGGAGACGTTATTGCAGCATGGTGATCAACTTGCCTCGATGGGGAAAGAGATGCGGAAGGTGATGGATACTAACAAGGATCTGCAAGGAAAAATGGAAGACCTGGAAAATAGATCCAGGCGACAGAACTTGAGGATTGTGGGGCTGCCCGAAGGAGTTGAAGGACCGAAGCCGACTGAGTATTTTGCCGCGATGCTGGCAAAACTACTGGGGGAGGGGGAGGACCCCTCCCGATATGAACTGGATCGGGCTCATCGGTCGTGGAGGCCTGTACCAAAGGCGAGTGAGCCGCCAAGGGCAGTGACTCTGTGCTTCCGTAAGTACAGGGTGAAGGAGAAGGTCCTGAGCTGGACCAAGCAGAAGCGGGTGGTGCAGTGGGCTGGAGCTGGTATACGTGTATACCAGGACGTTACGGTGGAGCTGGCAAGGAGGCGGGCTGCCTTCAACCGGGTGAAGAGGGCACTGTACATTGGCAAGGTGCGGTGCGGCATTGTATATCCAGCGAAGCTGAGGGTGACTTACAAGCTCAGGGACTTTTATTTTGGAACGGCGGAAGCAGCGGAGGAGTTTGCGAAAGCAGAAGGACTGTGGCAGAACTGACAAACTGAGGAATGGCCATGTGCCGATGTAACCTCATGACTGTATTTTCTTCTTTTTTGTATCACTGCGCGCAGGTGTAGAGATTAAAGGAGCCAAGGTGGTATATATTTGGACGAGGGAAGGGACGGGACTTTCACTCAAAATGAGAGTTCTTTGGGGTGTAGGTGGATAGGCGGGGTTTGTGTGCTAAAAGGGGATCTTTGGGCTTTCCTGGGGCCGGGCACGTAGGAAAGGGACCCGGGCGGGGGCCTCCATGCTGGCCGGTGTGTGCCGGCCAGTGAACGGGAGTGAGGTGGGGGGAGGGGCTGCGGCCATCGGAGCCTGGCAGAACAGGGTCCGAGTGGTCTAGCCGGGGTGGAAAGTTGGGGGGGAAGGAACCGAGGGTAGGGGGAGGAGTTTTACAAGAGGCAGTGGACGGGAGGATCTGGAGGCCTGGGGTGGGGGGAGGGGGGGGGGGGGTTGGGGTGGGGGGGGGGGTGGGAGCTGTGTAAGGTTAAGGGTGACTACGGGTAATCCCTGATTTATTTTTGTCATTTGTTTATGTAAACATGCGGGTTGAGGTTTGGGGGTTGATGGGTAGATGGGATCGTTGTTGTTATTATGGGGACTGACATATCTTGCTGATTATTGTTTATTGTTGATGGATGTAAATGTGGGAGAAAATGTGAAAATGGAGGAGAATAAAAAAAAATTAAAAAAAAAAAAGAGGTGCACAAGGTGATGAGGGGCATGGATAGAGTGGATAGCCAGAGACCTTTCCCCAGGGCGGAAATGGCTGTCACGAGGGGACATAATTTTAAGGTGATTGGAGGAAGGTATAGGGGAGATGTCAGTGGTAGGTTCTTGACACAGAGAGTGGTGGGTGCGTGGAATGCACTGCCAGCAGAGGTGGTGGAGTCAGAGTCATTAGGGACATTTAAGTGACTCTTGGACAGGCACATGGACAGCAGTAAATTGAAGGGATGTAGGTGATGCACTAAGCGTCAAGAACCACAAAGACATGTGAGACTTTAACCAAGGATTTAATACACTACAGTTATAATGGAGGCTGCTCTGAAACCCGACAAGCTCTCGCTCGACCCCCACGCTCCACACACGGATCACCTTTTCAACTGCTGGCTCCGGTGTTTCGAGGCCTACCTGGAAGCATCCTCCGCCTTCGCCAAAACGGACGCTGACCGACTCAACCTCATGGTCGGCACAATGTCGTGGGCCGAAGGTCCTGTACTGTTCTATGTTCTATCTTCTATCTTCTATGTCCTAGGCATGATCTGAGATGGGAAACGGAGCAGGTCAGCTGAACTGCTTATAATTATAATTAGAATCATGATAATCTTTATTTCCTCCCACAAGTACCGAAAGACGTGCTGTTAGGTAATTTGGACATTCTGAATTCTCCCTCTGTGGACCCGAACGGGTGCTGGAATGTGGCGACTAGGGGCTTTTCACAGTAACTTCATTGCAGTGTTAATGTAAGCCTCCTTGTGACAATAAAGGTTATTATTATTATTATTCAGATTAAAATAAAGATGCTTACAAGGATCAGAAATTAAAACCGATGCACAGTGTGTTTAACCCAAGTAGAATAAAATCATTATAACAGACATGTCCTTTAGAATCCATTAGACATATGGAAAAAGACATGTATTCCACCCTTCTGCTAATTAAATTGCCTCAAACAAAGATTCTAAGTAAAAGAACCTTAGTTTGACAGAACATAAATCCCTTTGAATGAAAAAGGCGAGACACAAGATAATGAATAAAACCAATTAAGTAACTCTGTCCAACCATATAACTTCTTGAAACATGGGAGGTAAAAATGATAGAGACAATTTTGAAACTTTCTGTTCAATCATAGATTTAAAAAACTCTTGACTCCTGCGAGATAATAAAATGAGGTCATTCTAAGAATGACCCACTGACCGAATATAGGTTAAAACACTTGACACTTAAACTGATGTTGAAAGAAACATTGATCAACTTTGAAAGACAGACTGTCAAAAGCTGCAGAATTGTAGAGGAAGTGTTCATTATGGAGATATGGCACAAATTGGGGGTTCACCAAGGTAGAAAAAAAAATGTGTAAGAGACAGATTCACAGAGTTAACACGCACTCCATCCTTCAAGGAGAGTGCAGTCAAGATGTTCCCTTCCCAGTCTGTTCCGTCAAACAGTCTCTTGAGACTTTTCATGAGTATGTATCTATTACACTCAAAAATGTATTGGTTCAACATATTCGAGATATTTTTGGATTTCTATGTTTAAATCTATCCTCTTAAAGAAGATAATCTGTTTGCAGATGACAAAGGATTGTTGGCATATTTTGAAGACTCTGTAACTTTGTTTTTATATTCTGAAATGTTTTGTAATCAACTGCCACTGTAAAAATAAACTGTGTATTCTTACAGTGAGTAAGTTTAAACTCCCAGATAGACACTCGTATAGGATGTCTCAGATGACAAGGATCTATGCTGCAAACGTATGAGGTTTGGCATTGAGCGACTTACTCGAAAAATCTTCCATTAGAAGGTAACTGAAACTGTTTAATTGTTTAATACCTGGAACAGCAATCTCCTCTTTGTGAGAGCTGTCCTTTTCTTTGCAGGAAAAGTGGCTTTTCTTCGTTTGGTGGATTAGTCAGAAATAGACTATTAAGATTAATCGTTCGGGTCAGGAAAATCCTGAACCGACCACAACGCCAACAGCGCAAATTCGATTCCCGTACCAGCTGGGGGTTTAGCATGAAACCCTTCGTAACGCTGCCCCGGTGGGTCTCCTTCGGGTGCTCCGGTTTCCTCCTTCACGTCCCGGAAGACGCACTGTTCGGTGAACTGGACATTTTGAATTCTCCCTCTGTGTACCCGAACAGGTGCCGGAATGTGGGGGCTAGGGACTTTTCACAGTAACTTCATTGCAGTATTAATGTAAGCCTACCTGGGACACTAATAAATATTATTATTATTATAAAGGCAAGTATACCACATGAACAAGGAACAAAGAAATGTACAGCATAGGAACAGGCCCTTCGGCCCTCCAAGCCCGTGCTGACCATGCTGCCCGACTAAACTACAATCTTCTCCACTTCCTGGGTCCGTATCCCTCTATTCACATCCTATTCAAGTATTTGTCAAGATGTCCCTTAAATGTCACTATCGTCCCTGCTTCCACCACCTCCTCCGGTAGTGAGTTCCAGGCACCCACTTCCCTCTGTGTAAAAAACTTGCCTCGTACATCTACTCTAAACCTTGCCCCTCTCACCTTAAACCTATGCCCCCTAGTAATTGACCCCTCTACCCTGGGCAAAAGCCTCTGACTATCCACTCTGTCTATGCCCCTCATAATTTTGCAGACCTCTATCAGGTCGCCCCTCAACCTCTGTCGTTCCAGTGAGAACAAACCAAGTTTCTTCAACTGCTCCTCATAGCTAATGCCCTCCATACCAGTCAACATTCTGGTAAATCTCTTCTGCACCTCTCTAAAGCCTCCACATCCTTCTGGTAGTGTGGCGACCAGAATTGAACACTATACTCCAAGTGTAGCCTAACTAAGGTTCTATACAGCTGCAACATGACTTGCCAATTCTTATACTCAATGCCCCGGCCAATGAAGGCAAGCATGCCGAATGCCTTCTTGACTACCTTCTCCACCTGTGTTGCCCCTTTCAGTGACCTGTGGACCTGTACACCTAGATCTCTCTGACTTTCAATACTCGTGAGGATTCTACCATTCACTGTATATTCCCTACCTGCATTAGACCTTCCAAAATGCATTACCTCACATTTGTCCAGATTAAACTCCATCTGCCATCTCTCCGCCCAAGTCTCCAAACAATCTAAATCCTGCTGTATCCTCTGACAGTCCTCATCGCTATCCGCAATTCCACTAACCATTGTGTCATCTGCAAACTTACTAATCAGACCAGTTATATTTTCCTCCAAATCATTTATGTATACTACAAACAGCAAAGGTCCCAGCACTGATCCCTACGGAACACCACTAGTCACAGCCCTCCAATTAGAAAAGCATCCTTCCATTGCTACTCTCTGCCTTCTATGACCTAGCCAGTTCTGTATCCACCTTGCCAGCTCACCCCTGATCCCATGTGACTTCACCTTTTTGTACTAGTCTACCATGAGGGACCTTGTCAAAGGCCTTACTGAAGTCCATATAGACATCCACTGCCCTACCTGCATCAATCAGCTTTGTGACCTCCTCAAAAAACTCTATCAAGTTAGTGAGACACGACCTCCCCTTCACAAAACCATGCTGCCTCTCACTAATACGTCCATTTGCTTCCAAATGGGAGTAGATCCTGTCTCAAAGAATTCTCTCCAGTAATTTCCCTACCACTGAAGTAAGGCTCACTGGCCTGTAGTTCCCTGGATTATCCTTGCTACCCTTCTTAAACAGAGGAACAACATTGGCTATTCTCCAGTCCTCCGGGACATCACCTGAAGACAGGGAGGATCCAAAGATTTCTGTCACGGCCTCAGCAATTTCCTCTCCAGCCTCCTTCAGTATTCTGGGGTAGATCCCATCAGGCCCTGGGGACTTATCTACCTTAATATTTTTTAAGACGCCCAACACCTCATCTTTTTGGATCTCAATGTGACCCAGGCTATCGACACACCCTTCTCCAGACTCAACATCTACCAATTCCTTCTCTTTGGTGAATACTGATGCAAAGTATTCATTTAGTACCTCGCCCATTTCCTCTGGCTCCACACATAGATTCCCTTGCCTATCCTTCAGTGGGCCAAACCTTTCCCTGGCTACCCTCTTGCTTTTTATGTACGTGTAGAAAGCCTTGGGACTTTCCTTAACCCTATTTGCCAATGACTTTTCATGACCCCTTCTAGCCCTCCTGATTCCTTGCTTAAGTTCCTTCCTACTTTCCTTATATTCCACACAGGCTTTGTCTGTTCCCAGCCTTTTAGCCCTGACAAATGCCTCCTTTTTCATTTTGACGAGGCCTACAATATCTCTCGTTATCCAAGGTTCCCGAAAATTGCCGTATTTATCCTTCTTCCTCACAGGAACATGCCAGTCCTGAATTCCTTTCAACTGACACTTGAAAGCCTCCCACATGTCAGATGTTGATTTGCCCTCAAACATCCGCCCCCAATCTAGGTTCTTCAGTTTCCGCCTAATATTGTTATAATTAGCCTTCCCCCAATTTAGCACATTCACCCAAGGACCACTCTTATTCTTGTCCACCAGCACTTTAAAACTTACTGAATTGTGGTCACTGTTCCCGAAATGCTCCCCTACTGAAACTTCTACCACCTGGCCGGGCTCATTCCCCAATACCAGGTCCAGTACCGCCCCTTCCCTAGTTGGACTGTCTACATATTGTTTTAAGAAGCCCTCCTGGATGCTCCTTACAAACTCTGCCCCGTCTAAGCCCCTGGCACTAAGTGAGTCTGAGGTGTCCTCCCGTAGTACAGCTGTGATATCCTCCCCAACCAGTAGCGCAACTCCGCCACCCCTTTTGTATCCCCCTCTATCCCGCCTGAAACATCTAAATCCTGGAACGTTTAGCTGCCAATCCTGCCCTTCCCTCAACTAGGTCTCTGTAATGGCAACAACATCATAGTTCCAAGTACTAATCCAAGCTCTAAGTTCATCTGCCTTAACCGTAATACTTCTTGCATTAAAACATATGCACTTCAGGCCACCAGCCCCACTGTGTTCAGCAACTGTTCCCTGTCTGCTCTGCCTCAGAGCCACACTGTCCCTATTCCCTAGTTCTCCCTCAATGCTCTCACCTTCTGACCTATTGCTCCCGTGCCCACCCCCCCCGCCATACTATTTTAAACCCTCCCGTGTGATACTAGCAAACCTCACGGCCAGGATATTTATGCCTCTCCAGTTTAGATGCAACCCGTCCTTCTTATATAGGTCACACCTGCCCTGGAAGATCTCCCAGTGGTCCAGATAATGGACACCCTCCCTCCTACACCAGCTGTTTAGCCATGTGTTTAGCTGCTCTATCTTCCTATTTCTAGCCTCACTGGCACGTGGCACAGGGAGTAATCCCGAGATTACAACCCTCGAGGTCCTGTCTTTTAACTTTCTGCCTAGCTCCCTGAACTCCTGCTGCAGGACCTCATGCCCCTTCCTGCCTATGTCGCTAGTACCAATATGTACAACAACCTCTGCCTGTTTGCCCTCCCCCTTCAGAATGCCCTCTACCCGTTCGGAGACATCCTGGACCCTGGCACTAGGGAGGCAACATACCATCTTGGAGTTTCTTTTACGTCCACAGAAGCGCCTATCTGTGCCCCTGACTATAGAGTCCCCTATTACTACTGCTCTTCTGCGCTTTGACCCTCCCTTCTGAACATCAGAGCCAGCCGTGGTGCCACTGCACTGGCTGCTGCTGTTTTCCCCTGATAGGCTATCCCCCCCGACAGTATCCTAAGGGGTATACCTGTTCGAGAGGGGGACAACCACAGGGGATTCCTGCACTGACTGCCTGCCCTTTCTTGTGGTCACCCATTTCTCTGCCTGCACCTTGGGTGTGACCACATTTATATAACTGCTATCTATGACGCTTTCCACCACATGCATGCTCCTAAGTGCATCCAATTGCTGCTCCAACTGAACCATGCGGTCTGTGAGGAGCTCCAGTTGGGTGCACTTTCTGCAGATGAAGCCATCGGGGAAGCTGGAAGCCTCCCGGACCTGCCACATCTCACAGTCAGAGCACAGCACCCCTCTAACTGACATTGCATCAATTAATTAGTAAATTAAAGTTAAAAGTTAAAATTAAAAATTTTAAAAATTTACTGTTAACTATCTGTTTCCTTGATGTGGAGATGCCGGCGTTGGACTGGGGTGAGCACAGTACGAAGTCTTACAACACCAGGTTAAAGTCCAACAGGTTTGTTTCGATGTCACTAGCTTTACGGAGCGCTGCTCCTTCCTCAGGTGAATGAAGAGGTCTGTTCCAGAAACACATATATAGACAAATTCGAAGATGCCAAACTATGCTAGGAATGCGAGCATTCCTAAGGCCGCTGCCTTAGACTCGACATGTATGCTCAAGCCGTCAGGAGTCGCGTCAATGCCAGATTCATCAGTCGCATTCACAAGACAGCCCCGAACGTCACCCAAGCACAACGCAATGCCATCGACGCTCTCAAGACCAACCGCAGCATCGTCATCAAACCAGCAGACAAAGGAGGGGCAACTGTCATACTGAACAGAACAGACTACTGCAAAGAAGTATACCGACAACTGAACAACCAAGAACACTACAGACAGTTACCCGCAGATCTGACCAAGGAACACATCCGCCAACTTAACAGACTGATCAAGACCTTGGATCCAGATCTTCAGAGCACCCTACGTGCTCTCATCCCACGTACTCCCCGCATTGGAGATCTCTACTGCCTCCCGAAAATACATAAGGCCAACACACCAGGCCGCCCTATCGTTTCAGGCAATGGGACCCTGTGTGAGAACCTCTCTGGCTACATCGAGGGCATCTTGAAACCCATCGTAAAAGGTACACCCAGCTTCTGTCGCGACACGACGGACTTCCGACAGAAACCCAGCACCCATGGACCAGTTGAACCAGGAACATTCCTCGTCACAATGGACGTCTCGGCACTCTACACCAGCATCCCCCATGACGACAGCATTGCTGCAACAGCCTCAGTACTCAACACCGACAACTGCCAATCTCCAGACGCAATTCTGCAACTCATCCACTTCATTCTGGATCACAACGTCTTCACCTTCGACAACAAGTTCTTCATCCAGACGCACGGAACAGCCATGGGGACCAAATTCGCACCCCAATACGCCAACATCTTCATGCACAAGTTTGAACAGGACCTACTCACCGCACAGGACCTTCAACCGACGTTATACACCAGATACATCGATGACATTTTTTTCCTTTGGACCCACGGCGAAGAATCACTGAAACGACTACACGATGACATTAATAAGTTCCATCCAACCATCAGACTCACCATGGACTACTCTCCAAAATCAGTTGCATTCTTGGACACACTCGTCTCCATCAAGGACGGTCACCTCAGCACTTCGCTTTACCGCAAACCCATGGATAACCTCATGATGCTCCACTTCTCCAGCTTCCACCCTAAACACATTAAAGAAGCCATCCCCTATGGACAAGCGCTCCGTATACACAGGATCTGCTCAGACGAGGAGGAGCGTAACAGACATCTACAGACGTTGAAAGATGCCCTCGTACGAATGGGATATGGCACTCGACTCATCGATCGACAGTTCCAACGCGCCACAGCGAAAAACCGGACCGACCTCCTCAGAAGACAAACATGGGACACAACCGACAGAATATCCTTCGTCGTCCAGTACTTCCCCGGAGCGGAGAAACTACGTCATCTTCTTCACAGCCTTCAACACGTCATTGATGACGATGAACATCTTGCCAAGGTCATCCCCACACCCCCACTACTTGCCTTCAAACAACCGCGCAACCTCAAACGAACCATTGTTTGCAGCAAACTCCCCAGTCTTCAGAACAGTGACCACGACACCACACAACCCTGTCATGGCAATCTCTGCAAGACGTGCCAGATTATCGACATGGATACCACTATCACGCGTGAGAACACCACCCACCAGGTACGCGGTACATACTCGTGCGACTCGGCCAACGTTGTCTACCTCATACGCTGCAGGAAAGGATGTCCCGAAGCGTGGTACATTGGCGAGACCATGCAGACGCTGCGACAACGAATGAACGGTCATCGCGCAACAATCACCAGGCAGGAATGTTCCCTTCCAGTCGGGGAACACTTCAGCAGTCAAGGGTATTCAGCCTCTGATCTCTGGGTAAGCGTTCTCCAAGGCGGCCTTCAGGACCCACGACAACGCAAAATCGCCGAGCAGAAACTTATAGCCAAGTTACGCACACATGAGTGCGGCCTCAACCGGGACCTGGGATTCATGTCGCATTACATTCATCCCCCACCATCTGGCCTGCGAAATCCTACCAACTGTCCTGGCTTGATACTATTCACACCTCTTTAACCTGGGGTTACCCCATCTCTGGATCTGTAAAGATTTAATCACCTGCTAATGCTCGCATTCCTAGCATTGTTTGGCCTCTTTGAATTTGTCTATATATGTGTTTCTGGAACAGACCTCTTCATTCACCTGAGGAAGGAGCAGAGTTCCGAAAGCTAGTGACATCGAAACAAACCTGTTGGACTTTAACCTGGTGTTGTAAGACTTCGTATCTCTTTCCTAGCACTAGATTTCTAATATAAATGCGAAAGCTAAATATAGTACTCTCCGATCTCTTGCTTAGATACCCCTCTAAATTATAATTAAGTAATTATGTTGAATTAGTTACCAATGCTTAATTTTTTTAATTTAGTGTAGATTCCCAACCAGCCACTCAGGTCACAGCTTTTCTGTGATGTCACTTTAGTTCCCCCCCCCCCCCCACCCCACCCCCCACACACACACACACACAATTTGAAAAGGTAATAAAAGTAAAAATGAGTAAAAATCACTTACTTACCTTCTGAGGGTCTCAGATGTTGTCAGGTTCTCTCCTTGCTGATTAAAAGTTACAGGCCAGAAGAAAGAGAGAGAACAAAACAGTCGGGAAAAAGCACCTTCTCCCACTCTTCACCGAATTACCTCACTGCACCAAATTACCAAGTTTCAAATTCTCACTCTGTCTGTGTCTCACTCACTCAGGCTGTGTCTCTTTGACCTGCGCAATGCTTACTGAGTGCGCTTTCTGTCTGTCTTTTACACAGACTTTAAGATGACTCACATTACTTAAACTTCAAAGAGAAGAATACAATGTGTACCTTTGTGCTTCTAAACAGGCCTCAGGTGACTGCCAGATAACTGCCTCTCAGCAATTAGGGTGGGGGCAGCTTCAGCCAATCAGACACTAATCTACACGGCACTTTTAACTGAAAAACAACAGAATTAGATTTATCACTTACCTTTCCTGGTTACCTCACTGCACCAAATTACCAGGTTTCAAATTCTCACTCTGTCTGTGTCTCACTCACTCAGGCTGTGTCTCCTTGACCAGCGTAACGCTTGTCAATACCGTATCCACTTGCTTTGCTCCCTGTGCACCTCTTCGAAAAATTCAATCAAGTTGGCCAGACAGGATCTCCCCTTAACAAAACCATGCTGACTGTTCTTGATTAATCCCTGCCTCTCCAAATGCAGATTCATTCTCCCTCACTAAATTGCTTCCAATAGTCTCCCCACCACTGAGATTAGACTGACTGGCCTGTAATTGCCTGGTTTGTCCCTTCCTCCTTTCCTGAATAATGGTAGCACATTGGCTATCCTCCAGGCCTCTGGCACCTCTCCTGTGGCCAGAGAGGAATTGAAAATTATTGCCAGGGCCGCTGCTATTTCCTCCTTTACCTCACTCAACAGCCTGGTGACCCTCAAAATTCCAGGGATCTGAAACTGCTCGCGGATGTAACTGTCGTGCATAGTCCCTGGAAAGCGTGCACACAAGTGCATGAACCGCATCTGGCTGTCATACACCAGCTGCACATTGAGGGAGTGATACTTGTTCTTCTTCCTGTTTACGACTCCCTGATGCCACAGGGTGTGTGGAATGACACAAGTGTAGTCGATTGCTCCCTGCAGCTCTAGTATATCAGCAATTGTGCCGAATCCCGTAGCCCTCATCTTGCTGGGCCTGGTCCACATCGAAATGAATGAAGTCCAAAGCTCTTTCATCGAGTGCATCCATGACCTGACAGATGTACTTATGGGTGGATGACTGCAAGATGCTGCACAGGTCACCCTTGGGAATCTGGAACAACCCTGTGAAGTTAAGGTTATGAGCTGCCGTGACCTTCATGGCCACAGGGACTAGGTGTCACATGGTGCCACATGGCACCAAGTCGGCAAGGATGTGGCACAGGCACTGAACAGTCTCCCTGGAGGTGGAGTGTCCAAGGGCACATGTAGGCAACTCCATGAAGTGCACTCTGATCCTGAACATCCTTGATCTCTTTCTGTGGTGACGTTCCCACTGTACTGCTGGTGCGGGCTTGTGCTGTGCCCCCACTCCCTGGTCAACTGCTGCTGGGTCTTCTCTGGGTGTTGCCGCTCATTACTGCTGGGGTTTTTTGCTCCTCCAGCACAGTGATAAGAAGAAAAGCCAGATACATTGGCTCCATACTGATACCACTTGGTTATTTGTGAGGGATGAAAGAGGGGGAGAGAGAGAGCGAGAGAGAATACTGCATTGCCAGAGGTGAGTACTGATGGAGTACTGCATTGTCAGAGTTGAGTACTGATGGAGTACTGCATTGTCAGAGGTGAGTACTGATGGAGTACTGCATTGTCAGCTGTGAGTCCTGATGGAGTACTGCATTCTCAGAAATGAGTACTGATGGAGTACTGCATTCTCAGAAATGAGTACTGATGGAGTACTGCATTGTCAGAGTTGATAACTGATGGAGTACTGCATTGCCAGAGGCGAGTACTGATGGAGTACTGCATTGTCAGAGTTGAGTACTGATGGAGTACTGCATTGCCAGAGGCGAGTACTGATGGAGTACTGCATTGTCAGAGTTGAGTACTGATGGAGTACTGTATTGTCAGATATGAGTCCTGATGGAGTACTGCATTGTCAGATGTGAGTCCTGATGGAGTACTGCATTGCCAGAGGCGAGTACTGATGGAGTACTGCGTTGTCAGAGTTGAGTACTGATGGAGTACTGCATTTTCAGAGGTGAGTACTGATGGAGTACTGCATTGTCAGCTGTGAGTCCTGATGGAGTACTGCTTTGTCAGATATGAGTACTGATGGAGTACTGCTTTCTCAAAGATGAGTCCTGCTGGAGTACTGCATTGTCAGATATGAGTCCTGATGGAGTACTGCATTCTCAGAGATGAGTACTGATGGAGTACTGCATTGTCAGAGTTGAGAACTGATGGAGTACTGCATTGCCAGAGGCGAGTACTGATGGAGTACTGCATTCTCAGAGTTGAGTACTGATGGAGTACTGCATTGTCAGAGATGAGTACTGATGGAGTACTGCATTGTCAGCTGTGAGTCCTGATGGAGTACTGCATTGTCAGATATGAGTACTGATGGAGTACTGCTTTCTCAGAGATGAGTCCTGATGGAGTACTGCATTGTCAGATATGAGTCCTGATGGAGTACTGCATTCTCAGACATGAGTACTGATGGAGTACTGCATTGTCAGAGTTGAGTACTGATGGAGTACTGCATTGTCAGAGTTGAGTACTGATGGAGTGCCGCATTGTCAGTGATGAGTACTGCATTCTCAGAGGCATGTGCTGATGGGTTACTGCATTGTCAGAGTTGACTTCTGATGGAAAACTGCATTGTCAGAATTGAGTACTGATGGAGCACTGCATTCTCAGAGGTGAGTACTGATCGAGTACTGCATTGTCAGAGGCGAGTACTGATGGAGTGCTGCATTGCCAGAGGTGGGTACTGATGAAGTACTGCATTCGGAGTTGAGTACTGATGGAGTACTGCATTGTCAGTGATGAGTACTGCATTGTCAGAGGTGGGTACTGATGGAGTGCTGCATTGTCAGAGGCGAGTCCTGATGGGAGTACTGCATTGTCAGATATGAGTCCTGATGGAGTACTGCATTCTCAGAGATGAGGCCTGATGGAGTACTGCATTGTCAGATATGAGTCCTGATGAAGCCCTGCATTCTCAGAGATGAGTACTGATGGAGTACTGCATTGTCAGATATGAGTCCTGATGGAGTACTGCATTCTCAGAGATGAGTACTGATGGAGTACTGTATTATCAGAGATGAGTACTGATGGAGTACTGCATTGTCAGAGTTGAGTACTGATGGAGTACTGCATTGTCAGAGATGAGGCCTGACGGAGTACTGCATTGTCAGATTTGAGTCCTGATGGAGTACTGCATTCTCAGAGTTGAGAACTGATGGAGTACTGCATTGCCAGAGGTGAGTACTGATGGAGTACTGCATTATCAGAGGTGAGTGTTGATGGAGTACTGCCTTGTCAGAGTTGAGTACTGATGGAGTGCTGCATTGTCAGTGATGAGTACTGCATTCTCAGAGGCATGTGCTGATGGAGTGCTGCATTGCCAGACGTGAGTACTGATGAAGTACTGCATTCGGAGTTGAGTACTGATGGAGTACTGCATTGTCAGTGATGACTACTGCATTGTCAGAGGTGAGAACTGATGGAGTACTGCATTGTCAGAGGCGAGTCCTGATGGAGTACTGCATTCCCAGATATGAGTCCTGATGGAGTACTGCATTCTCAGAGATGAGTCCTGATGGAGTACTGCATTGTCAGAGGTGAGTACTGATGGAGTTCTGCTTTCTCAGAGATGAGTCCTGATGGAGTACTGCATTGTCAGATATGAGTCCTGATGGAGTACTGCATTCTCAGAGATGAGTACTGATGGAGCACTGCATTGTCAGAGATGTGTACTGATGGAGTACTGCATTGTCAGAGGCAAGTACTGATGGAGTACTGCATTGTCAGATGTGAGTCCTGATGGAGTACTGCATTGTCAGAGGTGAGTACTGATGGAGTACTGCTTTCTCAGAGATGAGTCCTGATGGAATACTGCATTCTCAGAGTTGAGTACTGATGGAGTACTGCATTGTCAGAGGCGAGTGCTGATGGAGTACTGCATTGTCAGAGTTGAGTACTGATGGAGTACTGTATTGTCAGAGATGTGTACTGATGGAGTACTGCATTGTCAGAGGCGAGTACTGCTGGAGTACTGCATTGTCAGAGTTGAGTACTGATGGAGTACTGCATTGCCAGAGGTGAGTACCAATGGAGTACTGCATTGCCAGCGTTGAGTACTGATGGAGTACTGCATTCTCAGAGTTGAGTACTGATGGAGTACTGCATTGTCAGAGGCAAGTGCTGATGGAGTACTGCATTGTCAGAGTTGAGTACTGATGGAGTACTGCATTGTCAGATGTGAGTCCTGATGGAGTACTGCATTGTCAGACATGAGTCCTGATGGAGTACTGCATTCTCAGAGATGAGGCCTGATGGAGTACTGCATTCTCAGAGATGAGTACTGATGGAGTACTGTATTCTCAGAGATGAGTACTGATGGAGTACTGCATTGTCAGAGGCGAGTGCTGATGGAGTACTGCATTGTCAGAGTTGAGTACTGATGGAGTACTGCATTGTCAGAGGCGAGTGCTGATGGAGTACTGCATTGTCAGAGTTGAGTACTGATGGAGTACTGCATTGTCAGATGTGAGTCCTGATGGAGTACTGCATTGTCAGACATGAGTCCTGATGGAGTACTGCATTCTCAGAGATGAGTACTGATGGAGCACTGCATTGTCAGAGTTGAGTACTGATGGAATACTGCATTGTCAGAATTGAGTACAGATGGAGTACTGCATTGCCAGAGGTGAGTACTGATGGAGCACTGCATTGTCAGAGTTGAGTACTGATGGAGTACTGCATTGTCAGAGTTGAGTACTGATGGAGTGCTGCATTGTCAGTGATGAGTACTGCATTCTCAGAGGCATGTGCTGATGGGTTACTGCATTGTCAGAGTTGACTTCTGATGGAAAACTGCATTGTCAGAATTGAGTACTGATGGAGCCCTGCATTCTCAGAGGTGAGTACTGATCGAGTACTGCACTGTCAGAGGCGAGTACTGATGGAGTGCTGCATTGCCAGAGGTGAGTACTGATGAAGTACTGCATTCGGAATTGAGTACTGATGGAGTACTGCATTGTCAGTGATGAGTACTGCATTCTCAGAGGCATGTGCTGATGGAGTGCTGCATTGCCAGACGTGAGTACTGATGAAGTACTGCATTCGGAGTTGAGTACTGATGGAGTACTGCATTGTCAGTGATGACTAATGCATTGTCAGAGGTGAGAACTGATCGAGTACTGCATTGTCAGAGGCGAGTCCTGATGGAGTACTGCATTCCCAGATATGAGTCCTGATGGAATACTGCATTCTCAGAGATGAGTCCTGATGGAGCACTGCATTGTCAGAGGTGAGTACTCATGGAGGACTGCTTTCTCAGAGATGAGTCCTGATGGAGTACTGCATTGTCAGATATGAGTCCTGATGGAGTACTGCATTCTCAGAGATGAGTACTGATGGAGCACTGCTTTGTCAGAGATGAGTACTAATGGAGTACTGCATTGTCAGAGGCGAGTACTGATGGAGTACTGCATTGTCAGATGTGAGTCCTGATGGAGTACTGCATTGTCAGAGGTGAGTACTGATGGAGTACTGCTTTCTCAGAGATAAGTCCTGATGGAATACTGCATTGTCAGAAATGAGTACTGATGGAGTACTGCATTGTCAGAGGCGAGTACTGATGGAGTACTGCATTGTCAAATGTGAGTCCTGATGGAGTACTGCATTGTCAGATCTGAGTCCTGATGGAGTACTGCATTCTCAGAGATGAGTCCTGATGGAGTACTACATTGTCAGATATGTGTCCTGATGGAGTACAGCATTTTCAGAGATGAGTACTGATGGAGTACTGTATTGTCAGAGATGAGTACTGATGGAGTACTGCATTGTCAGAGTTGAGTACTGATGGAGTACTGCATTGCCAGAGTTGAGTACTGATGGAGTACTGCATTGCCAGAGGTGAGTACTGATGGAGTACTGCATCGTAAGAGTTGAGTACTGCTGGAGTACTGCATTGTCAGAGTTGAGTACTGATGGTGTACTGCATTGCCAGAGGTGAGTACCAATGGAGTACTGCATTGTCAGAGTTGAGTACTGATGGAGTACTGCAATGTCAGAGGCGAGTGCTGATGGAGTACTGCATTGTCAGAGGTGAGTACTGATGGAGTACTGTATTGTCAGAGATGTGTACAGATGGAGTACTGCATTGTCAGAGTTGAGTACTGATGGAGTTCTGCATTGTCAGATATGGGTCCTCATGGAGTACTGCATTCTCAGAGATGAGGCCTGACGGAGTACTGCATTGTCAGAGTTGAGTACTGATGGAGTACTGCATTGTCAGATGTGAGTCCTGATGGAGTACTGCTTTGTCAGATATGAGTCCTGATGGTGTACTGCATTCTCAGAGATGAGGCCTGATGGAGTACTGCATTCTCAGAGATCAGTACTGATGGAGTACTGTATTCTCAGAGATGAGTACTGATGGAGTACTGCATTGTCAGAGGCGAGTGCTGATGGAGTGTTGCATTGCCAGACTTGAGTACTGATGACGTAATCCATTCGGAGTTGAGTACTGATGGAGTACTGCATTGTCAGTGATGAGTACTGCATTGTCAGAGGTGGGTACTGATGGAGTGCTGCATTGTCAGAGGCGAGTCCTGATGGAGTACTGCATTATCAGATATGAGTCCTGATGGAGTACTGCATTCTCAGAGATGAGGCCTGATGGAGTACTGCATTCTCAGAGATGAGTACTGATGGAGTACTGCATTGTCAGAGGCGAGTGCTGATGGAGTGCTGCATTGTCAGAGTTGAGTACTGATTGTGTACTGCATTGTCAGATATGAGTCCTGATGGAGTAAAGCATTCTCAGCGATGAGTACTGATGGAGTACTGCATTGTCAGATGTCTGTCCTGATGGAGTACTGCATTGTCAGATATGAGTCCTGATGGAGTACTGCATTCTCAGAGATGAGTACTGATGGAGTACTGCATTGTCAGAGCTGAGTACTGGTGGAGTACTGCATTGTCAGAGTTGAGTGCAGATGGAGTACTGCATTGCCAGAGGTGAGTACTGATGGATCACTGCATTGTCAGAGTTGAGTACTGATGGAGTACTGCATTGTCAGAGTTGAGTACTGATGGAGTACTGCATTGTCAGAGTTGAGTACTGATGGAGTGCTGCATTGTCAGTGATGAGTACTGCATTCTCAGAGGCATGTGCTGATTGGTTACTGCATTGTCAGAGTTGACTTCTGATGGAAAACTGCATTGTCAGAATTGAGTACTGATGGAGCACTGCATTCTCAGAGGTGAGTACTGATCGAGTACTGCATTGTCAGCGGCGAGTACTGATGGAGTGCTGCATTGCCAGAGGTGAGTACTGATGAAGTACTGCATTCGGAGTTGAGTACTGATGGAGGCCTGCATTGTCAGTGATGAGTACTGCATTGTCAGAGGTGGGTACTGATGGAGTGCTGCATTGTCAGAGGCGAGTCCTGATGGAGTACTGCATTGTCAGATATGAGTCCTGATGGAGTACTGCATTCTCAGAGATGAGGCCTGATGGAGTACTGCATTGTCAGATATGAGTCCTGATGAAGCACTGCATTCTCAGAGATGAGTACTGATGGAGTACTGCATTGTCAGAGATGAGTACTGATGGAGTACTGCATTGTCAGATATGAGTCCTGATGGAGCACTGCATTCTCAGAGATGAGTACTGCTGGAGTACTGCATTGTCAGAGATTAGTACTGATGGAGTACTGCATTGTCAGAGGCGAGTGCTGATGGAGTACTGCATTGTCAGAGTTGAGTACTGATGGAGTACTGCATTGTCAGATATGAGTCCAGATGGAGTAAAGCATTCTCAGCGATGAGTACTGATGGAGTACTGCACTGTCATCGGTGAGTACTGATGGAGTACTGCATTGTCAGATGTGAGTCCTGATGGAGTACTGCATTGTCAGAGTTGAGTACTGATGGAGTACTGCATTGTCAGAGTTGAGTACTGATGGAGTACTGCATTGTCAGAGTTGAGTACAGATGGAGTACTGCATTGCCAGAGATGAGTACTGATGGAGTACTGCATTGTCAGAGTTGAGTACTGATGGAGTACTGCATTGTCAGAGATGAGGCATGACGGAGTAATGCATTGTCAGAGTTGAGTACTGATGGAGTACTGCATTGTCAGATGTGAGTCCTGATGGAGTACTGCATTGTCAGATATGAGTCCTGATGGAGTACTGCATTCTCAGAGTTGAGAACTGATGGAGTACTGCATTGCCAGAGGTGAGTACTGATGGAGTACTGCATTATCAGAGTTGAGTACTGATGGAGTACTGCATTGTCAGAGTTGAGTACTGATGGAGTGCTGCATTGTCAGTGATGAGTACTGCATTCTCAGAGGCATGTGCTGATGGAGTGCTGCATTGCCAGAGGTGAGTACTGATGAAGTACTGCATCCGGAGTTGAGTACTGATGGAGTACTGCATTGTCAGTGATGACTACTGCATTGTCAGAGGTGAGAACTGATGGAGTACTGCATTGTCAGAGGCGAGACCTGATGGAGTACTGCATTGCCAGATATGAGTCCTGATGGAGTACTGCATTCTCAGAGATGAGTACTGATGGAGTACTGCATTGTCAGAGGCGAGTGCTGATGGAGTATTGCATTGTCAGAGTTGAGTACTGATGGAGTACTGTATTGTCAGAGATGTGTACTGATGGAGTACTGCATTGTCAGAGTTGAGTACTGATGGAGTACTGCATTGTCAGGTATGGGTCCTCATGGAGTACTGCATTCTCAGAGATGAGGCCTGACGGAGTACTGCATTCTCAGAGATGAGGCCTGATGGAGTACTGCATTCTCAGAGATGAGTACTGATGGAGTACTATATTCTCAGAATTGAGTACTGATGGAGTACTGCATTGTCAGAGGCGAGTGCTGATTGAGGACTGCATTGTCAGAGTTGAGTACTGATGGAGTACTACATTGTCAGATATGAGTCCTGATGGAGTAAAGCATTCTCAGCGATGAGTACTGATGGAGTACTGCATTGTCAGAGATGAGGCCTAATGGAGTACTGCATTCTCAGAGATGAGTACTGATGGAGTACTGTATTCTCAGAGATGAGTACTGATGGAGTACTGCATTGTCAGAGGCGAGTGCTGATGGAGTACTGCATTGTCAGAGTTGAGTACTGATGGAGTACTGCATTGTCAGATATGAGTCCTGATGGAGTACTGCATTCTCAGAGATGAGGCCTGATGGAGTACTGCATTCTCAGAGATGAGTACTGATGGAGTACTGCATTGTCAGAGTTGAGTACTGATGGAGTACTGCATTGCCAGGGGTGAGTACCAATGGAGTACTGCATTGTCAGAGTTGAGTACTGATGGAGTACTGCATTCTCAGAGTTGAGTACTGATGGAGTACTGCATTGTCAGAGGCGAGTGCTGATGGAGTATTGCATTGTCAGAGTTGAGTACTGATGGAGTACTGTATTGTCAGAGATGTGTACTGATGGAGTACTGCATTGTCAGAGTTGAGTACTGATGGAGTACTGCATTGTCAGGTATGGGTCCTCATGGAGTACTGCATTCTCAGAGATGAGGCCTGACGGAGTACTGCATTCTCAGAGATGAGGCCTGATGGAGTACTGCATTCTCAGAGATGAGTACTGATGGAGTACTGTATTCTCAGAATTGAGTACTGATGGAGTACTGCATTGTCAGAGGCGAGTGCTGATGGAGTACTGCATTGTCAGAGTTGAGTACTGATGGAGTACTGCATTGTCAGATATGAGTCCTGATGGAGTAAAGCATTCTCAGCGATGAGTACTGATGGAGTACTGCATTGTCAGAGATGAGGCCTAATGGAGTACTGCATTCTCAGAGATGAGTACTGATGGAGTACTGTATTCTCAGAGATGAGTACTGATGGAGTACTGCATTGTCAGAGGCGAGTGCTGATGGAGTACTGCATTGTCAGAGTTGAGTACTGATGGAGTACTGCATTGTCAGATATGAGTCCTGATGGAGTACTGCATTCTCAGAGATGAGGCCTGATGGAGTACTGCATTCTCAGAGATGAGTACTGATGGAGTACTGTATTCTCAGCGATGAGTACTGATGGAGTACTGCATTGTCAGAGGTGAGTGCTGATGGAGTACTGCATTGTCAGAGTTGAGTACTGATGGAGTACTGCATTGTCAGATATGAGTCCTGATGGAGTAAAGCATTCTCAGCGATGAGTACTGATGGAGTACTGCACTGTCATCGGTGAGTACTGATGGAGTACTGCATTGTCAGATGTAAGTCCTGATGGAGTACTGCATTGTCAGAGTTGAGTACTGATGGAGTACTGCATTGTCAGAGTTGAGTACTGATGGAGTACTGCATTGTCAGAGTTGAGTACAGATGGAGTACTGCATTGCCAGAGGTGAGTACTGATGGAGCACTGCATTGTCAGAGTTGAGTACTGATGGAGTACTGCATTGTCAGAGTTGAGTACTGATGGAGTGCTGCATTGTCAGTGATGAGTACTGCATTCTCAGAGGCATGTGCTGATGGGGTACTGCATTGTCAGAGTTGACTACTGATGGAAAACTGCATTGTCAGAATTGAGTACTGATAGAGCACTGCATTCTCAGAGGTGTGTACTGATGGAGTGCTGCATTGTCAGAGGCGAGTCCTGATGGAGTACTGCATTGTCAGATATGAGTCCTGATGGAGTACTGCATTGTCAGATATGAGTCCTGATGGAGTACTGCATTCTCAGAAATGAGTACTGATGGAGTACTGCATTCTCAGAGTTGAGTACTGATGGAGTGCTGCATTGTCAGTGATGAGTACTGCATTCTCAGAGGCATGTGCTGATGGGGTACTGCATTGTCAGAGTTGACTACTGATGGAAAACTGCATTGTCAGAATTGAGTACTGATAGAGCACTGCATTCTCAGAGGTGTGTACTGATGGAGTGCTGCATTGTCAGAGGCGAGTCCTGATGGAGTACTGCATTGTCAGATATGAGTCCTGATGGAGTACTGCATTGTCAGATATGAGTCCTGATGGAGTACTGCATTCTCAGAGATGAGTACTGATGGAGTACTGCATTCTCAGAGATGAGTATTGATGGAGTACTTCATTGTCAGAGATGAGGCCTGACGGAGTAGTGCATTGTCAGAGTTGAGTACTGATGGAGTACTGCATTGTCAGATGTGAGTCCTGATGGAGTACTGCATTGTCAGATATGAGTCCTGATGGAGTACTGCATTCTCAGAGATGAGGCCTGATGGAGAACTGCATTGTCACAGTTGAGTACTGATGGAGTACTGCATTGTCAGATGTGAGTCCTGATGGAGTACTGCATTGTCAGATATGTGTCCTGATGGAGTACTGCATTCTCAGAGATGAGGCCTGATGGAGAACTGCATTGCCACAGTTGAGTACTGATGGAGTACTGCATTGCCAGAGGTGAGTACTGATGGAGTACTGCATTGTCAGAGTTGAGTTCTGATGGAGTACTGCATTGCCAGAGGTGAGTACTGATGGAGTACTGCATTGTCAGAGTTGAGTACTGATGGAGTACTGCATTCTCAGAGTTGAGTACTGATGGAGTACTGCATTGTCAGAGGCGAGTGCTGATGGAGTACTGCATTGTCAGAGTTGAGTACTGATGGAGTACTGCATTCTCAGAGTTGAGTACTGATGGAGTACTACATTGTCAGAGGCGAGTGCTGATGGAGTACTGCATTGTCAGAGATGAGTACTGATGGAGTGCTGCATTGTCAGAGGTGAGTACTGACGGAGTACTGCATTGTCAGCTGTGAGTCCTGATGGAGTACTGCATTGTCAGATATGAGTCCTGATGGAGTACTGCATTCTCAGAAATGAGTACTGATGGAGTACTGCATTGTCAGAGTTGAGTACTGATGGAGTGCTGCATTGTCAGTGATGAGTACTGCATTCTCAGAGGCATGTGCTGATGGGGTACTGCATTGTCAGAGTTGAGTACTGATGGAGTGCTGCATTGCAAGAGGTGAGTACTGATGGAGTACTGCATTGTCAGAGTTGAGTACTGATGGAGTACTGCATTGTCAGAGTTGAGTACTGATGGAGTCCTGCATTGTCAGATATGAGTCCGGATGGAGTAAAGCATTCTCAGCGATGAGTCCTGATGGAGTACTGCATTGTCAGAGGTGAGTACTGATGGAGTACTGCATTGTCAGAGTTGAGTACTGATGGAGTGCTGCATTGTCAGTGATGAGTACTGCATTCTCAGAGGCATGTGCTGATGGGGTACTGCATTGTCAGAGTTGACTACTGATGGAAAACTGCATTGTCAGAATAGAGTACAGATGGAGCACTGCATTCTAAGAGGTGTGTACTGATGGAGTACTGCATTGCCAGTGGTGAGTCCTGATGGAGTACTGCATTCTCAGAGATGAGGCCTGACGGAGTACTGCATTGTCACAGTTGAGTACTGATGGAGTACTGCATTGCCAGAGTTCAGTACTGATGGAGTACTGCATTGCCAGAGGCGAGTGCTGATGGAGTACTGCATCATCAGAGATGAGTACTGATGGAGTACTGCATTGTCAGAGGCGAGTGCTGATGGAATACTGCATTGTCAGAGATGAGTACTGATGGAGTGCTGCATTGTCAGAGGTGAGTACTGACGGAGTAATGCATTGTCAGATGTGAGTCCTGATGGAGTACTGCATTGTCAGATATGAGTCCTGATGGAGTACTGCATTCTCAGAAATGAGTACTGATGGAGTACTGCATTGTCAGAGTTGAGTACTGATGGAGTGCTGCATTGTCAGTGATGAGTACTGCATTCTCAGAGGCATGTGCTGATGGGGTACTGCATTGTCAGCGTTGAGTACTGATGGAGTGCTGCATTGCCAGAGGTGAGTACTGATGGAGTACTGCATTGTCAGAGTTGAGTACTGATGGAGTACTGCATTGTCAGAGTTGAGTACTGATGGAGTCCTGCATTGTAAGATATGAGTCCGGATGGAGTAAAGCATTCTCAGCGATGAGTCCTGATGGAGTACTGCATTGTCAGAGGTGAGTACTGATGGAGTACTGCATTGTCAGAGTTGAGTACTGATGGAGTGCTCCATTGTCAGTGATGACTACTGCATTCTCAGAGGCATGTGCTGATGGGGTACTGCATTGTCAGAGTTGACTACTGATGGAAAACTGCATTGTCAGAATAGAGTACTGATGGAGTACTGCATTCTCAGAGGTGAGTACTGATCGAGTACTGCATTGTCAGAGGCGAGTACTGATGGAGTGCTGCATTGCCAGAGGTGAGTACTGATGAAGTACTGCATTCGGAGTTGAGTCCTGATGGAGAACTGCATTCTCAGAGATGAGGCCTGACGGAGTACTGCATTGTCACAGTTGAGTACTGATGGAGTACTGCATTGCCAGAGTTCAGTACTGATGGAGTACTGCATTGCCAGAGGCGAGTGCTGATGGAGTACTGCATCATCAGAGATGAGTACTGATGGAGTACTGCATTGTCAGAGGCGAGTGCTGATGGAATACTGCATTGTCAGAGATGAGTACTGATGGAGTGCTGCATTGTCAGAGGTGAGTACTGACGGAGTAATGCATTGTCAGATGTGAGTCCTGATGGAGTACTGCATTGTCAGATATGAGTCCTGATGGAGTACTGCATTCTCAGAAATGAGTACTGATGGAGTACTGCATTGTCAGAGTTGAGTACTGATGGAGTGCTGCATTGTCAGTGATGAGTACTGCATTCTCAGAGGCATGTGCTGATGGGGTACTGCATTGTCAGCGTTGAGTACTGATGGAGTGCTGCATTGCCAGAGGTGAGTACTGATGGAGTACTGCATTGTCAGAGTTGAGTACTGATGGAGTACTGCATTGTCAGAGTTGAGTACTGATGGAGTCCTGCATTGTAAGATATGAGTCCGGATGGAGTAAAGCATTCTCAGCGATGAGTCCTGATGGAGTCCTGCATTGTCAGAGGTGAGTACTGATGGAGTACTGCATTGTCAGAGTTGAGTACTGATGGAGTGCTCCATTGTCAGTGATGACTACTGCATTCTCAGAGGCATGTGCTGATGGGGTACTGCATTGTCAGAGTTGACTACTGATGGAAAACTGCATTGTCAGAATAGAGTACTGATGGAGTACTGCATTCTCAGAGTTGAGTACTGATGGAGTACTGCATTGTCAGAGTTGAGTACTGATGGAGTGCTGCATTGTCAGTGATGAGTACTGCATTCTCAGAGGCATGTGCTGATGGGGTACTGCATTGTCAGAGTTGACTACTGATGGAAAACTGCATTGTCAGAATAGAGTACTGATGGAGTACTGCATTCTCAGAGGTGAGTACTGATCGAGTACTGCATTGTCAGAGGCGAGTACTGATGGAGTGCTGCATTGCCAGAGGTGAGTACTGATGAAGTACTGCATTCGGAGTTGAGTCCTGATGGAGAACTGCATTCTCAGAGATGAGTCCTGATGGAGTACTGCATTGACAGAGGTGAGTACTGATGGAGTACTGCATTCTCAGAGATGAGTACTGATGGAATACTGCATTGTCAGAGATGTGTGCTGATGGAGTACTGCATTGTCAGATGTAAGTCCTGATGGAGTACTGCATTGTCAGATAGGCGTCCTGATGGAGTACTTCATTGTCAGTGGTGAGTCCTGATGGATACCTGCATTCTCAGAGATGAGTCCTGATGGAGTACTGCATTGTCAGAGGTGAGTACTGATGGAGTACTGCATTCTCAGAGATGAGTACTGATGGAGTACTGCATTGTCAGAGATGAGTCCTGATGGAGTACTGCATTGTCAGATAGGAGTCCTGATGGAGTACTGCATTCTCAGATATGAGTCCTGATGGAGTACTGCATTCTCAGATATGTGTCCTGATGGAGTACTGCATTCTCAGAGATGAGTACTGATGGAGTACTGCATTGCCAGAGTTGAGTACTGATGGAGTACTGCATTGCCATAGGTGAGTACTGATGGAACACTGCATTGTCAGAGTTGAGTACTGATGGAGTACTGCATTGTCAGAGTTGAGTACTGATGGAGTGCTGCATTGTCAGTGATGAGTACTGCATTCTCAGAGGCATGAGCTGATGGGGTACTGCATTGTCAGAGTTGACTACTGATGGAAAACTGCATTGTCAGAATTGAGTACTGATGGAGTACTGCATTCTCAGCGGTGAGTACTGATCGAGTACTGCATTGTCAAAGGCGAGTACTGATGGAGTGCTGCATTGCCAGAGTTGAGTACTGATGAAGTACTGCATTCGGAGTTGAGTACTGATGGAGTACTGCATTGTCAGTGATGAGTACTGCATTGTCAGAGGTGAGTACTGATGGAGTGCAGCATTGTCAGAGGCGAGTCCTGATGGAGTACTGCATTGTCAGATATGAGTCCTGATGGAGTTCTGCATTCTCAGAGGTGAGTGCTGATGGAGTACTGCATTGCCAGAGGTGAGTCCTGATGGAGTACTGCATTCTCAGAGATGAGGCCTGACGGAGTACTGCATTGTCACAGTTGAGTACTGATGGAGTACTGCATTGGCAGAGTTGAGTACTGATGGAGAACTGCATTGCCAGAGTTGAGTACTGATGGAGAACTGCATTGCCAGAGGTGAGTACTGATGCAGTACTGCATTGTCAGAGTTGAGTACTGATGGAGTACTGCATTCTCAGAGGTGAGTACTGATGGAGTACTGCATTGTTAGAGGCGAGTGCTGATGGAGTACTGCATCATCAGAGATGAGTACTGATGGAGTACTGCATTGTCAGAGGCGAGTACTGACGGAGTACTGCATCATCAGAGATGAGTACTGATGGAGTACTGCATTGTCAGAGATGAGTACTGATGGAGTACTGCATTGTCAGAGATGAGTACTGATGGAGTACGGCATTGTCAGAGGCGAGTGCTGATAGAGTACTGCATCATCTGCGATGAGTACTGATGGAGTACTGCATTGTCAGAGTTGAGTACTGATGGAGTATTGCATTGTCAGTGTTGAGAACTGATGGAGTACTGCATTGCCAGAGGTGAGTACTGATGGAGTACTGCATTGTCAGAGTTGAGTACTGATGGAGAGCTGCATTGTCAGTGATGAGTGCTGCATTCTCAGAGGCATGTTCTGATGGGGTACTGCATTGTCAGAGTTGACTACTGATGGAGTACTGCATTGTCAGAGTTGAGTACTGATGGAGTACTGCATTGCCAGAGGTGAGTACTGATGGAGTACTGCATTGTCAGAGTTGAGTACTGATGGAGTACTGCATTGTCAGAGTTGAGCACTGATGGAGTACTGCATTGTCAGATATGAGTCCTGATGGAGTAAAGCATTCTCAGCGATGAGTTCTGATGGAGTACTGCATTGTCAGAGGTGAGTACTGATGGAGTACTGCATTGTCAGAGGTGAGTACGGATGGAGTGCTGCATTGTCAGTGATGAGTACTGATGGAGTACTGCATTCTCAGAGGCATGTGCTGATGGGGTACTGCATTGTCAGAGTTGAGTACTGATGGAGCACTGCATTCTCAGAGATGAGTGCTGATGGAGTACTGCATTGTCAGAGCTGAGTTCTGATGGAGTACTGCATTGTCAGAGTTGAGTGCAGATGGAGTACTGCATTGCCAGAGGTGAGTACTGATGGAGCACTGCATTGTCAGAGTTGAGTACTGATGGAGTACTGCATTGTCAGAGTTGAGTACTGATGGAGTACTGCATTGTCAGAGTAGAGTACTGATGGAGTGCTGCATTGTCAGTGATGAGTACTGCATTCTCAGAGGCATGTGCTGATTGGTTACTGCATTGTCAGAGTTGACTTCTGATGGAAAACTGCATTGTCAGAATTGAGTACTGATGGAGCACTGCATTCTCAGAGGTGAGTACTGATCGAGTACTGCATTGTCAGCGGCGAGTACTGATGGAGTGCTGCATTGCCAGAGGTGAGTACTGATGAAGTACTGCATTCGGAGTTGAGTATTGATGGAGGCCTGCATTGTCAGTGATGAGTACTGCATTGTCAGAGGTGGGTACTGATGGAGTGCTGCATTGTCAGAGGCGAGTCCTGATGGAGTACTGCATTGTCAGATATGAGTCCTGATGGAGTACTGCATTCTCAGAGATGAGGCCTGATGGAGTACTGCATTGTCAGATATGAGTCCTGATGAAGCACTGCATTCTCAGAGATGAGTACTGATGGAGTACTGCATTGTCAGAGATGAGTGCTGATGGAGTACTGCATTGTCAGATATGAGTCCTGATGGAGCACTGCATTCTCAGAGATGAGTACTGCTGGAGTACTGCATTGTCAGAGATTAGTACTGATGGAGTACTGCATTGTCAGAGGCGAGTGCTGATGGAGTACTGCATTGTCAGAGTTGAGTACTGATGGAGTACTGCATTGTCAGATATGAGTCCAGATGGAGTAAAGCATTCTCAGCGATGAGTACTGATGGAGTACTGCACTGTCATCGGTGAGTACTGATGGAGTACTGCATTGTCAGATGTGAGTCCTGATGGAGTACTGCATTGTCAGAGTTGAGTACTGATGGAGTACTGCATTGTCAGAGTTGAGTACTGATGGAGTACTGCATTGTCAGAGTTGAGTACAGATGGAGTACTGTAGTGCCAGAGATGAGTACTGATGGAGTACTGCATTGTCAGAGTTGAGTACTGATGGAGTACTGCATTGTCAGAGATGAAGCCTGACGGAGTACTGCATTGTCAGAGTTGAGTACTGATGGAGTACTGCATTGTCAGATGTGAGTCCTGATGGAGTACTGCATTGTCAGATATGCGTCCTGATGGAGTACTGCATTCTCAGAGTTGAGAACTGATGGAGTACTGCATTGCCAGAGGTGAGTACTGATGGAGTACTGCATTATCAGAGTTGAGTACTGATGGAGTACTGCATTGTCAGAGTTGAGTACTGATGGAGTGCTGCATTGTCAGTGATGAGTACTGCATTCTCAGAGGCATGTGCTGATGGAGTGCTGCATTGCCAGAGGTGAGTACTGATGAAGTACTGCATTCGGAGTTGAGTACTGATGGAGTACTGCATTGTCAGTGATGACTACTGCATTGTCAGAGGTGAGAACTGATGGAGTATTGCATTGTCAGAGGCGAGACCTGATGGAGTACTGCATTGCTAGATATGAGTCCTGATGGAGTACTGCATTCTCAGAGATGAGTCCTGATGGAGTACTGCATTCTCAGAGATGAGTACTGATGGAGTACTGTATTCTCAGAGATGAGTACTGATGGAGTACTGCATTGTCAGAGTTGAGTACTGCTGGAGTACTGCATTGTCAGAGTTGAGTACTGATGGAGTACTGCATTGCCAGGGGTGAGTACCAATGGAGTACTGCATTGTCAGAGTTGAGTACTGATGGAGTACTGCATTCTCAGAGTTGAGTACTGATGGAGTACTGCATTGTCAGAGGCGAGTGCTGATGGAGTATTGCATTGTCAGAGTTGAGTACTGATGGAGTACTGTATTGTCAGAGATGTGTACTGATGGAGTACTGCATTGTCAGAGTTGAGTACTGATGGAGTACTGCATTGTCAGGTATGGGTCCTCATGGAGTACTGCATTCTCAGAGATGAGGCCTGACGGAGTACTGCATTCTCAGAGATGAGGCCTGATGGAGTACTGCATTCTCAGAGATGAGTACTGATGGAGTACTGTATTCTCAGAATTGAGTACTGATGGAGTACTGCTTTGTCAGAGGCGAGTGCTGATGGAGTACTGCATTGTCAGAGTTGAGTACTGATGGAGTACTGCATTGTCAGATATGAGTCCTGATGGAGTAAAGCATTCTCAGCGATGAGTACTGATGGAGTACTGCATTGTCAGAGATGAGGCCTAATGGAGTACTGCATTCTCAGAGATGAGTACTGATGGAGTACTGTATTCTCAGAGATGAGTACTGATGGAGTACTGCATTGTCAGAGGCGAGTGCTGATGGAGTACTGCATTGTCAGAGTTGGGTACTGATGGAGTACTGCATTGTCAGATATGAGTCCAGATGGAGGAAAGCATTCTCAGCGATGAGTACTGATGGAGTACTGCATTGTCAGATATGAGTCCTGATGGAGTAAAGCATTCTCAGCGATGAGTACTGATGGAGTACTGCATTGTCAGAGATGAGGCCTAATGGAGTACTGCATTCTCAGAGATGAGTACTGATGGAGTACTGTATTCTCAGAGATGAGTACTGATGGAGTACTGCATTGTCAGAGGTGAGTGCTGATGGAGTACTGCATTGTCAGAGTTGAGTACTGATGGAGTACTGCATTGTCAGATATGAGTCCTGATGGAGTAAAGCATTCTCAGCGATGAGTACTGATGGAGTACTGCACTGTCATCGGTGAGTACTGATGGAGTACTGCATTGTCAGATGTGAGTCCTGATGGAGTACTGCATTGTCAGAGTTGAGTACTGATGGAGTACTGCATTGTCAGAGTTGAGTACTGATGGAGTACTGCATTGTCAGAGTTGAGTACAGATGGAGTACTGCATTGCCAGAGGTGAGTACTGATGGAGCACTGCATTGTCAGAGTTGAGTACTGATGGAGTACTGCATTGTCAGAGTTGAGTACTGATGGAGTGCTGCATTGTCAGTGATGAGTACTGCATTCTCAGAGGCATGTGCTGATGGGGTACTGCATTGTCAGAGTTGACTACTGATGGAAAACTGCATTGTCAGAATTGAGTACTGATAGAGCACTGCATTCTCAGAGGTGTGTACTGATGGAGTGCTGCATTGTCAGAGGCGAGTCCTGATGGAGTACTGCATTGTCAGATATGAGTCCTGATGGAGTACTGCATTGTCAGATATGAGTCCTGATGGAGTACTGCATTCTCAGAAATGAGTACTGATGGAGTACTGCATTCTCAGAGTTGAGTACTGATGGAGTGCTGCATTGTCAGTGATGAGTACTGCATTCTCAGAGGCATGTGCTGATGGGGTACTGCATTGTCAGAGTTGACTACTGATGGAAAACTGCATTGTCAGAATTGAGTACTGATAGAGCACTGCATTCTCAGAGGTGTGTGCTGATGGAGTGCTGCATTGTCAGAGGCGAGTCCTGATGGAGTACTGCATTGTCAGATATGAGTCCTGATGGAGTACTGCATTGTCAGATATGAGTCCTGATGGAGTACTGC
The DNA here is from genome assembly GCF_047496885.1 of Scyliorhinus torazame. Lineage (NCBI taxonomy): Eukaryota > Metazoa > Chordata > Chondrichthyes > Carcharhiniformes > Scyliorhinidae > Scyliorhinus > Scyliorhinus torazame. The sequence goes on along the minus strand of NC_092721.1, from coordinate 28,088,653 downwards.
ATTCTCAGAGATGAGTACTGATGGAGTACTGCATTCTCAGAGATGAGTATTGATGGAGTACTTCATTGTCAGAGATGAGGCCTGACGGAGTACTGCATTGTCAGAGTTGAGTACTGATGGAGTACTGCATTGTCAGATGTGAGTCCTGATGGAGTACTGCATTGTCAGATATGAGTCCTGATGGAGTACTGCATTCTCAGAGATGAGGCCTGATGGAGAACTGCATTGTCACAGTTGAGTACTGATGGAGTACTGCATTGCCACAGTTGAGTACTGATGGAGTACTGCATTGCCAGAGGTGAGTACTGATGGAGTACTGCATTGTCAGAGTTGAGTTCTGATGGAGTACTGCATTGCCAGAGGTGAGTACTGATGGAGTACTGCATTGTCAGAGTTGAGTACTGATGGAGTACTGCATTCTCAGAGTTGAGTACTGATGGAGTACTGCATTGTCAGAGGCGAGTGCTGATGGAGTACTGCATTGTCAGAGTTGAGTACTGATGGAGTACTGCATTCTCAGAGTTGAGTACTGATGGAGTACTGCATTGTCAGAGGCGAGTGCTGATGGAGTACTGCATTGTCAGAGATGAGTACTGATGGAGTGCTGCATTGTCAGAGGTGAGTACTGACGGAGTACTGCATTGTCAGCTGTGAGTCCTGATGGAGTACTGCATTGTCAGATATGAGTCCTGATGGAGTACTGCATTCTCAGAAATGAGTACTGATGGAGTACTGCATTGTCAGAGTTGAGTACTGATGGAGTGCTGCATTGTCAGTGATGAGTACTGCATTCTCAGAGGCATGTGCTGATGGGGTACTGCATTGTCAGAGTTGAGTACTGATGGAGTGCTGCATTGCCAGAGGTGAGTACTGATGGAGTACTGCATTGTCAGAGTTGAGTACTGATGGAGTACTGCATTGTCAGTGTTGAGTACTGATGGAGTCCTGCATTGTCAGATATGAGTCCGGATGAAGTAAAGCATTCTCAGCGATGAGTCCTGATGGAGTACTGCATTGTCAGAGGTGAGTACTGATGGAGTACTGCATTGTCAGAGTTGAGTACTGATGGAGTGCTGCATTGTCAGTGATGAGTACTGCATTCTCAGAGGCATGTGCTGATGGGGTACTGCATTGTCAGAGTTGACTACTGATGGAAAACTGCATTGTCAGAATAGAGTACAGATGGAGCACTGCATTCTAAGAGGTGTGTACTGATCGAGTGCTGCATTGCCAGAGGTGAGTACTGATGAAGTACTGCATTCGGAGTTGAGTACTGATGGAGTACTGCATTGTCAGTGATGAGTTCTTCATTGTCAGTGGTGAGTCCTGATGGAGAACTGCATTCTCAGAGATGAGTCCTGATGGAGTACTGCATTGTCAGAGGTGAGTACTGATGGAGTACTGCATTCTCAGAGATGAGTACTGATGGAGTACTGCATTGTCAGAGATGAGTGCTGATGGAGTACTGCATTGTCAGATGTAAGTCCTGATGGAGTACTGCATTGTCAGATAGCAGTCCTGATGGAGTACTGCATTCTCAGATATGAGTCCTGATGGAGTACTGCATTCTCAGAAACGAGTCCTGATGGAGTACTGCATTCTCAGAGATAAGTATTGATGGAGTACTGCATTGCCAGAGTTGAGTACTGTTGGAGTACTGCATTGCCAGAGGTGAGTACTGATGGAGCACTGCATTGTCAGAGTTGAGTACTGATGGAGTACTGCATTGTCAGAGTTGAGTACTGATGGAGTGCTGCATTGTCAGTGATGAGTACTGCATTCTCAGAGGCATGTGCTGATGGGGTACTGCATTGTCAGAGTTGACTACTGATGGAAAACTGCATTGTCAGAATTGAGTACTGATGGAGTACTGCATTCTCAGCGGTGAGTACTAATCGAGTACTGCATTGTCAAAGGCGAGTACTGATGGAGTGCTGCATTGCCAGAGGTGAGTACTGATGAAGTACTGCATTCGGAGTTGAGTACTGATGGAGTACTGCATTGTCAGTGATGAGTACTGCATTGTCAGAGGTGAGTACTGATGGAGTGCTGCATTGTCAGAGGCGAGTCCTGATGGAGTACTGCATTGTCAGATATGAGTCCTGATGGAGTACTGCATTCTCAGAGGTGAGTGCTGATGGAGTACTGCATTGCCAGAGGTGAGTCCTGATGGAGTACTGCATTCTCAGAGATGAGGCCTGACGGAGTACTGCATTGTCACAGTTGAGTACTGATGGAGTACTGCATTGCCAGAGTTCAGTACTGATGGAGTACTGCATTGACAGAGGCGAGTGCTGATGGAGTACTGCATCATCAGAGATGAGTACTGATGGAGTACTGCATTGTCAGAGGCGAGTGCTGATGGGGTACTGCATTGTCAGAGATGAGTACTGATGGAGTGCTGCATTGTCAGAGGTGAGTACTGACGGAGTAATGCATTGTCAGATGTGAGTCCTGATGGAGTACTGCATTGTCAGATATGAGTCCTGATGGAGTACTGCATTCTCAGAAATGAGTACTGATGGAGTACTGCATTGTCAGAGTTGAGTACTGATGGAGTGCTGCATTGTCAGTGATGAGTACTGCATTCTCAGAGGCATGTGCTGATGGGGTACTGCATTGTCAGAGTTGAGTACTGATGGAGTGCTGCATTGCCAGAGGTGAGTACTGATGGAGTACTGCATTGACAGAGTTGAGTACTGATGGAGTACTGCATTGTCAGAGTTGAGTACTGATGGAGTCCTGCATTGTAAGATATGAGTCCGGATGGAGTAAAGCATTCTCAGCGATGAGTCCTGATGGAGTACTGCATTGTCAGAGGTGAGTACTGATGGAGTACTGCATTGTCAGAGTTGAGTACTGATGGAGTGCTCCATTGTCAGTGATGACTACTGCATTCTCAGAGGCATGTGCTGATGGGGTACTGCATTGTCAGAGTTGACTACTGATGGAAAACTGCATTGTCAGAATAGAGTACTGATGGAGTACTGCACTCTCAGAGTTGAGTACTGATGGAGTACTGCATTGTCAGAGTTGAGTACTGATGGAGTGCTGCATTGTCAGTGATGAGTACTGCATTCTCAGAGGCATGTGCTGATGGGGTACTGCATTGTCAGAGTTGACTACTGATGGAAAACTGCATTGTCAGAATAGAGTACTGATGGAGTACTGCATTCTCAGAGGTGAGTACTGATCGAGTACTGCATTGTCAGAGGCGAGTACTGATGGAGTGCTGCATTGCCAGAGGTGAGTACTGATGAAGTACTGCATTCGGAGTTGAGTCCTGATGGAGAACTGCATTCTCAGAGATGAGTCCTCATGGAGTACTGCATTGTTAGAGGTGAGTACTGATGGAGTACTGCATTCTCAGAGATGAGTACTGATGGAGTACTGCATTGTCAGAGATGTGTGCTGATGGAGTACTGCATTGTCATATGTAAGTCCTGATGGAGTACTGCATTGTCAGATAGGAGTCCTGATGGAGTACTTCATTGTCAGTGGTGAGTCCTGATGGAGAACTGCATTCTCAGAGTTGAGTACTGATGGAGCACTGCATTCTCAGAGGTGAGTACTGCATTGTCAGAGGGGAGTACTGATGGAGTGCTGCATTGCCAGAGGTGAGTACTGATGAAGTACTGCATTCGGAGTTGAGTACTGATGGAGTACTGCATTGTCAGTGATGAGTACTTCATTGTCAGTGATGAGTCCTGATGGAGCACTGCATTCTCAGAGATGAGTACTGATGGAATACTGCATTGTCAGAGATGAGTGCTGATGGAGTACTGCATTGTCAGATGTAAGTCCTGATGGAGTTCTGCATTCTCAGATATGAGTCCTGATGGAGTACTGCATTCTCAGAGATGAGTCCTGATGGAGTACTGCATTGCCAGAGTTGAGTTCTGATGGAGTACTGCATTGCCAGAGGTGAGTACTGATGGAGCTCTGCATTGTCAGAGTTGAGTACTAATGGAGTACTGCATTGTCAGAGTTGAGTACTGATGGAGTACTGCATTCTCAGAGATGAGTACTGATGGAGTACTGCATTGTCAGAGATGAGTGCTGATGGGGTACTGCATTGTCAGAGTTGACTACTGATGGAAAACTGCATTGTCAGAATTGAGTACTGATGGAGTACTGCATTCTCAGCGGTGAGTACTGATCGAGTACTGCATTGTCAAAGGCGAGTACTGATGGAGTGCTGCATTGCCAGAGTTGAGTACTGATGGAGTACTGCATTGCCATAGGTGAGTACTGATGGAACACTGCATTGTCAGAGTTGAGTACTGATGGAGTACTGCATTGTCAGAGTTGAGTACTGATGGAGTGCTGCATTGTCAGTGATGAGTACTGCATTCTCAGAGGCATGAGCTGATGGGGTACTGCATTGTCAGAGTTGACTACTGATGGAAAACTGCATTGTCAGAATTGAGTACTGATGGAGTACTGCATTCTCAGCGGTGAGTACTGATCGAGTACTGCATTGTCAAAGGCGAGTACTGATGGAGTGCTGCATTGCCAGAGTTGAGTACTGATGAAGTACTGCATTCGGAGTTGAGTACTGATGGAGTACTGCATTGTCAGTGATGAGTACTGCATTGTCAGAGGTGAGTACTGATGGAGTGCAGCATTGTCAGAGGCGAGTCCTGATGGAGTACTGCATTGTCAGATATGAGTCCTGATGGAGTTCTGCATTCTCAGAGGTGAGTGCTGATGGAGTACTGCATTGCCAGAGGTGAGTCCTGATGGAGTACTGCATTCTCAGAGATGAGGCCTGACGGAGTACTGCATTGTCACAGTTGAGTACTGATGGAGTACTGCATTGGCAGAGTTGAGTACTGATGGAGAACTGCATTGCCAGAGGTGAGTACTGATGCAGTACTGCATTGTCAGAGTTGAGTACTGATGGAGTACTGCATTCTCAGAGGTGAGTACTGATGGAGTACTGCATTGTTAGAGGCGAGTGCTGATGGAGTACTGCATCATCAGAGATGAGTACTGATGGAGTACTGCATTGTCAGAGGCGAGTACTGACGGAGTACTGCATCATCAGAGATGAGTACTGATGGAGTACTGCATTGTCAGAGATGAGTACTGATGGAGTACTGCATTGTCAGAGATGAGTACTGATGGAGTACGGCATTGTCAGAGGCGAGTGCTGATAGAGTACTGCATCATCTGCGATGAGTACTGATGGAGTACTGCATTGTCAGAGTTGAGTACTGATGGAGTATTGCATTGTCAGTGTTGAGAACTGATGGAGTACTGCATTGCCAGAGGTGAGTACTGATGGAGTACTGCATTGTCAGAGTTGAGTACTGATGGAGAGCTGCATTGTCAGTGATGAGTGCTGCATTCTCAGAGGCATGTTCTGATGGGGTACTGCATTGTCAGAGTTGACTACTGATGGAGTACTGCATTGTCAGAGTTGAGTACTGATGGAGTACTGCATTGCCAGAGGTGAGTACTGATGGAGTACTGCATTGTCAGAGTTGAGTACTGATGGAGTACTGCATTGTCAGAGTTGAGCACTGATGGAGTACTGCATTGTCAGATATGAGTCCTGATGGAGTAAAGCATTCTCAGCGATGAGTTCTGATGGAGTACTGCATTGTCAGAGGTGAGTACTGATGGAGTACTGCATTGTCAGAGGTGAGTACGGATGGAGTGCTGCATTGTCAGTGATGAGTACTGATGGAGTACTGCATTCTCAGAGGCATGTGCTGATGGGGTACTGCATTGTCAGAGTTGAGTACTGATGGAGCACTGCATTCTCAGAGATGAGTGCTGATGGAGTACTGCATTGTCAGAGCTGAGTTCTGATGGAGTACTGCATTGTCAGAGTTGAGTGCAGATGGAGTACTGCATTGCCAGAGGTGAGTACTGATGGAGCACTGCATTGTCAGAGTTGAGTACTGATGGAGTACTGCATTGTCAGAGTTGAGTACTGATGGAGTACTGCATTGTCAGAGTAGAGTACTGATGGAGTGCTGCATTGTCAGTGATGAGTACTGCATTCTCAGAGGCATGTGCTGATTGGTTACTGCATTGTCAGAGTTGACTTCTGATGGAAAACTGCATTGTCAGAATTGAGTACTGATGGAGCACTGCATTCTCAGAGGTGAGTACTGATCGAGTACTGCATTGTCAGCGGCGAGTACTGATGGAGTGCTGCATTGCCAGAGGTGAGTACTGATGAAGTACTGCATTCGGAGTTGAGTACTGATGGAGGCCTGCATTGTCAGTGATGAGTACTGCATTGTCAGAGGTGGGTACTGATGGAGTGCTGCATTGTCAGAGGCGAGTCCTGATGGAGTACTGCATTGTCAGATATGAGTCCTGATGGAGTACTGCATTCTCAGAGATGAGGCCTGATGGAGTACTGCATTGTCAGATATGAGTCCTGATGAAGCACTGCATTCTCAGAGATGAGTACTGATGGAGTACTGCATTGTCAGAGATGAGTGCTGATGGAGTACTGCATTGTCAGATATGAGTCCTGATGGAGCACTGCATTCTCAGAGATGAGTACTGCTGGAGTACTGCATTGTCAGAGATTAGTACTGATGGAGTACTGCATTGTCAGAGGCGAGTGCTGATGGAGTACTGCATTGTCAGAGTTGAGTACTGATGGAGTACTGCATTGTCAGATATGAGTCCAGATGGAGTAAAGCATTCTCAGCGATGAGTACTGATGGAGTACTGCACTGTCATCGGTGAGTACTGATGGAGTACTGCATTGTCAGATGTGAGTCCTGATGGAGTACTGCATTGTCAGAGTTGAGTACTGATGGAGTACTGCATTGTCAGAGTTGAGTACTGATGGAGTACTGCATTGTCAGAGTTGAGTACAGATGGAGTACTGTAGTGCCAGAGATGAGTACTGATGGAGTACTGCATTGTCAGAGTTGAGTACTGATGGAGTACTGCATTGTCAGAGATGAAGCCTGACGGAGTACTGCATTGTCAGAGTTGAGTACTGATGGAGTACTGCATTGTCAGATGTGAGTCCTGATGGAGTACTGCATTGTCAGATATGCGTCCTGATGGAGTACTGCATTCTCAGAGTTGAGAACTGATGGAGTACTGCATTGCCAGAGGTGAGTACTGATGGAGTACTGCATTATCAGAGTTGAGTACTGATGGAGTACTGCATTGTCAGAGTTGAGTACTGATGGAGTGCTGCATTGTCAGTGATGAGTACTGCATTCTCAGAGGCATGTGCTGATGGAGTGCTGCATTGCCAGAGGTGAGTACTGATGAAGTACTACATTCGGAGTTGAGTACTGATGGAGTACTGCATTGTCAGTGATGACTACTGCATTGTCAGAGGTGAGAACTGATGGAGTATTGCATTGTCAGAGGCGAGACCTGATGGAGTACTGCATTGCTAGATATGAGTCCTGATGGAGTACTGCATTCTCAGAGATGAGTCCTGATGGAGTACTGCATTCTCAGAGATGAGTACTGATGGAGTACTGTATTCTCAGAGATGAGTACTGATGGAGTACTGCATTGTCAGAGTTGAGTACTGCTGGAGTACTGCATTGTCAGAGTTGAGTACTGATGGAGTACTGCATTGCCAGGGGTGAGTACCAATGGAGTACTGCATTGTCAGAGTTGAGTACTGATGGAGTACTGCATTCTCAGAGTTGAGTACTGATGGAGTACTGCATTGTCAGAGGCGAGTGCTGATGGAGTATTGCATTGTCAGAGTTGAGTACTGATGGAGTACTGTATTGTCAGAGATGTGTACTGATGGAGTACTGCATTGTCAGAGTTGAGTACTGATGGAGTACTGCATTGTCAGGTATGGGTCCTCATGGAGTACTGCATTCTCAGAGATGAGGCCTGACGGAGTACTGCATTCTCAGAGATGAGGCCTGATGGAGTACTGCATTCTCAGAGATGAGTACTGATGGAGTACTGTATTCTCAGAATTGAGTACTGATGGAGTACTGCTTTGTCAGAGGCGAGTGCTGATGGAGTACTGCATTGTCAGAGTTGAGTACTGATGGAGTACTGCATTGTCAGATATGAGTCCTGATGGAGTAAAGCATTCTCAGCGATGAGTACTGATGGAGTACTGCATTGTCAGAGATGAGGCCTAATGGAGTACTGCATTCTCAGAGATGAGTACTGATGGAGTACTGTATTCTCAGAGATGAGTACTGATGGAGTACTGCATTGTCAGAGGCGAGTGCTGATGGAGTACTGCATTGTCAGAGTTGGGTACTGATGGAGTACTGCATTGTCAGATATGAGTCCAGATGGAGGAAAGCATTCTCAGCGATGAGTACTGATGGAGTACTGCATTGTCAGATATGAGTCCTGATGGAGTAAAGCATTCTCAGCGATGAGTACTGATGGAGTACTGCATTGTCAGAGATGAGGCCTAATGGAGTACTGCATTCTCAGAGATGAGTACTGATGGAGTACTGTATTCTCAGAGATGAGTACTGATGGAGTACTGCATTGTCAGAGGTGAGTGCTGATGGAGTACTGCATTGTCAGAGTTGAGTACTGATGGAGTACTGCATTGTCAGATATGAGTCCTGATGGAGTAAAGCATTCTCAGCGATGAGTACTGATGGAGTACTGCACTGTCATCGGTGAGTACTGATGGAGTACTGCATTGTCAGATGTGAGTCCTGATGGAGTACTGCATTGTCAGAGTTGAGTACTGATGGAGTACTGCATTGTCAGAGTTGAGTACTGATGGAGTACTGCATTGTCAGAGTTGAGTACAGATGGAGTACTGCATTGCCAGAGGTGAGTACTGATGGAGCACTGCATTGTCAGAGTTGAGTACTGATGGAGTACTGCATTGTCAGAGTTGAGTACTGATGGAGTGCTGCATTGTCAGTGATGAGTACTGCATTCTCAGAGGCATGTGCTGATGGGGTACTGCATTGTCAGAGTTGACTACTGATGGAAAACTGCATTGTCAGAATTGAGTACTGATAGAGCACTGCATTCTCAGAGGTGTGTACTGATGGAGTGCTGCATTGTCAGAGGCGAGTCCTGATGGAGTACTGCATTGTCAGATATGAGTCCTGATGGAGTACTGCATTGTCAGATATGAGTCCTGATGGAGTACTGCATTCTCAGAAATGAGTACTGATGGAGTACTGCATTCTCAGAGTTGAGTACTGATGGAGTGCTGCATTGTCAGTGATGAGTACTGCATTCTCAGAGGCATGTGCTGATGGGGTACTGCATTGTCAGAGTTGACTACTGATGGAAAACTGCATTGTCAGAATTGAGTACTGATAGAGCACTGCATTCTCAGAGGTGTGTGCTGATGGAGTGCTGCATTGTCAGAGGCGAGTCCTGATGGAGTACTGCATTGTCAGATATGAGTCCTGATGGAGTACTGCATTGTCAGATATGAGTCCTGATGGAGTACTGCATTCTCAGAGATGAGTACTGATGGAGTACTGCATTCTCAGAGATGAGTATTGATGGAGTACTTCATTGTCAGAGATGAGGCCTGACGGAGTACTGCATTGTCAGAGTTGAGTACTGATGGAGTACTGCATTGTCAGATGTGAGTCCTGATGGAGTACTGCATTGTCAGATATGAGTCCTGATGGAGTACTGCATTCTCAGAGATGAGGCCTGATGGAGAACTGCATTGTCACAGTTGAGTACTGATGGAGTACTGCATTGCCACAGTTGAGTACTGATGGAGTACTGCATTGCCAGAGGTGAGTACTGATGGAGTACTGCATTGTCAGAGTTGAGTTCTGATGGAGTACTGCATTGCCAGAGGTGAGTACTGATGGAGTACTGCATTGTCAGAGTTGAGTACTGATGGAGTACTGCATTCTCAGAGTTGAGTACTGATGGAGTACTGCATTGTCAGAGGCGAGTGCTGATGGAGTACTGCATTGTCAGAGTTGAGTACTGATGGAGTACTGCATTCTCAGAGTTGAGTACTGATGGAGTACTGCATTGTCAGAGGCGAGTGCTGATGGAGTACTGCATTGTCAGAGATGAGTACTGATGGAGTGCTGCATTGTCAGAGGTGAGTACTGACGGAGTACTGCATTGTCAGCTGTGAGTCCTGATGGAGTACTGCATTGTCAGATATGAGTCCTGATGGAGTACTGCATTCTCAGAAATGAGTACTGATGGAGTGCTGCATTGTCAGTGATGAGTACTGCATTCTCAGAGGCATGTGCTGATGGGGTACTGCATTGTCAGAGTTGAGTACTGATGGAGTGCTGCATTGCCAGAGGTGAGTACTGATGGAGTACTGCATTGTCAGAGTTGAGTACTGATGGAGTACTGCATTGTCAGTGTTGAGTACTGATGGAGTCCTGCATTGTCAGATATGAGTCCGGATGAAGTAAAGCATTCTCAGCGATGAGTCCTGATGGAGTACTGCATTGTCAGAGGTGAGTACTGATGGAGTACTGCATTGTCAGAGTTGAGTACTGATGGAGTGCTGCATTGTCAGTGATGAGTACTGCATTCTCAGAGGCATGTGCTGATGGGGTACTGCATTGTCAGAGTTGACTACTGATGGAAAACTGCATTGTCAGAATAGAGTACAGATGGAGCACTGCATTCTAAGAGGTGTGTACTGATCGAGTGCTGCATTGCCAGAGGTGAGTACTGATGAAGTACTGCATTCGGAGTTGAGTACTGATGGAGTACTGCATTGTCAGTGATGAGTTCTTCATTGTCAGTGGTGAGTCCTGATGGAGAACTGCATTCTCAGAGATGAGTCCTGATGGAGTACTGCATTGTCAGAGGTGAGTACTGATGGAGTACTGCATTCTCAGAGATGAGTACTGATGGAGTACTGCATTGTCAGAGATGAGTGCTGATGGAGTACTGCATTGTCAGATGTAAGTCCTGATGGAGTACTGCATTGTCAGATAGCAGTCCTGATGGAGTACTGCATTCTCAGATATGAGTCCTGATGGAGTACTGCATTCTCAGAAACGAGTCCTGATGGAGTACTGCATTCTCAGAGATAAGTATTGATGGAGTACTGCATTGCCAGAGTTGAGTACTGTTGGAGTACTGCATTGCCAGAGGTGAGTACTGATGGAGCACTGCATTGTCAGAGTTGAGTACTGATGGAGTACTGCATTGTCAGAGTTGAGTACTGATGGAGTGCTGCATTGTCAGTGATGAGTACTGCATTCTCAGAGGCATGTGCTGATGGGGTACTGCATTGTCAGAGTTGACTACTGATGGAAAACTGCATTGTCAGAATTGAGTACTGATGGAGTACTGCATTCTCAGCGGTGAGTACTAATCGAGTACTGCATTGTCAAAGGCGAGTACTGATGGAGTGCTGCATTGCCAGAGGTGAGTACTGATGAAGTACTGCATTCGGAGTTGAGTACTGATGGAGTACTGCATTGTCAGTGATGAGTACTGCATTGTCAGAGGTGAGTACTGATGGAGTGCTGCATTGTCAGAGGCGAGTCCTGATGGAGTACTGCATTGTCAGATATGAGTCCTGATGGAGTACTGCATTCTCAGAGGTGAGTGCTGATGGAGTACTGCATTACCAGAGGTGAGTCCTGATGGAGTACTGCATTCTCAGAGATGAGGCCTGACGGAGTACTGCATTGTCACAGTTGAGTACTGATGGAGTACTGCATTGCCAGAGTTCAGTACTGATGGAGTACTGCATTGACAGAGGCAAGTGCTGATGGAGTACTGCATCATCAGAGATGAGTACTGATGGAGTACTGCATTGTCAGAGGCGAGTGCTGATGGGGTACTGCATTGTCAGAGATGAGTACTGATGGAGTGCTGCATTGTCAGAGGTGAGTACTGACGGAGTAATGCATTGTCAGATGTGAGTCCTGATGGAGTAAAGCATTCTCAGCGATGAGTCCTGATGGAGTACTGCATTGTCAGAGGTGAGTACTGATGGAGTACTGCATTGTCAGAGTTGAGTACTGATGGAGTGCTCCATTGTCAGTGATGACTACTGCATTCTCAGAGGCATGTGCTGATGGGGTACTGCATTGTCAGAGTTGACTACTGATGGAAAACTGCATTGTCAGAATAGAGTACTGATGGAGTACTGCACTCTCAGAGTTGAGTACTGATGGAGTACTGCATTGTCAGAGTTGAGTACTGATGGAGTGCTGCATTGTCAGTGATGAGTACTGCATTCTCAGAGGCATGTGCTGATGGGGTACTGCATTGTCAGAGTTGACTACTGATGGAAAACTGCATTGTCAGAATAGAGTACTGATGGAGTACTGCATTCTCAGAGGTGAGTACTGATCGAGTACTGCATTGTCAGAGGCGAGTACTGATGGAGTGCTGCATTGCCAGAGGTGAGTACTGATGAAGTACTGCATTCGGAGTTGAGTCCTGATGGAGAACTGCATTCTCAGAGATGAGTCCTCATGGAGTACTGCATTGTCAGAGGTGAGTACTGATGGAGTACTGCATTCTCAGAGATGAGTACTGATGGAGTACTGCATTGTCAGAGATGTGTGCTGATGGAGTACTGCATTGTCATATGTAAGTCCTGATGGAGTACTGCATTGTCAGATAGGAGTCCTGATGGAGTACTTCATTGTCAGTGGTGAGTCCTGATGGAGAACTGCATTCTCAGAGTTGAGTACTGATGGAGCACTGCATTCTCAGAGGTGAGTACTGCATTGTCAGAGGGGAGTACTGATGGAGTGCTGCATTGCCAGAGGTGAGTACTGATGAAGTACTGCATTCGGAGTTGAGTACTGATGGAGTACTGCATTGTCAGTGATGAGTACTTCATTGTCAGTGATGAGTCCTGATGGAGCACTGCATTCTCAGAGATGAGTACTGATGGAATACTGCATTGTCAGAGATGAGTGCTGATGGAGTACTGCATTGTCAGATGTAAGTCCTGATGGAGTTCTGCATTCTCAGATATGAGTCCTGATGGAGTACTGCATTCTCAGAGATGAGTCCTGATGGAGTACTGCATTGCCAGAGTTGAGTTCTGATGGAGTACTGCATTGCCAGAGGTGAGTACTGATGGAGCTCTGCATTGTCAGAGTTGAGTACTAATGGAGTACTGCATTGTCAGAGTTGAGTACTGATGGAGTACTGCATTCTCAGAGATGAGTACTGATGGAGTACTGCATTGTCAGAGATGAGTGCTGATGGGGTACTGCATTGTCAGAGTTGACTACTGATGGAAAACTGCATTGTCAGAATTGAGTACTGATGGAGTACTGCATTCTCAGCGGTGAGTACTGATCGAGTACTGCATTGTCAAAGGCGAGTACTGATGGAGTGCTGCATTGCCAGAGTTGAGTACTGATGAAGTACTGCATTCGGAGTTGAGTACTGATGGAGTACTGTATTGTCAGTGATGAGTACTGCATTGTCAGAGGTGAGTACTGATGGAGTGCTGCATTGTCAGAGGCGAGTCCTGATGGAGTACTGCATTGTCAGATATGAGTCCTGATGGAGTTCTGCATTCTCAGAGGTGAGTGCTGATGGAGTACTGCATTGCCAGAGGTGAGTCCTGATGGAGTACTGCATTCTCAGAGATGAGGCCTGACGGAGTACTGCATTGTCACAGTTGAGTACTGATGGAGTACTGCATTGCCAGAGTTGAGTACTGATGGAGTACTGCATTGCCAGAGGTGAGTACTGATGGAGTACTGCATTGTCAGAGTTGAGTACTGATGGAGTACTGCATTCTCAGAGGCGAGTACTGATGGAGTACTGCATTGTCAGAGGCGAGTGCTGATGGAGTACTGCATCATCAGAGATGAGTACTGGTGGAGTACTGCATTGTCAGAGGTGAGTACTGACGGAGTACTGCATCATCAGAGATGAGTACTGATGGAGTACTGCATTGTCAGAGATGAGTACTGATGGAGTACTGCATTGTCAGAGTTGAGTACTGATGGAGTACTGCATTGTCAGTGTTGAGAACTGATGGAGTACTGCATTGCCAGAGGTGAGTACTGATGGAGTACTGCATTGTCAGAGTTGAGTACTGATAGCGAGCTGCATTGTCAGTGATGAGTGCTGCATTCTCAGAGGCATGTTCTGATGGGGTACTGCATTGTCAGAGTTGACTACTGATGGAGTACTGCATTGTCAGAGTTGAGTACTGATGGAGTACTGCATTGCCAGAGGTGAGTACTGATGGAGTACTGCATTGTCAGAGTTGAGTACTGATGGAGTACTGCATTGTCAGAGTTGAGCACTGATGGAGTACTGCATTGTCAGATATGAATCCTGATGGAGTAAAGCATTCTCAGCGATGAGTTCTGATGGAGTACTGCATTGTCAGAGGTGAGTACTGATGGAGTCCTGCATTGTCAGAGGTGAGTACGGATGGAGTGCTGCATTGTCAGTGATGAGTACTGATGGAGTACTGCATTCTCAGAGGCATGTGCTGATGAGGTACTGCATTGTCAGAGTTGAGTACTGATGGAGCACTGCATTCTCAGAGGTGAGTACTGATCGAGTACTGCATTGTCAGAGGGGAGTACTGATGGAGTGCTGCATTGCCAGAGGTGAGTACTGATGAAGTACTGCATTCGGAGTTGAGTACTGATGGAGTACTGCATTGTCAGTGATGAGTACTTCATTGTCAGTGGTGAGTCCTGATGGAGAACTGCATTCTCAGAGATGAGACCTGATGGAGTACTGCATTGTCAGAGGTGAGTACTGATGGAGCACTGCATTCTCAGAGATGAGTACTGATGGAGTACTGCATTGTCAGAGATGAGTGCTGATGGAGAACTGCATTGTCAGATGTAAGTCCTGATGGAGTACTGCATTGTCAGATAGGAGTCCTGATCGAGTACTGCATTCTCAGTTATGAGTCCTGATGGAGTACTGCATTCTCAGATATGAGTCCTGATGGAGTACTGCATTCTCAGAGATGAGTCATGATGGAGTACTGCATTGCCAGAGTTGAGTTCTGATGGAGTACTGCATTGCCAGAGGTGAGTACTGATGGAGCTCTGCATTGTCAGAGTTGAGTACTAATGGAGTACTGCATTGTCAGAGTTGAGTACTGATGGAGTACTGCATTGCCAGAGGTGAGTACTGATGTAGTACTGCATTGTCAGAGTTGAGTACTGATGGAGTACTGCATTGTCAGAGTTGAGTACTGTTGGAGTACTGCATTGTCAGAGGCGAGTGCTGATGGAGTACTGCATTGTCAGAGTTGAGTACTGATGGAGTACTGCATTGGCAGATATGAGTCCTGATGGAGTAAAGCATTCTCAGCGATGTGTACTGATGGAGTACTGCATTGTCAGAGGTGAGTACTGATGGAGTACTGCATTGTCAGATGTGAGTCCTGATGGAGTACTGCATTGACAGATATGAGTCCTGATGGAGTACTGCATTCTCAGAGATGAGTACTGATGGAGTACTGCATTGTCAGAGTTGAGTACTGATGGAGTACTACATTGCCAGAGGTGAGTACTGATGGAGTACTGCATTGTCAGAGTTGAGTACTGATGGAGTACTGCATTGTCAGAGTTGAGTACTGATGGACTGCTGCATTGTCAGTGATGACTCCTGCATTCTCAGAGGCATGTGCTGATGGGGTACTGCATTGTCAGAGTTGACTACTGATGGAAAACTGCATTGTCAGAATTGAGCACTGATGGAGCACTGCATTCTCAGCGGTGAGTACTGATCGAGTGCTGCATTGTCAGAGGCGAGTACTGATCGAGTGCTGCATTGCCAGAGGTGAGTACTGATGAAGTACTGCATTCGGACTTGAGTACTGATGGAGTACAGCATTGTCAGTAATGAGTACTGCATTGTCAGAGGTGAGTACTGATTGAGTGCTGCATTTTCAGATGTGAGTCCTGATGGAGTACTGCATTGTCAGATATGAGTCCTGATGGAGTACTGCATTGTCAGAGACCAGTACTGATGGAGTACAGCATTGTCAGAGGTTCTGATGGAGTACTGCATTGTCAGAGACAAGTAATTATGGAGTACTGCATTGTCAGTGTGGGTACTGATGGAGGACTGCATTGTCAATGGTGCTGCCTTGATGTTAAGCTGAGACCTCGGCTGTCTGCCCTCCAAGGTGAATGTAAAAGATCCCATTGCACTACATTGAAGCAGAGCAATGGAGTTCTCCCTGATGTCCTGACCAACATTTATCCCTTGATCAACATCACTCTAAAAAGCAGGATAGCATGGTCATTTATCTCATTGCTGTTTGTGGGAACGCAGTGTACAAATGACACTGCTTCTTACATTCCAACAATAGTTACATTTCAAAATACTTAATTGGCTGTAAAGGATTTAGGACATCATGAGGTAGTCTAGATAAATGAACAAGTTTTTTTTCTTTTTCAATCAGGTTTCTTGACCTAATATTTAAACAACATTTTTAATTTGTCAACATTGCATTTATTCTTTTTCTCTATTTCACATAGTTTTAAACTACAATAAAGGACATTTTCTTTGATTTACCTCAGTTTAATAGACTGATTTATTTCTCGGATTCTGAAGTTCTATATGGGAACACAGCCTGGTTCATAAACGTTGACTGGGATACATATTATTTTCTTTGTTCAAGTCATCTGAAATTAGCTCAATGCCTTTACTCCACCTGATGCCTTCCCAACTTTAATGCTTGTTTCTAGCTTTTAATGAAATAAGCTTCTGCATGATATTATATTCTGGTTCAAAATTGGAATGTGCTGCTGGCTAAGAGCAAAACCAGGGTTCAAAGTTTATGTGTGTGTGTTTTGGTGTTCAGTTTCCATTTTAAAGATTAGTCTTCACAGTCATGGTGGCTTAGTGGCTAGCACTGCTGCCTCACACGCCAGGGACCCGCGTTCGATTCCGGCCTTGGGTGACTGACTGTGTGGAGTTTGCAAGTTCTTGCCGTGTCTGTGTGTGTTTCCTCCCACAGCCCAAAGATGTGCAGGTTAAGCGGATTGGCCATGATGAACTGCCCCTTAGCATTCAAAGGTGCGCAGGTTAGATGGGGACACAAGGTTAGGGTGGGGGAGTAGGCCCAGATAGGGTGCTCTTTCAGAGGGTCAGTGCAGACTCGATGGGTCGATGCACTATAGGAATTCCATGTTCTATCTTACAATACTAGTTTGTCAAACACTGTGGTCTAATCTTACCCCCACAAGTAGAACAGTCTTAAAAAGCTGTTGACTTTGAAACTGCATTTTAATATTCATCAGATGTATGCCAATAAATGAAACCATCTTGGTTTTAAAGTCTAGCTTTCAGATCTTTCATTCTTCCTGTAAAATGGACAAGAGCTAAGCTCTGATCCTGCAAACTGTCAACTCTTGTGTAGATTAACATCCATTCATTTATTTTAGCACATCATCACCGTGTCAACCCTTTCAATGTGATCTGTTATGCGCCAGGGTTTCGAGAACCCCAAGGTGTATCATGGAGTTCACCTGACCCACAACTTTTAATAGATTGTGGTGTGGGGAGCACACGGCCCACTCTACAGGTGTGGTACAGCAGAAATGGAAAAGTATTTTTTAAAGCAAAACAATGTTTATTCTATGAACTCAAGTTAACCTTTTTCAAACATACAGTGAACATCTTAGCAACCATCAATTCAAATACAACCCCCAAAGACTACAACACTAAGTCAACCTTTAAGCTTTCCTTTTAACATCCATAAGACTTAAAACACCTTTTACCAGAAGCACATTAGGTTTACATTCACGACTGAGAACATTTATAATTCTGAATTCACCAAATGATCAAGAGACAGTCTTTTCATGGCAGAGAGATCAACAGTGCACCCACTCTGTCTGGCTTCAGCTCCAACATTGAAAATGAAACTATAAAACACCCTGCAGCAAACAGCCTAAAATGAAAGTAAAAAGCTGACAGACAGCCCAGCTCCACCCACTCTCTGACATCACTGCAGTAATATTTAGCAGCCAAACATTTCTTAAAGCAACATTCTCATGACACTGACCTTCCTCAGGATTCAGGACCCTCATTTACATATTTAGGCTGATGAACACTTGCTTACGACTCTGCAAAAAGAACCCAAAATTGGGTGCAAATCACCTCAAATTTGAACAGTCGAAGACACAGCCATGGCACATATCGATTTCCATCCTGTAGGTACGACAATGAGCCCAGTGGGGAGCTTTCACTCCAGACGTTAGTCTAAAGTTAAGTTGCTGTAAAGGTAAATTAAAGAAATTGGTCAAGTGCACAAGCGGCAAGAGTTGAGGGAACATCAAGTTCTCGAAGGGCTGAAGGAGTGGGGAACCTTATTTTTGTTTGGATTCCTGGAATCTAATTCTCTACTTTCACTGAGTGTGCAACTCAATGCTGCAGTGGGTGGACAGGGGTCACCTGTAGATCGCCCTCCTAAGAGGATAAGGCAATTGTGAGTTCACCAAGGAAAATTCAACCTTTTGAGTTGCTTAGGTGCTCACTGCTGCCCTCAGGTGGGCTGTGATGGTACACCCCAAATTTGAACAGTCAAAAACACAGCCACGCCACATACCGATTTCCATCCCTGTGGATACAACAGTGAACTCAGTGGGAAGCTTTCACTCCAGAAATTAGTTAAAAGTTAACTTACTGAAAAGTTAAATGCCCATTAGACTGCCCAAACCTCCCGCTCCCATGTTGTCCCCCTCAGTTTGCGAGAAGTGTTATTTCAGGCCTTGAATGAACGATTTACTTCATATTTTTTTCAGGCTGGACTTTCACCTTGGCTTGGGCATCGGGAGTTGGGAAATTTCCCACCTTGGTGCACTGAAAGCAGGAGAAAGTGCCATAAAACGCAAAGGTTTTGTTCCAGGTTGGGAGGCGCTGGGGAGGGTGGGTGATAATTGGAGGCTGGTCCGCTGCCCCGGAAAAAGTTTGGATGCAGCCAAAGTGGCTGCTCGGTGCTACGCCGGGCTGGTAAAAAAGTCCGTATCAATGTTCTGGGGTTTTGTCTCAGTCATAATAATGGAAGTAAAACCAAAAATAGCACTCTAGTCCTCACCACGCTCTCCCCGCCCAAACCCCACATACTTCATGACCCCTCATACCCTGTATGCCAAATGATGTCCTTCACCCACCCACCCATCCTGCTTTCTCATACTCCCTGTGCCAGTCTATGCCCTTCCACCCAATCCCTGTTAAGCATTCTTGACTGGAAGCCCAGGCATTCATTAGTCTGTGGAATAGCTGAAACTAAGGGATTGCTTGACTAACACCTTTTTCTCTATTATCTGTTCACTTCATTGTGCAGTGCTTATTTCACAGAATCGCAGGATCGTAGAATTTATAGTGCAGAAGGAGGCCATTTGGCCCATTGAGTCTGCACTGGCCCTTGGAAAGAACACCTTACCAAAGCCCACACCTCCACCCTATCCCCGTAACCCAGAAACCCCATCTAACCTTTTTGGACACTAAGGGCAATTTAGCATGGCCAATCCACCTAACCTCCACATCTTTGAACTGTGGAAGGAAACAGGAGCACCTGGAGAAAACTAACACAGACATACATAGGTTAAAGAGGTGTAGAATGATTGTTAGCTTCTGATATCAATACTTTATAATAATAATAATTTTTATTATTGTCACAAGTAGGCTTACATTAACACTGCAATGAAGTTAATGCGAAAATCCCCTAGTCGCCATTCTCTGGCACCTGTTCGGCTACACTAAGGGAGAATTCAGAATGTCTTAGCGCATCTTTCGGGTCTTGTCTGAGGAAACCGTAGCGCCCGGGGGAAACCCATGCAGACACGGGGAGAATGTGCAGACTCCGCACAGACAGTTACCTAAGCTGGGGATCAAACCCGGGTCCCTGGCGCTGTGAAGAACAGTGATTTTTTTGATACATTTATAGTACCCAATTCATTTTTTCCAATTAAGGGGCAATTTAGCATGGCCAATCCACCTAGTCTGCACATCTTTGGGTTGTGGGGGCGAAACCCACGCAAACACGGGGAGGATGTTCAAACTCCACACGGACAGTGACCCAGAGCCGGGATCGAACCTGGGACCAAATGAGGCAGCAGTGCTAACCACTGCATCATCGTGCTGCCCCATGAAGCAACAATGATAACCACTGTGCTACTGTGCGCACTTTAAAGGTGCAGATTGACACTTTTATAGGGCTGGAGTAAAATCACTTTTGTAAAGAAAGTTAAGAATGAATTACTGGGTGGGATTCTCCAGCCTTCCAGCCGTGTGTTTCTCGGTAGTGGGCGGCAGTGCACCATTCGTCGGTGGTGGGATTTTCTGCTCCCACAGCTGTCAATGCGAATTCCCATTGAATCCACCCCACCCCGCTGAGAAACTCTGTGGTGATATACATCACTAAATACACAAAGGGTTAATGTACATACACTACACCTAGCTAGACACTAGAGGGAACACCAGAGACATGGCACACAGGCAGTCAACCAATGGGTCAGTAAGATGGGACATGACCAATGGGCAGTCACGATACACACAGAGGTGACACTACCACAGGAGGGCATTACACCAACCCACATATAAGGACACATCACACATGCTCAGTCTCTTTCCAGTGGAGACACTCAGTGAGTGCAGACACAGGGTTGATTGAACATCACTCCCACCACATGGATTATAGCAGACTGGTTAGTCAGTCTGAGTAGCTATAGCAGGATAAACAGTAGCATAGAATCCAAGTAGAAGAATTGTGAATAGTTTAATAAACGTGTTAAAGCTATCTCCAAGTCTGAACCTTCCTTTGTCAGAGTGCACATCAAGGAAGCAACTTATGCTACGTCAAGAGCATAACAAAACATGGTTCCAGGAGTGAACTGTTTCAATCCATATAGTTAAAACTCAGCAAACAGTGGCAACAAGCAACAGCAGCCAGGCAAGATGATGTTCGAGATTCCGGTCCCACAGCAGCTCAGGTACCACGGAAATCTCAGTGAAAACTGGAGTTGGTTCAGGCAGAGATTCGAGATCTACCTGGTAGCGTCCGACTTAGATGGCGTGGCGGATGCAGAGAAAATAAAGCTTCTACTTATCATCGCGGGTCCAGAAGCAGCTGAAATCTTCCAGACCTTCAAATATTCAAAGGGGCAAAACAAGAGCGATTTCCAGGCAGTCGTGGACAAATTCCAAGAATTCTGCGAGGAACATACAAGAAGAAAAGGTAAAAGAGGCGCCAAAACTCACCGCGAGGTAGGCTTGCAGCAACGAACGGCAGTTTTGAATTGCAGGGGACGCAATGCCAGAAGGACCAGCGAATACCACTGGCGTGAATGGCTGTAGAATTCTGGCCACAGTTTTTTGTATATCTTTCGCACATATACTATTGTTCGTACAGGTTTCATTGATTCTATACCGTGGGTATACTACGTGAATGGGCATGGTCGGCATGGGGAGTAAGAGGGGCCATCAGGAGTGGCTGGAGGCTCATAGTTTGACATGGAGGGGCCCTGAGTGTTGGCTGAAGAGGCAAAGATTTGCGAGGGGGCATGGGTGAGACCGTTATGAACGTACATGTCACATGTTCCCTCATCCAAACTATGATTCCTGACACATCTGAGGGGCGGTGGACGGCGAGCCCTCCAACAGCTGACTCGACTCCGTGAAAATTTCAGGGGCCAGGGAAGACCTATCCCGACCATTGAACAGAGCAGGTTGGGAGCGCAGGGTGTGGGCTTGCCACTAGGTTTAACATCTCATCCAGCATGTCTGACAGTGCAGCACTCACCCAGTACTGCATTGCAGTGTCATAGAATCCCAGCAGTGCAGAAGGAGGCCAATTGGCCCATCAAGTCTGCACCAACCCCTGCTCCAAAAGAGCACCCTACCTAGGCCCCAACCCTCTGCCGTATCCCTCTAACCCCACCTAACCATTGGACACTAAGGAGCAATTTATGCTGACCAATTTACCCAACCTGCGCATCTTTGCACACCTGTCAGCCTTAACTTCGGGCGCTCAAGCCCTGGAGTGGGACCGGAACCTGTAAACCCGTGCCTCAGAGATAAGGATGCTGCCAAGTGAGCCACAGCTGATACATCGCAATCAGTAGCTCTGATGTGCATACTTCAGGATGTTACATCCCACTTTGTTCGACTGTAGTTTGTTGCAGATGAATTTTGGTGCAGCTAATGAAAAACTAGCTTGAAGTCTGCTGCATTAAAATGGAACTGCAGACAACAAGAGAAATAATCACCAGAGTACAGACTGACTCTGCTGTTTGTGCAGATAGGTCAGGGTGAACGAAAATATCATCTGCATTGCGCGGGTGACATTATGTGATTAAGTAGGCAATTGAAGAAGACATTTGTTCTGGTTTGAGCTTTTCTCAACACTGCTTTCTCACAGTTTATGCAACCGGACCACAGGAGTGAACTTTCACCTTCAGAACTCCCACAGTAGGCCGATGGATTTTAAAACAATATTCCAGTGGAATGACAGGGCCGTTCAAGGCTCTACCGACAGGATGGGGCAGAGGGGAGGGTGAAAATGGAGGGCAGAGCCACAAGTGCGGAAAGGAAAATGGTCGTCTGGTGGGGTGACAGAATTAGAAGACTTGACTTGTACCTCCACCCCTGAGGATATCGCTGGGCTCACCGGTTTGGAATGGAATGATCAATCATGGTGACCCACAGCCCGGACTGTTCGTGAACAACATCATATGAGATGAGCTAATCTATGAACAATATTTATTGCAATTTGATATATTTCACGGTAATTCTGGTTTTAGTATTCTTGAATCCAAGCTGGGGGAGCATCACTCTGGCTAGTTACTCAAAGTCGAATACGTCCAAGGATATTATCCTCTATCCACGTCATATTTTCCGTTAACATAATCCCACATATACCACTCACATTTCATAATCTTGTGATTTCTGGCCCTGGAATGGGTGACAGTGGTTAGCACTGCTGCCCCTCACAGCACCAGCGACCTGGGTTCGATTCCAGCCTCGGGCCACTGCCTGTGTGGAGTTTGCACCGTCTCCCCGTGTCTGCGGGGTTTCCTCCGGTTTCCTCCCACAGTCCAAAAGCGTGCAGCATAGGTGGATTGCCCATGGTAAAATCAGTGTCCAAAGATGTGCAGGTTAGGTGGGGATTACAGTGATAGGGCCCAGATAGGGCGCTCTTTCGGAGGGTCGGTGCAGGCTTGGTGGGCCGAATGGCCTCCTTCTGCACTGTAGGGATTCTATGGATTCTATTCTATGGATAGAAATTGAAGGAAGTTAACAAGATCGGTAACAAAACAAAGCCCAGCGTTTTTTCCTTTTTGATTAATTGACCACTGTTCGAATATAGTGATGGATGAGGAGTACATAAATATACGCTGCAGCTGGTGCACTTATATGTTGTTGGAATTCAATGACAAGATAGATTGCTGTGATCCGAGTGTCTCTAAAAGTAGATCAGTCCCGACCAGTTGCCCTCTTTGCACTGTTATGTCGAGCTATTAATTAAGGGTTACTTATAAAGAAGTGGCTGACTGACACTGAAAATGGTACTGATTGTACTATCGTGTTCAGTAGCACTGAGGAGGGACTGTTCTGGAAGTCGAAACTGTCAGCAGTGCTTCCTTGTGAGTCATGAAGCAATGAAGCATTAACTGAACTAGTTTTATCAAAATATTTTACAGACGTTATTCCTGACAGCATATAGACCTGCCATGTCCACTAAAAGAGGGGTCAAAAAGACTTCCCTACACTACCAGTCCAGTTTTGATGTTTTGGTGTAAATTTAAAGAGAAGGGCCGGGATTCTCCCCTACCTGGCGGGGCGGGGGGATCCCGGCGGGATGGAGTGGCGGGAACCACTCCGGCGTCGGGCCACCCCAAAGGTGCGGATTTCTCCGCACCTTTAGGGGCAAAGCTCTCACCTTGAGGGGCTAGCCCTGCGCTGGAGTGGTTGGCACGCCGCCAGCCGGCGGGAAAGGCCATTGGCGCCACGCCAGCCGGGGCCGAAAGGACTTCGTCGGTCGGCGGAAGTCCGCGCATGCGCGGGGGCGTCAGCGGCTGCTGTCGTCATCCCCGCGCATGCGCGAGGCGGGTGTATCTAACGCGTCGGCCATGGTGAAGGCTGTGGCTGAGGCGGAAGGAAACGATTGCCCCCACGGCACAGGCCCGCCCACGGATCGGTGGGCCCCGCTCGCGAACCAGGCCACCGTGGGGGCACCCCCCGGGGCCAGACCGCCCCGCGCCCCCCCCAGGACCCCGGAGCCCGCCCGCGCCGCCTAGTCCTGCCGATAAGGTAGGTGGTTTGTTTCATGACGGCGGGACTGGCATACGTACATAAAAAGCAAGAGGGTAGCCAGGGAAAAGGTTGGCCCACTGAAGGATAGGCAAGGAAATCTATGTGTGGAGCCAAAGGAAATGGGCGAGGTACTAAATGAATACTTTGCAGCAGTATTCACCAAAGAGAAGGAATTGGTGAATGTTGGATCTGGAGAAGGGTGTATAGATAGCCTGGGTCGCATTGAGATCCAAAAAGACGAGGTGTTGGGCGTCTTGAAAAATATTAAGGCATATAAGTCCCCAGGGCCTGATGGGATCTACCCCAGAATACTGACGGAGGCTAGAGAGGAAATTGCTGAGGCCCTGACAGAAATCTTTGGATCCTCACTGTCTTCAGGTGATGTCCCAGAGGACTGGAGAATAGCCAATGTTGTTCCTTTGTTTAAGAAGGGTAGCAAGGATAATCCAGGGAACTACAGGCCGGTGAGCCTTACGTCAGTGGTAGGGAAATTACTGGAGTAAATTCTTCGAGACAGGATCTACTCCCATTTGGGAGCAAAGGGACGTATTAGTGAGAAGCAGCATCGTTTTGTGAAGGGGAGGTCGTGTCTCACTAACTTGATAGAGTTTTTCGAAGAGATCACAAAGATGATTGATGCAGGTAGGGCAGTGGATCTTGTCTATATGGACTTCAGTAAGGCCTTTGACAAGGTCCCTCATGGTAGACTAGTACTAAAGGTGAAGTCACACGGGATCAGGGGTGAGCTGGCAAGGTAGATACAGAACTGGCTAGGTCATAGAAGGCAGAGAGTAGCAATGGAATGATGCTTTTCTAATTGGAGGGCAGTGACTAGTGGTGTTCCGCAGGAATCAGTGCTGGGACCTTTGCTGTTTGTAGTATAGAGAAATGATTTGGAGGAAAATGTAACTGGTCTGATAAGTAAGTTTGCAGATGACACAAAGGTTGGTGGAATTGCGGATAGGAATGAGGACTGTCAGAGGATACAGCAGGATTTAGATTGTTTGGGGACTTGGGCGGAGAGATGGCAGATGGAGTTTAATCCGGACAAATGTGAGGTAATGCATTTTGGAAGGTCTAATGCAGGTAGGGAAGAGACAGTGAATGGTAGAACCCTCAAGAGTATTGAAAGTCAGAGAGATCTAGGTGTACAGGTCCACAGGTCACTGAAAGGGGCAACACAGGTGGAGAAGGTAGTCAAGAAGGCATACGGCATGCTTGCCTTCATTGGCCGGGGCATTGAGTATAAGAATTGGCAAGTCATGTTGCAGCTGTATAGAACCTTAGTTAGGCCACACTTGGAGTATACTGTTCAATTCTGGTCGCCACGCTACCAGAAGGATGTGGAGGCTTTAGAGAGGGTGCAGAAGAGATTTACCAGAATGCTGACTAGTATGGAGGGCATTAGCTATGAGGAGCGGCTGAATAAACTCAGTTTGTTTTCACTGGAACGACGGAGGTTGAGGGGCGACCTGATAGAGGTCTACAAAATTATGAGGGGCATAGACAGAGTGGATAGTCAGAGGCTTTTCCCTGGGGTAGAGGGGTCAATTACTAGGGGGCATAGGTTTAAGGTGCGAGGGGCAAGGTTTAGAGGAGATGTACGAGGCAAATTTTTTACACAGAGGGTGGTGGGTGCCTGGAACACGTTGCCGGAGGAGGTGGTGGAAGCAGGGACGATAGTGACATTTATGGGGCATCTTGACAAATACGTGAATAGGATGTGAATAGAGGGATACGGACCCAGGAAGTGTCGAAGATTGTAGTTTAGTCGGGCAGCATGGTCAGCACGGGCTTGGAGGGCTGAAGGGCCTGTTCCTGTGCTGTACTTTTCTTTGTTCTTTGACAGCAGCGGGACCTCGGCCCATTGCGGACCGGAGAATCGCCGGGGAGGGCCCGCCAACTGGCGCGGCGCGATTCCCACCGCCGGCGCCGAATTTTCAGTGCCAGAGAATTCGGCGGCCGGCACTGCCGGGATTCACGCCGCCCCTCGGCGATTCTCCGACCTGGCGGGGGGTCGGAGAATCCCACCCAAGATTTGCTTTGCCAATACTGCAGATGTGGGGTGTGTCCACCTGATGCTTATTCGCCGTGTTTGTGATCAAGGGTCCTTCACAGACATCTTGAGGAGAAGGGGCACCTGGAGGGAAGGCAAAGTGCCCCCCACCACACACACCCCCCTTGCCCAGACACTGAGGGTGAGCATCAGCATGTAATAATAATAATAATAATAATCTTTATTATTGTCGCAAGTAGGCTTATATTAACACTGCAATGAAATTACTGTGAAAATCCCCAATTCGCCACATTCTGGCGCCTCTTCAGGTACACGGAGGGAGAATTCAGAATGTCCAATTACCTAACAAGCACGTCTTTTGGGACTTGTGGGAGGAAACCGGAGCACCCAAAGGAAATTCACGCAGAAACAGGGAGAACGTGCAGACTCTGCACTGACAGTGAATCCCAAGCAGGGAATCGAACCCGGGGCCCTGGCGCTGTGAAGCAACAGTGCTAACCACTGTTAATTCATCGCCTGCTGGGTGACTGCCGCAACCCTGCTTGATGTTCCATCGCCTGTTGCATCGCCAGCATTGTCTTGGTGGCCGCTCACTGAGGTTCATCATGTGACCTCGGACTCAGCAAGTGGCTGGTCTCCGGCGCCCCTCCTAGTGTCAGAGACGTGGGCTGTCCCTGCCTCCGGCAGCTGTGGAGGTGCGTCAGTGAAGTGTTCTCCAGCATGTTAACACCCAGCTTAATCTAGAGCTACACCCCACTGAGGCGGTGTGTCCTCAGCTGGTGGAGGGTGCTGAGAGCGCAGTGATGATTCTTCCTCAGAGTCTTCCTCAATTTCCTCATCCAGCATGGTTTGGGGGTTGGGGCCTACGTTGGCCACCCTTTTCTCCCGGGAGCTGCTCGTGCCGACAAGAGAGAGAGAGAAGAGAGATGTTTAGTTCATGGGCAGCCAGAGTACAAGATTTCATGTCACTCACTGTGACTGTCATGCTATGTTGAACTCATGGGGGTGTCATCTGAACTCGACTGCTGGGAGAGACTGATCTCCCGTTCCCCACAGCAGCCTCCTCAAGCACGGTGAATGTTACAATGTCAGCATATGTTTGGGATCTTTCCTTTCTGTTGTGGGCCAGCTTTCCATGGATGAAGAAACAAAGCCCAAATAGGATGGGAAACCTGTTGAATCCCAGTCGGATGATAAGCTTCGGTGAGTCCCCGCCAAGACAATGCTGGAAAGGCATGTGTGTGTGACCCTCCCTCTAAGGACCTGGAGAGTTTGGAGTGTGAGCAGCACGATAGATGAGATGATGGTGATGTGCAAGCTTCCGTGGGACAATCACCGATGATATCTGTCACCGACTAATGGTTGTGTGAGCTCCCTGCAGAGACTAGCCCTATGAGTACATGATGTCATGGTAAGAGTTTGATTTTGGGGGGATGGCCTTGCAGGTGTGGTAGCCAGCTGCGCTGACCTCCTGTGCAATGGCCTGAATGGTGCGGCTGGAGCGTTTTGTCCAGTCATCCCTCAGGAATAACTCAGCCCAATGCTGCCGGACTCCTCAAATAAAGGCCTTGAGTGTTTTGCTGCTGAAACGGGGAGCAGCCTTCATCCTGTGGCTTGAGATCGTCCTCCTCTGGTCACCAGACATCTCTGTGCATGTCCTGGAGATAGCTGGGCTGGAGAGAGTGAACTATGTGTGATTTGGTGGCATTTAAATATGGCGCCCAGAATTTCAACCCCACCAGGTAACAGCACGGTGGACGAATCAGCTCCCAACCCATCAAGTGATTTGGAGAACTACCATCTTGTGCATAAATAATGAGCTTCCAAGTGCTGAAGAGGGTACGATTTCTGCCATTCCGAACAGTGGCAAACACTTCATGAAACATGCCCATCTCCGCACTTAGAGCAGAATTTTCCAAGGTGATGACAAGTTAGTGATGACAAGTTGGTGTTCCATGCATTTGGTCAGCAGGAGAATCCCGTTGGAGTTGCAATTCCCAACTCCTTACTTGCCAATGGTTCCTTTCCAGAGTTGGGAGTCCTTTCCAACCCTGGCTTTGAAATTCCCAAAGAGGTTGGTCTTATCTTCCTTGTTGGAGAATATGGGGCGGGATTCTCCACAATCTGCGCGATGTCCGCCGACCGGCGCCAAAAACGGCGCGAATCAGTCCGGCATCGCGCCGCCCCAAAGGTGCGGAGTCCTCCGCATCTTGAGGGGCCGAGCCCTAACCTTGAGGGGCTAGACCCACGCCGGACTGATTTCCAACCCGCCAGCTGGCGGGAAAGGCCTTTGGTGCCCCGCCAGCTGGCGCGAAACTGACTTTGCCGTGCGGCGCATGCGCGGGAGCGTCAGTGGCCGCTCACGGCATCCCTGCGCATGCGCAGGGGAGGGGTTCTCTTCCGCCTCCACCATAGTGGAGACCATGGCGAAGGCGGAAGGAAAAGAGTGCCCCCACGGCACAGGCTCGCCCGCGGATCGGTGGGCCCCGATCGCGGGCCAGGCCACCGGGGGGGCACCCCCCGGGGCCAGATCGCCCCGCGCCCCCCCCCCCCCCAGGGGGGAGAATCCCGCCCCAGGTGTCAGTAGTGAAGTATAAGTCTTCTTTGGACTCATCATTGGTATCACGGGTTGGGGCGTAGTAACTCACGGCCGTTGGCTGCTGGTTCTTGGCAAGTTGTAGACAAAGGGTCATGAGGTGCTCGTTGATGCCATCATGGAGCTCTGAGAGTCGGTTGACAAGTTCATTCTTGATGGCAAATCCAATTCCATGGTCCTGGAGGAGTTTTCCTCTCCAGAAGAAAGTGCAATCACCACCATCTTCCCTCAGCTGCCCTCCGCCTGCTCTTTGGATCTCTTGCAGGGCAACGACATCCATGTTGAAGTGCTTTTCCTTGAATGCCACCTTTTCGTGGTGGAGAGGCTTGAATGTTCCATTGATCCCGGGAGCAATGCGGTCTGGAGTCATAAACCCCTGGCAGGGTCACCCATGATGCTAAGAGCGGAGGGGAAGAACCAGACAAAGCGTAATCCAAAACAAATCCTCCACGGCCGATCAGGCAGAAGATACTCGTATGGTATCAACGGTGGATGACGGCAGCAGCAGTAGGGTGAACCCCAGTCGTTGAGGTTCCCTCGCCACGAGGGCAGCACGGCAGCGCAATGGTTATCACTGCTTCCTCACAGTGCCGAGGTCCCAGGTTCGATCCCGGCTCTGGGTCACTGTCCATGTGGAGTTTGCACATTCTCCCCGTGTTTGCATGGGTTTCGCCCCCACAACCCAAAGATGTGATGGGTAGATGGACTGGCCACTGTAAATTGCCCCTTAATTGGAAAAAATGAATTGGATAGGGCAGCACGGTGGTGCAGTGGGTTAGCACTGCTGCTTCACCATACCGAGGTCCCAGGTATCGATCCCGGCTCCGGGTCACTGTCCGTGTGGAGTTTGCACATTCTCCCCGTGTTTGCGTGGTTTCGCCCCCACAACCCAAAGATGTGCAGGGTCGGTGGATGGGCCACGCTAACTTGCCCCTTAATTGTAAAAAATGAATTGGGTACTCTAAATTTCTAAAAAGGAAAAAAAAAGGTTCCCTCGCTACTGGAACTGAATCTACCCTCCATCAAGGACCATGTGTCAGCTAATGTACAATGTCACTTTTTCTATATGCCTAAAATACCTCAATCAAATTGTTTGTTAAAAAAAAAAGAAAACCTTAAGGAGTAAATGCAGATATCAAAGCAACAAAACTGATGATGCCTATCTATCCAGTCCCAAAGGGCATTATCTGAAAACTCTCATGGTTACAATGTAAATTCAGATGCTAATGTACCTGACATTTTTTAATGATTTCTTTATTATTGTTTGAAACTGCCTAAAACTTTCTTAAAACTATGAGATCCAAACGTTCATATTTTATTTCGCCAGCAAAGAAAATGGTTTATTTCAGTAGTTGCAAGCGGCTTTTGTACTTTTTTTTTTCTCTCCTGATTTTTCCTTTAAGGTTTTCCCCGACGAGGTGAAGGCTGAATTTTCTGTAGCCCTAATCCAATAATTGTGGGAACTTACTTGCTGCTGACAATGTGGACAAGCCTTTAAAACTGATTGGAAAGCCTGACACGGAAGCCAAGTTCCAATTAATGTCACGCGATGTCAGGAGGACCACACAGCTAGCAACTCTCCACAAACAAACATTGGAGCCCCTTGAGATCACACTCAGCCTGTGGTACACAGGGCCCCAGCAACTTTCATTTATGTTAGGAGTGGATAACAAAAATGCATGACCATTTGTGTTTTAGCAATAGGGGAGGGAACAAAAAACAGAGAAATGAAGGCCCTGTCGAACACTGTACCCTATCAGCTAGTCAGCAAATAGCTGACTTTAACCCCGAATCTCAAGGGTGTTATGAGGAGGGTTAAAATGTCAGCCGAACTGCACATGGGTCCGGCATCATTTTAACTTGCATCTTGTGCCTGTTTTTAGTCCAGTGTATCAGCCTCATTTTAATGCATTACCTAGATCCTGGACATAGGGCTAAATATTTCAGAGGACCTTACCACAGGGGTTGGAAGCGGGAGGAAGCATTGCTCTTCAGGCAGTGGTTGCACGTGGGGTGGCAGTAGGCTGGGGAATCAGAGGGCAGGCAGGTCGGCAGCCGGAGCAACGTCATCTCAAGCAGCGGCGAACACGAATGCTGCTCGACCAGGCCTTGAAGAGCATTCAGGTTGGGGCTGCGGGAAGCCAAGCAGGCGGGTGAGTCCCAGCAATCGGCAACATAGAGAGCTACGGTGAGCTGGCAGCCTCGTTGCTGCTGGGATGGGCATTGCCACCAAGAAGCCAAGGAATACCCATCCCACTCCTGCCACTTCCCCCGGAACCTGATGGGAGGCTTCCCAGGTTGACCTGGCGATCGTCCCACAGGTCCTCCCAATGCATAACAGATGCCAGGGGAGGCTCAGAGGTGATCCTTAATGACTCGTTAAGCTGCTCAATTGGTTGCTCAGTGGGCAGGAGCATCATCAGGTTTCCTGCCACTGATAGTATGGCATGGTGATGGGAAGATGGAGGGTTTCCCTCTGGACACCGCCCCCACTATATTGGCAGCGCTCCTGCCTCCCAGTCAGTCACCATGGGCTGGGATGATTCGGCCCATAATAATTGCTCCTTCTTTGACAAATAGTAAGTCCTAATTTGCCCCTGGACTTCCCTTGCCCATCCCTCCGACCTCACATTCCCACGTTGCTCCAGTTAAGAGGGTAGACCAGGAAGTGTTTCCACAATGTTTTAGATGCACTGCCCCACCCCACCATTTCTACCCACCCCACCATTTCTACCCACCCCAAGTCAAGCAAAGGAACGTTGTCTACCCCGAGAAATAGGCCTTAACTTAACTATCACTGGCGCATCTCAATGATGTGATCAGGGCCAGCGCACCAATTTAACCTCACTCCAACCAAATCCACACAGCTAACCAGTTCCAAGCGAGGTTACAGCTGAGGAGCATCAGGTCGTTTGTGGGGCTGAATTTTGCTGATTAGACGGACAACCAGGCAACAGCCCTCACTCTGGGCTTTACAGACAGTAGCCAGTCAAATGGCTGATACCGGGGTCGTCATCCGAATCATGATGGACGTCCGCTCTCCCCCCCCCCCCTCCCCCGAGAGTCTCTCCGTCCAATCAGAGGATGGGCAACTCACCGACCTTACTGACACCACCAGGAACGGTAGCCACAGCTCAGGCAGGCCATGGCCTCTGCTCCGGCAGCAGGTAGACAGAAGAAGTTTGTAAAAATTCTACAGCTGAATTCCGCAGGTGAACTTTCTGGGGAAATCACTGGGCCTGCAGGAACTGCCACCTTGGCCTGCGGTCCCCCTTTGTGTTCTAAAACCATCCTCCCACCGGGCTCTCGCTGGGTTGCCACGTGCATTTAGCGAGCGGCATCCTCACGTGGTGTGGGGAGGGGGAGGGGGGGATGGGGAGGGGGCCAACCCGCTTTGGGGAAAATGCCCAATATAAGGTAAAAATGGCCCTTGGGGGTGGCAGCCTGTTCAATTCTAGACCTACCCTTGGTAAAATTCCCCGATGGCGAGGTATAGTCAGGAAGCTGATCCAACATAGCCACCCATGACTTTATCGGAGTCCCACCTCGTCCAGGGGCCATGATTTTCAGAAGTTTTATAAAAACGTTCCTGTGGCCTAGCAGGAACATCCCGCTCCCTTCTGACAAATCACGGACCTCAACCAATCTCCTTTGGTACACGCTGCAATCATTTTTCTTCCTGAAGTTTTCATAATAAGCTCATATCCGTGTATTGCCTTTATATCTTCCAGGATAAATAGCCAGGCTTCAGAAATATGCAGAACAAAGATTAGCATACGAATGCTTCATACATTTTCATGCTCCACCTTTATCACTTCAAGCAAGATGCTAATTTGCAAAATAAATGGGATAACACTTCCGATTACCACACACAAGAATGGTAACACTGGATACTGATCATTGCACCGTGTAATTTCAAGGTCGTACTTTTGATTACTTTTCTACTCCTTTCAAGTGAATCAAGGGGACTAGTAAATTCTGCCATAAAATAAGGCTTCTCTGTAATGGCTGATGGGTATAATGTCACCTTAAGTTCTTGTGTCTGATGCTGTAGGTCCCACCAGTAACGGAGCTCAGAACTAAGGAAACATTTTGCAAATATGAGAGTGGACTTGCTCTGAGGCCTAGTGTTGTTGACCAAAGTACTCAGATTTCACTATAAAATGGCATCATCATTATTCTTTGAGTTCTTAAACAGCATTCTCCATCTAACCCTGACAGTAGCGGGGTCCCCGATTCAGTGGACAATCGAAAAATCAGGATCGTTACTGGTGGACGCCGATCTGAATGTGATACTCCCAGCCCCCGCTGATGGCGGGATTGAGGTTCGTGCCCACGCACCAGTGGGCGGATGTAAATTAATGCAAATGGCTCTTAATGACCCATATGCATCCACTTGGAGGTCCCAGCACAATGCTCTCTGGCCCTCCGCGATTCTCTGGTCCCCAGAGCCGGGAATCACGTGGGGCGGGATTACAACAGCTTTCGCCAGACGTGGTCCTCGCGGTGGGCCAAGCAGTAACTCCTGAAGGGAGTTGTCCACAAAGTCCATCCGAGGGTGACCACCCCCCCACCAGAATGCACTACATGCCCACCCCTCACATGCTTGAGTGATTGGAATGCACTTACCTCTCTTTGATGTGGTTGATGTTCATAAACATTAAGATTTCAGCACTTAGGGTCACTCACCCATGAAGAGAGATGAATGAATCAAGGCTGCAGCTGTTCTGTAGACACTGTCAATCACAGCCCATTACTAGAAATGAATGAATGTTCATTCATTCAGCTGATGGATCTGCAGCTAATGGATCTGAGGGGTTGTTCTCCAGACAGGAATGGACAAGTGGAGCTTCCAGCTAAGTGTTACAGCTGTAATTTTTTCACTGCCCCTGGCTGGACTGCTCTCTAACTTTCTGACAGGGGTCTCTTTTCTGGGGGTGGGAGCATCTATTGTGGGTGGGTCCGTTCAGTTAGTGGGTCCCTCTGGGGGGTCCCTTTGGTCAGGGGATCCCTGTGGGAAGTCCCTTTAGTCAGGGGTGTCTATGAAGGTTTCTTTTATTCAGGAGGCTGCTGTGGGGGGTGGAGTCCCTTTAGTTAGGGGGTCTCTTTGTTGGGTTATTTTAATTTGTGGGTTCTTGTGGGGCGGGGGGGGGGTCCTTTAGACAGGGGGTTTTGAGGAGTGCTTTAAAGAAAGGTAAAGAGGTGTTGAGGTTCAGTGAGAGTATTCCAGGACTTAGGTTCTGGAGAGCTGAGGGAACAACTGCTTATGGTGGCACGTTTAACATCATGAACGCTCAAGAGACCAGAATTAGGGGAACATGGATGAATGGGGGCTGTGAGGCTGGAGAACTATACAGAGATCAGGAGGCATGAAGCCACGGAGAGATTCTAAAACAAGAATGAGACTTTTAAAATTGAGTTATTGCTTAATCGGGAGACAATGCGGGCCAGTGAGCACAGGGATGATACATGCATGGAACTTGGTGCGAGTTGTGAGGCAGAACACAAGAAGAGATTACCTCAAAACTGCAGAGCTAGAAAATGTGAGGCTGGCCAAAATTACATTAGAATAGTTAAGTCTCAAAGCATTGAATCAGGGCTTCAGCAGCCGATGAGTCGAGGGAGAGGCAAAGTTGAGAGATGTCACAAAGGTGGAAAATGGTAGCCTCCATGGCGGCACTAACATGTGATCAATAGTTCAGTTCAAACTCAAATATGACACCAAGGATCCACTTTAAGACACACCTGAATCTCAAGTGTTAACGATCTGCTAGCCTTCTATACATAATTATTCACAACTCCGGATGCAATCTCAGATGGGTCTCTGAGTGACACCACAAAATAGGACTATTCAAGGGAAGTGTTACAAAGATGGTGACAAAAAAATTAAGACATTTGTGGAGGGCATTAAAAAGGCCACTTTTTTAAAAACATTTTTGGAAAACATTGTTAGAATCTCAAATGACAATGTTTCCCTATTAACTTGAGGCAATGTGAATATATATCAGAATCTGATTGTCATTCAGTTTGCTAAAAATATTCTAAACGTGTGTCACCAAAAAGAAAATGCTGGAAAATCTCAGCAGGTCTGGCAGCATCTGTAGGGAGAGAAATGAGCGAACGTTTCGAGTGCAGGCACCCTTTGTCAAAGCATTTTCTTTTTGGTTTCAGATTCCAGCATCCGCAGTAATTTGCTTTTACTAAATGTGTTTCAGTTGTCCAACTGAATATTTGCAACAGGTGAAACTGTTGATTCAGCTATCACGTGAATGCATTTTTATTTCTAACGTGACGAGTCTTCGTAATTATTCCTCAAGACAATAATTCACGCTATGGCACATGGTAAGATTATCGAAGGTGACTCCAAGTTAACGGCAATGCTTTCTGATAATGCAAAAATGAACATTGATTAAGGTGTCATGGAGCATATATATTTTGGTACTTTTTATTAAGTGGAATTAGACACGCTGTGTAAACATTTAAGACTGCTGCATAAAACAGTCACGAGAAATTCAGCAATGAGAAGCCAATGTTTGTCATATACATGTGCCTGCCCCTTATTTAGGTGACAGCTCCTGGTGCCCTAGCTGCAACTTGAAATGAGAATTGACTTCAGTTCAATGTTGAAATGAGAGTCCCATGCCTTTTTCAGGGCTCATCCAAAACAGTTGTTTCGTTAGGATGATCCACTCAGCATTTCCTCAGCATTTCCTGGCCGATACCAGTAACACCATGAGCCCTTTTCTTGGCTATCAATCTTGTGTGTTGCACCTTATCAAATGCCTTTTGGAAATCTAGATATACTACATTCAATGGTTCCCCTTTATCTACGCTTTCTAATCACATCCTCAATAAATGCTAATAAAGTTGTCAAATGCAATCTCTCTTTCGTAAAAATTTTGCTGACTCTGATCATATTTTTTTCTATGTGCATCATTCAGGCATCCTTAATAATTGATTCCAGATTTTCCCAGTGACTGATGTCAGGCTAACTAGCCTGTAGTTCCATGTTTTCTCTCAATTTCTGTTTTTTGAATAGCAGAGTTACATTAGCAAACTTTCAATCCACGGGAATTACCTTGGTGTGCAGCCAGGAAAAGTTAACCCATCCCAAACCCCTTGCTACGTCTCTTGCCCCTGCCCACTGCTCCACAACATTTCTGTGAAACCGCTCACCTCTTCATCCAGGGGTTTACCTAAGCTTCAGCTTGCCGATGATCACAGGCTCTGGCAACTCACCCCAATTATTACAATGAGATGGAAGCATGCCAGAAATGACTATCAGTTATATGCCTTAGAATAGACCATAACAAAGTTACCCCACCCACTCAGTCAATCAATTCCTCTTATGAAAATGAAAAATGTTACTTTTTTCAATCACTTATATCAGTATTTTGTTTTCCTGCTTCATAGTATAATTTTTTTTACGAGTATTGGACCAACCAATGGGTGTATTGCACTGGCCTAATATTGCCCTCAGATCACAGTATTCCAAAAGTGGTTCATATACTGGTTAATATATACAAGAAAACAATATCCATAATCTTATTATAGAGTGTGCAATGTGTTGAGAATTGTATTGTGCATTTTGTCTCATTAACACATGTACCAGCAGAGGGAGTCTTGGTGGAGAATAAAGTAATCCATGTTTCTACAGCACGTGCAGTTCTGATTCTGACTGCTTCTTACTGTTTCTTCCCAAGAACGTCACAGACAGGTTTCCAGAGTAAAGGTCACATCACAAGAACAAAAGCAGCAGAAACTATACAGCTTCATTCACATCTTCAAGACATCCATTGGACCATAGAATCCTTAGAGTGCAGAAAGAGACCTACCAAGTCTGCACCGATCCTTTGAAAGAGCACCCTACCAAGGCCCACTCCATCCCCGTAACCTGCACATCCTTGGACACCAATGGACAAATTAGCACGGCCAGTCCACCTCCATGCTCTTCTTCAAATAATTCGATGGGACCTTTCCTGATTAATTTGAACAGGCAAGTAGGATCTTGGTTTAATAACCATGGGCGAAATTCTCCGTTATCGGCGCAAAGTCCGCCGATCGGCGCAAAAAACGGCGCAAATCCGACCTGCGTCACGCTGCAAAAATCGTCGCGAAGTCTCCGGCCCGAAATGGGCTAGCAGCGACGTGACGGGATCCGCCCTTGCTCACGTGGTTCACGCCGTGCGGCGTGTATGACGCTGCACGGCGTGATGACTCATAAGGACGCGCTGCTCCCCCCACCTGACCGGAACACCCGACCGGAACACCCGACCAGATGGCCAGCCGCCGCTCAGCCCCGAGGTTCCAGTCACTGGATGTGGAGGCGCTCCTGGATGCAGTGGAGCAGAGGAGGGAGGCCCTGTATCCCGGGCACGGCCGCAGAGTTGCCCCACACCACAGCCAGCGTCTGTGGAGGGAGGTGGCAGAGGCCATCACCGCTGCGGCCCTGACACCACGGACAGGCACCCAGTGCCACAAGAAGGTGAACGACCTCGTCAGAGCAGGCAGGGTGAGCCTCCCCCCCTGCCCGATATCCATATCCCCCATCCCCCGTATTCCCCCTCCCCATATCCCCCCCTATAACCCCCATAATCCCCACTCCCCCATATCCCCCTCCCCATATCCCCCCTCCCCCATATCCCCCGTATCCCCCTCCCCCATATCCCCCCATGTCCCCCATATCCCCCCTCCCCAATATCCCCCATATCCCCCTCCCCGTATCCCCCATGTCCCCCCTCCCCATATCCCCCCTCCCCCATATCCCCCCTCCCCCATATCCCCCATATCACCCCTCCCCTATATCCCCCATATCCCCCTCCCCATATCCCCCCTCTCCATATCCCCCATATTCCCCCTCCCGCATATCCCCCATATCCCCCCTCCCACATATCCCCCATATCCCCCCTCCCCCATATCCCCCCTCCCCATGTCCCCCATATCCCCCTCCCCCATATCCCCCCTCCCCCATATCCCTCTCCCCCATATCCCCCCTCCCCATATCCCCCCTCCCCCATACCCCCCATATCCCCAAGTGAATCCAGCACTAACCTTAACCTCTGCAATACACGCGCAACCGATGGCGTTCATTCATATAACTGTCTAACACTGTTGCCTTTCACCTCTGCCACCCACCCCCCCCCCGCCTCCCCCCCCCCCCACCCCCCCCCCCCCCCCCCACCCCCGCCACAGGAGAAACGCGCACACAACACCAGGGAGCATGTGAGGACTGGAGGAGGCCCCACTGATGAGAGGCCACTGACCG
Source organism: Scyliorhinus torazame (assembly GCF_047496885.1). Taxonomy (NCBI): domain Eukaryota; kingdom Metazoa; phylum Chordata; class Chondrichthyes; order Carcharhiniformes; family Scyliorhinidae; genus Scyliorhinus; species Scyliorhinus torazame. The sequence goes on along the minus strand of NC_092721.1, from coordinate 28,050,595 downwards.
AACACGAGGAAAGGGCCCTGGAACTGGCTGGCGGACCTGAGGACCGGGAGGTTGCTGATGCAGAGGTTGGGGGCGCACTAGCAAGTGAGCCACCGACAGCCCGTCCCCATATCCCCCCTCCCCTATATCCCCCTCCCCCATATCACCTGATCACTGCCTGCGTGTCTAACCATGCATGCTTCATTGTGTATCGCAGGAGCAAACGTCGAGGCACCCATCCCCGCAGATGCAGACCGCCCGCAGGATACTCCTCGGAGGCCACGGGAGACAGAGAGACCCGGACACTCCGGCATGCGACGCCCGCAGGATGCCCATCGCACACCATGGGAGACGGAGAGACCTGGACCCTCCGGCATGCGAGGCCCGCAGGATGCCCCTCGCACACCACGAGAGACGGAGAGACCCGGACCCTCCGCCATGCGACGCCCGCAGGATGTCCCTTGGAGACCACGGGAGACGGAGAGACCTGGAGCAACAGGGAGACGACTCCCCCGTCACGTGCGGGTGCGACGACGCAGGCGTGTGCCACCCAGCGACGAGAGGGGCAGCCACAGGCCCCCGTCACAGCCGAGCCAGGACACCACTACCCAGGGCACCCCTACCCAGGACACCCCTACCCGGGACAGCTCTACCCAGGAAGACGAAAGAACGGACAGTGATACAGAGTGGATGGGTGGAGACGAACCCCCACCCCAAAGTGCCATGGACTCAGAGTGGGACGAAGAGCACGACACAACGCCACTGCTGTCACCAACACCCTCCACCATCGCAGAAACACTCACCTCGGTTGGGCACTTTAGTGATGAGGCGTCTGGTACACTCATTGGTGCGCACAACACAGCCGTCCCGGTACAGCAGGTGGAGGTAGGAGCAGCAGAGAGGCCGGGCGGTCGGAGGGCAGCCCAACCCAAGCGAACATCTGCCGCCCAGATGGATCCCGGGTTCCTGGAGTTACCACACCCACCCATAGATCCGATGCAACCACCGACCCAGAGACGAGCGAAGAGGGTGACAGCCGGCTTGCACTGGCTGCAGTCGCAGGTGGAGGAGTCCACCCGCGTCCAGGAGCTGGGAGTGGTGCCGGTCATACGTGCCACCCAGGCCGACACCGCACGGGTAGCGTCCGCGGTGGAGGCAATGGTGCGATGGTGTCAGACATGGGGAACGGTTTGCGAGGCCTGGGGCTTTCCGTGCAGGTGGCGTCTGTGGCCCAGGACATGGCTGGCCTCTCGCAGGAGGCCATGAGCCAGTGCCAGCGCTCAACGCCATGGCCCAGTCTCTGCAGGCCATGGCCCAGTCTCAGCAGGCCATGGCCCAGTCTCTGCAGGCCATGGCCCAGTCTCAGCAGACCATAGCCCAGTCTCTGCAGGCCATCGCTGAGGGCATCGGCGCCATTGGCCATGTGTGAGCCGGCGTCGCACAGTCACAGACAGGGTTTGCCAATCCCCTGGGCTCCATGGCTGCAAACCTGCAGACCCGTGTCGATACCAGCACGGGCCTCCAGGACTGGCAGCGCCAGATGTCGGGGGGGCGTCGGATGGCCAGTCCATTCGCATCCCCCACCCATGTAGAGGCCTGGGGGCCACCGGGCACCCCGAGGGAGGAGGAGGTAGTGTGGTCCGTCCCGGGTCCCCCTGTAGGGGAGGTCCCGGAACACCGCGACACCTCGGACTCCCCCCCTTCCGTCCCAGGTGCATCGGGTGGGCAATGAGCTGGACAGGCTGGCAGCTCGCCATCCCAGTCGCCCGGGCCGCAGCCTGGCCCATCTAGGCCAGGACGCCTCAGGAAACGGCCGCCAAAGGGATCCCGTGTCAGAGGGCAGGAATCACAGGAGTCCACCTCCAGTTCTGCTGTACCGTCTGGGGAACCACGTAGACGTAGTCAAAGGGCCCGTAAGGCCAAACAATTAGACACTTAGTAAGTTGGCACGGGTGCAGGGCACAGATGGGTTTTATGGGCTAGGGCACGTGCATGAACTCCTTTGGTTATTAAAGTCAATGTTACACCTACAGAAGCTGCCTTTGTGCTCTGTCCAAAGCGTGCGGGGGTGTCATGTACGTTGAGCGCAAGTGTGTGTGTGTGTGAGGGATGGTCTTACCTCAGCCCCAGGTGAGTCTGCCCCTTCCCCCTGGGCCGCCATCAACATCCCCCTGGGCAGAGGACGGGACCGTGCGCTGCAGTGTCACAGCCGCATGCAGGGATGGTCCGGGTGGATGGTGGTACTGTGGCCATGGGTCAGACATAGTCCAATGATGTGGAGCCAGGAGCTCATCGCAGGGCGGGTTGTCATCATCCTCCATGGCCTGCGATAGACACGCGTCCACCCGCAACTGTGTGAGCCTGGCCGTTGTGCCGCAGGTGGATCGGCAATGGGGGGGGTGGTGTGCATGCGGGTGGGGTGGGTGGGGTTGGGGAGGGGGTGAGGGTGCTGGGTGGGTGGATGGGTGGGGGGTGTGGGTGGTCGGCTGTTGCCATGGTGTGCGGTCTGTGGCCGTACTACCCGATTCCCACGCCCATCTAGTCAGTGAAGCGGGCGGCTATCAGCCCGTCCCGTGCCCGCTGGGCCCTTCGGTAACGGTGGACAGCCACCCGCCTGTGTCTAGCCCGTCTGCCCTGACCATTGCCCCCATCCCCATCATCTGGGGAGGACTGCGCCTCTCCCTGCTGCTCCTCCACTCCGCCCTCCTCTGCCTGCGGCACATCGCCCCTCTGCTGGGCTATGTTGTGCAGGACGCAGCACACCACAAGGATGCGGCCGACCCTATCTGACCGATACCGGAGAGCGCCCCCAGAGAGGTCCAGGCACCTGAAACGCATCTTCAGCACGCTAAAGCACCTCTCTATCCCTCCCCTTGTCGCTCCATGGGCATCATTGTTGCGGTTCTCCGCCTCATTGCGTGGCCTCCGTATAGGCGTCATCAGCCACGATCGCAATGGGTAGCCCCTGTCGCCCAGCAACCAGCCCCTCAGCCGGGGATGGCGTCCCTCGTACATGCCGGTGATGGATGACCGCGACAACACGTATGAGTCATGTACACTGCCTGGGTAACGGGCGCAGATGTGCAGGATCATCATGCGGTGGTCGCAGACCACCTGTATGTTCATTGAATAGGTCCCCTTCCTATTGGTGAACACGGCCCTGTTATCTGCAGGTGGCCGCACGACGACGTGCATCCCATCGATCGCGCCCTGGACCATGGGGAACCCGGCCACGGCAGAGAAGCCCACGGCTCGGGCATCTTGGCTGGCCCGGTCCACAGGGAAGCGGTTGTAGCGGTGCGCCATGGCATATAGGGCATCTGTCACTGCCCGGATGCATCGATGCACCGATGTCTGCGATATGCCGGACAGGTCCCCACTCGGTGCGTGGAATGACCCCGTTGCATAAAAGTTCAGGGCCACCGTAACCTTGACGGACACGGGGAGAGGGTGTCCCCCGCCAGTGCCACGCGGTGACAGGTGTGCCAGCAGGTGGCAGATGTGTGCCACGGTTTCCCGCCTCATCCGGAGTCTCCTCCTGCATTCCCGGTCCGTGAGGTCCTGGTATGACTGCCGGGGCCGGTACACACGGGGAGCCCTCGTGTGCCTCCGTTGCCGTGGGGCCGCGACGTCCTCCTCCCCCTCCTCGTCCTGTCGGTCAGGTGTCCCTCCGGCCTGGGCGGCTGCCGCCTGCCCCTCTGCGGCAGCCTGCGCCGCCTCTCTGGCACGCTCCCCCTCCTCCTCATCCAGAGCAACATAGACATTAGCGGCTGCCGCCACGGCGGCCAACATCGCTGGATGATCGGAAAACGTGACGGCCTGGTTGGGGGGGTGTGGGGAACGACGACATGTCATCATTGCCCATATCCCCTCCTCCCCCCAGCCAGGTGGCATGGACCGCATGGATCCAACTGTTGGAGGCTGGCACCTGGCCAGGTGGACCAACTCACTTGCCCTCGCACCCTCCCTCCCCGGCACGGACCCCTCACATCCTCCTCCCCGGCACGGGCCCCCCATCCTCCTCCCCGGCACGGCCCCCCCCCCCCCCATCCCCCTTCCCGGCACGGACCCCCCCCCCATCCCCCTCCCCGGCACGGGCCCCCCATCCTCCTCCCCGGCACAGACCCCATCCTCCTCCCCGGCACGGACCCCATCCTCCTCCCCGGCACGGACCCGCCATCCCCCTCCCCGGCACTGACCCCCCTCCCGGCACTCCCCCGGAGCCCAGCCCACTTTAACCACCCCCCCTTGCCGCACACACACACACACACACAACCCTAGACACACCTCTCCCCACACATTCAGACTGCGGCCACGCCATCGCGTGCCCAGCGGCCAACCCCCCAGGCCGTCACTCACCTCCACGCTGGTCGGCGTAAACCTGGAGCTCAGGTTGACGCCGATTAAAAGGAGGTTTGATTTACGTCGACGTGACCGGTCATCACGTCGACGGGACTTCGGCCCATCCGGACGGGAGAATATCGGCAGGCCCCAAATTGGCTGCCTTGCGCCCACCCGTGCCATTTTCCGCGGCAGCGGCGCCATTCACGCCCCGCCGACTTTTCTCCCTTCGGAGACTTCGGCAACCGGCGGGGGCGGGATTCACGGCGGCCAACGGCCATTCTCCGACCCGCTGGGGGGGTCGGAGAATGACGCCCCATGTCTCTGGAGAATCAAACAATGCAGCATTGGGTCAGTGCAACAGCACTAGCTGCAAGTTCCTCACCCAGCCACACAGCGTCCTGACCTTGAATGGTGTGAATGTTCCTTGCCACTTGCCTGCACAAGCCTGGATATTGTCCAGCCCTTGCTGCATTTGGGCATAAACTGCTTTAGTGTCTGACTGGCGCTGAATATTGTGCGAATATCCCCACACCTGACCTTATGTTGGAAGGAAGCTCAGTGATGATGCAGTTGAAGATGGTTGGGCCTCGGACACTACCCTGAGGAACTCCTGTAGTGATATCCTGAAACTGAGGACGATTGGCCTCAAGAGCCCTAATCATCTTCTTTAGTCAGAAGTCTTACAACACCAGGTTAAAGTCCAACAGCTTTGTTTCGATGTCACTAGCTTTCGGAGCGCCGCTCCTTCACCTGAGGAAGGAGCAGCGCTCCGAAAGCTAGTGACATCGAAACAAACCTGTTGGACTTTAACCTGGTGTTGAAAGAGTTCTTACTGTGCTCACCCCAGTCCAACGCCGGCATCTCCTCATCTTCTTTAGTGCCAGGTATGATTCCAACCTGTGGAGCGTTTCCCCCCTGATTCCCATTGACTCCAGTATAGCTAGTGCTCCTTAATGCCACACTCAGTCAAATGCTGCCTTGATGTCAAGAGCAGTCACTCCCACCTCACCTCTCGAGTTCAGAATATAAACATTTGGTGGCTGCATCTTTGCTAATGTCCTCACTTAGATGGTACAAGTGTGTCCAAATCAGATGTCATTTCAGGGCACGAGTAAACTAAAAAAACCAGAGTCCGTTCTGGGCATGAATCGAGGGGTCGTTCCTGGCGCTTGTAGCACTGGGAATGACCCCGCTATCTAACGGCAGTGTTTTTTTCCAGCCCCCAACGAGGAACCCCCGCCAAGGTCAATCTTAGCCACATATCCTGCACTGAGGAGCTCCGATGAGCAAAGATCCGGGTACCCCGATCTCTCGACCACCCGGTGCAGCCCTTGATCCCCCCAACATGCCTATACGGGGGCCCTCATGCCCACCCGCACCCCACTTCATACAGGCAGCAAACCCCCCCCCCCCCCGGCCTGATCCCCCATTCGGACGAAATGCCAGCCTGGCATCTTGGCACTTCCAGCCTGGCATCCTGGCAGTGCCAGGGTGGCGCTCGAGTTGCACTGTCTGGTGCCCAGGCGTCAATGTCAGGGTGCCAGGCTGACAGTGCCATGGTGCCTCGTTGGCACCAACAGTGCCAGGGTGCCACCCAGCCCAGAGACCAACCACTCGGGAGCCTCCGAACACCCGGTAGATCCTCGCAAGTGCTGTTCCGCCTGGTCCCCATTTGTGGTCGCCTGGCTGGGGTCTCCTAGATAAGGTCACCCGATCTGGTGTCAGTATGGTTAAGTAAGTTTCTAAACTGGTTAGATCTAGTGTGGTGCAACGACCGTCAGGGATCCTGGTAGAGGCCTCTCCCGGGATCTACCGGCCGCGTCCCACTCTGATTCTGGCGGGACCTGGCTAGCAAATCACCGCCTAGTCTCTAAATGCCAGGAATGCCAGAACACTGAGTGGAAAATTGCACCCATTGCAGTTAAGGGAGATAAGCACATGAGGGAGAGAGGAATCGAACAGATTTGTTTATCGGCTGAAATCAAACAAGGTGGGACTAGGCTTGTGCAGAGTGTCATCAGCAGAGATGTGTTGAGTCAAATAGTCTGTTTCTGTACTGTAAAATTTGATATAATCCTCTATAAATTCAAGGAGAATCCGATTGGAAAATCCTGGGCGCAATTCTCCCATCGGAAGACTAAGTCCCAACGCCGGAGTGAAAACCGGAATGTTTCACTCCGGCATCGGAGCCCGCTCCCAGCCCCCTATTCTCCCGCCCCCGGGGGGTTAGGAGCGGCGTTGCGTCGGTTTCACGCGCCGGGCCTTGGCGCCGCGTAAAAGCAGCGCCGCGTAAATGACGCAATGCCGTGCATGCGCGGTTGCCGTCCTCCCTGAGGCCGCCCCACAAGAAGGTGGCAGGTCGATCTTGCAGGGCGGCGGAGGAAAGGAGGTCCTCCTTCAGAGAAGCCAGCCCGCCGATCGGTGGGCACCGATCGCGGGCCAGACCCCTTTTGAGGCTCCCCCCCCCCGGTGCAGGAACCCCCCCCACAGGCCACCCTCCCAGCATTCCCGCGCAGTTCCCGCCGGCAGCGACTAGGTGTGGATGTGCCGGCGGGATCCCATCGTGTTGGGCAGGCCGCTCGACCCATCCGGGATCGGAGAATCACCGCTCGCCCGTTGCAAACGGCGATTCTCCCAGCGGCCAGCCGTGATTCTCAACGCGCCGGTTGGGGGAGGGGGGGGGTGGTGGAAATCGTGTGCGGGTGCTGGGGTGGCTGGCAGGACCCGCGCAGTGCTCCGGCGATTCTCCCACCCAGTGTTGGGGGGGAGAATTCCGCCACCTTTTACCCTTTTTAAAATGGAAGTTGGTTAGAAAGAAGGGGCGAAATTCTCCTACCCGCCCCGCCACATTTCTGCGCCGACCGGCCGGCGGGAGTCTCCGTAACACCGGCCGGTCAATGAGGTTTCCCATTGTGGGGCAGCCCCACGCTGCCGGGAAACCCCCCGGTGCCGGCAGAACGGAGACTCCCGCCGGCGGAGAATGACGCCCAAGGATTGTAGAACCACACCAAATGGAAGAAGGTACTTTTTGGAACCAAAGGCAAGTACTTTGGAAATTTCTGTCAACATGCAGATTCTGGAAAACTTTAATTAACGATCCTGGCTCGTGATGCTTATCTCCACTTCTTCCCTGCACCTAGAACTTGCTTTGTATCAACAGAAATATCACTACACAGGCAGCACGGTGGCGCAGTGGGTTAGCACCGAGGCCTCACGTCGCCGAGGTCCCATGTTCGATCCCGGCTCTGTGTCACTGTCCATGTGGAGTTTGCACATTCTCCGTGGGTTTCGCCCCCACAACCCAAAGATGTGCAGGCTAGGTGGATTGGCCACACTCAATTGCCTCTTAATTGGAAAAAATGAATTGGGTGCACTAAATTTTAAAAAATTGAAATATCACTGCACAAAATTTAAACTGCTAAGGTGGAAATTGGGCAGAACAGCATGACTGCATTTTTCGTAGTTCATCTGAGGAAATCATTGGGGAAGATCACACAAGCACAGGAATCCAGCATCACAGATTCTTGCCCCATCTGGTGTTTGTTGCATTTAAGGTTTTTAGACATTTGCAATAAGGAATCAATATTTTGGCCATTGGGGTCTTGGTACAATGGGTAATAACGTTGCCTATGAGTCAGAAGCTTTGGGTTTGAGTCCCACCCCTGTCCTTGATGGCTAAGGAAGTGACCATCATGTGGCCAAACAGGTTGTGTATCAACCTCCAACTTTTCCAACACACACAGGTGGTAAGAGTGGGAGAAATTCTTGGTCATCCATGTGATGGAAAGGAATTTGCAGCCACTACCACCACAGCTCCCGACGACAACATGTTTGTAAAATTGCAAGTTGCCGTGGCAATGCGGCCTCCCTGAGTGAACGACAACACACCATTGCTACACTGGCATAACTTGTGCCACTCTTGGATTGCCACCATCCTCAATGTGGAATATTGCAATGAGTTCTCAAGCAAATACTGTCGTAAATTCAACACTGAAGGATGGGATGCGCAGCAATCTCATTTATGGCAATGTGCCCCAATTCCAGAGCTTTAGATAGCTCTGTTTAGGTCAGAGAGCTAGAAATCAGTTCAATCTGTTCTTTTAAGTAATAATAACAATACGCAAACGAGACTTGTCCTGTTGATCGAGAATGCTCGCAAAAATATATCATTTAAAAATGCTCCAGCCATGTTCAGCTTTGCTGAAGCATGCTATATGTGAAAGAATATGTGAGTAGAATTTGCATACGATGGGCTCCCAACGTGGTGCTTTACACGCCAAGCTTGTACATCAGGAATTCTGAAGTGGAGGTCAGTTTGCCTCTTAAAATTAATGGGTGGAAAATCCTTCAGGGCCTCTGCACCTAAATTCCTGATGTGCGCTTTGCAAACAAAACTTTCATGCCAGGAGCACAAATATGTAAAATCTACCCTTTCCTGTTGCTGCCTTCAATATTTAACACTCTTACATTTCTCCTGTTACTGAAGGTCACTGAGTGTTACTTTAACTTCTTTCAGACTACTATTTAAGACATTCTGTTGCCAATTAAACATGGCAGCATTAGCATATAATTAGCAAGTTCTATAATGGCACAATCTCCTAGACCAATAAGGTCCGTTCTTCTCTGTGATGAAGTGATCTTCAGTAAAACACAGCTAGTTATTATGACTCATTTTGACCATTTACAACTATTGCCAGAGGTCAGGGTAGCTTGAAGTGAACTTTACCTTCATCCAAACAGGTGTCATCGAATCACAGAATTTACAGTGCAGAAGGAAGCCATTTGGCCCATCGAGTCTGCATCGGCCGTTGGAAAGAGCACCCTACCTACACTTCCACCCTATCCCCGTAACCCAGTAAGCCCACCTAAACCTTTTGGACACTCGGGGAAATTTGGTATGACCAATCCACCTAACCTGCACATCTTTGGACTGTGAGAGGAAACCGGAGCACCCGGAGGAAACCCACGCAGACACGGGGAGAAAGTGCGAACTCCGCACAGACAGGAATCGAAAGGGGGACCCCGGAGCTGAGAAGCAACTGTGCTAACCGCTGTGCTACCATACCCTCTGTTATTGCCAAGCTGCAGGTAAATTTAACAGCAGAGGAAAATCACTAAAAAAAAAGCCAAATCTTTTGGTTCCAAAAGAAGTTGAAAAAAGTTTTGAAATTCTTATTAGCACTGCACTTCTAATCTTGATATTGCCTTCTTTTAAACAGTGCCTCAGTGGGGATCAGAAGATAAATGTAAATAGAAAAGGTAGGAGTGTCAGCAGAGGAAAGATAAGACCATTCCTTTTTTCCAGAACTATTTCGAAGCAAATAGGTTAACCTGTGTTTTCAATTTTTTAGATGCTCCGACAAATCTACTGTTATGTTTCCAGCTTATGGAGGGTTTTGTTTTTAACTTATTGCAAGAAGTCCATTTCTGTTTTGTGTTTTGTGGCCTCTCTGTTTTATCCACGTCTTTTCCGGTCCAGAACTAAGATTAAAGGCCAGCTCCGAGCACTCCACCATCATTTTCCAACTGGCTGTTAGTGGGTGCGTGAATCCAACACAGAGAGTTTAATTTTAACTTTACCCACCAGGTGTAAAGCCCACCCGAGCAGACAGGATACTAGACTTACCTCCTACTTCTTCAGGTACCACACGCTAAGAGGGTATTGGAAAACCTGGGCTGCACCTGATCACATCTGTTTCCCATTGAGCGGAGCAGGTTCAAATTTCTCCCAGAATGACTGATCCTCTTATTTTTACTGGTCTCTGGTTCGGCAACAGCGTGACTGTGTTCAGAAATCTGAACTAACGTCCCAGCAGTTCCAAATGAAGAATGTTGTGTTTCCTCTCATAACCACAGAATCTTATTTTCTAAATAGATAATTATTTCTCTTTCCAGTTTCTTGATTGTGAGCGGCATGGTAGCAGAGTGGTTAGCACAATTGCTTCACAGCTCCAGGGTCCCAGGTTCGATTCCTGGCTTGGGACACTGCCTGTGCGGAGTCTGCACGTTCTCCCCGTGTCTGCGTGGGTTTCCTCCAGGTGCTCCGGTTTCTTCCCACAGTCCACGTGGAAGGAACCCACAAAGACGTGCAGGTTAGGTGGATTGGCCATGCTAACTTGTCCTTCGTGTCCAAAAAAGGTTTGGTGGGCTGACTGGGTTACGGGGATAGGGTGGAGGTGTGGGCTTGAGTAGGGTGCTCTTTCCAAGGGCTGGTGCAGACTCGATGAGCCGAATGCCCTCCTGCTGAACTGTAAATTCTATGATTCTATGAAATCTACAATTGCCTGATTGGCCAGACATTATTTCTGGAATGGGGACAAGTGGATAGACATTGGAGACTCTGGCTGACTGGGCGACAGGGTGGCACAGTGGTTAACACTGCTTCCTCACAGCTCCAGGGACCTGGGTTCAATCCCGGCCTTGGGTGACTGTCTGTATGGAGTTTGCGCTTTCTCCCCGTGTCGGCATGGGTTTCCTCCCGCAGTCCAAAATGTGAAAATTGCCCCTTAGTGTCCAGGGATGTAGGTTAGGTAGGATTATAGGGATAGGGCATGGGAGAGGGCCCAGGTAGAGTGCTCTTTCAGAGTGTGAGTGCAGGTTCGATGGGCCGAATGGCCTCCTTCTGCACTGTAGGGCTTCTATGTTTTCCGTCAGTCCTTCGAGGAATATAGGCCTGGATTCTTCGATCCCGCACTGGGTCGCAGAATCGTCGGGGGGGGAGGGGGGGGGGCGAGAATCATGCCACGCGGCTCCGCTGCCGGGCCGCCGATTTTCCAGCGACCGGAGAATCGGCGGCAATCGCGCCCACGGGGTCGCCACCGCGCCAGTCGGGGACCGTTGAAAGCAGCCTCCCCTGGCGATTCTCCACACCTCGACGGGCCGAGTGCCCGCCGAGTTTGGCCGAGTCCCGCCGGCGTGGGTTATGTATGGTCCCACCCAGAGGGACCTCGGAGTTCTAGCTGCGGGGGCCGTCCTGGTGTGGGGGGGGGCGGGGGGGATCCAACTCCGGGGGGGGGCCTCCACGGTGGCCAGGCCCGTGATCAGGGCCTACCGATCGGCGGGCGGGCTAATTCCGGCCTATGTTCCTCCACGCCGGGCCCTTGTAGGGCTCCGCCATATTGCCCAGGGGCCAGCGCGGAGACGGCAACACATGCGCATGCGGGGACCCACGCCGGCCGTGGTGCGTATGCGGGGACCCACGCCGGCTTTCAAGCGCCGGAGCAGCGGACACCACTCCGGTGCCATACTGTCCCCTAAGAAGGGATGAATGCCTGTGACTGGAGGCGTGTTGACACCGGAGTCGCTCGCGCCGGCTTTGACACCGGCGTCAACACTTGGCCGGGATTTCAGAGAATCCCGGGCATTATTCCTTTGTGTTTAATTCCTCAGCTGATATCTTAATGAAAATCCACATTCCTCTCTAAATCCATAATGGAACGCAGAGTCAATGCAAGGTACCATTGTGCTTTACACTTTCATTCATTCCTACAGTTGGAGATATTTCTCTTATTTGTGGTAGCTTTCAGCTGGATGAGTTCAATCTGTATTGATGCCTCAACCTTCTCTCTTGCTAATCTTCACACATAAGAAATGGGGGACAACCTCACAAAGTTGTTGGGGTCCTTGCCGGGGAGGAGGTTGGGGTCCGTGCCGGGGAGGAGGCTGGGGGGGCGTATGACGCTGCACGGCGTGAACCACGTGCGCAAGCGCGGATCCCGTTACGTCGCTGCTAGCCCATTTCGGGCCGGAGACTTTCGACCCATTTTTCCGACGTGACGCAAGTCGGATTTGCGCCGTTTTTTGCGCCAATCGGCAGACATTCCGCCGATAATGGAGAATTTTGCCCCTCGATCCTTACTAATCACATCCATACTTGCCATCCTTTCAGTTCTTGATCTCGCATTCTGTGGTGGCAGTACGGCCGTTACCAACATAGTCTCTCCCCTATTCATCTGGTCCCTTCTCCTCTTTCAAACAGTCCATTTTATCCCAATTATCTCACTTCTCCTTTATACTTGTTGTCTAGTGTCTTCCATTCTTCTCTATACCTCTCCCTCCAGGTATCCTCTCCCCCACATTTTTATAACCATCTACTCAACATTGTCATCTCCCCTTGTCTCAACCAGCGACTCGACTATCTGCAACCATTTCCTTGTTGTGCTCGCCCTCTATATCTCCTTACCCCTTCTAACCCGATTATCCTCTGTGAAAGCTCTGTGAAAAATCTCCCTCAAGAAATATAGGCCGGGATTCTCCGACCCCCCGCTGGGTCAGAGAATCTCCGGGGGACGCGAGAATCGCGCCCGGCCGCCCCAATGCCAGCTTCCCGATTCTCCCCCCCGCCAATTCTCGGCCGCCCGCGGAATTCCCACCGCGCCGGTCGGGGGCCGTTGAAAGGGGCCCCTCCGGCGATTCTCCGGGCCCCGATGGGCCATGTGGCCGCTGAGTTCAGCTGAGTCCCGCCGGCGTCGGTTACTCAGGTCCCACACGGTGGGACCTGGAAGGTGTCCCTGCGGGGGCCGTCCTGGACGGAGGGGGGGTGACCTGGCCCGCGATCGGGGCCTACCGATCGGCCGGTGGGCTGGTTCCGTGGGGGCCAATATTCCTCCGCGCCGGGCCCCTGTGGGGCTCTGCCATATTGCCCGGGGGCACACCGTCTGTTCCGCGCATGCGCGGAAATACACCAGCCATAGTGCGCATGCGCGAACTCGTGCTGTCCGTTCCGCACCGGCTGGAACTGCGAGGACCACTCCGGCGCCGACCTAGCCCCCTAGGAAGGGGAGCATTCCCCTTATCGGGGACCGCTAACGTCGGAGTGGTTGGCGCCGCTTTTCACGCCGACGTGGGGACATGGCCCTTTTCTTGGAGAATCCGTCCATAGGATACTCAGGGGACTTCACAGGGTAGATGCTGAGAGGTTGTTTCCCTTTGTGGGAGAGTTCAGGACCAGAGGGCATAGTCTCAGAGTAAGGGGTCACCCATTTAAGACAGATATGAGGAGAAATTTCTTCTCTCAGAGCGTAATGAATCTAGGGAATTCTTTCCCGCAGAAGACTGGAGAGGCTGGGTCATTAATTATGTTCAAGGCTGAGATAGACAGATTTTTGACCAGTAAGATAATCAAGGGTTGGAGGATAAGGTGAGAAAGTAGAGTTTAGGATTAACATTATGGGCGGAATCCACCACGCCGCCCCGGCAACCGCACGCGATTCTCGCAACCCCCACCCCAACCGGCGCGGCGAGAATCACGGCTGGCCGCTGGGAGAATCGCCGCTCACCGTTTGCAACGGGCGAGTGGCGATTCTCCGGCCTGGATGGGCTGAGCAGCCTGCCCAACATGACGGGTTCCCACCGGCGCCATCCACACCTGGTCGCTGCCGGCGGGAACAGCGCGGGAACGCTGGGGGGGGGCTGCCTTTGGGGGGGGCTGCCTTTGGGGGGGGGGTGGTGTTCCTGCACCGGGGGGTGCCTCAAAAGGGGTCTGGCCTGTAATCGGTGCCTACCGATCGGCGGGCCGGCCTCTCTGAAGGAGGACCTCCTTTCCTCCGCCGCCGCGCAAGATCCATCCGACAGCTTCTTGCGGGGCGACCTCGGGGAGGACGGCAACCACGCATGCGTGGGTGATGTCATTTAGGCGCCGCTGGCCGGTGCGCGTAAATGAGGCGCCGCCGCTTCTAGCCCCCTGGGGGTGGTAGAATCGGGGGCTGGGAGCAGGCTCCACGCCGGAGTGAAACACTCCGGTTTTCACTCCGGCGTCAGGACTTAGGGCGAGATTCTTCGACCCCCCCGCCGGGTCGGAGAATCGCCGGGGGCTGGCGTGAATCCCGCCCCCGCCAGTTGCCGAAGTCTCCGGCACCGGATATTCGGCGGGGGCGGGAATCGCGTTGCGCCGGTTGGCGGGCCCCCCCCGCGCGATTCTCCGGCCCGGATGGGCCGAAGTCCCGCCACTAAAATGCCTGTCCCGCCGGCGTAAATTAAACCACCTACCTTACCGGTGGGACAAGGCGGCGCGGGCGGGCTCCGGGGTCCTGGGGGGGGTGCGGGGCGATCTGGCGCCGGGGGGTGCCCCCACGGTGGCCTGGCCCACGATCGGGGCCCACCGATCCGCGGGCGGGCCTGTGCCATGGGGGCACTCTTTCCCTTCCGCCTCCGCCACGGTCTCCACCATGGCGGAGGCAGAAGAGACTCCCTAGACTGCGCCTGCGCGGGAATGCCGTCAGCGGCCACTGACGCTCCCGTGCATGAGCCGCCTGGAGATGTCATTTCCGCGCCAGCTGGCACCAGCTGGCGGGGCACCAAAGGCCTTTTCCGCCAACTGGCGGGGCGGAAACCTCAAGGTTGGGGCTCATCCTCTCTGAAAGAGGACCTCCTTCCTTCCGCGGCCCCGCAAGATCCGTCCCCCATCTTCTTGCGGGGCGGGCTTAGAGAGGACGGCAACCACGCATGCGCGGGTGACGCCCGTTATGCGGCGCATTCCGCGTCATCTATGCGGGGCCGCTTTTACGCGGGCGACAATGTCTGGCGCGTGTAGATGACGCGGCCCCGATCCTGGCCCATTGTCAGGGCCTGAATCGGTCGGGACCGGGGCCGTTCCCTGCCGTCGTGAATCTCGACAGCGTTCACGACGGCGCGGCCACTTTGGCGTGGGAGTGGAAAATCCCATCACCGATGTTCTACCGAATCAATCTTGAGTGGTAAGTAGATTTCTTACACTGGGGAAAACAATTGGGAAGAAAGAGAATAAAGGTTTTGCTTGGTCCAAGAACATTAAAACATTGCACCAAGGAAAGGCCAAATGCTAGATTGGGTTTTTGAGGTCCAGCTGTAAGTGAATTAAGACCATAAGATGTAGGAGCAGAAGTAGACCATTCAGTTCATCGAGTCTGCTCCGCTATTGAATCTGATCCATACGGCGCAATTCTCCCATCGGGTGACTAAGGGCGAAATTCTCCTGAAACGGCGCGATGTCCGCCGACTGGCGCCCAAAACGGCGCAAATCAGACGGGCATCGCGCCGCTCCAAAAGTGCGGAATGCTCTGCATCTTTGGGGGCCGAGCCCCAACCTTGAGGGGCTAGGTCGGCGCCGGACGAATTTCCGCCCCGCCAGCTGGTGGAAAAGGCCTTTGGTGCCCCGCCAGCTGGCGCGGAAATGACATCTCCGGGCGGCGCATGCACGGAAGCGTCAGCGGCCGCTGACGGCATTCCCGCGCATGCGCAGTGGAGGGAGTCTCTTCTGCCTCCACCATGGTGGAGACTATGGCGGAGGCGGAAGGGAAAGAGTGCCCCCACGGCACAGGCCCGCCCGTGGATCGGTGGGCCCCGATCGCGGGCCAGGCCACCGTGGGGGCACCCCCCGGGGCCAGATGGCCCCGCGCCCCCCCCAGGACCCCGGAGCCCGCCCGTGCCGCCTTGTCCATCTGGGGCGGAGAATCGCGCGGGGGGCCCCGCCAACCGGCGCGGCGCGATTCCCGCCCCCGTCGAATCTCCTATGCCGGAGACTTCGGCAACCGGCGGGGGCGGGATTCACGCAGCCCCCGGCGATTCTCCGACCCGGCGGGGGGTCGGAGAATCTCGCCCCTGCAGCTTATTTTCCCCATTGCCCACACTCTCCTCACCTCCAGCACCATGTGTGAGGTAATCAGACTGCATTATCACGGAAAGTGAGACCATCCACCCAGCTGCCTCAATGTGCTCTACACTGCCACACCCGTGAACCCCCAACTTGCAATTTTCTTTGTCCACTTTCTGATCTTATTTTGTCCCTCAGATTGATCTGCCGCTCAGTTTACCCAATTCCCACAGAACTGCTGTTTGTTCAGATTCTGAAAATGAAATGAAATGAAATGAAAATCGCTTATTGTCACAAGTAGGCTTCAAATGAGTCGCCACATTCCGCCGCCTGTTTGGGGAGGCTGGTATGGGAATTGAACCCGCGCTGCTGGCCTGCTTTGGTCTGCTTTAAAAGCCAGCTATTTAGCCCTGTGCTAAACCAGCCCCTCTCCTCTTGGCTCTTCTTGGCTCTTCTCTTCTTGGCTCCCATGCTAGTTGACATTAGAGACATTCCTATTCCTGAGAAACTGACCCCTCCATTTCAAAACCCCCACCTTCAGAAAACACATTCTTGGCCAGCTGTCCCCAGAAACTATAGTCCATCTCCAAACCTTCCCTTTCTCTCAAAGCCAGTGAACGTGTTGTCACTTTCCAGGTTTGTGGCCACTGTTCCAATAATCCCACGTTTGAATCCCTCCAAACAGGTCCCCTGTGCCAGAGCACTGACATGACCAGAGCCCAAGTCAGGAATTAACAAGGGGCTGAATTTTCCAGCCCTCCCTTTGGGTGGGATCTTCCAGTTCTGCGGATCATGACCCCCCCCACGGCAGGTTCCCCGGCGAGCGGCAAACAAGGGCGGGGCGGGGGGGCCCTGCCCATTGTCTGTGACAGTGACTGAAATACGTAATGGTGGCCCAAATTCAAAACAGCTCATGCCTATGCCACTCTGTATTTCTTGACGTTCTCCAGACTTACCCATGCACCTTAATGTCTTTTTCCCTTTGAACATGTGCTTTATGCATCCTTCCTCAACCCCACCCTCTATCAGAGGTGGCTGTGCCTTCATACCAATGCTCCCAAAGCCAGAATTCCTTTATAAAATCTCTCCACCTCTTTAATCAACCTCTGCTCCAGAGAACTCTTCTCAAAACCCACCTCTCGACTAAACCTTTGTCCCGAAGCCCCACTCTTGTGTCTCCTTCCTTGGTTCAATGTCTGTCATCCTAGATCAAGCGCCTTCTCCTATTAATTTACCTTAAATACGCTACATACCTGTCACTACAAAATGTTATTCTTGATTATTCAGACTATCGAAGATTCAACTGGATTGAGTGTAAGGCCCAGGATGATTAATTTAGAATAGCAAATGCAAATTAACTGGCAGCATGCATGTGCCATTAGAAAATAACTAATTTTATTTAATCCTGTCATGGTACATGCATAACTTTTTATTCCCCATTTTTCCTTCATTCTCCTCCATCCAATGATTTGCTTGATGTCAAGAGAACAAGCTACTTGGGAAAAGGTCCACATGAATATCATGCCGAGTTTGGTATCCCAGCGCAGGTCTCTCAATCTTTGCAGTTGTTTAGGCCATTGAAAGAGCTGAAAATCCATTCTGATTATCACACATGGCAGATTGTATCAATTGTCAACATGATTAATCCGCAAAACCAGCACAGGTTAAAGTAACTATTTTCAATTCATAAAAGCTGTTCGGTTATCAATTATGGCCTGTCCAAAAATAAATAAATATTAGTATCCATACACTCCTTCAATGTTGTTATATTTTTTTGAGACTAGTTCACTGTTCTCAGTGCAAGAAGTATTATTGACTTTTGCATATTTTTCTTCAATGTTCAAAATCTACAGTTATAGCTGAAAACCCCCTCATCTAATGAAGGTATAGTAACAGGCTGTATTTTTTACAGAAACAACCGTCAAATTGCTTCATTAGTTTCAGGTAATTACAGAACAGTTTCATTCGAAATATTCCAGTGATTTTCTGTCAATTTGTCTTTGTGAGTTTGAATTGAGATTTCCTCATAATTACTTAAAAATAGAGCACTTCCCCTTGTAAAGTACTTGTCATTACCTTAATTTCCCCACAGCTGCTATTTAGTCCTTTCTCAATTTGGCAGCTGTTTGTCCTGAAGTGATTATGGTTCTGCAAACAAATAACAAAAAAGTCATTGTACCTTCAGAGATGCCAAGAGGCAACTTTCCTTCCTGCCTGACAGGGGGCACAGTATAAGGCTCGTGAGATGAAAACTTTATCATCACTGCTTCCACAGTGTTTGAGGTTTAATACTTGACGGGGAGATAGCGGGCGGTATTCTCCCCCCCACCCTCCCGCCGGGTGGGAGAAACGCCGGGGCGCCGTGCGAATCGTGCCACGCCGCCCCGACCCCTGCACGCGATTCTCCCACCCCGTCGAAATCAGAGCCGCGCGATTCGCGCCGGGCCGCTCAGAGAATCGCCGCAAACAGCCATTTTCCTGCCGGATGGGCCGAGCGGCCGCGCGTAAAGGGCCTAGTCCCCTCGGCGCCGTCTACACCTGGGGCGTCATTCTCCGACCCCCCGCCGGGTCGGAGAATGGCCGTTGGCCGCCGTGAATCCCGCCCCCGCCCCCGCCGAAGTCTCCGAAGGGAGAAAAGTCGGCAGGGCGTTAATGGCGCCGCTGCCGCGGAGAATGTCACGGGTCTGCGCAAGGCAGCCGATTTTCGGCCTGCCGATATTCTCCCTTCCGGATGGGCCGAAGTCCCGTCGACGTGATGACCGTTCACGTCGACGTGAATCAAACCTCCTTTTCATCGGCGTGACCCGGTGCTCCAGGCTCACGCCGACCAGCGAGGAGGTGAGTGACGGCCTGGGGGGTTGGCTCTGGGCAGGAAATGGCGTGGCCGCAGACTGATTGCGTGAGGAGAGGTGTGTCTCGGCTTGTGTGTGTGTGTGTGTGCGGCGGGGGGTGGGTGGTTAGAGTAGTCTGGGCTCCGGGGGAGTGCCGGGAGGGGGTACGTGCTGGGGTGGAGGTTGGGGTTGGTGGGGGTCCGTGCCGGGGTGGAGGTTGGGGGGGGGGTCCGTGCTGGGGTGGAGGTTGGAAGGGGGTCCGTGCTGGGGTGGAGGTTGGGGGTTGGAGGGTGTCCGTGCCGGGGTGGAGGTTGGGGGGGGGGGTCCGTGCTGGGGTGGAGGTTGGGGGTTGGAGGGGGTCCATGCCGGGGTGGAGGTTGGGGGGGGGGGGTCGGTGCTGGGGTGGAGGTTGGGGGTTGGAGGGGGTCCGTGCTGGGGTGGAGGTTGGGGGTTGGAGGGGGTCCGTGCCGGGGCGGAGGTTGGGGGGAGGGGTCCGTGCTGGGGTGGAGGTTGGGGGTTGGAGGGGGTCCGTGCTGGGGTGGAGGTTGGGGGTTTGAGGGGGTCCATGCTGGGGTGGAGGTTGGGGGTTGGTGGGGGTCCGTGCCGGGGTGGAGGTTGGGGGGGGGTCCATGCTGGGGTGGAGGTTGGGGAGGGGGTCCGTGCTGGGGTGGAGGTTGGGGGTTGGAGGGGGTCCGTGCTGGGGTGGAGGTTGGGGGTTGGAGGGGGTCCATGCTGGGGTGGAGGTTGGGGGTTGGTGGGGGTCCGTGCCGGGGTGGAGGTTGGGGGGGGGGTCCGTGCTGGGGTGGAGGTTGGGGGTTGGAGGGGGTCCGTGCCGGGGTGGAGGTTGGGGGTTGGAGGGGGTCCGTGCTGGGGTGGAGGTTGGGGGTTGGAGGGGGTCCGTGCCGGGGTGGAGGTTGGGGGGGAGGGTCCGTGCTGGGGTGGAGGTTGGGGGTTGGAGGGGGTCCATGCCGGGGTGGAGGTTGGGGGGGGGGGTCGGTGCTGGGGTGGAGGTTGGGGGTTGGAGGGGGTCCGTGCTGGGGTGGAGGTTGGGGGTTGGAGGGGGTCCGTGCCGGGGCGGAGGTTGGGGGGAGGGGTCCGTGCTGGGGTGGAGGTTGGGGGTTGGAGGGGGTCCGTGCTGGGGTGGAGGTTGGGGGTTGGAGGGGGTCCATGCTGGGGTGGAGGTTGGGGGTTGGTGGGGGTCCGTGCCGGGGTGGAGGTTGGGGGGGGGTCCGTGCTGGGGTGGAGGTTGGGGAGGGGGTCCGTGCTGGGGTGGAGGTTGGGGGTTGGAGGGGGTCCGTGCTGGGGTGGAGGTTGGGGGTTGGAGGGGGTCCATGCTGGGGTGGAGGTTGGGGGTTGGTGGGGGTCCATGCTGGGGTGGAGGTTGGGGGGGGGGTCCGTGCTGGGGTGGAGGTTGGGGGTTGGAGGGGGTCCGTGCCGGGGTGGAGGTTGGGGGTTGGAGGGGGTCCGTGCTGGGGTGGAGGTTGGGGGTTGGAGGGGGTCCGTGCCGGGGTGGAGGTTGGGGGGGGGGGGGGGGTCCGTGCTGAGGTGGAGGTTGGGGGTTGGAGGGGGTCCGTGCTGGGGTGGAGGTTGGGCGTTGGAGGGGGTCCGTGCCGGGGTGGAGGTTGGGGGGGTGGTCCGTGCTGGGGTGGAGGTTGGGGGTTGGAGGGGGTCCGTGTCGGGGTGGAGGTTGGGGGTTCGAGGGGGTCCGTGCCGGGGTGGAGGTTGGGGGGGGGGGGGTCCGTGCTGGGGTGGAGGTTGGGGGTTGGAGGGGGTCCGTGCCGGGGTGGAGGTTGGGGGGGCGGGGGTCCGTGCTGGGGTGGAGGTTGGGGAGGGGGTCCGTGCCGAGGAGGGTGATGGGAGGGCAAATGAGTTGGTCCACCTGGCGAGGTGCCAGCCTCCAACAGTTGGACCCATGCGGTCCATGCCACCTGGCTGGGGGGAGGACGTGATATGGGCAATGATGACATGTCGTCGTTCCCCTCCCCCCCACCAGGCCGTCATGTTTTCAGATCATCCAGCGATGTTGGCCGCCGTGGTGGCAGCCGCTCATGTCAATGTTGCCCTGGATGAGGAGGAGGAGGAGGAGGAGGAGGAGGAGCGTGCCAGAGAGGCGGCGCAGGCTGCCGCAGAGGGGCAGGCGGCAGCCGCCCAGGCTGGAGGGACACCTGACCGACAGGACGAGGAGGGGGAGGAGGACGTCGCGGCCCCACGGCAACGGAGGCACCCGAGGGCGCCCCGTGTGTACCGGCCCCGCCAGTCATACCAGGACCTTACGGACCGGGAATGCAGGAGGAGACTCCGGATGAGCCGGGAAACCGTGGCACACATCTGCCACCTGCTGACACACCTGTCACCGCGTGGCACTGGCGGGGGACACCCTCTCCCCGTGTCCGTCAAGGTTACGGTGGCCCTTAACTTTTATGCAACGGGGTCATTCCAGGCACCGAGTGGGGACCTGTCCGGCATATCGCAGACATCGGTGCACCGGTGCATCCGGGCAGTGACAGATGCCCTTTATGCCATGGCGCACCGCTACATCCGCTTCCCCGTGGACCGGGCCAGCCAAGATGCCCGGGCCGTGGGCTTCTCTGCCGTGGCCGGGTTCCCCATGGTCCAGGGCGCGATCGATGGGATGCACGTCGCCGTGCGGCCACCTGCAGATAACAGGGCCATGTTCACTAATAGGAAGGGGACCGATTCGATGAACGTACAGGTGGTCTGCGACCACCGCATGATGATCCTGCACGTCTGCGCCCGTCACCCAGGCAGTGTACACGACTCATTCGTGTTGTCGCGGTCATCCATCCCCGGCATGTACGAGGGATGCCATCCCCGGCTGAGGGGCTGGTTGCTGGGCGACAGGGGCTACCCATTGCGATCGTGGCTGATGACGCCTATACGGAGGCCACGCAATGAGGCGGAGAACCGCTACAATGATGCCCATGTAGCGACAAGGGGAGTGATCGAGAGGTGCTTTGGCGTGCTGAAGATGCGTTTCAGGTGCCTGGACCTCTCTGGGGGCGCCCTCCAGTATCGGTCAGATAGGGTCGGCCGCATCATTGTGGTGTGCTGCGTCCTGCACAACATAGCCCAGCAGAGGGGCGATGTGCCGCAGGCAGAGGAGGGCGGAGTGGAGGAGCAGGAGGAAGAGGCACAGTCCTCCCCAGATGAGGGGGATGGGGGCAATGGTCAGGGCAGACAGGGTAGACACAGGCGGGTGGCTGTCCACCGTTACCGGCTGGCCCAGCGGGCACGGGACAGACTGATAGCCGCCCGCTTCACTGACTAGATGGGCGTGGGAATCGGGTAGTATGGCCGCAGACCGCACACCATGGCCACAGCCGACCACCCACACCCCCCACCCATCCACCCACCCAGCACCCTCAGCCCCCTCCCCAACCCCACACACCTCACCCGCATGCACACCACCGCCCCCCCCCCCCCCCCCATTGCCGATCCACCGGCGGCACAACGGGCCGGGCTCACCCAGTTGCGGGTGGACGCGTGTCTATCGCAGGCCATGGAGGATGATGACAACCCGCCCTGCGATGAGCTCCTGGCTCTACATCGTTGGACTATGTCTGACACATGGCCACAGTACCACCATCCACCCGGACCATCCCTGCATGCGCTGTGACACTGCAGCGCACGGTCCCGTCCTCTGCCCGGGGGATGTTGATGGCGGCCCAGGGGGAAGGGGGCAGACTCACCTGGGGCTGAGGTAAGACCACCCCTCACACACACATGTGCGCTCAACGTACATGACACGCCCGCACACTTTGGACAGAGCACAAAGGCAGCTTCGGTAGGTGTAACATTGACTTTCATAACCAAAGGAGTTCATGCATGTGCCCTAGCCCCTAAAACACATCTGTGCCCTGCACCCGTGCCAACTTACTCAGTGTCTAATTGTTTGGCCTTACGGGCCCTTTGACTACGTCTACGTGGTTCCCCAGACGGTACAGCAGAACTGGAGGTGGACTCCTGTGATTCCTGCCCTCTGACACGGGATCCCTTTGGCGGCCGTTTCCTGGGGCGTCCTGGCCTAGATGGGCCAGGCTGCGGCCCGGGCGACTGGGATGGCGAGCTGCCAGCCTGTCCTGCCCGTTGCCCACCCGATGCACCTGGGACGGAAGGGGGGGAGTCCGAGGTGTCGCGGTGTACCGGGACCTCCCCTACAGAGGGAGCCGGGACGGACCACACCACCTCCTCCTCCCTCGGGGTGCCCGATGGCCCCCAGGCCTCTACATGGGTGGGGGATGCGAACGGACTGGCCATCCGACGCCCCCCCGACATCTGCCGCTGCCAGTCCTGGAGGCCCGTGCTGGTATCGACAGGGGTCTGCAGGTTTGCAGCCATGGAGCCCAGGGTGTTGTCAAACCCTGTCTGTGACAGTGCGGCGCCGGCTCGCACATGGCCACTGGCGCCGATGCCCTCAGCGATGGCCTGCTGAGACTGGGCCATGGCCTGCTGAGACTGGGCCATGGCCTGCTGAGACTGGGCCATGGCCTGCTGAGACTGGGCTATGGCGTTGAACGCCTCTGCCATCTGGCGCTGGCACTGGCTCATGGCCTCCTGTGCGAGGGCAGCCATTTCCTGGGCCACAGACGCCGCCTGCACGGAAGGCCCCAGGCCTCGCAAACCGTTCCCCATGTCTGACACCGTCGCACCCATTGCCTCCACCGCGGACGCCACCCGTGCGGTGTCAGCCTGGGTGGCACGCATGACCGGGACCACTCCCAGCTCCTGGACGCGGGTGGACTCCTCCACCTGTGACCGCAGCCGCCGCAAGCCACCCGTCACCCTCTTCGCTCGTCTCCGGGTCGGTGGTTGCATCGGATCTATGTGTGGGTGTGGTAACTGCAGGAACCCGGGATCCATCTGGGCGGCAGATGTTCGCTTGGCCTGGGCTGCCCTCCGACCGCCCGGTCCCTCTGCTGCTCCTACCTCCACCTGCTGTACCGGGACGGCTGTGTTGTGCGCACCAGTGAGTGTACCAGACGCCTCATCACTAAAGTGCCCAACCGTGGTGAGTGTTTCTGCCATGGTGGAGGGTGTTGGTGACAGCAGTGGCGTTGTGTCGTGCTCTTCGTCCCACTCTGACTCCATGACACTTTGGGGTGGGGGTTCGTCTCCACCCATCCACTCTGAGTCACTGTCCGGTATTTCGTCTTCCTGGGTAGGGGTGTCCTGGGTAGAGCTGTCCCGGGTAGGGGTGCCCTGGATAGTGGTGTCCTGGGTAGTGGTGTCCTGGGTAGTGGTGTCCTGGCTCGGATGTGACGGGGGCCTGTGGCTGCCCCCCTCATCGCTGGGTGGTCGCTCCCGCACGTGACGGGGGTGTCGTCTCCCTGTTGCTCCAGGTCTCTCCGTCTCCCGTGGTGTGCGAGGGGCATCCTGCGGGCGTCGCATGCTGGAGGGTCCGGGTCTCTCCGTCTCCCGTGGTCTCCGAGGGGCATCCTGCGGGCGGTGTGCATCTGCGGGGATGGGTGCCTGGACGTTTGGTCCTGCGATACACAATGAAGCATGCATGGTTAGACATCAGGCAGTGATCAGGTGATACGGGGAGGGGGATATAGGGGAGGGGGGATATGGGGACGGGCTGTCGGTGGCTCACTTGCTGGTGGGCCCCCGACCTCTGCATCAGCAACCTCCCGGTCCTCAGGTCCGCCAGCCAGTTCCAGGGCCCTTTCCTCGTGTACGGTCAGTGGCCTCTCATCAGCGGGCCCTCCTTCAGTCCTCACATGCTCCCTATTGTTGTGTGCGCGCTTCTCCTGTTGGGGGGGGGGGGGTGGCAGGGGTAAAAGGCAACAGTGTTAGGCAGGTATATGAATGCACGCCATCGGTTGCGCGTGCATTGCAGAGGTTAAGGTTAGGGCTGGATTCACTTGGGGATATGGGGGATATGGGGGAGGGGGGATATGGGGGAGGGGGGATATGGGGGATATGGGGGAGGGGGGAAATGGGGGATATGGGGGAGGGGGGATATGGGGGATATGGGGGATATGGGGGAGGGGGGGATATGGGGGATATGGGGGAGGGGGGATATGGGGAGGGGGGATATGGGGGAGGGGGGATATGGGGGATATGGGGAGGGGGGATATGGGGGATATGGGGGAAGGGGGATATGGGGGAGGGGGGATATGGGGGATATGGGGGAGGGGGGGATATGGGGGAGGGGGGTATGGGGGATATGGGGGAGGGGGGGATATGGCGGAGGGGGGATATGGGGGAGGGGGGATATGGGGGATATGGGGGAGGGGGGATATGGGGAGGGGGGGATATGGGGGATATGGGGGAGGCTCACCCTGCCTGCTCTGACGAGGTCGTTCACCTTCTTGTGGCACTGGGTGCCTGTCCGTGGTGTCAGGGCCACAGCGGTGACGGCCTCTGCCACTTCCCTCCACAGACGCCGGCTGTGGCGTGGGGCGACTCTGCGGCCGTGCCCGGGATACAGGGCGTCCCTCCTCTGGTCCACCGCGTCCAGGAGCGCCTCCACATCGCGTGACTCGAACCTCGGGGCTGAGCGACGGCCAGCCATCCAGTCGGGTGTTGCGGTCGGGTGTTGCGGTCGGTTGGGGGGGAGCAGCGCGGCCTTATGAGCCGTCACGCCGTGCAGCGCGTATGACGCTGCACGGCGTGAACCACTGCACAGGCGCGGATCCCGTTACGTCGCTGCTAGCCCATTTCGGGCCGGAGACTATCGTCCCATTTTTATGACGTGACGCAAGTGGGATTTGCGCCGTTTTTTGCGCCGATCGGCGGACTTTCCGCCGATAACGGAGAATTTCGCCCCTGGTTGCTGTCACTCCGGTTTTTACTCCGGCGTCGGCACTTCGACTCCCGTTGGGAGAATCCCGCCCAGCATTTTCTGATTTTGATTTCCTGGGGGCTTGTGTGTGGGGGGTGTGGGGGGGTGTAGACAGAGGGACATTGCCTGGCATTGTCAACCTGTGCCAGGAGGCGGGTACTCGTCGCGAAGGCTTGGGGGGCGGCCTATGGGAGGGGGGGGGGCGGGCCGTTCCCGGGGGGGGTCTCTGGAGTAGCCTGGTATTCGATCGCGACCAACCGATCGGTGGGCCGGCCTCTCTGTCGGCGGGCCTCCTTTCTTCCGCTGGCGAGCCTGGATCCATCCGCCATGTTTGTGCGGGGCGGCCTGGGGGAGGACGGCCACCGCGCATGTGCTAGTTGACGCAGGCCCAACTGTGCATGGGTGGGCCCCAAGGCGCCGCGTCTTTTACGCCAGCCCTTAACTCGCGCGACGCCCCTACTAGCCCCGCTAGGAGGGGGAGAATAGGGGTCTGGGAACGGGCGCCGACGCCGGAGTAAAACACTCCGGTTTTTACTCCGGCGTCGGCACTTCGACTCCCGTTAGGAGAATCCCGCCCAGCGTTTTCTGATTTTGATTTCCTGGGGGCTTGTGTGTGTGGGGGGGTGTAGACAGAGGGACATTGCCTGGCATTGTCAAACTGTGCCAGGAGGCAGTGCAAATGGGTGACTCTAATGGAAACCTGATGGGGGGGTTGAGTGTATATGTGTGGTAGCAAGGTGGTATTGGACACAGAGCACTGAGGGGGGGACGAATGCCAGGGGTATTTTTTGGGGGTGGGGGGGGGGGAAAGAGTCCCCAAGTTCTCTGTGATGTGGGTTGGGGGCCGCTAGACTGTCGCGTTGGTCAAATGCCCTTTAAAGATGTTACCCCAAACTGTTTCGAGCTGGTTACCAGTTCTAAGAGAGCCCAGATCACCAGAGTGGCGGCGTAAACCATGCTCACTCACTTTATTTTGGCAAAGAAGCTCACGATTCTGTGAGAAAACTGGTCTATGGAACTGGAGAGTTCCACGTCAACTTTCTGTGTGAGCCTGACACTTACCAGAATTTAGCAATGTGTGGTGTGATGCTGGAACTGTATAAAATGCTGGTTTGGCCACAACTGGAGTACTGCGTGCATTTCTGGTCACCACATTATAGGAATGATGTGATAGTTCTGGAGAAGGTGCAGAGGAGATTTACCTGGTGTGGAGTGTCTGAGCTATGAAGAAAGATTGGATAGGGTGGGGCTATTTTCCTTAGAACAACGAAGGTTGAGAGGGGACCTGATAGAGGTGTACAAGATTATGAGGGGCGTGGATAGGTTAGATGCGGAGGCACTTTTCCATTAGTAGATGGGTCAATAACCAGGGGGCATAGATCTAAGGTGCGAGCTAGAAGACTGAGAGGGGAATTGAGGAAAAAAGCCACCATAGGGTGGTGGGAGTTTGGAACTCACTGACTGAAAAGATGGTACAGTCAAAAACTTTAGGAACATTTAAGAAGTATTTAGACATTCACTTGCACTGCCCTAACCTCCAGGGCTATGGGTCAAGTGCTGGGAAATGGGTTTAGTGCAGTCAGAGCGTTGTTTTTTTAAATAAATTTAGAGTACCCAATTATTTTTTTTCCAATTAAGGGGCAATTTAGCGTGGCCAATCCACCAAACCTGCACATTTTTGTTGTTGTGGGTGTGAATCCCACGCAGACATGAGGAGAATGTGCAAACTCCACACGGACAGTGACCCAGGGCCGGGATTTGAACCCGGGTCCTCAGCGCCGCAGTTCCAGTGCTATCCACTGAGCCACATGCCGCCCTCAATCAGAGCTTTGTTGACCAATGTGGACATGATGCGCAGAATCCTTCTGTGCTATAAACGTCTATGAATCTATGATCATGAATTAATCAGACTAGAAGGAGTAAGGCTCAATTTGTGGTTGTTTGCTTATTGTTCTCAGGCCGGAAGATAGAAAGGGTGCCACAGTTAAAGATAGACATGGGAGTTACTGTAAAGCATACTTTGTCCAGTGCGATGATGCTATGGTTGATTTTCAACATAATAGAATTCAGTGAGTAGAGTTTCTGCATAGAGATAACTAGGAGAAATTAATAAATGTAAACATTTTGACTTTTCTAAGCATTTTTTAATCAAAAATCAATCCACCACCTATGAATGGCCTGATTTTAAATCTCTGAGAATGACTAATGAAAAATATACAGAACTATTTCCAGTAATATTCGGTTACACGTTTCAATTTCTTAGTAAATTAAATATGTTTTATATATAATGTATATATTATTTTTAAAAGCTTTAAAAGTATTCCTATTATTGTCTTAGTGTTCAAAAGAACGAGCTTAACTTTAAGGCCTCCTCACAGGTCCACAAAAGAGCCCAAATAAATGTGCCATCTTCATCTACTCCTCCAAAAAGAACACTTGATTGCACCATGCTTGCAAACAACTGTCCAATTCTCCAAGCTCCCTTTCCTTTCCAACGTCTTTGAACATGCTATTGTCGCCCAAATCAGCACCCATCGCTCTGGAGCTCCATCTTTAAAACTTCCTGGCGCAGTACCAAAGACACAAATGACATCCTATGTGACTGTGACCAAGGTAAACGAGCACTCCTTGACTTCATGACCTGTCTATGTTTTTTTCTACATTGCGGACCATCATCAACCTTCTTCACTGCCTCTCCACTGTTTTCCAATTGGGTAGGACTGCACTCCTCTGGTTCCATTCTTTCCTGTCTAATCGCACACCATTACTGTGGTGATATGCATCACTGTAAGTACACAAGGGGTTAATGTGAACACACTACACCTAGCTAGACACTAGAGGAAGCACCAGAGACATCATGACACACAGACATTTAACCAATAGGTCAGTAAGATAGGATCGACCAATGGGCACTCACGATACACACAAAGGTGACACTACCAAGGGGGGCATTACACCAACCCATATATAAGAACACGGCACACATGGGGCGAGATTCTCCGACCCCCCGCCGGGTCGGAGAATTACCGGGGGCTGGCGTGAATCCCGCCCCCGCCGGTTGCCGAAGTCTCCAGCACTGGAGATTCCGCGGGGGCGGGTATCGCGCCGCGCCAGTTGGCGGGCCCCCCCCCCGCTCGATTCTCCGGCCCGGATGGGCCGAAGTCCCGCCGCTAAAATGCCTGTCCCACCGGCGTAAATTAAACCACCTACCTTACCGGCGGGACAAGGCGGCGCGGGCGGGCTCCGGGGTCCTGAGGGGGGCACGGGGCGATCTGGCCCCGGGGGGTGCCCCCACAGTGGCCTGGCCCGCGATCAGGGCCCACCGATCCGCGGGCGGGCCTGTGCCGTGGGGGCACTCTTTCCCTTCTGCCTCCGCAACGGTCTCCACCATGGCGGAGGCGGAAGAGACTCCCTCCACTGTGCATGCGCGGGAAACTGTCAGCGGCCGCTGACGCTCCTGCGCATGCGCCGCCCGGAGATGTCATTTCTGCGCCAGCTGGCGGGGCCTTTTCCGCTAGCTGGCGGGGCGGAAATTCGTCCGGCGCCGACCTAGCCCCTCAATGTTGGGGCTCGGCCCCCAAAGATGCGGAGCATTCCGCACCTTTGGGGCGGCACGATGCCCGTCTGATTGGCGCCATTTTGGCGGACATCGCGCCGTTTCCGGAGAATTTCGCCCATGATCTTCCTCTTTCCAGTGGAGACTCTCAGTGTGTACACAGGGTTGATTTGAACCACATCACACCCACCACATGATTCGTCAGTCAGAGTAGCTATAGCAGGATTAACAGGAGAGTCGAATCTAAGTAGGAGAATCGTTAACAGTAATAAATGTGTTAAAGCTATCTCCAAGTCTGAACCTTCCTTTGTCAGAGTGCACATCAAGGAAGCAGCTTATGCTACGTCAAGAGCATAACAAAACAATTACCTCTTGGATTGATCCTTCGCCCCTCTCCGATTTCTCATCTATCTGCTGCCTCTCATTGACATCAATCAAAACAGAGTTAGTTTCTATGGGGATCCAACGGCGCATGATTCTCCCTCATCTCCACCCCTCTTAACTCCTCTACTCATGCTAAATTATCAGACTCCTTCTGACATTCAATATTGGTTGTTATGACTGGACGCCAGGCAACGTTCCCCAAATTTGTTAACCCAGATGTGATCCCTCAAATTATTAACTTCTGGCTGGGAAACCTCCAAACTGTTATGGCCCGGGTGAGGAAGGATGAACTGGCGCACCGTTCTTTATTCAATCCCCTCAGTTGGTTGCACAAGATTAATATATTAAAAAAGGGATCCCTTCTTTTGTGGATATCCTTTCCCAGTCCCAATATTTATGCTTTGAAAGGAGTCAATTCAACCTTGTTTTCTTGAGTTAAAGAGTGAATGTATAACCATTAAATGCAAGAAAATAATAAACACATGACTACACATTCATACAGATTGGAAATGCGAATTGAGTCTGAAGTAAGAATGTAAAAAACATATTGAAAACAGTCCTTGATTTGTCCATGAGGAGTAGCTGATAAAAAATGCCAAACCGTTATGATTCATGGTTTGAGTAGTGCTGCCTTCAGCAGGTGAACAGTCGGTTCTGAGATTCCAATGCTCCGCAGTTTGGCTGAGAAACGGCCCCATTTCTTTTTCATCTGTGACTTTGCTGACCTGGCTTACTTCAATTATCAGAGGGCGAGAGAGACAAATAACTGCAAAAAGCCTTCTGGCTGGCTTTTTGCTGCTGTGTCACACACACTCTGACAGCCGCAGCACTAGTCCCCACCTAATCAAGCTTTGCAGCTGGCTTTTATTTTCGTCTTTGTGCATTCCTGGAACATGAAACCCATAAATCTGTCTGGGACAGTGCTCACAGGAGCATTTTTGCTGATATGGTATGCATTTTCCATTACCTCCCATTGTCTCTGCAGGAGATGACAATTTATTTCTGGATGGCTTTAGTGCTTTTGATGTATCCTTATGTAGAGTTAGGGTAAAATTCCATTCTCTCCCTCTTATTATCACCCAACACCAATCACCCAGTGGATTAAATTGCATTTTCAGCCATCTTTGGCGTGTATGTCCGTTTTTGTAAAATACAAGGGTCTTATTGAAAGTCCAATATTTCCATGTAATTTGGGATTTTTCTTCCATCATCAGGACATGGTTGAGCTGAAATTTACTCCAATTAAATATTGGGCAGTCTTTAGTGCCTGCTACAAACTTAGTTATTTGGCTATCAACTCGATCCGTCTGCCTGGCAACTGTCAAAGATGTTCACAACCTTTTTGTCATATTTGATCCCAAGTTTGCAACACACATCTGTCCCGACACAAAGACCGCATATTTCCATCTCCATAACATCATCAAACTCGGCCCCTTCATCATCTGGCATGCTGCTGAAAACCTGACCCATGTCTTTGTTATCTCAAGAGTTGACTATTGACCAGCCTTCCACATTCAACCTTCTGTAAATTTGATGTCATACAAATCTCTGCTACCTGTGTTCTTACCCGCACCAGGTCCCATTTGTCCATCACCCCTGTGTTTGCTGACTTACATTGGCTCAAGGTCAAGCAATGCCTTGATTTGGATTTGGATTTGGGTTTATTGTCACATGTACCGAGGTACAGTGAAAAGTATTGTTCTGCGTACAGTCCAGAGAGATCGTTCCATACATGAAAAAAAATATAGGACTTATGATAGATACACAATATAAATACATAGACACAGACATCGGGTAAAGCATACAGAATGCAATACTACTCAGTAGAGAAGATGCGTGGAGAGATCAGTTCAGTCCATAAGAGAGTCATTCAGAAGTCTGGTAACAGCGGGGAAGAAGCTGTTTTTGAATCTGTTGGTGTGTGTTCTCAGAATTTTGTATCTCTTGCCGATAAAAGAGATTGGAAGAGAGAATAACCCGGGTGGAAGGGGTCTTTGATTGTGCTGCCCGCTTTCCCAAGGCAACAGGAGGTGTAGACAGAGTCAATAGATGGGAGGCGGGATCGCGTGATGGATTAGGCTGTGTTCACGGTCAAGGACATTCTGTAGTTTCTTTCGGTCTTGGGCCGAGCAGTTGTTATACCAGGCTGCGATGTAGCCAGATAAAATGCTTTCTAATGTGCGTCTGTAAAAATTGGTAAGAGTCAATGTGGACATGCCAAATTTCCTTAGTTTCCTGAGGAAGTATAGGCGCTGCTGTGCTTTCTTGGTCGTAGCATCAACGTGAATAGACCAGGACAGATTGCTGGTGATTTGCACACCTAGGAATTTGAAGCTGTCAACCACCCCACCTTGGCACCATTGATGCAGACAGGAGTGTGTACAGTACTTCGCTTCCTGAAGTCAATGGCCAGCTCTTTAGTTTTGCTGACATTGAGAGAGAGATTCTTGTCGTTACACCACTCCAGTAGGTTCTCTATCTTCCTCTTGTATTCTGACTCGTCGTTATTTCAGATCTGACCCACTATGGCAGTGTAATCAGCAAACTTGTAGATGGAGTTGGAGCCAAATTTTGCCACGCAGTCATGTGTGTATAGTGAGTATAGTAGGAGGCTAAGTACGCAGCCTTGCGGGGCCCCAGTATTGAGGACTATCATGGATGAGGTGTCATTGTTTCTCCTTACTGATTGTGGTCTATGGGTCAGGAAGTTGAGTGCCCAGTTACAGAGGGAGGAGCTACGTCCCAGGTTTTGGAGTTTGGATATGACCTTGGCTGGGGTTATGGTGTTGAAGGCAGTGCTGTAGTCAATGATTAGGAGTCTAATGTATGAGTCCTTGTTATTGAGATGCTCTGGGGATGAGTTTAAGGCCAGGGAGATGCCGTCTGCTGTGGCAGTATGCGAATTGTAGTGGAGCAAAGCATTCTGGAAGTGTGGAGTTGATGTGTCTCATGACCAACCTCTCAAAGCACTTCATAATGATAGATGTCAAGACCACCGGACATTAGCCACGGAGGCGCGTTGCCTGGTTCTTCTTTGGCACCAGTATGATGGTGGTCTTCATTAAGCAGGTGGGAACCTCAGAACAGAGTCGGAGAGTTGAAGATGTCCGCGAACACACACAGTTGGTCCGTGTAGGATCTGAGTGCATGACCAGGGACTTTGTCAGGACACGTTACTTTCCGAGGGTTCACTTTCAACAAGGCCGATCTGACTTCGGAAGCTGTGACAGTGGGTATGAGTGTGTCCGAGGCCGCTGGTTTCCTGGTTTGTTGGTTTCCTGCTTTAAACGAGCATGGGGTTCATCGGGAAGGTTGCTGGAGATTCTACTCCGGTTGGGTTTCTAGCCCATTATGTTGTTTAAGCTTTGCTACAACCAACGAGACTCCATGTCATTAGTCTGTGACTATAGCTTAGTCTGGTATTGTCTCTTGGCATCCCTGATGGCTTTGCGGATGTCATACCTAGATTTCTTGTATAGGTCAGGGGCGCCTGTCTTGAATGCCTCAGGCCTGGCCTTCAATAGGGAGTAGATCCCCCAGTTAAACCATGGTTTCTGGTTGGAGAACACACGTACTACCTTCATTGGCACGAAATCTTCCAGACACTTGCTCATGAAGTCTGTGACGGTGGTGGCATACTCGTTTAGGTTCGCCGCTGAGTTCTTGAATATGGACCAATCCACTGACTTCAAGCAGTCAAGTAGGAGCTCCTGTGCTGCCTCGGACCATCATTGCACAACCTCCTCAACTGGATTCTCCCACCTAAGTTCCTGCTTGTAGGCTGGGAAAAGGAGCTCTGTCTTGTGATCTGATTTTCCGAAGTGCGGTCAGGGATAGATCGATAGGCGCCCTTGATTTTTGAGTGGCAGTGGTCAAGGATGTTGGTGCGCCTGGTGGGACAGGAGATGTGTTGGTTGCATTTTGGCAGTATGTTCTTGAGGTTGACCTGGTTGAAGTCCCCGGCCATGATGAACAAAGCCTTTGAGTATTCTGGTTCATTCTTATTTTTAGCGGTGCACAATTGATCGAGCGCCTTCTTCACTTCTGCCTGGGGTGGGATGTAGCCCGCTGTGATGATGGCAGAAACAAAGTATGGGTGGCACTTCACAGTCAGGTATTCCAGGTCTGGGGAGCAGTATTTCACCAGGGTCGCCACGTCCGAGCACCAGGAGGAGTTGATGAGGAGGCAAACTGTAGCCATCTGGGATGGCTACTTCCAGAATACAAAATGGACATTTGCAAAGATTACAGGGAAATATGGACAATGCTAAGAAAGCAGGCAGGCACAGAGCCTGTCTGCATATTGGAGAAACAGCTCCCAGACGAGACTGAAACTGTAGGGCCATTAACATATGGATGGCCCCTCTCCGGGAACAAAGGAAGATACTTAAGTAACCGATCTGGCCCCAGACCTCGCGGCACCAGTTCCCCAAACTGAAATCAGAAAACAAAGCAGGCCAACGGCCACCTAGGACACGCCCAGCCATCAGGGCACCCACCCCTTTATTGGTCACGATCAATGCGAATGATCAAGAAATGGCCCAATTGATTGGGGCCAAGTTCAAGGCTTGCCCAAAAGTGCGCGAAGCCCCCTTCGGGTATAAGAAGAAGGCCCCAAGAGAGAATCGCTCTCTTGGACTTGGCTCTCACAGCGGAGAGATCCATCCACCAGCTGCACCAGAAGCAAGTAAGTCCAAGGTCAACGCTCGCTACCAGACAGACGACCCTAGCTGTTCCCCTCTATCACTTCGACCCCAGCAGCCTCAGAAACGAACAACAGCCATTGTTCCTCTGACTGAGTGGGCGCCTGAAGCTAAGCATAGGCTTTAGCAGTAGTGATAGTTTAGTCTGTAGTATTTCGTGCATGAGTAGATTTTGCTGTGTGTGTAAATAAATAGTATTGACTTTGAACTAACTAACTAACTCTTTGATCAGTATTCGGGTTTGAACCTGTTGGCGGTATCAAAAGATACCTGGCGACTCTAAAGCAAACGTAATTAGAATTAAGGAAGTTGACCATATTGACCGCCATATTTAGAAACAACCAAAGAGAGCAACATTTACGGGCGACATCTGATGGAACTCGACCTAGAAGGGGCCTAGTGACTCCGAGAGAACCCAAATTTGAATTAGAATCCAATTGGGAAAAAAAAAGAAAAACCACAAGCGTAAGACCAATACTGATCAAACCTCCAAGATTCGGGAGTGTGTTAATGCATGTGTACTAACAGGGATATAAGGTAAATCCGAGAGATTTTGTTGCGTAAAACTATCGGAAGATTTGTAGGCCAAAAATTAGCGTAAGCCGTACCCGTGTTTACATCACCACTTTATCACCCCCTGTTCCAAATTCGGTAGAAACCCCACAGATAGAGAAAAATGGCAATGAAGGCAACGGAACTCCTTATGAACCCCCAGGAATTCGAGGCCGCAGCGACCAGTAGAGTAGGACAGTGTCCCGTATGGGAAGAAGATAACAGAAAATATCTCCATGGGAAAGGATGGCCCCTTTGGAATGAATTTGGCACC
The DNA here is from genome assembly GCF_047496885.1 of Scyliorhinus torazame. Taxonomy (NCBI): domain Eukaryota; kingdom Metazoa; phylum Chordata; class Chondrichthyes; order Carcharhiniformes; family Scyliorhinidae; genus Scyliorhinus; species Scyliorhinus torazame. Next base: position 28,015,595 of record NC_092721.1, on the reverse strand, counting down.
AATGATGAAACAGGTCCCGGACGTATAGGGTATACGGTGGGAGAACCTGACAGAGATCCAGAAGAAGAGCTTAGGGAAAGCTCGCAAGCCGATGGCAATCGTGTCCTGCTTGGCACAATTGCGAGGCCCAGAGAGATTGAGGAGAGAGACAAGAGTAGTGAAGGAGATGTGACGAATGTGATATAAAATAGTTACTTTAGAGTTACTAGTTAATGTAATGTAGAAATAAGCCACTTTGATTCTTGCAGTTAGGGACAAAGGAATTTGAGACCGCATGGAAAAAGCAGGAAGAGGTGTGTCTATGAGAGTGATGCTTCATTGATGGGGGCCAGAGAAAGGGATTGGAAGTGAGCCAATCAGAATAGATCGAACAGGTCAGGAGGGACATAGGCTGACCTATGTCCGTCGAGTATGTGAAACTTGATACCATTTGAACTGATTTTGCAGAGATCCCTTTGTCTTTTAGTCAGTCGTTTTCTGGAGTGTAAGAGGCTGGATGTCCTGTTACATTTCTGTAAGATGATTCAAGCTTGCAAGCTAAATAAATAACTTCTGTTTACGTGCGAATCCGTCTCAACTTTTATTGAGGCCAGACTGACAGGGAAAGAAATTTGGAGATCAACATTTGGTGCTGAAAACCGGGATTTCTCTGGGCGATCCTGATCCAACTGCGAAATCAGAATTAGACTGATTATGAACAGGAGGACGGGAACAAAGGGCCCTCAATGTAGAAATGGAAAACGACCAGCATTGATTGTTCCCCTCTTCTTATCGTCTGATTAGTCTGGTCACTCGCGGTTGGCACAGAAAGACCGCCTCGACGAAATCACAGGTCAGTCTGGGGATTAGCACTTTAATTGATGGGATTTCATATTGTTGTTTCGGCTTGGGTTAGGGTTTTGGGCTGATGGGACTTTAAATAATAAAGGTTCAGTCTATTATTAGGGTTCAGAGGCTGATGTGACTTAAATAATAAAGGTTCAGTCTATTATTAGGGTTCAGAGGCTGATGTGACTTAAATAATAAAGGTTCAGTCTATTATTAGGGTTCAGAGGCTGATGTGACTTAAATAATAAAGGTTCAGTCTATTATTACGGTTCAGAGGCTGATGTGACTTAATTAATGAAGGTTCAGTCCAGTATAACTGTTTTTAAATCTGAAGATGGTTCAACTCTATGTGTGAGTGTTTTAAATATATAGTTGATTAAGCTAAAATTGTCTCCTTGGACTGTAAAGTTCCGAGGTCTAGTTGAGATTGTGAGGTTGAAGCAGAAGTCTCTCAAAGGGTTAACAGCAGCAGGCGGAGTTGAAAACAGACAGTGCTTCTCACTCAGGCCTTGAGATAACAGCACCAGTCTGCAGTGTAATCGGATACCTTTCCTTTGAGTCAGTGAACACCAGCAAAGTTACGTTTTGAATTAATTAAAGGAAACCAGTGGGTTTCTCCACCTCTTTGATAAAAGTTATTATTTTCGAAAGCAATTGATTGAAATTGCCAGAATCTTAAATTTTACTTACTTGAAATAAGGTTTATCTCATTTTATCTGGAGATTAATAGAAACTTAAAGAAGATCATGGACACCATTTTAAAAAGTGCCAATCTGGAGATGATAATTGATTTTGCTAATACTTATGTGTATGTAACAGAAAAAAAAACTTGTTAAAAGAAAAATTGTTAAGATAAAGAAATAATTAAGTTGTAAATGTTATACAAGTTTGTGTTAAGCAAATTGTAAATTTAGTTCTGAGTTGAGATCAGAGCTAAGCTTGCAAGTTGCAGTAATTCCATTTGAATTTTCAAACATTTTTAAGTTTTAAAAAAAAAGAGAGCAAATAGAGAAAAGAAGGATACAGATCTTGAATGCGTTGAATAGCACATTTCAAAGGCCCATAAATCTTTCTGTTATCTTAGACCTAAAACCTAGGAAGATTGACGAGCCATAGGAATGTCTGGGGCGTTTTAATGAAATCTACCGGGGGCAGTCAGGCGATTTGCTGTATCAAACTGGTCAGAATTCCCCTCAATACTGTGCTATGTTAATGCATTGCCTACCACCTTCTGTGGTTACTGCTGTGAAATGTAATAACATGAATTGGACAGAGAACGACCCTTCCCAGATGGCAAGGGCAGTCAGATTTTACTGGAAGGAGGGTGTAGGCCAAGAAGGAGGCTCAGTTACAAAGGTTAAGACTGAGTATGTAATGAAAAAGGATGATCTGCGATCCCAACAAGCGGCAGAAATGGTAGTTTACCAGCAGGAGCTCCAATATAGTGACTTTGGGTGGGTGGATCAGCGAAGAGGAGGATGAGACAACAGTGCTATATTTCTATCACCCCCCAGTGGTGGACGTTAGACATTGAACAGCCACTATCACTGCATCACGTTACCCTGGCCTATGACAGAACTGGACGAAACAGGGAGTTGGAGGACAAATACCGGCCATTACTTGAGACCGAATGGCCAGTCAAGGTTACAGCCACAGTCACGGGAAAAGAAGGTACAGCCGATTTTGTTACAATATCACCACATTTATGGCCACAGTCAGCTTCGGTAAGCCCTCATATTACACGTCAGGTCCATGACCAGTACCATGCCAGGGATATGGGGCGAATGGTCAGCATCTTACCGCAGCTCGTCAGAATAGGTATGAGATATACCTTTTGAACAATCCACGTCTGACATTTAAATACTGTACCACTATCAATCCAGCCTGTTTTCTTAGTGGTCCCCCTGTCCATGAAGACGCACCTGGCCACGACTGTTTAGCCTTGATTCAGGAAACTACCACAATAAGGGGCGATTTGAGTGACATTTCGTCAGAACAACCTGACATGATTATGTGTGGTCAAATATCCCACCGGGGTTTAGTTAATGACCTACTGCAGGCCCTCCTTCTGCCAGCGCAGATTTCCGTTATTAAATGCGCTGCCCACACGAATGGTACAACCCCAGTTGACGTTGGTAATGAACGAGCAGATTGTGCAGCGCGCACAGCCGCACAAATTCAGCAAGTGATGGTGCCTAAAATGTTAAGTCAGACTAAACGATCTACTATGAATGTGTCTGCTTCTGACAAGCCAATGCCAGACGTCATAAGGTTACAGGAGGACGCTCCTGAGAGTGATAAACAAATGTGGAAACGGTTAGGTTGTACATATGATTCTGTTTCCTCTTTATGGACCACGCCTGCACATCAGACTTGTATGTCTGATGTACTGGCTTTATGGGTCATCGAATGTGTACACTTTGCAACTCATTGTGGGGCTCGAGGGACTAGTGATTTGTTGCTGGACACTTGGTGGCACCCTAAAATGCAGGGGTTGGCCCAAAGTATCAGTAATCGGTGTTTGATTTGTCAGCAATATAACACCGGAAAAGGTATCCCTTGTGGGAAGGGGCAAACCCCGTTGCCCAGTGGTCCCTTTGAGACACTCCAAATGGATTACATTGAGTTGGAAAGGTGTCAATGTTATAAATATGTTTTGGTCATTGTGGATGTGTTCAGCAGATGGGTTGAGGCGTATCCGACTATCTATAGTAAAGCTGTTACTGTGGTTAAAGTCTTGATGAGGGAAATCATTCCCCGGTACAGTATACCAGCTCAGTTAAGTTCTGATAATGGGCCTCATTTTATTGGACAAATTAACAAGGAGTTTTGCTCCCAGTTGGGCATACGCCAGCAGTTACACTGTGCTTACAGACCGCAGGCAGCCGGGGTGGTTGAGAGACACAATCAGACCCTCATAACTAAAAAAATTGAGTCCATCTCCACTACTGTAAAAGGTCGGATACTAACCTGCCTCCCTTTTCCAGTGCTATTTTACAGGTGTGGAGCATGATGGAGTGGCTACGCATCGTCTGTCTGATATTTGGCCTCACTTCGCTTGGCGTGTTATTGGCGATGGACATGGAAAAGGGGAATATTATGTATCTGTGTAGCCCCAACCAATCTATAAGGATACATCACCTATGCAAAGGTGATGTTCTTCACTGCCCCCATATACGAGGACATGGTATCGACTCATGGAAGGTCATCAAAGTTAAGGAGAATGCGGGAGTCATGAAGCAGCTGCACCGGTCCCGGCGATGGGAAGGGAACATTATATGGACATTGCCTTGTTTTTGGAATACATGTAAATTTGATTTTGGATGTGTTAAAAGTGGTACAATAAAGGTAACATCAAGCTGTCAGAAGAGTGTAGGAAGAGACCATGAGAAAGAGAAAGGGACTAGAGAGAGGACGGGGCGTGTGAGAAGGGAAGTACAGCTAGAACGTAGGTTACCGGGAGATGCACTTAAGTTAATTAAAGGCCAAACTGAGGAAAACCCGGGTAGTATGAATCTCTTCTACCAGATTTACCACCGTCTGTATGGCCAGGGACGGGTTGTCTGCTACCCAAACCCCGCAGCGGTGTCTAGGTTATTTTCTGTTTCACCGCTTTGGGGCACTCCCCAAACGGTGGTTCATTGTCAGCGTTCCGAGCCATTGCCCGAGCAAGTCACTCTTCCTTACGATCCGGATTCAGCACCACCGGCTATTTGCCTTCCCCTTCCTCGGGGTAATCCCCACTCACAGTACGATAGGCTGCGACGGTGGAGGGCGTACATACCTAGCCACTTCACTCCCAATAGGGATTCCCGGTCGTACGAGAATTGCTTCAGCAGTGAAGGGTACGGCTGGTTGCTGGTAGAGGTGGACACAAATATAACATGTCTGTTTCCCACCTGTACGGACAGGAGGTGCCATATCACCCAGGCGTCTGGCCAATGCGTTTGTTACAACATCACTTGCGTTCCATTGAACGCTGGCCTCCAGCTCCTTTGTGGCTGGGCGAATGTCTCTCATATCACTGTTGGGAATAGGGCTTTCTGCATTGCTGGGCGGCCCGAATGGGCATTTCAAAATTGGATAAACTGGGCTACTGGGAGGTCCTTACGCAACCGATATGCTGATTGTGATGCTAGTCTCCACACGGAACAAGGATACTACTTTTTATTTAATGGTACGGCGACCAACGTTTTGTCACCCCATTTCCCCGCCGAATTGCTATAGGGACTCTAGTCCCTACCACAGTCCCCTGCCCTTCGGCGTGGAAGCTGCATAATCAGTTAGCACGCCGGGCAGTCTCTGCTGAATTTTGCGAGAACTGGAAAAAACCTCAGGTTCTTGCACCCAACCGGGGCCACTCAGCCGGGTGGGGCATTCTGAGCGTATTGACACTGGGAGGTGTGGGGGGTTCCTTGGCTGTTAGTGATCGGAATTATTTTATTTGCGGCCTTACCATCTTGGGAAATGAAACCTTGGGAGCCCTCGGGGCAATAACCAAGGAGTTGTCTCAGCTACGGTTGTTTGCAATGCAGAACCGGTATGCTCTTGACTATCTTCTGGCCCGTGAGGGTGGGGTATGCGCCATAGTACAGGGCAAGTGTATTATGGGGATTCAGGACTTGACTGCTAACATCACTAAATTTATGGATCGCATACGGGATCACTTGGACGGGATGCAGGATCCTGGCTCTTGGGGTAACTGGGGATCTGGAGGATGGAAGGACTGGTTGATAAATATGGCCATGTATCTAGTGGTAGCTATCGGCTGCATCTTTGTGGGCCTGGCCATCCTTAAATGTGTGATGGGTAGAATGCGGGGTGCACTAGATCAGATCACCGCCCCAATCACCGAGAAAAAAAATTTAACTGTTAAAATCCATGAGGGTGAGGCAGATGAAGGGGGGCTAAGACAGGAATTGGAAATGCAGCGACAAATCTTTTTAGATGAGGGACCGTAGCTATAGATTGGATAGTTCGGTTATCATGGAATGATAAAAGGAGGGAATGACGAATGTGATATAAAATAGTTACTTTAGAGTTACTAGTTAATGTAATGTAGAAATAAGCCACTTTGATTCTTGCAGTTAGGGACAAAGGAATTTGAGACCGCATGGAAAAAGCAGGAAGAGGTGTGTCTATGAGAGTGATGCTTCATTGATGGGGGCCAGAGAAAGGGATTGGAAGTGAGCCAATCAGAATAGATCGAACAGGTCAGGAGGGACATAGGCTGACCTATGTCCGTCGAGTATGTGAAACTTGATACCATTTGAACTGATTTTGCAGAGATCCCTTTGTCTTTTAGTCAGTCGTTTTCTGGAGTGTAAGAGGCTGGATGTCCTGTTACATTTCTGTAAGATGATTCAAGCTTGCAAGCTAAATAAATAACTTCTGTTTACGTGCGAATCCGTCTCAACTTTTATTGAGGCCAGACTGACAGGGAAAGAAATTTGGAGATCAACAGATGTGAACGGATATGAGAGAGAGAACAGGGAACTGAGAGAGCAGTTAGCGGCGAGGGACAAGGAGGTGGAGGATGCCAAGCGGGCACACCAATCTTGTCTTGCCCATTTAAGCAGCTTTCAGTTGCAATACGATAAGGCCTAGAAGGACACGCAATGCGCGGTGTTGGTGTGGTAGTATGCATTAGGGGTCATGTGGGACTGTGAAGCCGTGATGTCATTGGCTGACAGATCCCGGGTCCTGGTTGGCCGTTGACCTCTAGCTCCGCCCTGAAGGCAGAGTATAAGAACCAGGAGTCCTCCCCCGCAGGCAGTCTACTGCTGAACTGCGGGGGAACAGTCACGCTTAATAAAGCCTCATCGACTTCACTCTATTCGTCTCTCGGAGTCTTTGTGCGCTACAGTTGGTAAGAGAGGAAACGGAACACCAAGTTGAGCAGTTACAGAAGCAATGTAACGACTTAAAAGCAGCCTTACGAGCACTCCACACTTCCACAACGGAACAAAGGCAGAGCTCGGTAGATCACACAAAGTGCCGGAAGCAAATTGCAGGATTGCAATCTCTGCTTTCTGTTCAGAATGGGTTTCAGAGTATGTTTGGACCCCAGTTAGATCAGGAAAACGGCCCCCATTGGCAGGAGTTAAAGGAGACTGCCCATAGATATGTACATGGGACATGTACGCAAGAAAAACCCAGAAACGAAAAGCACCCCAACCCCTGACTGCACAAGCAGAACACACCCCGATGAACCCTGTAACCACACATTGCAGGGCCGCAGCAGAAGGAAACTCAGATTTCCTCTACACTACCCTATTAACCGTCACCCAATTAAGAGACGCATGTGATAAAATTACACCGTTCCTACCCACATCGGACCCCCATCACTTCTTTGCTTGAGTAAAACAGCAGGCGACCATGTACGGCCTGGATGAAAAGGTGCAAGTGAAGCTCACAGTTTTAAGCCTCGACCCTTCAGTCGTGGCAGCCCTTCCCGACCCACAAAATGTAGGAGGAGGCACCCTCCAAGAAATACACACAGCGATCCGAGATGCGATCGGCTATAACAAAGGAGACCCCGTAGAAGGCCTAAACAAGTGTAGGCAAAAGAAGACAGAGCATCCCACAGCGTTTGCTGGACGCTTGTGGATACACTTCACAGCGGTGTTTGGAGAGTTAGCCCGCGCCCATTTGACCCCAGATAATATGGCCAAATGGACCCGCATCCTAGTCTCTCATGCGACAGAGGCAGGACAGAGAGCTTGCGCAAATTACGACCCCTCAGACGAGGCCCACAACGAGAAATGGGTTTTGAAAAGATTGTCCCGCACTTGGGAACAGTCCATCCAAGGTAAAACAGCTTATGGCAAAGCAGAGGAAGAGCAGGCAGATGCGAACATGCATCCAGTTGGGATGCACCAGAACCCCGCATGGGTAAATGAGGGAAGAAACAGCCCACAGCAAACCAAATCCCAGGGGTGTTATAATTGCGGCCAATTAGGACACTACGCACGAGAGTGCAAAGCTCCCCTGAAACAGCAACGGAATCAGCACACCAATGCCCCCCCGAACAAGCAACGACATCAACAGCCTAACCCCCCACCCAGGGAACCATACCCAAGGGAGCAATGCACCAGAGACCTTTCTCCACCTTATGTGCCCCAGGGGTCATGTTACAACTGTGGGCAGTCTGGACACTTCGCCCGAGATTGCAGGAGACCCCCACCAGCTAGACTAGCCCCCAATTATGAAGGAGAACACCAGCCACAGCAGCTGCAAGGTCCCAGCTGCCCCATGCAAACTGTGAGCGCTTACCCACCACTTTCCATGGCAGGGACACCTCAGCAATGCCACTTCATTTTTGTTTCTCTCCTCCTTCCTCTCTTCTTCGGTCACACTACACTGACTCCATATGCTAGTTACACCCCAAGCCCAATGTGATTTACGGTATCCTACTTTCTGATGGAACCTGCATCATGTTTGTAATGTATGTTTGTTCGTTATTGTGAATGTTAAATGTTGTTTGTTAATTTAAAGTTTTCATGACCCCACGCCACCACTCTTTTAACGCCCACTGGCAGTTAATGGAACAAGTTTGTCGACAGACAAGCGATCATAACTGCTTTTCTGCTTTGAGGGTAGATGTTAGCAACAAATGCAACCCCCACGACGACCACAAATTCTTACCGTTCTTGCCGGTCGCTCAGGCAGTGGAGAAATGGCACTAATCCCCGCCCTGCCTGAGGACCCCCCTCTGGTCAGCTATGCTCGGGTACAGCACATACGGCACTGGTCACCGTCCTACCTGGGGATTCCACCCATTCTTACCCGCCGCGGCCCATACTTTTGCACTTTTAGTTTGAAACTCTTTTGTTTCTTTATGGCAGCCCTTAGGTTGCTTCCAGGTGCTATTTACATCCTCAAACACTAGGATGGTAGATCGCACAGGCTGCAAGATGGCTCGCACTGTGTCAGTATTTTTCTCGGATGTCTTGTCCCCAAATATTTGGTTTAATAAAAAAAAATGAGTGAGTCACAGATGGTGACCAATTATATAGGGTGGTTGGCAATAAAGGACAGACATACGAGATCTTAAACAAGATAATAAGAGAAATTATGCTTGTGTCCATAGAACTCGGGCACCTCAGGAACCTCAGAAGAAGAAAAGAAGACAGAAAGAAGGAAAGATGAAGACAACCATCATGCTCTACAGTTGGATCTTAGTGGGACCCCTCCAGTTGCATGTGGATGCTACCACCCTGACCCCTACCACGCAGGCCGTGAATGTTTCCCACCCCTGCCATACACTAAACCCCGAGATAGTTACCGATACACCGACCTGGTGTGACAAGTTCATCACCTGGTATTCCCTGTCCTACATTGTGGAAGCACTGTTAGTACTGGCGATACACTGCAGTGTCATTCAGACCCTTAGATTTAGGAAATGGCGGAGGAAAGCCTCCCGCACCCCGGTATACACCCTCAGGTCCCCTATTTTCGGACTTCAACAAACCCCCAACCCCTTTAAGTGAATTAAAGTACATCCATTTTTTTGTGTGTTTGTTTTGTTTTAATAAAGAAATGTAAAACTCTGTGCTTGGCTGCCAAGCCAGAGAGACCTGTGTTGCTGCTATTGTACAGTTTAAAATGTTGTAAATTATTTTGATTGATTGAGGTTAGTTCAGTTAAGCACAGTTAGAGGTTCCAGTTTTTTTATTTTGTAATGCATGCCTGTATGTCATAGCACCCTGTAGAATTTTATAATGATGTATGTACATAAAATAATTTAGGTAAAAGTTGCAATTCATAGGACAGAGCAGTGTAGAGCCTGTCAAGTGCTTATGGGTGCCCGACTTTGGAGGAGAACGAAGACGACGCGGTAATGTGATCCTTCACGCTTTGCATTGAGGATCACAAGGACGGTGTGTAGCCATCTGGGATGGCCACTTCCAGAATACAAAATGGACATTTGCAAAGATTACAGGGAAATAGGGACAATGCTAAGAAAGCAGGCAGGCACAGAGCCTGTCTGCATATTGGAGAAACAGCTCCCAGATGAGACTGAAACTGTAGGCTCATTAGCATATGGATGGCCCATCTCCGGGAACAAAGGGAGATACTTAAGTAACCGATCTGGCCCCAGACCTCACGGCACCAGTTCCCCAAACCGAAAGCAGAAAACAAAGCAGGCCAACGGCCACCTAGGACACGCCCAGCCATCAGGGCACCGACCCCTTTATTGGTCACGATCAATGTGAATGATCAAGAAATGGCCCAATTGATTGGGGCCAAGTTCAAGGCTCGCCCAAAAGCGCGCGAAGCCCCCTTCGGGTATAAGAAGAAGGCCCCAAGAGAGAATCGCTCTCTTGGACTTGGCTCTCACAGTGGAGAGACCCGTCCACCAGCTACACCAGAAGCAAGAAAGTCCAAGGTCAATGCTCGCTACCAGACGGACGACCTTAGCTGTTCTCCTCTACCACTTCGACCCCAGCAGCCTCAGAACCGAACAACGGCCATTGAGCCCCTGACTGAGCGGGCGCCCGAAGCTAAGTATAGGCTTTAGCAGTAGTGATAGTTTAGTCTGTCGTATTTCGCGCATGAGTAGATATTGCTGTGTGTGTAAATAAATAGTATTGACTTTGAAGTAACTAACTGGTGTACCGACTCTTCGATCAGTATTCGGGTTTGAACCTTGTGGCGGTATCGAAAGATACCTGGCGACTCTAAAGCAAACGTAATCAGAATTAAGGAAGGCAACCATATTGACCGCCATATTTAGAAACAACCAAAGAGAGCAACAAAACCCCTCCACCCTTCATTTTGCCTAATGATGCTATTCGGTCCATCCAGTGTATTGAGAAGCCATCAGGTTATAATTTTAAAATTCTCACCATTTTTTTCAAATCCTTTCATTGCCTTGCCCCTCCCTCTGTCTGTAGTCTCCTCCAGGCCCCAACTCTCTGACCCATCTGCACTGACCTAATTCAAACCTCTTGAGAATCTCCAATTTTAATTAGGCCTTCGACTGCTGAGGCCCTAACCTCTAGAGTTCCCTTCCTAAACTGTTCCACACCTCTATCTCATTCTCCACCTTCAAGTGTCATCTGTGCCTCAGTTTGTACCACTCCTGCCTCTGGGTTCCAGGGTGTTCTAGGTTCACATTCTAATACAAATCTGGATCAAGGCTGACATTCCAGCGTAGAACTGAGGGAGTGTTGTATCTTCAGTGGTTGCAGATCAAATATCAAACCGAGGCACAATTTGCCTCTCAAGTGGATGTAAAAGATCCCAAGGCACTATTGTGAAGAGAAGCAAGGGAGCTCCTTCAATCAACATCCCAAAAACTGAGGGTCTGCTCATTATCACATTGCTGTTTGTGGGAGTTTGCTGTGCACAGAACGTGTTACATAGTTTGTCTTCAATGCCACCCATATCAACTCAGAAAGGATTGACTCCAGTTTTAAGCAAATTGTTGGAAGGTATTATAAATTGCATTCAGCATGAATGATTAACGAATCCCAGCCTAGATTCTAGAAAAGTCTTAAGGTAATGATTAATGGGGGCAGGTTTTCCTGGCCACCAGTCACCAGTCCATCCTGGAAGAATCTATTTTAGGTTCATTGCCTTTTACCAATCTTTAATGATCCAGTTGTCAGTATTGCATGAACACCGCTCCCGCCGCCAAGTTCTCTGATGACATAAAGTCATAGGGCGGAATTCTCTAAAAATGGGCTGTCCCCACTTTCCTGGAAAAAGTCCAGAGTGATTCCCTGTTTTGAAGGGGGCTTGCAGGGCCCCGGAGTACTCCGTGCAACATGGCGGACCCACACAACAAGCCAGCCCTGACAATATAGGCCAAAGATGTGCGGGTTCGGTCGATTGGTCATGCTAAATTGCCCTATAGTGTCCAAACGAGAGGTGGGGTTGGTGGGTTAAGGGGATAAGGTTGAGGTGGGGGCTTAGGTCGGGTTCTCTTTCAGGGGCCGGTGTGGGTTCGATGGGCCGAAAGGCCTTCTTCTGTACTGTAAATTCCATATGAAATAGTCTGAAACGGTTCTGGAAGTACTGGAGAATGGGCAGCTTTTGCGAGGCATGTCCTTCAGTGTAGAAAATTACAATATTTTGCATTTGGAGTAGGAAACTCTAGGCCTATACCCAGGGTCACAGGGTTGGCCACTTAAACCTAGTGAGTGGAGAAGGACCGTAGACGTATATAGCTGATTATCAGTGCAAAAGTGTGGAGGGTGTATGTGGTATTAGAGGTATTACGGTACCTGACAGGCTGGAGCACCATTGGTGGACACTGTATGCTTTCTATTGGTTAGGATGTATGGTAGCTCCGCCCTGCTGGGCAGGGTATTGTAGCCACTTAAATTGGCCAACTCCCGATTTAAAATGGCGAACAGCAAAGGCTGATGGGAAAGTCAGCCAACAAGACAAAAACCAGCAGCTGCAGGTTTGCTGTGTATTTACCTCTGCAAAAACCAGACAACATCGATAACAGCGGCCATCAGCATAACAAAGTAGCAGCCATCTGCATACTGATGAGCAATCCCCGGGAACAATAAGTAACATTTTGACACACAAAGCAAAGCCAGACTCCTCGGCACCAGCAGGAGCCAAAACAAAGGAGGTGAACGATCACCTCAAGACCGCCCATCGATCAGGGAACCGCTCCAGTATTAGAGAAAATCGAACCAAGCGATTAGGACAAAGTCCAATCACTTGGGACCAGGTACAGGGTCTGCCCCGAAAGGCGGGAAGCCCCTGGGGACTATAAGAATTGAGCCCCAAGTTCAAATCGCTCTTCTTCTTCACCTCTTCGCTCTCTTCACGCTCTTCTTCCTGCCCGGGTCACCCAGCAACAACGAATCAACATTGATCATGACCGGTGCAGTGACTCCAGTTATCACCAAACTCGTAAGTCTTAATTCAACGCTCGCTACGAGATAGGCGCTCCTAGCTACCAATCCGTACCAACTTCGAATCCCCCAGATTCAGAACCCGAACGAAAGGCCCTTTGTTCCCCTGACCTGGTGGGCCAGTTCAAAGTTAAGTATAGGCCTGTTAGTTGTAGAAGTAGCTTAGACGTAGAATTTGTGCATGAGTAGCGATTACTGTGTATAATAAATGTGCTTTGATTTAAATCTTACTAATCGGTGCATTGGATTATTGATCATTACTCGCACTTGAACCTCGTAGCGGTATCATAAAGATACCTGGCGACTCGAGAGCAAAGGTAATAAAACAGAGCAATTGAACCAAGGAGAAAATTAGCAACAGTATAAGAGCCCGTGCCGTCCCAGCAGCCTTCATTCTGTACCTGAGCTGCTGGGGGAAACATCTAGCTTATTAAAGCCTTCATAGAACATAGAACATAGAACATGACAGCGCAGTACAGGCCCTTCAGCCCTCGATGTTGCACCGACCTGTGAAACCACTCTAAAGCCCATTTACACTATTCCCTTATCGTCCATATGTCTATCCAATGACCATTTGAATACCCTTAGTGTTGGCGAGTCCACTACTGTTGCAGGCAGGGCATTCCACACCCTTACTACTCTCTGAGTAAAGAACCTACCTCTGACGTCTGTCTTATATCTATCTCCCCTCAATTTAAAGCTATGTCCCCTCATGCTAGACATCACCATCCGAGGAAAAAGGCTCTCACTGTCCACCCTATCCAATCCTCTGATCATCCTGTATGCCACAATTAAGTCACCTCTTAACCTTCTTCTCTCTAACGAAAACAGCCTCAAGTCCCTCAGCCTTTCCTCATAAGATCTTCCCTCCATACCAGGCAACATTCTGGTAAATCTCCTCTGCACCCTTTCCAATGCTTCCACATCCTTCCTATAATGCGGTGACCAGTTGGACTACAACCTCGCTTTAGTGGTCATTGATCATGCATCAGTGTATACCTAACAAAATTGATATGAAACCAGCAAAGGAGCTCTTAATTGGTACCAAGGTATTGACTTGGCTACATCTAGCATAACATGGTCAACTTAGAACCTCTCATGTGGTGGGTGATAAAGTTTCAGAGCAGAAACATTAATTTGATACCTAATATGAGGACTTTAAGAGAGGATTATGGAATCAAAGACTTTTGCACTGGGAAAGTGCAGACTTAAAAAGGGATATGATCAACATTTGCAAAATAAAAAAAAGGTTATACTCTAGTGAAGGAAGACATTATTTCAATTAGATTGGCAGGGAATGATTAGGAGGCATCACTATCAATTCTGGAAATAAGGTTCAGGCATCGGCAAATACTTCTTTTACACCGTCATAGAATAGTTTCCAGTATGTGCACAGAGTGTGAATTCAGATTTGGCTTTCCAAAGGTTGCTACTAATGATGTGACTGCCCTCTCCTGGAAGTTGTTTAATTGCCTTTGGAGGCCAGAAAAAGAAAATTCTGCATTTTCAGAACCTACATTATGTGGCTGTATCTTTTTGTCCCTCCCAGGAAATTGTAGGGTTGGAAGGAAGACGGATTAGGTCCTCGGTGCCTGTTGGTCGAGTCATGTTGGGAGAGATTGATCAGTCGATCCTTTCATGTTCTTTCTCTAGATGTTTCTGCAAACACTGATGCAGATCATAGAATTTACAGTGCAGATGGAGGCCATTCGGCCCATCGAGTCTGCACCGGCTCTTGGAAAGAGCACCCTACCCAAGGTCAACACCTCCACCCTATCCCCATAACCCAGTAACCCCACCCAACACTAAGGGCAATTTTGGACACTAAGGGTAATTTATCATGGCCAATCCACCTAACCTGCACATCTTTGGACTGTGGGAGGAAACCGGAGCACCCGGAGGAAACCCACGTACACACGGGGAGGATGTGCAGACTCCGCACAGACAGTGACCCAAGCCGGAATCGAACCTGGGACCCTGGAGCTGTGAAGCAATTGTGCTATCCACAATGCTATCAGATGCTGAAGCAATACTTTTGTGCCTCATACAATCCAGACATCCAAAGAAAATAATTATGTTGAACTCTATAGCTCACTGAAAGAGCTGGTCACACACCAGGTTCTCTCCCTACAGTGGCTGAACTGTTGCTGTGCTATTGAACATTATGCTCTGGCTTGATCATTCATGGCTTCCCACAGTTTCCCATTCGGATATGTGGTGAGGCCCCGGTTCATAATGACATTTTGAAGCACACTTTCACTTCTCCTCTGCAACATATCAAAAGATCGTTAACTGGTCCAGGCATGCAAATCACGCTTTCAACATTCCAAACTCCTTGCTTATTAACAGTACTTGTATACACACGAGACAAGGGCCCTCATAATTATGTCCCTCATAATTTTTGTACACCTCAATCAGGTCCACCCCCAGCCTTCGCTGCTCGAAGGAAAACAACCCTAGCCTAAACAGCCTGTCTTCATAGTCGTGAGGAAATTAGAGCGTTGGTCAAAATAATTTAGGGCGGCATGGTAGCACAGTGGTTAGCACTATTGCTTCACAGCGCCAGGGACCCGGGTTCAATTCCTGGTTTGGGTCACTGTCTGCACGTTCTCCCCGTGTCTGCGTGGGTTTCCTCTGTATGCCCCGGTATGGACTGGCCATGCTAAATTGCCCTTAGTGCCCAAAAAAGGTTAGTTGGGGTTACGGGGATAGGGTGAAGATGCGGGGATAGGGTGGATGTGTGGGCTTAGGTAGGGTCCTCTTTCCAAGGGTTCGTGCAAACTCGATGGGCTGACGTTTTAAGTCTGCACTTTCCCAGTGCAAAAGTCCTCATATGAGGTGTCAAATTAATGTTTCTGCTCTGCACAGTAAATTCTAAATTTTATGAGACCTAATCTGTGCACATATATCAAAAAGGCACAATCCTTATTCAGACATCAATAAGGTAATGGTGGGTGTACAAATGTCAAGATGCATTTTGTGCTTTGTCTTTGGAAATGAGCTATTTTAGAAAACTATTGCTCCCTCTGCTGTCGCCTGTAAGAGATAACAGTTATACATGAACAGGGCTGTTGGTTACAGTCGCAACACAGCAATGCAGTTTATACTCTTTTGCTTCTTCAGTGGACGTTATGAATGTCACCATGAGAAATGCAAGCTGTGGACAGTGGAACTGTAGTTGTCCTAAGATTTCATATCTCAGACTTTGGTCCAAATCAAAGCTGAACTGAGAGCCTGGCTTACTGCATGGAACTATGATGTAATAGCAATTACGGATACATGGTTAAAGGAGGGTCAGGACTGGCAGCATAACATTCTGGGATATCGTTGTTTTAGATGGGACAGAAGGGGAAACAAAAGAGGTGGGGGAGTTACGTTGCTGATTAGGGAGCATATCACAGCTGTGCGGAGGGAGGACACATTGGAGGGATCTTGTAGTGAGGCATTATGGGTGGAGCTCAGGAATAAGGAAGGTGAAATCACAATGCTGGGAGTGTACTATCGACCTCCCAACAGCCCGCGGGAGACAGAGGAGCAGTTGTGTAGTCAGATACTGAAAAGGTGTGAAAAAAGCAAGGTAGTTGCGATGGTCAACTTTAACTTCCCCCGTACTGACTGCAAATCCCTTACAACCAAGGGCTCGGATGGAGAGCAATTTGTTAGATGTGTCCAGGAGGGCTTTTTGATACAGTATGTTGACAATCCAACCAGGGAGGGGCCATACTAGGTACTGGGGAATGAGCCAGGCCAGGTGATTGATGTTTCAGTGGGAGAGCATTTTGAGTTTAGTGACCATAATTTCACAAGATTTCGAGCCGTCATGGATAAGGTCAGGAGTGGCCTGCGGGTGAGGGTGCTTAATTGGGCGAGGGCCAATTACATCCAAGTTGGACAGGAGCTGGGGAATATGGATTGGGAGTGACTATTTGAGGGCAAATCCACGTCTGACATGTGGGAGGCTGTTAAAGACTGTTGAAGTGCAGGATAGGCATGTCCCTGCAAAAATGAAGGATAGAAATGGCAGGATTCGGGAACCATGGATGACAAGGGAAATTGTAAGCTTAGTCAAAAGGAAAAAAGCAAGCATATGATAGGTCTAGGCATCTAAAAACTGATGGAGCACTTGAGGAGTACAGTGAAAGTAGGAAGGAACTTAAATGTGGAATTAGGAGGACTAAAAGGGGCCATGAAATGTCTTTAATCAATATGGTCAAGGAGAATCCAAAGGCTTTTTATGCATATATTAGGAGCAAGAGGGTAGCAAGAGAAAGAGTAGGTCCACTCAAGGACAATGGAGGGAAGTTATGTGTGGAACCACAGGAAGTGGGTGAAAGCCTTAATGAGTACTTTGTATCGGTATTCACCAGGAAGAAGGACATGACGGATGTTGAGGTCAGGGATAGGTTTCTGAACGCTCTTGAGAACATTAATATATCAAAGGAGGAAGCATTGAATATCCTAAATTGCATTAAGGTGGACAAGTCCTCGGGGCTGGATGGGATCTATCCCAGGTTACTGCAGGACGCAAAGGCAGAAATAGCTGGGACCTTAATATATATCTTCACATTCTCCTTGACAACAGGCGAAGTTCCAGAGGCCATGAAAATAGCCAATGTTGTTCACTTGTTTAAGAAAGGAAGCAGGATCTGGAACTATGGCGACTTTACTTACTTAGCATTCAGAAGAAAGGAAGCATGGATCATCCAGCAAATTATAGGCTGGTGAGTCTGACATCTGTGGTGGGGAAGCTTTTGGAAAAGATACTGACGGACAGGATATATGCATCTTTGGAAGAAAATTGACTAGTTAGTGACAGGCAGCATGGTTTTGTATGGGGAAGGTCATGGTTCACCAAATTGGTTGAGTTTTTTGAAGCGGTGACAAAGAAAAATGATGAGGGAAGGGCTGTGGATGTAGTTTATATGGACTTTAGTAAAGCGTTTGACAAGGTCCTACATGGCAGACTGGTACAAAAACTAAAGTCATATGGGTTTCAGGGTGGGATGGCTACAAACTGGCTTGGTTATGGAAGACAGAGAATAGCGGTGGAAGGGTGTATGGAGAACTGTAACTAGTGGTGTTCCACAGGGATCAGTGCTGGGACCTCTGTTGTTTTTAATATATATAAATGATCTGGAGGAAAATATGGGTGGTTTGATTGGTAAGTTTGTGGATGACACAAAGATTGGTGGAGATGCTGAAAGTTCCGAGGATTGTCAGAGGATATAACAGGATAGAGATAGATTAGAGACTTGGGCACAGAAATGGCAGATGGAGTTTAATCCGGGAAAATGCGAGGTGATGCATTTTGTAGGATCAAATCTAGGTAGAAATTATACTGTAAATGGCAGACCTCTTAGGAACATTAACATACAGAGGGATTTGGACGTGCAGGTCCACAGGTCCCTAAAAGTGGCAACACAGGTGGCCAAGGTGTTTAAGAAGGTATATGGCATGCTTGCCTTCATCAGCTGGGGCATTGCATATAGGAGTTGGGAAATCATGTTGCAACTATATAAAACTTGGTTCGGCCACATTTGGCGTATTGCATGCAATTCTGGTCACCACATTATCCAAAGGATGTGGAAGCTTTGGAGCGAGTGCAAAGAAGATTCACCAGGATGTTGCCTGGTCTCAAGGGTGTTAGCTATGAGGAGAGGTTGAATAAACTAGGATGGTTTTCATTGGAAAGACGGAGGCTGAAGGGAGAACCGATAGAGGTCTACAAAATTATGAGAGACATATACAGGGTGGATAGTCAGAGTCTAAGGATGGAAATGTCAATTACAGGGGGGGGGGGGGCACATGTTCAAGGTGAGAGGGGAAAAGTTTAAGGGAGATCTGTGGGATAAGCTTTTCACGCAGAGAGTGGTGGGTGCATGGAACCCGCTGCCAGAGGATGTGGTGGAAGCAGGCACATTAGCAACATCTAAGAGGCATCCGGATGGGTACATGAATAGGGAGGAAATAGAGGGGTATGGACCGAGTAAGGGCAGAAGTTTTTTTTTTAGTTAGAGCATTAAAATCAGCACAGGCTTGGAGGGCCGAAGGGCCTGTTCCTGTGCTGTACTTTTCTTTGTTCTTTGTTCGCTACGGATGCACTGAAATTTTCTCTGTGTCCATTAATTGCAAGGTTCCTTTGTGAGAAATAATTTAACACAACAAAATTTGACCCTAATTGGCAAGGCCACACAAACATGGTTGAAATAGAAAGTGGAAAACATGGCACATTGGTACAATAGCCCACTTCTTCTCTGAACTTTACTTATAACTGGCACTGGGGCCCAGATGGTTAATGGAATGTTCAGTGTTTGTCAATCAACACCTCAAAGACACCATTTCTTTTGGCAATCTGATTCTCCTTTGGCTCTGGTCTTCAAATGGTCAACTCATTACTGAAAGGATGTAATTGCATGAAAAAGGGTACAAAGGAGAATTACAGGGAAGTTGCCAGGGCTGGATAATTGCAGCTTTGAGGAAAGATTGATAGGCTAGTGTTGTTTTTTTCTTGGAGTCGAGGAGGCTTAGGGGAGATTTGACTGAGGTGTACAAGGTTGTGAGGGGATGGAGTGGCTGGGAAGGACCTATTTCCCTTTGCTGAGAGGTCAGCGACAAGAGGGCAGAGATTTAAAGTGTTTAATAGAAGGATTGTACGCAAGCTGAAGAAAATCTTTTCATCCAGAGGGTGGTGGGGGCCAGGAACTCACTGCCTGGAAGAATAGTAAGCAGAAATCCTCAACTCGCTTCCAAGGTATCTGGATATGCACATGAGGTCCAGTCATCTCCAGGAGTCAGGACTAAGTGCTGGAAAATGGGATTAGGCTGAGTTGCTCGTTTTACAGCCGGCGCAGGCACAATGGGCAATGTGGCCTCCTTTTGCACCACAAACCGTTCTATATTTCCTAAATTTTCTAAATATCTGTAAAGGAAGAACGTGCAGGGGAAGTGTGGAGAGGGGGGGGGCAGTATGTGAATTACTCCTTAGTAGAGCCCGCCTGGACACCATGAGCCAAATGGCTTTCTTTTGCGCTGTAACAATTCTATGATTCTATGACCGTGCCTTGTTAACTGATTTTACTACAGTAAAGCACTTCCTGGAATAATATTCGCTGCACTCTTGACTCTCTGATGCCCTCTGCAGTCATGTATCACTCACTTTTCTTCCACTATAATGTGCCTGGTGATGGTCGCTATATCCATATTCTCGTTCAAGAGAGCCCCTGCAGTCTACACTGCTCTCTCTCGTAAGATATGCTCAAAGAACAAGGTTGACCTTTGTAAGACATATATTTTGTTTCAGCCTGGACATTGTTAACACTGAAACACAAACACAGATTAACATGTCAAATACCTCAAATTACTAACGCTGAGTCAAAGCTTTGATAGTTGCTATCAGGATAACATCTCTTGCTTGATGGTTTAAGCACAAGGAGATGAAAAAGAGAAATTAAATAACTGAATCTGGCAACTACAGTATCTAAGACTTGACTGCTTAGTTCAATAATATTTTTTTAAGGTTTCTAGGTAGATGGATTGGCCAATTTGATTCACGAAGGCAGCTGAAGGGGGTCAGACTTCCTAATAGGCTAAGATATATACATTGAGACTTTGTTCAACGAAATCAGAAGCTTCTAGAAATGTTAATGCTTTGGAAAGGTTAAGGAAGCGGTTGAAGGAGGTTAGAAGGTTCAACTTATGAAAATTGTTCAGTTGATAACCAAAGTTCCTACATGAAACAGGGGAGTTGAGTTCACCAGGAAACAGAGAAGGTAAAGTATGTGCAAGATTAATAAAGTTAGAAAAGGAAGATGCTGAGTAAATGAAGATGACAATGATCGCAGATGGTGAATCGCTTCAGACACACCTAGAGGTGAATCTGGGAAGGCAGACATCTCTCACCCTGCAACTGGCTTGCTAACCAGGGAAAGAAGCTGTACGGTTTTACATCATCAAGGGGTAACCTGGCACTGGATGCTTACCAGAGACGTGCTAAATATATACTGTGAAGTTCATTATGCTAAGTCAGTACAATGGATTGGACATTGAACAAATTATCTTATCGAGGGAGGTACTAGAATGCAAATAATTTACTGAATTGCTTATGGTACTTTAGATTCTCCAGATTGATATCTGTTGAAATTGAAGGGGTAATTTTACAAAGTTAGTCCCCTCATGGAAGGATATAGCAAACATTTTGGTGCAAGCTTCCCACAATGTAACCTGTGGAAGTGCTGTGTTCCCAAAGACTGACAACCGAGGAATTCTAACAAACAATACTTTATGAACTCGCTGAGCAACTACGACATGCTTATCCTCTGCCTGCACTTCGGTCACGTGACGTCTTAAGTAACCGCGTCATCACATGATCACAGGACCACTCGGTCTACATAACCTTCAATGAAATGAGCAGATGCAGAATCATTCACTGGGGTTTCAACCCATGCCTTTAGGTTCAGAGGTAAGAACTGAACCATCAGAAGATTTTGTGATGGTATCAATGGGAGTGCAGTTGCCGCTGTTCAATGTTGAAGCATCTTGGCGTTCAAGTTGGCCTTTGAGGCTAATAGTTTTGAAATGTGGGTTTGGGGGAGAATGCAAAGGATCTACTGTAACAAATGTTACAAATGATGGTGTGCTGAGGAGACTACATGGGCTAAAGAAATTTACATGTGAAGAGAAAATAGATCAGTAAGAAGTGCTGTGGAGGGAAGATTTCAAGGAACAAGAGGAAGGAATTTAACAGATATTTTGCATCAGTCTTTACAGTGGAAGTTACTTCCAACATCCCATTAATATTAAAGAATACAGGGGAGAAATAGAGAAGTAATATTAGACAAACTAATGGGGCTAAAGGCAGATAAGTCCCCTGGCCCTGATGACTTGCATCCTAGGATCCTAAAAGAAACAGCTACAGAGATAATGGATGCATTGGTTCTAATTTTCCAAAAATCTTTGAATTGTGGAGAATTGCTGGAGGCTAGGAAAGCTGCCAATGTGTCAGGCATAATCAAAAAGTGAGGGAGGCAAAAATCAGGTAACTATAGACCGATGAGCATAATATCTATTGTTGGGAAAAATGTTAGAAATAAGTATTAAGGAAGTAATAGCACTACAATTGGAAAATCATAATCTAATCAAGATGAGTCAGCATGGCTTCAGTACATGTGTTGTGTATCGGACTTCCAGAAGGCATGGAGGTAGTATATTGGCATGGATAAAGAATTGGCTAACGGGCAGGACACAGTGAGTGGGGATAAGGGGTTCATTTTCAGGCTGGCGACCTGTGGTGTATTTCAGGGATCAGTGCTGGGATCACAACTGTTTCCCATCTATATTGATGACTTGGAGGAAGGTAGTGAATGCACAGTCACCAAATTTGCAGAAGACACAAAAATAGGTGGAAAGAAAGTTGTGAGAGGGGCACAAACAGTTTGCAAACAAGGAGATATTGATAGGTTAAATATGTGGGAAAACAGCTGGCACTTGGAGTCTAATGTGGGAAAATGTGAAATTGTTCATTTCGGAAGGGAGAACAAAAGAACAGAGTGTTATTTAAATGGAGAAAAGCTGCAACTCAAAGGGACTTTGGGGGCTACTTGTGCACGAAATACAGAAAACTAGCACAGAGGTGCAGCAGGTAACCAGGAAGTCTAATGGAATGTTGGCCCTTATTACAAGGGAGTTGGTGGATTAGAGTAAGAAAGTCTTGCAAGGTACAGGTGAGACCACATCTGGAGAGGTTTTGTCCATTATTTAAGGAAATATATTATTTCATTGGATGTTGTTCAGAGAAGATTCACTAAGATAATTCTCGTTATGGAGGAATTGTCTTATGAGCAAAGGTTAAACAAGTTGGGACTCTACTCACTGGAATTTAGAAGAACGAGAGCTGATCTCATTGAAACATACAGGATTCTTAAAGGGCTTGAGAGGGTAAATGCTGAGAGGATGTTCCCCCTTATGTGAGAGTCCAGGACCAGAGGGCATAGTCTCAGAATAAAGGGGCACCAATTTAAGACTGAGATAAGGATGAATTTCTTCTCTCAGAGGGTTGTAAGTCGTTGGAACTCCTTGTTACAGACTGCTGTGGGGGCAGAGTCCTTGTGTACGTTTAAGGCTGAGATAAATAGATTCTTGATCAGTAAGAGAATCAAGGGTTACAGAGAAAGGGCGGGAAACTGGGCATGAGAACTGTCGGATCAGCCATGATCCTGTTGAATGGCGCAGCAGGCTCGAGGGGCCGAACGGCCTACTCCTGTTCACATTTCTTATGGTCTCATGGTCCAAGTGGGAGGAAGAGAATATCAATGCGGAATGGAAGAAAAACAAATCAACAAGGGACGTCGGGAGTAACAGACTATCATCAACACATTTGACTTAAACTATTATGAATGTAATTCCTTAAAGCTTCTACACTACTTGTCATGATTCTAACTTTTTTATATTATGTCACAGTGGTTAGCACTGCTGCCTCGCAGATCCAGCGATCCGGGTTTCAATTCCGGCCTTGGGTGACTGTGTGGAGTCTGCACGTTCTCAACCGTGTCTGCGTGGGTTTCCTCCGGGTGCTCCAGTTTCCTCCCACAGTCTAAAGATGTGTAGGTTAGGAGGATTGGGCAAGCTAAATTGCCCCTTAGTGTCCAAAAGGTGAGGTGGGATTAGGGGTGGAGAAGTGGACTTAAATAAGGGGCGGGATTTTCCGACCCCCCGCCGGGTCGGAGAATCGCCGGGGGCTGGTGTGAATCCCGCCCCCGCTGGTTGCCGAATTCTTCAGCACCGGATATTCGGCGGGGGCGGGAATCGCGCCGCGCCGGTTGGCGGGCCCCCCCCGGCGGTTCTCCGGCCCGGATGGGCCGAAGTCCTGCTGCTGGAATGTCTGTCCCGCCGGTGTGGATTAAACCACCTTTCTTACCGGCGGGACAAGGCAGTGCGGGCGGGCTCCGGGGTCCTGGGGGGGGCACGGGGCGATCTGGCCCCGGGGGGTGCCCCCACGGTGGCCTGGCCCGCGATCGGGGCCCACCGATCCGCGAGTGGGCCTGTGCCGTGGGGGCACGCTTTTCTTTCCGCCTTCGCCATGGTCACCACCATGGCGGAGGCGGAAGAGACCCCCTCCACTGCGCATGCGCGGGGATGCCATGACCGGCCACTGACGCTCCCGCGCATGCGCCGCCCGGCAAAGTCAGTTTCGTGCGGGCACCAAAGGCCTTTCACGCCAGCTGGCAGGGCGGAAATCAGTCCGGCGCGGGCCTAGCCCCTCAAGGTTAGGGCTCGGCCGGTCAAGGTGCGGAGGATTCCTCGCCTTTGGGGCGGCGCGATGCCGGACTGATTCGCCCCGTTTTTGGCGCCGGTCGGCGGACATCACGCCGATTGCGGAGATTTCCGCCCAGGGTGTTCTTTCCAAGGGCCGGTGCAGACTCGATGGGCAGAATGGCCTCCTTCTGCACTGTAAATTCTATGATTCTATGAATACCAGCAACTTCCAACGAAAAATGAGTCCGTTTATCTGTAGTTGACAGTTTGCACCACTAGAGGATTCCCTTAACCTCCAGATATTTTGAAATGTCTCCATACCCTCCCACTCCCAGTAATGTCCACAGTTTCAACGTTATACAATGTCCTGAAAAATAAGGGAAGTGTATTGATTTGAGGGTTTTACCTCCATAAAATTTAATGACAAATCAAACTATGGTGAAATTCGAAATAAAAGGAAAACAAAGCTGGAAAACTCGACAGGTCAGCACAATCTGTGGAGAGAAAGAATTAATGATGACCTTTCATTAGGATTCAGCTTCACGATGGATAATCACATGTCATCAGCAGTTGGTGTGACAAATAAGAAGCAGCATTCCCTATGAAACCTGTTTATCACATTGTGTGGTACATTCAAGGTTCATTTGCTGCTGTGCACATATGTTCATCTTGAAGGGAACACTGGTTGTCGCTGGTCTGTTTATTGTTCTTCAGGGAACATTCTCAGTGTCTATGCCGTTGCAGACCATAGTTCCGTGTTTCATTTCTTCACACTTTCTTTCTCCTTTGTGGGAATATTACGGAAGTATTAGAAGTACATGCAGGTTGATTATCAACCTGCTTGAACCACATTCTGAACGACCTTTCGGTGGCTGACAAGTCCTGGAAGGGGACTTGAATCCAGAGCATCTGTCCCAGCGGTACCTATTGAGGCACAGACCTCTGTCACACACCTGTGTGGTTCAAATGGAACATCAGTAACAGATACAAGCATGATGGGGTTGTGTTCTTAAAGGTACAATTCCCCAATTGCCTGGTAAATATTAGTCCAGGTCTTCTGGTCTGAGGATGGTCACAGACTGAATATAACCTGGAAGATGCGCTATGGGGCTCCTTGGAAGTCCCAACGCAATGACTCTGTCTGAATTTTAACTTCCGATGGCCAATTCCCTCGTTCCCCAGGATTGTCTGACAAGGCCTCCAACTTTGAGTTAGAATTTTGAATTTTCCAGGTCACGTACCTGGATAATTGCCCAGGAAATCGTGGACAGAAAAATAAATCTAACCCCTGGATAGCTATACATCTTACACTCCCGAATGCCCGCTAACCTGCCCGTCTCTCCCGGCCTTTCAAAATCCCGGACATCACTTCTTCCCCGACCCTCTGACCAACCCTGACCATCCAACTCCACCACTAACCCTCTACCCCCTCCCCAGCACGCACCTACCCCACTCCCCAACCTCCAAACCGGGCCTCACACCTTCCCTGATCGCCCAACCCTTCAAAACCCTGGCCCCCAAATACCCCCTCAATCCTCCAACTCCCCCCAACCCTCCAAATCTGCTTGGCCCACTGACCACCCTCAGCCCTCTGACTCCCCTCAACCCTCCGACTCCCCCTCTACCCAAACTCACCCGATCTCACCATCTTACCCACCCAACCATCCTGACACCTACCACCCTACTACCTTTTATCCTGGCACCGTACCCATCATGCCAGCTACCACCCTGCCATTCTACCAGCCTACCCATTTACCCACTTATCTCACTCAGACGCACACACTTACACACTGGAAAGTTATTTAAGTGTTCCAAAGCTTTTCAGTGTGTTAGCAAATGAAGACTTACCAAAGCAAGACAGCTAGTGACATAAAAATGAATTGTGGTTTGGCTTTCCCCGACTATCCTGCACAGTGAGGAACGATTCCGAAAAAACTCTGAAGAGATTGCCATATCTTGGAGGATTTGGCCCTTAAGTTCCTTGCTGTGGTAGTGTGCTGGTATAACAGGAGTGCTTAAGCTCTGACCAACCTATAGGGATAGCTATTACCTCAAGGTTCGGGTGATAGTATGCCTTGATTCAGCAGCCTAATAGAGGAAGATATCTAATCCTTCATAATAACACAAACAGGAATGTCTGAATCAGTTGCTGGTCAAATGAGAAGACTTTGGGAGTTGGTTGCTCATTTTGCTCAGTAACGATGATGCATGCAATGACATTTTATCTTGGGTTATAATGCTTTGACTCGAAGAGTGGGTCACACGGCAGGGGATTTTAGAAAGCAGCAGCGAAGGCTAATGGAACTGGCTTAATTTCCACCCAGATTCCTTTTCAATATTTGGAAATTTGGCAAGGTGAAGTACAAGCAACTGACATTGAAATAAACAAAACCAAAGCAGATTGCATTCACAAATCCCAAAGAAAAAGCTAATAGCCAACAAAAGAAGGAGAGTTTGCATTAACCATTTCACATTTATCTGCGCCCAATTTAAATTACATCTTTGGCTTTGGATTCTCAGAGTCTTATTTACTCGACACATTTGCAGCTGGCATTTTAATGCTTCGATTATAATAAGCATATGTATTATCATCTGGAGATTTATGGAAATCAACCACTTGTAGCCCAGGCAGTACAACAGGTTTCTCTTAACAATATGTTTTAGCCAGAAATAAGCGGACATGTCTAAAAGAGCAATTTTGTTTCTCCTAACTTTATAACAGTGGAATACAGTGCTCGGGTGGGGAAGGAACTGCAGCTGCAGCACAAGCTCGGGTACATCACCGAGAACCAAGGTGATATAATGTGAAGGCTGCTGGAATGTAATGCTTCCACATGCCACAATTGGGACTGGGGTTAAAAAAGAAGAGTGGGGCGGGTCTGCTTGATAACAACCACGGTTTAGTATTCATCATTCAAGTGGGTTAAGTCAAAGGTCAGAATGCAGCCAATTTCAGAGCCAGCCTAACCACATCCAGATGGCCTGTCTACTTAAGCACCGGTGTCATTTATTTTACACCAAATGTTTTTTTTTGCTATGTTGCTGTATTGCAGCATGCAGGCATTCCTGAAAATTATTTTTAGACTACGGGTGAATTTTATGCTGACTTAGCGCAATCGCAAAAAAATGCCAGATTTCCTTAAAAGTGCATTTACAAACTCTTCCAATGAATAACCAAGTAGTGTCGACCAGGAAGCCAATTCTCAGTCTCTGATGATTATGTTGGTCTGAAGTTGCAGCACAGACAGAATCGGCTTGGATCCCACCCCCACCACCCCAAATGTGTGAGGATTTCAGGAGATCACAGGATCAAATCGCCTGTGATCTCACCTACATTTGAGCAACCTCGAATCATCAAACTAAATTCTGGTTACTTGAATGAGGTATCATGAGGTATCAGCTGCCTGTGGAACCATATCGAGGTATGGATACCTTTAGAAGAAAGCCGGTGAAAGGTTGCCAGAGAAAGTGGGGAAAAGAAAAGTGAAGATTGTCAACAATGGAATGAGGCAGCACAGGAAGGGGGCATTTGGCCCATCATGGCCTGTGCCAGCTCTTTGGTACTGTTATCCAATTAGACCCAACACCCGTACTCTTACCCCTGTTATGTTTTCAAATCTGGATTTAACGCGATGCTCGACGGCTTCCACTTGTAAATTAAGAATTCTGATGGAGCCAATTAAATGACTGAAGATCCAATTTACTTTCTAATAAGGCTAACAATACATTGTTGTAATATTTACTCCACAGGGAGGATACTGCTCTGATCCTGACATAATTAATGGCAAAACACCTCTTGAGATTGGGGTGGCGAACTCAAAGAAGAATAAAAAAAGAACAAAATGCGTCTAAAAGCAAAGGGAGGAAGAAAGACAGAATCCTGCATTCCCGCAAGAAAAATCTACAGACTTGAAAGAATTGCCTGAATGACAGAAATACAGGGCCAATTCTAGCTTAACAAGGAGATAATGAGTGATCTAAGCCAGTAAATTGATTCTGATTGAGAGGGATTTCTCACTGACTTCCACTGTTCTGTCTATGGGGTTTCTCCAGGTGTCAGGAGGTGAATTAGATGGCATTAATCAAAATGCCATATCCCCGTTCACTCAACAGATGCTTGATGCACCCACTACTCTGCGCCACTTTAAAGGCTGTCTGATTCCTCCGTTATTCCAGGAATCCTGCACAGGCGACGAAAGTTATATTCTGCAGATGCAAACCGGATTATTCAAGAAGATACGCAAGTGCAACTACAGACACCAGACAGCCTGATGACACACATGAACCGTAAATTCTTCTCTTCCTTCACCAAGCAAAGCTACTCTTAATGCACCCTCTACGGTGAATGCTAAGTTCATATGATTCATTCATTATACAGAGGTCATGTGTTTCTTAATTTGTCGAACTGGATGACTGATTGTGAGCATGGCTTTTGATGGACCACACATGGTCGCAAAGTACACAACTTTAAGCTGAAAACTAGGATGGGCAAGACTGACAAAATTGCAGCGCTTTTATACAAGTGATGCTTGAAATGCATTCTGACAGATGCAAAGCGAGCCTTTTAATGCATTTTGTTGAAGGTGAACTCTTCCCCTAGCCTCGAATACTACATTTGTTATCTGTCAGGTTGCAATAGAGTCTATGCAGGGGTGGGTAACAGCATTTGTGACAAAGGTATAATTGAATATTTCACTGAGTTTATTTGGTAAGAAGCCAATGATCTGATTTGTTTACATATCTGAATAATGCCAGGGTTGCAGAAGGATACTGTCATTTTGTTTTCCCAGATGCATCCTTCTTTCTAGGTTTGGGTTCATCAATATTATAAGTGAACCTTTGATTCAGTTGATTATCCATTGGGTTTCTTTAGATTCCTCACGGGCACCATCATGCTTGAATGCCGTATACCATCAGGCATAAGGTCGAGGCAAAATTAGACAGACTGGTCAAGGTGGGGGTCCTCGAATCCATGAATGTAAGTAGTTGCTGATGGTGCCTGTGAGGAACAAATATGGTTTGGCACGCATATGTGGTGATTTTAATGTCACTATCAATCTGGTACTGTGTACAGAGTTGTACCCTCTGCCTTTAATTGATGATTTATTTGCTGGGTTGGCTGAAGGCCAACATTTCAGTAATGTTGACCATAGTCCAGCTTATCTCCAGATAAATGTTGTTGCAGATTCACAACAATATTTGACAATCGTGGCACACAAAGGCTATTTAGAGAGAAAAGCTTCCATTTGGAATCACGTCTTCACCTGCATTGTTGCAATGTGCTATGGATCAAATAATAAGTGGTCTCGGAGGAGACAATATTTTAGTTACTGGAAAGAATGAAGAAGAGCAAGTTTAACATTTAGATACTATATTCCAGAGACGAGAAGATTCTGGACTCTGAGTGAGGAAGGATAAATGTGAATTCTTCAAATCTTCTATCGAATACCAGAGGCACATTATAGATGCAAAGGGACTGCACAAATCACCTTCAAAAGTAAAAGCCATAACAGAGGCACCTGCAACTCAAAGTGTGAATCAACTTTGATCGTGTTTTGGTTTATTGAATTATTATGGGAGGTTTGTCCCTAATCTAGCAACTATTGTCAAGCCTTTACACAACTTATTGTGCCAGAACTAGAACTGGACATGGATGGATCAGTGCGAGAAGGCCTTCGTACAAACTAAGTAGACACTACTAAAGTCGGAAGTTCTGACAAACTTTGATCCAAAGTTACGATTACAATTGGCTCGCGACACATCACCTTATGGGGTGAGAACACAAGTTTCTCACATGAAGCCCAATGGTGAAGAGAAGCCAATAGCGTTTGCATCAAAATCCATGAACAAAGCATAAATTCACTAAGCACAGATAGAGAAGGAAGCTCCAGGCATTATTTTTGGAATCAAACATTTTTACAATACCTATATAGAGGGAAATTTACGTTACTAATGGATCATCAACCATTGACAATGATACTTGGGCTGTACACTGATATTCTATCTCTAGCAGTATAAATGGGCATCGCTGTTGTCAGCACATACCCACACGATAAAATATCGTTAATGAAATCTCCATGGGAATGCTGATGGACTCCTGAGATTACTTATACGTAATGAATTGGCACTGAATAGTTCAATTGGTAATATTTTCAATACTATGAAGTCGATAACGCTCCCGCAACAGCAGGACAAGTTAAGGAGAGCAATTCGCTGCCCGCACTGCTGGTAGCGGAGTTCTTGGTGATGCAGAGAATCCAGCGGTTGTGAAGAAAAGGAGATTCACACCGGCACCAATCAGTTTCCGATGCTCAGCCACCCCCCGCCCCAACTGGCGTAGTGTTTGAGGTTCGGCCCCGCGCCACTTCGTGGGCCTGTACCATGTTCTCTGGGCCCACGTGATTCTCTGGACTGAGAATAACGTGGGTGAGAATCACTACAGGTCTGGTCAAGCATGGCCTCACGGTGGGCTAACGGAGTTTCCTCCAAAGTCCATCCAAGGGCTACCCTCCCCTCCACCTGACCAGCCCACCCCACCCCAACCAGAGCCCTCCCCACCGCACCCCCTACAGAGACCCCCTAAATAGGGAAAAACCCCACTGAGGCCTCCTAAATAGAGAGACCCCCCCCACCCACAGAGACTACCTAAAGAAAGAGACCCCCCACAGACCCCTCAGAAAAGTAACTCTGTCAAGGGCAGCACAGTAGCATTGTGGATAGCACAATTGCTTCACAGGTCCAGGGTCCCATGTTCGATTCCCGGCTTGGGTCACTGTCTGTGCGGAGTCTGCACATTCTCCCCATGTGTGCGTGGGTTTCCTCCGGGTGCTCCGGTTTCCTCCCACAGTCCAAAGATGTGCGATTTAGGTGGATTGGCCATGCTAAATTGCCCATAGTGTCCAAAATTGCCCTTAGTGTTGGGTGGGGTTACTGCGTTATGGGGCTAGGGTGGAGGTGTTGACCTTGGGTAGATTGCTCTTTCCAAGAGCCGGTGCAGACTCGATGGGCCGAATGGCCTCCTTCCGCACTGTAAATTCTATGATACTAAGAAGCCCCCCAGAAAAGTGACCCTGTCAAGAAGCCCCCCAGAAAAAAGACCCCTGTTAGGAAACCCCGAAGAAAATAAAACCCTGTAAGATGTTCCCCAGAAAACAGACCCCAGTCTGGAAGCTAGAGAGCAATCCAGACAGAGGCAGTGAAAAATATTATTGCGTTAAGGCTCATCTGCTGGCTCAGCCAGAGGAAGCAGCACGTGTCAATTCCTGGAACCAAATACCCTAATTTGGCATCTCTGCATTGCACTTTCACCTCACCAATCCATGCTGGGTATTTAGTGCTGCCCATGTGGTTGCCTCAATAACCTATAATGGATAATTTGGTGGAACTGCACAAGTAAAAGAATCCCCAGAAAGCATTGTCATTGGGGTTGCTGGTCCTGGTAGTCATCAACATGCCTTCACATAATAAATTATTTCTTCTTTACACTCAGTGCTTTTACTTTTATAAGAATGTTGGCTCCCTGAGACAGAATTGCACTGAGATTCAGTTCAATTGTCTGGACCATACGACCACCCGACTGCAATAACTCGCTTTGATGTTACAAACTCAACGGTCCCGTGGTGAAAATGAAGAAGCATTGAAGCAGTAACTGGAGCACGCAACGTATGTTGCAAACGGGTTGATTATAGGACCATGCAATTTAATTTTGTGTCAGACAAGTGATTTGTTTTAGCAAAGCATCAGGCAACATAACAGCAGAAATTAGCAAAATGTTGCAGATGCTGGAATCTGAAACAAGAACAGAGGATGTTGGAAAAACCCAGCAGGTCTGGCAGCATCTGTCAGGAGAGAAAACAGAGTTCACGTTTCGCGTCCTTTTGGCTCTTCATCAGAACTGAAGAGGGGGAGAATGGGTCGGATATTAAAGTGTAGCTGTGGGGGATTGCAACAAAATGTAGCAACTTCAAGATCAAAAGGTAAAACAACAGACTGCAGCTTGCTCTGCTGGTTCCATAGTAGCAGTAGAGGCTTAGTTTATTGCATCAACCAATGTATATAAAGGTGAAATTACTGCCATCAGCATTATTTCATGGATGCTTAACATGCATGTATGAAATGGACTTTAAACATGTTGAAGTCTCAATTAAAATAGTACAGAGGTACATGGTGTGAGTTCATTAAATTGTTGTACTTCACTTCTTTGTTGCTCTCTACATCTTGCAATTCTGCATTTCAACCAAGAAAATTACACAAAAGGTATGCTCACTATTTAAGAATAATGTCCCCAGTGGCATTCAGAGAAACACTGATGAGGCTCTGGCCAAATGTTGGCCACCTAAGGGCTGCTCCCCACCCAGCCTCGATTTTGAGGCTAGTTGGAGCAGTTCAAGGACAGTGGGGTAGACCCGCAGATCACCCTGCTTGGGCCTTGGAGGGAAGGAGAGGGTGCTTGCCTGAGAGTTCCATTCCATATAGGGCCTACCTCCCGAGGTCTGCACCCAGTAGGTGATTCCACTCCCCCCTGGGCCCACCAGCAAGATCCATACCCACCTTTCTCCAGCAACCCCCCCTCTCCCCAGCCCCCCGAGCTTCACCGTTTCCTCCTGCTGTGCGAAAGGAACCATCTTACCAGCTCAATAGAGGAGATCAAACACATGGGAGGTGTGTGATAGCAAGAACAAGGAGATGCAACATGAAAAAATGAAAATCGCTTATTGTCACAAGTAGGCTTCAATGAAGTTACTGTGAAAAGCCCCTAGTCACCACATTCCAGCACCTGTTCAGGGAGGCTGGTAGGGGAATCGAACCATGCTGCTGGCCTGCCTTGGTCTGCTTTAAAAGCCAGCGATTTAGCCCAGTGTGCTAAACCAGCCCCTGCTTATGCGCCACATAAGACAAAGGATACAATTCCAGAGGGTGTGCAGGAACAGAATGACTTGGGCGCATATGTTCGCATGTCATTGACGGTGGCAGGACAGATTGAGAATTGTGGGCATTCAAGATGCTGTGTTTTATAAATAAGAGCCTAGAGTACAAGAGCGAGGAGATTATGATAGACTTGTATGAAACACTGGTTCGACCTCGACACATGAACCACAGGCTGCTGAAAAGATTTACAAGAATGATTACCTGGATGGATTGGAGAAGCTGGGGATATTCTCCATAGAGAAGAAAAGGCTGAGAGGCGATTTGACGGAGCTGTCCAAACTCAGGAGGGGCCTGAACAGATTTGAAACGATGGCGGCTCGGTGGCGCCATGGTTAGCGCTGCTGCCTCACGCTGCAGAAGGCCTGGGGTCGATCCCAGCTCCAGGTCACTGTCTGTGTGGAGTTTGTACATTCGCCCTGTATTGGTCACAACCCAAAGATGTGCAGGGTAGATGTATTGACCACGCTGAATTGCCCCTTATTTGGAAAAAAAAATGAACTGATTTGAAACTATTCCCACTGGACCCAGAGATACTGATTTAAAGTGATTAGCAAGAGACCCAAGGTGGTATGTGGAAGAGCTATTTCACACAGCCTGTGGTTCGAACCTGGAACGGATTACCTAACATGGCGGTGGAAGCAGATTCAACCATGGCTTCAAAAGGGAATTGGAGAATTATCTGAAGAGAAAAGATTTCAAGGACTATTGGGAAAGGGCTGGGGAGAGGGCCTGGTTGAGTTTTTTTAAAATTACTTTATTAGTTTATCAGAGTTCCAAAGCCGGAGCTCAGAGTGTGGACAGGGACAAACCCCTGATCCAGCTCCTTGCCTGTTCCAAAAACCAATTCAAATTGAATCCAATTCATGGTCCCCGCAAGAGAGACATACCAGATCCAGGCATTACACCCGACCTCACGCTCATCTTAGCCAAAAGGCCAAGAAGCGATGGGCCTGGTTGAGTTTCTATCACAGACGGTCAGCATGGACATGACAGGCCTAATGGTCTCCTTTTGAACATTAATCATTCAATGATTCTATAGCTAATAGATACTTAGCTCCGTTGGCTTAACAGCATGGTTCATGATGTGGAGCAAAGTCAGCAGTTCCTGTACCAGCTGAGGTTGTTCATGAAGGCCCTGCCTTCTCCACCTTGCCCTTCACCTGAGGTGTGTTGACTCTCATGTTAAATCACACCCAGTTAGCTCTCAAAAGGGACAGCAGCCTCTGGTCCTCTGGGCCTGTGGCAACATCTACACTTTTACATATGAAGGCAGCGTGGCACATTATATGAACACCATTCAAAAGTTCCCACCAACAACCTAACACCCACTGCAGTCCTAATATCTTATATGATACTTACCTACCTGAAGGTGGGTAAATTGGATTAATAATAAAGTGTGGGCCATTCCCACAGTGCAAGATGTTTCTCGAAAATTGCTCAAGAGAGAAAAAATACTCAACTAAGAAGTGTCCTCATGCGTTGTGAAATCAATATTATGTTGACCTTTTTGCACATTTAGTACAACATACATCATTTACCACGTCGACTCAGAAATCACTTGCATTGCCAAACAGGATCAATAACTGGTAGCGATTGCAATTGAGGAGCACCAGTGATTAGCGAAGAAATTGCTTCCCTGTCTGACTCTTTGATCACTTCCTAATTGAAGACACCATTACCAACTAATTTTCCTTCGTCGCCTAAAATGAGATGATCCAACAATTAATGTGCGATAGACCAAATGAGCAGTCGCCTTCAAACTTCACCCTTCATCCTTTGTTTTTGTCATTTCGAAAATCCTTTGCAATTCTAAAATTATTCAGCTCGACCAGACTTGTATGTAACGGTTCTAGGAAATCAAGTGCTTCATCAGCAATGCATGCAGTGTCTAGGCTTTGAGAGTTTGTTCATCTGTAAATGATAGAAATTCAGAGTGTAATACATATTATATAGTTTCAATAGTTTGGTATTCTTCAGTTCTCCAAACACTGCACTGTTCACTGGAGACGGGGTTCTATCTTCCCACCATTGCCAATGGGATTTCCCATTGTAACTGATGTGTTAAGTAAGTTGGTTCAACACTGACTGCAACTGGATGCAGTGAAATTAGAAACAGGCTTCTGACACAGGAGATGGTCCAACACTGTTTTATTGAACTTCCTGATTGCTGTACATAGTCTGCTGTGAGTTGACACTCTTATCAATCCAACTGATAACCTCCTACTGGCTTGACCAGACTAACGCTCTACCTCATGGTGATGGTGCTCACTGGCTTGTGCACTCTTACTATCTCAGTAACTGTGTCCTGTAGAGAGAGGGAGAGTCTTAATGCCCTGTGTGCTTTATAGTGGTGGTGTCCTGTCTGGTGATTGGTTGTTATGTGTCGTGTGTGTTCATTGGTTAACCTGTGTGTCAATCACTGCCTGTCTGCATCTCATTAAATACATGAGTGGATATTATGACATCTCCCCTTTTTGAAGTAAATTTTGGAACATGGCGATATATATACATGCATGATTATATACAAGTGGTGAGTGAATGAACATATGTACATGGGAAGGTGTCTATCGTGCAGATACAGAGCAAACTGAACAAAATTTACAAGATTTAAGTCTATAGATTCAGTCTTTGTGGCGGGCGACAAATTCTTGTTGATCACCTCAGAGGTGGAGGGGGGGACGCCGGCACGTGGACAGGCGGGATCGCTGCCATGTCGGTGGCCACATGGAGAGGCGGGATCGTTGCCAGATGAGTGGCCTCGTGTTGCAAGATGTCCAGAGGAGGCATGATGACATGCGGAGAAGTGCGGCCAGGCGGTGGGCAGGGGACTTTTCGTAGTGCCCTCCTGTTGCGCCATAGAATGGAGCCATCAGCCATTTGGACAACGAAGGACCTGGGGGCAGCCTGCCTGATGACAATAGCTGGGGCTGACCAACCTCCCTCAGGCAACTGGACACGAACAACATCGTCTGGAGCCAGCGCAGGTAGATCCTTGGCATGAGCATCATACGTGATTTTCTGCTGGCCCCTGGATCGCTGCACATTCTGCAGCACTGTGAGGCGGTCAAGGTCTCGAACATGGATGGCTGTAACAGTCGTCCTCAGGTTGCAGTTCATGAGCAGCAGCGCCGGAGACAAACCAGTCGACAGAGGGGTTGCCCTGTATGCCAACAGCGCCAGGTTGAAGTCCGAGGCTGAGTCTGCAGCCTTGCACAGCAACCGCTTGACAATATGGACCCCTTTTTCTGCCTTCCCGTTTGATTGCGGGTAATGGGGACTGGATGTGATGTGACTGAAGTGGTATGATCGTGCAAAGTTGGACCACTCTTGGCTGTGGAAAGATAGGCCGTTGTCACTCATTACTGTGAGTGGTATGCCGTGCCTGGCAAACGTCTCTTTGCACGCTTTAATCACTGACTTGGACGTGAGGTCCGACAGTTTCACCACTTCCGGGTAGCTGGAGAAGTAGTCGACCAAGAGCACATAATCACGCCCACTTGCGTGAAAGAGGTCTATCCCCACCTTGGATCACGGAGAAGTCACGATCTCGTGCTGTTGCAGTGTTTCCTTGGGCTGAGCTGGTTGAAACTTCTGTCATGTTGTGCAGTTGAGGACCGTGTTGGCAATGTCCTGGCTGATGCCAGGCCAGTAGACTGCCTGCCGAGCTCTGCATCGACATTTTTCGGCCCCGAGATGACCCTCATGGATCTGTCTGAGCACCATGGCTTGCATGCTTTGGCGAATGACGATTCTATCTAGCTTAAGAAGGATCCCCTCGACAACCGTTAACTCGTCCTTAACGTTGAAGAACTGGGGGCACTGCCCCTTTTGCTAGCCATGGGCAAGGTGTTGCATCACGCGCTGCAGTAGAGGATCTTTGGCAGTTTCTTCTCGTATCTGGACAACTCGTTCATCAGTGGCTGGGAGGTTGCTGGCACACGACTGCACCTGTGCCTCGATGTGGCAAATGAAGTCGCCCGGGTAACACGGCATGGTGATGGATCGGGATAGGGCATCCGCGATGATCAGCTCCTTGCCCGGTGTATAGATGGGTTTGAAGTCATATCAGCGGAGATGAAGAAAAATCTGCTGCAGCCGAGGTGTCATGTCATTTAAATCCTTCTGGATTATGTGGACTAAAGGCCTGTGGTCTGTTTCTACCGTGAACTTTGGCAGACCGTATATGTAGTCATGAAACTTGACTATTCCTTTCAGGAGACCCAGACATTCCTTTTCGATCTGGGCATACCGTTGTTCGGTCGGAGTCATGGCCCTGGAGGCATATGCCACTGGAGCCCAGGAAGAGGAATTGCCTCGCTGGAGGAGCTCCAGCCCAATGCCATCCTGGCTTGCGTCTGTGGATATCTTGGTATCCTTGGTTGGGTCAAAGAATGCCAGCACTGGGGCTGTGGTGAGCTTTGCCTTCAGCTCAAGCCACTCCGCTTGATACGCGGGAAGCCACTGGAGTACTGTCAACTTTTTAACGAGATGCCGGAGGGCCGTGGTGTGGGATGCCATGTTGGGAATGAATTTTCCGAGAAACATTACCATCCCAAGGAAGCGGAGGACCGCCTTTTTTTCCTGTGGTGTCTTCATGGCATTGATTGCCAGCACCTTGTCGGCGTCAGGTTGCACACCTTGCTGTGAAATGTGGTCACCTAAAAACTTGATAGCGGACCGCCCAAACGAGCATTTGGCCCTGTTGAGCTGGAGGCCATTTTCATGAATCCTCTGGAAAACCTGTTTGATTGAACAATGTGATCCTCGGGCGTCGTGGACCAGATGATCACGTCGTCCACATAGACTCGCACCCCCTCGATGCCCTCCATCATTTGCTCCATTATGCAATGAAATACTTCGGAAGCTGATATGATACCAAAAGGCGTGCGGTTGTAGCAATACCTGCCGAACGGAGTGTTAAACGTGCACAGCTTCCGACTGGACTCGTCCAGCTGAATTTGCCAGAAACCACGGGAGGCGTCCAGCTTGGTAAAGAATTTGGCGTGAGCCATCTCACGGGTCAATTCTTCACGCTTCGGGATTGGGTAGTGCTCTCGCATGGTGTTGCGATTCAGGTCTTTGGGATCAATGCAAATGTGGAGTTCGCCAGAGAGTTTCTTGACGCAGACCATGGAGCTGACCCAGTCTGTGGGTTCTGTGACCTTTGAGATGATGCCCTGGTCTTGGAGCTCTCGTAGCGGCGTTTTCAGACGATCCTTGAGAGGAGCCAGCACCCGGTGTGGTGCATGGATGACTGGGGTGGCATTCGGCTTGAGCAATATCTTGTAGCGATATGGGAGCGTACCCATCCCATCAAACACACTGTGGTATTGTGTGAGAATGTCGTCTATCTCAGCCTGGAGATTCGCATTGGGCGAGGCCGTCGCCGGTGTCGAGGACATGGCATGAACTTGCTGTACCATATTTAGGAGTTTGCATGCGCGAGCACCGAGCAGGGATGCCTTGTCAGGCCGGGCGATCTCGAATCTCAACTTCGCCTTGATTTCCTTGTGAGAGACACCTAGCTGACACGACCCACTGCCAGCTATGGCATTACCATTGTAGTCAAGGAGCTGGCAGGCTGGTGGAAGAACGCTAGGTTGGTGTCGGTTGCTGTCGAGGTCCGACTGTGATATGAGGTTCGCAGACGCACCAGTGTCCGATTTAAATTGGATGTGAGACTGATTGATCGTGATGACAGCACACCACTCGTCGTCAGGATCCACACTGAGGATCGAAAGGCAGTTGGCAGGCACGGTAGAGACCAACTCGCTTGTGGTGATGATGCCCACCCGATATGGAGACTCGAGGCAGTCAGCATCGGGTTCTGTTGGGCTGTCTGGATCAGAATCCTGCATGCCTTGTTGTACGCAGTGGACATGTCTGCGCTGCAGCTGGGATCGCTGGCTGTTGTTCGGTGAAGCAGACCTGCAGAAGACCGCGTAGTGGCCAGGCTTTCCACACTGTAGACATCGCCTGCCTTTGGCTGGGCATTGCCGCTTTAAATGGGCAGAGCCACAATTCAGCACGTTCTGTGCGCCATTGCGCATGCGCAGTGTGGTCGGCCGATGTTCGTGCATGCGCCTCAGGGACTTTGGCCTCATCGTCCACCCGGTCGTGGCGCGCATGCGTGGGGACCCAAGAAAAGCACACGAAGCGGCCACTCTCCTCGATGCTCAGGCCTTGCATTTACGCTCTAGTCTGCACCCTTTCTGCCTCGTGGGAGGCCAGTTTTGCAGTTTCTGCCTCCCTGATGCGGGAGTAGCGATTTCTGGCATGCTCATGGACAACGCACGTTTCGATGGCGACGGAGAGGGTCAACTGTTTGATTTTGAGGAGCTGCTCCCGCAGGGAGTCGGACTGGACCCCGAAAATGATCTGATCCCGGATCATGGAATCAGTAGTCGAGTCATAATTACATGACTGCGCTAGGATGCGGAGATGGGTCAAGAAGGACTGAAAAGGTTCATCCTTACCCTGAAGCCTTTGTTGGAAGATGTACCGTTCAAAGCTTTCATTCACCTCAATGTCGCAGTGGCTGTCGAATTTCAGCAGAACTGTCTTGAACTTTGTCTTGTCTTCGCCATCGGCAAACGTAAGCGAGGTATAGATGTGGATGGCATGATCCCCCACAGTCGACAGGAACAGCACAATCTTTCTGGCATCCGATGCTGCCTCGAGGTCGGAGGCCTCGATGTACAGGAGGAACTTGTGTTTGAAGACTTTCCAGTTGGCGCCGAGGTTGCCGAAGATCCGTTGTGAAGGAGGCTGGATCTTTTCCATGCCGCTGGATGGCTGCTTGCTGGTCGTTGCAGATGCACTCGAGATAGATTTGTTAGGATTAATAGCACTCTGGTACCATGATGTGTTAAGTAAGTTGGTTCAATGTTGACTGCGACTGGATGCAGTGAAACTAGAAACAGACTTCTGACACAGGAGATGGTCCAACACTTGTTTTATTGAACTTCCTGATTGCTGTACATAGTCTGCTGTGAGTTGACACTCCAACTAACTGATAACCTCCTACTGGCTTGACCAGACTAACTCTCTACCTCATGGTGACAGTGCTCACTGGCTTGTGCACTCTTACTATCTCAGTAGCTGTGGCCTGTAGAGAGAGGGAGAGTCTTAATGCCCTGTGTGCTTTATAGTGGTGGAGTCCTGTCTGGTGATTGGTTGTTATGTGTCGTGTGTGTTCATTGGTTATCCTGTGTGTCAATCACTGCCTGTCTGCATCTCATTATATACATGTGTGGATATTATGACAGTAGCCACTCCACGCCACCGGTAAACCCATGGACAGGGTTGCACTGTCGGTGGGAAAAGCAAATCGCAATGACCGGAGAATTCCGGCCATGGTATCTATTAAGAATTTCTCATTTGCCTTTATGTCACTTTTTACATTGTAAATTTCTACGTTCAGACTTGTAGTGGGATGTGTTGCCTTCGAATTCCTGTCGCCCCCCCCCCAAGCTGGATATCCTGTTGCAAATCCTGAGGAATTGGTTACGTGGCTGGGGTGGTGCATCAAGAGTACTGACCTTGAACTATCAGTCACAATGGCACTCTGCTACGCCAACAACAGAGTGGAGGCTTGCAAGGGTTCGCTTTGAATCTGATGTCCCATATGGAGCAAGCTGATCCCTTCCTGGAAATAACTCAATGCCCTTTGGTTATTATTGTAAGGTTATCTGTTGCCGCATGATGAGATCTAGAAGCTTGTATAATTGAACAATAACTGCTTATTAATAACGCATAACTAACCACATATATACAGTCCTGACCAGGAGCTATCTTCATGCCGATTTCTACAAGACTCACCACTGCAATCTATTACTCCCATGTGACTCCTTACATCATAATATGGGTGGTACAGGGGGGCAGCATGGTGGTGCAATGGTTAGCATTGCTGCCTCATGGCGCCAAGGACCTGGGTTTGAATCCCGGCCTTGGATCAATCTCCGTGTTTGTACATTCTCTCCGTGTCTGCGTGGGTGTCACCGCCACAACCTGAAGATGTGCAGGTCAGGTGGCTTGCCTCGCTAAATTGCCCCTTAATTGGAAAAAAATAATTGGATACTCTAAATTCTTTTAAAAATAATAATAATATGGGTGGTACAATTGCCCTGTGCGGTCCGACATTAACCCTTACAGTCCTGAAAGCATTAATACTGCAATGGTCTTTCCTTAATAAGGTTTAGAGCCCATTAAGGTCCAAAACAGGAGTCACAATCACTCTCACCTGTTTCGAGGAGCATTTAAAGGTTGAATTTCCCTGAATAGCCCTGAGATTTTCCCTGGGCTCTGATGAACAGTCTGGTTGGTTGTGCCATGCCCACTGAAATTTAAAAGACCAGCGCAACTGGGGTGGAGACCTGGCATGATTGGGTTCTACCTATCTTCTGGCTCAATCAAGTGCAGTTAGGATGTGCTGCTCTTTGTAACTCGAGTATCTCAGGTTCAGTCAATATAAAATTGTCACCCCCCCCCCCCCGAGGAGTGGTGGAGTTGCCGCAGTTTAGATATAGGAATTTATATTTGCTAAACTAAAGATCGAATGCACCTTTTCAAGAATGGGAAAGCGTAGTGGATAGTAGGAATTGTTTAGGGAGAGAACTTGACAGATTGGGGCCTTGGTAGTTGAAGGTATAGTCCATAATGGTGGGATAATTAAAAGCAGGTTTGTGGAAGAGACCAGAATTGGTGATGCTTGGGTGGGGTGTGGGGAGGGGGGAATATTGTAGGGCTGGAGGGGTTACAAAGATAGGAAGGGTTGAGGCCGCAGAGAGATTTAAAACTGAGAATGAACATTTTAAAATTGAGGCATTGTTTCACTGGGAGTCAATGCAGGTGAGCGAACACTGGGGTGATGGATGAACGGGACTTTAGGGCCTAAGTTTGAATAGGATGGAAGAGGGGAGGTTAGCCAGAAAATGGAGCAGTCAGGTCTAGAGGTAACAAACGGAGGGATGTGCAATGTACAAGTTACAGGAGATCAACAGAAACATGTCGAAACGTTTGCATAAAACACACATTTTCTAATCCTTTCCCAGTCACACTTTGTTGATAACATCTCAATTGTGATAATCCAACATATTTTATGCTTGGCCATAAATGATGGGAGATAGTCCGTGGGAGGTCTGATAGCCTGTATACATCAGTAGTTCTTGCTGGTGTCCTGGGGTCAATATTCAAGAAGGCAGCTCACCACCGCCTTCTCAAGGGATGGGTAACAACGCTTGCCTAGCCAAAGGCGTCCACATCCCATTAATTAATTTTTCAAACATTATCCCTGAACAAACATCACGAGAAACACACGATCGGGTCTATTTTTGTGGGAGCTTGTCATGTGCAAATTGCCTGCATTTCCCATATTAAAACCGTGACTATGCTTCAAAAATACTTAAATAGCTGTAAAGTGCATTGGGAATGTCCTGAGGTCAGGAAAGGTGCCATATAAGTGCAAAGCTTTCTGTGGTTCTGGGAGTGGGAATCCTGGCCGTGTGTCCCTGCCCTGTCGAGAAGCACCAGACTGAATATTGAGCCCATAACAGCCCAGGGGCTGTTTAGCACTGGGCTAAATCGCTGGCTTTGAAAGCAGACCAAGGCAGCACGGTTCAATTCCCGTACCAGCCTCCCCGAACAGGTGCCGGAATGTGGCGACTAGGGGCTTTTCACAGTAACTTCATTTGAAGCCTACTTGTGACAATAAGCGATTTTCATTTTCATTCATTTCATTTTCATGACTGCCAAATTGGCTTCTATTAGATAACATACCACCAACTGCAAAAACATGCTTTATATATAAAGGAAAATAAATACAGGGATATGGGAAAAGCGCCAGGACAGTGAGGTGGCTAGGATTGCACTACCAAAAAGCTATCACATAAACGTTTGGCCATTGTACATCCCTGCCTTTGTTACCTCTGGACTTGACTATTCCATCTTCGGCTAACTTCTCACCTTCCATCCGATTTAAGCTTAAAGTTGTGCTGTATGATTCTATATTTCTACTTCCGGTCCATGATTAGATTTTTCACCTGTTTATTTAAGACTATTTGAGAGGGCAACACAGTTCACAGTGGTTAGCACTGCTGCCTCGCAGCTCCAGGGACCAGGGTTCAATTCCGGCTTTGGGTGTCTGTGAAGAGTTTGCCCTTTCTTCCCGTGCCTGCGTGGGTTTCCACCGGGTGCTCCGGTTTCCTCCCACAGTCCAAAGATGTGCAGGTCAGGTAGATTGGCCATGATAAATTGCCCCTAGTGTCCAAAAAGATTAAGTGGGGTTACTGGGTTATGGGGATAGAGTGGAGGTGTGGGCTTCAGTAGGGTGCTCTTTCCAAGAGTCGGTGCAGACTCGATGGGCCGAATGGCCTCCTTCTGCACTGTAAATTC
Organism: Scyliorhinus torazame; assembly: GCF_047496885.1. Classification (NCBI taxonomy): domain Eukaryota; kingdom Metazoa; phylum Chordata; class Chondrichthyes; order Carcharhiniformes; family Scyliorhinidae; genus Scyliorhinus; species Scyliorhinus torazame. The sequence continues at coordinate 27,972,315 of NC_092721.1, read as the reverse complement.
TATGATTAATCAAATATCACTTTTGTTGTGATTCCCATTCATTGAAAACTGCTAATTTGTGGTTGTCCAGTTTCAAAGGAAATCCAATCGCATTCCCGTGTTAAAATAGTTTCAAGCAGCGCTATTGCTTATGAAGAGCATGCTGATCTTTATTTTAATGTAAACATCCAGTCGTTGAACTTGTCCCTGAAGTTAGCGAGTTGAAAGTCCGATCTATAACAAAATGGCTGGCCCTCTGGGGTGTGCAATGTAGTGATATGATATTTCAATATTCCCACCAATATGCCGGAAATCTTCCATCTTTCTGAGAGAGAGATTAAAGGACAGCACTTTCTGTCTTTGAAAACAGAAAGAGACATATCTTCTGCCACTGAAAACAAGAAGTATTCCTTTATGAGCCACATAGCATAACATTCCCCCTCCCCCCATAGTAAATTTTGGTTGACAAAACATTGTGGTATGATAGCTGCTTCACTAAAACTCACATGAAAGAAAGCATTCACAGTTTGAGTGCCCTAAAGTACTAATCAAGGGCACACCAACCCATGTTGTTTCCTTCCCTGAAACTATCATTTTCTTCCCCTAGGCTGCTCCGACTGCTCCCCCCCACCCCCACCCTCCCCACCTTCAGGCTGTTGAAGCTGTTGTTATTCCTTTTGATCATCATCTGAAAACTAATGCTGCAAACCTAATTGATAGCCTGCCCCCTTCAAAAAACAGGGTAATAACTTAAAGTAACTTGACTAAAATAAAATATGTTCGGGCGCAATTTAACGGTAAAATTCCAGAGCCCCGTTTTGGGCGTGTTTAGCGGGATGTTTCTGGGCGCTTAACGACCCCTTTAACAAACGTGACTCTGTTTTGATTTGTGGCCTCGGTGAGGAACATCCCGCCGAGATCCCACTTAGTTCATTTCCCGCACTGATGAACTCAGCTTGCCTGTCTTTGGGTGTACATGAGGTGGAACTTTTCAACTTGGTCTGTTAGGGGGTGTCCTTCAGCACGCCCCTCACCGCAAAAAGGCAGGGTACCCCCCGGTCCAATCCCTGGCATGAGCAACCTGGCACCTGGGAACCTTGGCATTGCCAACATGGCACCGTGACAATGCATCTGCCAACCTGGCAGTGCCACCCGGGCATTGTTAAGGTGCCAGGCTGGCAGTATCAAGGTACCTGGGTGGCAGCAGGAGTGGCAGGATCCCACCCTGCCCAGAGCCCGACCACCCGGGGGCCACCGATGGCCTGGGAGACCACACCCCTCCCAAGGTGCCATAATGCCCAGTCCACGTTTGTATGGACCAATGCTGAACAGCACCATGGTGAGTTCTCACGGGCATGGCCGTTCGTTCCTGGGCCTCGGAAGCATTGGTCGCCGACATACTTAAGTGAGCCTAACTGCTCATGCCCAGTGAGGGAAAGATCCAGATTGCGACATCTCAAGAGATCTCATTAGATCGCGCAAGACGTTCCGAGCATCGCAAATCTTGCAAGTGGCATCTCGCAGAGGTTAACGGCCTCGTCGTATCAATGAGTTGGCCGCAACGAGGCCATTTGATCCCACCTGTTCTGAACCGTAAAGTACATTGGGTGGAACTTTACAAGACATCCCCCCAAGGGTGGGGCATTTCACAAGCAGGTAGCCTATTGTAAAATGGCAGACACGCTCTCCTTCATTTTTTAGCAAACGCATATCAATCGTGGATGTTTGGCAGCAGTGCACCCACAATTTTTGGTTTCGCATACCATCTTCTTCTAATCGTTCCAAATGATAAGTGGAATAAAACTGATCAGCAGGTAGCAACGACAGCCCCCACTGCGCATCCCAGTCCTTTTCCCACCTTCGTACTGAAGATGACCACATCTCAAGAGAGGATTGCTGACCCATCGGGATAAAAAGGCAAATAGCAAGAGAGCTTTAACAATGTTTAGCAGCGACATGACAAATACTGACTGACATACATTCCCGTGTTCTTTTTCACAATGTACACGCAGCATGGAACAATTCTGCATTTAACTTCCTATGAAGTAGGCTCCCAGTTGGCAAAAGGTGCCCCGAGTGTTTCTGAGTAATCTTGGAATGATGCACTAACTGTTGGGTGAGTTATTGCATCCCACAGAGAGGGGATTTGTCTTCTACTTGAACCCAAACATAGTACACTCCAGAATAAATTACATTCTCCTGAAGCAATTGCACCTGCCACAGGTGACTGCTCTCCTCTCCCCAGATTTCGAGACTTAACCCCTCCACCACACTCCCCACCAAGCCCCCTCAAATCTTGGGGCCGACCCTTCTCCCACCCAGTCTCAGGTCTACCCTCCCCTCCCCCACATCTTGGGCCCCCCCCCAAAAAAAAAAACAAGTCTCAGGGACAACCCTTCCCCTTAAGTCTCAGGGCCTACACTCCCCCCACACTCAATGGCTCAGGGCCAACCTTCCCCCCTCAAGTCTTGGGGCCTACATTCCTCCACACTCAAAGGCTCAGGACCAACCCTCCCCCTCAGGTCTCAGGGCCTACACTCTCCCACACTCAAAGGCTCAGGACTAACCCTCCCCCCACCCAAGTCTCAAAGCCTAACCTTTCCCCTCAAGCCTCAGGGCCTATCTTCCCCTTTCACCACACACCCCAACCCATGTCAGATTCCTAAACTATTGTACCATTTCACATATTCCTGTAACAGGAGCTGATGTTATTTCATGTCATGGGGTTATGCATAAACCTTTAGCCTGTACATTACTTGCATTGTTTTTTTTTGGGGGGGGCGGCAGTGGAAGCAAACCATAGCTTTAACTTATAAATCATTTGCTGGGTGCAGCCATACCTTGAGGACTGAAAATTCTTGCTAGTAGCTACCATCTTTTTATCATTAGCCTCTGAATTCTAATGAACGCAGTTGATGATGAGCAAATCCTGCAAGGAACTTCACTAAATTAATCTTATCATTCCTAACTAAACAGCCTTTCCGTGCGCTCCAGATGACAGCTATTATACTGCACCCAGAGAAAAGTTTCTCCATATGACATGCCCGAGGGAAGGTACTAATCTTGTCTTTCTGAAAGCACATTGCTTTCCTTTCCCAGGGGCTACAAAACACCACAAAGAGTATTCGCACTGACTTTTCTTTCTTTCCCTCCACTGCACACTTGGTTCCTATTTGGAGTAAGCACAGGCAGGTCAGAGCACGAACTGCAAGACTTAACTCCTGAATTTCTGAATTAAAGGGAATTTGCGCTGGTTGTGTTGACTTTCCCTAAATTCCTTTTGTTATTCTTCATCTTTTATCTAAACGGCAAAGAAAAAAGGACAAAAAAAAGGTGGGCGGTGGGGGGTTGGAGAAAAACAAGTGGCTTTGAATTAATAATCTACTGCTGAAACTCACCCATTTTCTAAGGTACTTAACCCGTGACGTGAACTGGGAATTGAACAGGGGGAACTGTACTGAGGAAGGATTCTCATAAATGCAGCTAATGAAGGTCAAAGGTTGCTCTCAGCTTGCTGGTGGTCCCAAGGTTATGAATAGAAGAAGAAAAAAAATAGCACAAATACCAGGTTAAAGCCACAAAGAGACAGTCATGTGGCTGTAAGGAAGGCATTGTTCTCCTTTGTTATTGAATGTTAGCTGTTTCCGATAATAGACAGTGAGATCTCGGCCCATTGAAACACAGAAAATTGTGCTTAAAGGTCACTGATCTGCCAACATAAAACACTTTGCAACTGCGAGTTGCCTGGGTCTGCGTCACTTCCGATGGAATATGTTTTATGCACATTGCTAGGATGTTTTAACACACACTTTTTCATGGTGTGCATGGCAGGTATAGTGTCCTTTTTCCTTCCTTGATAATCCTGGCCTTGGACTCAATCCGTTGAGATTAGATTTTGGAAAAAGCAACAACAGTTACAAGCCAAAGCAAAGAGCCATTAAACTCCCTTACTTTCAGGTGTGGGAGACAATACTGCAACCGGTGGCTCACAAAATTGGCCTTGGTTACCAGCTTGAAAATTTATACTGAGGCGACAAACCCATAATCCTTGCGTGGTCTATTTCACACTCCATACCCACAAAGCTCATCTGTACATTAAAATTGTCTCAGTAGAATATCAGCTTCACAGTTAGTATTGTGTTCAGGCCTAGTTGGATAGTGGGGTAGCAGATGGGGTGAGGGACAATTATGACTTTTGGACACCAGTGTAAAATACGCAATATCAGGTAAGCTACCCGTTAAACTACACTCTCGATTTCAGTTTCCATTCAAGTGTAAGTAGAAAAATCCATGGCGCCAGAAAGGATCCATACCTGAAAGAAGCATAGGGCAGGGGTCGAGGTACCAATTCATATCCATTCTTCCACCTGGGTGGCACGGTAGCACAGTGGTTAGCACTGTTGTTTCTCAGCTGCAGGGTCGCAGGTTCAATTCCTGGCTTGGGTCACTGTGCGGAGTCTACACGTTCGCCACGTGTTTGCATGGGTTTCCTTCGAGTCCTCCGGTTTCCTCCCACAGTCCAAAGATGTGCAGGTTAGATGGATTGGCCACGCTAAATTGGCCTCAATGTCCAATGTGGGGTTACTGGGTTACGGGGATAGTTGCAGCCTCCTCTGGAGTGCTCCTCACATGGCAACAAGCCAAGCCTGACAATCAGGTTGATTTCCAGGTGCAAAACTTACCAAACCAAAACTATGTGTTCCGTAGAGTTAAAACACCACAGCATGTGGGAAAAGTCAAATTTCTGGTTTCTTGACTCTCCTCCCCCGTCAACTATGGTTCAGCTGGTAGAACTAGATCCGCTGATTCAGAGTTGTGCGTTTAACCCTCGCTCCAAGATTTGAGCACAAAAATCTAGGCTGGCATACAATACTGAGAGAGTGCTGCACAGTTGGAGTTGCCATCTTTCAAATGAGGCCTTAAACTGAGGCCCCATCAACACTCTAAGGTGGATATGAAGATCCCTCAAAACTATTTTAAAGTAATAATAATAATCTTTATTGTCACAAGTAGGCTTACATTAACATTGCAATGAAGTTACTGTGAAAATCCCCTCGTCGCCACATTCGGGGGCCTGTTCGGGTACACGGAGGGAGAATTCAGAATGTCCAATTCACCTAACAGCACGTCTTTCGGGACTTGTGGGAGGAACCCGGAGGAAACCCACGGAGACCATAAATCATAGATCATAGAATTTACAGTGCAGAAGGAGGCCATTCGACCCATCGAGTCTGCACCAGCCCTTGGAAAGAGCACCCTACTCAAGCCCATGCCTCTACCCTATCCCCATAACCTAGTAACCCCACTTAACCTTTTTGGACACTAAAGGCAATTTAGGGCGGCTAATCCACCTAACCTGTACATCTTTGGACTATGGGAGGAAACTGGAGCACCCGGAGGAAACCCACGCAGGCACTGGGAGAACGCGCAGAGTCCACACAGTCAGTGACCCAAGCCGGGAATCGAACCTGGGACCCTGGAGCTGCGAAGCAACTGTGCTGCCTTGACCTATCATGCCACCCTATATAAGTAAAAGGAGTTATCCCCATATCCTTGCCAGTACTTGTCTCGCAATCAATGTCACAAAAACATATTATCTGGTCACTATCATATTGTTGCTGCATTCCCTACATTACAAGAGAGTCCACCCTTAAAAAGTACTTCATTGGATGTAACAATGTCCTAATGTGAAAGGAACTATATAAATGGAAGCCATTTTCTTCTATGCAGTCTGCTCCCATCACGATCTGCCCTCTGAGTTGCGCCAAGAACAACTGTGCACCATTTCTTCGCTATTCCTGTGCATCAGTGTTGCAGCAGGAATCAATGGAGATATATTTATTGAAAAGTCAGGGTGATGGCCTAAGTGCCATATTTCAGAAAAGCACCAACTGAAAGTGTGTGGGAAATCAGCAGATAAGAAGTGGTTGATACCAAGGTCAAGGTAAGAACTGAAGATGCAAGAGATTGAGGCAGGTAAGGAGCTCCTTAACTCTGAGGTCCTAGGGCAGCACGGTGATGCAGTGTGCTAGCACTGCTGCCTCATGGCGCCGAGGTCCCACGTTCGATCCCGGTTCTGGTTCACTGTCCGTGTGAAGTTTGCACATTCTCCCCGTGTTTGCGTGCGTTTCGCCCCCCACAACCCAAAGATGTGCAGGCGAGGTGGATTGGCCACGTTAAATTGCACCTTAATTGGAAAAAAATAATTGGGTACTCTAAATTTAAAAAATACTCTGAGGTCCTGTGAAATATAATGTGGGGGACAGTGATTTATTTTTGAACACCTTTAGAATGTAATGAAGAGGAAAATATATTTTCAACCTGGAAGAATCAAGAGCACTGACCAAAGTAGAATGGAGAAAAATACAGAAGCAACTTTGTTCAGAAATGGCCGTAAGTTCCGACAACATGAAAATGCCAGAGTGATCCTGCATCCCCAGTGCAGAAGTTATGTTCGCAAGGAAGATAAATGTATGACATTGCTTCAATTAAGTAGCCTTTAGCCAATGAAAAACGATGCTTTGCACTAGGAGTGCAAAATTGAAGAATTACGAGTGAAACATACTTCCCCTATGATGTTTATTCTATCCTTCAAGCCATCTTTATTTTACTTACTTCTGTCTCCGGATCCTCACCCTGCACCAGTAAAGTGAAAACAACCAACAACCCAATTATAACCTCCCCAGAATCTGAGACAATCTCAATAAGTGCTGAAATAATAATCACATGAGTGGACATTTGATTGGTCATTTCTTGGCATATTCTGTGAATGAAGACAAGTAAGAAGACAGAGACATTACTGATATATCTCCCAGAAACTGAACAGAATATTTTGTGTGTTTGTGCCTTGCAGAGTGAGCCTGAGGTAGGCCAATGCATCTATCATCATCACCTTTGTGAATGTTGTTGTCTGTTGTCATGGGCCAGTAGTATTCTGATACCTGTCTTTCGAAAGGTTGAGGGTACATTTTGTACACAAGTTTTAATGGCCCTTCAAATGAGTTTAACTTCAGAATTTAGCTTGACCCCAACTGCCTGTGGGAGGGAGTGGGACAGACAGGCGACGTACATTTTAGCTTGTTAACACCCTGAAGATATATCCTTCGACAGGACAAAACTGGTAAGTACTGTTTTGATGTTTTTGCAACGGAGTTCAATTGGAAGCTGCCTATTGACCTATTGAACCTTGTTTGCCTTTTGCAGGAGATTTCAGAGGGGAATGACAAGTGTATTATTGCGATTCGAACCAAATGGAGTTCAGTGAATAATCAACCAAATGTTGACGATACCTTTATTATCCCTCGGAAGTGACACTTTGGTGGGATTTTGTGGCTCTTCCTGCCAGCATGATCATGTTGTTCCTCCGAAGGTGACCCCCCCGCCCCCCGAAGTCCAGTGTGTGTAGCAACCTAGAAAACTCAATAAAGCTGTTTAACAACTCCATAAATGCTACCTCAAATCCAGAAAAGCTGTCACATGAATAGCTTTTAGCGGAAAAGATACACAGAACCAAGGTTTGGGCAGCATGGTAGCATAGTGGTTAGCACTGTGGCTTCACAGCGCCAGGGTTCTGGGTTCGATTCCCTGCTGGGTCACTGTCTGTGCGGAGTCTACATGTTCTCCCCGTGTCTGCGTGGGTTTCCTCCGGGTGCTCCGGTTTCTTCCCACAGTCCAACGACGTGCAGGTTAGGTGGATTGGCCATGCTAAATTTCCCTTAGTGTCCAAAAAGTTTAGGAGGGGTTATTGGGTTAAGGGGTTGAAGTGAAGGATTAAGTGGGTCGGTGCAGACTCGATGGGCCGAATGGCCTCCTTCTGCACTCTATGTTCTATGTTCATAACCAAGCCCACTACAATGTGAACAGGTTACTTCAATTTCATTTGTTTCCATTACATGGGGTTGCAAGATTTCAGTTCGTAGTTTGGAAGTTCATATGAAGACTGAGCTGGAGCTAACAATGGCATGGTCGCTATACAGTAACATCATCACATGATTCTAGAAAGGGTATACTTGCCTTGGAGGTGGTACAACAAAAGTTTGTTAGACTAGCCCTGGAATGAGACGGTTGTCCCATGTTGACAGGCTGAGCAAATTGTGCCTATATTCTCTGCAGTTTAGAAGAATGAAAAGTGATATACTTGAAACGTACAAGATTTGGAAGGGTCTTGATAGGCTGTTCACTGAAAGACTGTCCCCCTGGGGAATCTAGAACATAGGGGCACATCCTCAGGCTAAGGGGCTGATCGATTAGGACTGAGATGAGGAGAAATCTCTTCACTCGTAGGGATGTGAATCTATGGAATTCTCTATCCCTGAGGGTAGTGGATGGTCCATCATTGAATACATTTAAGACTAGGATAGACAGATTTTTGGTCATTCAGAGAATTTACTGATATGGGAGTGGGCAGGAAAATGAAGTTCAGATAGAAGATCATCAAATGGCAGAGCACGCCATGACCGACTTTTCCAGATCTTTCATTCTCCGGATCGCCGGATGTTTCAACTTCTGCGTTAGAATGGGAGACTTCCAACATTTCCGATTTACTTATCTGGATAATTACCCAGGAAATATTGGACAGAATAATCTTAGCCTAATTCCTGGGTAACTTTACAGATGACTCCCCCACCCCAACTTCCCGCTCGTCAATCCAACTCCAACCCCCCAACCCCCCCCCACCCACTGATTTCCTGGCCCAACTTGAGGAGTCCCTAAAAGCCGACTCTACCCCTGGACCCACCCACTCCCCGCAACTGTATCTTGATAGGCCCCAACACCTGACTACCTCCCTGACCTCCCCGACTCGCCCATAAAACCTGACTCTATCCCACAACGCCACCTGACGAACCCGCGACCTGACAACCCACTCAACCATCTTACCTACCTGCCATCCTACCACTCACCCAGCTGCCAGCCCACCCACCTGCCACCGTACCATTGTAACCACCTACCACCTTACCCACCTCCCACCTGCTCACTTGCCACCCTATCGCCCACTGCACTGCCACCTTACCCCCCGGCCATCCTACACATCAACCAGCATGCCCATCTTACCACCTCACCCACCTGCCACTCTATCCACTGACCTCACCCATCTACCCATTCACTCATTAATCCATCACCCCAAAACAGCCACGCTTCACGATTAAACTTTTCTTACAGCAGCTAGTGCTGTTAAAACAGGATGTGCCTTTTGATGTGTTGGGTGTTCTGGATCACAAACAGGTCGCCAACACTGGAAGTGGTGCAACTCTATTTTATTATAAGGTTAACTATATTAACATACTCGAACTGTGGGCAAATGCAATACCAGCTTTAACTGTTGACCCTTGCCTAGTCCTAACCAGGTGATGCACTCAGCACATGGTGAATGTCTGTGTTGCAGGCTGTGAGCTCTGTGCTCCGAGCTGGCTGCTACTAGAATGAGCGGGAACTCTCCTGTCCCCTGTCTTTATAGTGCGTGTGCTCTCGCTGGTGATTGGCTGCGGTGTTGTGTATGCTGATTGGTTCCACTGCATGTCCATCAGTGTGTGTGTGTGTGTCTGCACCATGATATACTGATGTATATTATGACATCCCCCTTTTATATGAGGAATATGTGCCTGCGTGACAATAAATATCGTGTAGTGAATGTACCTGACTATGTGTGTGCGTGTTATTTACATGACTATGTACATGAGGCTAATCTATTTACACGGGAAGGTGCCTGGTGCCGAGAAATTGGGTGTCACACCAACAACGAAATGAACATTATATACGAACTACTGGAACGCTGAAACAGGATAACAGAACAGATCAAAGAGCCCAACATCGTAAAACTCATAAGTTAAGTCTCTGAGGTGGGCGACGAATTCTGGTTGACCGTCAGGGTGGCACACCACTTGTCGTCTGGATCAATGCTGTGCACCGACAGCGGCTGGTGGTTTTGATTCAGGGCCAGCCTGTTCTTTGTTATAACAGCGACTCGAAATGGCTCCCTCGGGCCCTCGGTGTCACTGGTCTGCAGGAAGTCGGAATCGGACTCAGTTTGGGGGTAGGTAACTGCTTGTTGCAGGGTTCTTCGGAGGTTTATTTCATTTCCTGGTTCAATTTGTGGCATTGTGCTGTCATCCCAGGTGAAGGAAGTTTGTTTACATCTTTAAAAGATTTTTTCTTTGATTTGGGACGTTTCCCCTTTAAATGGGCGTAGTCCGGGGCCTCTGGCGTCATGACGCACGTGACGTAGCATGTAGGAGGCGTTTGCACATGTGCAGATCGCGGTTCCTTTACTGATGGCCGTTTTCGTGATTGCGCATGCACGGCGTCGCACAACTGCGCAAGTGCAGTCACTTTAGAAAGATGGCCGCCGACCAAAATCGTTCTCTGCTCCGGGATTTCGACCTCGAGGTGAGTACTGGCACTTCTCTTACCTTTCCTTGCTGGTTGGCGTGTGTTTTCCTCACAGCATTTGCCGAATTTGTCCAGGACTGCCTGGAAGTCGCTCCTGTTTTGCCCCTTGGAGAACTTGAATTTTTAAAAGGTTTCTTCTGCTCTGGCACCGGTGGTGGTGAGGAGAAGCTCTGTTTTTTCAGGATCGGCCAGGTCTTCTAGTTCGGCTGCCAGCAGGAAGATTTCAAACTTTTGCCGGAATGCCCGCCAGTTTTCGCGGAGATCGCCGTGGCAATGGAGCTGCTGCGGAACCCGGATCTTGAACATCTTGCCTGGTTATCGTTGCTGGTTGTCACTGTACGCTGAGGTGCCGGAGATGCGGAGCAGCGGCGGCGGGTTGATGTTCTCCATACTTCAGGATGCCGGAATGCTGATTAGTTGCAGGTGGGTCTCAGAAGTGCTAGTATGCAACCACTCCTTGTACCATGATGTGTTGGGTGTTCTGGATCACAAACAGGTCACCAACACTGGAAGTGGTGTAACTCTATTTTATTGTAAGGTTAACTATATTAACATACTTGAACTGTGGGTAAATGCAATACCAGCTTTAACTGTTGACCCTTGCCTAGTCCTAACCAGGTGATGCACTCAGCACATGGTGAATGTCTGTGTTGCAGGCTGTGAGCTCTGTGCTCCGAACTGGCTGCTACTAGAATGAGCGGGAACTCTCCTGTCCCCTGCCTTTATAGTGCGTGTGCTCTCACTGGTGATTGGCTGCGGTGTTGTGTATGCTGATTGGTCCCACTGCATGTCCATCAGTGTGTGTGTGTGTGTCTGCACCATGATATACTGGTGTATATTATGACACCTTTTGCACTGATCCTCTTCAACTGCTCTTTGCGAGGCTTCCTGAGAGAGTTCTTCTGCAATGTGGATTGGAGGTCTGAGCCTTTTCAATGTATGCAGGTGAGTGGATGGTGTTCTGTCAGATCAATGTCGGAGACAGGGGTTCTGACTCTAATCTGAAGTTTTGGGTCTAAGTCTTATCTTCTTCTGAGTCTCAGCCATGTGTATTTCACGGTTATTATCTTAATTCTACAACAAAAATGATAGGGAATTCAAGTCTGGTATGTACAACAGAGATCCTATCAACCAACAAAATCTCTTTCTTACCCATTATTATATTTGATTAGTATTTGGTCAATGTTCTGGTGAGAGATGGGGTTAAATTTGTACTAATTGCCATGCCTGTTGATAAAGTTTCATTTTTCTTTTTAAATTTAGTGTACCCAATTTATTTTTTCCAATTAAGGGGCAATTTAGCGCGGCCAATCCACCTAGCCCGCACATCTTTGGATTGTGGGGGCGAAACCCATGCAAACACGGGGAGAATGTGCAAAGTCCACACAGACAGTGACCCAGAGCCGGGATCGAACCTGGGATCTCGGCGCCGTGAGGCAGCAATGCTAACCACTGTGCCACCGTGCGGCCCGTTGATAAACTTTCATGAGAGTGGAGAGGCTGAATAGTGACTGTTTATGACGTTGGAGAGAGAGGCTGTCGGTTCATTGATGGTGGGAAGAATCTGTTTCGACTCGAAGGGGAGCGAACTCCAGGAGCGGTGACGACTGGATTAAGGTTTTAAACATCCCAGATCTGTCAATCTCACTCAAAGGATGATTGATGCAGAAATTGTTACTTTGACTCATAGATGGGGGATGAGGCACCCTTTTACCCACAGTGTAGGGAGATCTGTGTTCTGTATCGAGCCCAATAATGTGCCTGATTGAGCTTAGCAGAAAGTTAGAATCATAATTTGTAATTCTCCAGGTAAAGCTCTTTCCCGGCATTTTCACTGAGTCTTTTGCCAAATCAGGGTGAAGGAACACGTTACACCTCATTATTACCTCTGTGATTCCAGTTCACCTTATAAAAATATGTTCAATTCTTCAATAACATTTCCAAATGTATTCTTGCAACACGTTTAAAATATTGCAATATGCTCCGATGTCCGGTCTGTATCCGTCCCTGTCTTAATAGAATCATAGAATTTACAGTGGAGAAGGAGGCCATTCAGCCCATCGAGTCTGCACTGGCCCTTGGAAAGAGCACCCTACCCAAGTCCACACCTCCACCCTATCCCCGTAACCCAGTAACCTCACTTAAATTTTTTGGACACTAAGGGCAATTTAGCATGGCCAATCCACCTAACCTGCACATCTTTGGACTTATGGGAGGAAACCGGAGCACCCGGAGGAAACCCACTCAGACATGCGGAGAAAGTGCAGACTCCGCACAGACAGTGACCCAAGCCAGGAATCAAACCTGGGACCCTGGAGCTGTGAAGCAACAGTGCTAACCACTATGCTACCGTGTCTTTTTGTGCTACAGATGCTGCCAGAGCTCCTGTGTGCCTGCAGCATTATTTTACCTGAGCAATGGAAACCTTACCACAATCAAGAACTGACTGATGACACATTAGGAATGAACAAAAACAGAAAATGCTGGACAATCTCAGCAGGTCTGACAGCATCTGTGGAGAGAGAACGGAGATAATGTTTCGAGTCCGGATGACTCTTTCGCTCCCTTCTTTCTTCACAGATGCTGTCAAACCTGGCGAGATTGTCCAGCATTTTCTGGTTTTGTTTCAGGTTCCAGCATCCGCAGTAATTTGCTTTTATCTTAGGAATGAACAATGTCTCCAGTGCCACCTTCAGAAAGTATGTTGAACTTCACCCTAATATCCACGTTTGGTGATTCTTGCATCATTGAGAAAACCAAGTGAAAAACCAAGGCCACACGATGCCGAACACGACCAATGTTTACAGAGCGAGAGAGAAGATGTGATAAAAATTTAATTGTAAAAGCCGGTAGGTTTTAGGTGAATGAAAAACCTAAATGAGTTCGAGGACCTAGGAATTAAGAATTCATATTCAAAAACTTTACCTACTCGATCTGATGGCCATAATGGTCGCGAAGTGCTGCAGAGTGAATTACAACAACTAAGATTGTCAGCCTTGATTCAGTTGGTGGCCCTCTGACCTGGGAGTCAGAAGGTTATGGGGTCAAGCCACAGGCCAAAAGCACTGGCATCCCAGTGCAGTGGAGTACGACAAGAGCACTGCACCGGAAGAGGCTTGAAATAAAATGTTCAGTCAACGCCATGTATGCCTTCTCGGGTGGATGGGGAAAAAGATCCCATCGGCAAGTTTGGAAGAAAATCTGAGACTTCTCCCAGCATCCTGTTCAACGTTAACACCACCTAACCAGATTATCTGGCCATTTATTTCATCGCTACATCTAAGACCAAAATGGCAGCTGTGTTTCTTCGCATAAGACAAATGTTTATGCTTAAAAGTGTTTGGCTTTGAGAGGCCCTGAGGTTGTAAATTATGCCAGCGATATGGAAGTTGGGCGGAATTCTCCCCCCCACGCCGGGTGGGAGAATCGCCTGGGCGCCGAGTGTGTCCCGCCACGCTGTCCCGACGCCCGCACACGATTCTCCCCCCCCAAACCGGCGCGGCGCGAATCACGGCTGGCCGCTGGGCGAATCGCCGCTTGCCGTTGGTAATGGCCGAGTGGCGATTCTTCGGCCCGGATGGGCCGAGCGGCCTTCCCAACACGACAGGTTCCCGCCGGCGCCATCCACACCTGGTCGCTGCCGGCGGGAACAGCACGGGAACGCTGGGGGGGGGTGGCCTGTGGGGGGGCGAGGGGGATTCCTGCACCGGGGGGGTGCTCAAAAGGGGTCTGGACCGCGATCGGTGCCCACCGATCGGCGGGCCGGCCTCTCTGAAGGAGGACCTACTTTCCTCCGCTGCCCCGCAAGATCCATCCGCCATCTTCTTGCGGGGCGGCCGCGGGGAGGACGGCAACCGCGTATGCACGGGTGACGTCATTTACGCGACGCCGGTCGTGTCATTGACGCGGCGCCACTCCTCGCCCCCCCCCCCCCCCCCCGGGGGCGGGAGAATAGGGGGCTGGGAACGGCCTCCGAGGCCAGAGTGAAACACTCCGATTTTCACTCCGGTGTCGGGGCTTAGTTTTCTGATGGGAGAATTGCGCCGGTTATTTCTGTAAATTTGAAATTCAACATGTGACACATAAAAAAGTGCGGTTGCGGTGGACGTGCAGTGGAACGTGACTTTATGAACTCTAATGATGCAAATTGAAGTCTGGTGCCTTTTTGGAAATCCCTATGAAATCAAAATTTTGATAATCTTTTGTGCATTTCCCAACATTTTTCAGTCTAAATTTCTGATTTTTCATTTTAAAATGCCACTGAAATTCAGCACAATCTTGCCTTTTTACCACACTCTGTATAAGTGAGCCCCCTTGTTTTTGTGCCCAGAAATGAAGCAGTATTACTTGAACTAGTGACAATTCTAATTGCCATGGGTGGGTTTTCAAGCCCCCACCCGCAGTGACGTGTTTCCCGGCAGCGGAAGTGGCTCAACATTGGCCGCCGCCGCGATCTTCCAGTCCCATCAAAGTATATGGCGTTTTGTATGGCCCGCCCACCCTGCAGTCAGGGAACCCACTGCTGGTGGGAAGGGTCAGTAAACCCCCTCCCTCTGCCTATGGCAAAACAAACAGACACAAAACTCAAATGTCCTGCATGTCTCTCTCATGACGTCCCTAAGCGCAGTTTGCACATGGGAGCTCCCTTGCATGCCAGGGGACAGTAGCAGGTGGCAGTGCTAGGGCGATGGGTTGGAGGGAGGGGTGTTGCGATGCAGGCAGGGAGGGTGTCGGGGGTGGAGGGGGAGGCTCCATTTTAACTCGTGTACAGCAGGTCGCCTTTAAAAGTGGCACCCCGATCTTTGAAATAGTTGCTGGTGGGGTGGGGTCTGATTAAGACCACCCCACCAGCGTGAGGTTGTGTGACCTGCACCTTGCGGGTCTCTTCCCTGGCAATTTGGTGGAGAAAGCCACCACTGTGCCTGTCGTGTTGGGTGTTCTGGTTCACAAACAAGCCAACAATGCTGGAAGTGGTGTGACGCTATTTTATTAACTGTTCAACTATACTAACATACTGTAAACGTGGGTATAAGCAATACCAGCTTAACTGTGGACCCTTTCCTATCACTAGCTATAGTGAGGCACTCAGCACATGGTGAATGTCTGTGATGCAGGCTGCGAGCTCTGTGCTCTGAGCTGGCTGCTGCTAGGACGAGCGGGAACTCTCCTGTCCCCTGTCTTTATAGTGCTTGTGCTCTCACTGGTCATTGGCTGCGGTGTTATGTATGCTGGTTGGTCCTACTGCATGTCCATCAGTGTGTGTATGTGATTGCACCATAATGTACTGATGTATATTATGACATCCCTCTTTTTTACAAAGAACATGTGCCTATGTGAGAATAAATAACGTGTAATGAGTGTATCTGACCATGTGTGTGCAGTATTTACATAACTATGTACATGAGGCTAGTCTATGTACACGGGAAGGTGCCTGGTGCAGAGAAAAGAAAAACAAGGTGTTACACCAACAACAAAACTAATAACGAATGCTATAAACAAACTAGTGAAATGCTGAAACAGGATGAAAGAACAAAGCATTCAGTCCAACATTGTAAGGCTCATAAATCAAGTCTCTGAGGTGGGCTATGAATTCGGGTTGACCACCTCAAGGGTGGGTCAGGTGCCACCGGCTGAGGATCGGGCCAAGTGAGGAGGATGCAGAGTATCCGGAAGCTCCACAAAGTCCAGGTTGGGGACAACAGGAGGGCGTGGCACCAGTGGAGGATCGCGTAGCGAGCGTGGAACCAGACAAAGGGCACGCCGATTGCGGCGGCGAATGGACCCATCAGGCAGACGAACCAGGAATGAGCGGGGAGCCACCAGCCAAAGAACCAGAGCAGTCGCAGACCAGCCACCCTCCGGAAGATGGATTCGGACGTTGTCACCTGGTGCTAGAGCAGGAAGATCAGTCGCTCGAGCGTCATGCGCCGCCTTGTGCTGCGCGCAAGACTGTTGCATCCGCTGAAGGACCGGAGCATGGTCGAGGTCTGGGACGTGAATAGACGGTACAGTGGTCCTGAGGGTGCAATCCATCAGCAGCTGGGATGGTGACAGACCCATGGACAGTGGAGCCTAGCGATAGGCCAGCAAGGCGAGGCAGAAGTCGGATCCTGCAGCAGCAGCCTTGCAGTGGAGCCTCTTTACGATGTGGACGCCCTTTTCTGCTTTGCCATTTGACTGGGGGTGCAGGGGACTGGACGTCACGTGTACAAAGTTGTACCTGCTGGCGAAGTTAGACCATTCCTTGCTCGCGAAGCAGGGGCCATTGTCCGACATCCAGTGAGTAGGATGCCGTGACAAGCAAAGATCTCTTTGCTGGCACGGATAACAGCCGATGACGTGATGTCGTGCAGGCGTACGACCTCGGGATAGCTGGAAAAATAATCAACTATGAGAACATAGTCCCTGCCGAGCGCATGGAACAGGTCCACGCCTACCTTAGACCAAGGGGACGTGACCAACTCATGGGGCTGAAGGGTCTCCCGTGGTTGGGCCTGCTGGAACCGCTGACAGGTGGGGCAATTGAGCACAGTGTTGGCAATGTCCTCATTTATGCCAGGCCAGTAGACAGCCTCTCGGGTCCTCCGTCGGCACTTCTCTACGCCGAGATGGCCCTCGTGCAGCTGCTCTAAACCCAGGTGATGCATGCTGTGTGGAATCACGATGCGGTCCAGCTTCAGGAGGATGCCATCAACGACTGCCAGATCGTCTTGAATATTGTAGAACTGCGGGCATTGTCCCTTGAGCCATCCGTCAGTCATGTGGCGCATCACATGTTGTAGCAGGGGGTCAGCCGCAGTCTCACGCCGAATGTGGATTAGGCGTTCATCTGTGACCGGCAGATTGGCGGCCGTGAAGGCCACATGGGCGTCAACCTGGCAAACGAACCCCTCTGGGTCGGACGGAGTGGTGACTGCCCTGGACAGAGCGTCGGCTATGATCAGGTCCTTACCCGGTGTGTACACGAGCTGGAAATCGTATCTCCGGAGCATGAGCAGAATGCGTTGTAGGCGAGGGGTCATTTCATTGAGGTCTTTTTGGACGATGCCGACCAGCGGGCGATGGTCGATCTCCACAGTGAACTGGGGAAGGCCATATATGTAGTCATGGAACTTGTCGACACCGGTCAACAGGCCTAGGCAGTCCTTCTCGATTTGCGCATAGCGCTGCTCTGTGGGGGTCATGGCCTGTGACGCATAGGCAACAGGGGCCCATGACGAGGAGTCATCTCGTTGCAGGAGCACCGCCCCTATGCCAGATTGGTTAGCGTCTGTTGATATTTTCATCTCCCTTGCAGGATCGAAAAACGCCAATACCGGGGCGGTGGTCAGCTTGACCTTGAGCTCCTCCCATTCACGCTGGTGGGCGGGAAGCCACTGGAAGTCCGTCGTCTTCCGAACTAGGTTGTGGAGAGCCATGGTGTGGGAAGAAAGATTAGGGATGAACTTTCCTAGGAAGTTGCCCATTCCTAAGAACCGGAGCACCGCCTTCTTATCCGCCGGCTTCTGCATGGCCGTGATGGCTGCCACCTTGTCCGCATCCGGCCGCACACCCAACCGGGAGATGTGGTCTCCTAAAAAAATTGAGTTCGGTCTGGCCGAAAGAACATTTGGCTCTGTTGAGGCGCAGGCCTTGCTCCCGTATTCGCTTAAAAACGCGTTGGAGGCGACTGATATGCTCCTGTGGGGTGGTGGACCAGATGATGATGTCGTCCACATAGACGCGCGCACCCTCGATGCCCTCCATCATCTGCTCCATGATGCGATAGAACACTTCAGATGCTGATATGATTCCAAATGGCATTCTATTGTAGCAGTACCTGCCAAATGGGGTGTTGAAAGTACACAGCTTTCTGCTGGACTTGTCCAATTGAATCTGCCAGAAGCACTTTGATGCATCCAGCATGGTGAATATGTTGGCCCGAGCCATCTCGCACGTGATCTCCTCACGCTTGGGGATAGGCTAATGCTCCCGCATGATGTTACAATTTAAATCCTTTGGGTAGATACAGATCTGGAGCTCGCCGGAAGGCTTCTTGACGCATACCATGGAACTGACCCAGTCGGTTGGTTCCGTCACTCTGGAAAGCACTCCTTGGTCCTGGAAGTCCTGCAGCTGCTGCTTGAGGCGGTCATTGAGGGGTGCTGGACTCTGCGAGGTGCATGAACCACAGGCGTGGTGTCCTGTTTGAGCAGGATTTTGTATGTGTAGGGAAGTGTGCCCATGCCTTCGAAGACATCTCGATGTTGAGTGATGATGGCACTTAGTTGCGCCCTGAAGTCCGCATCTTGGAAGTCAGACGTGTCCTCTGGAGAGAGGGAATGAACGCACTGCACGAGGTTGAGGAGCTTGCACGCCTGTGCGCCTAGCAGGGAGTGCTTTGAGGAGCCCACGATCTTGAAGGGTAGGGTGACGTTTCGCGAGTTGTGCGTCACCTCGAGTTGGCATGACCCGGTGGCTGGGATGACGTTACCATTATAGTCGACCAGTTGGCAATTGGATGGAAGAATTGTTGGTTTGACCCCCAGGGTTTGAAATGCTGACCATGCGAGGAGATTGGCGGAAGCACCAGTGTCCAGACGGAATCTGATCTGGGGTCGGTTGACCGTCAGGGTGGCACACCACTCGCCGTCTGGATCAATGCTGTGCACCAACAGCGGTTGGTGCTTTCGATTCGGGGACAACCTGTTCTTGGTTATGACAGCGACTCGAAAAGGCTCCCTGTCCCCGGTGTCACTGGTCTGCATGAAGTCAGGATCGGACTCGGTGAAGGTGGGTTGGATTGCCCGAGCATTCCTGCGAGGCTGGTTAAATCGTTGTGAGTTGGCAGGCTGGGCTGCTCGACAGCAGGCAGCATAGTGGCCAAGCCTGCCACAGCGTAGGCACTGTCGCGATTTTGCAGGGCATTCCCGCTTTAAGTGGGCGGAGCCACAGTTGCCGCGCATTGTGACCTCAGTGCATTTGTTGCGCCACCGTGCATGCGCGGTACGGTCTTGCGTGATGCGGTCCTGCGCATCGCGTTCCTCCACGTCACCGTCCCCTCGTTTGGCGCATACAGGCACGGGAGTCCTCGGATAGCGTGCAAAATGACCGCCCTCCTCCAGACTGCGACCCGGGAGGTGTTCGATCGTTTGGAACCGTTCCGCCTCATGGGGCCCTTGCTGCGCCGTTTCAGCTACCTGTATGTAGGAGTACCGGCTGGTGGCATTCTCATGCAGCACACAGGTCTCGATGGCAGTCGCTAGGGTTAGTTGCTTAACTTTAAGGAGCAGCTGACGCAGGGTGTCCGACATGACCCCCAAAATAATCTGGTCGCATATCATGGAGTGGGAGGTGGGCCCATAGCCGCAGGATTGCGCGAGGATGCGGATGTGTGTTAAATAAGATTGGAAAGGCTCGTCCTTACCCTGCAAGCGCTGCTGGAACAGGTACCTTTCGAAGCTTTCGTTGACTTCAACACTGAAGTGTGTGTCGAATTTGAGGAGCACCGTCTTGTACTTGGTTTGTCCTCATCAGCCGCGAATGTCAGGGAGTTAAAGATGTGGATGGCATGTTGCCCAGCTGTGGAGAGAAGAAGGGCTACCTTCCTGGTGTCCGATGCATTCTCCCTGTCCGTGGCCTCGAGGAAGAGCTGGAAGCGCAGTTTAAATATCTTCCAATTTACCCCGAGATTGCCAGCGACGCGGAGCAGCAGCGGCGGGTGGATGTTCTCCATGCTGTAGGGTGCCGGAATGCTGAGACGTTGCAGGTAGGTCTCACAAGTGCGAGATTGCGGGCACTCCTTGTACCATGTCGTGTTGGGTGTTCTGGTTCACAAATAAGCCAACAATGCTGGAAGTGGTGTAACGCTATTTTATTAACTGTTCAACTATGTTAACATACTGTAAACGTGGGTATAAGCAATACCAGCTTAACTGTGGACCCTTTCCTATCACTAGCTATGGTGAGGCACTCAGCACATGGTGAATGCCTGTGATGCAGGCTGTGAGCTCTGTGCTCTGAGCTGGCTGCTGCTAGAATGAGCGGGAACTCTCCTGTCCCCTGTCTTTATAGTGCTTGTGCTCTCACTGGTGATTGGCTGCGGTGTTGTGTATGCTGATTGGTCCCACTGCATGTCCATCAGTGTGCGTATGTGATTGCACCATAATGTACTGATGTATATTATGACAGTGCCAATGACTTCAATACTGCTTTACCCACTCACTGCCATATTCCGGATAAAAAAGGCCAAATTCGGCCTTCCTTCATTCAGCATTCTGCCCTCACATCTCCATGTGTGGCATCATGTTGAATGTTGTAGGTTAACACTCCTGTGAAGTACCTTGGGGTGTTTTACTCCATTAGTATCAAATGAAAGTGACTACAATGGTTAATGTGCTGTGGTTTTAAGAGGAAAATATGAAAACTTCTGCAATCATTAAATTAACTCATGTTTCTGGCTAAATTTGGAATCAAATAGTCTAGCATTAACATTTTACTGAAGCAAAGAGGCATAGTCACTCATTTTTCATCTTCAAACAAAAACTATCCATTTTTTTTATTTTCAGTGTTGCCGTTCTTTAGTTCACATCTGAGTTTACTTTGGCTGTTGTCACAGTCCCATAATACTCCTTGTATGGTCTCACTGGGTTGAAGCAATCTTCTTACGCATTTTTCCAATGGACCTCTTTGCAAATATTCACTCATGCTATTTTGAAACAGATAAATGTGCATTACTGATCGTAACCAAAATATCTTATTTGGCACAATTTACAAAAAGCAACCACTAACATCTAACTCACCACTCTGCACAATTTTAATAAACCCAAGCTTCACATTGTTAAAAAAAAGAGGCTGGAATTTTCTTAACTTTCAAATTGGGTCGAAAGGGAAAATGTAAAATAATTTCAAATATTCCAAAACAAGACCATTACTTCCGATGCCACCTGTTCTTCCATATGCCCCAGCTGTTCAACACTTTGTTTCAGTTTGAGGAACTCTAGGTAATGTTGGAAGACAACATCTGTGAATTTCAGTTCAGGTCAACTCCTTGCAAAGCCTGTGGAAAGCTTAGCAGATTGACAGATAATGGACTGCCTGACTCCTTTGCCCCCGTCCCTCCTCTGTCCAACTCACCCACCCCCAACCCTGCTCCCAAAACCCCCATCCACCCCTGCACCCTGCCAAAGGTCCGTCCTCCCAAACACCCTCCCCCTCATCCCATCACGATTCCTTCCTCCCCAACTCCCTTCTCCTCTGCCAGTTCCTCCTCTCCAACCTCATTCCCCTCCTTTGCCAACACTTCCTCCCTCCAACCCGCTTCTCCACTACTATTCGCCTCCTCCTCACCCCTCCTCCCCAACTCCCCTTCCTCTCCTCCCCAACCCTCCTTCCACTCCATCCCCAAAGCCCCTTTCCCGTTTTCCCCAACCCCCTTCCCCTCCTCCTCCCAAGTGCCTCAACCTTCTCCTCTTGGGTTCCTCCCTAACCCTTCCCCTTGTCTGCCCAAATCCCCTCATCTTGCCGATAGCTTCCCCCCCCAAACCCGCCCACACTGGTAGTGGAGAAGGGGGTTGGAGGGAGGAAGAGTCGGCTGATAAAGATGGTTAACCAGTACAAAATATAGCGCAGAATTTCATGGCTGTGTCAGGGCAGGGAAGAAGTCGGCAGATGCAATAAGATGTTCAAAAGTTCGGTGGGGCCAAAAAAAAACACCTGTGACACTGGCTGTAAAATTCTATTCATAGACTGTCGGCAACAAGAAATGTCTCAAATAGAATCTTCCAGTCTGCGTGGAGCTGCTGTAAAGGTGTGACTATTAATCTGAAAACCTTGGCTGAGTGTTCATTGGATCGTTGAACAGGGTTTCCCTTTCAGGCTGTTAGCTAATGAACATTGCTGGATGTGTGCTTTTGTGTGCCTAAGAACCCTTTCAATTGTTATGTGCAGCAACATTGGGAAAAATCTTTTCAATCGTTTATGATTTTGCTCGAAATGCCACACAGAAATTTTGTTTTAATGAGCACAGATAAGGGTTGATTCTATTTCCAAGTCGGGATTACACTTCACTGAAGCAGCCTGATTAGAGATGTGTCAAATTCAGTGAGTCGCTCACAAAGCAAACTTTTTAAACACTTAACGTACAGCACAATAATTATGTTTGATTGTACGCAGGTGGAGGGTATAAATTGGGGTTTCACTGGAGCACATTTTAAGAGGTACTTATAAAACTGTGGTGTGGTTGGGTTTGGAGATGCATGCTTGTCATGTTTCACTTTGTAAATCAATGCAAGTTTGGCTCCAGTACTACCCTTCACCAGCTGTCTTCCTGGATTAGGACAATCTCATTAGACTGTTTCATTTGAGAAAGCCTGTGTAATTTAGTCCCACACCAACGTCAGTGACCATTTTCACTCATTCAGGGACTGCTTGAATTTCCTGCTCCAGTCTTTAGTCTTTAATTTTTCCCAATCTTGTATCTTCATTATTTTTGGTGGATAGCTTACCCCAGCTGTCGGTAGCTTCATTTTTGCATTGAAAAGTTCCTTGTGCAATAATGTTTTCTCACAGCACTGTCCTCAATTGGAACTGCATCATTAGCAGAAATCCTATTCTACACCATAGGAATTCCAATGGGAATTAATTCCAATGTCGGTGCTTGTCTTGGAAAAGGAATGGACTTCATGCAGAGGGAGGAAAGGCAGTATTGGTATCCACTTAGCTCTTCCCAAGGATTGCAGTCTTCAAACAGATCCACATTGAAGATACATATCCATACTTCATGAGGAAAGCTGTCAAAAGTAGTGTCATCTCCTCCTTTCTCCAGTTCAGGGTGATTAACTTCCATTGAAATGTTTAAGGGTTACTTTGCGATGGCAGGGTAAAGTGAAGGGTTTGCCAGAACTGTAGGAGTTGGTGGGAGGCGGGGGGAGGGTGGCATTCACCCCAGAAACACGCTCAGAATGGCCCAGCGTTTCTGAGGCCAACATTGCACAAAAACAATTGACCAACACATGCTCAGATAAAAGACAGGTCAATACATATGCAGCCACAAAGACTAGTTAAAGTATGTGCAGAGAAAGACTAGCGGAGGCAGATGAATTCTGGGACAAAATGCAACCCAGGAAGGTATGACCCGGGACATGGGACAACAGGTCTAATTACTGGACAGTCCCTGGAAATCCAGGATGGTTGGTCACCCTGTTCTGGTTCATATTGAATCATGGAGACTCAACAGACAATACTCCAGTTTTGCAGTGATCACTGGACAGGCCTTACCAATAACCAAAGAAACCTTACCCCTTGCGAGACCTCAATCCAGCTTGACATATTGTGTGTTCTGAGGATTGAAAGCACACCAGTATTCATCGAGTACAATAACCTACAGAAACACAAGACTAATGGATCCGTGTGGTATTGTCTTGGTATGTGGGCGCTACACTGCAATTCACTTTGTCATCTCAGGCTGTTTGAAATCTATGTGAAGTTAAGCAGAACCAAATGGGCCAAGTCTAGATTCTTCGGAATAAATTAGATTTAGGTCATTGAATTAACATTGAAGAGACACTGTGCATTCTTACCCTTATTAAATGTAGCAGGGCTGCATTTGATCCAAATGTATTTATATTCAATAATGGCTAGTTTCCTAAAACCCTTGTTCGTTCTGTCATGATATCATCTGTCTGCTACATCCTCTGTCTCTAGCCACTTCCAGTACAAAACCAAGGCCCAGCTGCTTGTAATAAACAGTGAGGGACAAATTCACCGTTCAACAAAGACAAGGATGTTTAGAACTGCTGGTTCCTACTTCCTTTTCCTCTGAGAGAGCGCAGTAAATATAATTTTAATTAGAAACCAACTTTCAGAAATGATCTCCATTTCCCACAAAACCAAGTGAATCATAAGGAACTTATTTATGTGTTTATACGAGGAAAGGAAGAATTTAAGGACTCAGGAAATGTCAACTTCCATTTGTTGAACTTAGACGCCACATTAGGCATTTTCTAAAATTATACCGAGCAGGTTGATTGCATTTCCATTTGTGGTGTGTTTCACACAGCTAAGTTGTTCTGAGAATATAAAACGTTGCTGGCATTAATTATAGCCATGCAATCTGCCACGTAGCTGGGACATTGCTAATTTATTTTAATCAGCCCCGGTGAGATTAGCCGTTCTCCCACCTGCAGCTCCACATTGTCCCCGGGGCTGGTTTGTGGGTCACTCAAATGAGAGTTGGAGGAACAAAGTGAGACATCATTATTCAGTCTTCTTTTAAGCGTAAAAATTGTGTACTTGTGTCATATGCTTTTCAGATGCTTGGGTTAAAATGGCTGACGTTCAAAACTATTTCCCTGTGCCAGAATAACTCAATTTTATATTTGTGGGCGACTTACAATTATCAAAAGGTGTTTGTAATGATGACTCTTCTACTCTGAGAATTGAATTGTGACTTCAATTTTGTTTTAGCATCTGTCAGAGGAGAAACGTTTACCTGTCTGAAATGGATTTAGCTGCAGACCCTAGAGATTAAAGGACATGATCAAACATGCACGGTGTCACCCAGTACCCTTAAGAAATTTGATGCTTCATTTATGCTTCACCTGGAAGCATTTCCCCCTGATACTGCCTGGCTAGACCTATCGTTCCTGTGCCTGAAACTAAACCCTGAACTGGTGTGCATTCTGCTAGGCAGAATGTTCCTCACCTTCAGGAGTTGAAATATAACTCCTTAGGAATTGCATTTTGGAGTGTATCACCCCTAAGTTACCTCTAGTGATGTTTTAACCGTACTCTGAGGATAACCTGTGTGATGATTGACATTGTACTGAAATTACACTCCAGGAGATGTCAGATGTAGTGAGTAAATAATTAGCCATAGAGCACATAAGGCATCTCTCCCTCTCCATTAGAGAGAGACAATAGGTTATACATAGCATGAGGGGCATCACTCAGCAAGTTTGGGGCAAAACGAGAAGGCAGTCTTGAACAAGACAGCTTGTACAGGGATTACATCCATTATAGCCATTCTATCCATGGATATCTTAGCTAACTTCGAGGGATCTCAGACCATTTCCGCGCAGTCAGCTCTGCATTCAGTCTAATGCTGCATATATAGCAGAAACACACATTGACTTGCTGAGTCTAAAGCACTGCAGTGCCAATGATAATGAGTTAGTCCACCACAGAGAACCTCACAGCTAAACTCAATTCCGTTGTCCATGCGCATAGACTTTGAAGTAGGAGTCATTGATGAGCAATGAGTATTGCTAGCACTGGTTGAATTCCTTTAAATAGAATTGAATAGAGTAGATCAGGAATTAAATCTAGGACTTTCTGCTCAGTGTGGATTTTTTCCAGAAAGCTGCTACCAACTGAACAATCTTATTTTGCACGATGTTTCAACATAATATTCCCGGTTTTAGTAGGAGTGGCCACTTGCTGCACGGAGGAGGTCCTGTGGCCTCGCGGGTACCTTCCCTGCCTCTGAGCCAGAAGCTCTGGGTCCGGGTCCGACCCCAGGACTTGATGGCCAAGGAAAGTGTGTTCATAATGAGGCCAAGCAAGTTGCCTGTCAATCTGCAAAACATCCAACTTGCCAATGACAGGCGGTAAGAGCGGGTGAGACCCCTGGTCATACACGCTTGATGCAAAGCTGTGCCCCCCAAGCTGTAAGCTTCTGGCGACAGGCTGGTGACCTGTTCCAGGAAACAAATTGCTATGGGAACAGATAAAAGTCTGCCTTGTGCACCACTATCTGTGGGGAGTGAAACAGCAAACAGCTTACTGCATTGGTGCTCCTTGCATCAAACCTTTCAAATGCAAATAATGTAATAATAACTAAAGCGTTACTATTTCGATGTTTTGTTCTCTCCATTACATTACTTGTAACATCTTTCATAAGCCCCATCACTATCAACGATAACCACGGTGCACTCTCTGTAGTATCTCTCTGTAGTATCTCTCTGTAGTATCTCTCTGCAGTATCTCTCTGTAGTATCTCTCTGTAGTATCTCTCTGTAGTATCTCTCTGTAGTATCTCTCTGTAGTATCTCTCTGTAGTATCTCTCTGTAGTATCTCTCTGTAGTATCTCTCTGTAGTATCTCTCTGTAGTATCTCTCTGTAGTATCTCTCTGTAGTATCGCTCTGCAGTATCTCTCTGCAGTATCTCTCTGCAGTATCTCTCTGCAGTATCTCTCTGCAGTATCTCTCTGTAGTATCTCTCTGCAGTATCTCTCTGCAGTATCTCTCTGCAGTATCTCTCTGTAGTATCTCTCTGTAGTATCTCTCTGTAGTATCTCTCTGTAGTATCTCTCTGTAGTATCTCTCTGTAGTATCTCTCTGTAGTATCTCTCTGTAGTATCGCTCTGTAGTATCTCTCTGTAGTATCTCTCAGTCGTATCTCTCTGTAGTATCTCTCTGTAGTATCTCTCTGTAGTATCGCTCTGTAGTATCGCTCTGTAGTATCTCTCTGTAGTATCTCTCTGTAGTATCTCTCTGTAGTATCTCTCTGTAGTATCTCTCTGTAGTATCGCTCTGTAGTATCGCTCTGCAGTATCTCTCTGTAGTATCTCTCTGTAGTATCTCTCTGTAGTATCTCTCTGTAGTATCTCTCTGTAGTATCTCTCTGTAGTATCTCTCTGTAGTATCGCTCTGTAGTATCTCTCTGTAGTATCTCTCTGTAGTATCTCTCTGTAGTATCTCTCTGTAGTATCTCTCTGTAGTATCTCTCTGTAGTATCGCTCTGCAGTATCTCTCTGCAGTATCTCTCTGCAGTATCTCTCTGCAGTATCTCTCTGTAGTATCTCTCTGCAGTATCTCTCTGCAGTATCTCTCTGCAGTATCTCTCTGTAGTATCTCTCTGTAGTATCTCTCTGTAGTATCTCTCTGTAGTATCTCTCAGTAGTATCTCTCTGTAGTATCTCTCTGTAGTATCTCTCTGTAGTATCTCTCTGTAGTATCTCTCTGTAGTATCTCTCTGTAGTATCTCTCTGTAGTATCTCTCTGTAGTATCTCTCTGTAGTATCTCTCTGTAGTATCGCTCTGTAGTATCTCTCTGTAGTATCTCTCTGTAGTATCTCTCTGTAGTATCGCTCTGTAGTATCTCTCTGTAGTATCTCTCAGTCGTATCTCTCTGTAGTATCTCTCTGTAGTATCTCTCTGTAGTATCTCTCTGTAGTATCTCTCTGTAGTATCGCTCTGTAGTATCGCTCTGTAGTATCTCCCTGTAGTATCTCTCTGTAGTATCTCTCTGTAGTATCTCTCTGTAGTATCTCTCTGTAGTATCGCTCTGTAGTATCTCTCTGTAGTATCTCTCTGTAGTATCTCTCTGTAGTATCTCTCTGTAGTATCTCTCTGTAGTATCTCTCTGTAGTATCTCTCTGTAGTATCGCTCTGTAGTATCTCTCTGTAGTATCTCTCTGTAGTATCTCTCTGTAGTATCTCTCTGTAGTATCTCTCTGTAGTATCGCTCTGTAGTATCTCTCTGTAGTATCTCTCTGTAGTATCTCTCTGTAGTATCTCTCTGTAGTATCTCTCTGTAGTATCTCTCTGTAGTATCTCTCTGTAGTATCTCTCTGTAGTAACTCTCCGTAGTATCTCTCCGTAGTATCTCTCCGTAGTATCTCTCTGTAGTATCTCTCTGTAGTATCTCTCTGTAGTATCTCTCTGTAGTATCTCTCTGTAGTATCTCTCTGTAGTATCGCTCTGTAGTATCTCTCTGTAGTATCTCTCTGTAGTATCTCTCTGTAGTATCTCTCTGTAGTATCTCTCTGTAGTATCTCTCTGTAGTATCTCTCTGTAGTATCTCTCTGTAGTATCTCTCTGTAGTATCTCTCTGTAGTATCTCTCTGTAGTATCTCTCTGTAGTATCTCTCTGTAGTATCTCTCTGTAGTATCGCTCTGTAGTATCTCTCTGTAGTATCTCTCTGTAGTATCTCTCTGTAGTATCTCTCTGTAGTATCGCTCTGTAGTATCTCTCTGTAGTATCTCTCAGTCGTATCTCTCTGTAGTATCTCTCTGTAGTATCTCTCTGTAGTATCTCTCTGTAGTATCTCTCTGTAGTATCGCTCTGTAGTATCGCTCTGTAGTATCTCTCTGTAGTATCTCTCTGTAGTATCTCTCTGTAGTATCTCTCTGTAGTATCTCTCTGTAGTATCTCTCTGTAGTATCGCTCTGTAGTATCGCTCTGTAGTATCTCTCTGTAGTATCTCTCTGTAGTATCTCTCTGTAGTATCTCTCTGTAGTATCTCTCTGTAGTATCGCTCTGTAGTATCTCTCTGTAGTATCTCTCTGTAGTATCTCTCTGTAGTATCTCTCTGTAGTATCTCTCTGTAGTATCTCTCTGTAGTATCGCTCTGTAGTATCTCTCTGTAGTATCTCTCTGTAGTATCTCTCTGTAGTATCTCCCTGTAGTATCTCTCTGTAGTATCTCTCTGTAGTATCTCTCTGTAGTATCTCTCTGTAGTAACTCTCCGTAGTATCTCTCCGTAGTATCTCTCCGTAGTATCTCTCCGTAGTATCTCTCCGTAGTATCTCTCCGTAGTATCGCTCCATAGTATCGCTCCGTAGTATCTCTCTGTAGTATCTCTCTGTAGTATCTCTCTGTAGTATCTCTCTGTAGTATCTCTCTGTAGTATCTCTCTGTAGTATCTCTCTGTAGTATCGCTCTGAAGTATCTCTCTGTAGTATCTCTCTGTAGTATCTCTCTGTAGTATCGCTCTGTAGTATCTCTCTGTAGTATCTCTCTGTAGTATCTCTCTGTAGTATCTCTCCGTAGTATCTCTCCGTAGTATCTCTCTGTAGTATCTCTCTGTAGTATCTCTCTGTAGTATCTCTCTGTAGTATCTCTCTGTAGTATCTCTCTGTAGTATCTCTCTGTAGTATCGCTCTGTAGTATCTCTCTGTAGTATCTCTCTGTAGTATCTCTCTGTAGTATCACTCTGTAGTATCTCTCTGTAGTATCTCCCTGTAGTATCTCTCTGTACTATCTCTCTGTAGTATCTCTCTGTAGTATCTCTCTGTAGTATCTCTCTGTAGTATCTCTCTGTAGTATCTCTCTGTAGTATCGCTCTGTAGTATCTCTCTGTAGTATCTCTCTGTAGTATCTCTCTGTAGTATCTCTCTGTAGTAACTCTCCGTAGTATCTCTCCGTAGTATCTCTCCGTAGTATCTCTCCGTAGTATCTCTCCGTAGTATCTCTCCGTAGTATCGCTCCGTAGTATCGCTCCGTAGTATCGCTCCGTAGTATCTCTCCGTAGTATCTCTCCGTAGTATCTCTCCGTAGTATCTCTCCGTAGTATCTCTCCGTAGTATCTCTCCGTAGTATCTCTCCGTAGTATCTCTCCATAGTATCTCTCTGTAGTATCTCTCTGTAGTATCTCTCTGTAGTATCTCTCTGTAGTATCGCTCTGTAGTATCTCTCTGTAGTATCTCTCTGTAGTATCTCTCTGTAGTATCTCTCTGTAGTATCTCTCTGTAGTATCTCTCTGTAGTATCTCTCTGTAGTATCTCTCTGTAGTATCGCTCTGTAGTATCTCTCTGTAGTATCTCTCTGTAGTATCTCTCTGTAGTATCTCTCTGTAGTATCTCTCTGTAGTATCTCTCTGTAGTATCTCTCTGTAGTATCGCTCTGTAGTATCTCTCTGTAGTATCTCTCTGTAGTATCTCTCTGTAGTATCTCTCTGTAGTATCGCTCTGTAGTATCGCTCTGTAGTATCTCTCTGTAGTATCTCTCTGTAGTATCTCTCTGTAGTATCTCTCTGTAGTATCTCTCTGTAGTAACTCTCTGTAGTATCTCTCTGTAGTATCTCTCTGTAGTATCTCTCTGTAGTATCTCTCCGTAGAATCTCTCCGTAGTATCGCTCCGTAGTATCGCTCCGTAGTATCGCTCTGTAGTATCTCTCTGTAGTATCTCTCTGTAGTATCTCTCTGTAGTATCAATCTGTAGTATCTCTCTGTAGTATCGCTCTGTAGTATCGCTCTGTAGTATCTCTCTGTAGTATCTCTCTGTAGTATCTCTCTGTAGTATCTCTCTGTAGTATCTCTCTGTAGTATCTCTCTGTAGTATCTCTCTGTAGTATCGCTCTGTAGTATCGCTCTGTAGTATCTCTCTGTAGTATCTCTCTGTAGTATCTCTCTGTAGTATCTCTCTGTAGTATCTCTCTGTAGTATCTCTCTGTAGTATCGCTCTGTAGTATCTCTCTGTAGTATCTCTCTGTAGTATCTCTCTGTCGTATCTCTCTGTAGTATCTCTCTGTAGTATCTCTCTGTAGTAACTCTCCGTTGTATCTCTCCGTAGTATCTCTCCGTAGTATCTCTCCGTAGTATCTCTCCGTAGTATCGCTCCGTAGTATCGCTCCGTAGTATCTCTCTGTAGTATCTCTCTGTAGTATCTCTCTGTAGTATCTCTCTGTAGTATCTCTCTGTAGTATCTCTCTGTAGTATCTCTCTGTAGTATCGCTCTGTAGTATCTCTCTGTAGTATCTCTCTGTAGTATCTCTCTGTAGTATCGCTCTGTAGTATCTCTCTGTAGTATCTCTCTGTAGTATCTCTCTGTAGTATCTCTCCGTAGTATCTCTCTGTAGTATCTCTCTGTAGTATCTCTCTGTAGTATCTCTCTGTAGTATCTCTCTGTAGTATCTCTCTGTAGTATCTCTCTGTAGTATCGCTCTGTAGTATATCTCTGTAGTATCTCTCAGTAGTATCTCTCTGTAGTATCTCTCTGTAGTATCTCTCTGTAGTATCTCTCTGTAGTATCTCTCTGTAGTATCTCTCTGTAGTATCTCTCTGTAGTATCGCTCTGTAGTATCTCTCTGTAGTATCTCTCTGTAGTATCTCTCTGTAGTATCTCTCTGTAGTATCTCTCTGTAGTATCTCTCTGTAGTATCGCTCTGTAGTATCTCTCTGTAGTATCTCTCTGTAGTATCTCTCTGTAGTATCTCTCTGTAGTATCGCTCTGTAGTATCTCTCTGTAGTATCTCTCAGTCGTATCTCTCTGTAGTATCTCTCTGTAGTATCTCTCTGTAGTATCTCTCTGTAGTATCTCTCTGTAGTATCGCTCTGTAGTATCGCTCTGTAGTATCTCTCTGTAGTATCTCTCTGTAGTATCTCTCTGTAGTATCTCTCTGTAGTATCGCTCTGTAGTATCTCTCTGTAGTATCTCTCTGTAGTATCTCTCTGTAGTATCTCTCTGTAGTATCTCTCTGTAGTAT
The DNA here is from genome assembly GCF_047496885.1 of Scyliorhinus torazame. Classification (NCBI taxonomy): domain Eukaryota; kingdom Metazoa; phylum Chordata; class Chondrichthyes; order Carcharhiniformes; family Scyliorhinidae; genus Scyliorhinus; species Scyliorhinus torazame. The sequence continues at coordinate 27,940,761 of NC_092721.1, read as the reverse complement.
CTCTCTGTAGTATCGCTCTGCAGTATCTCTCTGTAGTATCTCTCTGTAGTATCTCTCTGTAGTATCTCTCTGTAGTATCTCTCTGTAGTATCTCTCTGTAGTATCGCTCTGTAGTATCGCTCTGTAGTATCTCTCTGTAGTATCTCTCTGTAGTATCTCTCTGTAGTATCTCTCTGTAGTATCTCTCTGTAGTATCTCTCTGTAGTATCTCTCTGTAGTAACTCTCCGTAGTATCTCTCCGTAGTATCTCTCCGTAGTATCTCTCCGTAGTATCTCTCCGTAGTATCTCTCCGTAGTATCGCTCCGTAGTATCGCTCCGTAGTATCTCTCTGTAGTAACTCTCTGTAGTATCTCTCTGTAGTATCTCTCTGTAGTATCTCTCTGTAGTATCTCTCTGTAGTATCTCTCCGTAGAATCTCTCCGTAGTATCGCTCCGTAGTATCGCTCCGTAGTATCGCTCTGTAGTATCTCTCTGTAGTATCTCTCTGTAGTATCTCTCTGTAGTATCTCTCTGTAGTATCTCTCTGTAGTATCTCTCTGTAGTATCTCTCTGTAGTATCTCTCTGTAGTATCTCTCTGTAGTATCTCTCTGTAGTATCTCTCTGTAGTATCTCTCTGTAGTATCTCTCTGTAGTATCTCTCTGTAGCATCGCTCTGTAGTATCTCTCTGTAGTATCTCTCAGTAGTATCTCTCTGTAGTATCTCTCTGTAGTATCTCTCTGTAGTATCTCTCTGTAGTATCTCTCTGTAGTATCTCTCTGTAGTATCTCTCTGTAGTATCGCTCTGTAGTATCTCTCTGTAGTATCTCTCTGTAGTATCTCTCTGTAGTATCTCTCTGTAGTATCTCTCTGTAGTATCTCTCTGTAGTATCGCTCTGTAGTATCTCTCTGTAGTATCTCTCTGTAGTATCTCTCTGTAGTATCTCTCTGTAGTATCGCTCTGTAGTATCTCTCTGTAGTATCTCTCAGTCGTATCTCTCTGTAGTATCTCTCTGTAGTATCTCTCTGTAGTATCTCTCTGTAGTATCTCTCTGTAGTATCGCTCTGTAGTATCGCTCTGTAGTATCTCTCTGTAGTATCTCTCTGTAGTATCTCTCTGTAGTATCTCTCTGTAGTATCTCTCTGTAGTATCTCTCTGTAGTATCGCTCTGTAGTATCTCTCTGTAGTATCTCTCTGTAGTATCTCTCTGTAGTATCTCTCTGTAGTATCTCTCTGTAGTATCTCTCTGTAGTATCGCTCTGTAGTATCTCTCTGTAGTATCTCTCTGTAGTATCTCTCTGTAGTATCTCTCTGTAGTATCTCTCTGTAGTATCTCTCTGTAGTATCGCTCTGTAGTATCTCTCTGTAGTATCTCTCTGTAGTATCTCTCTGTAGTATCTCTCTGTAGTATCTCTCTGTAGTATCTCTCTGTAGTATCTCTCTGTAGTAACTCTCCGTAGTATCTCTCCGTAGTATCTCTCCGTAGTATCTCTCCGTAGTATCTCTCCGTAGTATCTCTCCGTAGTATCGCTCCGTAGTATCGCTCCGTAGTATCTCTCTGTAGTAACTCTCTGTAGTATCTCTCTGTAGTATCTCTCTGTAGTATCTCTCTGTAGTATCTCTCCGTAGAATCTCTCCGTAGTATCGCTCCGTAGTATCGCTCCGTAGTATCGCTCTGTAGTATCTCTCTGTAGTATCTCTCTATAGTATCTCTCTGTAGTATCTCTCTGTAGTATCTCTCTGTAGTATCTCTCTGTAGTATCTCTCTGTAGTATCTCTCTGTAGTATCTCTCTGTAGTATCTCTCTGTAGTATCTCTCTGTAGTATCTCTCTGTAGTATCTCTCTGTAGTATTTGCTTCAGGCAGTGTCCAACTCAAAATAATGTTCACATTGGGACAATTTAATTTTATTCATTCAGAGGATGTGGGTGTCAGAGGCAAAGTCAGTATTTATTGCCCATCACTAATTGTGCCTCATTTACTATTGTAGTCTATGTAGTGAAGGTATTCCTTTTTAAAATAAATTTAGAGTACCCAATTATTCTTTTCCAATTAAGGGGCAATTTCGTGCGGCCAATCACCTAACCTGCACATCTTTGGGTTGTGAAACCCTCGCAGACGCGGGGAGAATGTACAAATTCCACACGGACAGTGACCCGGGGCCGGGATCGAACCCGGGTCCTCAGCGCCGTGAGCCAGCAGTGCTAACCACTGCGCCACCATGCCGGCCCGATAGTGAAGGTATTCCTATCGTGCTTTTAGTGAGGGAGTCACAGGAAATTGAACCAGTCTTGGCTAACGTAGCATCATTTTTTATCTCTGCCATCCTCAATGCTGGACAGCCGTTGGCATGGATTACCAGCTTGGTTGTACCTTGACAGATCATTTTCAAAGACTGTTTGCAGCCTGGCAGATATTCGCCACCTTCCGTAACCAGCCGGAGCCTCTGTTCAATGGACTCCGGGAGAGGTTTAAATCTTTAGAGGGACCAATATTTTCTCTGCCGCTTTCTTGTCTGAACCCCTGCATGGATATTGACTCCAAGATTCTCTCTTTAATGTGATACAAGCAGATTTCCAGAGATATTTCTTTATGCACCTCAGGACCATATTCCAAACATGAAATGATTGCAGCTACCTATCTGAGATCGGAAAGAGCAGGATTGATATCAGCCAGTTTTTGAAGCAGTAAGATGAAAATATGTTCATGGTAATTACGCTTAGTCATCTTAAATTTGCATTGTGGCAGATTGTCATCATGGTCGCTGTCATGATATGCAAACATGCAGCTAATGAACACATAGAGTAGGACACAACCAATGAGCAGTCAGGTCACTCAGGAGTGTTATCTCATTATAAAAGGGATGAGGCACTCACACCCCGCCTCTTTCCACAGACCATCATCTACAGAGTGAGACAGGGTGTATCCTCAGCATCACACCCCAGCACGTGGCTTAGAGCAAGGCTGGTTCAGTTAGACTGAGTTACTACATTTAGATTAGCAGAGAGTCGAACTCATTGAAAACTGTGCTAATAGGTCAATAAAACACGTTGAACTCACTTCAAAGTCTGGAGCATCTTTTACTCAAAACTGCATCAAGTGGCAGCCTGTGTTATTCCAAATGACCTAACACAACAGTCGCTTGGCCATGACTTGAAGGCCGAGTTGTTTCAACTGCGAGTTTTTAGGCTGTTTCTTCACCTTTCTTCAATGTCAAAGAATGACATGTGGTAAAAGCTGTGGAAGAAAGAAATAGAAGATTAAATCAATAGGGTGAGATGAAGCAAATGAAGTAGGATAGAAAGTGGCTCATGTGGATCTCAAACACCTGCACAGACCAGTTGGGCATGTGACCTCTTTCTGTGCTGTACACCCTATGCAAGCGGTCTTGTGGAACTGTGTTGGTAATGGCAGCAAACTCATGTTATGCCATGCGCAGTACATCGATTTAACTAAAGCACAAGATGTGTCATGATGTTGTTGGGATAATGTGTCTATGTGGGTGCACCCCATGGGGGCACATGGTGCCTTTTTAAAAATTGTTCACAGGGCCTGAGTATCACTCTTTAGGCCAGCATTTATTGCCCATTCCTAATTGCTCTTGAGAAGGTGATGGTGAGCTAGGTTCTTGAACCGCTGCAGTCCATGTGATGCAGATACACCCCCAGTGCTGTTGGCGAGGGAGTTCCTGGCTTTTGACCCAGCGGCAGCGAAGGAACGGCAGACATATTTCCAAGTCAGGATGGTGAGTGGCTCGGAGGGGAACTTGATGGTGGTTGTGTTCCCATGTGTCTGCTGCCCTTGACGTTCTAGGTGGTGGAGGTTGTGGGTTTGGAAGGTTACGGCCATATTGTCACCGCAGGCAGACACAAAATGATCTCGGCAAGCTGCTCTGGGTATGCACTATGATAACAGCATGCAGATTGTGCCTTACGGAAGATGGCATCAGCAAGGATAAATGTGCGCAAATTGTGCAAATTGATTGTGGTGCTGGCAAATCTGCGGATGTGCCCTGCGGAAGCCCGTGATCGCTCTGTGCAGGCGGGGATTTTGTGCATGCACAGTGCAAACTTGACAGCAGTAGCAAGACACGCTCCATAATTATTCAAAATGAACTATTTGTTCATGAATTTCTGACATATATTCACACTTCTCCCTTACTTTATCCGCTTAAAATAACATCCTATGGCAGCACGGTGGCACAGTGGTTAGCACTGCTGCCTCACGTTGCCGAGGACCCGGGTTCGATCCCAGCTCTGGGGCACTGTCTAGATGGAGTTTGCACATTCTCCCCGTGTTTGCGTGCGTTTTGCCCCCACAATCCAAAGATGTGCAGGTTAGGTGGATTGTCCACACTAAATCGCCCATTAATTGGAAAAAATGAATTGGGTACTCTAAATTTATAGAAGAAAATAACATCCTGACCTAGAAATTGGATTGTCAGCTCCCATTTTCGGGCGAAAATGTCCAGCAATAAGTTCAGCGCGCATGAGTAATGCACCATACTCCATAATAAAAGCAAAACATTGCACATACTGAAAACGTGAAGGTGAGTCATCCAAACCCGAAACATTGGCTGGATTCTCCGATTCTGAGACTAAGTGCTGACACCGGCGTGGGAACGGTGGGGTTTTATGACCTGGTGGGAGGTTAGCAGGCACGCAGCGTAGAGCACCCGGCTCTTGCTGTGGATACGGCCGGAGAATTTCCGGGTCCATGGCCGCACATGCGCACGGCAGCGGCCTGCAATGGCTGCACCGTGCAACATGCCCGTGGACCTGGCCTGCCAAATAGTGACTCCGTTTGGCCAGGTTCGCCACCCCTGGACCAGCCCCCACCAGTATCCTCAGCCCCCACCAAAGCCCCCCCCCCCCCCCCCCGTTTCCGCAGATCGGCAATCCCCGACTGTGGCAGTGCTGGACTTAGTCCGCAGCTGCCATGCCGAGTTCCCGAAAAGAAATACCACGAGTGACCGACGTGGTCGGGAACTCAGCCTATCGGAGATCGAGAATTGAGGGGAGGGCCTCAGTAACGTCCTGAGGCCTTCCCGATGGCGTGTGCCGTACTCCTAGAGTACGCCGTTTTGGAGGCTGTGGAGCATCGCAAAAGCAGCGCCGCCCCTGATTTCAGCACTAGCGTGGATTCTCCGGCCGATCGGCGGACACGGCTTTGGCGTCGGAAACTGGAGAATCCCGCCCATTAACTCTGTTTCTATCCCCACAGATGCTGCTGTGTTTATCTGTTAAGGTTTCACCATATTGGTTCGTATTTTCCACCATACCTGCCTGGAAAACGTATTAGACCCACTGTCGATGCATTTACCGTCCCTTTCCCAAATTAGATAGCCACGAACCACAGCATTCACCATGACTGCTCAGTCAAACAGCAGCCTTTATACCTCCTCACACGAATGTTTGGCCAGAACGGGAAAAGGAGAGCAGATTCAAACTGTGGGCCGGTGTTGGCTAAAGATCTCCGCACCCCCCTCCCCCCCCACACCCCACCATACCCCCACCTCCTCACAGAATCCTGATAGGTCTGGTCTGGAAACTTGGATTATGATTACACAGATAATCATCTTTCAGCGCTTTCCTTGAAATCCATGAAAGTGAACCGTACGTGTTCTGCAAAGATATACAATGAATAAAGAAATGTTCACATCTTTAACAACATAGTCACTGTGTACCCATCAGCACTATTACTTCCTCCCACTTATTTTCCCATAATCATCTGCTCAGTTTCATTTGGCTTTTAAGTTTATTTTTTTGTTTAATGTCATAAGTTCTTTCCCAGGCCTCCATTTCCTGTGTGAGGAGGTGACCAAATCGTGGTGTTCCCCCCTGCCACAAATCCATGTAATGTGAACTGCTGTCACATCACTTTATTTTTCTTTCAGTTCCCTTGAAACAATGACGCCCATTTGAACCATTTGTTGAAAACATGTGTTATTATCTCTTTTATTTCCTCCTACTCCTTCCTCCCTGAGGGAGCAAAGCATCTGTCTGAATGGGCTCCGACAGCTCCCGATATCTTTCATGTGCGTCTCTCACAACGCCCTCTCTCATTCTTTTCAACAGGCCACTTGACTGAGGATTTCCAGGTTAAACTCATTCTTATCTTCAAAGAAGTCCAGTGTGTTGTTTCAGAAGTCGGCAGTTGCAGAGTACGCATTTTCAAGATGCTCCTCAGACATGGTAGGTGAGGGTAGGGGCGATGCTCTTCAGAGTGACACTAAATATGTCAGTCATTCAGAAAAACAGCATTTGAATATCTGCTGCTTACGTATATTGGCAGACAACAAGGTAAAGAAGAGGGGACGGAATAGGAAAGTAAGCACCATATAGGAAAATATATTGACCTGTTTGAGAAGTAGCTGAACATTTCTGGTGTCATTATCTGCGTTTCAGCGAATCAGTCGGCTTCAGGCAGTATTTCATGGCATTCAGGCTCACTCCTGCATTGCCTGTTGCCTAACTGTCTGAGTTCAAGCCCCACGCCAGGTTTTGAGCAATAAAATGAAGGTTGACAATCGAGCGCTGCAATGCCTTTCCAATGTGAGTTCACCCGAGGCCCATTCTGCCCTCTCAGGTGGATGTTAAAGATCCCGCGGTACTATTGCAAAGACGAGCAGGGAGTCATCCCTTGTGCGTTGGCCAATGTTTGTCCCTCAGTCAACATCAGAAAAACAGATTCTCTGGCCATTGTGAACTTGCTGTTTACTGGAGTTTGCAGTGCACAGATCATCGGTCAGATTTCCTACAACCCTGCAAAAGTAATTCATTGGCTTTAAAACTCTTTCAGATGGTCCAGTGGTCATGTCAGATGCTTTATAAATGTGAATCTTCCTTCTGTTCCAGTAAACAGCCTGGCATGATGCTATCATCCAAAGAATCCCTACAGTGCAGAAGAAGGCCATTCGGCCCATCAAGTCCGCACCACCCCCCCACCCCCCTCCCACCGCCCCCCGAAAGAACACTATCCCAGGCTCACTCCCCTGCCCTCTCACCGTTACCTCACACATTGATCATGGCCAATCCACCTTAACCTGTACATCTTTGCACTGTGGGAGGAAACCGGAGCACCCGGAAAAACCCCACGCAGACACGAGGTGTAGCCATCTGGGATGGCCACTCCCAGAATACAAAATGGACATTTGCAAAGATTGCAGGGAAAAATGGACAATGTTAAGAAAGCAAGCAGGCACAGAGCATGGCTGCATATTAGAGCCGCAGCTCTCAGACAAGACTGAAACTGTAGGCCCATTAGCATATGGATGGCCCATCTCCGGGAACAAAGGGAGATACTTAAGTAACCGATCTGGCTCCAGACCTCACGGCGCCAGTTCCCCAAACCGAAAGCAGAAAACAAAGCAGGCCTACGGCCAGCTAGGACACGCCCAGCCATCAGAGCACCCACCCCTTTATTGGTCTTGATCAATGTGGATGATCAAGATGAGGTCCAATTGATTGGGGCCAAGTTCAAGGCTCGCCCAAAAGCGGGCGAAGCCCCCTTCAGGTATAAGAAGAAGGCCCCAAGAGAGAATCGCTCTCTTGGACTTGGCTCTCACAGCGGAGCGACCCGTCCACCAGCTGCACCAGAAGTAAGTAAGTCCAAGGTCAACGCTTGCTACCAGATGGATGACCTTAGCTGTTTCCCCTCTACCACTTCGACCCAGCAGCCTCAGATCTGAACAACGGCCATTGTTCCTCTGACTGAGTGGGCGGCCGAAGCTAAGTATAGGCTTTTGCAGTAGTGATAGTTGTTAAGTAATGAGTTAAGAGACATTGCAATGAGTTGTCTCATTTATGTTAAGTATCCATTAATTGGCACTGATATGTAAGGGGCTGTTTAGCACAGGGCTAAATCGCTGGCTTTGAAAGCAGACCAAGGCAGGCCAGCAGCACGGTTCAATTCCCATCACAGCCTCCCCAAACAGGCGCCGGAATGTGGCGACTAGGGGCTTTTCACAGTAACTTCATTTGAAGCCTACTTGTGACAATAAGCGATTTTCATTTTTTCATTTCATTTTTTTCATTTCAGTTAGCCTCTGTAAAGCGATGTATAGTTAGAGTTTTGTGCAAAGGCTGTTGGAAGGAAATAAATGTGTGTTTGTGAAAAAGGAACAGAACTTTAGACTCTTCATATCACAGCAACTAAAACGTCTAACAATTGGCAGCAGAGGATGGTTGCTGTGTAAATATGAAGGGTTGAAAGATACAACTTTTCCAGATCAATCCAAGGAGTGAGTGAGAAAAAAAAAAAAGGGATATGTGTGAAAACATGAATATCAGAGTTATGAGTACGGCTGCAGAAAGCCCATTTAGTAATGGTGTCTGTGAAAGAAATCATGCTGTCATCGATGACATGCTTTGGAAAATTTTGGCAGATCGACCAAATTGCAGGCTAAATTCAGCTTTAGCATGGGCCGTACATGCAAAGAATTCATTGCAGATGGTTGGGGGCTATAGCCCTTATCAATTAGTGTTTGGTAGAAATCCTAAAATTCTGTCCATTTTGGATGACCAGCCTCCAGCTTGGGAGGGGACTACAATTAGCTCCTCTTTTGCTAACATTTAACTGCATTACAAAGCAGTAGAAAAGCTTTTTTGGAAGCAGAAATCTCTGAAAGAATTCGCAGAGCTTTAAGACATAACGTACGGCCATCAGATGCCGTATTTCAGCAAGGAGGCATGGCATACTATAAGAGAGACAATTCTAATGAATGGAAAGGCCCAGGGAAGATCATAGGCATAGATGGCAAAACAATTATTTTGCAACATGGTAATCAAACTGTTAGGCTACATTCATCAAGGATAATGGGTACAGATTACAAATTTTCAAATTTAGACAGAGCAGACGGACATGACGAGGAACCAGAGTCATCTGGTACGCATGTGTTACAGAACTATGAGGACCAATTAACTGATATAGACAGGGTTTCTGTGGAGGAACACAACACTTCTGATGAATTAGAACAGGCCATTTTTCCGAAAGCGCAACTGCCAAAAGTTGGTACAAAAGTGACATCCTTGCCTGAAGGGCCTAGTCAATGGAAGGATGCAACTGTTATTAGTAGAGCAGGGAAGGCCACTGGAAAGTATAAACATTGGTTGAATGTTCAGCATTCAGGGGAAGGAATCAAGACAATGGATTAGGAAAATGAAGTTCAAAAATGGAGGGCACAGAAGCGCAGTGCCAGTTCAGATAGTACATCGGATAGTGAACAGGTCCGCATGAAAAGGCCGAGAACTATTGAAAGGACATCCCACAGCAGAAGGGAAAGATCAACCAGTAGCAGTACAGAATGAGATACCAGGCGGGAGAGAGGACGTAGTTTATCAAGATCTCGGAACATGAGTAAGACTATGAATACTAATAGGAGTAGAAGCCCAAATGCACATGAGATTTTGGTGGCTTCAAATAAATTAGATGAAAAAGTTATCAATGATGCTAAACAGCAAGAATTGCATAGTTGGAGGGAATTTGGGGTATACACGGAAGTACCGGATAGGGGACAAAGAGCTCTATCCCACAGATGGATTTGCATGGAAAAGGTTCTTCCAAATGGAACTTATAAGGCAAAGGCCAGGCTTGTGGCAAGGGGATTTGAAGAAAACTTAGAAGATCAGGATTTAAGGGTAGGTTCACCTACAGCAGGAAAGGTTATGTTAAAGATCTTCATGGCTCTATTAGCCACAAAGGCATGGGAATGCAAATCTATAGATATAAAAGTTGCCTTTTTGCAGGGGCATCAGTTCTAGAGAGACATTTTTTTCTGTCCTCCTAAATAAGCAGCTAACACAGAAGGGGTACTCTGGAAGTTGAACAAATGTGTATATGGATTAAATGATGCATCTAGAGTCTGGTATTTTTTGGTAAGGTCAGTTTTGTTAAAGTTAGGCTGTTGCCAGTTGAAAGCAGATCCTGCAATGTTTTACTGGCACTGTAAAGGAAATTTTTCTGGCATTTTTACGATGCATGTCGATGATTTTTTGTGGGGTGGGACTAGTGATTTTGAAGCTATTGTAATCTCTGGTTTGAGGAAAGAATTCAAGGTTGGAAGCCAGGCTTCCGGTGCATTTAAATATATTGGACTGGAAATTGGACAGACTAAGTTAGGGGCAACTTTACGTCAGCAATCGTATTTGGAAAGCATCAGCCCAATAGCAATTAGTCGTGGCCGAGTTTCACAAAAAGACGCAATGGTTTCAAAGATAGAAAAAGAGCAACTGCGAAGTTTAATTGGGCAACTGAACTGGTTAGGTAGACAGACTAGACCGGACGTGAGTTTTGCTGTCTTAGAGTTGAGTACAAAAATGAATGATCCCAAAGTGGAAGACATAATAAGAGCAAATAAAGCGTTGGCCAAACTAAAAATGCAGGAGCGTGTTTTGAAGTTTCAGGTTTTAGGTGACCTTAGGCACTTGAAACTTTAGTTTATATAGTGATGCATCCTACGCAAATTTATGTGATGGGGTTTCAAGCGCAGGAGGTTTTATAATTTTCCTTTTGGGGAACAATGGTAAATATTGCCCGCTTGTGTGGGAAACAAAGAAAATAAGGAGAGTGGTAAAAAGCACTTTGGCTGCTGAGACGTTAAGCCTTGTAGAGGCGGTGGATATGGCCTTTTATATAAGTATGATATTGACAGAAATTTTGGGATTGGGGGATTTGGGTAATATACCTATTGACTGTCACATTGACAATAAATCCCTGTGGGAAAATGTGCACTCTACAAAAAGTGTCAATGAAAAGAGGTGACGGATAGACATCGCAAGTTTGAAGCAGATGTTGGACAGAGGGGAAATAACAAAAATTAAATGGGTCGACAGGAGCTATCAACTGTCAGACTGTTTTACGAAAAGAGGGGCGATTTCACAGAAACTTTTGGATATTGTTAATGAAGGGCGCTTGTTTCTGTGACTGTTTTTTTTTCTTTCTCGTCCAAACAAAACAAAAGGGGGGGAAATCATGTGTGTGTTTTTGAGTTTCTTGAAATTTTGTTTTCACCTAATTATTTTTTTTCTCCAACGAAGGGGAGACTGTTAAGTAATGGGTCAAGAGACATTGCAATTAGTTGTCTCATTTATGTTAAGTATCCATTAATTGACACTGATATGTAAAGGGGCTTCAGGTGGCCTCTGTCAGGTGATGTATAGTTAGAGTTCTGTGCAAAGACTGTTGGAAGGAAATAAATGTATGTTTGTGAAAAAGGGAACAGAACTTTAGACTCTTCATATCACAGCAACTAAAACGTCTAACAATAGTTTAGTCTGTAGTATTTCGTGCATGAGTAGATATTACCGTGTAAATAAATAGTATTGACTTTGAACTAACTATCTGGTGTATTGCCTCTTTTGATCAGTATTCGGGTTTGAACCTTGTGGCGGTATCGAAAGATACCTGGCGACTCTAGAGCAAACTTAATTAGGATTAAGGAAGGCGACCATATTGACCACCATATTCAGAGTCAACCAAAGAGAGCAAAAGGGGAGACGGTGCAAACTCCACACAGACAGTCACCCAAGTGGGAATCGAATCTGGGTCACTGACGCTGTGAGGAAGCAATGCTAACCATGCTGCATCGCTGCAGTTTTGGCACTGAATATGGCAAGTTTTTATTTCAGAATGTTTCACCTATTATCAAAAAACTATGGGCGGGATTTCCAGCTATTCCCGTTGATGTGTTGGGTGTTCTGGATCTGTGGAACACATACAGGTATAGTGCAACACTATTTTATTGAATCATTAACTGTTTAACATACTGTGACTGTGGGTTAACATGATACTAGCTTTACCTAAAGACCTTTGCCTTGTACTAACCAGTCGATGCACTCAGCACATGGTGAATGTCTGTGCTGCAGGCTGTGAGCGCTGTCCTCCTAGCTAGCTGCAGCTCGAATGAGCGGGAACTCTGATGCCCCCTGTCTTTATAGTGCGTGTGCTCAAACTGGTGATTGGCTGCGGTGTTGTGTGTGTTGATTGGTCCCACTGTGTGTCCATCAGTGTGTGTCTGCACCATGATATGCTGGTGTATATTATGACACCCGTCAGTGGGATATTCTGATCCTGCTGACCACAGGGTGTGTGTGCAAGGGGGGTGGGGAAGAACCAATAAATCCAGTCCATTATATTTAATTGCTGCTTTTCTAAATGTCTGATTAAATTAATGATACTCTCCATGGAATCATTACTGCCCTCACCTCCCATTCTTAATGCTGAACATACATTTTACAGTTCCTGACTTCTGGGGCAACACACCAATATTTCACAAAGGTAAGAACGAGTTCAACCTGTAAATCCTCTGTCAAGTGGCCTGCTGGAAAGAATGAGAGAGGGTGTTGTGAGAGGCACGCATGAAAGATGCAGGGAGCTGCAGGGGCCCATTCAGACACAGATGCTTTGCTCCCTCAGGGAGGAAGGAGTAGGAGGAAATAAAAGAGATAATAAGTGGCTGGAAATAGTCTTTGAAACATGTTCCGTGAGTGAAGGAAGTGGACATTCGGATCACAGAGGACACTGAACATTGTTTGGTGGGTGAAGTTCCGCAGACATCTTTGAAGTCTGGTAATTGTCTATCCAGCTGCCATGTGCAAACTGTAAAGTTTGCAAAGCATTCATGTGCCTTGAAGGCGCCTTCCACCGACAGGAATGGGCCAGTAACAGGTTTGAAAATAAGTGGAAGATCATGCCGATTTCACATTGAGGTTTCCCCAATCCAAACTCCTACTTAGATAATCAGCAACCCCCCCCCCCCCCACACACACACACAGACGCACACACACTCCTGATGTAGGCAAGAGTTTAATAGATAAAGGCAAATCAGATACCTATGTCAGTTACTTTTTTAAATTTCCAATTAAGGGCCAATTTAGCATGGTCAAACCACCTACCCTGCACATCTCTGGGCTGTTGGGGTGAGACCCACGCAGACATGGGGAGAATGTGCAAACTCCAGACTGACAGTGACCCGGGGCTGGGATCAAACCCGGGTCCTCAGCGCCATGAGACAGCAGTGCTAAGCAGTACTCCACAGTGCTGCCCCTGGTTCCTGCATCAGCTATACGACCCAGATATTATTTTGGTTGCCACCCATGTTGTTATAGACAGTTCATCAGCTCTCCACAATTCATGCATGGTATACATCATGAGGAGGGCATTTTTAGCAATATTTAAAGGGATCCTCAGCTGTTCTCCAAAATAATAGTGGAATATTTGAAGAGATGATTTGATTGTTTTAGATGGTGGTTTTTGGTCACTTCGACCATTTCAGAGTGCTTGTAGAATGTTCAATGTTCTCAATTCTTAAGGGACTTCGGACAATGCACATGTTTCATTCTCACAAATTCAATGAGGCTGGAGGAAGTGCAGAAGAGATGAGGGCCAAGATTTTACCATCCCACTGTAAGCATGGCGGGAGTGGTGGAGAGAAGGACGAGGAAATGAAGGCGAAAGGCATTGGGAGGGAGGTCTCACTGGAGGCAGACAGCGAATTTAAATAATCAAAAGGCCAACTGACAGCCATTTCCCATTGGCGGCACAGCTCACTGACTGAGGTACCTGCGAACTGCATGGAGGTCCCCTCCCACGGATTCGGGGGCCTTGGATTCCCAATGTCCCATGCCCCAAAGAGTGGGCATCCAGTGGCAATAGCTAACCGCATTGCCCCGATGCCACCACTAGAGGGACTATCCATGTAATAAGCAGGACCCGGCACAGAAATAAGTTTTTCTACTTAGCGCATGGGTCCTCTTTCCACTTGCAGCCTCAACAGCGGCCATCTCTATCGGTGACACTGCCGGCCCTGGATTCAAGGCCGGCAGCTCAGAGAGGTAGCCTGCCAGGCTTAATTGGAATATTTTGCCTGGGATCCTGGGCGAAATTCTCCCGAAACGGCGCGATGTCCGCCGACTGGCGCCCAAAACGGCGCCAATCAGACGGGCATCGCGCCGCCCCATAGGTGCGGAATGCTCCGCATCTTTGGGGGCCGAGCCCCAACATTGAGGGGCTAGGCCGGCGCCGGAGGAATTTCCGCCCCGCCAGCTGGCGGAAACGGCCTTTGTTGCCCCGCCAGCTGGTGCGGAAATGACATCTCCGTGCGGCGCGTGCACGGGAGCGTCAGCGGCCGCTGACAGCATTCCCGCACATGCGCAGTGGAGGGAGTCTGTTCCGCCTCCGCCATGGTGGAGACCGTGGCGGAGGCGGAAGGGAAAGAGTGCCCCCACGGCACAGGCCCGCCCGCGGATCGGTGGGCCCCGATCTCGGGCCAGGCCACCGTGGGGTCACCCCCCGGGGCCAGATCGCCCCACACCCCCCCCAGGACCCCGGAGCCCGCCCACGCCGCCTTGTCCCGCCGTTCAAAAGGTGGTTTAATCCACGCCGGCGGGACAGGCAATTTATCGGTGGGACTTCGGCCCATCCGGGCCGGAGAATCCAGCAGGGGGGCCCGACAACCGGCGTGACCCGATTCCCGCCACCGCCGAATATCCGGTGCCGGAGACTTCGGCAACCGGCGGGGGCGGGATTCACGCCAGCCCCCGGCGATTCTCCGACCCGTCGGGGGGTCGGAGAATGACGCCCCCTGTTCCTCCTCCCTGCGCAGAATTGTGACCTGTATTCGGTCTTGACATTGGTATTTAAAACCCCAGGAAGCACACAAATCTACAGGTGCAAGAAGAACAAATAAAAGGAAGCGTTCTCCTAAAGTTCATGTGCTGAGATCAACATAAAAAGGCAGTGTCTCTCCAGGGAGGCTAAATCGTAGTACCTTCTATAACTAAATGGCAAAACTGGGACAGCATTGCCCACTGCAAAGCCACTGCAGCCCTCAACTTCACTGTCCCTGGCTATTTCCAGGCTATTTCCAGGCTGGCATAGGAGGTATAAACACCAGTTAATCTGCAGCTCCAACTCGGTTGAAGCAGGTGACTAAGGTTTGCTTGAGCATGTACGCTTGCCACATTCCCCATGGACTTGAAGTAGCAGCAGGGTTAAACAGTTATGCTTGCTCAGGCTGCATGGATCCTCCCCACCAAGTCAAATAATTTACAATATCCATGTAGTCTTTCTGACGAATTGCTTAGAATTTTCTAGAATTCCCAGCCCAAAAATAGGCCATTCAGCCCAACTGATCTATGTCCACGTTTATGCTCCTCATAAGCCTCTTCCCAGTCTTCTTCGCCCAAACCTAGCAGCACATCCTTATATTTCTTTACCCTCATTAGCTTACCTAGCATTCCCTTCAATCATCAGTCTCAATGACACCTTTGGTAGCGAGTTCCACATTCTTACAATTCTTTGGGTAAAGAAGATTGTCCTTATTTGCCAATTGCGTTTATTGATGACTATCTCACATGGGAACATCACCACCTGCAAGTACCCCATCACTGTCCCTGGGTCAAAATCCTGGGATTCTCTCCCTAACAGCACTGTGGGAGTACCTACACCACATCATCATAGAATTTACAGTGCAGAAGGAGGCCATTCGGCCCATCGAGTCTGCACCGGCTCTTTGAAAGAGCACCCTACCCAAGCCCACACCCTATCCCATAACCCAGTAACCCAACCCAACACTAAGGGCAATTTTTGGACACTAAGGGCAATTTAGCATGACCAATCCGCCTAACCTGCACATCTTTGTACTGTGGGAGGAAACCGGAGCACCCGGAGGAAACCCACGCACACACGGGGAGAATGTGCAGACTCCGCACAGAGAGTGACCCAAGCCGGGAATCGAACCTGGGACCCTGGAACTGTGAAGCAGTTGTGCTAACCACCATGCTACCGTGCTGCACATGGACTGCAGCAGTTCCAAAAGGCAGGTCACCACCACCTTCTCAAGGGCAATTAGGGATGGGCAATAAATGCTGGCCGAGCCAGCGAAGCCTACTTCCATGAAAGAATTTTAAAACAAATTAAGGCTCCTCACTTTGGTTTCGCCTTGGAGTGGGAAAGTATCTCATGTGGAAACACAGGCCCAGTGCTGTCATGAATTGCAAGGGCGAGGAAGCTCTTCATCGGGACAACCTCTGCTTTCCTGCAATCCCAGTCATGCCCAGCAACTCGCTCAGTTATTTCACCCAAAAGTGAACTGCATCTGCCTCAAGACTAAGCGTCAATTAACATTGCAGGGGAATCGGTGGAGAGGAAATGTCAACAGCTCAATGAGTCACAACGTTACCAAATGAAAGTAGAGGGCATCCACCACCCTCTGATTTACATGGTAATTCATCCCAACCCCAAATCACCTGAACAACCATTTGATGGACAATATATTTTTCCTGTCTTTCATGAAACATTCCACCACAATCACAGCTATTGTGCCATATGCCAGCCACAGTAGAGGAAGGCGCAGCAACAGAATTCCAGGGGATTCAGCAGGCTTGTCATGGTCGGGAGCAGGTTTGTGGACATGTCTCCAAATGCAGAGAGTTTCCAACCTGAATAAAAGCCAGTGATTTCCTCAGAAAGAGAGGAAACATCAGATTGTGGGTTACCATGGACTTCTCCCGTGCCTCTTTCATCCTTCTCACTCAGAACCACTGGTGGAAGTCGAGCTGAAGACCACAGTGCTGAGATTGCACTGGCCTCAGGGAGCGTCACCTGCCAAAAGTGTGTGTTGGAAAATCGAAAGCGGTGCGATTTCTTGACAATGTCACTTGGACAATGTCAACACACATTTGCTCTGCCTTCTCACTGCAACACTATGCCATGTGCCAGCGTAAGTTAAAAAGAGGGATGAAACTGGAAACATTAGAAATAAAAACAACCACAACAGTAGTTTGTTTCCACGTGACCTCTGCACAATATTTCAATTTTTGCAGAGTGACGTCCGACCAGCTTCCCAGTGTCACTTAACCACTCTCCCCCTCCCACCCCCAGATATACCATTATCCTGAAACAGTCCTACCTGTGTTATTCTTTATACTACATGTGGCTTTAATTACTACTTATTATTTTGAAGTCTAATAAGATAGGCTCAGCGATAAGCCTGTTTCAATTGAAAAGCTGTCTCTTAAAGCTGAATGGCGTGCTACCGGATCATGTTACTTGGTCTATAATAAGAGTTGAATTTATTTTGTTACATCTTCTCAGGAGATAATGTTCAACACGGCATAATGCATCAATAAATATCGCAACGGACATTTATAATTTACTCCATTAAATATATATATTTCATTCACCCAAACTTGTTTTGTGAACCTTAAATCCACCTGAGTCAATCATTGCTTGTGTAGTGTTGCAGCTAGCATTGTTTAAGTAGTTAGTTGCATTAAAGCGAGCTTTCAGTATTTCTTGGCTGAATTTTTGAATCATTATGTTAGAAGAAACTTGATTTCAATGTAACGAACCTCCACAATGATATATTCTGCCATTACTCTGGATTGGATTACCTCACTTCTTCCAGCACAGAGTTTAAGTATTTTGCACAGGGAACTCTGCTGGATTTGGCAAGAAAATGTCTATTAATTTACAGTAGTGCTTGGCACCTGTGAAGACCATCAGACTGAAATCCTTGACCAGGGCTAAAAAAAATAATGGCAAGATGAAGGTTGGATTATTTACCCCATTCATTTCCCAGTCTCAAAAGTAAAGACAGAAAGATTTTGCATTCATATATTATCTTATCTGAGCAGATTCTCAGGACATGGAAAATAAACCGGAGGAAAATAGGAAATGGTGGAGGTCATTGAAGTGGGCTACTTGACATAATTCAACATTAAACATTAAAAGCTTTGAAATCGGCACATGTAGTGATGAGCATTAACAGCTTTAACTTAATAATTATTAGAGCCCTTTCTCAGCAAGGTGGTGTGGGAAAGTAATAATCACAAACTTAATGACCCTCTTTCATCTAGATAAAGGGGACACTTCTGCCTGTATAATTCCGCTTATTGGGATTTTATAGTGTACGGGTGACAACCAAAATATATAAATGTGTTGTGTAGCCTTTGTATCAGGCAGACACCCTGCAGGGGAAGGTTGTGTCTCTCAAGCATGTTTGTGAGTAAACGTCTCCATTTCTATAACTTACACACGTGAGTGGTTTCAATCTTTTACCACAACACTGCAAAAGCTGGCTTTCTTTGCAGAGGCTCTGCCTCGGTTATTGTATTCTTTTCAGTGTGGCAAACTTTCAGCTGCTTTCCTCACAGCACACACACAGACCACAGACAATCCGAACCGCCCAGGCTGGTAGCAAGCCGGTTTTTAACCCCCAGATGTGAGTATTCCAAGCAGACCAGAATGTACTAGACTATCTCCAGGTCATTATACCCAGGATCGTGGAGAGGAGAGGGTCATTATGTCCCTTTGTCCTTCTTGGAGATGGTAATCAGTCTTTGGATGGTTTTATAAGTACCTTGCATGGAAGCACAGGGAGGGGTTCCATTGTTCCTTAGAGAAACCCCCTGAAGCCATTCCTGTCAGTGGTCAGTTGTATATTGTCAGCCATTTTCGGCGTCTACCGCCATCTTTTTAAATATACAACGCAGATCTTAAGCAGGTTCCCAACCCATTTAAGAAGCTGGAAAAATAGAATATGCCATTGACATGGTTTATTGTTTGTTTACAAACTTAATAGGCAGATAAAGGGTCAAATCTTTTTGTACCGGAGCAGTTTATTTATTTCCAATAGCAATGGTTGCGTGTTTGAATTCAAAGTTTTATTAGATTGTTAAAGGCTAAACTTTTTACAATTATTTTGTAATAATTACCCATTGCCCAGCACCAGTGAAGTACACATGGTGCAGACTGGGTGAGTGGTATGGATGGCATTTGTGGGGCGTGGAGATGGCATGGAGACGGCATACACGAACTGAGGGGCAATGCGGTGACTTCGGAGCTACGGGGCGGAGAGGAGGATGTTTAGGGGGCTTTTAAATGATTTTGAGAACTGGGCTTTTATGTTGAAGAACCAAGGCAGATCTTTGAACCATTCAGCCTCTGCCCCCATACTCCTCACATTACATCACGGCTCACAAAATGCACTGCAAACACAACTCCTGTGTGAAAAGACAAAAATCCCAGGCTAGGTCACACATGGGTCCGGTGTGCATTTCTCAATGTGCGAAAGTCAACAGGTCAGGGGCTGGATTCTCCGTCCCACCACGCCAGATTTTTGGTTCCACACGCCGGTGGGACGCTCCATTTCGCCGGCTGGTCAATGGGGTTTCCCATTGTGGGGCAGCCTCACGTCATTGGAAAACCCCCGGGCAGCCAGAAAAACAGAGCATCCCGACGGCGGAGAATCAAGCCCCAGGTTTTCCCAAACCCACATGAAAGTCGACCTAAATATAAAACCATAGAAAAGCTACGGTACAGAAAGTGGCCATTTTGTCCATCGCAACTGTGCAGTCAAAAACAAGAGAAAAAAACAAACTAACCACTCATACTGGTGAATCTACACTGCACTCCATCCAACCAATATATCCTGTTCAAGGTGTGATACCTAGAACTGCTCACAGTACTCCAGGTGTGGTCTAAGCAGAGGCTGAGTATATAGTTGCCGTATGGCATCTACCTCATTGTATTCTTGTCATCTAGATACACAGACCAATATTCCATTCGCCGTATTGATTATTTTCTGTAATTGTTTGTGACATGTTAATGATCAATACCTGGATTCGAACTTCCAGTATTGCCTCTAGCTTTCTACGATTAAGAAGGTACCTTTTACTATACCTGTTCAGTCCAAACATACATTTCCTTACATCGATATCCATTTGTCATTGTTTTGACCATTCAACCTATCAACACTCTTTGTAATGTTATGCTTCACCATAGAATCCCTACAAAGCAGAACGAGGCCACCCGACCCATTGAGTCTGCACCAACCCCTGAAAGAGGACCCGACCTAGGCACACTCTCCCGCCCCTTCTCTGCAACCCCACCTAACCGGCACATCCCTGGACACTAAGGGGCAATTTTATGTCTGAGGAAACCGGAGCACCCGGAGTTTCCGGAGGGAACCCACGTAGACATGGGGAGAATGTGCAAACTTCACACAGGCTGGAATTGAACCCAGGTCCCTGACGCTGTGAAGCAGCAGTGCTAACCACCGTGCCACTGAGCCATGCTTTCATCCACACTGCTTACAATGCCTTCCATCTTTTGTCATTGGTAAATTTGAATATGTAGCTTTCTATCCTATCATTTCAGGTGTGAATGAATATGTGAATAGGTGTGAATAGATTTGGGGTGACAGGGTGACACAGTGCTTAGCACTGCTGCCTGACAATGCCAAGGACCCGGGTTCGATTCCCTGCTTGGTTAACTGTCTGTGTGAAGTTTGCTCGTTCTCCCCGTGTCTGCGTGGGTTCCCTCCGGAAACTCCGATTTCCTCCCACAGTCCAAAGATGTGCAGGACAGGTGGATTAGTCATGCTAAATTGCCCTTTAGTTTCCAAAGATGTGCAGAGGGATGGTGCAGACCTGATGGGCTGAATGGCCTCCTCTGTATTGTAGGGATACCATGGTTCTATGAGAACTCAACACTAGGCACACTTTCCCAATTATAGTACCTGACCAGTATCCCGAACCTCTGTCACCTACTGTTCAGCCAATTAATCACATCCATTGAATTACTTTTCAAGTATCGTCACTATTTTCTTGTCAGAAGTACAGCAGTCAGTTTGCACATGGCAAATTCCCTGAAACACAAATGATTTGAATGACCGGCTAATCTGTTTTCAGTCGTGTTCACTGAGACAGGGATGTTGGTCAAAACACTGGAGAACTCTTGTCTCTTTGAATAGTGCCACAGAAATGTTTACATCCATCCAAATAGATAGATGGGGCTTAGTTTAATACCCTCACTAAAAGAGAGTCGTTCCAACTCTGCAGAGCTCCATCAAGGCTGCGTTGACATCCAAGTCTAGATAATGTGCTTAAATTCTAAGGACAAAACTCAAATCTTCTAACTCACAGGCAATGAGCGTGATTAATTGAGTCAATTATGTATTGAGAGGCAAGTGAAAAGAGGGAGTGCCACCATCAGACCAGTGAATACCTCCTGATAGACTGTGACGTCCCTGGGATTAAGTTAACTTGTTGCCCTCTTGAGGCACAAACATGGACATGAAGTAGAATCCAAAAAACACAAGGAGAGTGTACAAAACATGACCGGACAGATGGTCCGAGACAGCAGGGCCGAGAGCAAGGGAAGGCTAGACTAAACTACATATATTTCAATGCAAGAGGTCTGGCGGGCAGGCGGATGAACTCATGGCATGGATGGGTACATGGGACTGGGATATTGTAGCTAATACTGAAACATGGCTAAGGGTGGGGCAGGACTGGCAGCTCAATGTACCAGGGTACAGATGTTATAGGGAAGATAGAACATTAGGTAAGAGAGGAGGGGGAGTTGCATTTTTGATGAGGGAGAATATCACAGCAGTACTGAGAGGGGATACATCCGGGGGTTTGCCCACTGAGTCTATATGAGTAGCACTGAAAAATAAGATGGGTGAGATCACTTTGATAAGATTGTACTGCAGGCCCCCAAATAGTCAGCGGGAAATTGAGGAGCAAATATGTAAGGAGATTACAGATAGCTGTAAGAAAAATAGAGTGGTAATAGTTGGGGAATTTAACATTCCCAACATTGACTGACACAGCCATAGCATTAGGGGCTTGGATGGAGGGAAATTTGTTGAGTGTATTCAGGAGGAATTTCTCATTCAGTATGTGGATGGACCGACTAGAGAGGGGGCAAAACCTGACCTCGTCTTGGGAAATAAGGAAGTGCAGATGACAGAAGTGTTAGTGAGGGATCACTTTGGGACCAGTGAACATAATTCCATTAGTTTTAAGATAGCTATGGGGAATGACAGGTCTGGCCCAAACGTTAAAAATCTAAATTGGGGCAAGGCCAATTTTCATGGTATTAGACAGGAACTTTCAAAAGCTGTTTGGGGGAGTCTGTTGGCAGGCAAAGGAGTGGCTGGTAAGTGGGAGGCTTTCAGAAATGTGTTCACCAGGGTTCAGGGTAAGCACATTCCTTTTAGAGTGAAGGGCAAGGCTGGTAGAAGTCCGGAACCCTGGATGACTTGGATATTGGGGTCCTGGTCAATAGGAAGGAGGCATATGACATGCAGAGGCAGCAGGGACCAAGTGGATCCCTTGACGAGTATAGAGGTTGTCGGAGTAGAGTTAAGAGCGAAATCAGGAGGGCAAAAAGGGGATATGAGATTGTTTTGGCAGATAAGGCAAAGAAGAATCCAAAGAGCTTCTACAAACACATAAAGGGTAAAAGAGTAACTAAGGAGAGAATAGGGCTGCTCAAGGATCTACAAGGTCATCTATGTGCGGATCCACAAAAGATGGGTGAGATCCTAAATGAATATTTCTCATCGGTATTTACTGTTGAGAAAGGCATGGATGTGAGGGAACTTGGAGAAATAAATAGCGATATCTTGAGGAGTGTACATATTACAGAGAAGGAGGTGCTGGAAGTCTTAACGTGCATCAAGGTAGAGAAATCCCTGGGACCTGACAAAATGTATCCCAGGGTGTTGTGGGAGAGTAGGGAGACAATTGCGAGATCCCTAGCAGACATAGTTGAATCGTCAACAACCACAGGTGAGGTGCATGAAGTTTGGAGGGTAGCAAATGCTGTGCCTTTGTTTAAGAAGGGCCGCAGGGAAAAGCTTGAGAACTACAGACCGGTGAGCCTAATGTCTGTGGTGGGTAGGTGGTAGGTTGTGAGAAGATATTCTGAGATAGGATCTACATGCATTTCGAGAGGCAAGGACTGATTAGGGACAGTCAGCATGGCTTTGTCAGTGGGAAATCATTTCTCCTGAATTTGAGTTTTTTGAAGGGTAACCAAGAAGATAGATGAGGGCAGTGCGGTCGACATTGTCTACATGGACTTGAGCAAGGCCTTTGACAAGGTGCTGCATGGTAGGTTGTTGCATAAAGTTAAATCTCACGGGAACCAGGATGAGGTAGCCAATTGGCTGCAAAATTATCTTGTTGACAGAAGATGACAAAAGGATGGTTGTCGAGGGTTGTTTTTCAAACTGGAGGCCTATGACCAGCGGTGTGCCTCAGGGATCAGGGCTGGGTCCACTGTTAATTGTTATTTATATTCATGATTTGGATGAGAATTTAGGAGGCATGGTTAGTATGTTTGCAGATGACACCAAAATTGGTGGCATAGTGGACAGTGAAGAAGGTTATCTAGGATTGCAACGGGATCTTGATCAATTGGGCCAGTGGTCCGATGAATGGCAGATGGAATTTAATTTAGATAAATGTGAGATGATGCATTTTGATAGATTGAATCGGGCAGGGCAAGACCTACTCAGTTAATGGTAGGGAGCTGAGGAGAGGTTATAGAACAAAGAGATCTAGGAGTACAGGTTCATAGCTCCTTGAAAGTTGAGTCACAGGTGTACATGGTGGTGAAGAAGGCATTTGGCATGCTTGGTTTCATTGATCAGAACATTGAATTTGTTGGGACATCTTGTTGAAGTTGTACAGTAAGGCCACACTTGGAATACTGCGTACTGTCACCCTATTAAAGAAAGGATATTATTAAATTAGAAAGAGTGCAGAAAAGACTACCTAGGATGCTACCGGGAGTTGATGGTCTGAGCTATAAGGAGAGGCTGGATAGACTGGGACTTTTTTCCCAGGAGCATAGGAGGCTTAGTGATCTTATAGAGCTTTATAAAATAATGAGGTGCATAAATAAGGTAGATAGCCAACATCTTTTCCCAAAGGTAGGGCAATCTAAAACTAGAGGGCATAGGTTTAAGGTGAGAGGGGAGAGATACAAAAGGATCCAGAGGAACAATTTTTTTCGCGCAGAGGGTGGTGAATGTCTGGAACGATCTGCCAGAGGCAGTAGTAGAGGCGGGTACAATTTTGTCTTTTCAAAAGCATTTAGACAGTTATATAGGTAAGATGGGTATAGAGGGATACGGGCCAAATGTGGGCAGTTGGGACTAGCTTAGTGGTAAAAACTGGGCGGCATGGACAAGTTGGGCCGAAGGCCCTGTTTCTATGCTGTAAACATCCGTGACTCTATCAGGGGCTATCTTTTGAGTGGAAATAAGCAAATAAAACTGGCCACACTGATGGTCATCAGAGCACAGAATATCAGTCTGGACAGGAGTTAAACTTTACCTCACGGGTGGTGAGTTACAATAAAAGAAACAAATCCAAAACTGAGCAATGGGAATGTCAAGCAATCAAAAGTTGGTTTAATGATTACAGTAGGTACTGAAGTTGTGAAATTGGGAATACAGAGGCATGAACACATCTTTGAGACAAAGTAAATCTGAACCATGGCAATGCCTACCATTAGAATTTGCATGATCGAAGGACGGCATTTTGTGGCATGCGGTGGATTTGCTCTTTCGACTTTCAGCTTTGAATCTGGATTTAAATCCTGCTCAGTATGATGGGGTGGGGTGTCCCCTGTAGCTGCTTATTGTAAGGAATGAGTCTGAATACTTTCAATCGAGTGTAAGTCCACAAAACAGCCTGTCGTTTGGCACCCTTATTCCACAGCGGGCATACGATAAGTAACATGGGGAACGGAACAATTCATATTCATACAATGTATGTTAAGCACCTGGAAAAACGCAAACCCGATGCATGATCGTTCCTCGTTTTGCCGAGCATGCAAATCTATTGAGCCTCTCGCTCATAGCCAGCATGGAAAAATTAAACTATTTTTACTGCCCCTTTCTGTGAATCTTGCTGAATGGCTTTGCTCAATATTGGAAAGAAAGCGAGGTTGCATTACTTCGTCAATTGCTCCAGGCTTCAAATTGGCTGAAGATTAACAACCAGATGGAGATAAAGTCGAAAGTTTGACCTCTGACCCTGCCTCAAATCTCAGTGTTGAGGATTATCTCCCAAAGCTGATAATCAAAGCCACCACATCAAATAGGAAATCTTCTCCTACTGGTATGGGAGTCTGGCAGCAACATCATTTGTATAGCTATGCCTCCCGCTGGACACGTCTGCGTAGAAACAATTCCAACTTTCTTCTTCCTTAAGCTGATTCCTCCTGCCAAGAATCAGATGCGATGTGGCACTAGTCACTTCTACTGTAAGCAAAAACATTTCTGTGACCAAATTTCATTCCCAACTACGGGACGATACTCGGAAAGATCCCAATTCTTTCCAAGATGACTGGCTACAAATCTGCTTCATCAACAGTGTCCTGTACCTGTCAGACATTAAGCTGATGCCCACGTTCAGAACCATTGTCCTCGTGATGTGATCATCTGCCTCTTCCACCATTCCATGCACTTGGACAGGTGATGTTCCCTCTCTACGCCAGATGAAGCTGATGATATCGTCGCGTAGTTCGGATTGCCAGCTGAGATGTGGTATCAAGATATGCCCACAGGGTATTACCAGCTGCTTGGAGGCATGAGTGACTTGAGAACACAATGGGACAAATGATCCTCACTCACATTGAAGGCCAGAATTTGAAGTTGACAATGATTCAAAGCTACTGGTGCTGTTACAGGAATGCTCCATAGACTCCACTTCTAACCTTAGACTTCCAAATATCTCTGAAAGCTATTGATGAGCTCCCTTGTCTCTTGTCTTTCATAGAATTTACAGTGCAGAAGGAGGCCATTCGGCCCATCGAGTCTGCACCGGCTCTTGGAAAGAGCACCCTACCCAAGGTCAACACCTCCACCCTATCCCCATAACCCAGCAACCCCACCCAACACTAAGGGCAATTTTGGACACTAAGGACAATTTATCATGGCCAATCCACCTAACCTGCACATCTTTAGAATGTGGGAGGAAACCCGAGCACCCGGAGGAAACCCACGCACACACGGGGAGGATGTGCAGACTCCGCACAGACAGTGACCCAAGCCGGAATCGAATCTGGGACCCTGGAGCTGTGAAGCAATTGTGCTATCCACAATGCTACCGAGCTGCCCACTTGGTATACAAGAATGCATAATTCTGAGATGGTTGAGAGTTCAACAAATTTCGCCCTTACTGTATTCCAAATAACTGCACCTAGGAGTGATTTGTATGTGGCATCATCGAAAAATCAACATCAAATTTAATCCAAAATTCTTCACAGGCCAAATAAGCAAAATCTCAAATTAGCACAGGGATCTCCTTGCTGTCAAACCCATTAGAGTTAAGAAGATTTCAAACTTACTGTGGGTGAGGACACAAGCCATTGCATTTTTGATGACGAGTAAGCCATTGGTAGTGAGAGAAGGATGGCTGATGAAGGGAAAATCAAAGAAGTCGCTTTTATGAGCTTAATAAAATGTGGATTAGTGCTGCAGAACAAGGATAATGACAGGGTCAGAGACAGGCAGAATTGGGTAGCTTAAAGAAACGTGTTTTGTTGGTAGATTGGGTATGGTGACACATATTATGAAATCCAAGTTAGTGGTCCACTATCATCATGTAATGCGAATGCTGAACTGTGCATCTCTTAATTTTCAAAGATGAATCGTTATGCTGGTGCCCAGGATGCCGAAGGAAATGAAGAGAGAGACAAGTCAGTGTGTTACCATAACTGCCTATGTCAGGTCATTGAACCTCTTGTGGTGCTGGTCCACAGTCTGGACATGAGAGAGTGGGCGCTCAGTGACAGTGCTGCCCCCCTCACACATAGCAAGAGTCAATTCTAGTGACTTCCTCCTCTGGGCATTCAGCAGTGTTTCGCTCCTTTGCTCAGTTGAGGAGGGGTTGAAGCCTGGCCTGACTGAAATTTGGAGATCATTCTTCAGCTGCCTTTGTCATACCCTCCACTGGAAGAGAGTGGAATTGGGATAACCTCCGTGACAGTTAGTTGTCTATCAGACAACTCAGTGAGCCAAATATTTTCCAAATTACCTGCTGCTCTCCCAGTCTGCTGTTAGAATCATCAGCTCAAATTGACTTTTTTAAAGCTGTGCCCTGATTTCCATGCACCCCAGTACAGTATTCCGCTTTTACCAGAGATTCATAAGAATGAACGGCCAATGGATGCATATATGAGCTGACCTGACAAGTTCTGGTGGATTGAGTTGAGCAAAGCCTCAATAGATACATAGAAGATAGGAGCAGGTGGAGGCCTTTTGGCCCTTCGAGCCTGCTCCACCATTCATCACGATCATGGCTGATCATCCAATTAAATAGCCTAATCCTGCTTTCTCCCCATAACCTTTGATCCCATTTGCCCCAAGTAATGGCGTTAGGTCCTGGCTCGCTGATGCAAATGAGATACAATTCACCACAAATCAAATGCAACATGGGGCGGGATTCTCCGACCCCCCGCCGGGTCGGAGAATTTCCGGTGGCTGGTGTGAATCCCGCCCCCGGCCATGTCCCGAATTCTCCGCCACCAGAGATTCGGTGGGGGCGGGAATCGCGCCGCGCCGGTTGGCGGGCCCACCCCCGGCGATTCTCCAGCCCACGATGGGCCGAAGTCCCGCCGCTGTCAACCCTCTCCCGCTGGCGTGGATTAAACCACCTACCTTACCGGCGGGAGCAGGTGGCGCGGGCGGGCTCTAGGGTCCTGGGGGGGGGGGGGGCGGCGCGGGGTGATCTGGCCCCGGGGGTGCCCCCACGGTGGCCTGGCCCGCGATTGGGGCCCACCGATCCGCAGGCGGGTCTGTGCCGTGGGGGCACTCTTTTTCTTCCGCCTTCGCCATGGTCTTCACCTGCGCATGCGCGGGGATGACGTCAGCAGCCGCTGACGCTCCCGCGCATGCGTGGACTTACGCAGGCCGGCGAAGTCCTTTCGGCCCTGTCTGGCGTGGCGCCAAAGGCCTTCCACGCCAGCCAATGGAGCCGAAACCACTCCGGCGCGGGCCTAGCCCCTCAAGGTGAGGGTTTGGCCCCTAAAGGTGCGGAGACCTCTGCACCTTTGGGGCGGCCCGACGCCGGAGTGGTTCCCGCCACTCCATCACGCCGGGATCCCACGCCCCGCTGGGTAGGGGAGAATCCCGCCCGTGGTCATTGAAACCAGACTTGAAAGATCATGGAATCGCAGAATTGTTACAGTGCAGAAGGAGGCCATTCGGCCCACTGTTCCTGCACCGGCTCTCCAAATGTGTGCCGATGCCCCGCCTTCTCCCCGTAGCCCTGCAGCTGCTTCCTTTTCAGAAAGCATTCTGAATCCCTCTTGAATGCCTCGTTTAATTCTGCCTTCACAACAATAAGGCAATGGATTCCAGATCTTAACCACTGGCTGCATGAAAAGGTTTTTACCCCCCACAGCACTGATGAGGAAGCACCGTGATTTGTCTTATGCCAATGGACCCCAGGCATGGCATGAAACATTTGAAGTGACTATGAAGTTAGAGGTAAGAGACTGGGACTGCATGGGCTTCTGCGGACAGGACAGGAGCAGACAGCAGTTTGTGTGCCAGCTTGCTGGAAGGAAACTAGTTCATTTCTGACAATTGACTCGAAAGAAAGGGAAGAAAATACAAATGGGAAAACTAAAGGTGAGGCTTTTTCTGAATTCATTCATGGGATGTGGATCCCTAATTGCCCCTTGAACTCGATGATAGTTTCAATGTGCCACATCAATCAACCACATTGCTGTGGATCTGGAGTCGCAAGTAGGCCAGACCAGGTAAGGATGGCAGATTTCCTTCCCTAAAGGAGACTAGTGAACCAGATGGGGTTTTATGACAATGGTTTCCTGATCATGATATAAACATTTAATTCCAGATTTTTAAATTTTGCATTACCCGTTGCAATTCTCCGGAAACGGCGCGATGTCAGCCGACTGGCGCCCAAAATGGCGTAAATCAGACGGGCATCGCGCTGCCCCAAAGGTGCGGAATGCTCCGGATCTTTGGGGGCTGAGCCCCAACATTGAGGGGCTAGGTCGGCGCCAGAGGAATTTCCGCCCCGCCAGCTGGCGGAAAAGGCCTTTGGTGCCCTGCCAGCTGGCGCGGAAATGACATCTCCGGGCGGCGCATGCGCGGGAGCGTCAGCGGCCGCTGACAGTTTCCCACGCATACGCAGTGGAGGGAGTCTCTTCTGCCTCCGCCATGGTGGAGCCCGTGGCGGAGGCGGAAAGGAAAGAGTGCCCTCACGGCACAGGCCCGCCCGCGGATCGGTGGGCCCCGATCGCGGGCCAGGCCACCGTGGGGGCACCCCCCGGGGCCAGATCGCCCCACGCCCCCCCCAGGACCCCGGAGCCCGCCCACGTCGCCTTGTCCCGCCGGTAAGGTAGGTGGTTCAATTTACGCCGGCGGGACAGGCATTTTAGCGGCGGGACTTCGGCCCATCTGGGCTGGAGAATCGAGCGGGGGGGCCCGCCAACCGGCGCGGCGCGATTCCCCCCGGCGGGGGTCGGAGAATTACGCCCCAGATCTGCTTCAGAAGTGTTCCATAGGTTTGAAGGTGTTCGTGTCTATGTTGACGACATAATCATTTGGTCCATCACCCCGCAGGAACATGTCAGTCGCCTCCAGCGCGTATTCAAACGTATACGTGAGCAGGGCCTCTACCTCAACAGGGCCAAATGCTCTTTTGGTCAGACGGAACTCAAGGTCCTTGGGGACCACGGGTGAAATTCTCCCCCAACGGCGCGATGTCCGCCGACTGGCGCCCAAAACGGCGCCAATCAGACGGGCATCGCGCCACCCCAAAGGCGCGGAATGCTCCGCATCTTTGGGGGCCAAGCCCCAACATTGAGGGGCTAGGCCGACGCTGGAGGGATTTCCGCCCCGCCAGCTGGCGGAAATGGTGTTTGTTGCCCCGCCAGCTGGCACGGAAATGACATCTCCAGGTGGCGCATGCGCGGGAGCGTCAGCGGCCGCTGACAGTTTCCCGCGCATGCGCAGTGGGGAGAGTCACTTCCGCCTCCACCATGGTGGAGGCCGTTGCGGAGGCGGAAGGGAAAGAGTGCCCCCACGGCACAGGCCCGCCCGCGGATCGGTGGGCCCCGATCGCGGGCCAGGCCACCGTGGGGGCACCCCCCGGGGTCAGATCGCCCCGCGCCCAACCCCAGGACCCCGGAGCCTGCCCACGCCGCCTTGTCCCGCCGGTAAATACCTACTTTAATTTACGCCGGCGGGACAGGCAATTTCTTGGCGGGACTTCGGCCCATCCGGGCCGGAGAATTGAGCGGGTGCGGCCCGATTCCCGCCCCTGCCGAATATCCGGTACCGGAGACTTCGGCAGGGTGGGGGCGGGATTCACGGCGGCCAACGGCCATTCTCCGACCCGGCGGGGGGTCGGAGAATGACGCCCCTGATCTCCCAGTTGGGTGTGCGGCCGGATGCGGACAAGGTGGCTGCTATCAAAGCCATGAAAACGCCAGAGGACAATAAGGCGGTCCTCCGATTTCTGGGCATTGTCAACTTTTTAGGGAGGTTTATCCCTAACCTCGCCTCTCATACCACGGCTCTCAGGAACTTGGTCAGGAAGTCGACAGATTTCCAATGGCTTCCTGCCCACGAGCACGAATGGAGAGAACTCAAAACCAAACTCACCGCGGCCCCGGTCTTAGCTTTCTTTGATCCAGCAAAGGAGACCAAAATTTCGACCTATGCCAGCCAATCCGGCATTGGGGCAGTGCTCCTGCAATGCATTGATGCCTCATCATGGGCCCCCGTTGCATATGCGTCACGCGACATGACCCCACACGGAGCAGCGCTACGTGCAGATAGAAAAGGAGTGCCTGGGCCTTCTGACCGGTGTGGTTAAGTTTCACGATTATGTGTACGGACTTCCCCAATTCACCGTCGAGACCAACCATTGCCCGCTGGTCAATATAATACAGAAAGACTTGAATGACATGATGCCTCGTCTCCAGCGTATTCTTCTCAATCTCCGGGGATATGATTTCCAGCTGGTATACACCCCAGGCAAAGGCCTCATCAGTGCTGACGCTCTCTCCAGGGCAGTCAACACTCCATGTGACCCAGCGGGATTGGTCTGCCAGGTTGACGCCCATGTGGCCTTCGTGGCCTCCAATCTACCTGCCACGGATGAGCGCCTCATCTAAATTCACCGCGAGACAGCGGCTGACCCTTTGCTACAGCGTGTCATTCGCCACCTAACGGACGGGTGGCTCAAAGGCCAATGCCCTCAGTTCTATAACGTCAGAGATGATCTGGCGGTAGTAGATGGGGTTCTTCTGAAACTGGACCACATTGTCATCCCGCATAGCATGTGCCAGCTCATCCTGGAACAGCTACACGAGGGCCATCTTGGCGTGGGAAAGTGCCGCCGACGGGCCCGAGAGGCAGTGTACTGGCTCGGCATTAATGAAAACATAGCCAACACAGTGCTCAACTGCCCCACTTGTCAGCGCTTCAAGCCGGACCAACCACGTGAGACCCTGCAGCCCCATGAGTTGGTCACGTCACCTTGGACCAAGGTGGGCATCAACCTGTTCCAAGCGCTCGGTAGAGATTATGTCCTGATCGTGGACTACTTTTCACATTACCTGGAGGTGATACGGTTGCAAGATATCACATCGTCTGCAGTCATCCGTGCCTGTAAGGGCACCATTGCTCGACACGGCATCCCACTCACGGTTATGTCAGACAACGACCCCTGCTTCGCAAGCCAGGAATGGTCCAACTTTGCCAGGTGGTACAATTTTGCCCATGTGACATCCAGTCCCCTGTACCCCCAATCCAACGGCAAAGCGGAGAAGTGCGTCCACATAGTCAAACGGCTCCTCTGCAAGGCTGCCGATGCTGGGTCCGATTTCTACCTTGCCTTGCTGGCCTATCGCTCCACCCCACTGTCCACTGGCCTGTCACCAACCCAATTGTTCATGGGTCGTACCCTGAGGACGACGGTGCCATCCATTCATGTCCCAGACCTCGACCACGTTCCGGTCCTTCGCCGGATGCAGCTGTCTGGTGCACAGCACAAGGCAGCTCATGACTCCCGTGCAGCTGATCTCCCTGCTCTGGCTCCAGATGACAATGTCCGCATCCAGCTTCCGGATGGTGGCTGGTCTGCAACCGCTGTTGTCCTTCGGCAGGTGGCCCCCCGCTCGTTCCTGGTTCGTCTACTGGATGGCTCCATTCTGCGCCGCAATCGACGCGCCCTTCGTCTCGTTCCACGCTCGCTACGTAATCCTCCACTGTCGCCTCACCCTCCTGATGACCCTGCCATGGACTATGCAGAGATCCCGGTCACTCTTCCTCCTCCTCACTCTGATGCAGTCCAGCCCGCTCCTCAGCCGACGGCTCCCGACCCACCCTTGAGCCGGTCAACCAGAATTCATCGCCCACCTCAGATACTTATATTCTGAACTTTGTGGACTTATAGACTTTCTGAATTGTTCTTTTCTTCCGTTTGATCGTTTACATGGTTTGTATATAGTGTTCATCTTGTTATTGTTATTGCATACTGTTTTTCTGCACCAGGCACCTTCCCAAGTAAATAGCTTAGTTCTCATGTACATAGTCCTGTAAATATGTCTTTCGCACACACGTAGTTAGGGACATTCTCACCATACACTACTTATAGCCACACATGTACATTCTTTTAAAAAAGGGGGATGTCATAATATACACCAGTATATCATGGTGCAGATACACACACACTGATGGACACACAGCAAGACCAATCAACACACACAACACCGCAGCCAATCACCAGTTAGAACACACGCACTATAAAGACAGGGGGCATCAGAGTTCCCGCTCATTCGAGCTGCAGCTTCCTAGTAGGACAGAGCTCACAGCCTGCAGTACAGACATTAACCATGTGCTGAGTGCATCGACTGGTTAGAACAAGGCAAAGGTCTTTAATTAAAGCTAGTATTGTGATAACCCACAGTGCGAGTATGTTAAACCGTTAATAACTCAATAAAATAGTGTTGCACTACTTCAAGTTTTGGTGGCCTGTATTTGTTTCACGGATCCAGAGCGCCCAACACAACAGTGACAAAATCCAATAAGGAATTCAGGAGGTCCTTCTTTACCCGGAAAGTAGTTAGCATGAGGACCTTGCGACCATATGAACTAATTAAGATGAATAACACATTTGCATGTAAGGGGAAGATAAATATGTATACGAGGGAGAAAATAATAAAATGATGTGCTGATAGGTTGAGATTCAATAGGATAGAAGAAAGTTTATGTGGAGCGTACACACCTGCACAGACAGAGGGGCTGAATGGCCTGCTCATATTGTGAATTCTATGTAATTGTCAATTATTCGTTGAAAGTGCTGTAATAATCAAAATAAATGGAAAATATTTATATGCAGAAGGCATCATTTTGTCTGATTACACTAATTGTCTCGAATCTTATTTGGGGATGGCTCGGACAGTCGAGACTATCATGTTCTAGCCCCAGCACGAAGCTCAATGCCAGGAGCACAGCTTTCACTGAACAACAGAATTGAGCGACTTGGGATCATTTGCGACCTTTGGGCACTTCAAAGATTTTCCCACACACTTTTTCCCCTATGGACCCATGCCAGAGGCAGATCGCGGTTCCCCAGGGCACAATCTTTGTGAGTGCCGCACCCCACTGGGAACGTCGGATCACAGAATCACCCTGAGATATTTCTCTTTTATGTCGCTGAAACTTTCTCACAGAATAAACAGGGCAATTTGAACAAGCTGCATGCAAAGCTTCCAAATTCAGCTTTTCACACAAATGAAGGACAAGACTGTTGGAGCGCCCACAAAGGAGGTTGGCCAACGGGTTTCTGACATCAAACTAAATTGATGCCTTGCATTCATTGACTGCTTCTGCTGAGATCAGACTGTCCCCGATTTGTGTTATCGAAAAGATTTCAGTGATATCCTGCAACAAAAATACTTTTCGAATACAGGACGGCTCTGTGCTGCAATGGACTGTGCCCGGAAGCTGGTTTCCTGATAAATTAAAGACAGTTTCCTCATCACACTTTACTGTGGAGTTGCCTAATCCATGTTTAACACGATACACAAGCTTTCAAGTAAATGTAACACAGAGTGAATGAAGTATGATGTTTTCAGTAATTTATGTTGGGCATGAAACCTCAGTGTAAATGAACTGAACAGGTACGGGTACCCATGCCACTAGGTGTGGATCTTGGATGCCTGCCATGGGGGGGTGGGGTTGAACAGGAGGGACGTATATCCTGCTTTTGGCTGGCTGCATTGGGTGGAGGGTATTGGTGCCTCCCGGAGGCACACCTCACGTGCTTGAGAAATTAAATTACATTTTGTTACTGTCTTTGGGGCCCAGGTAGGCTCCCTTCGTGTTGATTAACATGTGGTGCTCTACTTTTCTCAGAACATCAGGCCATCCAGGCCAGGGTCCTGCAAACCCCCATTCTCCGCCCTTTGGCCATATTCCCTCTTGTGCATACTGAGATTCTGACTCAGACAGCCTGAGGTGCCCTCATTAATGAAGCTTAGAGATTAAACTGTAAAGAAGGCTTTATTAGACTAAGAACTATGTTAGAGCTGAGACAAGTGCTGACTGCTACACAGCCCATGAGGCAGCCCTTATGTATGGCTCACAGATGGGCGGAGCCAGAGGCGGAGTCCCCAGGGTTCCAAGCCCGGTCTTAAAGGGGACATCACCTTATATGATGATAAGGCAGTAACCGTTCATCACACAGCCTCCTGGTAACTCGTAGGGGAGGCCCGAGTTGCAACCTAATTCATCACCCTGCACTGCCGCAATCCCTGGTCTCTTTGAATTGAATAAAAGCACTTGTGGGTTTTGAGTACAGTGAGGAACAGTGGAGTGGGCAACATGGCCCTGCCTTTAAATCCTGAATTAAAATCAATCTCTGCCCTAAAGAGATAATTGTTATTGAGTCATTACACCACAGGAGGAGGCCATTTGGCTCATCAAGTCCACGCTGGCTCTCATTGTAACCCTCTAAATGTATTTCCGTTAAGTGTCCATCCAGTTTCCTTTTGAAATTATTCATCTTCTTCACTTCCACCAAATTTGTTCGCTGCTTGTTGTAAATGCTCTGTCAGAAATGAGTTTATATCGTCTCTACCTCCAGCTTCGGATGAGCGAGGACTGTAGAATTCAAATGCTCAGAGGCAACATTAATTGGCAGTCTTGTGAAGAAACAACACAAAGATAAATTCTGTACAAAAGTATAAACATCAGGAGAAGACGGGGGTTAAGATAAGGTTAAGGCTTGTTTAATCCATAATGGAGGAGATTTTGTGTGTTTCTAGGCAATGTCCTTTGACCCCGATGTACTTGGTGCTGACATTAGATGCCCACAATGTTCCCATTCAATCAACAGTATGCTTTACCTCACTCAGCGTCAAAGCTTTGAAATGTTTCAAAGAGTTGTGATAAAGTGCATCCTTTTATTCTTTAGTGCCAGTCTTGGCTCTGTTGATAGCACCCTTGCCTCTGAATCACAGGGTTTCGAAGTCCCATTGAAACTGTGGATTCTTCCAGCTATCCACTGTAATAAACTTCTCACGCAGTGAGCCGAGGTGCTCAATTTTGTATTTTCTATCCTGTTGTTTGCCACACCAATTTATCGTCAGATATTATTAAAGATTTAGCACATTCCTTTCTGAGAAATTCCTTAAGCTTTCTTGCAAAAACAGAATGCTGGACTGAGCCACGAGATCGTCAATATTGCAAAGTGGCAGCACAATCAAGCCTCTTCAATTTGGCAAATCGGAAAATGAGACCAATCCATTCTACTTGGAAGAAGGAGAAAGATCCACAAAGGCATCATTGGCAAGTTCTGCAATTTATTTCAGGTCTAGTTATACAAATAAAATAAAGGGCGGGATTTTCTGTCCATTCACGGCAGCGGGATTCTCTGTTCCCGCTGCAATGAATGGGGGATTTGGCTGAACGCCAAATTCACTGCCCTGGCTAGCAGCGGTAGTGGGGCAGACTGGCAACAGAGAATCCCGGCCAAAGTCTATTAAATACAAAAATAATAAGCAGTACCAATGGTAGAATTTAGCAATTGTAATACTACTTCATTTCTCTTTTGCTCTTTGTTTTCTTCCCCTTCACCGAACCTTTTGAATTTTGCCTTATATATCCAACCTCGCCTTCCCAAAAGATGGGAGATGGGAACCATAACCCTCTCTTTCAGGATGGCAGGATATTTACAAAAGAACTCTGGAAAATATTGAGATTGTAAAGTTATAGGGCGAGATTCTCCACTCCCGCGCCGGTTGGGAGAATCGCCTGGGCCGCCAAAATTTCCCGGGACGCCGGTCCGACGCCCTCCCGCGATTCTCCCAAGCGGCGGGAATGGCCCGGTCGGGTTCCACGGGCCGCAGGCTGGAGAATTGGCGGAGACACCCAAAATGGCGATTCTCCGGCACCCCCGCTATTCTCAGGCCCGGATGGGCCGAGCGGCCAGGCCAAAACGGCGGGTTCCCCCCGGCGCCGTCCACACCTGGTCGCTGCCGTCGGGAACGGCGCGCGAATGCTGGGGGGGCGGCCTGCGGGGGGGCGAGAGGGGATCCTCTCTGAAGGAGGACCTCCTTCCTTCCGCGGCCCACAAGATCTGTCCTCCATCTTCTTGCGGGGCGGACTTAGAGAGGACGGCAACCACGCATGCGCGGGTGACGCCAGTTATGCGGCGCCGGCCGCGTCACCTATGCGGCGCCGCCTTTACGCGGCGACAAGGCCTGGCACGTATAGATGAAGCGGCCCCGATCCTAGCCCATTGTCGGGGCCTGAATCGTTCGGGATCGGGGCCGTTTCGCGCTGTCGTGAACCTCGAGGGCGTTCACGACGGCACGGCCACTTCGGCGCGGGAGTGGAGAATCCCGCCCCTGGTGTCCTTTTTGAATACCCACAACACTGACCCGACAGTCCCCCGGTGACAAAAACCAAGACTGACACCCTGGGCGAGATTCTCCGACCCCCTGCCGGGTCGGAGAATCGCCGTGGGCTGACATGAATCCCGCCCCCGCCGGTTGCCGAAGTCTCCGGCATCAGATATTCGGCGGGGGCGGGAATCGCGCTGCGCCAGTTGACGGGCCCCCCCGCTCGATTCTCCGGCCCGGATGGGCCGAAGTCCCGCCGCTAAAATGCCTGTCCCGCCGGCGTAAATTAAACCACCTACCTTACCGGCGGGACAAGGCGGCGCGGGCGGGCTCCGGGGTCCTGGGGGGGGCGCGGGGCGATCTGGCCCCGGGGGGTGCCCCCACGGTGGCCTGGCCCGCGATCGGGCCCACTGATCCGCGGGCGGGCCTGTGCCGTGGGGGCACTCTTTCCCTTCCGCCTCCGCCACGGTCTCCACCATGGCGGAGGCGGAAGAGACTCCCTCCACTGCGCATGCGCGGGAATGCCGTCAGCGGCCGCTGACGCTCCTGCGCATGCGCCGCCCGGAGATGCCATTTCCGCGCCAGCTGGCGGGGCACCAAAGGCCTTTTCCGCCAGCTGGCGGGGCGGAAATTCGTCCGCCGCCGACCTAGCCCCTCAAGGTTGGGGCTCGGCCCCCAAATGCGCGATGCCCGTCTGATTTGCGCCGTTTTGGGTGCCAGTCGGCGGACATCGCGCCGTTTCCGGAGAATTTCGCCCCTGATTGCAGTACTGAGGGAGTGCTGCACTGCCAGAGTGCTGTCTTTCAGGTGAGTTGTCGAATCCGGCCTCCATCTGCCTGCTTGGATGCAATGAAAGATTCAAAGGAAAACAGGGGAGTTATCCCCGGTTGTCCTGGAAAATATTCAGCCTTCAACCAACATCACAAAAAGAAACGTGGGCTGGATTCTCCGGTCCCCAAACCGCGTGTTTCTTGGCAGCGGGAGGGGACGCTTCATTCTCTCTTCCTGTCGCTGTCAATGGGAATTACTATTGAAACCACCCCAAGCCACCAGGAAACTTACGGGCGGGGGTGGGCTTCGGGCAGGACCAGAGAATCCCGCCGCCAGCGAATGGCTGGAGAACCATCCCCCCCCCAGCAAATTATCTGATCGTGACCACATTGTTGTTTGTGGGAGCTTGCTGTGCACAATCTAGCTTCTGCATTTCCTCCATTACAAGAGTGACTACACTTCCAAAGTGCTTCACTGATGATAATGTTGCATTTTGAACTGCCTGGTGGGTGTGAAAATCGCTATATCAATGCAAGTCTTTTTTTTCAACTGAGGAAACCTGTCTTGATTGGACTCGACCTTAACCACCCCAGCATAACTTACTCTTCCCACTGTGCACAAGCAGATTAATCAAAGGGAAGTACTAATAATACAGTTGCAACATAAAACTGTGACCTACGTGCACACAAACCCATAACTCCACTGTCACAATGTACTAACATACACTAATAAACTACAGATTGTTTGGTTTATTTATTTTACTGTATGTGCCTTTTTTTGGTGATAGGTCTCTATCTGCTTTTACAGGCCAATCAATTTCCTTCACCAGAATGCCTTTTAGGGGAAAAAAACAGCACAAGTCTATGCTTGCGAGGCTGTTGTTCTTGGCAGTAAATTCCCAGAGAAAATTTCTGTCAGCATTATTGAACTTAGACACCTGTTACTTCTCTACCGTTTATTTTCAGTGAAAATGTTACAAATTTCTGTTTTCTCTACTTAGCCTCTCTAACTGCACAAGAATCCCTATGAACGGAAACTCTGAGTGGAAAAAAAAGTAATAGCTCCCAGATTGAGCGCAGAATAATTTAAAGGAAGAAAATTCTTTAATTGGCCCTTGTTCTGTCTTTCCAGAAATCAGGAAATCTCAAATATCTTATCCTGTTCAACAGAGATGGCTTTATTTTAGACAGTTCTCTGGCACTGACTGAACTGTATAAACATGCGCCGGAAATAGTCTTTTGCCTCTTAAAATATATATATTTTTAAATAAAGACTGGCTGAATAAAATTCTATTGTCTCCTCATTTCAATGGAGGGGGGAAAAAAGACTTACTTGAAACAGTTGCACGATTTTGTGCTTTCTGGTCTGCTGTTCGTCATAGTCTCATCAAACATTTAGCATTTTACCTTCTGCCACATGGTAAGATCGTGGCTTCTTGAGAAAACAGAACTCCGAACTGGGCCACGGAAAATCTAAAGATATCGTTTTTATTTCAAAGAGTCAGCACACAAAAAAAAAAAACTTCAATTTGGCAATTAGTAAAATGAAACTGAATTCATTTTGCTTGGAAGAATTACGAAGAGTCGCTTAAGCATCACTGGCAGGTCCTTCAGTTCCTTTCAGGCCTAGTTATGCACATAAAATGAAGCTCATTGAATACAAAAATAATCAGCAGCACCAATGTTAGAATTTAGAAATCGCAACACCGCCTCATTGTGTTTTTTTCATCCCTTGCTCTTTATTTTCTTTCCCTCCACGGAACTTTTAGAATTTTGCCTTATATGTCCAACTTCCACCGTCTCCTTCCCCAAAAGATGGGAGGAGCCATTACCCTGCTCTTTGAGGAAAGCTACAAAAGTTGTACAATGTTGATATTGTGAAAAGCTTGTGTGTTTTCAGATAGTACGTCAGCCGCCGGTCGATGAGCTGACTTACCTGTTTATTCAGAGGCATGAAGCATTATTGGTGTCATTATAAAATCATCAGTGGAGCCTTTGTAAATGACCAGGGTTCATGGACGGGATTCTACTGCCCCCCCGCCGGGTCAGAGAATCGCCGGGGGGCGGCGTGAATCCCACCCCCGCCGGCTGCTGAATTTTCCGGCACTGGGGATTTGGCGGGGGCAGGAATCGCGCCGTGCCGGTCGGCGGCCGCTAGCAGCGCCCCCCCCCCCCCGGCGATTCTCCGGCCCGCAATGGGCCGAGTGGCCGCCCGTTTTTGCCGGTCCTGCCAGGCATAAATTAGCGTAGGTCCTTACCGGTGGGACCTGGCGGCGCGGGCGGCCTCCGGGGTTCTCGGAGGAGCGCGAGGGGTGCCCCCGCGGTGACCTGGCCCGCGATCGGGGCCCACCGATCCGCGGGCGGGCCTGTGCCGTGGGGGCACTCTTTCCCTTCCGCCTCCGCCACGGTCTCCACCATGGCGGAGGCGGAAGAGACCCTCTCCACTGCGCATGCGCGGGAATGCCGTCAGCGGCCGCTAACGCTCCCACGCATGCGCCGCCCGGAGATGTCATTTCCGCGCCAGCTGGCGGGGCACCAAATGCCTTTTCCGCCAGCTGGCGGGGCGGAAATTCGTCCGGCGCCGACCTAGCCCCTTAAGGTTGGGGCTCGGCCCCCAAAGATGCGGAGCATTCCGCACCTTTGGGGCGGCGCGATGCCCGACTGATGTGCGCCGTTTTGGGCGCCAGTCGGCAGAGATGGCGCTGTTTCCGGAGAATTTCGCCCCGAAATGGCCTTCAACTGTCACATGTAAAATATAGAGGCCATTGTCACTCCAACCTGAAATCCATTTTATAATGACACATGTATAGTCATCGCTCTCAAGATGCCATACTGTGTTACAGAGAAACAACATTACTATGCTGGAAGCTTCAGGGGCGAGATTCTCCGACCCCCCGCCGGGTTGGAGAATCGCCGGGGGCTGGCGTGAATCCCGCCCCCGCCGGTTGCCGAAGTCTCCGGCACCGGATATTCGGCGGGGGCGGGAATCGCGCCGCACCGGTTGGCGGGCCCCCCCGGGCGATTCTCCGGCCCGCCGCTAAAATGCCTGTCCCGCCGGCGTAGATTAAACCACCTACCTTACCGGCGGGACAAGGCGGCACGGGCAGGCTCCAGGGTCCTGGGGGGGGGTGGACCTGGCCCCCGGGGGTGCCCCCACGGTAGCCTGGCCCGCGATCGGGGCCCACCGATCCGCGGGCGGGCCTGTGCCGTGGGGGCACTCTTTCCCTTCCACCTCCGCCACGGTCTCCACCATGGCGGAGGCGGAAGAGACTCCCTCCACTGCGCATGCGCGGGAATGCCGTCAGCGGCCGCTAACGCTCCCACGCATGTGCCGCCCGGAGATGTCATTTCCGCGCCAGCTGGCGGGGCACCAAAGTCCTTTTCCGCCAGCTGGCGGGGCGGACATTCGTCCGCCGCCGACCTAGCCCCTTAAGGTTGGGGCTCAGCCCCCAAAGACATCGCACCGTTTCCGGAGAATTTCGCCCCTGATCTTTACTTCTAGTCTCCAACTTGCAGCTGCTAAACATATTTCAATCTGCAAAGTTCCCTGACAACATATCAGTTACAATATGAATGTTGTTTACTCATCAACACGTTTGTTTCCATAATTGGGCAAAGCTTCACCCTAGCTGGATGCAAAATGGTAGGAAATGATGAAACACTGCTGGCCTTATATTTGGCTCACCATAAGATTCACTAATATATATACATGTACATGTATCTATGTACAAACTTTATCTAGCATGAATCTAACTATGGGCGGGATCTACCGGTCATATTGCGCCTGAAAAGCAGTGTGGCACGGCCGGTAATGCCGGGAGATCCCACTTCCGGGATCTAGCAGGCTCGCCACGTCTCGCGAGACTTAATGCGAACTCGCAAGACTTCGCAATGTGAAGCCTGCCCATTGTGAGTGGGATCTGTTTCTTGGAAATATGCGTGTTAGAGTGAGAGAGCCAGTATGACTCCAATATGCATTCCTGAGATCTAACAAAGGCGTGGGATCTAACTTCCTCGCCTTGGAGAATTTGGGCGAATGCCGTTCAGTACAGGTCCCACAAACAGGGACCAGATGAAATGGCACTCGTGGAAGTCTCCCAGGGTATTGAAGGGCCCCAGGTGCTTGCTCACTGGGCAGGCTGGCACCCTGGCACTGCTGTTGCCAACTAAGCACCCTGGCAATGCCATCTGTGTGTCACCTTAACACTGCCGAGGTGCCCAGGTGGCACTGCTATCTGGCAGGGACACTGCTAGGGTGCCAGATTGGCACTGTCAAGGTGCCAAGCTGGCATTTTACATGCAGTGAGGATTCAGGTTGGGGGTGCCCTGTGCAGGTGAGGGGGGGTTGAAGGACCTCCCTGAGGGGTTTGGGGATCATGTTAATAGAATCATAGAATTTACAGTGCAGACGGTGGCCGTTCGGCCCATTGAGTCTGCACCGGCCCTTGGAAAGAGCATCCCATTCAAGCACACACCTCCTCCACCCCATCCCCTTAGCCCAGTAACCCCAATTAACTATTTTTTGGGACACTAAGGGCAATTTAGCATGGCCAATCCACCTAACCCACACATCTTTGGACTGTGGGAGGAAACCGGAGCACCCGGAGGAAACCCACACACACATGGGGAGAACGTACAGCCTACGCACAGTCGGTGACCCAAGCCAGGAATCGAACCTGGGACCACTATGCTACCATGCTGCCCTTACTGTATTGGTGGCTCGAGAGATTGGGACGCCATTTAAAATCTACACATGATAACATTATCATGACCCAAGAATTGTATTCTTTTATTATTTCCAGTTTTCAACTGAAAAAAGAATGTTTAATTTCAGTATACAGTGAAGTTGTATTCTTTGTCACTTGTAAGAATAGTTTCACTTTCAATCTCATTTTCTAAATTCTCAGGTGGTAAATTCGCATTTCAGTTTAATATCGTCATTTTTGTGCATCACCATCTCTCCCTTCTCTTGTCAAAATCTCTTTTAGCGGTTTCTCTTTCTCATTGGTTCGGAAGTAACAC
This sequence comes from Scyliorhinus torazame, assembly GCF_047496885.1. Taxonomy (NCBI): domain Eukaryota; kingdom Metazoa; phylum Chordata; class Chondrichthyes; order Carcharhiniformes; family Scyliorhinidae; genus Scyliorhinus; species Scyliorhinus torazame. Next base: position 27,898,290 of record NC_092721.1, on the reverse strand, counting down.
ATTTTCCCTGCACCACTGCTAGAGTTTCAACAGCCATTTATTTTTCAGATGTTTCCTTTCTTATTACAACTGGTCTTTCATTTAATTTCCGACAATCTGCCCTAATATGTCCGACCATTTTACAGCGGAACGATTTGCACTTCCGAAAGAGTCTCCCCTCTAAGCACTTTTCATATTCTCTTTATCTTTAACACCCACAGCCAACAATCAAAATTATTTTGTTTCATCCCCTCGAATTCAATATGAGTTTGTCCAGGCTGTTATCTTGCATAACCCCGGCCGGCCGGCGTGGAAGGCCTTTGGCGGCTCGCCAGCCGGGGCCGAAGGGACTCCGCCGGCCGGCATGGGTCCGCGCATGCTTAGGAGCGTCAGCGTCTGCTGACGTCATCCCCGCGCATGCGCACATGGAGTCACTTCCGCACCGGGAATGGCGGATGACCACAGCCTCCGGTGCGGAAGGAATAGACTGCCCCCACGGCACAGGCCCGCCCGCGGATCGGTGGGCCCCGACCGCAGGCCAGGCCACCGTGGGGGCACAACATCCTGGGGCCAGATACCCTCACGACCCCCCAATAACCCCGGAGGCCGCCCGCGACGCCAGGTCCCACCGGTAAGGGACCAACTCCAATTTACGCCGGCGGGACTGGCTACAGGCGGGCAGGACTTTGGCCCATCGCGGGCCGGAGAATTCGGGCAACCCCGGGGCCCATTGAGTCGCGCCGGACCCTGCCATTCGCCGAGGCGGGCGGCGCGACTCACCCCATGCCGGTTTTTGGGGGGTGGGAGAATTCGGAGGCCGGCGGGGGCAGGATTCACGCCGACCCCCCGTCGATTCGCCGACCCGGCGGGGGGTTGGAGAATCCCGCCCCCATGTCTGATTTTTAATTTCCAGAATTGAAGCTCTCTCTTCCTCATTTTATCTCTCTGCCATTGCTAACTACTCCATTTCAAATTCCCTTTGAAAATCTTTCTCTTCTTCCTGAATTTCAAATGTTTTCACTTATATTTCTTTCCCTTTTTCTTTTTCCTTCATTTCTAATTGTTTCATTTGGAATTGAACTTTAACCAATTCAATTGCCTCCCTATTTGGAGAACTTGGGGCGAAATTCTCCGGTATCGGCGCGATGTCCGCCGACCGGCGCCCAAAACGGCACAAATCAGTCGGGCATCGCTCTGCCCTAAAGGTGCGGAATCCTTCGCATCTTGGGGGGCTGAGCCCCAACCTTAAGGGGCTAGGCCCGCGCCGGACTAATTTCCGCCCTGCCAGCTGGCGGAAAAGGCCTTTGGTGCCCCACCAGCTGGCGCGGAAATGACATCTCCGGGCGGCGCATGCGCGGGAGCGTTAGCGGCCGCTCACGGCATCCCTGCGCATGCGCTGTGGAGGGAGTCTCTTCCGCGTCCGCCATGGTGGAGACCGTGGCTAAGGGGGAAGGGAAAGAGTGCCCCCACGGCACAGGCCCGCCCGCGGATCGGTGGGCCCCGATCGTGGGCCAGGCCACCGTGGGGGCACCCCTCGGGGCCAGATCACCCCGCGCCCTCCCCAGGACCCCGGAGCCCCCCCGCGCCGCCTTGTCCCACCGGTAAGGTAGGTGGTTTAATCTACGCCGGCGGGACAGGCATTCTAGCAGCGGGACTTCGGCCCATCCGGGCCGGAGAATCGCGGGGGGGGGGCCCGCCAACTGGCGGGGGCGGGATTCACTTTGAAAATGTCAGCTTTCTTTACCCCTGCAGGTAGTCCCAACTCCAATTCATCTTCCAGCTCAACTAACTGACTCTTGGTTGCCTTCTGTAAAGCAGTCAGGACATCTTCAATCTTTAGGAAAACCTCAGCAATTTCCAAAGCCATTTTAAATTCTAACCTTACACTATACCTCACAGTAACTCTAATTCCTATATCCAGTACCTCAGTACCCACATATCCTTTTATTAAAGACTCACAGTTCCCACCATTTAACAATAAATCCTAGGCAACGTTTTACTATTCACATCCAGTAACTTGTGTTCCACATTTCCGAATTTCCCAACAAACTACGACTAAGCAGCATCCAATAACCCTTTCTCCACATTGTGAAATCCTGCAGGATCCCCACTTTTGTTATGATCCCAATTGGTGTTATAGTTGAATGGGAAGATCCCAAAATGAAATGCTGGCACAAAAGATTGTGGGCGGGATTCTCTGAAATGGAGGCAGAGTGTCCGCGCCGTCGTGAAAGCCGTCGCGTTTCACGATGGCGCGAAGCGGGCACTACCGATTCTGACCCCCACAGGGGACCAGCAGGCGCTGGAGCGGTACATGCCGCTCCAGCCTCCCTTCCCGGCGCCAACTGGGCACCGCGCCAACCCGCGAATGCGCGAAGGACTTCCTCAACTGGCTGGCCCCGACGCAACATGGCGCGGGGTTTCAGGGGCCGGCTGCGTAACAAAATAGGGCCGGGACTGGAGAGGCCGGCACACCGATCGGTGGGCCCCGATCGCGGGCCAGACCCCATCGGAGGCCCCCCCGGTGAAGGAGCTCCCCTCCCTCCCCCCCACAGGCTGCCCCCTGAGTTCCCGCCGGCTGCGAGCAGGTGTGGACGGCGCCGGCAGGACTCTGCCGTTACCGCGCGACCGTTCAGCCCATCAAGGCCGGAGAATCGGCGGCCCGGCCATGGACAGCGGCCCGCGACCGGTGCCGCGCCAAACGTGCCGGCGCAAATGCCGCCGATTCTCCGCTCCTCGGAGAATCGCATGCCGGCGTTGGGGCGGCGTGGCGCGGTTACGCCGATTCTCCGGCCCGGCGTGGGGCTCGGAGAACCCCGCCCCGTAACTTTCTTTTAGAAAACTTGAGGAGACAGAGTTACAGCACCACTAATTAGTTTTAACAACAAGAAAAAACATTAAACATGAAAAGTTGGATTATGTTACAATATTCCTTTACTCTTCCCCCTAACCCCCCCCCCCCCCCCCTCTTAGTTGAACAAATGTATAAGATTTTTAAGATTAACAAGGTTTACAAAGTACATCTTTGGCTCAATGGTCTCAATAACACAAAGTCTCTTTCGGCACACAGATTGTCTGTGGCTAATACACACACTCCACTCTGAACCCAAGTTAGTGTCAATCCATTTCTCCTCAGAATCCCCCAGATGATTGCCACATGTGAGTTTCCAAATTCCACTCCCAAAAGCACGCTTTAAAATCTTCTTTCATAATAAAGTTTTTCATGAGTGGTTTGCATTCCAAACTCCACTCCGGGTTCTCCAAATGACCCTTTTTAAATAAGGTTTCCACTCCACTTTTAACAGTGAACCCAGTATCCAGGATTTTCAACTCCTCCTTTCGGATTTATTTATCTTAACTGCTTCACTGTCAGGCGTGGGGGCAAGATTAACATTGTGGGGTTGAAGGTGGCCTTCCGATGCACTTTGATCCACTACGGGATGCACCGTGCCAGGGCCACGCTTGGGAAAACGTACGCCAAATCCCGCCCGCAGGTTTCCTGCTGTGGGGGTTGGTGCATAACAGCAGGGTGAGGGTGATGCAGAGACGGGGGTTTCTCGCCCATTAATCAGATGCAAATTGGTGCAAATCCCGGATTTGCATCCTCCCGCTGGCGCGGGGCTTATGGCGTCCCATTTTTTGGACGACACTCCATTCTCTTCCGGATCTGGAAACACGCTACCTGTGTCCGGTCATGGAGAATTTACTCCTTTGATAATATTTCCCCTTGAATTATCCTGGACAATACCTTGTTCTCTGTTCTCCTAATTTCACAATTACGGCATTTTTCTGTCCCAATTCCCTGGTTATCTGGAGAATATCTGATTCTTTGGAAACCTGCCTATTTGAAACTCTCGTCCTTTCCAATCTTTCTCCTGGCAGTTTTGAGAGACATTCACTCCTCGGTGTCCTGTCTTCAACTGCAATATATCCAGCTAAAACTACAACTTAAAAGCTTTTCTGCCTTACAAGGCCCCCAGTTGCTAAGCAACTACTTGTATTTGATTTACTCTTCACGTCGCAGCCCCCTCTGAGCACAACAGAAACAGAGTTGGAATTGAACCTGCCACCAGACATAGAAACACCTTTATTACCAGAATGAATCTAATTGTAGGTTTTACCCTTCCAGGCACAGCAACATTCAATTAAAGCCACGTAAAACTATACCTTATGTCTAATATTTACCCATCCAAATAGAAATTTCTTCAAGCTACCTTTGTTTTCCTAACAACACCCATGGTATAGCTACATGCGTCCTTTTTCCATTCATTCATTCATTCATTACGTGTGCTCTGCCTGAAGGCAGGTCCTTGCACGTTGTCCACTGTCGCAAAAAGTTGGTGTGCAGGTGCAACAGGTGATTAAGAAGGCTAATCGAGTTTTGTCTTTCATTGCTAGAGGGATGGATTTCAAGACTAGGGAGGTTATGCTGCAATTGTATAGGGCGTTGGTGAGGCCGCATCTGGAGTATTGTGTTCAGTTTTGGTCTCCTTACCTGAGAAAGGACATATTGGCACTGGAGGGAATGCAGAGGAGATTCACTAGGTTGATCCCAGAGTTGACGGGATTAGATTATGACGAGAGGTTGAGTAGACTGGGATTGTACTCATTGGGGTTTAGAAGGATGCGGGGGATCTTATTGAAACATATACAATTATGAAGGGAATAGATAGGATAGATGCGGGCAGGTTGTTTCCACTGGTTGGGGAAAGCAGAACTAGGGGGCATAGCCTCAAAATAAGGGGAAGTAGATTTAGGACTGAGTGTCGGAGGAACTTCTTCACCCAAAGGGTTGTGAATCTCTGGAATTCCTTGCCCAGTGAAGCAGTTGAGGCTCCTTCTTTAAACGTTTTTAAGAAAAAGATAGATACCTTTCTAAAGAATAAAGGGATTTGGGGATATGGTGTACGGGCCGGAGAGTGGAGTGAGTCCACAAAGATCAGCCATGATCTCATTAAATGGCGGAGCAGGCTCGAGGGGCCAGATGGCCTACTCCTGTTCCTAGTTCTTATGTTCTTATGGTATGTCGACCAAAACCATTTTCTTGGCCCTTTTTTCTGTCAGTGATGGTTTTCCCATTGCCTTCAACTATTACGGGTAGGGCGAGGAGGCAGGTATTTGTCTCATTCTGAACCAGATGTTAGCTCTCTACCCAACTGAGCTAACCTGTTCCCGTAAGTGCACATTTCTGTAAGGAAGAGTGAAGGGAAAATGAAAGCGAGGCATACACAAAGATTGAAAGAGTAAAGCCAATTTAAATTGGCAGTATATTTCCAAATCCCCTGTTCCTTTTTTCTTTACATGCCTAACAAGTGAAGTAGGTTTCCAGTCAGCTATAAAAGCTCGCCATAAACAACAGTCACTCTTCTCACAGGTACTATTCAATATTAGAGCTTGAATTGAGCTGCCGACAGGGAGAAGCTATGCTCATTGCCTGAGCAGCTGTTACAGGGGATAGCTGGAAAATTCCAGAGTTACTCGTTAACCTGACAGAGGCAACGCACAAACACTTTAAAATCATTTTGCTGATTAAAATTTGCATTTTAAGATCCCAACTCTGGAATACCCTCTTAGTTACTTGCTATGCTTCCATGAGCTGGTGGTTGCCCATGTCAGATCAAGTGACAGTGCTTTCTCCCCAGATGTCTATGGTAACTCTGACACTTCCTCATGGGGTGGCATTGACTGGCCAGCAGTTCTTTGTTATCTGGAAGCAGAAGATCTAAATGGGAGGGTTCGGAGAAACAAAGTTGAGGGTTGAGGTAGAAAGCAAGAGGTCCAGGATGATGACATTTGGAGTTTGTATTTTCGTGCCAGATAGCAGGAAAGGGGTGAGATGGTATTAGTTAAGTGCCAAAGTGGAGGAACATATGCTTATCCAGAATGCTCTAAGTTATGCTGGATGTAACAGGCTATGTCGGTAGCTTAGTGGTTAGCACAGTTGCTTCACAGCTCCAGGGTCCCAGGTTCGATTCCCGGCTTGGGTCACTGTCTGTGTGGAGTCCGCACGTTCTCCCCATATGTGCGTGTGTTTCCTCTGGATGCTCCGGTTTCCTCCCAATGTCCAAAGATGTGCAGGCAGGGTGGATTGGCTATTCTAAATTGCCCTTAGTGTCCCAAAAAATGTTAGGTGGGGTTACTGGGTTACGAGGATAAAGGGAGATAGGGTGGAGGCGTGGGGCTTAAGTAGGGTGCGCATTCCAAGAGCCGGTGCAGACTCGATGGGCTGAATGGCCTTCTTCTGCACTGTAAATTCTATGATTCTATGTCGCAATAGGCCTCTTGATTAGCCAGTCGGTGTCCTCTAGCGAGCTTTAGTGATGCAGGCATGCATTGCTACCTGTGGTTATGGATCACCTCGTCATACAAGGGAGAAGAATGTAAATGCATCTGTTGCAATGTGTTATGGTGATGTTTCTGCCATAGCTATCTAACTGGATGTGTGCCAAGGCTGGCATCAATGGTGCTTCCATGCGGGTGTGGTGGGACATCTCAACAATAGACCTGAGTGCTGATCGCTGGAGATCGATGATGGTTGAGTGATTGGGGTGTGCTACATTGAGAGGTTGATGGTAGGGTCACGAGGCAATGTTCTTTGAAGATTAATTCACCGACCTTAACCTTCCGCGTGAGGTGAACAAACTTCTCCCAGTACTGTTGCTCGGTCCTCGGGATCAGCCTCTAGGTGCCCTCACCAAAAGCAACAACCTATTCTTATGTCGTGATTTTAATGCAATAAAATTCCCCATGGCACTTCACAGGAGCGTTATCAAACAAAACATGACACAAAGCTACATAGGGAGTATTAGGTCAGATCTCCAAATGCTGATTAATGAGAAAGGTTTCAAGGAGAGTCTTGAAGGTGGTAAGTGGGGGCAAGGGACAAAGACGTGTAGGGATGAGATTCCAGAACTTATGGTCGAGGTAGCTAAAGCCATGGCCATTAATGGTGGGACAGTTAATATCGCGGATGCTTAAGAAACCAGGATCATATGAGCACAGCTAACTCAGAGGGTTGAGGGGCTGGAGGGGTTTATCGAGAAAGCATGGGGCAACGCCGTGGAGGGATTTGAAAACAAGGATGACTTGACTGGAAGCAAATGTAGGTCAGAGGGCACAAGGGTGATAGGGGATTAATACTTGTTGCGAGTTAAGGCATTGGCAGCAGAGTTTTGCATGACGTCAAGTTTATAGAGAGAAGAAAGTGGGAGTCTAGTCAGGAGTGGATTAGATTGATTGACGCTCAAGGCATCAGCGGAATGGATAAAGGTTTCATCAGCAGATAAGATGAGACGGAGGCCAAGTAAGGCAGGTGAAAATAGACGGTCTTGTATTGACACAAAGATGAGACTGAGAGCTCATTCCGGGGTGAAATGTGAACTAAGACTGGCTTAATCTCAGGCTGTTGCTCGGGAGAGAGTTAGAGCCGAGGGATGGGAACAGAGTTCGGAGTTGGGACCGAAAACAATAGCTGCAAGCTTTCCATTATTTAATTAGAGGAAATTTCTGCTCGTTGAGTACTGGATGACAGATAAGTAGTCGGATAATTTCACAACAGTGGAGGAGTTGAGAGAGAAACGATTGTTGAAATGAAAAATTATATTACTTTTCTCAAACAGTTTGGGTTACAGTATTTAAACAATTGCTTGCTGTCTATATGTGGAACAAAAGCAATGTTGAACAATGACAACTGGAGTGTTCATATTTTGTAATATATTTCATACAAATGACAGAGGCTGATTTTCCTTCATTTGTTTATACTCACGTGTATTTGTTTAAAATTAATGATTTATGTTAATAAGTAACAACTTCCGAAAAGACTACTATTGTTCCAGTTTGGAAGGTGCATGATGATTTGCATCACAGAATTTAAATGCGGTGCATAATTTTTGACTGCAGACCAAAATTTCCAAAGTTTTGCCTGCTGTATGTATGACATTCCACTGTGTTTAATGTACCCCGCTAAGCATCCCCCATTGTGAACGTCGCACCCAACTATGTGTATCACACTCTACTGTGAGAACCACAGTGTGTATCACACCCGTTGAGTCCTCCACAGTGAATGCCACTTTCCACTGTGTGTACCACACCTCACTCTGACCACCAATACCAATGTAAGGACCACACATCACTGCATGTCCCCACACTGTGTGTAACGCACCACTGTGAGTCTCCCACCGTGAATATCACTGTGTATACAATGCCCCACTGTGTGTACATTATCCCACTGTGTGTACCAACCACAGCCACGAGCACAACATACCGCTGTGAGAAACACACCCCACTGTATATACGTCACCCAATTATGTTTACCACGGCCCACTGTGCGTAACCCCCACTGTGAGAACCGCACCCCACTGGAAGTACTGGCCCCAGTGTGAGTATCACCCCCCCTCCCCACTGAGCACTACCCCCACTGAGTACCACCCCCACACAAACCCCAAATTGAGTACCACCACACTCTCCTCCTTTGGTACTAACTTCCAAGGTAAGCACCAAAATGAAACAAAATGAAGACTTGTATTTATACTGCATCTTTCAAAGCACCGTCCGGCTAATGGGTATTTTTTGAAGTTGTAATGCAGGAAATATGGCAGCCAATCTGCACACACCAAGCTCCCACAAGCAGGAATATGACAATGATAAGACAATCTGTTTTTCTGAGATTAATTGAGGGATAGATATTGGCTAGGCCAACAGGGGCAACTTCCCTACTCTCCAAAAAAATAGCCATGGGATCATCTAATTCCACCTCAGAGAAGAAACGGACCTCAGCTTAATGCTGCAACTAAAAGATGAGACAGTGCCATGGTTCCTTAGAGTGTCAACTAGGATTTCTTCACTCAAGTGTCTGGAGTCGCATTGAACCCATAACCTCCTAATTCGGAGCAGAGAGTATTGTCAACTCAGCCAAAGCTTTCAACTGCTCCCCATTGAATCCAATACTCCCAACCGTGATGGACCATCCTGAGCTCCATACCCCACAGTGAGCACCACACCCAATGTGAGTAGCACTTCCCAGGATGAACACCATTTTGAACTGAAAGCACCAACCGTTCAATAAGTATTGGCCAGGACAATCAAAAGCTTCCCATGGAGCTTTTAAACCCACCTCCTAGAACAGACGGGAGCTTGGTTTTACAACTCTTTTGTTGTTTTCCAGGGACCTGTCAAAAAAATATCTGATCATTATCTTACAAACCTCTTTTGTAATCCTCTCAGTGGAGAGCTAAAATGTTCCTCCATTTCCTCATCGAACGTCTGCCATTTGCTGTAGCAATGAAATGTAGGGGCCATATCTATAAGATGGCCACTAATAATTCCTTCACTTTCCTCAGGTCAACGACCTGGAAACCCCTCCCTAACAGCACTGTAGGTGTACCTACACCACATGGACTGCAACGGTCCAAGGAAGCAGATCACCACCACTTTCTCAAGGGCAATTAAGGGTGGGCAGCAAGTGCTGATTTGACCAGTGACACCCACATCCCATAAAACAGTATTTAAAGAAATAAGCCCAATGGAGAATTCGGGGGGGAACTTCATTAGTTAGAGAATGATTAGAATGCGAAACATAATACTGCAAGGAGAAATTGAACCAAAAGGCAGAAATGCATTTATGGGGAAGGGAAGCTGGGTGTGAATATGACAAAGGAAGGAATAGAAGGTGATACTGATAGGGTCAGATGAAGAAGCGTGGGAGGAGATTTATATGGAGCATGAACTCAAGTATTAACCAGTTGGACCAAATGGCCTGTTTTGGTGCTGTAAACTCTGTGAAATCCATTGTATTTGCTCAGTGCTACTAGAAATTTTGTTGGCAAACATGTGCATTAGTGATATAAGAATGAAGACGAACATACTGGAGTCCGAAGCTCATATTTTCCTTCACCTCTTTAAATACAACTTTATTCATCATATACATTATTTCTTTATCGCTCCTCCATGGGGCTTTAAATTTAGTACGATGCAACTGGGAATGACTCCCCTAATATGTTGGCATCAATCCTCGGACAAGCGTCGGAACTGCGTCCTGCAGCATGAAGAATTCCCTCCCTCCGGACTCCATACAGAGACCTGCGAAGAGGATCAGCACAAATGACGTTTGTAGGTCACTCGCTGTCATTGGATAAGTTTAACTGTCCAGTTTAATTGTTTGCAAATAGATGAATAAGTTTTTTTTATACATTTACGTGACGTGGGCATCAGTGGTTGGGCCAGCAGTCATTCCCTATCCTCCCATTTCAGAGGTCATACAAGTGTCAACGACATTGCTGTGGGTCTGGAGTCACGTGTAGGCCAGACCAGGTAAGGGCGGCAGGTTTCTTCCCCAAAGAATGGTTTCATGGTCGCTTTCGACATTTTTAATTCCAGATTTTTATTAAATTCTCATTTCACCATCTGCCGTGGTAGGATTTGAACCCGGGCCCCCAGATCTTCTGGATTACTAATTGAATGAAAATACCAATTCGGCAACATGAGTGAGTGAATGAGTGAGTGAGTGAAGTGGTCAAGTGTGGGCAATTGGGATTGAGGGCACATTGGCGAGATAAGTAATGGGGTAGAATGGGTGAGGTGGGTGAGGTGGGTAAGTAGGGTTGAGGTTGGGTGGATGAGTAGGTAGGGTGGGTAACTGGGCAGGTGGGTAACTTGGTGAAGTTAGTAGTGGGTTAGCAGTGTAAGGGGCGAAGTGCAAAGTGGGGTTCTGTCAGGTCAGGTCGAGGGGTTAATTGGGTTGGGAGTGTATTTAGGTGGTCTGAGGGTGCAGTCGGGTGGCTGAGGAGTTAGTCCAGAGGCCAGTTGTGTAGCTGAGTCAGATTCGGGGAGTAGTGAGTGGTATGGTCGGGGCTGTAGTTGGGTTGGGGCTGTGGGCTAGTGAGGGGGTGGTCACTGTTAACCATCTACATCCTGGGGGTCACCATTGATCAAAAACTGAACTGGATTAATCATATAAATATTGTGGCTATGAGAGCAGGTGAGAGGCAAGGAATCCTGCAATGAATAACTCACCTCCTGACTCCCCAAAATCTGTCCACCATCTACAAGGCGCAAAGTCAGGAGTGTGATGGAATACCCTCCACTTTCCTGGATGAGTGCAACTCCAACAACGCTCAAGAAGCTTGATGCCGTTCAGGACAAGGCACCCCTTTGATCGGTACCCCGCCCACAAACGTTCACTCCCTCCATCACTGACAAACAGTGGCAGCAGTGTGTAGCATCTACAAGATCCACTGCAGGAGTTCCAACTAAAATGGACTATACTGATGTTTAAATTTGCATGCCTAAATATAATAAAATATATAAGTTATAGATATTAGTGTAGTTTAGTAATGAGGAATGTGTGAAGTTTTAAGGCTTTGGAAAATGAAGCCATGTTTTCACATTTCTGCTTCATTTTTTTAAGGGGTGGTGTGATGAATGTAAGAAATTGGAATATATATTATATTATAATTATCTGGTGTAAGTAATGGTTTTCAGAGTCTCGGTTAGCAGATATGTCTGCTGCACTGATATATTTTTAAAATTCTGGTTTAAAAGAAAGACAGAAGCTGTGTCTGCAGGTTCAATTAAGATGTCATAAAAGCTAGATCACCATTATTTCAAACCATGCTTATGTTTACGAGGAGAAGCTAATGGCTTTTTGTTATGATTTCTCGGGGGTAGTTAATTAGAGACATTGCGTTTAATCTTAAGTAATTAGGTCATGGTATTTGAGTGGGATAAAGATGGTGTAAGTAATGGGAGGAGCAGGCCTGAAGCAGCCAGTTTTGAGTTGCTTTTCATCAGTTTTGGCTGGGAGCTGGACAGTAGCTTCTGAAAAAGGGTGTCAGGTTAAGCAGTAGTCTGACACAGACAAGAAACTTCAGGATGTGTCCTGACACAATCTCTCTCTCTTCAGGCAATCTCTCAAAAGATCTTCCGATCCAAAGATAGGCAAGTGGGTTTTGCCCTCTGATGGGTTTCGCTTGATTGGAGATAAAGAATGTAACAGTTACGAGTTAAAGTGGTTCCTTTTATTGTTGAGCATCATTTAACTGGTAATTGTGAGTTATATTTCTGTGAAATAAAGGTAGTTTAATACTGTGTTAATAATAAAGTTTGTCTTAATATACAATGTCCCTATTTGTGCGTGGAACCACTGCTGGAATGAAGCACCCTTTCCTCACAGTTTTACAAATTCTAAAAAAGTGATTTGTGTTCCTGTCCGATATCCTAGCAAAAGTTGCGGTCTGGTCCAAGATCATAATAGAGGGTCAGTGATGTAGTTACCCAGATGTTAGACGTGGTTTTAATCTGCCTAACATTTCCCGATTAACAATCCAAGAAAGTCCCACAGAACTGTCCCGAGTCTTCAACTCTAGCTCAGAGTTGGGGACTTTTGCGGAGGGTCCAGGGGAGCAGGAGAATTGCCTATCGTAAATTCAAACTTCCTGGGCAGTTCCCATGAAGGTCAGTGTGTCAGAACTTCGGCAAGCCCCCGACGAACATCTCAGTTGTATATCCCGTCTGCGACGATCTGGAGATCGGAAGATTTGGCCCCAGCGTCAGCCTACCTCTATCCTTTACAAATAAAAGCAACAATTGAATACGCCGAGAGGAATGGGGGGCAGGATTAAGATGGTTACTGAGACGTGGCAAGCTGCAAGTTACTCAATATCAAAAACTGCAGAATAAACATATTTCTGTTCAGATGAGAAGAATGTATCCATGAATCAGCTCAAAGCTCAACTCAATTTTATGGGTCATTCTTGATAGGTTCATTAAAAGTCATGTACTGTTATTTTGTTCTGTGAGGTTTCGTTCAAATGTGAGAAAAGTTTAAACATTTATTCATGATTTCAGCAGGTCAGATATAAAGTTCTGCTTAGATTTGTACCCAGCGGATAAATAGGTAATATGATGACTTTCTGAAAAATATTTATACAGGCTACTCTACTTAACAGCAAGTCAGAGGAGAACGAGTTTCACTTACAAGCAAGTTTGATTCTTTTGGGATTTAGTCCCTCATTCATTTCTTTTAAAGGAGCTGTGAGCTTTTAAAAATTTTAACTGGTCACTTTTCTGGGTACTTTTCTTCTCATATTTTAAACAATTTATTTCCTCCCATCTTAGTTTGAAGGTCATGACATATAATAATAATAATGATAATAATATCCTTTATTAGTGTCACAAGTAGGCTTACATTAACACTGCAATTAAGTTATTGTGAAAACCCCCTAGTCACCACACTCCGGCGCCTGTTCGGGTACGTTGAGGGTGAATTCAGAATGTCCAACTCACCTAACAAGCACATCTTTCGGGACTTAAAGTGTTGGATCACCAGGATTGGAAAATCTCATTGTACATCAACGCACGAACACAGTTTATGCTGTTGTTACGATCCCAAACCAGACCTAACAGTGGTTGGGATACAGGATAGAAACCCCAATATTTTATTTTAATTTTGTAAGACTGTGAGGAGTGATTACACGCAAAATAGGGATATGGTATATTAAAACAAACTTTATTACTAACACAGTATTAAAATACCCTTAGCATCACACAAGAAAATGGCTTACAATTAAGTCTTAAACAATACTAATCAATACAGTGACACATAACCCTTTACTGCTAACTTTATTTCCACTCGTACAACAAAACCATCTCAAGTCACAATCCACTTTAAATACAGTTAGCAGACTTGCTGCAAAGAGATATCTTGGAAACTCCACTTTGAGAAAGAGTGATTATTTGAGACTGCTTGAAAGAAAGAGACCCGACCCCCTGTCAGAATAATGCAGGACTTCTGACTGTATTTCGTCAGAAACCTTCCCAGCTCCCCTTCCAGCCAAAAGCTAACACTGAAAACCTCAACACCTGACTGCATCAACCCCTGCCTCCCCCCATGAGCTAAATCATCTCACTAAGTTGAACAGAATGGGCGGTGCCCCAGCTGTGTGTTTCTCAGTGGCCCGCAGTTTGTTGGCAGAGGGATTTTCTGTTCCCACCGCTTATCAATGGGATTTCCCATTGTGGCCATCCCGCTCCACCGGGAAACCCACGGGTGTGGGTGCGCTTCCAGCGGGAACAGAGAATCCCAATGATAGAGAATTCAGGCTCTAATTATCTACTCCTCAGGCAACCCTCTTAATATAAGATAAAAGTCCATCAGCCCAAACTTTTACCACGCTTTAATTGCACACCTGGCTCCCAAAACATCTATTCATCTTTTAAACCAGGTTTTTTTAAAACACTACTGCAGAAATCATACACACACTAACCTAGGGTTTTAACCCTTATTGCACCAAATACATTTATGACACTATATCTGAAATTCTTACATTCATCGCACTGTTCAGACATCATCAGCCTTCCATCTTTTCCGTTATTAATTTAATTCGATGGAAAATCAAGAGCCTTGAGGGGCGGGATTCTCCGACCCCACGGCGGGTCGGAGAATCGCTGGGGGCTGGCGTGAATCCCGCCCACGCCGTGTCCCAAAGTCTCCGCCACCAGAGATTCGGCGGGGGTGGAAATCACGACGCGCCAGTCGGCGAGCCCACCCCCGCCAATTCTCCGGCCCATGATGGGCCGAAGTCCCGCTGCTGGAATGCCTGTACCGCCAGCACGGATTAAACCACCTTTTAAACGGCAGGAGAAGGCGGCGCGGGCAAGCTCCTCGATCCTGGGGTGGGGGGCGCGGGGTGATCTGGCCCCGGGGGGTGCCCCCACGATGGCCTGGCCCACGATAGGGCCCCACCAATCCGCGGGTGGGCCTGTGCCGTGTGGGCACTCTTTTTCTTACGCCTTCGCCATGGTCTTCACTATGACAGAGGCGGAAGAGACCCCCTCCCCTGTGCAGGGCGCGGGGATGACGTCAGCAGCCACTGACGCTCCCGCACATGCGCCAACCCGCGTCGCCCAGCATAAACCTTTTGGCCCCGGCTGGCATGGCGCCAAAGGCCTTTCCCGCCAGCCGGTGGAGCGCAAACCACTCCGGCGCGGGCCTAGCCCCTCAAGGTGAGGGCTTGGCCCCCAAAAGGTGCGGAGACTTCGGACCTTTGGGGCGGCCCGACGCCGGAGTGGTTCCCACCACTCCATTACGCCGGAACCCCCCCGTCCCGTCGGGTAGGGGAGAATCCCGCCCGTGATTTCTCGACCAACCACGAAGTGTCATTCTACTTCCAGATTCACTGATTGTCCACGCCTCTCCCCTGCTCACTACTTTCTTGTTGCTCTCTCTTTTCTCTCCTTCCCCATGCCCCTTGCAAGTCTTGCTCCCTTACCCAAATGTCTCTGCTTTGGTCCCTC
This sequence comes from Scyliorhinus torazame, assembly GCF_047496885.1. Taxonomy (NCBI): domain Eukaryota; kingdom Metazoa; phylum Chordata; class Chondrichthyes; order Carcharhiniformes; family Scyliorhinidae; genus Scyliorhinus; species Scyliorhinus torazame. Next base: position 27,883,020 of record NC_092721.1, on the reverse strand, counting down.
ACCACTGTATCGGGTAGCACCCTGAACGAAAGATGGACATCAAAATGGCTAATTCATCGAAGTGTGAATAAAGTTATCAGGACATTGTATCATCAGCAGAAGACTTTACCCTGTTTCCCCTTTTCTTTAAAAATGTATTGTGCAACTTTTTTCCTTCTTGAGCTACCTTTACAAAGCAAACTTACTGATTGTTTCACAAAGCCTTTCTGATCTTCTTACAGGTGTTGATGTAGAGTCAGGAATTTGACTGTTGGGTTTCAGTTCCTGACTCAAAGAAAATCCTGTTTCTCTCTCAGAAATTGGCACTTAAAATACTGAAGTCTGAACTGGTTCAAACTCTGGTATGTGCTAACGGTTAAATGCATCACGCATAAGTTTTGTTTAATCTCTTTCTATGGATATATATCACTTTTTCGGCAATTTCAGCCAAATATTTTTTGGTTTCACACACGTTTACTGGACATTTTCCATGGCCAGAATTTTATGCTTCCCACCACCGGCAGGTAATAAAGAAAGCAAATTAAATGTTAACATTCATAGCAAAAAGAATAGAGTATAAAGGTAAGGAAGTGTTGTTGCAACTGTACAAGGCATTGGTGCGATCACACCTGGAGTATTGTGCAGTTTTGGTCCCCTTATTTGAAAAAAGATGTAGTGGCATTGGAGGCAGTTCAGAAGAGGTTCACTAGATTGATTCCAGAGATGAGGGGTTTGTCGTATGAAGAGAGATTAGGCCGATACTCTTTAGCGGTTAGAAGAATGAGGCGAGATCAAATTGAGGTATACAAGATGACTAAAGGTACGGATAAAATAGACACGGAACAGATGCTTCTACTTGTGGGGTATTCTAGGTCATAGTCTCAGGATAAGAGGTAGAAAATTTGAAACAGAGATGATGAGAAGCTACTTCTCCCAAAGGGTTGTGAATCTGTGAATGTCTCTACTCCAGATTGTGGTGGATGCTGGGACAGTGAGTAAATATAAGGAGGAGTTTGACAGATGTTTCATTAGTAATGGGTTGAAGGGATACGGAGAACGGGCAGGATGATGGAGTTGAGACCATGATAATATCAGCATGATCGTATTGAATGGTGGATCAGGCTCGAGAAGCAAAATTGCCAACTTTTGCTCCTAGTTCTTATGTTCCTTTGTTCTAAGAAAGAACTATTCTGTTTAATTCCATCTTCCAGCTCTTGGTCTGTAGCCCTGTAGGTAACAGCACCTCAAGCACAAATCTGGGGCGAAATTTTCCGGAAACGGCGCGATGTCCGCCGACTGGCGCCCAAAACGGCACAAATCAGTCGGGCATCGCGCCGCCCCAAAGGTGCGGAATGCTCCGCATCTTTGGGGGCCGAGCCCCAACCTTAAGGGGCTAGGTCGCGCCGGACGAATTTCCGCCCCGCCAGCTGGCGGAAAGGGCCTTTGGTGCCCCGCCAGCTGGCACGGAAATTACATCTCCGGGCGGCGCATGCGCGGGAGTGTCAGCGGCCGCTGACGGCATTCCCGCGCATGCGCAGTGGAGGGAGTCACTTCTGCCTCCGCCATGGTGGAGGCCGTGGCGGAGGCGGAAGGGAAAGAGTGCCCCCACGGCACAAGCCTGCCCGCGGATCGGTGGGCACCGATCGCGGGCCAGGCCACCGTGGGGGCACCCCCCCGGGGCCAGATCGCCTCGCGCCCCCCCCAGGACCCCGGAGCCCACCCGCGCTGCCTTGTCCCGCCGGTAAGGTAGGTGGTTTAATCTACGCCGGCGGGACAGGCATTTTAGCGGCGGGATTCCCGTGGGGGGCCCGCCAACCAGCACGGCGCGATTCCCGCCCCCACCGAATCTCCGGTGCCGGAGACTTCGGCAACCGGCGGGGGCGGGATTCACGCCAGCCCCCGGCGATTCTCCAACCCGGCGGGGGGTCGGAGAATCTCGCCCCTGGTGTTCTTGATTAATAAGGGGATTTCTTGATTAATAAGGGAATCAGGGGTATATGGGAAGAAGGCGGGAGGATGGGGATGAGGAACATATCAGCTGTGATTGAACGGCGGAGCAGACTCGATGGGCTGAATGGCTTAATTCTGTTTCTATATATTATAGTCTTATGTAATCACCAATTATTTCACTAGTCTTCTGGTTTCTGATATCTCTCGTGACTTACGGTTGAAATGTGCCTCCAGTTTGTTGAGGAGGTGATGGTGTAGTGGTAATGTTATTGAACTAGTAATCTACCTCTGGGGACATGGCTTTAAACCCTACCATGGTGGAATTTAAATTCAATTAATAAAATCTGGAATTTAAACATAGTCTTAGTAATGGTCACCATGAAAGTATCCGAAACACCCACCTGGTTCACGAATGCCCCTTTAACAAAGGAAATCTGCTATCCTTACCTGGTCTCTCCCACGTGTGACTCCAAACGCCTCGCAATGTGGTCAACTCCTATCTGTCCTCTGAAAGGGGTTAATAAGCCACTTTGTCCCAGGGCAATTAGGGGTGAGCAATAAAAGGTGACCTTGCCAGTGACACCCATCGCCCCTAAAAGAATTTAAAAATCTTGATGGTATTGCTTTGAATGGCACATCTTTTGCCTTGTTGCCAGCAAGACATTTGCTAGTGTGTCATACACTTCCAGGTCAAGCTTCATTAGCAAAACTATTTTCTTGCATAAGAAATGGCTTATTCTGAGTCTTGACCTCTTCACTTTCATCTTTGAATTTTGTCATGAAGAGAAAATCTGTGTTCCATTACTTTCGATGATCAGTATGTTTTGTATGAAGGTGGTGTATGCGTTCTCATCTCTTGGATTGTGTATGTCAATGAAATAACTTCAGCAGCAAGCTTTTGTGCATTCAAAAATAGCAAAACGTATTTATTCTCACATGGTAACCCAAATTAAAAGCAACATCTGACACACTCTCACTCACAAAATTCAGGTACAGGTGAAGGTGATGCACTGTTACAGTTTATAGTTATCTCAGTATCTTCTTACCAAGATTAGTATTTTAAGTCAGTACACACAAGGTGCCTGTGGCATCCCATTCACTGAGGAGACATGAAGCACAGGCCTCGCACAATCCAGTCACAAGCTTTTTCCATCTGAGCAGGGAGGTCACCGGGAGCTGACTGATCTGGTTCACTCCAGGCCCTGCTGCTGTTTGCTGCCTTTACTTATGGACTTCAATCCTATCCCCATTGCCAAATATTGTGATGTGTCCAGCGATACTCAGAAAGAGAAATGGACATCAAACATGGCTAGTTATAGGGAGTGTTTATTATGGCATCATGCCATCTCATTACCATGTCATTATATCAGTGTCATTACCATAATATACAAATCCATTACCCGCACCAACCCTTCTCACTTTCCTGCAACTCCTCCCCAGAGCAACCTACTTTCCTATTGCTGATCCACTTAAATCAAATACTGATTCGGCCAAATACTCACTGCACATGTGGGCTGGGATTCTCCGGGCTTGCGCCGGGTCGGATAATCGCAGGTGAGGCGGGAAATTCCCGCCACGCCGCTCCGACGCCGGGCTGCCATTCTCCAGCAACCGGAGAATCGCCGCCAATCGCACCCGCGCAGTCGACGCGGCACCGGTCGGGGACCGCTGAAAAAGGCAACAGCATCGATTCTCCGTAGTCGACTGGTCAAATTCCCATCGAGTTCCGCCAAGTCCCGCCGGCGTGGTTCCAACCTGGTACCACACGACAGGAGCTCGGATCCGCGGCCGCAGTGGCAGTCCTGGTAGGGGGGTGGGGGGGGTGGAGATCAGACTCCGGGGTGCCTCCACGGCGTCCAGGCCCGCAATTGTGGGCTACCGATTGGCGGGCACCCGCGATCTGGAGGGGGCCTATCTCCTTCCGCGCGGGACCGCTGTAGGGCTCCGCCATGTTGCTCGGCCCCACCGCGGAAACAGCCACCACGCGCATGCGCCGGCACAGAGACGGCCATCGCGCGCATGCGCGGACCCACACCGGCAGTGCAGGGCCGCCTTTTGGCACCAGACCAGCACGCAGCACTCCGGCGCCATGCTGGCTCCCTGAGGGCCCCTGAATCACTGGGCCAGGTGGCCCGTTGACGCCGGTATGCACCACTCCGGTTTTTACGCCGGCGTCATCACTTGGCCAGGATTTCGGAGAATCCCGGCCATTATTTCCATTGTTCAAATGCTCACTCCATCTCTCTCTCCTTTCATCTTTCAATATTCTTTAGCAAGTATCCAATATGCCTCCAAATACCCCTAACTTTTATCACAAACACTGACTCATCTTCAGTGCACTAATCCCCAGTATTTGCCATTTCCTACCTTCTACACTATTTAGACACAAAAGCACTCACAAACAGAATGCTATATCCTTTCACATCATTTGCTGTATCGTAACATCGCCACTTCCAGATAAAATACTACATCCTCCGATTTCCATTGAGCTGTGTCATATATAAATAACAACTTCTTGGGACTAAAGCACAACTGTTTACAACTTGACATTCTCAACACTTTTCTGGTACTTTGGAGACTCACAGTCTATCCACTGTTATCACAAAGGCTTCTGCAATTGTCTCCAAGTGTAAACAACTTACACCATCTTCTGAGTAAATCAGTCCTTTTCATCTCTCATAATCAATCTACCAGGCTTATTGTCAGACAAACTTCAGCAGAGATCATGACACCCCTTCATTTCATGTGAATTTAAGGACACAGCTCCAAAATATAGGCCTCAATTTTCAGGGTGGGGTGTGCTCAGCAACTTCCAACCTGAGAGTCAGCAGGGATTGCATCTCCACCAACTCTGAAAGGCCCGCTGCCACTGTAAATGCAATTGAGCATTGATTGGCATCAGGCAAGACGTCCGGCGGTGGGGTTGGTCAGGTGGCAGACGATCTCGCGGTGTGGGTCCGCGCATGCGTCCGACGGCCGTCTCCATGCCGGCGCATGCGCGTGGTGGCTGTTTCCGCGGTGGCGCCGAGCAACATGGCGGAGCCCTACAGCGGTCCCGCGCGGAAGGAGATAGGCCCCCTCCAGATCGTCGGGAGTCAGCCAGGGGGGAGGGAGGGCTGAAGTTCCCCGATCCCTGGGGACAATGTGTCCCCAGTCTGAAGGTGCCTTCAGATTGAGGCACCCGCCCTTCCCGCCCGAAATCGAGGCCAAAGACTTATTCCATTCGGCAAACTTATCCAACCGATGCCCCTCGGCTTAACAATTGAGGCTGGGTGGTAAAAGACCCTTAAATGGCCATGATGTGGCTACTCAAGGGCCTTAATGCACTCCTCAATTGTACCTTGGAAATGTTGGACATGCTTTGGGGGTCAGAAGATGAGTTACTCACCGTAGGATTCCTAGCCTTTGATCTTCTCTGGTAGCCACAGTATTAATGTGGCTAGTCCAGTTCAGTTTCTGATCAATGGTAACCCCCACGATATTGATTGTGGAGGCTTCGGCGATGGTAATGTCATTGAATGTCAAGGGGCGATGGCTAGATCTTCTCTTGTAGGAGATGGTAATTTCTTGGCACTTGTGTGGCGCAAATGTAACTTACCACTTGACAGCCCAAGCCTGGATATTGTTCAGGTCTTGTTGAATTTGGACATGGACTGCTTCATTATCTGAGGAGTCGCAAATGGTGTGGAACATTGCAGTCATTTGCGAAGATCCCCACTTCGACCTTATGATGGATGGTAGGTCATTGATGAAGCAGCTGAAGATGGTTGTGCCTAGGATACAAACCTGAGGAATTCCTGCAGTGATGTCTTGGACCTGAGATGACTGACCTTCAACCACCACAACCGTCTTCCTTTGTGCCAGGTATGACTCCAACCAGCGGAGAGTTTTCCCCCTGATTCCCATTGACTCCGGTTTTGCTAGGGCTCCTTGATGCCATACTCAGTCAAATGCTGCTTTGATATCAAAGACAGTCACTCGCCCCCTCACCTCTGGTATTCAGCTCTTTTATCCAAGTGGTGCTCATTTTGATCCCAACAGCGTCGCCAATACTGTTGCTAATATTAATGATAATGTTGGTGAACCACAAGCCTTCCCTTATATCAAATGACCACACAACCAGTTAGTTAGTTCAAAAATAGTTTATTTACATACACAAGAGTTATCTCAACATGCAAACACAATATCTACAGGTGTTAAACTACACCTATCAGCTACAATAACCTATACTTAACTTCAGGGCGACCGGCACTGTGCAAATGGATAAGGCCTTTATCTGGATTTCACTTGGCTGGTTCGAAGAAAGTGGCTCTGTCTCTGCTGGGCTCAGCCGTCAAGTAGCGATCGTTGGTCTTGATCTTGGCTGGCTGTTCCTGCTACAGTTGGCTGGCACAGTCCGGATCTAAAAGAGACAGAATACATGGCTGTGCTCTCTTTTATCCTTCTGGGATTTTGCGCTCTTTAGGGCGGTCCTTAACTTTGGACCCAATAGTTCGACAGGGCTTTGATTACTGTCTTCGATTTTGGCCAATAAAGGGGCAGGTGCCTTGGTGGCTGGGCGGGTTCTTAGTGGTCATTGACCTTGGGAGCTGGGCATTCTGAGTAAAGGGAATGGAGCCGATCAGTCTGTGGCTGTACCGGTTGCTTGATTGGAGTTCTATTGTCCTCTGAAAATGCGCCATTAAAATGCAAACGAGCGGGGGGTTTTGATCAGCTGGTTACCTGTGTTTCAGATACACATAGGCTCTGTATCAGTCTGAGTCCTGGGTTGGCCATAATTCCCATGGTCCTTTGCAGGTGGCCATCTTAGATGGCTACACAAGTTTGAACCAAGGCTGCAATGAGGTCAGGAGCTGAGTGACTCTGGCAGAACACAAATTGAGCGTCCATGAGGAGGTTATTGTTGAGTAAGCGCCTCTTGCTAGCAATTTTGATGACTCCTTCGATCACTTTGCTGATGATGGAGAGTAGACTGATAGGCAGTAATTGGCTGGTTTGGATTTGTCCTGTTTCTTGTGTACAGGACACACCTAGGCAATTTTTCACTTTGCCGGGTAGATGCCAGTGATGTAGCTGCGCTGGGGCAGCTTAGCTAGGGGTGCGGAAAGTTCTGGAGCACAAGTCTTCAGTACTATTGCCGGAATATTGTCAGGGCCTATAGCATTTGCAATACCCAGCGCCTTCATCTGTTTCCTGATATCACGTGGAGTGAATCATATTGGCTGAAGACTGACATCTATGATGCTGGGAACCTCCACAAGAGACCGAGATGGATTATCCGCTCGGCACTTCAGGTTGAAGACTGTTGCGAATGTTTCAGCCTTGTCTTTTGCTCATATGTGCTGGGCTCCTCCATCATTGAGGATGGGAATGTTGGGGAACCTCCTCCTTCAGTGAGTTGTTTAATTGTCCACCATCATTCACGACTGGTTGTGGCAGGATTACAGAGCTTAGATCTGATGCATTCATTGTGGAATCGCTTAGCTATGTCTATTACTTCTTGCTTATGCTGTTTGGCACACAAGTAGTCCTGTGTTGTAGCTTCACCAGGTTGACACCTCATTTTTCAGTATGCCTGATGTTGCTCCTGGCATGCTCTTCCACACTCTTCATTGAACCAGGGTTGATCCCCTGGCTTGGTGGTAATGATACAGTGGAGGATATGCCAGGCCATGAGGTTGCAGATTGCGGTTGAATGCAATCTGCTGATGGCTCACAGCATCTCATGGATGCCCAGTCTGGAGTTGTGAGGTCTTTTTGAAGTCTATCCCATTTGGCACGGTGGTAGTGCCACACAACATAATAGAGGGTATCCTCAATGTGAAGGCAGGATTTTGCACAAAGACTGTGCGGTGGTCACTTCTACCAATACTGCCATGGACAGACACACCTGCAGCAGGCAGGTTGGTGAGGATGAGATCAAGTATGTTTTTCCCTCTTGTTGGTTCCCTCACCACCTGCTGCAGTCCCAGACTAGCAGCTATGACCTTTAGAACCCAGCCAGCTCTGTCTGTGGTGGTACAACCGAGCCACTCTTGGTGATGGACATTGAAGTATGCCACCCAAACTTTTGAACCCTTGCCACCCTCAGTGTTTCCTGCAAGTGGTGTTCAACATGGAGGAGATCTGATTCATCAGCTGACGATGAATGGTATGTAGTGATCAGCAGGAGGTTTCCTTGCCCATGTTTAACCTGAAACCATGAGACTTCATGAGGTCTAGATAAATGTTAAAGACTCCCAAGGCAACTCCCTCCCTGTGGTGATATGCATCACTGTAAATACACAAGGGGTTAATGTACATACACTACACCTAGCTAGACACTAGAGGGAGCACCAGAGACATCATGACACACAGACATTCAACCAATAGTTCAGTAAGATAGGACACGACCAATGGGCAGTCACGACACACACAGAGGTGACACTACCACAAGGGGGCTACCCATATAAAAGGACACAGCACACATGATATTTCTCTTTCCAGAGGAGACACTTAGTGAGTACAGACAGGGTTGATTGAAACACATCACACCCACCACGTGGATTGTAGCAGAGGTTAGTTAGTCTGAGTAGTTATAGCAGGATTAACAGGAGAGTCGAATCCAAGTAGGAGAATCATTAACAGTAATAAATGCGTTAAAGCTATCTCCAAGTCTGAACCTTCCTTTGTCAGAGTGCACATCAAGGAAGCAGCTTATGCTACGTCAAGAGCATAACAAAACACTCCCGACTATACACCACTGTGCCGGCACCGCTGTTTGGCATGATTAAAGAGTGTATCACGATTGATGATTCTGGCCTCAAATGTGTGGAATCCATTTCCACACTCCTATTCTCACTCCTTCCTTCCCTTGTAGAACCATGAGAGCGTTCCCCTTGTTCTCACCTTCCACCCATCCAGCCTCCACAGTCAACAGACGTTCCTGTGTCACTTCCAATACCTCCAGCATGATGCTACCAACAAGCGCATTTACCTTCCTCTCCCCTTTCAGGATTTCAAAGGGAAAAATCAGCCCACGTGTCCTGCCAATGGAACAAATCTTTCAACGAGACCATCCTTTGCGTTTTACCACACTGCAAAGAAAAGAAAGAAAAAAGACATTAAACCCAAGTCTGCTTTTCAGATGTAAAAGATTGCATTATCCTATTTAGACAAAGAACAAGGACTTCTCTTCAGTGTTCTGGTCAATGTTTATTATCTAATTGCCAATGGTGGGATTTTGCTGTGAGCTAATTGACTACAGTGCAATGGTAATTTACGGAAAAAACACTTCATTATCTGTACGTGATTTATAGCATGCTGAACTTGTTAAAAGTGCTATGATAATGAATAGAAGTTTGGAATAATAAGCACAGAAGGGAGACAATCAGTCCTGACATACTGCTGGCTTCTTGAGGAGCGATTCAGTTACTTCCATTGCCGCACCTTTTCCCCATATCCCTATGATGTTTTCTCCTTCAAGTATTTATTCAGTTCCCTTTTGAAAGCTACCATTGAATCTGTTTCCACCACCGCTGAAGGCAGAGCGTTTCAGATCCTAACCACTGACTGTGAAAAAAGTTTTTCCCCAATGTCACTTCTCGTTCTTTTGCCAACTACTTTCGACCTGTGTCTTCGACCCCTGACCCTTCAGCCACTGGACGCAGTTTTCTCATTATTTATTCTATCCAAGCCCTTCATGATTTCAGTCATGTCAATCAAACCTCCCCTTAACCCGCTCTGCTCGGAGGAGGGTAACATCAGCTTCTCCAGTTTATCCACCGTAACTAAGTCGTTCACCCCAGGAAACACTCCAGTCAACTTCTTCTGTGCCCTCTCCGAAACTTGCATGCCCTTTCTGAAGTGTTTAGCCCAAAATTGGACACAATACTCAAGCTGAGACCAAATTGTATTTGGTATTAGTTGAGCAATGGTGCTTGTACTCAACACCACTATTTATAAAGCTGAGGATCCCATATACGTCTATAACTGATTTGTACCTGTCCTGTCAGTGTTAAAGTTGTGTGCATAAACACTCTTGCATACCCCAGGGCCCCAGAGACTACACTATTAGAGGACCTGATGATCACGGAAAGTAAGGAAGGGGGACCTCGGTGGGAAAATATACGGACAGCTACTGGACAGATCGAACACCACTGGACGAGACCAGATGGAAATGGGAGGACGGACGAGGGACAGAAGTAAGGTGGGACCGCTGGAGAGAATCACTGAGCAGGGCGAACTCCACCTCCTCCTGCGCAAGGCTCAGCCTCATGCAGTTTAAAGTGGTGCACACCTGACCATAACCCGAATGAGCAGGTTCTTCCCCGAGGTGGAGGATGAATGTGAGCGGTGCCAGACGGCAACCATACCCACATGTTCTGGGCTTGTCCTAAACTTTCTGAGTTCTGGACAGCCTTCTCCGAGGCAATGTCCAAGGTTGTGGGGGTGAGGGTGAAGCCATGCCCAAATGTCGCAATCTTCAGGGTATCAGAGCAGCCGGAGCTACACATGGGGAAGAGGGCTGACGCCCTAGATTTCGTTTCCCTAATCGCACGCCGGAGAATCCTGCTCGGCTGGCGATCAATAGCACCACCAACAGCTGCAGACTGGCTCGCTGACATTTCAGAATTTCTCAATCTGGAGAAGATTAAATACACCATCCGAGGGTCGGCAAAGAGAGACAACACGGGGGTGGCCCACCCCCCGCTGCCCCACCCATTCCACCTAAAAAAAATAAACCCCCCGTATCGACCAGGGAGAATAACAAGCGGGGTGGCCGGGGGGAGACGGGGAGGAGTTAGGGTAAGGGGGGCTGGGGGGGGGCACGGGATGGAGGATACGCCAAACTAGATGGCAGCAATCTGTAAATAAAGCAAAGTAAGATAAAGTAAAATAAAGCAAAGTAAGGGTAGCATGGTAGCATTGTGAATAGCACAATTGCTTCACAGCTCCAGGGTCCCAGGTTCGATTCCCGGCTTCGGTCACTGTCTGTGCGGAGTCTGCACATTCTCCCCGTGTGTGCGTGGGTTTCCTCCGGGTGCTCCGGTTTCCTCCCACAGTCCAAAGAGGTGTGGGTTAGGTGGATTGGCCATGCTAAATTGCCCTTAGTGTCCAAAATTGCTCTTAGTGTTGGGTGGGGTTACTGAGTTATGGGGATTAGGTGGGGTTACTTGCTTATGGGGATAGGTTGGAGGTGTAGACCTTGGGTAGGGTGCTCTTTACAAGGGCTGGTGCAGACTCGATGGGCCGAATGGCCTCCTTCTGCACTGTAAATTCTATGATAACAAAAGCCTTTTTGCGTTACATTGTACAATAAATAAACACAGATATCAATGTACATAATGTTGAAAATGGCAATAAAAAGATTTTTAAAAATAAATAAATAAACACTCTTGCACACCCTTTAATCTTGTCTCATTTATCTGGTGTTTTCCCCTCATTCTTCCGCCCAAAATGAATCTCCTCACATTTTGCTGGGTTGAACTGCAGCTGCCGTATGACTGCCCGAGCTGTTCTATGTCCTCTTGATGCTTATCAACGCCACATAAACCACCGCTTTAAAGAAAAACCTTTTGAAAGCTATTGCCTTTAACACTACATTTTCAACAACAGGTGGTTCTGTGCGCCATTCCTGATAAAAAGAGAACTGACTTTAGATCACCGTGACGGCATATTTGCGCTGTCATTTTCTGTTAATCGTGTGAAAGAACAGGCCATCCCTTCTCAACAAGTGGGGGAAAGGAAATGCATTCCTAGCTAACGTAAAATGGCTCAATTCAGGTTTCTTCATTCTTTATGCTCAGCCTAGTTCATGACCCTAACAGAAAATATAATTGACCTTTCTTCAAAACAAACCTCTACTGTGCTAACTAAGTAGTTCTGCACTGATTAGCTCCTTGCCGAAGTTCCTAGAAGTAATTAACCATCAATCCCGGGATAGAGAACTCTCTGTGCTTCAATTTAAAAACTTCCCGTGTCACCACTTAACCCTGCAAATACCTCTTCACCACTATTGGGCCTATCAGCAGCTCTCCCAGCACCTTTCACATTTGTCAGACTCAATTTGCTGCAGTTGGGTTTGATGCCTATACACTTACACTCATCCTGCATGCCAATATCCAGCCCTCTCCCATTGGGAGGAAGTTTTGCTGTGCTCGCTTGTTTTTTTTTTCCCAATTTGCAAGGACATCCTGTTTAGAAACTAATCACAAGAACATTGGGCTGCTCGCCAAGAGTCACAATCAGCAAGGGCTCAGTGATAAATAGCCAGTGTCTAAATGCATGTGAACGTAAAATAGAAACGATTCCACCGCGGGGGGATTGTGATTCATTTGTGCGCAGTGATATAAGGTAACTTTTCCTCGAATTTAATTGTAAACTTGAAGGAATTTCTTAGCATCCTGGGGTTTGCTGGCATCAAACGGGCCATTATGCCTCTCTGTAGAGGCCGGATGTGTGCAGTTGATGGCAGCTGTTTTCCAAGGCCTACTAACAGCTGATAGACTGGCAGCATATATTGAAACCGTGCAGCCTGGAGCCTGGGAAAGGTCCCAGTACTGAATGAACATGATGGTGCAGGGCAATTAGCTTACCACAAGCAAGATTACAGTGCGAGCACTGATGGTGACCCATGTGACCCGCTTTTCAAAAGTCATTATGAATTAGAAAAGGTAATTCTTTTCACTGAAATCTGCAGAATTTCTCAATGGCCCGTGTTTCGAGCTCTACTTTTCAATGGTGGGCAGTGTGTCAGAAATAGCGTCTGCCAACTGCTAGCAGAAAACTGTGCTGTTGTCAAAAGGCTTTTTTTTTTTAAATGGAAAACTGGAGCTATAGTTGCCTGACCAAAAAATTAACATCAAAATGCTCCATTTTTTAAAAAAGTGTTTGGTTAGTTGATGTTCGTTCGTGTCTGAATGATTGCTAAACTCTGTATTACACTTCAGAAGTACTTCACTGTCTGTGAAGTGCTTAGGGGACCTCCTGAGGTCAGGAAAGATGCTATATAAATGCAAGCGCTTTCTTCACCAATAAACAAGCATTTAACCCTTTGCATATTCCGACGCTCCAAAGAAAGTACAGCAAGGATACATAACAGGGAATGAAAAAAATCACACAACTGACACTTAATTCCCTGAGAACATCTCTCTTCATTACAATATTTTTGAGACAGAGGGGTAGATTTAACGTTTGGCAGCCAACCAGGAGAGAGAGCAAGCCAGCTGGCTAGCCAATTCAGAGAGAATGAGACTTGCAAGGTCCGAGGCAGTTCACTGTTTTTTAAAGCTCGAAAGACTTGCATTCATACGGCACCTTTTACGACCACCAAATGCCTCAAAGCACATTGCAGCCTATGGTGTACACGTTTTGGATGTTTGCGCTGTAGGAAACACAGCTGCCAATTTCTGCACAGGACAAGATTCCACAAACATCAACATGATAACGACCACATTGTTGTGTTCTATGTTGTGGCCGTAGCACAGATGCACACAGAACATCTAGTTCTTTGACTAGCAACAATTTTATTAACAAGATGAACATGTAGAAAGATAACTAATGAACTGGGATACAAACGGTTACGAAATAAATGAATTCAGTGAAATCTCCTGGAGCTACTTCTAGTGCGACTGTCCTCTGAAACGACTTACTACCAACTGCCGGATATCTCGAGTCACATGACAGATCTCGATCGCCACCAACTGGCCGGAGGTCTCATCGATAATTATGTACATGATAGACAGCTATCTACAAAACTGTGCACAGGCAAATCACCGCACACATCATCTGTTTGATGTGATGTCGATTCAGGAATAAAAATTGGGCCTGGACACCTTGCTCTTCTTCAAAAGGATGCTGTGTAGGATCTTTTAGATCCACCTGGACAGGTTGTGATATCTCACCCGAAATTTTCAAAATGTCCTGGAGGCTTCAGGATTCTGAGGTGACATACGGGACTGCAATTTTCAACTAAAACCCGCATTGGATCCCAACCCAACCAGCATTTGAAAATCCAACTGGTAGCTTATATCACAGTGGACAAAAAAGAATTGTTTGTGTTACTCTATTCAAATAATTGTTCACAGTCCATTGTCCGCAAATGAAATGCTGAAGAATTGAGTTATTATTTTGGAATATCTTCCATGCAAATGACAGCAGCTGATTTTCATTCATTTGTTTAAAGTTAATTATTTATGTTAATAGGTGATAACTGGCGGCACGTGGCACAGTGGTTAGCACTGCAGCCAACGGCGCTGAGGACCTGGGTTCGAATCCCGGCACTGGGTCACTGTCCGTGTGGAGTTGGCACATTCTCCCTGTGTCTGCGTGGGTTTCACCCCCACAACCCAAAGATGTGCAGGGTAGGTGGATTGGCTATGTTAAATTGCCCCTTAATTGGAAAAAGAAAATAATTGGATACAATAAATTTAAAAAGAAAAATAGGTGATAACTTCTGGAAGCTCAGACAATCCATTATCAAACGGTTCTATTGGATACACAATCAGGAACTGCAACCCGCAATTTCTAAAATAATGCTTATTGTGAGCACAACCAGGCACTAAGTACCACCCGGAAAATGAGAGTAGCACATTCCACAGTGAGTGCCACTTCCCACAGTGAGTGCCACTTCCCACAGTGAGTGCCACTTCCCACAGTGAATGCCACTGCCCACAGTGAGTGCCACTTCCCACAGTGAATGCCACTTCCCACAGTGAGTGCCACATCCCACAGTGAATGCCACTGCCAACAGTGAGTGCCACTTCCCACAGTGAATGCCACTTCCCACAGTGAGTGCCACATCCCACAGTGAATGCCACTGCCTACAGTGAGTGCCACTTCCCACAGTGAATGCCACTGCCCACAGTTAGTGCCACTTTACACACTGAGTGCCACAGCCCACAGTGAATGCCACTGCCTACAGTGAGTGCCACTTCCCACAGTGAATGCCACTTCCCACAGTGAGTGCCACATCCCACAGTGAATGCCACTGCCTACAGTGAGTGCCACTTCCCACAGTGAATGCCACTGCCCACAGTGAGTACCACTTTACACACTGAGTGCTACAGCCCACAGTGAATGCCACTGCCTACAGTGAGTGCCACTTCCCACAGTGAGTGCCACTGCCCACAGTGAATGCCACTGCCCACAGTGAATGCCACTTCCCACAGTGGGTGCCACTTCCCACAGTGTGTGCCACTTCCCACAGTGAGTGCCATTTCCCACAGTGTGTGCCACGTCCCACAGTGAGTGCCCCTTCCCACATTGAATGCCACTGCCCACAGTGAGTGCCACTTCCCACAGAGAATGCCACTTCCCACATTGAATGCCACTGCCCACAGTGAGTGCCACTTCCCACAGAGAATGCCACTTCCCACATTGAATGCCACTTCCCACAGTGAGTGCCACTTCCCACAGTGTGTGCCACTTTTCACAGAGAATGCCACTTCCCACACTGAATGCCACTTCCCACAGTGAGTGCCACTTCCCACAATGAATGCCACTGCCCACAGTGAGTGCCACTTCCCGCAGTGAATGCCACTTCCCACACTGAATGCCACTTCCCACTGTGAGTGCCACTGCCCACAGTGAATGCACTTACCACAGTGAGTACCACTGCCCACAGTGAGCGCCATTTCCCAGAGTGAGTGCCACTGCCCACAGTGATTGCCACTGCCCAAAGTGAGTGCCACTTCCCACAGTGAATGCCACTGCCCACAGTGAATGCCACTTCACACACTGAATGCCACTTCCCACAGTGAGTGCCACTCCCCACACTGAATGCCACTTCCCACAGTGCGTGCCACTTCCCACAGTGAATGCCACTTCCCACAGTGAGTGCCACTGCCCACAGTGAATGCCACTTCCCACAGTGAGTACCACTGCCCACAGTGAATGCCACTTCCCACAGTGATTGCCACTTCCCACAGTGAGTGCCACTTCCCACAGTGAATGCCACTGCCCACAGTGAGTGCCACTTCCCACAGTGAATGCCACTTCCCACAGTGAGTGCCACATCCCACAGTGAATGCCACTGCCTACAGTGAGTGCCACTTCCCACAGTGAATGCCACTGCCCACAGTGAGTGCCACTTTACACACTGAGTGCCACAGCCCACAGTGAATGCCACTGCCTACAGTGAGTGCCACTTTCCACACTGAGTGCCACTTCCCACAGTGAGTGCCACTGCCCACAGTGAATGCCACTGCCCACAGTGAATGGCACTTCCCACAGTGGGTGCCACTTCCCACAGTGTGTGCCACTTCCCACAGTGAGTGCCACTCCCCACAGTGTGTGCCACTTCCCACAGTGAATGCCCCTTCCCACACTGAATGCCACTTCCCACAGTGAGTGCCACTTCCCACATTGAATGCCACTTCCCACAGTGAGTGACACTTCCCAAAGTGAGTGCCACTGCCCACAGTGAATGCCACTTCCCACAGTGAATGCCACTTCCCACAGTGAGTGCCACTTCCCACAATGAATGCCACTTCCCACAGTGAATGCCACTTCCCACACTGAATGCCACTTCCCACAGTGAGTGCCACTGCCCACAGTGAGTGAAACTTCCCACAGTGAATACCACTTCCCACAGTGAGTGCCACTTCCCACAGTGAGTGCCACTTCCCACAGTGAATGCCACGCCCCACAGTGAATGCCACTGCCCACAGTGAGTGCCACTTCCCACAGTGAGTGCCACTTCTCACAGTGAGTGCCACTTCCCACAGTGAATGCCACTTCCCACAGTGACTGCCACTGCCCACAGTGAGTGCCACTTCCCACAGTGAGTGCCACATCCCACAGTGAGTGCCACTTCCCACAGTGAGTGCCACTGCCCACAGTGAGTGCCACTTCCCACAGTGAGTGCCACTGCCCACAGTGAGTGCCACTTCCCACAGTGAGTGCCACTGCCCACAGTGAGTGCCACTGCCCACAGTGAATGCCACTTCCCACAGTGAATGCCACTGCCCACAGTGAGTGCCACAGCCCACAGTGAGTGCCACTTCCCACAGTCAATGCCACTTCCCACAGTGAATGCCACTGCCCACAGTGAGTGCCACTGGCCACAGTGAGTGCCACTGCCCACAGTGAGTACCACTGCCCACAGTGAGTGCCACTTCCCACACTGAGTGCCACTTCCCACAGTGAGTACAACGCCTGTGGGCAGCACGGTAGCATTGTGGATAGCACAATTACTTCACAGCTCCAGGGTCCCAGGTTTGATTCCCGGCTTGGGTCACTGTCTGTGCGGAGTCTGCACGTTCTCCCCGTGTCCGCGTGGGTTTCCTCCGGATGCTCCGGTTTCCTCCCACAGTCTAAAGATGTACAGGTTAGGTAGATTGACCATGATAAATTGCCCTTAGTGTTCAAAATTGCCTTTAGTGTAGGGTGGAGGTGTGGGCTTGCGTAGGGTGCTCTTTCAAAGAGCCGGTGCAGACTCGATGGGCTGAATGGCCTCCTTCTGCACTGTTAATTCTATGAGATTCACACAGGGAGTATAAGATCTTGCCATGAGTGTCACACCTCACTTCATGCACCAACTGGAATCAAAATAAACACATTTCTTGATATAGTATCTTTCACAATTCAGGACATCGAAAGCAATCAGAGACATTGACATACTTTGAAAATGTAGTCATATTGTCATGTAAGTAATATTGCAACCAATTTCTGCACAGCAAACTCCTGCGAGCAGCAGTGTAGTAATGGTCAGACAATTTGGTTTGTTTTGTTTTTTTGTGACATTAACTGCAGGATTATTTTGGCCAGGATACTAATCTTTTTTGAAATAGTATATTTGATCCCCCTCAGAGAGTAGACAGAGCCTCGGTTTCATCCAAAAACTTGGCACTTTCGACAGTGCAGCCTCCCTCAGTACTGCACGGACTGCGAGCTGTGTTTTTTGTGCTCAAGCCCTGAAGTGTCAATCTTGTGATTCAAGAATGTCTCAGTGACACTGGTAGCAGCTCTTAAGATGAGACTTGGGGGGGGGCGGGGGGGGGGGGGGGGGGGGGGGGGGTGTTGTTATATGGAGTACGTTAAGCCGACAGCATAAAACAGCTCATTGGAATCAACAGATCCAAGCCATTGTTTTTGGTCCACCTAAGCCTCCTCACACTCATTTTCATCTCATCTCAACTGTTACAACCTGAACCATACTCCCAAATGTTTGGTCCGATCTGCTTGGGGAGTAGTAACCTTTCCTTAAAATTGAATATGTTTGAGATCCCAAGTTCTTCCTTGGAGGATTAAGCCACAAAATTCCATGTGTTTTGAAGAAAGAAAATAAACTTTGGTATACAAACTGGTGGTAAGCTACAGTTGTACTTCTATTAGATGATGTACGGTAGAACCTGCACTACAGCTTCGCCTGTGGCCCCTGCCTGCTGGCACCGCCCAGGAGGCGGGGTATAAATATGTGTGTCCTCCAGCTCGCAGCCATTTCGCCAGCTGCTGTGGGAGGCCACTCATCTGATACCAATCAAGCCTCAATTTGGATTCAACTTTCGTCTTTAGTCAAAGATCGTGCCTCAATTTATTGGTATCAGTTTCGAAGGATGGACCTCCGTATTAAACCAGATCACCTGCAGCTGGATCCGCACTCAAGCGACACCAGAAAGGACTCCCAGCACTGGCTAGCTTGCTTTGAAGCGTATGTCAACGCGCTGCCCTTTGTAAAGCCAGCGGGAGGAAGGGCCACTTCGCCGCGGTGTGCCAGGCCCGCTCAGTGGCCGCGATCACCCCCACCCCCCCCCCAGTCATGGACAATGGGCGCCGCCATCTTCTCCTCCCCCCCAGACCATGTGCGATCAGTATGCGCCACCATCTTGCTCCACCCCCGCCATTTTGTAACCCCCAAGATCTTGATGCAGAGGATACTGGAAGTCTGCGGAGGGATTTGGATAGGCTAAGTGAATGGGCTAGGGTCTGGCAGATGAAATACAATGTTGACAAATGTGAGATCATCCATTTTGGTAGGAATAACAGCAAAAGGGATTATTATTTAAATGATAAAATATTAAAACATGCTGCTGTGCAGAGAGACCTGGGTGTGCTAGTGCATGAGTCGCAAAAAGTTGGTTTACAGGTGCAACAGTTGATTAAGAAGGCGAATGGAATTTTGTCCTTTATTGCAAGAGGGATGGAGTTTAAGACTAGGAAGGTTATGCTGCAATTGTATAAGGTATTAGTGAGGCCACACCTGGAGTATTTTGTTCAGTTTTGGTCTCCTTACTTGAGGAAGCATGTACTGGCACTGGAGGGTGTGCAGAGGAGATTCACTAGGTTAATCCCAGAGCTGAAGGGGTTGAATTACGAGGAGAGGTTGAGTAGACTGGGACTGTACTCGTTGGAATTTAGAAGGATGGGGGGGATATTATAGAAACATATAAAATTATGAAGGAAGTAGATAGGATAGATGCGGGCAGGTTGCTTCCACTGGCGGGTGAAAGCAGAACTAGGGGGTATAGCCTCAAAATAAGGGGAAATAAATTTAGGACTGAGTTTAGGAGGAACTTCTTCACCCAAAGGTTTGTGAATCTATGGAATTCCTTGCCCCAGTGAAGCAGTAGAGGCTCTTTCATTAAATGTTTTTAAGATAAAAATAGATAGTTTTTTCAAGAATAAAGGGATTAATGGTTATGGTCTTCGGGATGGAAAGTGGAGCTGAGTCCACAAAAGATCAGCCATGATCTCATTGAATGGCGGAGCAGGCTTGAGGGGCCAGATGGCCTACTCCTGCTCCTAGTTCTTATGTTCTTATGTCCTTATCTCCGGGCGCCACCATCTTGTCTACCCCTCAGCACATATACACCACCAGCATTCCAAGAGCTGAACTCAACAGCCGCCCCATTTCCCGACGACCAACCAAGGATCGCCTCCATGTCACTCGACCAGTCTCGCCCGCATAACCTGTTCACCGCATCCACCAGCGTGAAAGTCGATGGCCATGTGACCTCTTGCCTGCTGGACTCCGGGAGCACCGAGAGCTTTATACATCCGGATACGGTAAGGCGCTGCTCCCTCACGATTCACCCCGCCAATCAAAAAATCTCCCTGGCCTCCGGATCCCATTGCATAGCGATCCGGGGGTACTGTACGGTCACGGTCATAGTCCAGGGCGTAGAATTCCACGGCTTCTGCCTCTACGTTCTCCCTAACCTCTGCGCTGCAGAGGTCCTTGGCCTGGATTTCCAGTGCAACCTCCAGAGCCTAACCCTTAAATTTGGCGGACCCATACCACCCCTTACTGTGTGCGGCCCCGCGACCATAAGGGTCGACCCACCTTCCCTCTTTGCTAATCTAACTCCAGGTTGCAAACCCGTCGCCACCAGGAGCAGACGGTACAGCACCCAGGATAAGACCTTCATCAGGTCCGAAGTCCAGCGGATGCTCCAGGAAGGCATCATAAAGGCCAGCAACAGCCCCTGGAGAGCTCATGTGGTAGTGGTTAAATCTGGGAGAAACACCAAATGGCCGTGGACTACAGCCAGACCATCAACAGGTACACGCAGCTCGACGCGTACCCCCTCCCATGCATATCTGACATGGTTAACCAGATTGCACAGTACCGGGTCTTCTCAACGGTGGACCTGAAATCCGCCTACCACCAGCTCCCCATCCGTAAATCAGACAGTCCATACACCACCTTCGAGGCAGACGGCCGGCTATATCACTTCCTTAGGGTCCCCTTCGGCGTCACTAACAGGGTCTCGGTCTTCCAAAGGGAGATGGACCGAATGGTCGACCGGTACGGTTTGCGGGCCACGTTTCTGTACCTAGACAATGTCACCATCTGTGGCCATGATCAGCAGGACCACGACGCTAACCTTGCTAAATTTCTCCGCACCGCTACTCTCCTAAACCTCACCTACAACAAGGAGAAGTGCGTGTTCAGCACGAACCGCTTAGCCATCCTCGGCTATGTGGTCCAGAACGGAGTTCTGGGGCCTGATCCGGACCGCCTGCGCCCCCTCATGGAGCTCCCCCTCCCCCACTGCCCCAAGGCCCTCAAACGCTGCCTGGGGTTCTTTTCATATTACGCGCAGTGGGTCCCAAACTATGCGGACAAGGCCCGCCCACTCATACAGTCCACCCAGTTTCCCCTGACGGCCGAGGCCCAACAGGCCTTTGCCCGGATCAGAGCTGATTTTGCCAAGGCCACAATGCACGCTGTAGATGAACGCTGCCCTTCCAAGTAGAAAGCGACGCATCAGACGTCGCCCTTGCCGCCACCCTCAATCAGGCAGGCAGGCCCTTGGCATTCTTTTCCATCAAAAAAGAGGCCCAAGCTATCGTTGAAGCTCTGCGGCATTGGAGGCATTACCTGGCTGGCAGGAGATTCACTCTCCTCACTGACCAACGGTCGGTAGCCTTCATGTTCAACAACACACAGCGGGTCAACATCAAAAATGATAAAAGCTTGTGGCGGAGAATCGAGCTCTCCACCTATAATTACGAGATTAGGTATCGCCCTGGCAAACTCAACGAGCCCCCAGACGCCCTATCCCGAGGTACATGTGCCAGCGCACAGGTAGACCAACTCCGGACCCTGCACGACAGCCTTTGTCACCCAGGGGTCACACGGTTGTACCACTTCATTAAGGCACAAAATTTGCCCTACTCCGTCGAGGAAGTAAGGACGATCACCAGGGACTGCCAGGTCTGTGCGGAGCCTCTACCGGCCGGACCGCGCGCACCTGGTAAGGCCTCCCGCCCCTTTGAACGCCTCAGCATGGACTTCATAGGCCCCCCTCCCCCTCCACCGATCGTCACGCATATTTCCTCAGTGTGATCGCCGAATACTCCCGGTTCCCCTTCGCCATCCCTTGCCCCGACATGACGTCTGTCACCATCATTAAAGCCCTCAATTCGATTTTCACTCTGTTTGGTTTCCCCGCCAACATCCACAGTGACAAGGGATCCTCATTCATGAGTGATGAGCTGCGTTTCCTGCTCAGCAGGGGTATCGCCTCCAGCAGAACGACGAGCTATAACCCCCGGGGAAACAGACAGGTAGAAAGGGAGAATGGGGACAGTATGGAGGGCCGTCCAGCTGGCCCTATGGTCCAGAAATCTCCCGGCCTCTCCGCTGGCAAGAGGTCCTCCCTGATGCACTACATTCCATTCGCTCGTTACTCTGCACTGCCACTCACAATACACCGCATGAAACGTCTTTTTGCCTTCCCCAGGCAGTCCACATCTGGGGTGTCGCTCCCGACTTGGCTCACAGCTCCGGGAACCGTGCTTCTCCGTAAACATGTGCGACTCCGCAAGACGGACCCGTTGGTGGAGAAGGTACACTTGCTCCACACAAACCCCCAGTACGCCTACGTGGCGTTTTCCGATGGCCGCCAGGATACTGTCTCCCTCAGGGACCTGGCACCAACAAGTTCCACCCCCACACCACCCCTGTCGCCCCCGGCGCCACCCTCCCCCTCCCCCGCCGCTCACAACACCACCCCCCAGGACCGTCCGTCCTCCCCCCTGCCCACGCCCGTCGATGAAGAGGATTTTGGCACGCTCCCGGAGTCACCTTCGACCAGATCAGCACCAACATCGCCGTCACCACTTCGTCGCTCCCACAGGACCATCAAGACCCCAGACCGGCTGAACTTCTGACCGGTCCATCGGATGCCAAGAGATATTTGTTTTGCTCTGTAAATCTTAAAATCATGATTGTATATAGTTATCCATCACCCCCGCCGGACTCAATTTTAACAGGGGGTGATGTGGTAAACCACTGTTGTACTTATATTAGAGGATGTACGGTAGAACCTGCACGACAGGTTCGCCTGTGGCCCCTGCCTGCTGGCTCCGCCCAGGAGGTGGGGTATAAATATGCGTGTCCTCCAGCTCGCAGCCATTTCGCCAGCTGCTGTGGGAGGCCACACATCTGATACCAATAAAGCCTCAGTTTGGATTCAACTTTCGTCTTTAGTCAAATTGATCGTGCCTCAAAAGACAATTTACACTACCTTATATTCTGACATTCAGAATTATTATGAGGTACAAGTGAATTAACAGGCAAAATGTGATTGAACACACACACACCCTGCACAACCAATTCAAATTCCATGGATTTCACAGCAACCCACCCAGACATCAGTATCCAATGTGAGTCACACAATCTTATTAAAACACTGCCTCCCCCCCCCCCCCCCCCCCCCCCCCCCCACAAGGGATTTCCAGCCTTCACCTTTGAGGATCTAACCTCTGAATTCTCTCCAAGTCACTCCAACTTAGACTGCCTCAATGACTGCTCACCTCCCAGAGTTTCAAGCTTTTCTCTGGCAATTACCTTCCCCTTGATTCCCGAGTTTTAATCCAGCACAAGTTCAGCTCTTCAGCCACATAAAGCAGGATACCATTGCTGCAAAAGGTTATCTTTGACTCAATGACCGTCGGCGCGAGGTCACCAAAGTTCCGCTGCCTTTTCACTGTACAACATTCCCCCCCCCCCCCCACCCCTGTCTCCTGCCCGGGACTCTTCTCCGGTATGGTGCCCCACTCCTAGGACCCGTGTTTGGGATCTCGCACCGTTATTCCCCACACAGGTGCACTGGGAACTTATCCCCAGCCTGAGGATCCCCAAAACTCTGAACTTCACATGCACAGCCCGTTCCCAATCCTTACGTGAGTGAAAACTCCCGGGGCATGCAGGGATTTGTAGCCTCTGTTTGGGAATCAGGAAAGTCGAGATTAAGAACACATTCCATTACAGCATCACATCATTCTTTTCTCCTTTGCATGCTGATCAAACTCACCCTGAATTGCATCTGTGCTAATCTTCCCAATCATCCCATGCAGCAGTGAGTTCCACATTCTTTGGGCAATTAAGTTTCTTCTGAATTCCTTATTTGATTTATTAATGACTATTTTACATTGATGACCCTGGACAGGCTGTTTATTTTGTGGGGCCAGGATGGTCAATGGTTGCACGATATCAAACACAGACTTTCTGGTAAGGTCCTCTTGTATATCAGTCCTGGGCTCCTGTCTCTGAGTAGCAAGGTTCTGAGCTCAACTCCGACTGCACACAAAAACTGACACTCCCATGCAGTACTGAGAGAGAGCTGCTCTGCCAGAGGCGCCATCTTTTGGGCGAGGCATTAAACCAAGGGCCCTATTTGCCTGTTCAACTGGATGAAAAAGATCCCTTTGCATTCATATGAAAAAGAACAGGGGAGTTATCTGTGGTGTCCTGGCCAATATTTGTCCCTCAAACAACATGATAGAAAACAGTCTATTTGGTCATTGTTACATTGCTGTTTGTGGAAGCTTGCGATGTCCAATTTGGCTGCCAGCTTTCCTATATTATAACAGTAACTGTACTTCAGATTAATTAGTTGTAATGTGTTTGCGATGACCGATAGTCTTGAATAGTCCTGTATGAATGCAAATCTCTCTTTCTGCTGGGCTGCAAGTTGATGCTGGATGGAGTTTATCTGATGCGTGATTCACCGAATTATTCTCAGAATTGGCAACAGGGATCAAGTGTGCATCTTATGACGTTGATTCGCATTTTAAATGGGCGCAGAAACCCGACTCAGGGAAGCGTTTGAACGACCAATAGTAGACCCAGCGTTAAAGTTGGGTGATGTGCAATGGCGGGAATAGAACGATAGGTCACTAACTGTATAGCCGGGATGCTTTAGTCCCATATCTGCTGGTCAGGAGGCCTCCAAGTTCAGCCCCTTATGTTCAAGGAGTGACTGCAAATGACCACGAATGCTGGAATGTAATTCGTTTCCCCTTCAAAAAAAAAGTGTGGCATCTGCATGCAGATTGAGTACTGAAATGTGGCTAAATTATCAGCTTTTCTCCCCAAATTCGTGACTCAACATGGGGGTCATGCTTGTTATGGAATCAGGAATATTGGGCAGGATTCTCTGGCCTCCCAGCAGTGTGCTTCTCGGCAGCGGGAGGCGGCGCATCGTTGGTTGGCGGCAAGATTCTCTGCTCCCGTCGTTGTCAAAGGGAATTCCCATTGAAGTCACCCCGGGCAGCTGGGAAACTGGTGGGCGTGGGTGCATTGCCAGCGGGACCAGAGATTCTCGACGCCAGTGAACGCCCAAGAATTCCGGCAATTGGGTGAGATTTTCCACCCCCCCCCTCCCCGGGGTGTATTTTCCGACGGCGATGACGACTTGCCAATGGCTGGAGGTGGTATTTTCCAGTCCTGCCGATGTCTACGGGGTTTTGGGTGCCCCACACCCTCTGCCACCAGGGAACGCACTGCCATGGCGGTGGGGGGGGGGGGGGGGGGGAGGGGGGGAGGGAACACGCCATACACAGGACCGGATGATTCCACCTGCGGGAATGACCGGAGAATTTCAGCTGTTATACTTAAAAAATCATGGCATTTCTTGGTAAATTTGCTTTGAAAAAGTCATTCCTGCTAATAATTCAGTGGGGCCATATTAGGCATAAGCAGTATACTTACAGTTGTAATCCAAACTAATACGTACCACCAATGTAACACAAGCCAGAAATTGGATAAAGGTACTCCACAACGGTCTAGAAATCAATGGAGGTGCTGTTTGGAGATCAACCGTAAGTCACTAAATGGTTCCAGGAGGATTAAGGTTTAGTCACTGACCCCAGTACTGCTGGTTTCTGTAGCAGGTGTGAATCATGCATTATAATATCAAGACCAAAATGTTTAATTGTATTAAAGAAGCACGGGGAGAAAGTGCAGCACTGATGGAGGAAGGACGAGAGGGCAGTACTTTGGAGGAAATAAAGTGTACCTTCCAGACGTGCCACGTACTTTGGTTTTACGAACAAATAGCAGATATTTTGACAGACCCCGGGGAACCCTAAGAAATGTGAGAAAATGCTTGGCATTCTGAAAACAGCTATGGTCATTTTAAAGTGCAGTTTGGAATTCCAAGTACTTGCCTCAAGTTGACATGCTACAAAGTGCATCTAGAGAGCCTGTAAATCACTTTGCATTAAGCCACGATGGTCTTTGAATGAAGGTTATCCTGTGCAGCGCTGGCATGAAGGAGATAGAGCAGTGAATGCTTACCTCACATGATTGTTTTAGCAGAATAGAAGAAATACATCAGTTATCTCACAAAAAAAACACTAAGGTTTGAGCAATCTATGTAATTTAAGCTTGAAAAATCTCAAGGCTACCTCTGTGCTTTTGGATAAGGTGGCAAGGGAGTAGATCCAAACTGGAAAGGGTCCCAGGCATTGCAAAGTCCTTCCACCCATTTGCGGAGGACACCCTGAGCATCATACCATGCTAATCTTTTGATAGGGAAAGAAGATGAGCCTAGATGTTACCCTCCTGAATTCAGGCCTACCTCTTTTAGGCTTAGTGCTGCGCCTTTTCTCCCGATTGAGCTTCCCAGTCATATCCTCAATCTAAAGACTATCATGTACAGTGCAGTCACTGAAAAGTTGCCTTAGGGTGCTAAACTGGGACAGGATTTTGAGACTTTTCTTGTCTTTCCTTCTTTACATGCCAGGAAGCAGACTGTTTTCACCCAGTGTTGCTAAGCAACCAAGAACTCTGCAGCACATGGCACCATTCTGACCTCCTTTCCCCAGCACCAGTACGGCTACTCACATCCTAGAGGACTCAGACAGTAAGCTTATGAGCACCAACAGGTCAGACTGCACGGGTAAGGAAGAACGAGTAATGGTTGTGGCTCAGGAGCAGGTGCCTGTTGCCTCAAGGACCAGCACAGAATCTGTCTCTACTGCAACCGCGAGGGATTCTGGGCCAGCATGGTTTCCTCCTCTACTGAAGGACAATTGAATGGGAAATGTGGGCACCGAAATTTACAATAACAAAAGACGGCACTAAATTGTGACGAAGATGTAACAACAGGAAACAAGGTTATTGGCAGGAAATGCATGCAGACGTAAAGTATTTGGATGGATGTTGACATATAAAGTGAACTCAGTAGGATATTACTTACAGGAATATACGTTTGGGTCTTTCGAATTATTGACTAAGCTGCGCAGGCATTGGGGATAATGTATTTTTAAGTTTTAAGGGAATTTGCTGATGGTCCTCGGCCTGGGGAAGTGGAAGGCATCCATCTTATGTACTTTGGCAATTCGCATCATTGGTCAATTCCTTGATTGTTTAAATGCTTCACTGTTTCTCTGGAAGTCCCCTTTTTATCGGGATGGGAGTCACGCTTCAGAGGAGAAATAATTATTTTCTCTCCACATCGCCCAGCAATAAAAATTTCACAGTGACCTGTCCTTATAATTCCTGCACTGTGGCCACTGTGGGAAGGTCAACTCTCTGGTGGAGTGCAGAGGACGATTTCTCTCTCTCTCTCTCTCTCTTTCCCCGAAACACATCTCGCTGCAGGGCAGATCAGTAATGGATACATCACAGCAATAAACTGGGATTTTAAAACTTACTTTGATTTAAGATGTACTTTACTGAAAATTAAATTAAATTTTTAAGGTCCGGTGTGGTTGAACCCAGTAAGTGAATGTTTCAAAAGTCTTGGGGTACATTTAGCTTTTGTTTGATGGTGATAAGGAGTCAGGAGCCATTTTTACAAACCTCTCAATTCTATTTCCTTTGGAGATTGGGAGATATATAAAACAGGTTGCCAATTCCTTACCACCTGTTCTACAAAGTCAAAATCTACCCCACTGTGCTCATTTAAAAAAAAACTTAGAGTGCCCAATTATTATTTTTTTCCAATTAAGGAGCAATTTAACGTGGCCAATTGCACATCTTTTTGGGTTGTGGGGGCGAGACCCACGCAGCCACGAGGATTATGTGCAAACTCCACGTGGACAGTGACCCGGGACCGGGATCAAACCCGGGTCCTCAGCGCCGTGAGG
Source organism: Scyliorhinus torazame (assembly GCF_047496885.1). Classification (NCBI taxonomy): domain Eukaryota; kingdom Metazoa; phylum Chordata; class Chondrichthyes; order Carcharhiniformes; family Scyliorhinidae; genus Scyliorhinus; species Scyliorhinus torazame. The sequence goes on along the minus strand of NC_092721.1, from coordinate 27,855,282 downwards.
CTGCAGTGCTAACCACTGCACCACAGTGCTGCCCCCACACTGTGTTTGTGATGTTTCAATTCAAAAGAACCTTCTCCCAGATTAGAACTTTTAAAGAAACAAAACCTGTCATAATTTCCTTTATTATTCCTCAATGGGAAGAGGGAACAAATGGCACTAATTAGTAAAATTAAAGAATTTTTTGTTTTGATGTCCTTTTTGATGATTAATTCTGAATCATCATCTAATGACCGAAAATGCCATTCAATTTTGCTGTGCACATGTTGAAAGAACGTCTGCCGTCATAGCAGGAGCAAAAGACTCCCTCAAAGAGGCCACCAAAGAAAACATTATCTACTTGGACTACAGTGTGGGATTATTTTAACAGGGTGCTCAAGGCCATATGGGGGCTGTCTGGGTCTGAGAAATCTGTCTGGCATTTTTTTTCCCCCTGTATGTTAAAGCAACATCAATCCGCTGTGAACATGATGGATGATCCCACGAATGTTGGAGAGGATGTGGTCAGGAAGCCATGTTTCTACATGATGTGGGAATGCCCCAGACTCGGCCCATTCAGCGGGACAATTGATTATGCAGCTCTCCTTTGTAATCTCAGCCAATTGCCTATCAGACGCTCTTGTAGCCACATGCGCAGCTGAAAATAGCCTTTGTGTTCGCTGCTACAACTCAGACTGGCTGTCTTTGTCGCTGAATGATATATCCATGTTTTCCTTCACTCTGTCTGACAACATTACTGTCGGCACTTAGCTTTCTGGTCATAATGGCTCTGAGGGACAAGCAGTACTTCTGCGAAATAGATCAAGGGTGCATTTATATCTCCACTAGTTTCGATAGTTCTTGAAATTTTCAGCAATTAGTCTTAATTTCTGAAAAAATGCATCGAAAACTAATTTCTCCCTCTCTGAGTTACAGCAGCCATCTTCTTGGACTTGCAATTTAATTTTCTTCCTTTCTACGATTTGTCCACAATTTTTCTTTTACTTTACTCCCCTCCATTTCCAACTGACCAGCTTATTGCCTTGGGTTTCCCTGCGACCTGAATGCAGCCACTCGCCCGTGCATTGGTAGCAAACACTGTCGGGTTAGCCAACTGTGGAGGGCATCACAGGTGAGTTTAATTTTTGTCATCACTTGGTGTACCTGTCCACAGTAGGGATTGACACATCAGGATTAACTGCGGAAAGCCAGGTTGACCTGCCCCTTTGCTCAGTTTTGCGGCACATATCCAGTAACCACAGCAATACCCTGGCTTGGATCAACTCGCTCGGTGAAGACCGAGGTTTCATTCCATTCCACATGACAACACTGCTGATGAGAATTTCACAGAAAGATTCTTTCATCAGAATCGTCTGACGGAATGGACGTGCATAATAAATGTGAAAGAACCTTGCGTTTCAGCATGAACCGGAACTTAATCTACTTGTCTGCATCTAAAAAATTAACAGAAAATGTATTCAGTGACGCAATTGCTGTTTATTTCTCTTCCCGCACCAAATGGTGTGCATCGCAGACTAGCATCCGTTTCCATAGTTAGTTTTTCCTGGAACAGGTCACTCGCCTGTCGCCAGACGTTTGTAGCTTGAGGGGCCACAGTATTGGGGACATCCCCGCAACAAAGGATGGATGTGTACATTGGGAGGGAACCAGCACGCGGTCCAGGTAGCATTACCAGCGGATGTCTGGGGTACAGGGTCTGGGGTCCGTTGCCCAGGGGCCTCTGCTACGGCCGGGTGCTTATGCAGGCCATGTTGGATGGCACCATGAAGGATGGCAGTGGATGTGAGGGAGGGGGAAGACTGGAGGACTCGAGGGTCCGGGGTGGAAGCCATAGCTGATTGTCAGTCCCTTACCCTCTCCAATTCTTTACAGTATGGATGATATTATGGACCCCACGGAAGCTGCCCCCATGGTGCTGCTGGTGGCAGCAGCGTCAACGGAGGCCTGAGGAGGGGACCCATGTGTAGGGCCCCGCCCCACAGCCCGAGGACCCGGCTGCCCATCAGGCCAGGGAGGGGACCCAGAGCGGGAGGCCGGTGGCGGCTTAAGGTGTACAGGAGTCGCTGGTCTTTCAACCTGATGTCGGACAGTATGTGTTGCAGGAGGCTCCACCTCAACAAGGAGATGGTGCAGCACCTGGGCCATGTCCTTGCAGATCTTGCACCATGTGGGGGAGGAGGATACCAGGACCACCCGGTGGCCGTTAAGGTCACTGCAACACTGAACTTCTATGCCTCATTCCAGGCACGAGTGAGGACATGTGTAGCATCTCCCTGCCAATGGCCCACAAGTGCAGCCATGAAATCATGGATGCCCTGTTTGCCTGGGCAGCTGACTATACAAACTTTGACTCGGACCAAGCACACAAGAGGCCCAGGCAGCAGGTTTCTCCGCCATTGCTGGGATGCCCCAGGGGGTAATAGATGTCAAGCATATTGCCTTGCATGCACCGGGAAGTCCGGGAGCACCCTTCATTAACAGGAAAGGGTTCCACTCCCTGATCGTCCAACTTGCGTGCGACAACTATCTCAAGATCATGCTCGTGTGTGCACAGTTCTCAGGGAGTCTGCACGACAACTACATCTTGGGCCAGCCGGAGATCCCCGGCATCTTCAAGGGACACTCCAGAGTGAGGGGATAAAGCTTAGGTCCTGGCTAATGATGCTGGATGAAGGTGGCCTATGGAGGATGAGACTGATGTGGAGACCCGATATAACAAAGCCCAGGTGGCCACCAGGGCTGTCATTGTGCATCAGACTGCTGAAAATGTGGTTCCGATGCCTCGACCACACTGGTCATGCACGGCTGGACACCCACTGCAGGGCCGCCCACTTTGTGGTGGTCTGCTGTGCCCTCAGACTGGTCCCCTTCGGTATTGACCTTTGTCCCTCTCGTTTTCTTTGCGTGCCTTCACCCCTCACCCTTGTTCACCCCTTCCTGCTCCCTCCCCCCTTTTTTCATTTTCCTCTTTGTCCCACGGCTCATTTGTGTCTCCCTTCACCCCCCATTAAGTGGCCTAATTATGGTTGGACACCGGTGAAGGCCTCACTGGGTAAGCCATCGGGAAACACCCAGTGATTCCCGCTCTCTATTACACATTAGATCGCGCCCGTAGAGTGCCAATTAGAGTCATGTAGTAGATTCCTGCCCTCCAGTTGTTTTGTGTTGTTTCAAAACAAAAGTTAAGGGTGGGGATTCTCTGGTCATTGCTATTCACTTTTCCCGCTGGCAGCGCATCCCTGCCAGTGGGGTTGGATTGGATTTGTTTATTGTCACGTGTACCGAGGTACAGTGAAAAGTATTTTTCTGCGAGAAGCTCAACAGATCATTAAATACATGAGAAGAAAAGGGAATAAAAGAAAATACATAATAGGGCAACACAACATATACAATGTAACTACATAAGCACTGGCATCGGATGAAGCATACAGGGTGTAGTGTTAATGAGGTCAGTCCATAAGAGGGTCATTTAGGAGTCTGGTGACAGTGGGGAAGAAGCTGTTTTTGAGTCTGTTTGTGCGTGTTCTCAGACTTCTGTATCTCCTGCCCGATGGAAGAAGTTGGAAGAGTGAGTAATCCGGGTGGGAGGGATCTTTGATTATACTGCCCGCTTTCCCCAGGCAGCGGGCGGTGTAGATAGAGTCAATGAATGGGAGGCAGGTTCGTGTGATGGATTGGGCTGTGTTCACGACTCTCTGAAGTTTCTTGCGGTCCTGGGCCGAGCAGTTGCCATACCAGGCTGTGATGCAGCCCGATAGGATGCTTTCTATGGTGCATCTGTAAAAGTTGGTAAGAGTAAATGTGGACATGCCGAATTTCCTTAGTTTGTGGGTTTGTGGCAGTGTGGGATGGTTAATCCCATTGACAAGTGGCGGGAAGATAGAATCCCCCACCAGTCAATGATGAGCCGCCAAGAAACACGTGACTAGGGGAACCGGAGAGTCTCACCCAAGATTTGGTCGAGGTGTACAAAAATACAAGTGAGCTGTACGGAATAGTGAGAGATCCAGTTGGCAGAGCAGTCAAAGACCAGAAGATGCTGATCTAAAGTGACTGAAAAAAGAATCAAAGGCGACAGGATGAAAAACTTCTTACTCAGCGAGTCGTTATGATCTGGAATGCGCTGCCTGAAAAGGTGATGGAGGCAGATTCAATCGTAGCTTTCAAAATGGAGATGGATTAGTACCTGAAGGAAAAGGTTCTCAGGTTACGTGGATAAAACAAGTGGCTAAATTGCTTTCGCAGAGAATCGGTTTGTGCTCGACAAGTCAAATTGTCCCCTTCTCTGCTGTTACCATTCTCGGAGTCCTGGATCTTCAACATTTCTTTTCGCCTCCAATTTAATGGGTAGAGATTAATTTGGGCATTTGGTAATTACTTGAGTAGAAGTAATGCGCAGGGGTGCAGTCAACAGGCAGGGGAATGGCTCGAAGTCACGATGCTCTTTGGAGAGCCGGTGCAGGTGCGATGAGCCAAATGGCCTCCTTCTACACCATAACAATTCTGCGTTTCTGTGAAGCCGAATCCTGTTGCATCCTGCACTTTGAATTTTTGTTTCTGAAACTTCCTCAGGCTATTTTGGCCTGCTTACTTTTAAGTTTTCTTTCCTTCATATTGTTTTCTGCTTAATCAACAGACTCATAGGCCTTGAACCTCACTCCAGAGCTTTGAGCACTGAATCCACAATTGAGGGGTGGATGCAGGTCATGGTCTGCTGTGAAAAGTGAATACATACTCCTTCTTGAAGGTTCAGACACAGGGATCATTCCCAGATACCGAGAACAGTCAGTACCCCTACTTAACTGAGGAAAGCGAAACTCACCATGAATCATGTACCCCATTTGAACCATGATGAAACCAACATTTGGCACAAGATTAGAAGATAGCGTGACAGGCTGTCTCCATTTAAATAATGCATGGCAATTTTTTTGCTTCTTCCAGGGACCAAGAGGAGAGCTGTGTATTACTCTTACTCTCTGTACAGGCAAACAAAGGTATTACATTATAATTTCCATCATGTATTCAAATACAAATGAAAGATGCTTTGTTGCATATTTTTGCATGAAGTTGATACTCTATCACAATGTCACAATGTTTGCATGTAGAGGATTATAGCAAAACAGTGAATCATAATTTCCTGTCAAAAAATGGCGAGACTAATAGTGGTTCACTGTAATCTATGCACAAATGGTACAACAACTTTGCATGTGAGGCAGATGCACAGTTTAGCTCAAACATTCGGAAGTTACTGGCTGAGTTGTGCTAGTCCATTGTTAGTTTCATGAAACTGGCATCTTGTTGTCTGCCTCACCATTCAAATGCATTGAGTGATACAAAGCTGCTGTATTTGGGCAGTAGATACAAACTATATGCAACACAGGAAGTTCAACCGTGCCCATTTTGTTCCAAATACCCTTTTAGTGGCATGAGAAGTGTTAATTACTCCCAGTAACCCACCCTGGAGACGAGAATTAACTATTACAAATGAGGGGTCGCACTCCTTCAGGTTTTAATTGACTTCTCCTTTCTGCCTTTTTTCTCTTCATCAATCCAAACGTTCTTTCCTTCCCTCTATCTTTCTTTCTGTACCTAATTCACCCAGCCCTTCTTACACTTTACACTTCCTTCTCAGTCCTGCACAGTCAATGCACCATCCTTCACTCTGATTAATTAAGGGGGTACACATTCACTTGCCCTATTCACTCAGGTCCCCGGTGCTGTTTCGCTTGCTGCATCATTACCGGCTCATACTGTTCAACAAATGGCCACATACAACTTTTTTTTAAACTTAAACCTTCAAAGGTGTCGAACTAACAGCACAAACTATTAGATTTCCTGTCACACCCACATTATGGCCCATCGACAAAGTGATGAGTTAATAGATTAGGATGATGTGTGGAGAGAGGAAAACAGAGTTAATATTTGAATCCGTTAACTTTTTATGCGAAATGTATAGGATTGAATGTTTTTCCTGGATATTTCATCACATGATTTGCTCCCACACTCCTGGGGGTGGATTCATCATGATTGAGACTATGCCGGCGTCAAAATGGTGGAATTTTACTCCTGGGCCGGGATTCTCTGAAATCCCGGCCAAGTGTTGATGCCGGCATAAATACCGGAGTGATGCACGCCGGCGTCAACAGGTCTCCTGGCCCAGCAATTCAACGGTCCTCAGGGGGCCTGCACGGCGCCGGAGTGATGCGCACTACTCCTGCGGCGGTGCATGCGCGTGGTTGCCATCTCCGCGGCCCCTGACCGCGGAAGCGCCGTCGTGCTGGATTTCCGGCATGAACGGCTATTCTCCACCCCAGCGCCGGCGCGCGATTCTGGCGCGGAGGGTCGGAGAATCCCGCCCCTGAAATTCCTGCAAAAAAAGTTACACGACATTAATAGCCCTGCAGGGGAACTAGCAGGGACCCGGAGTAAATCTCGCAGCTTTTGCTGCAGATATGGGCCCCTGCACTTCCGGGTCAGAGGCCGCGCATGCGCACGGCGGCTGCCTCCCGCTGCTGCGTCACGCTCCATGGCAGACTCGGACCGCAAAGCCAGACAGAAGAAAGAGACCCCCCAATCGGGCCCCGTGCCCGAAACTCAACCCCCGAACATTAATGCCCCTGTCGATTATAAGGCCCCCCTGGTCTCCGATCCGCCCGTCCCTGACCAGGGAGCCGCCACACGAGCATATCGACCAGCAATAGCAGGTTGTTCCACCCCGACGGGAACTCGGGAGGTCGGGAGCTGAGGATTGCTGAGCGGACCTCTGGCAATGGCCCCCCCGGCGATGCGGCGTACTCCACGGTGATGCTAATTTTCACCCACCACACACATGGGCACTGCCCCACACACCCGAAGTGAGGACACCCTGCTATGGGGCTCACCCCTCTTTAGTCCCCCCCAGGCCCCTTCCAGGACTCCCACCCATCACACCCCCAACCTCCCAACGGTTCCTATTTACCTGCGATGCACCGTCCAACACTTCAAAACCTCCTTTCGTGGGCTAGGCACCCTCGGGCCCTGGCCCTTGGCAGTACCACCCTAGCATCCGGGCAGGGCTCCTGCCAACTTAGCAGTGCCAGTGTGGCAGTGTTTAGGTGCCAGCTGGACAATGCCAAGGTGCCCACATTCCAGGGTGAGTGCTAGTGAGCCACCCTGCACTATCCTTGACCACCCAGGGGACTCCAATGTCCCGGAAGACCCCTTGATGCTGTCCCGCATGGTCCACTGGACCAGTATTGATCTGCAGCCTTGCTGAGGAGGCCGGTTGATCCCGGGTAAACGCACTTAAGTAGGTTTAAACCCGGGACTTGAGTAGACCCCATGAGGCGTGAAGGCTGCCGGGAAGCCTTCGAGAGACCTCTCCTGGCAACTACCAGCCATGTTGCGCTCTCGATCGACAGCAACACGGCCAAAAAATCGTGCCCAACATGTCCATGAACCATTGTAACAGCCAGAAATCAATGTTAGCTCGTCCATATTGGTGGCACACAGACAGAGGTGCACCTCGCTTATTTAGTGCATGTGATAACATATTCTAAAGGGACACATTAATGCTGAATTAAGTTTATTTACGTGCATGTTAATATGAAATTGCTTGATTTGGAGCACTTATTGTGCTGAATTTGATACTTCACTGTGTATTCCAAGTTGATTCGAGAAAACAAATTATATCGTCTTCAATCTAAAGGCTGTGATTATCCCTGCAAGAAAAAAGTCAGCCACCTCCATGCCCGCAACACCCAACATCCCCACCCCACACCCATCCTAATCCAATAGGAGCCCTGCTCAAATCACATTTGGCTTTTTTGATCCTCCCTGTACCTGGATTCAATTCTCAGGGCAAAAAGAGGAAGGTGCGTTGAAGAGGGCAGAAATATCCCCTCCCTCCTCATTCCCATGGTAGCATTTGGCCTGCACCTATTATAGATATACAGCCTGCTCAATTCCTTGGGAAAGGTTTCAGCAACCCCTCAGGCTATGTAAAGGATGTAGGCCCACTGTGAAACAGGGTCTCTACCCCCTTTTTACTGACCTCCACACCCAGGCAGTAGTCCCTCCTCAGGGGCTGCCTCCGGGAAAACAGATCCCAATTACTTTTAATGCCATTTAATCTGAATTGTCGTTTTTGAAAGACAATGCAGGCTCTCGGTTCCTTCAGGCAGGAAAATCCCGAATGCAAGGTTAACCAGCATCAGCCCATTTCATATATGCAATTCCGTTATAATACTGACCATGTACAAAAGCAAAATACTGTGAAAGCTCGAAATCTGTAGTAAAGTCAGAAAGGTCTGGAAATATTCAGCAGGCCTGGTAGTGACTGCAGAGAGAGAGAAGCGGTTATCGTTTCAGGTTGGTGACCTCCCATAATAAATGGAATGCATGAAAATCCCGAGTATTTCTCATGAAGGATTCACAAATTCAAATATGGGGAGGGGGGAGGATTTACCGACCACACCGCTGCATGCTATTTGGTGGCAGAGGCGGCCCTGCCCTTGTCCCGTTGACAGCACCCCCTCGTCGCTGGGAAACCCGTGCGCCAGCAGGGACCGGAATTTTGCACCGGTTAATCACACCCATTAACTCTGGGCATGAATAAACAATGAAAAAAACAAAGTCCCGTTTTGGGCGCAAGTAACGGGGTGTTTCTCGGATCTTGCAATTTTGTGAACGACCCCGCTATCAAACGGGACTCTGGGTTTTGGGGGGAACTCTGCGGGGAACGCCCCACCGAGGCCACACTTACCTCACTTCCTGGAAGAGATCTGGCGCTATTTTAAATCCTGCCCCGACCTCATGACCCCCTTTCGCGGCCCCCGTACCCCCCCCCCCCTAGTGCCCTAACTTGCATACGAGAGGGTCCTCAAGCCCCTTCACCCCTCCTCATAAGGGCAAAGTACATCCTGGCCCAATTCCCAGCATGGGCAACCTGGCACCTTGGCAGAGCCCCTGGCTGTGCCACCTGCGCACACTGGCACTGCCAGGGTGCCCAGGTGACAATGCCAAGGTGTCACTCTGGCACTGGCAAAGTGCCTGGGTGGCATTGGAGTGCCAGGATGCCACTGTGCCCAGAACCTGATCATCCAATCACCTGGGAGACCCGCCCAAGAGCCGTTATGTTTGTGTAGACCAGTTCTAAATGGGGCCACGGCGAGATCTCCCAGGCCCGGGCATACGATCCCGGCCTTGGGATACCCAGGCGCAGATATCTATAAGTGAACCTAACTGCTTACTTAAATAGACAAATCTGGATCCCGCCCAGTGAGGCCTCTCGTGAAATTTAATGGCCCCATCGCATTACTAGGTCAGGCGCAATGAGGACGTACGATCGCGCCCTCTGTTCCTCTCTCCACACATCATCCTGACCAACTGAATATTTTCTGCTTTTACTGTTAAAACTACTTGTTATTGTCAAAAAGCCTTTCTGATGAAGCAGTAAAAATGTTCTGTCCCCATTTAATTGTGCAGAAATTGTGAGAGCGCCACATGTGTGATCTTTGCAAAAAATGGCTTGCTAAATGAGTTAAACATTCATCAAGATTCAGTTGTGTCTGTTGATACAGAAAAATACTTTAGTGTGTTAAAGATGTCACTGTGCCAAGTCAATTACTACTTACTTTAATGAATTGCTCTTTCAAGCAATTTGCATTAACTTTGAACAAAATGTACAAGGCACGAAGATAATAATTAAAGCTTTTTGTCTTCAACAGCTATATTATTGCTACTTCAGCATTGAAATGGAACCAATGCTTAGGGTTTTGAATGGCATTTTTGAACACACGATACGAGAAACTAAATATAATTTCTTTGACAGAGATGACTGGTGCTCTGCCGAACCTACTGTGATTTCATCACATCAAGGAACAAGACAAGTGAAATGGAAATAGAGTACATTGTGAGTACTGAAGAAGTCCATGAGAAAAGATGGGATTTTGGGCATGACACCTTTCTCAGAGCAGGGTACATTGTCAAGTGTTGGATACATTGTCGGGTTCAGGAACCGAGTTGTTTCCGGTGGCCAGACTTGCCCGTTCTTCACGCTGTTTTAGAGATTTTTGTGAGTCGTGGTTATGGAATCAGTGGAGGTAGGACGAGTTAAGAATCTTGGGCGAAGTTCTCCGGAAACGGCGCGGTTTCCGCCGGCTGGCGCCCAAAACGGCGCAAATCAATCGGGCATCGCGCCGCCCCAAAGGTACGGAATGCTCCGCATCTTGGGGGGCCGAGCCCCAACCTTAAGGGGCTAGGCCGGCGCCGGACGAATTTCTGCCCCGCCAGCTGGCAGAAAAGTCCTTTGGTGCCCCGCCAGCTGGCGCGGAAATGACATCTCCGGGCGGCGCATGCACGGGAGCATTAGCGGCTGCTGACGGCATTCCCGCGCATGCGCAGTGGAGGGAGTCTCTTCCGCCTCCGCCATGGTGGAGACCGCGGCGAAGGCGGAAGGAAAAGAGTGCCCCCACGGCTCAGGCCCGCCCGCAGATCGGTGGGCCCCTATCGCGGGCCAGGCCACCGTGGGGGAACCCCCCGGGGCCAGATCGCCCCGCGCACCCCCCAGGACCCCGGAGCCCGCCTGCGCCGCCTTGTCCCGCCGGTAAGGTAGGTGGTTTAATCTGCGCCGGCGGGACAGGCATTTTAGCAGCGGAACTTCGACCCATCCGGGCCAGAGAATCGCGGGGGGGGGGCAACTGGCGCAGCGCGATTCCCGCCCCCGCCGAATATCCGATGCTGGAGAATTCGGCAACTGGCGGGGGCGGGATTCACACCAGCCCCCGGCGATTCTCCGACCCGGCGGGGGGTCGGAGAATCTCGCCCCAGGTCACAAATGCTGTAGTTTTATGGTGGGTAGACTTTAGGTGCAGAATGACGTTTTCCTTTGTCCCCGATCCTATCGTATGAGGCGATTCAAGCACACAGGCTGCACAAATAAAACAAGGATCCTTTATTCCACTCGCATAAAATCTTTACAAACATTCATAGAAAAGGTTACCTTAGCGGAACGGACTATTTACATTTGTCATGAATTTGCAGTAAAATTAATTTCACAAAACAGAATAGGGTGCGAGGTGTCTAGTAGCGGATCGAAATCTGCCTAGAGAGAACAGTAGCCAAGATTCTGGATGAGAGGTGCCTCTCCCAGCAATGAGATTAGAAGGAATTTTAGATAAGGAACTGAGGTGAATAGCTTGTGAGTAGAAACAATTTACCGAGATGATTGGGAAGATCAATGAAGTATACATATGCTAATGTATAAAAACATGGACTTTGATAAGGGCGGACAGCCAAATACACTGGAGGCAGAATCAAAGTGGAACCAAGGTATAATTAGCCGGACCTTCAAGACAAGGCAGACCATTGACACCTACCAGGTTTAGAAGTAGACAAGTCAGTTTCTAGCCACAAAGTCTTAATCATTAGGCGGAGCAAACTCGATGGGCTGAAAGGCCTAATTCTTCTCCAATATCTTATGATCTATCTTATAGTCTAAGCCTGAAGACCAAGTTCTATATCTTAACAGCCTCGGCGTGTTAGAGCCAAGGCTGTTTGCCTTCATAAAGGCAGTTTAAATATCTTCGCTGGACCAGGACAAGACATTTCTCAGACTTTAGTAGGATTCCAGCATTGTGTGGTAACCATAAGCTGGTTTTAACTTAAAGATTTATTTAATTTGGATGTTGTTTGGGGAAACGGGGAAGACGCAAGGCGTTCAGGGATCGTAGATACATTTTGGAACATAGGTACATTCTACATAAACTGTTTGTGTGCGTGTTTAGTATTTCATATACCTTAATTGTCTTGGAGTAGAGTAGCCCTGTTCGTGTATATGTATCTTTTCCTTACTTTAATAAATTATCTTTAATAATTGCTACATGATGAATGGGCTATTTATTCGCACTGGGGTTTCAATTGTCTCCTCATACATTCCAAAAACAAAACTCTATACCCCCATGAACCGGTGATCCAAGTTGGGATACCCTTGCAGATAACATCAGTCTGCTTCATTAAACACTGGATCCTCAAAGACAACACTCCAGGTTTACCAGAATACCATTACGAGCTTAACTCCTGATCTTTACACAGAACTCAGTTGGTGGAACCGTTATTGCTCATCTCCTGTAACCCCATGTGACCCAGATTCCTATGTCACCCAAGCACTTTCCTTGAGTCCTCGTGGATTCAGGGGAGATGCCGAGCTTGTCCGACAAGCTGTCCAGCAGCTTTATGCCAGCTCCAACCTCACACCAGCCACTGTCAGAGGCTTTGAGCCATTTTCTAAAACTTTGTTCATGGGATGTTGGTGTCACCGACAAGGCCAGCATTTGTTGACCACCCGACATGGTGGCACAGTGGTTAGCACTGCTACCGCACGTGCCAGGGTCCCAGGTTCAGTTCCGGTCCCGGGTCACTGACCGTGTGGAATTTGCACATTCTCCCCATGTCTGCTTGGGTCTCAGCACGATAACCCACAGATATGCAGGGAAGGTGGATTGGCCATGCTAAATTGTCCCATTGGAAAACATAATTGTGTACTCTAAATTCATTTAAAAAAAAAGAAATATGTATCCTGACTTCTACTTGGGTATACCAATGTTTCAGCTCAAGGCGATTCCAGTTTCTGTCTTCTTTCCACAGCCAGTCCAGTGCCTTGCCCATTAATCAGATCGAACCTGAAACATATCCTACCCCAAGTGATTTCCAGATCATGGGTGAAATTCTCCAGTATCGGCGCGATGTCCGCCGACCGGCGCCAAAAACGGCGCTAATCAGTCCGGCATCGCGCCGCCCCAAAGGTGCGGAATCCTCCGCACCTTGGGGGGCTGAGCCCGAACCTTGAGGGGCTAGGCCCGCGCCGGACTGATTTCCGCCACGCCAGCTGGCGGAAAAGGCCTTTGGTGCCCCGCCAGCTGGCGCGGAAATGACATCTCCGGGCGGTGCATGCGCGGGAGCGTTAGCGGCCGCTCACGGCATCCCGCGCATGCGCTGTGGAGGGAGTATCTTCCACCTCCGCCATGGTGGAGACCGTGGCGAAGGCAGAAGGAATCGCTGGGCCAAGAAACCCGTTGACGTCCGGGTGAAACACTCCAGTGTTTACGCCAGCGTCAACACTTAGCCGCATTTTTGCAGAATCCCGGCCTTAGTCTTGTGGGACTTCTGGCAACAGATGGCGATGGTGGCGGAGAGCTGGTTGGACTCTGTGGGCCCAGGCTTGGGGGAAGGTACTGATGCCATGAGGTGAGGAAGCAAGAATAAGGAACAGGAATCCAGGGCGTGTAAATTGCAGCGTGCTAAGAACCAAGGCCAGGAATCTTGCAGCTTATGACCTTGTCTGGAGAACCAGGTAATGGAAATGGAGTATGCATAAAGCGGCTGGAGATGTAGTCGGACCACCTTAGCATCACCCTCTCCAAGTCTGAGAAGCCCAAAGAGAGGAAGAATACCCTTGTGCTGGGAGATAAGGTAATTTGGATCACATAGTTATGGGTAATGAGCAATAGGAGCTCCAACCAACTGAACTCTGCTTCTCAGTGGATTGGAGTTGGGGCGGGATTCTCCGAGCCTCCGCGTCCCCGGAGAATCGCCGCAAATCACGCGTACGCGGTCTAGGCAGCATGGGTAGGGGGCCATTGACAGAGGCCACCGTGGTGATTCTCCCAGTGTAACTGGCCAAGTTCCCGACGGCGTGGGTCTCTCATGGTCCCACCCATCGAGAACTCAGTCTGCAGCCACCCTGGTGAGGGACGGGGGGTCCTGCACCACGGGGGCCTCACAGACGGCCAGGCTATTGATCGGGAGCCACCGATCCGCAGGCAAGCACGATCTCGGGAGGGGGGCATAACCTTTTGGTGATGGTCCATGGTGTGGTTCCGCCATGACGCGCGGGGCGGCCGCCGCAGGCCGCCGCCATGCGCATGCACGGACCACCGACCGGAGGTGCAGGGCCCCGTATCCGCAGCCGGAACTGGGAGGACTACTCCAGGACCCTGCTAGCCCCCTTCAGGTAGGAAAATCACTTTCTTCAGGAAAGTTTCCTTTCTTCAGGAAAATCCAGAGTGATTAGCCCGTGTTTTGATGCTGGAGTGGGGACATTGCTCCATTATTGGAGAATCCCGCCCCAGGAGTGTGGTAGTCACCACTGCACTGCATACGAGGGTATTATGGCAAGGCCTCTGTGCTACAAGCACGGGGGTAGATCCCTGCCTGCTGGCTCCACCAGTAGGCAGAGTATAAATGTGTGTGCTCTCCGAATTGCAGCCATTTCGGCAGCAGCTGTAGGAGGCCACACATCTCTGTGTAATAAAGCCTCGATTACATTCTACTCTCGTCTCGTCGTAATTGATAGCGCATCAAGGAGTTTAGCTCTCAATGATCTCCTGGTGGATCTGGAGTGTCAGTCATGAATATCCATTGTAAATCGTCCATTTCGCTATGTTAAACTTTTCCACAAATGTTTATAAAGATTTGATGCGAGTTGAATGAAGGATCCCTGCTTCATAACCTTTGTTCAATCTATGTGCATGACTCACACATCTGGGGCGAAATACTTTCTCTAAGTCTGAATAAAGATTGTAGACTTCCATTTAACACAAATACTTTATTCAGTGGGTTTGTTCTGTTTCCAGAGCTTAACTAGATATATTACAGTCAAGCGGTATGACCAGTGAAGCTAAAGTAAGCTGCCAATGCTGAGTTGTCTCTGTGTGCTGCTGCTCCCTGGCCTTGTGCTTCTGAAAGAGGCGGATCCTGCCTTGGGCCCGACCCTTTATACCCGTCTCTGATGTCCTCTAATGATGCTGTGGCTGTTACATCTGGCTGCAGTCCCTGGTGTATGTGCAGATGTATGTACAGATGTACAAATCACTACATCCGCCCCCTTTTATTGGACTTGTTTTCTAGACTGGCCTCAAGAAAACTGTACATAACAAGTGGTGAAAATATGCAAATCTGCACACTGTGAAAATGATAAAGTAATACAGAAACAATTCACTGTGTTGTGAGTCCATCGTGAGAAATGTCCATATTCGTCTTGTGCGTGTGTTAAAGTGTCGTCACAAATCTAGCCGGTCGGGTGCCTTGCGGCTTCTGCTGGAGCTTCTTAACGTTGGTAGTAGGGATGATGGTTTGATGTCATCAAGAGTATTGTCTGGCGTTGTGTGGCGAGGAACGTCCTGTGGACAAATGGACTCGGTCAAGTCCAGTGTGGGAAATACTGGCGTTGTAGGTTGAATCTCTTATAGATCCTAGCGGTTACGGCGAAAAAGAACTCCCGCAGACGATTTGACAATGTAGGACCGCGGTGCCTCCTGCCTGATCACCGTGGCTGACTCAGACCATCTGCCTTCTGGGTCCCTGATTCTGATGGTGTCATCTATTGTCAGTGGCTTGAGTGGGATCGCATGTTGATCGTAGTATAGTTTTTGTTTGGAGCATATTGCCCGCATGTCGTCGCGAACCGGTGCATTGCCGGGGTCTCGGAATTGCTTTGCCAGTAGGGTTGTCCGTATGTCTCTGCCGAAGAGCATTTGCGCCGGTGACAGTCCTGAGCTCAATGGGGTTTCTCGGTATGATAACAGAGCTAGGTTGATGTTGGAATGTGACTCGGCTGCTTTGCTTTAATGACGTGGACACCTTTTTCCCCTGTTCCATTTGATTGCGGGTAGCGATTCTGTGTCGCACCATTGTCTGACCTCGACTTTTTCCTGTGTTTGTGGTATTGATTCTGTATGTCATCGTTTGTGAAAGCTGTTTTGCTTGTTTGTTCTGGAGCAGATGTGAATTTGTGAGATTCTTTATCGTGCCAAGGCATGTTTGTAGTCTTGTCATTGTTTCGCAGTGTGCTGTGGCATTGTCCTTCACGTGCAGAGTTGTACCATGTTGTACACGTCGTTGTTTCATTGTTGTTGTTTCTGTCATTTCTGTCTTTGTTGTTTTCATTGCCGTTCTTGTTGTTGTCATTCTTGTTGTTCTTTTTGTCGCTCTTGTTGATTCTGTTTTCGTTGTTTTCACTTTTATTCTTATTCTTTTTCTTGTCGTGCTTGTTGTTTCTGGGATGCTTCTTGTTGCTTTTGTCGTTCTTGTTACGCTGCATGTTGTTTTTGTTGTTGTTCTTGTTTCTGCTGTGCTTCTTGCGGTTTTTGTTGTTCTTGTTGCGCTCAATGAGTGTGCCATGTGGATGATTTGAGTCATTGTCACAGTTATTGGTGTCAGTGTCCTTTGTGGTCTCTGCTACATTGAACGTATCTTCTTGAGAATTGTGAGAATGATCTGATGTTGCATTGATGTTGGTGACATCAGTCATTTGTGGTGGATTCGATTTCTCTTCTTTGCTTCCTTGGTACTCCTCTTCTAGAGTCGTTTCTGGTTCACTTGAATCATCATTGATTTCTAGGGGCTCCTTTTTTGGAATCATTTCAGGTTCACTTGAATTATCATTGATTTCTTGGTGCTCCTCTTTTTGAGTCATTTCAGGTTCATTTGCATCATCTGTGATCTCTTTGTGCTCCTTTTCTGGAGTCAAAATCTTCAAGGTTTCAATTGACGTGGTCTCTCTGGACTCATGGGTGGCCGTCCTCTGATTGTTGAGTGGTTCTGTGCAGACGAGCTGAGATATATCAGTCTCGCTGTGATCCTGCACATCCTGTATGGGAATTGTGATTTCTTCGTCACTTGTCTCACATTCCATTTTTGAGTCTGTCACCGAGCTGTCTGTGGAGGCTTGCGTCACTCTCTTTGTGGAGTCCTTCATCGCTCTCTCTGTGGAGTCCTTCATCGCTTTCTCTGTGGAGTCTGTCATCGCTCTCTCTGTGGAGTCTGTCATCGCTCTCTCTGTGGAGTCTGTCATCGCTCTCTTTGTGGAGTCGTGCAGTGTTCTTGCTGTAGAGTCGATCTGTGCTCTCTCAACGGAGTCATTCTGTGCTCTGTGTGTGGCATCGTCATCGTCTTGGGTATTGCTGTCATCCAATGTATCGACGATCTGCCATGGCATCATGGTATTGGATTCATCTACCATGAGAAGAGTCGTATTGAGCTTTTTAACCGTGTTGCTGATGCTGTGATCAGGATCTCCGAATAACTCAGCCATGTCTGAGCATTATTGTGTGTATTGTTCGATAGACAAATCATCGCTTTTTGTTTCGGAGTTGTGATCGTTCTCTTCATGTTCAATGAACAAATCATCTTCTTGTGTGGAGGCTGAGACCCTTCGTGGTTCGTGGACTACTCTCTGTTTCTTGGCGTCAGGCCACAGCATAATCCTGCACTCAAGAGTCGGGATGTCATATATGCTGGTCTGAAGATTCCCCAATCCGAAGCACTCATCGTTGGGGTCTTCACGGTACAACACCTCTACTTGCGGTTCGGATTTGGTCCTGGGGTAGCCATCTCCCAAGATGAAATCTTCATCTGAATCATAACCTACAAGGACGATATCATCTTCCAGGGCGGTGCTAACTGCTTGTTCCAGGGTGTTTTGAAAGTTATTTTCAACTACTGGTGTAATTGAAATGGCATTGTTCTGTCTTTTGAGGCAAGAAAATTGGGTTTTGCAGCTTTCAATTTCTTTTTGTTCATTTTTGTGCATTTCTCTTTTAAGTGGGCGTGGTCCTGGTCCTCCGACATCATGAAGCTCGTGATGTCACGAGTAGGACTCAATTGTCCATTCGCAGTCTGAGTTTCCTGTACTGTGCGCTCTTTTCACAACTGTGCATGTGCGGCTCCTTTCTCAAGATGGCTGCCAATCACAAAGTTCTGTTGCATCGATGGCGACCCTGCCGCTGCCTCCTGGTGAGTGTTAATGCCATTTTTACCAATTTTGTTTTCTAAATACTGATTCTGTGTTTGTAGAGGCTCAAAGTATTGATCTTGTTTTTTATCATAAGCAAGGCATTTTTGTATAGCGATTTCTAGAGTTAGATACTTATTTTGTGATAGTTCTTCCCTCAAATTTTTATCAGATAGTCCAGAAATTAATTGATTCAGTATCACAGTGTCTCTGAAATCAGCATAATCACAGCCTTGTGGTATTAACTTGAGATTTGTAATAAAATCAGTGATGGGCCCTCCATTTCGCTGGCATTTATGACAATTGTTAAATCTTTCCCGCATTTCACCAGAGTGATTCTTACAGTGTTCATCAAATTTTTTGAGTATTACTTCTATTTTGGTGTCGTCCTCACCTTCTAAGTAATTAAAGCAATTATAGATTTCTCTAGTTTCATGCCCTCCTGTTGAGAGTAGTAGGGTTATTTCCATTGTGCCAGAGGCAGTGCTTAAATCATTAGCTGTGATAAATATTTGGAACAGCTGTTCAAAGATTTTCCAGTTATAACTTAAATTACCGGTTGTTTCCAGCTGCCATGGAGTTCCAACAAGTTCCATTGAATCAGTTAGTCATCGAGGATCCATTTGCTGCAAAGTCTTCCACAGTCGAATATCCTGTTTAAGTTTTTCTTCTCTTGCTAGTGTCTAGCAAGGTTTCTGAAATAACTCCGGGTACCATATGACATTCTCTAAGTCTGAATAAAGATTGTAGACTTCCAGTTAACACAAATACTTTATTCAGTAGGTTCTTTCTGTTTCCAGAGCTTAACTGGATATAATACAGTCAAGAGGTATGACCAGTGAAGCTAAGGTAAACTGCCTATGCTGAGCTGTCTCTGTCTGCTGCTGCTCACTCGCCCTGTGCTTCTGAAAGAGGTGGTTCCTACCTTGGGCTGGACCCTTTATACCCGTCTCTGATGCCCTCGAGTGATGCTGTGGCTGTTTCATCTGTCTGCAGTCCCTGGTATATGTGCAGATGTATGTACATATATACAAATCACGACAGGCATCACTCTCAGCTCAAAAGCAAAAAGTCCAAAATTAAGCCCCCCCCTCCCCCCCCTCCCCCCCAACCCCCCCTTCCCCCCCCCCCTCCCCCCCCCCAACCCCCCCTTCCCCCCCCCCCTTCCCCCTCCGCAGGAAAGAAATTGAATGGGTCTCATTGCCTTCTCAGGTGGACATAAAAGATCCCTGGCACCATTATGAAAAAGAACAGGGGGGTTATCATTGCTAATGTGCCCAGGTCTCATCCAGGAGCCAAACATCAAAAAGAGAGGATCTGTTCCTTACCTCATTGCTGTTTGTGGGATCTTTCTTTGTGCCATTTGGCAGCCATGTTTCTGCCGTGAGTGCACTGTCGCTGATACTTTGTTGACTGTTAAGTACTTGGAATATCCTGCAATCCTGAAAGGCGTTACATAAACATAGATCTTACATTTTAGTCATGATAACCAAAGTTTTCTGACTGATATTGTGGAAACATAACCACCGCAGCATGTTTTAGTAAATGATAGGGCGGCACAGTGGCACAGTAGTTAGCACTGCTGCCTCATGGCACTGAGGTTCCGGGTTCGATCCCGGCCCCGGGTCACTGTCCATGTGGAGTTTGTACATTCTCTCTGTGTCTCCTTGGGTCACACACTCACAACCCAAAGTTGTGCATGGTAGGTGGATTGGCCACACTAAATTGCCCCTTAATTGGGAAAATATTTTTTATAAGTGAATGATGACTAACATACCTTCAATTTGCGGATATGTATGAGGAGCAGGCAAAGATTCCACACCAACTTTCATTTAGCAAAGCTTCGTCAAAGAGATAGGCTTTAAAAAGTATCTTTGATGAAGACAGAGTGATGCAGAGGCAGAGAGATTTAGGGAGGGAATTTTGCACTTTAAGGTCTAGACAGCTGACGGCACGGCTTCCAATAGTAGAGCAAAGGAAATCAAGGATTCACAAGAGGTCAATATTTGCTCGTAAAATTATCCCCAATGTCTTTGCACAGCATAAATCGCACATACTGAGCAAAATATTCTCTTTGGGAAGCACCAGCATGTTTTAATTCATGGACTGATGTACAAGAATGATTGTCTTTTGTATAATTGGTCATGTGCTCTGCCTCACTAGTTGAAAACAGATTTTTGAATTTCCCAGACCACAGCAAAATGATGTATTTATCAAACAAAGAAGAACAAAACTGGACCGGAGACATTATACTCATCAATTTATGTTAGGATTCATTGGCCCAGAAATTGAGTCTCCAAGTGCTTGCTTTTTCAGGCACTCCGCGGCCTGCTAAGTCCTTAAAATGTCCTGCAGGAAACAAGTGCATACTTCTGACCAGCAGTGGGCTGGCTGCCATATTGGGTCAGGACATATAAGCGGTGTCATTGACCCATGCTTTAAGCAAACATTAGGCCCTTTGCATGTGCAAGTAACACCTCCTTGAGTTCTCTGCTGGATAATTACCTTTCCTTGAGGCAGCCATGAGCTGCATGCAGGGAAAGCCCACAACTTACGCGGTAATCTATCTAGCACTGTAAGTGGAGGCAGGAGGCAATTCCCCTCCCCCCACAACTGCACGATCCCTGACCACTCTCCCTGTTCATCCTCCCCTCCAGTCCAAACATAGACACCAATCCTGTAAGTTGCCACCAGTCTCGCTGCCCACACACCAGTGATCATCAATCAGCAACCAGCCCAATATCTGCAAACGCCTTGGTGACCCGTGATCCCTTTCTTTGGCCAACAGTGGACCATGATGGCATTGGCAGAGGCTCAAACTTCCACCAGGTACTTTCTTATCCTCCTCCTGCAGTATATTCCTATGTGGAGGCTCAGTATGCAGGGCTGCAAGCTCCGAATCAAGGTTGAAGGGGTTGTGCCCAAAAATGAAGACCACAATTTCCAGGCAATCCTAAAACCTTTCAGGAAGAAAGCCTTCTGTAAAATAGCTAATTTGGTATGCAAATGTAATATATTTTCACATCCAGGGGAGGCAGCGGCATAGTGATATTGTCACTGGACTAGCAATAGCTCCGGAGACCAGCTTTGAATCCCACCATGACATGGTGAAATTTAAATTCAATTAAGGAAATGTCTGGAATTAAAAGTCTAATGATGACCATGGCACCATTTTCGATTGTTGTAAGAACCCTGGGCTAGATTCTCCAATTTTGACGCTGTCAGGAGGATCCGTGGCGTTTAACGTTGGAAAAATTGGTGCTGCCCAATCACTGATCCTTTGACTGGTGAGGGGCTAGCAGCCACGCCATGTATAACGCCCGCGTCCATGAAATAAACAGCCAGAGAATTGGCAGGTCCATGCACGGCAACGTTGTACTGCGGTTAAGCAGTACAATGTGGCGCCGGACGTTCGCGGAGACCTGACCTGCCAGATAGATCCCCCCGGGACACCTCCTCGCCACCCCAACAGTCCCCCCAGCCCTCACCGAAGCACCCCCGGCCAGCAGCATGGCTCCCTCCCGACTGTGGCGGCGCTGGACACAGTCCGCAGCCGCCGCGCGGGGTTCCTGACCGCTGAGACTACACCTCAACTGTGCAGTCGGCCCATCGGGGTGGAGCATCGGGGGACGTCCTGGGGCCGTCCCAATGGCGCACGGTACACACCGCAAAGATGCCATTTTGGGCAGAGCATGCGTAAAACAGGGGCCACCCCCAATTCGGCCGTAAAAATGGATTCTCGGGTAGCACGGTGGCGCAGTGGTTAGTACTGCTGCCTGACGGCGCTGAGGTCCCAGGTTCGATCCCGGCTCTGGGTCACTGTCCATGTGGAGTTTGCACATTCTCCCCGTGTTTGCGTGAGTTTTGCCCCCACAACCCAAGGATGTGCAGGATAGGTGGATTGGACACGCTAAATTGCCTCTTAATTGGAAAAAAATGAATTGGATAGTCTAAATTTAAAAAAAAAAAATGATTCTCCGCTCGATAGGCGATTACGAAATCAGCTTCGGGAAAGGGAGAATCTCGCCCTCTATCTAGTTCACAAATGTCCTTTCGGAAAATAAATCTGTCATCCTTACCTGGTCTGGCCTGCAGGAGACTCCAGACCCAAATCATTGTGGTTGACCCTTAAATGCCCAAGCAACAAATGATGACCCGGCCACATCCCATGAACTAAAAAAAATGATATATTTTTGGTAGTCTGCAAGTGTCAATAGCAAAGTTTAATTGAAAATCTATAGGGATTCAAATGTTGATTCTACTAATAGGTCTGGGATTGTACGGTGATCTGTTTAGGCAGAGTTAGCAAAAAAAGTGTTTTTGTGTGTTTGTTTGTGTATTTGTATGTGTGTGTCTGTGTGTGCGTTTGTGTATGTGTATTTGTCTGTGTGTGCTTGTACCTTTGTGTGCAAATCTGCATGCAGAATAATACAACTTGAAATAGAAATAATTGTAGCTTGTGAGTAAGCTGAAGTCTGGAGGCTGAAAGCAATTTAACTTCCTGTAATCTTCCATTAATCCTTTCATTCTGTTGAAAACCCAGTATATAACAGGCCTTTTCAATACTTTAGTCTTCCAGCGGAAGGATGTGTATTTGAGGACAGGAGATGCTTCAGCTGCGTTCATTAGCTATTTCCTTTGAAAGGGCAAGGTCAGATCCAGAGTTCAACAGGCAAAGCACTATCACAGACTGACCTGACATTTCTATGCACTCCCTTCATGGGGCTTAGGGATGGGTGAGATTAATTGTCTTGGCATGCGATCTTTCAAGTCCAAGTACGTTAAACAAACACTTTCTTTTTTCTGTCTTTAGTGGGGGTTGCCTGTGTGTAAGCAGGGTGACTGTGGGGCATTTAATCTCATATTTGAACAGTGTCTCAGTTCTGGACACACCTTTTTTTCAAAAAAGATTCTGTAAGGTCATGTCTAATGATACACAGGGAACAAATTCAACTTGTGACAAAAAGGTGAACAAAGTCAACTCAGCGGCAGATTCATGCACTAAATTATGTCAAAACGAATAGTAAGAAGTCTTACAACACCAGGTTAAAGTCCAACAGGTTTGTTTCGATGTCACTAGCTTTCGGAGCGCTGCTCCTTCCTCAGGTGAATGGTGATTTTGCATTCTGCTCATTGCACTGGGGTGTGGGGGCCAAGGTTGGGGGGGTGGGGTGGGGGGCGTGGATGCAGTGGGCAACTTAAGCATCAGTAATATGATTGAAATGTGACCTGCACCTTTTAAAGAGGTAGTGCACTGTTTTGAATCACAGCCCTCAATCATTGCTGGTGGTGCTGACAGTATCCGGAAGAGGTTCTGCAAAGAGGCATTGATTTTTAGATACTGCTCTGGAGGACCAAAGTAGTGACCAATAGAGGGAGCTACTCTTTCCAGCAGATGCGAGAAGACTGCCAAGGCAAATAACTTGGCAGCAGTGGTCAGAAATACCAGAAAATTCTAACGTGAGGAGCATCCCCGGTTTCAGCAATGTAAAAATTCAATGATCTGACCAGAGTTTCAAAGGTAAGATACCCACTTACATTTTTTTAAATTGAATCCCTACAGTGTAGAAGGATGCCATTCAGTCCATTGACTCTCCACCGACACTACCAAGAACACCCTATCTAGGCCTACTCTCCCGTTACCCCCACCTAACCTGCACATCTTTGGACACTGAGGGGCAATTTAACATAGCCAATCCAATCAGGGATCACCCAATTAGTGGGGTCCAAACTGAAGGACCGCCCAAAAGAGCGCGCAAAACCTCAAGTATAAGAAGCAGAGTTCGCCATATGTTCATCCTCTTTTGGATCTGGTACTCCTGTCACGACCATTTCCAATTGCAGCAACACCAGAAGCAAGTCCAAGTTCAACGCTCGCTACCAGACGGATGAGCCCAGCTGAGCAGCAGTTACTCCTTCGAACTCGATAGATCCAGAATCGAACAGCGGCCACTGTTTCTCAGGCCTAAGCCGGGTGCCCGAAGTTAAGTACAGGTTGTCTTAGTCGATAGGTGTAGTTAACTAGTAGTGTTTATGTTGCATGACTAATTGTGTGTCAATAAAGTCCCCTTGACCTTGAACTAACTAACTGGTGTTTGGCTCTTTGATCGATAGCCGGTTGAACCTTGTGGTGGTATCATTTGATACCTGGCGACTCTGAGCATTAGAACATAGATATCAAAAGAAAGAAGGGCAAACCCACTGATTGCCATAATTGGAACAAAGCCATAGGAAAAGACAGAGTAAAAGAAACTCGCAACAGTGTCCAAAAAGTTTAAATGGGGTTACTGGGTTACGGGGATAGGGTGGAGGTGCGCGCTTAAGTAGGATGCTCTTTCCAAGGGCCGGTGCCGACTCGATGGGCCGAATGTCCTCCTCCTGCACCGTAAATTCTATGATTTCAATGATTCTATGAAAGCCACTAATCAAATCCCTTAAATTATGCTGAGCATAACGTTAATAACAGTGTTACAATTTTCTTCCCAAACATTGCTGGCGAGGACTTGTGTGTATGGTGGACGTTCAAAATGAATGAATACAGTGCATCCAAAATTCAGCTGAGCAGGATGGTTCTTAATCAATACAGGAATCAAGTTTACAAATATTTATTTCAGGCCGCAATGCTGGGCACCCAAAAATCACCCAAGTCAACATTGCAACCCATGTGGCTGGGTCGTAGTTCGGCCGAGGCTGGGCACCTCACAAAGTTCACCAGTTTTATGCCAAGAAAATGGATAACCATAAATGGTATTTTCTTCTCCCAAGACTCTTAAGTAGAGGTCAACTGGTTTGGTGTGATGCTTCATCCTGGATCAGCTCCGATGAGTTCCTGCATATTCCACATGTAACATGATTTACTGCTTGAGAACAACTCGGTTTAAAAATTCCCCAAGGCAGTGAAAATGCCAGATTTTGAGTAATGATAAATTAATTAATGTAGCAAGCAACTTGCCCTGCCCATGATCCCAATCGCGATCACTCTTAAAATTGTTTAGATTTTATCACACCACTGTAATCTATAATTGATCTCTCCAGTTCTAATTAGAGTGATTGATGATGCAGATCCGAAATGAGCATACAGAGATGATGACAACTGGCATAACATAGCTTCAGTCCCACCTATACTATAGCATTTAATATGGTGCCACATGAGAGATTAATGGTTAAAATTGAAGGGCATTGAATTCAGCGGAATGTGACCGAATGGATTTAGGATTACATTGGTCGGAAGGGAGGATAAATTCCATCTGATAACTTTAATTAGAATACAGTTGGATTATTGTCTATGGTTTGAGTACCCACAGGAAGAATAAAAAGGCAATGGCAAATGTGCAGTATGTATTCATTTAGATGTGACCAGAGAGGAAGGGTTCTTGTTAGAACGGCTTAATTTTCTGGCAGGCGTTGGGGCACTGACTTTGGGCCCATATTGGGAATTCCGAGCATGCCCATGTTATCAGTGTTCCCACCAAGCAACCTTCTGGGAGGTGGCCTCCTAATTGACCATCGGGTGGCCGGGTGGGTTCCCGAGGCTGCCGATCCAATCAGCGGGCCCGCAGCACAAGCCAAAATGGCCAACCCGCCTGAGGGGGTGGGAGCTGCTGGGGCAGGCAGGCAGGCACGTGCAAGGGCACCTCAACATGCAGGCATCTTCATTGGAATCATTAAATGAAGAGGTCTTAAGCCAGTAGGGCCATTGGGGTGGAGGGGATGCCCCTCCACAGGAGTGCTGATGAATACAGTTGTAAAGTTTCATCGCTGTAGCTATATAATTGAGGTATGGCTCCAATGGCCACCGAACCTGCTGCCAACAGGTTACCTCCAATGAGCCAGCGGCCTCTGGACTAAGTGCACGGTGGCTGGGGCTGAAGGGAGGTTCGGGCAGGGGAAGCTGTGGAGCGGGTGGGGGGAGGGAAGGGGTTGCGGGGGAAGTAGCTGGCACTCTGACAGCAGGAAAACACTAATGTAATCACAGATTGGCTACTATTTGAGCCCTAGTTACCCTAATTCCAATACAAATTAAGACCTGGAATACTCAGAACTTGAAATAATTCCATGACCTTCCTTTGCACCCCCAGAGAGACTTGCAAAGATTTCAGTAAAACCTGTCCTTCCTCAATCCGTCATGAGTAAGCTTATAATTTCCAAGTGTCCATTTCCCTAATCACTCAAATTCACTTCAGATATTTTTTTCCCAAAAATTCATCTTAAACTTACCTGGCAGTGAATTTCTATGGAGGTGCATATGTCTGTCACAATAACTTTGGTGGAAGAGACATGAACATCAATGATGCCATTTTTCCAGGAATCACATGAAATCATGGAATACCAATGTGAGAATCCCTGAAGAAAATTAACCCCAAGGCCTGGAGTTTCAAGGCATCACCATTAATTTTTTGTTCAATGTCAAAATTATCACATTCTCCCCGTGTCTGCGTGGGTTTCACCCCCACAACCCAAAGATGTGCAGGTGAGGTAGATTGGCCAAGCTAAATTGCCCCTTAATTGGAGAAAAAATAATTGGGTACTCTTAAAAAAAAAATTTTTTAAATTTTAAATGTCAAAATTATTTCACGTAGGACTTCCGGTTGCGGCTATGCGGAGCTAAGCCGCACGATTCGGCAGCTCCCGCTATCACGGATTTTCGGGCTCTTTAGAGGAGTGCGGGCCGGAGCTGCAGGAGTTCATCAAGCGCTGCTTCGAGGAGCTGAGGAAGGCGATGCTGGCGCCTATGTTGTCGGCAATTGAAGGACTAGGGATGACCCAGAAGGCCCATGAGGTAAAGATCCAGGAGGTACAGAAAAGAGTCAGTGAGAATGAGGAGGAGATCTTGGGCCTGGCGGTGAGAGTGGAGGAGCACGAGGCGCTGCACAAGAGGTGGGCGGGAAGACTCAAAGACCTGGAGAACAGGTCGAGGAGAAAGAACCTGCGGATCCTGGGTCTCCCTGAAGGAGTGGAGGGGGCCGATGCCGGGGCATACGCGAGCACGATGCTCGGGGCGATGATGGGCGCGGAGGCCCCTTCGAGGCCGCTGGAGCTGGATGGGGCACACCGGGTGCTGGCGAGGAGGCCCAAGGCAAACGAGCCGCCAAGGGGGATGGTGGTGAGATTTCACCGGTTCACGGACAGAGAGAGGGTCCTGAAATGGGCCAAGAAGAAGCGGAGCAGCAAGTGGGACAATGCAGAGATCCGAATATACCCGGGCTGGAGCACGGAGGTTGCAAAGCGGAGAGCGGGTTTCAACCGGGCCAAGGGGGTGCTGGACCGGAAAGGAGTGAAATTTGGAATGCTGCAGCCAGCGCGACTGTGGGTCACACACAAGGACCAACACTATTATTTCGAAACGCCTGAAGAGGCGTGGTGGACCTTCATACAAACCGAAAGATTGGACTCAAACTGAGGGTTTGTGAGGGTGGGGGGGGATGCTTGATGTGTGATGGTTGTTGCATATAGGGGGTCAATCACGCGCAGGAAATGTTACATGGGCTGGGGGAGAGAGACAAGGACGCGACAGGAGCTGCGCCAGAGGGGACAGGGTAGGCTTAGGAAAGCGCTGGGTTTTTCCTGCGCTAGGGAAGAAAGTCGGGAAGGGGAATGGAGGAACGCATACGGATTGGGACACTCCCACACGGGGAGGTCAATGGGACGGCGGGGGAAGCCGGGGTCAGCAGGTGTCAGCTGACTTACGGGAGTGATATGGGGGGAGCAAAAAAGCTAGACAGGGGTCTAGCGGGGGAGGGGAGGGGGGGAAGGGGGGGAAGGGGGGGAAAAAGGGTTGCTGCTGCACTGGCCAAAAGTGAATGGGACATAGAAGAGGTGGTCGGGGCGGGGTTCTCCCGGCTGGGGGACTGGAGGGTGAGGGCGGCGCGGACACGGGACTGGCCTAGAAAAGGAGGTGGCTAGTCGGCGGGGCGGGGGGGGGGGGGGGGGGGGGGGGGAGGGGGGGGGGTGAGAGCCCCTCCAATCTGGCTGATAACGTGGAATATGAGGGGGCTGAATGGGCCGGTGAAGAGGGCCCGAGTGTTCGCACACTTTAAGGGACTGAAGGCAGACGTGGTCATGCTCCAAGAGACACATCTGATGGTGGCGGACCAGGTCAGGTTAAGAAAGGGATGGGTAGGACAGGTATTCCATTCGGGGCTGGACGCGAAGAATAGAGGGGTGGCAATATTGGTGGGGAAGCGGGTGTCATTTGAGGCCAAGACTAACGTAGTGGGTAACGGAAGGCGATATGTGATGGTGAGCGGTAGGTTGCAGGGGACGTGGGTGGTGTTGGTAAATGTATACGCCCCGAACTGGGATGATGCTGGATTCATGAAGCGCATGTTGGGGCGCATTCCGGACCTGGAGGTAGGAGGCCTGATAATGGGAGAGGTTCTCAATACAGTGTTGGACCCAGCACTGGACCTCTCCAGATCAAGGACTGGAAAGAGGCCAGCGGCGGCCAGGGTGCTTAGGGGGTTTATGGATCAGATGGGGGGAGTGGACACATTTTTTCTCCCACGTGCACAAAGCCTACTCCCGGATAGATTTCTTTGTTCTGGGCAGGACGCTCATCCAGAGGGTGGAGGGAACGGAGTATTCGGCCATAGCCGTTTTGGATCACGCCCCGCACTGGGTGGAATTAGAGCTGGGAGAGGAGAGGGACCAGCGCCCGCTGTGGCGGCTGGATGTGGGACTGCTGGCAGATGAGGTGGTGTGTGGGAAGGTGAGGGGGTGCATCGAAAGGTACTTGGAGGCCAACGACAACGGGGAGGTGCGGGTGGGGGTGGTATGGGAGGCGTTGAAGGCGGTGATCAGGGGAGAGCTAATCTTCATCAGGGCTCATAGGGAGAAGACAGAGGACATGGAAAGGGAGAGGTTAGTGGGGGAGATTTTAAGAGTGGACAGGAGATACGCAGAGGCCCCGGAGGAGAGATTACTTGGGGAAAGACGACGTCTCCAGACGGAGTTTGATCTGTTGACCACAGGGAAGGCAGAGGCACAGTGGAGGAAGGCGCAGGGGGCGACGTACGAGTACGGGGAAAAGGCGAGTCGGATGCTGGCACACCAGCTCCGTAAGAGGATGGCAGCGAGGGAAATAGGGGGAGTCAAGGATGGAAGGGGAGCCACGGTGCGGAGTGCAACGAAAATGAACGAGGTATTCAAGGCCTTCTATGAGGAGCTGTACAGATCCCAGCCCCCAGCGGGGGAAGAGAGGATAAGACGATTCCTAGACCAGCTGAGATTCCCGAGGGTGGAGGAGCAAGAGGTGGCTGGTTTGGGGGCACCAATTGGGTTGGAGGAGCTGAGCAAGGGTTTGGGAAGGCCTCGGGACCGGATGGGTTCCCGGTGGAGTTCCACAGGACGTACGTAGACCTGTTGGCCCCGCTACTAGTGAGGACCTTTAATGAGGCAAGAGAGGAGGGGACCCTGCCCCCGACAATGTTGGAGGTGACGATTTCTTTGATCTTAAAGCGGGACAAGGACCCACTGCAATGTGGATCGTACAGGCCGATCTCGCTCCTCAATGGGGATGCTAAGTTGCTGGCAAAAGTGCTGGCCACGAGGATCGAGGACTGTGTCCCGGGGGTGATCCACGAGGACCAGACAGGATTTGTAAAGGGCAGGCAACTAATCACCAATGTGTGGCGGCTCTTAAACGTGATAATGATGTCATCGGAGGAGGGAGAGGCGGAGATACTGGCAGCTGTGGACGCGGAGAAGGCCTTTGACCGAGTAGAGTGGGAGTACCTCTGGGAGGTGCTGCGTAGGTTTGGGTTCGGGGGAGGGTTTATCAGGTGGGTTAAGCTCCTTTATAGAGCCCCGGTGGCGAGTGTAGTGACGAACCAGCGGAGGTTGGAGTACTTTCGGCTGTACCGAGGGACGAGGCAGGGGTGCCCCCTGTCCCCCCTGTTGTTTGCATTGGCGATCGAACCCTTGGCCATGTCATTGAGGGAGTCCAGGAAATGGAGGGGGGTGGTCCGAGGGGGAGAAGAGCATCGGGTGTCGCTTTATGCGGATGACCTGTTGCTGTATGTGGTGGATCCAATGGAGGGGATGGTGGAGGTCATGCAGACTCTAAGGGAGTTTGGGGAGTTTTCAGGCTATAAGCTCAATGTAGGGAAGAGTGAGCTTTTTGTAGTACAGGCAGGGGACCAAGAAAGGGGGATACGCGATCTACCGCTGAGGAGGGCGGAGGGGAGCTTTCGGTACCTGGGGATCCAGATAGCCAGGAGTTGGGGGGCCCTACATAAAATGAATCTGACGAGGTTGGTGGAGCAAATGGAGGAGGACTTCAAAAGATGGGACATGTTACCGCTCTCGCTAGCGGGTAGAGTGCAGTCGGTCAAAATGGTGGTCCTTCCGAGGTTTCTTTTAGTGTTTCAGTGCCTTCCCATCGTGATCACCAAGGCCTTTTTTAAGAGAGTAGGCAAGAGTATAATGGGGTTTGTGTGGGCGAATAGGACCCCGAGGATAAGGAGAGGGTTTCTGGAACGCAGTAGGGACCGAGGAAGGTTGGCGCTGCCAAACCTAGGGAGCTACTACTGGGCAGCAAATGTGGCGATGTTCCGCAAGTGGGTGATGGAGGGAGAGGGGGAGGCATGGACGAGGGTGGAGATGGCATCCTGTAAAGGAACGAGCCTAGGGGCGTTGGTGACGGCACCGCTGCCGCTCTCGCTGTCAAAGTATACCACGAGCCCGGTGGTGGCGGCAATGCTAAGGATCTGGGGCCAGTGGAGACGGCACAGGGGTGCAATGGGAGCCTCGGTGTGGTCCCCGATCAGGGGTAACCACTGGTTTGTCCCGGGGAGGATGGACGGGGGGTTTCAGAGCTGGCATCGGGCGGGGATTAGAAGAATGGGGGACCTGTTAATTGACGGGACGTTTGCGAGCCATGGGGCACTGGAGGAGAAGTTTGAGATACCCCCGGAAAATGCTTTTAGATATATGCAGGTGAGGGCGTTTGTGAGGCGACAGGTGAGGGAATTCCCATTGCTCCCGGCACAAGAAATTCAAGACAGGGTGATCTCGGGTGCATGGGTCGGGGAGGGCAAGGTGTCGGCAATATTCCAGGAGATGAAAGAAGAGGGGGAAGCGCTGGTAGAGGAGCTGAAGGGTAAATGGGAGGAGGAGCTGGGGGAGGAGATTGAGGAAGGTCTGTGGGCTGATGCCTTGGGTAGGGTTAACTCCTCCTCCTCGTGTGCCAGGCTCAGCCTGATACAATTTAAAGTGGTTCACAGAGCGCACTTGACGGGGGCGAGATTGAGTAGGTTCTTTGGGGTAGAGGACAGATGTGGAAGGTGCTCAGAGAACCCGGCAAACCATGTCCATATGTTTTGGTCATGCCCGGCACTGGAGGGGTTCCGGAGAGGAGTGGCGGGAGCAATATCTCAGGTGGTGAAAGTCCGGGTCAAGCCAAGCTGGGGGCTAGCAATATTTGGAGTAGTGGACGAGCCGGTAGTGCAGGAGGTGAAAGAGGCCGGAATTCTGGCCTTTGCGTCCCTAGTAGCCCGACGAAGGATCTTGCTAATGTGGCAGGAGGCGAAGCCCCCCAGCGTGGAGGCCTGGATTAACGACATGGCTGGGTTCATTAAGCTGGCGAGGATAAAGTTTGCCTTGAGAGGGTCTGCGCAGGGGTTCTACAGGCGGTGGCAACCATTCCTAGACTATCTCGTGGAGCGTTAGAGGAAGGTCGGTCAGCAGCAGCAGCAACCTAGGGGGACGGGGACGGGGGGGACGGGGGCGTCCTGTGTGGGGGACGACGCCCTGTGTGGGGTGGGGGGGGGCGGGATTTGGGAATCTGGCACGTCCGGGAGAGAGCCAGTGTACAAAGCTATGTAACATATCGTTTTTACCATGTATATATCTTGCTCTGTGTGATTTCTTGTTATTTTGTTACGAGGTGGGGGTGGGGGGTTATTGTTTGTAAGGGTGAAAAATTGTGTTAAAAAACTCTAATAAATATATATATTTTTAAAAAAATTATTTCACCTACTTTTCGATCCTCAAGGGTCTCTCCAAACTGTCGCAAATTTATAAACATGTCAGGTACCTTTTACAAATTAAGATTTCCTTTATGATCATTGGTGCCTGGTAGCAGAATCATTGTCGATTTTGAGATCCGATGACCATTCATTGTGAGTATTTACAATCTGCTTTTCCGCAGTTGCCAACCCTCCCATGATTGGCCTGGAGTCTTCAGGAATTGAAGACCAGTGCCAAGGACACTACTGTGTGCAATCCTGGAGAAAAAAATCATCAGGATATTAAAAAGCGTGGTTTCTTTGTCATACATTCTAAGAACATTTCTCTCTACCAGATATAAAAATATTGAAAATGGGTGCGAAGAAGGAAAGATTGGATAAAGAATTAGAAAAGGGCAGAAACGAAAATTGAAATTATAAATCTTTAATTAAAACCTGAAGGAATGTGACTCCACACTTGTAATAGTTAATTTTCATTGCCAGGGAGTAACTAATGCCACTGTCACTAAAAGGGTATTTAGAATAAAATGGGCAAAATTGGCCTTCGTGTGGTGTGTTTAGTTTGTATTTACTGCCTAAATACAGCAGCTTTGTATCATTTAATGCGTTTCAATGGTGAGGCAGACAACAAGATGCCATTTTCATGAAACAAACAATCGACGAGCACCATTCAGCCAGTAACTTTGTTTGACCTTAACTGTGCATCTGCCTCACATGCAAAGTTGTTGTACCATTTTGTTTATAGATTACAGTGAACCACTATTAATCTCGCCATTATTTTGACAGGAAATTACGACTCACTGTTTTGTAATAATCCTCTATATGCAAACATTGTGACATTGTGATGGAGTATCAACTTCATGCAAAAATATGCAACAAAGCATCTTTCATTTGTATTTGAATACATGATGTAAGTTATAATGTAATACCTTTGGTTCCTGAAAGACATTAAAAAAAAGTGATGCACTATTTGAATGGAGACAGCTATCGGGCTATCTTCTAATCTTATGCCAAATGCTGGATTCATCATGGTTCAAATGCGGTATATGATTCACGGTGAGTTCCGCTTTCCTTAGTTAAATTTGGGGATCGAAGTTGAGACAATTGCCCAAATTGTTAATTCAACATATGTACTCCCCTAAATAAATAAAGTATCAACTGACCCAATTTTACTCCTTCAAATTCAATTTACTTACACAGATTTAATATCGGTTCCAAGTTTAATCCATTTCATTTCATTTAACATGCCAGTTTTCCTTTTGCCCTTTTCCTGCCTTCCATTTGGAAATATTTTTATTTTTCTCTGGGCTTTACCATTGACCGATTTGTTGATTAAAAACAGACTCGGTCAAGGCTAAATCTGTTGGAGGCAGTACTCTGAGACTTATGATTTTCATTGTACTTTTAATTCTAGTTTGTTTTCATTCAGGATTATTTCCTTCCGACTGTTTATTGCTTCTTCTACCGCATGAATTATGGATACTGCATTCATGCCAGAGACTGCAAGGCTGTTGACTGTACGTGAAGCAATGGGGTACGTTATCTACAATATTTGCTGTGTATATATCGAGAGAGAGACCAGAACAAACAACCCCTCTTTGCACTTATCCCATGACAAGACCACTTTTAGCAGTTACCAGTTCGTACTTTTTCTGTGACTAAGTTGACATTCAGTGCCAAAGTAGCCAAAATATTTGTCTTTTTATTTACTTGTTCATGGGATGTGGGCTTCGCTGGCTTCGCCATCATTTATTGCCCATCCCAAATTGCTCTTGATAAGATGGTGGTGAGCTGACTTCTTAAACTGCTGCAGTCCATCTGTCGTAGGAAAACTCACAGTGCTGGTAGGAAGGGACGCCTTGGATTTTTGACCCAGCGACAGTGAAGGAGCGGCGATATAGTTCCAAGTCAAGATGATGTGTGATAAAAGGGGGCAACTTGAAGACGGTGGTGTTCTCATGTATCCGATGCTCTTGTCCTTCTAGGTGGCAGAGGTTGCAGGTTTGGAAAGTGCTGGCGAAGGAACTTTGGCCAATTGTTGCAGTGCATCTTAGAGATGGTAAACACTGCTGCCATTGTGAATCAGAGGGAGGGAATGTTGAAGAGGGTGGATGGGGTGCTAATCAACTGAGCTGGTTTGTCCTGGATGCTGCTTAGATTCTTGATGTTGTTGGAGCTGCCCTCATCCAGGCACGTGGAGAGTATTCCATCACACTCCTGACTTGTGCCTTGTAGGTGGTGGAGAGGTTGTGGGGAGTCAGGAGGTGAGTTACTCACTATCGGGTTCCGAGCCTCTCATCAGCTCTTGTAGCCACAACATTTATATGTCTAGTCCAGGCCAGTTTCTGGTCAATGGTAACCCCCAGGATGTTACTGGTGAGGAATTCAGCGATGGTAAAGCCATTGAATGCCAAGGGGAGATGGCTATTGCCTGGCACCTGTGTGACGCATATGTTACTTGCCACTTGTCAGCCCAAACTTGGATATTGACCAGGTCTTGCTGCAAATAGATGCGAACTGCTTCAGTGTGTGAGGAGTCACAAATAATGCTGAACATTGAATCCTATATTTTCTTCAGAAACAAAAGTTTGATTTCCACAGAATACTTATTTTTCCATCCAATTGAACTTGGCCTGGAATGAAATACATTCTGGGTTTGGTTTGCTAATCCACTTAAGAAGACTGAGACAATGACTTTGTATTGCTTCACCGCATTTGCAAAGCACAGCATGGTGGTTAATGCATTTTTCAGCTTTAAAAACATAAAGAAATATGCATCTGAGGGTAGAAGGGTAAGCACAAGAAGCAGATTTTTTTCCTGCTGGAGGTTTACCATGGGCAGAAGTTTTACACCAAATGCTGGCTCATGTGGGAAAACCCGATAATCCCACACCAGTGCGGAAAGAAATGGAAGTGTGGTCCACACAGGCATGCTAATGAGGCAGGGCCAGAAAAAGCTGGCTACGTTGGGAATTTTAAGATCCAGGTGCCCATCCCAACCTCTAATAACAGAAAATACCGAAGGCCTCCTCCCTTGCATGCAGAGATTCCCCCCATGCACATGGTCAACAACCCCACCACCACCCATGGTCACGGAAACTTTCCCCACTCCACCAAACCCACCTCCATTGAGTTCCTCAGAGCATGTGCTGCTGGCACCCCTAGGAACCTCAGCCTGGCACTGCACCCTGGCATTATCAGCAGGCAGTGCCAGTGATTGCGGCGCCAGGAGAAAATGTGAGACGCCAATGCCAGGGCAGTGCTCGGGCGTGTCCTTCTCTCCCCAGGGGCTTGACGTACTGGTGCTCCCCCAGAGGGTTCCCTTCGCCTGATTCCCGTGTGTAAAATCCAATTGCAAACTTCGCCCTAACGTGGGGGGAATCCCGCGAAAAGGATGTTAATGTATTGAAATGAGATTGCTGACTGTGGTAGCGTGGCCTCTTTAAGGGGGATGGCTCCATGGACCACGTGGGAACAGGACTCTGGGACGTCGGAACCAGGGAGCTGAAGTGTAAAGAACTGTTGCATAGTGTTCTGTGTCTGTTATCTAACTGCCTTTGTCTTTCATCGATAAACCCCTTTGTTAACTACAGGAACCCTCCTGGGTATGTCTTGAGCCACCACATTGGCGACGAGGTTAAGATTTTTGATCACAGCTGACAGTCATCATGAATTGAGGGGGAGAGGAAGGAACAGTTGAGAAAGTACAGACTCTCCAGACACATATTTAAACCGTAAATAGAAATGTCTATTGTTGGAAAATCAGGCCCATTTGACCAAGGGAATTAGTCATGGAGTCGGTACATTGAATGGCTCTGGATCTTCTTTACCGCAAACGAGATCACGGGCGAGGACAAGCAGAATGCGATACCTCTGACAGTCTGCTGCAGGCCCCACACATATAATTTGATTAGGAACCTCACGTTCCCGGAGGCACCCGACTCAAAGACCTATGACCAGATAGTTAAATTGGTGAAAGAACATTACAACCCAAGGCCCTCGATAATCCTCAAGCATTTAAATTTAACTCTGCAGTGAGGGACCATGTAGAGTCTGTCTCAGCTTTCATGGCCAGTCTTCGTCAGGTTTCTGAGCACTGTGAGTTCGGGACTGCACTGAGTGACATGTTGCGCAACAGGCTGGCATGTGGGGTCCATAAAATTAATATCCAGAAGAAGCTTCTGACAGAGACTATAGTTACGTTGGAGAAAGCAATTGAGATAGCTCAGGTGATGGAGAGTGCTGAAAAAGGCACCACTGAGCTTTAAAGCATGGCTGAAGGGGAGGTTAACCAATATGGGGCAGTATGGGCGCAAGGTCTGCAGCAGGATCAACAGGCACAGCTCAGAGCCAAACACGGTCCTCGGTATAGAACCGGAAACCAAGGAGTTGGAAGAAATCGGGGCGTGTCATGTGAGAGTGCCTTTAAGAATTGGATGCTGAAGAAATGTACCTTTAACAGATGAAGCTGATCATATTACTGAAGTGATGTCACAGGGGGGGAGCTGAGCTCACTTCTGCTTTTGGTTTCAGTTTGAGAAAGCAGCTTGGGCGTGTCTGTGTGTTTCCAGAGAGCTGCAGGAAGAAAAGCAAGGTGCTGGAGCTAAAGTCAACCAAGCTGATATATCTCTGCCATCCAACAGAAAATATAAATATTCTGAGACCTGGTGTGTTACTGTTTCGAAGGTTTGTAGCCTTTTGGATGTTTGAAGGAACATTTTGAGGGATTATTTAGTGATGTATTATTTTTGGGGTTATCTTTAAAGTAAGGGGTGTTAAGGGATCCAGTGTTTATTTAAAAAGTTAAGTTGAGTTCATGGAATAAACATTGTTTTGTGTTAAAAAACACGTGTCCATAATTGTAATATCGCACCTGGGGAACAAGCTGTGTGCTTCAAAAGCAGCAATCCATTAAAGGGGGAGGTTGGTTGAACTCCATGATACATTTTGGGGTTCTGAAAACACCTCGCCCATAACAGGCGTCAAACCAATTCCTTGGTGGACTGCTCTCGCTGAGGGTAGACCCTCCCCAGGCGACCTGCCATGTTGGGGAGTTTCATTGCAACCGAAGGGGGTCACATTAAAGCACATTGCTCTGCGAGGCAGAGCGCACCAATGGAAACAATAAACAGCAGCATTTCACAGCACCACTGAACATAATGGAGAAGAGCTCTGAAGAAGGGCATGCAAAGCATCGATTGAATCCAGTCCAATTGAATACGACGGCTCCGATTGCAATGGTCTTAAGGGTAAATAATTGACCCCTTAAAATGGATTGATATTGGGGCATTTCAGACCGTAGTGGGTGTGCAGACCTTCCAATATCTGCGTGCAGGAACAGAGGGTGGGATTCTACCGACACCCCCGCTGTGTCGGATAATCTCCGGGTGGCGGCATGAATCCCGCCCCGCCGCTCCAACGCCAGCTGCCGTATTCACCGACGCCGGTTTTCGGGCGGGGGCGGTGATTATGCCACGCCAGTCGGGGGCCGTTGGCAGCGGCCCCCCCGGCAATTCTCCGGGCCCTGATGGGACGAGCGGCCATCGGTTTCTGGCCAGTCCCGCCAGCGTGGATTGGACATGGTCCCACACGGCGGGACCTGGCCGATAAGTTGGCTGGTGCGGTCCTCGGTGGGGCGCGGGGGGATCCGACCCCGGGGGGGGGGGGGGGGGGTGCCCACCATGGCCTGGCCCGTGATCGAGGCCCACCGATCTGCGGGCGGGCTAGTGCCATAGGAGCACCCCTTCCTTCCGCGCAGACCCCTGTAGGGCTCCGCCATGGCCGGCGCAGAGAAGACACCCCCCCTGCGCATGCGCCAGAATAAGCCGGCGCGTCTGCGCATGCGCTGAACCACGCCAGCAGTTCTGCGCATGCGGAGAATTACGCAACTTCCGGTCAGCCCGACGCCGGAGTGGTTCGTGACGTTTTTTATGCCGGCAACGGGCCATCGTGCCGGAATGGGAGAATCCCGCCGAGAGTCTTTAAGCTTAAAGAGTACCGCAGCCAAGCTTTCAATATACACTGGGGAGATTTTGAAGATCCCTATGGAGGGCAGGAGACAAATCTACATTTGATTGTTGTGGAATGACATGGACCCAATCTGTTGGGAAGAGTTTGGTTACAGAAGATTAGGCTCAATTGGCTGGAAACCTTCAAAATATCTAATGGCGCCCTCCAAGGGCAGCACGGTAGCATAGTGGTTAGCACAATTGCTTCACAGCTCCAGGGTCTCAGGTTCGATTCCCGGCTTGGGGCACTGTCTGTGCGGAGTCTGCACATCCTCCCCGTGTGTGCGTGGGTTTCCTCCGGGCGCTCCGGTTTCCTCCCACAGTCCAAAGATGTGCAGGTTAGGTGGATTGGCCATGCTAAATTGCCCTTAGTGTCCAAAATTGCCCTTAGTGTTGGGTGGGGTTACTGGGTTATGGGGATAGGGTAGGGGTGTGGGCTTGGGTGGGAGCCAGACCAGTGCCGTACACACATCAGTCAGAAGGTTGAAGCAGAGCTGAAGAGATTGGAAGAGCTGGGTATAATCAAGCCGGTTCAGATTTCAGAGTGGGTGGCATTGACAGTCGCTGTCCTAAACCTGATCAGTGGGGATTAGTTCCAGTTCGGTGGGAATACTATTCGCCAAATTGAAGACCTCTGTTCCAAGCTGGTGAGGGGCCTCATTGATTCAAAATTGGACCTCAGTCACACCTACCTGTAACTAGAATTGGATGAGGCATCTCAGACGTTTGCTACAATCAATATCCATAAAGGCCTCTTCCAGTGTACCAGACTGCCGTTCGGCAACACTTCAGGCTGCGCTATCTTCCAGCGCACTTTGGAAAATCTCCTCCAGGGAATTGCCGAGGTGATGGTCTACCTTGGTGAGGTGCTAGTTACCGGCACTGCACCAGAAGAACACATGGCCAGCCTAGAGGAAGTATAAAAGGTTTGTGACGTAGGGAAGGAAAGCTTCAGTGCATGTCTCGAGCCTCCCCACTAACCTTTCTGTGCGAGAACCTCGTTATATCACTGGTTGGGGAGGGAGTGGGAGGGGTCAGGGAAAGTCAGAAAATGAACTCTCATTGGCGAGATCCTCGTTTTCCAGCCCGCACAGGATTTTGCACCCGCGCCACCATTAGCATTTGTGGCGAACACTGGCACAAAATCCCCCTCCCCACCCGAAATATTATAGAAAATGGCATGACTTATTTTCTCTTCAGTCTCACAAAGGCATTATTTTCTGAGCTGCCCTAAATTAGATGATTTTTTCAATTTGCGAGCACAGTTGCGCAAATGTGGCTTTGCTGAAGGTTTTGGCAGGTTGCTAAGCTGCTGTGAACTCCAATTGGAATGTGTGTAATGTTGGATTATGTGGAAAGTTGCAGCAAGGAAAGGTGTCACAACATTGGATAATGTATTTGGGATGGGGAATACAATGGAAATATGACCATCTGATCCATTACTTACATTTTCCACCCCCACCCCCGGCAATTCCATCAGATCTTCCCATATCCATTCACCGTCCCACTATCTCCTCTTTTTCAGACCATTCCATCACTACCTCTATCTCTTCTCCTTCGAGCTATCGGCTCGTTCCATGCATGGTGGGTCTCTGCTCCATGTAGGGCAGTATTTCAGTACAGTACCTCCTGCAGTGGGATCTCCAATGCCTGGTCAATTAATGGAACCATGGACCCCCCCCCCCCCCCAACCATTGCCCATATTGGCCAGAATCATGGGCTGGATTCTCCAAACCCCGACGCCGAAATCGCGACCGGTGCCGGGGCAGAGAATCCAGTTCCCCGCATTGAATCGGGACCGGCACCAATTCCCCGATGCTCCGGGGCCCGAAAAGCAGTGTACCCAGGAAGTACGCCGCCCCGCACATTCCCTTACCTGAGGCCACTGTTGGTGGTCGGCTCCGCCATTCTCCGCTCCCAACCTGCCGAAAGCCTGACGACGTGGACCACTCATGGTCCTGCCGGTCTGGATACTAGCAGGGTGGCTGCGGACTCGGTCCGCGGCCGCCCTGGTCGGGGGCGAGCTGATTGAAGGCAGGGGAGGCCTTTACACGGCCGGGAAATTTTTGGGTGGGGGAGGCCGCTGCCCTGCACATGCGCGCCCTCTGACCCCGAGGTGCGGGAGCCTGTATCTGCAGCAAAAGCTGCTAGTTTCACGCCGAGTCCCTGCTAGCCCTGCAGGGCTAGGAATTTGTGGCCCATTCACGCCAGCTTTTCTGCGTGAAAGTCCACAGTTTTTACGACATCGTGGGGACACAGTCCCAAAAACAGAGAATTCAACCCCATGGCTTTAAAAGCTGCTGGTTGTAGAAATGATTCCCTCCCACAACATCTAAAAGTGCTCAATACTGGAAGGACCTCAACCTTAAAGCACAGCTGGCCTCACGTTATGATGCAAGGTAGGCCACTGGCTCCTAATGCACACACAAATGTGCAGTGGCCATGCATCTCTGCCTTAGAACTGCATTATTGACCCCTAGTTATGGTGTTCACTACCCGCTGCTGTGTTAATTCGACCAGGCACGCTGAATTAATTTCCAGTCCATTGCTTGGTCATGCGAATGAAAACGTTTAATAACTTCATGGGACATTCATATTGGAATCGGTGTATCGTAGCATCAAGTTTCAAAGCTGCTGAAGTGGCTTTGGCAACTAAAGCATACATTTAATAAATAGTTCCTTCCTTTTATATTTTGCCCTTTATTCATTTATTGCTGACAAGCTCATGCAATGTTTTAAAGCTATCTCTTTAAAATGTGTTTACAGTACTTAAGATAATTAAAAGACAGCCTTTCATCAAAGGGATTGGAGGAAGCTCCTTCTGCCGCTATACTACTATTGTGGTTTTAAAGATCACAGTGATTAAACTGCGCACATAACTAATAATTTATCCATGTTTAAGTTTGGACTCGCAGTCATATATTTAGAAGTTAAATCTGTTGTTGGTTGCTTTTTAATTGCTTTAATGAATCCCCATCAAAGCAGTTCCAGGAAATGCATGGCAAACATATGCCACATTTGTTCCAGGAACGAACAGAGCGAATCCAACATTTTGCTTAGCCGCGCTCAACAACAGTAGTATTGAGGTCCAGATAATGAACGGTTCGGTAATCTCATCAATTAAGTTAGGATCATGACTACAGGCGACCTCCAGTGCTGCCCTGCCAGTGTTTGCAGGGTCAGAGGGAAGCCAGCTCTCTTGAATGGGCCCATTGGCTGTCCGGACGATTAGAAGCAGATTTCAAAATGAAATATGGGGATTTAACTCCCAAAAGGTTGCTGGAAGGAACCTGCTGGGCCTCAGTATTAAAGCTCTGCCCCCTTTCTGCCTCCCCACACTGCCCCCCCCCCCCCCCCCCACACACACACACACACTCCCCATCTCCCAACCCACAGCAATGGCAAGAAACGGTCTGGGAAAGGGGTTAAAATGTTAAATATGGGAACACAGCACAATCCTGCCATGCATGCATGCATAGCACTATTGGTACAGTGCTAAATATCCGGGCTGAAGTGTTGGGTACTCTGCTACACAGACGAACCAACACGGTTGCGAATGGTACAACTCAAGTTTTATTTCAAACACCTATTTACACTGGTAAACTGTTTACTGAGGTTCGATCATAACCCTTGAATCTGTGGACCTATTCCTAATTCTATCTTGTCGTGGCACTCAGCACATGGTGGATGTCTGAGTGGCTTGCTATGAGCTCTGTGCCCTGATCTGCCTCCTGCTCGAGTGCCCAGGAAGTGTCGTGTTCCCTGTTTTGTACTGTGTATGCTCTTGCCTGTGATTGGCTGTCGTGTTGTGTGTGTGTTGATTGGTCTGTTGATCTGTCCATCAGTATGTATGTATGTATGTGCTATGATGTTTCCCTGAATATCATGACATCCCCCCTTTTTTTACAAGAACATGTGCCTATGTGGTCAAAAAGAGAGATGTGTACTGAGTGTAGCTAAATGTGTGTGTGTGCAATATCTACAGCATGTACATGGGGCTAAACTATATACAAGTGACGATGTCGGGTGCGACATAACAACAAGGTTGTACCATAAACAAAGAACGGGGAAATGTTGAACGACAAAACAAATTCCTGTAACGATAAGAACAGAAACATATTAACACAGTGGTAGGATGAGTTCAATGTACAAACAGTCCCATAAGTCCAGTCTAGTAGGTGGGCGACGAATTCGAGTTGACCGCCTCAAGGGTGGGTCTGGAACCACCGGCTGAGGAATGGGCCTGGCCACGGGCAACGACGGAAGGGGCATGGTGGCAGGGAGCTCCACAAAGTCAATATCAGGAACAACAGGAGGGCGCGGTGTCGGTGTAAGTTCCCGTAGCGAGCGTGGAAGTAGGCGGAGAGCCCGGCGATTGCGCCTACGAATGGATCCATCAGGCATGCGAACCAGGAACGAGCGGGGAGCCACGCATCGGAGAACTTCGGCAAGTGCTGACCAGCCACCTTCTGGTAGGTGGATGCGGACTTCGTCTCCAGGGGCTAGGGCGGGAAGATCAGTTGCCCGTGTGTCAAATGCCCTCTTCTGGCGAACGCGCTGCTGTTGCATTCTGTGTAGTACCGGAGCATGGTTGGTTGTGGGTGCCAGAATGGAAGTCCTGAGGGCGCGACCCATCAACAGCTGGGCTGGTGAAAGGCCAGTGGCTAGTGGGGCCGAGCGATAGGCCAGCAGGGCTAGGCAGAAATCCAATCCGGCAGCAGCAGCCTTGCAGAGGAACCGCTTGACGATGTGAACGCCCTTCTCCCCCTTTCGATTGGACTGGGGATGCAGAGGGCTTGACGTCACGTGTGTGAAGCCATACGAGGCAGCAAAGGATGACCATTCCTGGCTGGCGAAACAGGGCCCATTGTCCGACATGGCAGTCATCGGAATGCCGTGGCGAGCGAAGGTGTCTTTGCAGGCCCTTATGACAGCGGACGATGTCAAATCATGCAGTCGTATGACCTCTGGATAGTTAGAAAAGTAGTCAATGATGATTATATAGTCCCTGCCGAGCGTGTGAAAGAGGTCCACACCCACCTTCGCCCAGGGGATGTCACCAGCTCATGGGGCAGAAGTTTCTCAGGAGGTTGCGCCGGTTGAAACCTTTGGCAGGTGGGGCAGTTGAGCACCATATTGGCAATGTCATCGCTGATGCCCGGCCAGTATACCGCCTCTCGGGCCCTCCGTCTGCACTTCTCGACCCCCAGATGGCCTTCGTGTAGTTGGTCGAGGACCAGCTTGTGCATGCTGTATGGAATCACAATCCGGTCCAGCTTTAGAAGGACACCATCAATGATGGCCAAGTCGTCTCGGACATTGTAGAACTGCAGGCACTGCCCTTTGAGCCACCCTCCCGTCTTGTGGCGCATCACCCGTTGTAGAAGGGGGTCAGCCGCAGTCTCTCGGTGAATACGGGCCAGACTGGAGTCGTCAGCTGGCAGATTTGCCGATGTGAAAGCCACCTGTGCCTCGACCTGACAGACGAACCCCTCTGAATCTGGCGGTGTGCTCACTGCTCTAGATAGGGCATCTGCAATGATAAGGTCCTTACCCGGGGTGTAGACCAGTTGGAAGTCATAGCTCCTAAGTTTAAGTAGGATGCGCTGGAGGCGAGGGGTCATCTCGTTCAGGTCCTTATTTATGATGCTGACCAGGGGACGGTGGTCAGTCTCAACGGTAAACCGGGGGAGACCATACACGTAGTCATGGAACTTGTCTATCCCGGTTAGCAAGCCCAGGCACTCCTTTTCGATCTGCACGTAGCGCTGTTCTGTGGGGGTCATGGCCCGCGAGGCATAGGCGACCGGGGCCCATGACGCAGTGTCATCCCGCTGTAGGAGCACCGCCCCAATGCCGGACTGGCTGGCATCAGACAAAATTTTAGTGTCACGAGATGTGTTGAAAAACGCCAATACCGGTGCTGTGGTGAGCTTAAGTTTGAGCTCCTCCCATTCCTGCTGGTGTGTGGGCAGCCACTGGAACTCCGTGGATTTCTTGACGAGCTGGCGCAGAGCTGTCGTGTGGGAGGCAGGGTTGGGAATGAACTTCCCCAGGAAGTTGACCATGCCTAGGAAGCGTAGCACTGCTTTCTTGTCTGCCGGCTGCGGCATGGCTGTAATGGCGCTCACCTTGTCTGCATCCGGACGGACCCCTGACCGGGAAATGTGGTCCCCCAGGAACTTCAGCTCGGTTTGGCCGAAAGAACACTTGGCTCGGTTGAGGCGCAGGCCGTTTTCGCGTATGCGCGCAAAGACGCGCTGGAGACGATAGATGTGCTCCTGTGGTGTGGTGGACCAGATGATGACGTTGTCCACGCAGATGCGCACCCCTTCGATGCCTTCCATAATCTACTCCATGATCCTGTGAAAGACCTCGGATGCCAAGCTGATGCCGAGATGATGCCAAATGGCATTCTGTTATAGCAGAACCTGCCGAAAGAGGTGTTGAAGGTGCACAGCTTTCGGCTGGACTGATCCAGTTGAATCTGCCAAAAACCCTTCGAGGCATCCAGTTTTGTGAAGATTTTAGCCGGGGCCATTTCGCTCGTGATCTTTTCCCGTTTGGGTATGGGGTAGTGTTCCCTCAATGTTGTTGTTGAGGTCTTATGGATCAATGCAGATCCGGAACTCGCCGGAGGGCTTCTTAACACACACCATGGAGCTGACCCATGGCGTGGGCTCCGTGACCCGGGATAGGACCCCTTGGTCCTGGAGATCCTGAAGCTGCTGCTTGAGGCGGTCTTTGAGTGGCGCTGGGACCCTGCGAGGTGAATGACCGGGGTGGCGTCCGGTTTGAGCCGAATTCTGTAGGTGTAGGACAGTGTTCCCATGCCCTCGAATGCCTCCTGGTTGTGGGCGAGGAGCGATTGGAGCTGTGCCCTGAACTCTGCAGCTGGGAAGTCAGACGTGCCGTCTGGAGAGAGAGCCTTACATGCCTGTGCGCCCAGCAGGGAGTCCTTCGATGAGCCAACTATCTCGAACGAGAGTGCGGCCGTGTGTGAT
Source organism: Scyliorhinus torazame (assembly GCF_047496885.1). Lineage (NCBI taxonomy): Eukaryota > Metazoa > Chordata > Chondrichthyes > Carcharhiniformes > Scyliorhinidae > Scyliorhinus > Scyliorhinus torazame. Next base: position 27,810,536 of record NC_092721.1, on the reverse strand, counting down.
TTGTGTGTCACCTGGAGCTGGCAGGATCCCATAGCCGGGATAACGTTCCCGTTGTAGTCGACCATCTTGCACCGGGATGGCTGGATTGGTGGTCTGACCTTCATGGCATAGAATTCTGACCATGCTATGAGGTTGGCGGAGGCGCCAGTGTCCAGGCGGAAAGTGATCGGCGATCGGTTGACCGTCAGGGTGGCACTCCATTCATCGGCCGGATTGATGGTGTTGACCCGGTTCACATCAGTGACCGCAACCCGGAAGGCGTCTTGGTCATCTGTGTCATTGGTTTGGATGTCGTGATGTGGAGGCTGGATGGTCCGCACGTGTCTGCGAGGTTGTCGGAGATGTGGAAGATCAACAGGTTGAGCCGCTCGACAGTAGGCAGCATAGTGGCCCATCTTGCCACAGCGTAGGCATTGCGGGTTTTTGCAGGACATTGCCCTTTTAAATGTGCAGCTCCACAGTTGCCGCACGTCATGACGTCATGGCGTTCGTTATGCCACTGCGCATGCGCAGTTCGGTCTTGCGTCGGGCGCGCCTGTGCAGCACGTCCCTCAGTGTTGCCGTAGGTTTTGGCGCGCACAAACACGGGAGGCCTCAAAAAGCGCGCGAAACGGCCGCCCTTGTCCGGGCCGCGGGCCGGGAGAAACCCGACTGCCTGGATGCGTTCGGCCTCGTGGGCGGCCTGGCTTGCCGATTCGATCGCTTGGGACCCGCTCCGTGCCGATTCGGTTGCCTGAAATTGGGCATAGCGGCTGGTCGCATTTTCATGCAGGACACAGGCTTCAACTGCAGATGCTAAGGTCAGGCCTTTAATTTTTAGAAGCTGCTGGCGTAGGCCACTGGAGGCAACGCCAAAAACGATCTGGTCCCGGATCATGGACTCTGAGGTGGTGCCGTAACCGCAGGACTGCGCAAGTATGCGGAGGTGCGTCTGGAAGGGCTGAAAGAGCTCATCCTTACCTTGTAGGCACTGCTGAAAGATATACCTCTCAAAGCTTTCATTGACCTCAACGTTGAAGCGCTTGTCGAGCTTGAGGAGGACCGTGTCATACTTAGCTTTGTTCTCGCCTTCCGCGAACACCAAGGAGTTGTATAGATCGACGGCGTGCTGACCTGCGGTAGTGAGGAGCATGGCAATCTTTGTTTCGTCCGAGGCGCCCTGTTTTCCCTTGGCTCGCATGAACAGTTCGAATCGCTGCTTGAAGAGCTTCCAATTGGTGCCCAGGTTCCCAGCGACTTGCAACGGCTGCAGTTTGTTGTGGGTGTCCATGGCTCAGGATAGCAGATTTGCCGGTAAGTATCGATTCACTCACTGGTACCATGTGGTGTTGGGTGCTCTGAGGTACAGACGAACCAACACGGTTGCGATTGGTACAACGCAGTTTTATTCCAACTAGTTATTTATACATCTGACTTGGTACTCAGCACGTGGTGATGGTGTGAGTGTCTTGTTAATCAGGTCCTGGCCTTGTCCTGTCTCCAGATGGACTGGCCAGCAGGTGTCGTGTTTCTTGTCTTATACTGTGTCTGCTCTTGTCCGTGATTGGCTGTCGTGTTATGTGTGCTGATTGGTCTGTTGGTCTGTCTATCATGATGTGTGTGTTGTGATGTGTGTTTGAATATCATGACACATAGAATGATTCAGCCCATTGAGTCTGTACCCACCCTCCTAAAGAGCACTCTATGCAGGTCCACTCCCACACCCATCCTGCCCTATCCCCGTAACCTCACCTGCACGTCCCTGGTCACGAAGGGGCAGTTTAGCATTGACAATCCACTTAACCTGTACATCTTCGAACAATGGGAGGAAACCGGAGCACTCAGAGGAAACCCACGCAGAAACGGGGAGAACAAGCCAATTCCATACAGCCACACAAGGCCAGAATCAAACCCGGGTCACTAGCACTGTGAGGCAGCAGTGCTAAACACAGTGCCACTATTTGGCTATAATTTAATAATAATCTTTATTAGTGTCAGAAGTAGGCTTACATTAACACTGCAATGATGTTACTGTGAAAATCCACTAGTCGCCTGTTCGGGTACGCAGAGGGAGAATTCAGAATGTCCAATTCACCTAACAAGCATGTCTTTTGGAACTTGCAGGAGGAAACCGGAGCACCCGGAGGAAACCCACGCAGACACAGGGAGAACATGCAGACTCCGCACAGACAGTGACCCAAGCCAGGAATTGATCCTGGGTTTCTGGCGCTGTGAAGCAACAACACTAGTCACTGTGCTACCGTGCTGCCCCAATATTTACCCAGATATTGGACAGAAAGTAGTGCACTCCAGATAACAGGGGACAAAACAAATTACATTAATCCCAAGAAAATACTGAGCCCACAGATGTCAAAATCTGAAGGACGCATTGGGATACATTTCACGCCAACGACTTTATGTGGGGGGATTATCCAGGAAAACTATGGCAGACTGTGATTGGAAGTTGCTTCAGCTCCAAGTCAGAATTTCTGAAAGGAAGTCACATGCAGCAGGAGTGGCAAAGTTTAAGAGAAATGACCTGAAAGCAGCAATACAATCAGCAGTCACGGAGAATGTTTCCCAATTCCATATGGGAGGGAGGCAGGAGTGAAAAATCCCTCTGAATGTGCTTAATTATCTCCAATTTCAGAAGAGCACCATATCTACTCCTTAGTGCAGTAGTTTCCTGATTTGCTTCACCTTTTCGCTCCTCGGACTTACTGCGAAACACCAGTACAAGAACACCACTTCTCACCGGCTTCACAGTCCGCAAGCAGCTACTTTTATTTACCATGCTGACATTTTAGGGGCTGGTTTACCACAGTGGGCTAAACAGCTGACTTGTGATGCAGAACAAGGCCAGCAGCGCGGGTTCAATTCCCGCACCGGCCTCCCCGAACAGGCGCCGGAATGTGGCGACTAGGGACTTTTCACAGTAACTTCACTGAAGCCTACGTGTAACAATAAGCTATTATTATTATTAAGTGGTGGATGCGTGGAATTGCATCAATCTTTGTTGGCGATCCTAATCGTAGCAAGCACATACTCGCAACCTTTGTGAAGCTCTGTTGAACCTCTGCAATGGACTTCAAAAAGCAGCTGAACAGCTCTAGAGTTACACTTAAATAGTGCTGAGAGCATACTCTTTGCAAAACAGCACTTCCTCCAGCTGTACCATGTTTTACTTTGGAGTAAATCTGGAGCTCAGAATTTGGCAGTGTTTATAAATCAACTTCTTGTTTAATAATATTATTTTTCCTTGATATTTATTACATGCACAGAGGAGAATTACTATATATACAAATGATACATAAAATGTAAGAACGCTTGAGCTTTCTTTAAAAAATCCTTGCATGACTTAACATTTAAAAAAATCAGAAGTAACGCCTTCACATAAAAATAAAAGACATTTAACTTTAAAAAAACGAGAGAGCTTGTTGCATTGGTATTTACACAGGTCAATGTATCATGATTAAATACACCAACTTGTGTCCTCACAGGCTTAATAAAGTTAAACAAATAGCCGATGCATTATTCCAATAATTCCAGGAACAAAAGGTTCCTGCAGTCATTTCTAATGTCAGCTTGCCAGATTACATAACAGAGCTTGCCTATTGACTTTAGTTACTGGATTTAAAGTCAACAATTTTTCACTATTCTCTACAAGTTGTGAACACATATGGGGGTTGGGGGGGGGGGGGGGGGGGCAGGGGGGGGTGGGGGGTGGAGGAGACGGGGGGGGGGACGAATCACGCTCTGCTACCTCCTTAATCATACGGAAGTCTGGACATTCTGGCAGGCTATTCAACATCTGGAGCTGCACTGTCAAGTCCAATCACTAGCACATAACAAGGGTTACTGGATGGGTTCCAGGGGCAGGGATAGTTTTCCTGGATAGTTTTCTCTTGCCTCACCCATCAATGCAGATATTAATCATTACGCTCTTAATCCCCAATTGAGATTTGCTAACTTAACACAGAGCAGTTCTCAAACCTGGCACCTTCTTGATCTATGTGGCTCATCTACTCGCTGGATAAGCTCGCTATGCCTACGCAGAGGGTTTGCGGGATGCTTTCCAAAATGCTCACTTCAATAACTCAAATGCAATCACGCTGACTCTCTTATTTGTTCTCCTGAAAGAATAAATTCATGGGTGAGGTGTTTCACAGGGACTTTGTTGAACAAAATACTTTGACAAATTCCATGATCCAAGTTCAGAATGGCAACATGCAGGTGTGTCGGTGCAAACCCTAGCTCCTGCTGTAGAATCATAGAATGGTTACAGCAAGGTATGTGGCCATTCGGTCCTTCGTCCCCATTGGTGTCGCTCTGCAAGAGCTACTCTTGACAAACAAACTGGAATAATGGAAGTCCCTCCCACCATACATGGGGCCTGAGATTCCGGCAGGCTCGGCGTTCAGGAGTCAACAGCGGGGGAAAGCATGTGGAAGTGGAGGGTCAAATTCTGGATCTGATGAGCTTTGATCTTGTGCATCTAGCTGGCAGCCCAAATTCAAGTCTTGGGACAGATACGCCTCTCCCCCCCCTTAAGTCTGCAAGAAGGGATGGCACAGTGGCGTAGTGGTTAGCACTGCTGCAGCGGTACTGAGGACCCAGGTTCGATCCCGGCCCCGGGTCACTGTCTGTGCGGAGTTTACACATTCTCCCCGTGCCTGTATGGGTTTCACCCCCACAACCCAAAGATGAGCAGATTAGGTGAACTGGCCATGCTAAATTGCCTCTTAATTGGAAAATAAATAATTGGGTACTCTAAAAAAAAATATTTTAACTTTAAGGTCTGCTAGAAGATTCAAAAGTGATATCACGGGTTCCACAATTCATCTGGGAATTCTAAACAGTGTGCCACCTATGAGGTAGATCAGGCACTGGACTTTAAAAAAGTACCATGACCACCCAAGAGAAACATAATCACCCCAAAGAGGGCTAATCATCTTTATAAAGATGACATTTTGCGTCCTTTGGAGCAGAAGACAATTTCCTTCTTAGATTTCAGGTTTGTGTCTCTGGGAGCAGACAGCTGCCACACTGGGTTCATCTGGTACATCACGATTCACTCCTCTGGTGCATCCACACAGATGTAGATCGCTCTTTTCAATTATGGAAATAATCTGCTTCCCCATGTCTGGTGCTTCAGGGAGTTTTATTCCACCACACTTGCTCTGTCCCAGCAGCACCCTCGGAAACAAGGGGGCCACAAAATTACCAAATGCACCAGTGCATACTTTATGACAGATGCCGGAACTCTGATAATACAGCAGAGAAGGTTTGAAACAATGGGTCAGTCAACATCTGTGGAGAGACCAAGTGTTGTTTCTTCATCTGATGAAGGGTCATGGAATTGTGGTCAACATTGGGACTTCAAGTGGCTTACAGCAGTTAAATCAGTTAAGCACCTTGTTGTCTTGGAACACTTTAAACAGGCAAGCGGTCACTGTTTTAAGTCGCCAAGCATACGTTAGCTTGATTCATTCTCTCTTATAGAAAAAATTCCAAGATTTCAATGGTTCTTCAGTAAATCAGAAAAGTACAAAGGAGATCAAAGTGCTAACGAAGAAATTAATTTCATTATGGTTTCAATGCAGCAAACACAAAGAGATAAGGCATTATCACAAAGAGCTAGTACACTTCTCGGTAAAACCAACATCTGAGCTACTTTAGTTCTTACATCATTCATAAAACCAATCCTTCAGAATTCAGAATTGGTGGTATTGGTGAATGTGGCTGGTTGATTTTGTTTCTTTATCTGATGTTTTATTGCACCTTGTTCTCTGGAAATAAATTAACATTCTTGGCCACGACTTGACTTGTCAAGTGGCTGCTTGGCCACTTGAGAAGCATGAGGGCAAGCATTATCAGGACAAGTCCTGATTAACCCGGTTTCCATCACTGTAGCTAAGAAAGCTCAATCCAATGAAGACACCCAGCAGAAAACTGAACTAATTCTAATTTTTATCAATCAGCAGTAAAATAAATTAAACATGGCAAGATTAGCGCCACAATTTTGCAGCAACCTATATTCATGTCATGCGTTGAATGTAACAAAATCATAGAATCCCTGCAGCGCAGAAGGAGGCCATTTGGACCATTGAGTTTGCACCACCCTTCGAAAGAGCACCTTATCCATGACCAATCGTCCGTCCACTCTGCCCTGTCCCGGTACCCCATAACCTATACATCCCTGGACTTTATGGGGCAATTTTAGCATGGCCAATCCACCTAACCCACACACCTTTGGACTGTGGGAGGAAACTGGAGCACCCAGAGGAAACCCAGGCAGACAGGGTGAGAACGTGCAAACTGCACACAGTCACCCAAGGCCAGAATTGAACCGCGGTCCTTCCGCTGTGAGACAGGAGTGCTAACCACTGTGCAACCCTGCTGCAATGTATCAAATATACCACTGGAACATTATAAAATCTAGTATGAGACCGAGTCACAGAAGGAGATAATAGTACAGATGTCCAAAAGCTTGGTCAAAGTGTTTAAACAAAGAACAATACAGCACAGGAACAGGGGAGATCAGTCAGCAGCACTTGGAACGAGCTCAGATAAGGGCCACAGAATTTTGGATGACCTCAAGCTTACAGGGGGTAGAATGTGGGAGACCATTCAGGAATGCACTGGAATAGTCAAGACTAGAGGCAATGAAGGCATCAATGAGAGTTTCAGCAGCAAACCAGATGAGGCGAGAGCAAAACCGTGTGATGTTTCAGAGGTGGATATAGACCATAATGAATATAAGGTTGGAAACAGTTATGAACAGGTTGGCATAATCTCAGACTGTTGCTAGGGAGAGGGAGGGAGTCAGTGGCTAGGGAACAGAGATTGGAGCGGGGACCAAACACAATCAGCGGAATTCTCCACCGGCGGGATCCTTCGGTCCGCCGGCAGCGCACCCATGCCCGCGGGCTTCTCGACGGTGTGGGGTGGCCACAATGGGAAACCCCATTGGCCGGCTGTGGGAACGGTGAATCCTGCTGCCAGTGGGGGTATGCCACGCTGGAAAACGCGGCTGGCAGACTGGGGAATCCCGCCCAATGGCTTCAGTCTTCCCAATTTAATTGGAGGAAATTTCTACTTATCCAGTACAGGGGGCGGGATTGTGTGATCCTGACGTTTTTTGTTGCGTTTCTCGGCGGTATCAACACGGCCTCAGGATCATCAATTCTAGCCCCTACAGGGAGCCAGCATGGCACTGTAGCGGTTCACACCGCTCCAGCTGCTGATTCCGGCGTCAACTGGGTGCCGCGGGAGCCGCGCATGCACATTGGCTTCCTTCAACGCGCCGGCACCGATGCAACATGGCACAGGGCTACAGGGGCCGGCGCGGAAGGAAGGAGGCCCCCAGCCAGAGAGGCCGGCCCGCCGATCGGAAAGCCCCGATTGCGGGCCAGGCCTCATCGGAGGCCCCCCCGGGGTCGGACCCCACCACCCCCCCACAGGCCGCCCCCGGCCATTCCACGCCGAGGTCCTGCCGGCTGAGAGCAGGTGTGGACGGCGGTGGCGGGACTCGGGTTTTTCATGACGGCCGCTCGGCCCATCCCGAGCCGAGAATCGGCGGGCCGGCCGCGTAGAGCGGCCCCCGACTGACAGCGTGCCAACTACGCCACTCTGTGGAGAATCGCGTGTCGGCATCGGGGCGGTCGCTCGATTTCTCCGGCCCGGCCCCGAGCTGAGAGAATCCCGCCCAGGATGTCGAAGCAATGGAGGTGGTGGCGAGGTAGAGCTAGGTGTCCTCAGCAGATATTTCGAAACTAATGCCGTGCTTTCAGTTAATTTCATCCATAGTGTTAAAAACAAAACGTGTCACAAAAGTGGCCAGAGATTGACCAACTTTGGATTCCATCTGAAGCCTGTTCGCTAAGAATGCCTCTGTTTGCTCCACGCAACAATACAAATGCTTGAAGGTCTGGGCATCATATTTACATGGCACCTCCATCCCCTTAGCCTACCTCCCAGGTCCAGCCTCCTCTCCACCCTTCCTCCCAACAACCCCCAACATTCCAGAACAACTAATTTTACTGGCACCCTAGAGGAATGAAGTTATGAACAGACCTCAAGAAGAGGTGGCACATTGGCACAGTAGTTGGCTCTGCCACCTCATGGCACCAGAGACCCATAGAGTCACAGAGGTTTACAGCGTGGAAACAGGCCCTTCAGCCCAACTTGTCCATGCCCCCCAGTTTTTACCACTAAGCGAGGCCCAATTGCCCACATTTGGCCCGTATCCCTCGATATACATCTTACCCTTATAACTGTTCAAATGCTTTTTAAAAGACAAAATTGTACCCGCCTCTACTATTACCCCTGGCAGCTCGTTCCAGACACCCACCACCCTCTGTGTGAAAATAGTTGCCCCTCTGGACCCTTTTGTATCTCTCCCCTCTCACCTTAAACCTATTCCCTCTAGTTTTAGACTACCATACCTTTGGAGAAAGTTGTTGACTATCTCGCTTATCTATGCCACTCATTATTTTTTATAGACTTCTATAAGATCAACCCTAAGACTCCTACATTCCAGGGAACAAAGTGCCAGTCTATCCAGCCTCTCCCTTTAACTCAAACCATCAAGTCCCCACCCATCTCTTCTTGTTGTGGAAAACGGAAATGTGAAAGCCTGTTCCAGGCTAAGTGGTAATAAGGGGCGGGATTCTCTCGTACCCGGCGGGGCGGGGGGTCCCGGCGGGACGGAGTGGCGTGAACCACTCCGGCGTCGGGCCGCCCCAAAGGTGCGGAATCCTCTGCACTTTTAGGGGCTAGGCCCGCACCTTTCGGGGATAGGCCCACCCCGGAGTGGTTGGCGCCCTCCCCGGCTGGCGTGGAAGGCCTTTGGCGCCACGCCAGCCGGGGCTGAAGGGACTCCGCCGGCTGCTGACTTCATCCCCGCGCATGCGCAGGGGGGGTCACCTACGCGTCGGCCATCGCGGAGGCTGACATGGTCGGCACGTAGGAAAAGAGTGCCCCCACGCGGGCCAGAGAATCGCCGGGGGCGGCCCGCCGATCGGCGCGGTGCGATTGCCACCCCCGCCGAATCTCCGGTGCCGGAGAATTTGGCGGCCGGCGGGGGCGGGATTCACGCCGCCCCCCGGCAATTCTCTGACCCAGTGGGGGGTTCGGAGAAACCCGCACAAAGTCTCTGAATCTTGTGTTCGGTTTGCTCATGCACCCTGAGCGTCTGGTTATGCAAGAAGGTGGTGTAGTCTTACTCTGGCTGGTGTTTGAGTGTGTGTGACCTGGAACATTCTGTCAGCATGTTCTATGGGTGTCGGGCTTGCTGTGTTGGCCTTTGGAGTTGTCTGCATGTCCATTGGTGTGGAGTGCCTGTGTCGTAGGCCTAACGCCTGAAGTGCAGTGTCATCTGTTGGTAATGGTCCTGATACCTGTAGAAGTTGCCGGCCGGTGTGTACATAGGGGGCAACATCTAAGGCAGGCATGTAACTGTTCGGTTGCAGTGCAATGCTGTGTCCCAACGCCAACTGGTAATAGCCACGTGCGGTCTGAATCCTGACCGTTTGACCAGATGTTAGAGGGCTGAGTACGTGGGCATCTCAATCGCAGTGTGTTGCGTTTGGGCATCATTCATCTCAGTTTTAAATTTGGGCAGCAGCAGAACATTAGCAGTCCGAATTGTGGTCCTGGTGCACCTGGGAAAGAATCATTGTGCTGCTGAGGGCAGGTCCTGTTATGGTAGATTTCACAGGCTGAGGTGTGCCGAACAGTAGTCTGTGGGATTCTGTCAAAGGTGCTTCGCTGAGTCTCTAGGATGCCATGTGTGTCCAAGTGCCTCTTGTGATTGACGATGACTGTGTTACTCTTCACGTTTGGCAGGTCGTCAGTTCAATCCACTCGCAATATGAATCAACTCAGACGAAATGTTGTTTACCATTCCATTCAAAGATATCAGTTGCTGTGAGGTCCGACACCTCATATAAATGGTTTGCTTGATGCGGCTTGAGTACATTGCATGGTGCACATTTAAAGACTTCCCTTTCCATGTCTGCATCCATGGAGGGCTGGTACAGTGATTCCTTGGCCCTGTACCTGTTTGCTTACAAACCGGGGTGACCTTGTTGAAGTTGTTATGTGTAGAACCTTTGGAGGGCAGTAAGTGTGACAAATTGCTGGTCAAGCAGTATCAGTCCATCCTGTATGGTTACTTCATCTCTGATGGTGAAAGATTCGCAGAGCTCAAGGGGAAGTTCCTTTGGAGACTCAGGCCAATCCCTCATGATGGCATCATGCACTTTTCTACCTGTGATGTCCACTGTAAAACATCTTGGAGTTCCTGATTTCAGTGAGAGGGCAGCACCTCTGTAATAATTATATCTACCTCTTCTTCATGATCTGCCTGGTCTATAGTGGGTAAGAGGGCTCTGGAGAGGGCATCAGCCAAGTACAGCTCCTTACCGTGTTTGTAGATGACCCTGATATTAGAATGTTGCAACTTTAACATCATGGGCTGGATTCTCCGTTGGCGGGATCCTCTGCTTCGCCGGCAGCGCACACACGCTCGTGGATTTCCCGGGGACGGTGGGATGCCCACAATTGGAAACTCCATTGGCCGGGTCCCGGGATGGAGGATCCTGCTGCCTTGCACCCCCCTTCACCCACTCAGGGTACCCCCAGACCCAATCCCTGTCTTTGGAAAAATGCCAGCCTGGCACCTTGGCACTGCCAGTCTAACACATTGGCAGTGCCCCTGCCAGGACCACCTGGGCACCTTGGCAGTGCCAGGCTGGCACCCAGGTGGCACTGCTCAGGTGCCAGAATGGCAGTGGCAGGGTGCCTGAGTTGCAGCAGTAGTGCATGAGTGCCACCCTGCCCAGAATGCAAGCACCTGGGGGCATCCGATCCCCTGGGAGGCCCCCATGAGTGCCGTTCCTGGGGACCAGCACTGAACAGCACCCGTCTGAGACCTCCAAGGCATGGTGGTTAGATCGTGGGAGTGTATATTACAGTGAAACTAGGGATTCACATTGCAATGTTTCACAAGATCTAACTTGATCTCATGAGGCATGGCTCGCTGGGTAGACCCCGGAAGAGAGATTACCCGGCATCTATCGGCCGCGCTGCACCACGCTGCCTTTCGGGCACAGAGTGGCTGGTAGATCTCGCTCGATATCTGCCCACTGGAGACATGAATGTGGTAAGTTTTGAGAATTCCTCATCTAACGGGATGTGCCCGCACCCACATTACACATTGAGAATGCTGAATACCTTAGCATTTTGCATGTCTGCTTTCTCCTGTTTCACTGTCTTCATGGGGTGATGAGCTCTGAGCCGTACCAAATACACTGGATCAATGCAAATTTGACCATGCTATCTTTCTGTATTACAACAGCCATTGTTGAAACCCATTCTGCGGCTTCTTCTATCGGAGTTATGAAGCCCAGTGTTTTGTTTTTTTTAAATATATTTATTAAAGTTTTTTAACACAATTTTTCACCCCCCCTTGTAACAAAATAGAAAGAAAATGCACAGAGCAAGATATATACATGGTAAAACGATATGTTACAGAGCTTTGTACACTGGCTCCCTCCCGTACATGCCAGTTTCCCAAATCTTTCATGTGTTCTCTTGCTCAAACACCCCCTAGGCAAACCCCCCTTCCCCCCTCCCTCCCTCCCCCCCCCCACCTTCACCAGACATCCCCCCCCTCCCCCCTCCTGGGTTGCTGCTGCTGCTGACCGACCTTCCTCTAACGCTCTACGAGATAGTCTAGGAACGGTTGCCAACGCTTGTAGAACCCCTGCACAGACCCTCTCAAGGCAAACTTTATCCTCGCCAGCTTAATGAACCCAGCCATGTCGTTTGTCCAGGCCTCCACGCTGGGGGGCTTCGCCTCCTTCCACATTAGCAAGATCCTTCGTCGGGCTACTAGGGACGCAAAGGCCAGAATGCCGGCCTCTTTCGCCTCCTGCATTCCGGGCTCGTCCACTACTCCAAATATTGCTAGCCCCCATCTTGGCTTGAGCCGGACTGTCAACACCTGAGAGATTGTTCCCGCCACTCTTCTCCAAAACCCCTTCAGTGCCGGGCATGACCAAAACATATGGACATGGTTCGCCGGACTCCCTGAGCACCTTCCACATCTGTCCTCTACCCCAAAAAACATACTCAACCTCGCCCCCGTCAAGTGCGCTCTGTGAACCACCTTAAATTGTATCAGGCTGAGCCTGGCACACGAGGAGGAGGAATTAACCCTACCTAGGGCATCAGCCCATAACCCCTCCTCAATCTCCTCCCCCAGCTCCTCCTCCCATTTAGCCTTCAGCTCCTCGACCAACGCTTCCCCCTCTTCTTTCATCTCCTGGTATATTGCTGACACCTTGCCCTCCCCGACCCATACACCCGAGATCACCCTGTGACGGGAGCAACAGGAATTCCCCCACCTGCCGCCTCACAAACGCCCTCACCTGCATGTATCTAAATGCATTTCCCGGGGGTATCTCGAACTTCTCCTCCAGTGCCCCATGGCTCGCAAACGTCCCGTCAATGAACAGGTCCCCCATTCTTCTAATCCCCGCCCAATGCCAGCTCTGAAACCCCCCGTCCATCCTCCCCGGGACAAACCAGTGGTTACCCCTGATCGGGGACCACACCGATGCTCCCATTGCACCCCTGTGCCATCTCCACTGGCCCCAGATCTTTAGCGTTGCCGCCACCACCGGACTCGTGGTGTACTTTGACGGCGAGAGCGGCAGCGGTGCCGTCACCAGCGCCCCCAGGCTCGTTCCTTTACCGGACGCCATCTCCAACCTCTTCCATGCTGCCCCCTCTCCCTCCATCACCCACTTACGGATCATCGCCACATTTGCTGCCCAGTAGTAGCTCCCTAGGTTCGGCAGCGCCAACCCTCCTCGGTCCCTACTGCGTCCCAGAAACCCTCTCCTTACCCTCGGGGTCCTATTCGCCCACACAAACCCCATTATACTCTTGCCTACTCTCTTAAAAAAGGCCTTGGTGAACACGATGGGAAGGCACTGAAACACAAAAAGAAACCTCGGAAGGGCCACCATTTTGACCGACTGCACTCTACCCGCGAGCGAGAGCGGTAACATGTCCCATCTTTTGAAGTCCTCCTCCATTTGCTCCACCAAACACGTCAGATTCATTTTATGTAGGGCCCCCCAACTCCTGGCTATCTGGATCCCCAGGTACCGAAAGCTCCCCTCCACCCTCCTCAGCGGTAGATCGCCTATCCCCCTTTCTTGGTCCCCTGCCTGTACTACAAAAAGCTCACTCTTCCCTACATTGAGCTTATAGCCCGAAAAATCCCCAAACTCCCTTAGAGTCTGCATGACCTCCACCATCCCCTCCACTGGATCCGCCACGTACAGCAACAGGTCATCCGCATAAAGCGACACTCGATGCTCTTCTCCCCCTCGGACCACCCCCCTCCATTTCCTAGACTCCCTCAATGATATGGCCAAGGGTTCAATCACCAGGGCACCCCTGCCTCGTCCCACGGTACAGCCGAAAATACTCCGACCTCCGCTGATTCGTCACCACACTCGCCACCGGGGCTCTGTAAAGGAGCTTAACCCAACTAATAACCTCCCCCCCGAACCCAAACCTACGCAGCACTTCGCAGAGGTACTCCCACTCTACTCGGTCAAAGGCCTTCTCCGCGTCCATAGCTGCCACTATCTCCGCCTCTCCCTCCTCCGACGGCATCATTATCACGTTTAAGAACCGCTGCACATTGGTGTTTAGCTGCCTACCCTTTACAAATCCCGTCTGGTCCTCGTGAATCACCCCCGGGACACAGTCCTCGATCCTCGTAGCCAGCACTTTTGCCAGCAACTTAGCATCCACGTTGAGGAGCGAGATCGGCCTGTATGATCCACATTGCAGTGGGTCCTTGTCCCGCTTTAGGATCAAAGAAATCGTCGCCTCCGACATTGTCGGAGATAGGGTACCCTCCTCTCTTCCCTCATTAAAGGTCCTCACTAGTAGCGAGGCCAACTGGTCTACGTACGTCCTGTAGAACTCCACCGGGAACCCATCCGGTCCCGGGGCCTTCCCTGCCTGCATACTCCCCAAACCCTTGCTCAGCGCCTCCAACCCAATTAGTGCCCCCAAACCAGCCACCTCTTGCTCTTACACCCTCGGGAATCTCAATTGGTCTAGGAATCGTCTCATCCCCTCTTCCCCCGCTGGGGGCTGGGATCTGTACAGCTCCTCATAGAAGGCCTTAAATGAGTCATTTATTTTCGTCGCACTCCGCATTGTGGCTCCCCTTCCATCCTTGACTCCCCCTGTTTCCCTCGCTGCCATCCTCTTACAGAGCTGGTGTGCCAGCATCCGACTCGCCTTCTCCCCATACTCGTAGGTCACCCCCTGCGCCTTCCTCCACTGTGCCTCTGTCTTCCCTGTGGTCAACAGATCAAACTCCGTCTGGAGACGTCGCCGTTCCCCAAGTAATCCCTCCTCAGGGGCCTCTGCGTATCTCCTGTCCACTCTTAAAATCTCCCCCACCAACCTCTCCCTTTCCATGCCCTCTATCTTCTCCCTATGAGCCCTGATGGAGATTAGTTCTCCCCTGATCACCGACTTCAGCGCCTCCCATACCACCCCCAACCGCACCTCCCCATTGTTGTTGACCTCCAAATACCTTTTGATGCACCCCCTCACCCTCCCACACACCACCTCATCTGCCAGCAGTCCCACATCCAACCGCCACAGTGGGCGTTGGTCCCCCTCCTCTCCCAACTCCAGTTCCACCCAGTGCGGGGCGTGATCTGAAACGGCTATGGCCGAATACTCCGTTCCCTCCACTTTCGGGATCAGCGCCCTGCCCAGAACAAAAAAATCTATCCGGGAGTAGGCTTTGTGCACGTGGGGGAAAAAAGAAAATTCCCTGGCCTGCGGCCTGGCAAACCTCCACGGGTCCACTCCCCCCATCTGATCCATAAACCCCCTAAGCACCTTGGCCGCCACCGGCCTCTTTCCAGTCCTCGATCTGGAGCGATCCAATGCTGGGTCCAACACTGTATTGAAATCCCCACCCATTATCAGGCCTCCTATCTCCAGGTCCGGAATGCGCCCCAACATGCGCTTCATGAATACGGCATCATCCCAGTTCGGGGCGTATACATTTACCAATACCACCCACGTTCCCTGCAACTTACCGTTCACCATCACATATCGCCCTCCGTTGTCCACTACGATATTCTTGGCCTCAAACGACACCCGCTTCCCAAACCAATATTGCCACCCCTCTATTCTTCGCGTCCAGCCCCGAATGGAATACCTGTCCTATCCACCCCTTTCTTAACCTGACCTGATCCGCTACCTTCAAATGTGTCTCTTGGAGCATGACCACGTCTGCCTTCAGTCCCTTTAAGTGCGCGAACACTCGGGCCCTATTTACCGGCCCATTCAGGCCCCTCACATTCCACGTTATCAGCCGGATTGCCCCCCCCCCCCCTGCCGACTAGCCATCTCCTTTTCTGGTCCAGTCCCGTGTCCACGCCTCCCTCACCCTCAAGTCCCCAGCCGGGAGACCCCCGCCCCGACCACCTCTTCTGTGTCCCATTCCCCTTCGGCCAGTGCAGCAACAACCCTTTCCGTCCCCCCCCCCCGCCGCTTCCCCCCCCGCTAGACCCGTGTCTAGCTTTTTTGCTCCTCCCATATCACTCCCGTAAGTCAGCTGACACCTGCTGACCCCGGCTTCCCCCGCCGTCCCATTGACCTCCCCGTGTGGGAGTGTCCCAATCCGTATGCGTTCCTCCATTCCCCTTCCCGACTTTCTTCCCTAGCGCAGGAAAAACCCAGCGCTTTCCTAAGCCTACCCTGTCCCCTCTGGCGCAGCTCCTGTCTCTTTTCCCCCATCGCAATCCCCCTCTCTCCCCCAGCCCATGTAGTATTTCCTGCGCGTGGTTAACACCCTATATACAACAACCATCAAACATCCCCCCCACCCTCACAAACCCTCAGTTTGAGTCCAACTTTTCGGTTTGAATAAAGGTCCACGCCTCTTCAGGGGTTTCGAAATAATGGTGCTGATGCTTGTATGTGACCCACAATCGCGCTGGCTGCAGCATTCCGAATCTTCCTCCTTTCCGGTGCAGCACCGCCTTGGCCCGGTTGAAACCCGCTCTCCTCTTTGCAACCTCTGTGCTCCAGTCCGGGTATATTCGATCTCCGCATTGTCCCATCTGCTGCTCCGCTCCTTCTTGGCCCATTTCAAGACCCTCTCTCTGTCCGTGAAACGGTGAAACCTCACCACAATCGCCCTTGGCGGCTCGTTTGCCTTGGGCCTCCTCACCAGCACCCGGTGTGCCCCATCCAGCTCCAGAGGCCTCGAAGGGGCCTCCGCGCCCATCATCGCCTCGAGCATCGTGCTCGCGTATGCCCCGGCATCGGCCCCCTCCACTCCTTCAGGGAGACCCAGGATCCGCAAGTTCTTTCTCCTCGACCTGTTCTCCAGGTCTTCGAATCTTCCCACCCACCTCTTGTGCAGCACCTCGTGCTCCTCCACTCTCACCGCCAGGCCTAAGATCTCGTCCTCATTCTCACTGACTTTTTTCTGCACCTCCTGGATCTTTACCTCGTGGGCCTTCTGGGTCATCCCTAGTCCTTCAGTCGCCGACAACATAGGCGCCAGCATTTCCTTCTGCAGCTCCTCGAAGCAGCGCTTGATGAACTCCTGCAGCTCCGGCCCGCATTCCGCTTTGTCCCCAGCCGCCGCCATTTTGCTTTTTTTCCCTCGCTTCTCCCGCTGCTCCAATGCCGTTTTTTTGGCCGTTTCACTTCTGGTCCGGACCATAAAAGGTGAAGGGGGACCTTGCTCTTCCCTTCCCCATGGATCGTCTTCAAAAAAATTCCCGTTGGGCTCCTCTAAAGAGCCCGAAAGTCCGTGATAGCGGGAGCTGCTGAATCGTGCGGCTTAGCTCCGCATAGCCACAACCGGAAGTCATGATGCCCAGTGTTGTCATCCAATGCAGTTCATCAACTACTTTCTGCTCCATGGCTATTGGTACTCTTCTAGGAGCACAAACTGTTGATGGTACTGAATCACAGAGCCTCATGTGGTATACAACTGATAGTTTACCAATGATGCTACAGTTGAAGAGGTCTTTGTCATCTCTGGGGTTGGTGTTGTACAGCATGCGCTTCTGGACCAAGTTGAATGAGCCCCTGTGTAATGTGTGATTTTAGATTCTGATCAACTCTGTGAAACTTAAAATTGACCTGTGTGTGGTGGAGGGTAGCTGTGCCTTCAGTGTGGATGATTTGCCTGCAATAAACCGCGAGGTCCACCTGGTTATATAGGGAAAGTACTCCGTGGTTTTGATCTGCAGCACTTAGCAAAGTGATTCCATTTCCCACATTTGTTTTTACCATATGTAAAACAAGTTGTTCTGTTCAGAGGTTCTGGCCATTGCAGTTGGAGCTGGTCGTATCTCTGTTCTGCAAATATTTCTGTTTCGCTCCTAAAACATCTGCTTCTTCCTTCTGATTATTTGTTTAACTCAGGTACTAATGACAGCTCGTAACATCAGGGGCGGGATTCTCTGACCCCCCGCCGGGTGGGAGAATCGCCGGGGGTCGGCGTGAATCCCGCCAGCGTCGTCCTCCCAATTCTCCCGCCCCCCCAAAAAACCTACCCGCCGTGAGTCCCGCCGCCCACCTCGGAGGATGGCGGGGAACGGCGCGACTCAATGGGCGACGGGGCCACCCAGATTCTCCCGCCTGCGATGGACCGAAGTCCCGCCCGTCTGTAGCCGGTCCCGCCAGCGTAAATTAGAGTAAGTCCCATACCGGCGGGACATGGCGGTGCGGGCGGGCTCCGGGGTTCCTGGGGGGTCGCGGGGGGGGGTGTGGCCCCTGGAGGTGCTCCCACGGTGGCCTGGCCCGTGGTCGGGGCCCACCGATCCGCAGGCGGGCTATGCTGTGGGGGCACTCTATTGTTCCGCACCGGAGGCTGTGGTCTTCCGCCATTCTCGTTGCGGAAGCGAATCCCTCTGCACATGTGTGGGGATGATGCCAGCATGCGCCGACTCGCGCCAGCTGGTGGAGGCCCTTCGCCGCCGGTTGGCGTAGCGCCAAGCCCCTATGCCGCCGGCAGGCGCGCGCCAACCACTCCGGGGCAGGCCTAACTCCTGAAGGTGCGGAGGATTCTCTCGCAGCAGCTGCTTGAGGACTGAATCAATATGAATTCCACAAACTATTCGCTCCCTGATTAGTTCATTGGTGAGAGTTCCAGAGGCACTTCGTTTTGACAGTATTTTCAGGGTGTAAAATTGAGGTGATTCATCCATTCTTTGATTTGTTGAATTGGATCTAGGATTATGTATTTTACAGATATTCACAAATTTTTTTAGAATGATTATAGGGTTCTTTTTTTCCTCCTCCGTTTGGGAAACAAACAACTCGAGTTTTTCGATTGCCTCAGGGCCCGCTAAGTTTTAATAAAGTATAAGCCTGTACGTTTTGGAGTTGTCAGAAAATGCAGCACGATAATATATACGCCAATCTGCCTCGAACCTTTCCAAAGTATCTGCAATAATAATAATAACCTTTATTATTGTCACAAATAGGCTTACATTAACACTGCAATGAAGTCTGTTCAGAGCCTGTACACTGAGGGGGAATTCAGAATGTCCAAATTACCTAACATCATGTCTTTCGGGATTTGTGGGAGGAAACTGGAGCACCCGGAGGAAACCCACGCGGACACTGGGAAAACGTGCAGACTCCGCACAGACAGTGACCCAAGCCGGGAATTGAACCTGGGACCCTGGTGCTGTAAAGCAACAATGCTAACCAATGTGCTACCATGCTGATGAGAGGGTCGATGCGGCAAAGTCTATGCACCATACTGCCAACTCCTGACACCATGTTAATGCTGGGGGTTCCTGAAACACTGACAACAAGGACTTTCACCAAGAAATAATTCATACAGTAGCATAGCAGCCACTTCAACAATTGTGCTCTGTCCACATTCCCGGGGATTACTCCTGTGCTCCCGCCACGTGACCTCTTATGCAGCCATGCCATCACATTTTCACATTACCACTTGAACTACATATGCAAAAGGGCTTCCCAACATTGATTGTCGGGAGGCTTGGCCTGCCTTTAACCCACTTTAAAGTCAGTTTAAAGACAGTTCAGCTTAAATTTGGGAAACTGATTCTTGCCCTCATATCAAATTAAGTTGCCCTGCATCCCCCTCCATCAGGCGGGACCGGAAGATTCCACACAAAATGGTCATCTACACAGGCACATACTGCATTTCATCCTCCACTTCGATCATGTTGACAGTCAGAGCAGTGAAGGTGATCAGAGTGACCTTGGAGCAGCATGGGTAAATAGTATGTATGCTTCTCTGCTGTTTCCTCCTGTTATCATAGAATCAAAGAATTCCTACAGTGAAGAAGCAGACCATTCAGCCCATCAAATCTGCACTGACCCTCTTCCAGACCCACTTCCCCACTCTAACTCAATAACACCATAAGCAAACCTACACATCTTTGGACACTACAGGGCAGTTTTTAGCATGGCCAATCCACCTAACCTGCACATCTTTGGACTGTGGGAGGAAACCGGAGGAAGACTACGCTGATATGGGGAGAAAGTGCAAACTCCACACAGTCACCCAATTGATCCCGAGTCTCTGCTGTGAGGCAGCAGTGCTCACCACTGTACCACCGTACCCTGCAAGCTTTAGGGAATAGCAGCAGTGGCAATTTTGGAATGCGCCTGGACAATGTGCATGTTGGAAGTAAGCAGCAGCTGTGAGTGTGAAGCATGAAGCGGTGTGCAAGTTGGGGTGGAGCATTAGTATGACCCCTCGAGATCGCTAATGGGTTAGTGGGAGTGGGTGGGAGTCATTGCAGCATGCGATGTTTGCGGTGCATTTGAAGATGCATTCACTAACCTTGACCACTGGTGGAAGATCATTCAACTTTTAGCAGCACGGCTGTATGGGATCCTGAGGACCACGTGCCTTGAATTGACCTCCGTGGTTACATGCTCCGATTCCCCGCAGAAAGCTCACGTCACTCCTTTTCATCACCATGACTAAAGCCTCCAATGCTACATCCGAGCAACTGGGAGCACTTTCATGCCCTGCCGCTCATTGAGAGATCTTTATTCCCCCAAGGTACACATTTGGAGATACTTCCACCAACTGCAGTGTGCGCGCCCCCCTTTAAAAGGTGCAGGCTGGCTTTAAGAAGTGGCTATTTGTAACTTGTGCTGGCCACACATGCATCTGGGCCACCTGCTGAGTATGCAGCCAGTTCAGCTCTTGACTGTGCGAACCACAACCATGGTGATGAACCAACAGCACAAAGGTTTGTGTGCTGCCTACATCATCTTGGTTGGCAATGATGGGGGTAAGCACACATTACTGCACCCACAATCCAGCTCTATCGGACTTTTAGCCCTGATATTTCTAAGAAATACGTTAAAGAAGAAGAGGGAAGTGGAGATGCAGTGATGATGGGAAGGCAAACCTCCAGATGAGACTGCTGAAAGCAAGTCTAAAATGGTAGATTAATAAAAAATGGGGATGTGCAAGATGGCAGAATTGGGTGACGAGTGGTGTCCCCGGTGACGAGTGGTGTCCCGCAGGGTTCAGTGTTGGGGCCACAGCTGTTCTCTTTACATATTAACGATCTAGATGACAGGACTGGGGGCATTCTGGCTAAGTTTGCCGATGATACAAAGATAGGTGGAGGGGCAGGTAGTATTGAGGAGGTGGGGAGGCTGCAGAAAGATTTAGACAGTTTAGGAGAGTGGTCCAAGAAATGGCTGATGAAATTCAATGTAGGCAAGTGCGAGGTCTTGCACTTTGGAAAAAAGAATAGAGGCATGGACTATTTTCTAAACGGTGACAAAATTCATAATGCTGAAGTGCAAAGGGACTTGGGAGTCCTAGTCCAGGATTCTCTTAAGTTAAACTTGCAGGTTGAATCCGTAATTAAGAAAGCAAATGCAATGTTGTCATTTATCTCAAGAGGCTTGGAATATAAAAGCAGGGATGTACTTCTGAAGCTCTATAAAACGCTAGTTAGGCCCCATTTAGAATACTGTGAGCAATTTTGGGTCCCACACCTCAGGAAGGGCAGACTGGCACTGGAGCGGGTCCAGTGGAGATTCACACGGATGATCTCAGGAATGGTAGGCCTAACATACGATGAACGTCTGAGGATCCTGGGATTATATTCATTGGAGTTTAGGAGGTTGAGGGGAGATCTAATAGAAACTTACAAGATAATGAATGGCTTAGATAGGGTGGACGTAGGGAAGTTGTTTCCATTAGCAGGGGAGACTAGGACCCGGGGGCACAGCCTTAGAATAAAAGGGAGTCACTTTAGAACAGAGATGAGGAGAAATTTCTTCAGCCAGAGAGTGGTAGGTTTGTGGAATTCATTGCCACAGAGGGCGGTGGAGGCCGGGACGTTGAGTGTCTTTAAGACAGAAGTTGATAAATTCTTCATCTCTCGAGGAATTAAGGGCTATGGAGAGAGAGCGGGTAAATGGAATTGAAATCAGCCATGATTGAATGGTGGAGTGGACTCGATGGGCCAAATGGCCTTACTTCCGCTCCTATATCTTCTGGTCTTCTGGTCTTATGGTCTTAATCGAGATATTAGAGCAGAAGGAGGCTACATATATAAGGGGTAAAGTCATGGAATTATTTAAAACAAGTGTGAGAAATTTAAAATTGAGGGGCTTCTGGATGCGGGATCTAATCAGTGTGGTCGTGAATGTGGGCAGCATTGTTTTGGAAAGGTAAAAGCGAGCCCCCCCCCCATCACCACGCTCTGTAACCCCCCTGCCCCTCCACCAGATTTATAATAAGTCACCCAAAATGTATGTATGTACACTTCATCACCATTAACCATACTTCTTACTGTAGACATCCCCTCTTACATTAATAGACTTGCATTAGGGCAGCACGGTAGCATAGTGGTTAGCATGTGGCTTCATAGCGTCAGGGTCCCAGGTTCGATTCCTGCTGGGTCACTGTCTGTGCAAAGTCTGCAAGTTCTCCCCGTGTGTGCATGGGTTTCCTCCGGGTGCTCCGATTTCCTCCCACAGTCCAAAGAACTGCAGGTTAGGTGAATTGGCCACGCTAAAATTGCCCTTCATGTACAAAAAAGGTTAGATGGGGTTATTGGGTTAGGGGGATAGGTGGAAGTGAGGGCTTAATTGGGTTGGTGCAGACTCGATGGGCCAAATGCCCTACTTCTGCACTGTATGTTTTATGTTCTATGTTCTAATGCTGGCTGCTCCTCACTTGCTCTATTTATTTTTTGCAACATTTCGAAGGTCTACTGTACTAGTTTAGCTTTATTTTGATATCACCCTCTTCATGCCTCTTCCCAAACAGTCTTATTTTTCATTTTGTTCCACGTATTCCATTCTCCATTTTATTACACCACCTGGAAAAAAAATAGAGAGATTCCTTGCTTGATTTACATTACGGATGAAATCTAATAATCCATGGATGCCTCTTTGAATGGCTCATGTCACAAGTTGTCAAAATTAATTACTTGCATGCGAAGCATCTAGGGACATTTCTAAGAGATACAATGAGGTGTTAAGTAGATACCTTTCTGTTTTTAATATATGTTTATACATTGCCGTGATTAACATGGTGGGAAAATTAATTAGTAAATTATAGTATTTTTCAATGCAATAATCTCATTTTAAATAATCTTGGGGTATGAAGATTTTTTAAAAATTTGTGTCGCGCTACGCTTTGTATTATATTTTGAATGTAAGTGACAAATGAATTTCAATATAGATAATGCTGATGTACTGAAGTTTAATAGGAAGAATAAGGTGGTGATCGCCTCCTTGGGACATTAGAGTTTAAATGAGGTGGAGAAACAAAGGAATCTGCAGATATGTATTCTCAAAATTATTATAAATAGCTATGTAAAGATCACAGATATAGGTTGAAAGGTGGTGGATTTAAATCTGAGATAAGGACAAACTACTTCCCGCAGAAGGTGGTAAATTTATGGAACTCGCTGCCCCATAGTGCGGTCGAGTTTGAATTATTAATGGTTTCAAGAATGAGATAGATATATTTCTGATTTTAAAATCAGGATAAAGGGATATGGGGAACAGGTGGGGAGGTGGATTTGAGACCAGGAAGAGCCATGATCTGATTGAATGGCGGGCAGGTTCGAAGGGCTGAATTGCCCACTTCTGCTCCTAATACATATGTTCCTATGTAACAAAGCCATAAAAAATCTGCAAACAATGCATTGAGATTCATTTCCAGAGGAATAGAATTCAAAGGTGGATGAGGGTAAAGCAGTTGATGTGGTGTATATGGATTTCAATAAAGCGTTTGAGAAGGTTCCCCATGGTAGGCTACTGCAGAAAATACGGAGGCATGGGATTCAGGGTGATTTAGCAGTTTGGATCAGAAATTGGCTAGTTGGAAGAAGGCAAAGGTTGGTGGTTGATGGGAAGTGTTCAGGCTGGAGTCCAGTTACTAGTGGTGTACCACAAGGATCTGTTTTGGGGCCACTGCTGTTTGTCATTTTTATAAATGACCTGGAGGAGGGCGTAGAAGGATGGGTGAGTAAATTTGCAGATGACACTAAAGTTGGTGGAGTTGTGGACAGTGCGGAAGGATGTTACAAGTTACAGAGGGACATAGATAAGCTGCAGCGCTGGGCTGAGAGGTGGCAAATGGAGTTTAATGTAGAAAAGTGTGAGGTGATTCATTTTGGAAGGAATAACAGGAAGACAGAGGACTGGGCTAATGGTAAGATTCTTGGCAGTGTGGATGAGCATAGAGATCGCGGTGTCCATGTACATAGATCCTTGAAAGTTGCCACCCAGGTTGAGAGGGCTGTTAAGAAGGCGTGCGGTGTGTTAGCTTTTATTGGTAGAGGGATTGAGTTTCGGAGCTATGAGGTCATGTTGCAGCTGTACAAAACTCTGGTGCGGCCGCATTTGGAGTATTGCATGCAATTCTGGTCACCGCATTATAGGAAGGATGTGGAAGCATTGGAAAGGGTGCAGAGGAGATTTACCAGAATGTTGCCTGGTAAGGAGGGAAGATCTTATGAGGAAAGGCTGAGGGACTTGAGGCTGTTTTCGATAGAGAGAAGAAGGTCAAGAGGTGACTTAATTGAGGCATACAAGATGATCAGAGGATTGGATACGGTGGACAGTGAGAGCCTTTTTCCTCGTATGGTGATGTCTAGCACGAGGGGACATAGCTTTAAATTGAGGGGAGATAGATATAAGACAGATGTCAGAGGTAGGTTCTTTACTCAGAGAGTAGTAAGGGCGTGGAATGCCCTGCCTGCAACAGTAGTGGACTCGCCAACACTAAGGGCATTCAAATGGTCATTGGATAGACATATGGACGATAAGGGAATAGTGTAGATGGACTTTAGAGTGGTTTCACAGGTCGGCGCGACATAGAGGGCCGAAGGGCCTGTACTGCGCTGTAATGTTCTATGTTCTATGTTCTATGATCTAAAAGCAGAGGTGTTAGACGGGATTCTCCAGTCCCCCAGCCATGTGTTTCTCGGGCACATTGTTCGCTGGCAGTGAGATTATCTCTTCCCGCCGTTTGTCCATGAAATTTCCCATTGAAGCCACACCGCCAGGAAACCCACGGGCGGGACACACTGCCGGCAGGAACAGAGAATCCCAACGGCTGGAGAATTCCGCCGTTATGTCAAACGTATATTGGGGGCTCAGTGGTTAGCACTGCTGCCTCAGGGATCCGAGGGCCCGGGTTTGATCCTGGCCCCGGGTCACTGTCCATGTGGAGTTTGCACATTCTCCCCGTGTCTGCCTGGGTCTCACCCCCACAACCCAAAAATGTGCAGGGTAGGTGAATTGGCCATGCAAAATTGTCCCTCCATTGGAAATTTTTTTTAAAATGTGAAACGTAAAGAGAACCTTGGTTAGAGCGCACTTCAGGCACTGCATAGATTTCTAATCGACATGTTATCAAAATAATGGAGGAGCACCGGAGTTAGGAGGAGCACCGGAGTTAATGGAGAAAGGATTTACAAGACTAATCGTAGAATTGAATGGGAAAGACTATCAGGAAAGATTGAACAAGCTGGTTCTCTGTACGCTAGAGAAGAATAGACTAAGCAGTGACCTGCCAGAGGTGTTTAAAATTATGATGTGATTCGATCGTATTGATTTAGGGCAGGCATTTCCATTTTTTAGGGAGTTCAAAACTAAAACTAACTCATAAATATAACATAGTCATTAATAAATCCTAAGAGTAATACAGATAAAACCTTTTCCTTCCGAGAGTGGTGAAATGTGAAGCTTAATTACTACGACAAGTTCCAAAGAATGCAAGAAGGTAATAATAGAATGAGATGAAGTATATTGTAGTGGTAGGAAGCTTGTGTAGCATGAACACTCCCCTCTTTCTGTGCTATATATCCTATGCCATATAATTCTAAGTGACATAATAAATGTCATCTCAGAAGCCAAGGATAACAGCAGGCTTCAGAGGTCTGTGTTATGTGGGGGTCAAGTGGATCTATTTTTCATTTGGACATTGTTTTACTGTTTTAATTGAAACTATAGATCATGCTGAGGTAAATTTAATATAGCTATATGCGAATATTTATATAAGATGATAGTGTGTAAAGGAAAAAGAAAACTGCTGAAGTATTTATTTCAAACTTAGTTTCAGATGGTGAGTTTACATATGGCCATCTATTGTCATTGAGAAAAAAAGTATACAATTAAACATCTACCATGAACATATAGACTGCCAAAATTAAGTAGCCGTTTTCAACATCCACCAATACATTAACATGGGAGGAAAGGTTTTTCTCTGTGCTTTGCATAAAACCAAACCTGTTTCTTTACAAAAAAAGCTCTACAATTTCCTTTTAGTTGAACCGATTGAGAAAATATTTCCGTCGGAAAAGACACAAGTAGATCTTCTGTTGTATTGCTCAGATGGTCAATGCATATGCGGGCAGTGTGACAATAGAAAGGTTATTCTCTGTGACACCAGATGCTTTATTCTGGGGCAGGAGCTGGATCACTGAACATTCGGTCAATGCCTTATAACCAACCATCGTTCAAAGCAAAAGGAAGGCGTCATGCATGCCTCGTTGGTTGGCTTGCACTGTTGACGTGTTTATTTGTGCATCATCGGTCAGAAGTCAATCATGAAAAGAGATTGAAGGTGAATATTTCTCAAGGTAAATTAGATGAATTCAGAGTAATGAATTCATCAAAGATTTGGCAGCTATGAAGAATGACAAGCATTACATTTTATGCAGCAGGGAGCAGGGAGAACTAGGGTCGTGGTGTAAGGTGGGAGAGGAAGCAAAGTAGGCCATAAGACCACAAGACAAAGGAGCAGAATTAGGCCATTCGGCCCATCGAGCCTGCTCCGTCATTCAATCATGGCTGATATATTCCTCATCCCCATTCTCCTGCCTTCTCCAATAACCCCTGAGCCCCCTATTAATCAAGAGCCTATCTTTCTCTGTTTAAAAGACATTCATTGATTTGGCCCCCACAATCTTCTGCGGCAAAGAGTTGCACAGATTTACTACCCTCTGGCTGAAGAAATTCCTCATCATTTCTGTTTTAAAGGATCGTCCCTTCAGTCTGAAGCTGTGCCCTCGGGTTCTAGTTTTTCCGACTAGCGGAAAAATCCTCTCCACGTCCACTCTATCTAGGCCTCTGTAGGTTTCAATAAGATACCCCCCTCATCCTTCTAAACTCCAACGAGTACAGACCCAGAGTCCTCGACTGCTGCTATGACAAAATAGAGGTGAGAGATGGATGGGAGAGGCGCCAGAACTAACATGTAAGAAGGGAGAACGGAACCATGAACTAATGGTTCAAGCAGCAATGGCTACCAATGAGCAATGAATTTAGAGATTGTACAGCAAGTGAGAACAAATGAAGTGAGTGGGGAGAGGCAATCATTGGGTTGTGGGACAGCAAGGCAAACATCAGGAAGAAAGAAAAATTAACTTCTCGACCAGGAAACATAGCAGACAACATGAGAAGAAGAGATGATCTTGCTATGGAGGGAGTGCAGCGAAGATTTACCAGGCGGATTCCTGGGATGGGGGGACTGTCATATGAGAAGAGATTAAGTCAGTTAGGATTATATTCATTGGAGTTTAGAAGAGTGAGAAGGGATCTCATAGAAACTTACAAAATTCTAACAAGATTGATGTGGAGATACCGGCGTTGGACTGGGGTGAGCACAGTACGAAGTCTTACAACACCAGGTTAAAGTCCAACAGGTTTGTTTCAAACACTAGCTTTCGGAGCACTGCTCCTTCCTCAGGTGAATGAAGAGGTATGTTCCAGAAACATATATAGACAAATTCAAAGATGCCAGACAATGCTTGAAATGCGACCATTAGCAGGTGATTAAATCTTTACAGATCCAGAGATGGGGTTACCCCAGGTTAAAGAGGCGTGAATTGTGTCAAGCCAGGACAGTTGGTAGGATTTTGCAGGCCAGATGGTGGGGGATGAATGTAATGCGACATGAATCCCAGGTCCCGGTTGAGGCCGCACTCATGTGTGCGGAACTTGGCTATAAGTTTTTGCACGGCGATTCTGCGTTGTCGCGCGTCCTGAAGGCTGCCTTGGAGAACGCTTACCCGGAGACCAGAGGCTGAATGCCCTTGACTGCTGAAGTGTTCCCCGACTGGAAGGGAACATTCCTGCCTGGTGATTGTCGCGCGATGTCCGTTCATTCGTTGTCGCAGCGTCTGCATGGTCTCGCCAATGTACCACGCTTCGGGACATCCTTTCCTGCAGCGTATGAGGTAGACAACGTTGGCCGAGTCGCACGAGTATGTACCGCATACCTGGTGGGTGGTGTTGTCACGTGTAATGGTGGTATCCATGTCGATGATCTGGCACGTCTTGCAGAGATTGCCATGGCAGGGTTGTGTGGTGTCGTGGTCACTGTTCTGAAGACTGGGTAGTTTGCTGCAAACAATGGTTTGTTTGATGTTGCGCGGTTGTTTGAAGGCAAGTAGTGGGGGTGTGGGGATGACTTTGGCAAGATGTTTATCTTCATCGATGACGTGTTGAAGGCTGTGAAGAAGATGACGTAGTTTCTCCGCTCCGGAGAAGATAACAAGATTAGACAAGGTAGATTCAGAAAGACGTTCCCGATGGTGGGGGAGTCCAGAACTAGGGGCGCTAGTTTGAGGATAAGGGGTAAACCTTTTAGGGCTGAGGTGAGGAGAAATTTCTTCACCCAGAGAGTGGTGAATCTGTGGAATTTGCCACAACAGAAAGTAGTTGAGGCCAAAACATTGTGTACTTTCAAGAAAGAATTAGATATAGCTCTTGGGGCGAAAGGGATCGAGGGATATGGGGGGAAGGCGGGATCAGGGTATTGAACGTGATGATCAGCCATAATCATAATGAATGGCAGAGCAGGCTTGAAGGGCCGAATGGCCTCCTCCTGCTTCTATTTTCTATGAACCTGATGCCAACACCATAATCCCAGCCAAGCTCATATCAAAGCTCCAAAACCTAGGACTTGGCTCCCCACTCTGCAACTGGATCCTCGATTTTCTGACCAACAGACCACAATCAGTAAGAATGAACAACAACACCACCTCCACAATAGTCCTCAACACCGGCACCCCGCAAGGCTGCGTACTTAGCCCCCTACTCTACTCCCTGTACACACACGACTGCGTGGCAAAACTTGGTTCCAAGTCCATCTACAAGTTTGCTGACGATACGACCATAGTGGGCCGGATCTCGAATAACGATGAGTCCGAATACAGGAGGGAGATAGAGAACCTAGTGGAGTGGTGTAGCGACAACAATCTCTCCCTCAATGCCAGCAAAACTAAAGAGCTGGTAATTGACTTCAGGAAGCAAAGTACTGTACACACCCCTGTCAGCATCAACGGGGCCGAGGTGGAGATGGTTAGCAGTTTCAAATTCCATGGGGTGCACACCTCCAAAAATCTGTCCTGGTCCACCCATGTCGACGCGACCACCAAGAAAGCACAACAGCGCCTATACTTCCTCAGGAAACTAAGGAAATTCGGCATGTCCACATTAACTCTTGGGGGCAGCACGGTAGCCTTGTGGATAGCGCAATTGCTTCACAGCTCCAGGGTCCCAGGTTCGATTCTGGCTTGGGTCACTGTCTGTGCGGAGTCTGCACATCCTCCCCGTGTGTGCGTGGGTTTCCTCCGGGTGCTCCGGTTTCCTCCCGCTGTCCAAAGATGTGCAGGTTAGGTGGATTGGCCATGATAAAATTGCCCTTAGTGTCCAAAATTGCCCTTAGTGTTGGGTGGGGTTACTGGGTTATGGGGATAGGGTGGCGGTGTTGACCTTGGGTAGGGTGCTCTTTCCAAGAGCCGGTGCAGACTCGATGGGCTGAATGGCCTCCTTCTGCTCTGTAAATTCTGTGAAACTCTTAGCAACTTTTACAGATGCATCATAGAAAGCATCCTATCAGGCTGCATCACAGCCTGGTATGGCAACTGCTCGGCCCAGGACCGCAAGAAACTTCAGAGAGTCGTGAACACCGCCCAGTCCATCACACGAACCTGCCTCCCATCCATTGACTCCATCTACACCTCCCGCTGCCTGGGGAAAGCGGGCAGTATAATCAAAGATCCCTCCCACCCGGCTTACTCACTCTTCCAACTTCTTCCATTGGGCAGGAGATACAGAAGTCTGAGAACACGCACGAACAGACTCAAAAACAGCTTCCTCACCACTGTCACCAGACTTCTAAATGACCCTCTTATGGACTGATTTCATTAACACTACACCCTGTCTGCTTCATCCGATGCCAGTGCTTATGTAGTTACATTGTATATGTTGTGTTGCCCTATTATGTATTTTCTTTTATTCCCTTTTCTTCTCATGTAATTAATGATCTGTTGAGCTGCTCGCAGAAAAATACTTTTCACTGTACCTCGGTACACGTGACAATAAACAAAACTAATCCAAATCTAATCCAAGGTAAGCAGGTAGAACCAAACATAAATTTAATTTTGTGTTGACAAGAAACAGAACCCAAAGTTAAAGGAGAAATTAGAGCCCAAACTGAAGAAAGTCAGCAGAGAGAAGCGTATTTAAAAACTAAACATAGAAACAAAAAGTAAAAGCAAACCTTAAACAAGATGGATGGAACCGAGTGGCTTGCGCCACAGCGCCACCAGTGGTGGGAGGTGGCAAGATAACTGTTTACACAGCAATTCCCATCAGAAGTGTTTACATTGGGATTTTCAGCCTAGGTATTTAAAAAGCAGCTTTTGATGTAAATATGATGTAAATATCTGCATCAAAATGTTATCTAATTAATCATGGCAAAGACGCAAGGTTTTTAAACAGGAAGTGCATGTTATGTGCTAAACTGTTTCATGGAATCCCTTGGCTTTGTCTGAGTTTTGAAAACAGTCTATTTCTCAGGTCAAGCAAGGAGAATAGGGAGAAGCGATTGGATCAGGGCAGGTCCATATAATTCACATCCACCTCCCAACCCCCACCCCCTCCATTTTAAATGCATAGACTTTGTCCTTACTTTGTACAAGATGTTGATTTTCTAAGATAATTGGTAATTAAATAGTAAAATTAATTGGAAATTATGTAAGACGAACGCTAGAGTTGTTTGGTGCTTAAAAATCTCTTCGCATTTCATGCTGATGAGTTATGAGGTGCAAAGCTTGGGTTTTACAGCAGGCGCGTGGCACCATAGCATGATGAGGGCATGAGCAGTTTCCAATATAACTGTGCACATAGCAAATTGGAAAGGAAAAAGTTGACAACAGGTAGTTAAGGTTTTGAAGGTAGGAAACATGTGCAGACAGAATGGCCTCAAATATCCGGAAGGTTGTTCTGACTTTGTCAGTGCAACTCAAATAAAAGCAGTCAAACCAATATAAAAAATAAAAGAACATTAAGCACTAATTATGTTCAGCACAAAGTGAGTTTCTGCAATCATTTCCACGAGTCTATAAAGCATTTCGAGAAGATGACCATGACTCTGTTTTTTTCCCTCTTTCCCAGGCTACTTGAGACCAAAATGTGCATCACAAAGAACAAAGACAAAGAACAAAGAAAAGTACAGCACAGGAACAGACCTTTCGGCCCTCCAAGCCCGTGCCGACCATGCTGCCCGTCTAAACTAAAATATTCTACACTTCCGGGGTCCATATCCCTCTATTCCCATCCTATTCATATATTTGTCAAGATGCCCCTTAAACGTCACTATCGTCCCTGCTTCCACTACCTCCTCCGGTAGTGAGTTCCAGGCACCCACTACCCTCTGTGTAAAACACTTGCCTCGTACATCTCCTCTCAATCTTGCCCCTCGCACCTTAAACCAGTGCCCCCTAATAATTCACCCCTCTACCCTGGGAAAAAGTCTCTGACTATCCACCCTGTCTATGCCGCTCATAGATTTGTAGACCTCTATCAGGTCGCCCCTCCACCTCCGTTGTTCCAGTGAGAACAAACCGAGTTTATTCAACCTCTCCTCATAGCTAATGCCCTCCTTACCAGGCAACGTCCTGGAAAATCTCTTCTGCACCCTCCACATCCCTCTGGTAGTGTGGCAACCAGAATTGAACATTATACTCCAAGTGTGGCCTAACTAAGGTTCTATACAGCTGCAACATGACTTGCCAATTTTTATACTCAATGCCCCGGCCAATGAAGGCAAGCGTGCCGTATGCCTTCTTGACTACCTTCTCCAGCTGTGTTACCCCTTTCAGTGACCTGTGGACCTGTACACCTAGATCTCTCTGACTGTCAATACTCTTGAGGGTTCTACCATTCACTGTATATTCCCTACCTGCATTAGGCCTTCCGAAATACATTACCTCACATTTCTCCAGTTAAACTCCATCTGCCATCTCTCCGCCCAAGACTCCAAATGATCTAAATCCTGCTGTATCCTCTGACAATCCTCATCGCTATCTGCAATTCCACCAACCTTTGTGTCGTCCCCAAACGTACCAATCAGACCAGTTACATTTTCCTCCAAATCATTCATATATACTATGAACAGCAAAGGTCCCAGCACTGTTCCCTGCGGAACACCACTAGTCACAGCCCTCCAATCAGAAAAGCACCCTTCCATTGCTACTCTCTGCCTTCTATGACCTAGCCAGTTCTGTATCCATCTTGCCAGCTCACTTCTGATCCCATGTGACTTCACCTTTTGTACCAATCTGCCTTGTCAAAGGCCTTACTGAAGTCCATATAGACAACATCCTCTGCCCTACCTGTATCAATCATCTTTGTGACCTCCTCGAAAAACTCTATCAAGTTAGAGTGACATAGTCATTCGAGCGTTAATTTTGTTTATTTGATGTCATGCCTGTGTCTGATCAGGGACAGAAAATTTTAGACCCTGATGGGGCAAAGTGTGGCCGTGAGTGGGTGTGTGAATATTTGCGCTGCTGACCAGCTGTTTTGCTGAATCTATTCTGCCCCCGGGGGGTCATTTCCCTGACTGCGGAATGGGAGTCTTAAGAATACCTGCCCACAAGCAGCAGGCAGTCAGTTCAGGGTACTGAATGGCCTATTAAGGAATAGCCAGAACGGTTGTCCACTGGACCCGCTGATTCTTCGAGGACGAGACCAGCGGCCTAGTGGTGGTGGGAACTCGCCTGCTGATTCCATTTTTTTATTTCGAAGTGTAAAAGGTTGGAAAGAACCTCAAATTGCAGGCTTCTACAAAGACCGCCACCCCCCCCCCCCCCCCCCATCCCCACCCTGCCCTCCCGTTAATTGGCCAGTTCGGGGAAAATCACTGTTTCCATGCAGAGTGGGAACTGTGATCCTCATTTGGCCCCGGATCAGAATCCTGACCTGAAGGATAAAATCCTGCCTGAGAGGGCTGTAGCTTCAAGCCGCATGAAAGGCATGGAGTACTCACGCCACCGAGGTCCCAGGTTCGATCCCAGCTCTGGGTCACTGTCCGTGTGGAGTTTGCACGTTCTCCCCGTGTTTGCGTGGGATTTGCCCCCCACACAACCTAAAAGATGTGCAGTGTAGGTGGATTGGCCGCGCTAAAATTGCCCCTTAATTGGAAAAAATGAATTGGGTAGACAAAGTTTATTTTTTTAAAAAGGCATGGAGTACACCTTGGTCAATAGTCAAGTCAGATTAAAAGACTCCTGGATTCCTGGGTGTGCCAATAAAGGAGAGCAGCACTCTCCCCCCCCCCCCCCCCCCCCCGCTCCACCATGACCCCAACCCCAACCACCTGGCTTTTTCTGTGGTTCTAGTAAACATTCACATTTCCATAATTTTCTTGGGTTCCTGAACAACATTTTTCCCTCAAGCAACAAGGCCAAAAACAGGTTAACTGGCAATTCTTTCCACTGCTGATTATAAGATCTTGCTGTGAAATGGCTCCTTTGCTTGCTTTGAAACCTCTCTCAGAAATGTGGCGATTCTTTATGAATGCATATATTTATCTCTTCCATGCAATTTAGTAACAAGCCGTGTAAATATCTGACTGGTTAAATGAAGATATTATTTCCCCACCAGCTGCAGGGGATATTATATTTCTGCAATAAGGATGCACTCATGTTTTCGTGAAACTTATTTTTGTGCACAGACATAAAACGGTTGAATTCAGGAGAAGATATGTTGAAAGCTCGGTGACCACATCCGCCCACAAAGCTGCATTCCTAGGTAAAACAAGTTACTTTAGCTTGTCCTCTGTTTATGGATGAATCTTCATAGACTAAACTCTAGGAAGCTCCAGAGTTCCTGAAAGCTCCCCAGAATACATAAACCAAGCAGCAGTTCCAAGTAAACAGAATGAGGTAGGAACTGCAGATAGGTTCAGTACGTAAGCAACAGACTTTGTTTTTAACTTACGCAAGCTAAAGAAGCAGGTAGGCCATAATCGAAAGGACTGTCTTTGTGAGCTCTCCTCCCCTTAAAATTGACGAATATGTTGTAGAATTGTCATTCAAAAATATGGTTGGCGGACAGTCTTGACTGAGAACTTGTACTATTCAGATCCTGGCACAAGAAACTCAGAACAGTCAGCCCATCAGCCTGTCCTTTTACAGCTATTAATTCAAAGGATTTTTAAAAAATCACGTGTTGGAGGTACAGATTTTCCCAGTATTCATTCCTGGGGCATGAGCATCCTTGATCAAATGCTGCCTCGATGTTGAAGGCAAGTGACTCTCACCTGTCCTCTGGCATTCGACTCTTCCGTTTATGGCTGGATCAGGTCCTGTGATGAGGTCTGGAGTTCAGTGCTTCTGAATGTCAGTGAAAACTTTATGAATGAATTGACACCATTGATAACTCCTAATTTATTCCCTGATGGTTGAATGCAGGTTGATGGGCCGCTGCTGTGCCAGGTTGTGGAGGGCACAGCAGACCATCACAAAGCGCAAGGGTGGCACGGTGGCACAGTTGGTCAGCACTGCTGCTTCACAGCACCGGGGACCCCGGTTCAATTCCGGCCTTGGGTGACTGTGTGAAGTTTTCACGTTTTCCCCGTGTCTACGTGGGTTTCCTCCCACAGTTCAAAGATGTGCAGGTTAGGTGGATTGGCCATGCCTAATTGCCCCTTAGTGTCCAGGGATGTTTAGGTTACGTTAAAGGGTTATAGGAATAGGGTGGGAGTGGGCCTGGATGGGAAGCTCTTTCAGAGGGTCGGTGCAGACTCGATGGGCCGAATGATCTCCTTCTGCACTGTAGGGATTCTATGATTCATGATAATCGATGGTTGGGTTGGATTCATTTGGGTTTTTTTTGTGCAAATATCCTACTTCTGTAATTTAACAGGCTGTCAGCTGGATGTCAGTGTCAAACCTGCACTAGAACAGCTTTTCTGTGGAGGCACAGCGATATCAGCACTATAATTGATATGTTGTCAATGCTATGGTCCTTTCTGTTTCTACTGCACTCAAGTGAATCTTAATGTAATGCAGAGTAAACTGAATTGGCTATGCACAGGCATTTGTAATGGTGGAGATCTCAGGCATATGCCCATTAGGAGTATCTGCTCACCATTACATCATACCCTTTCATCTTCTCTAATACTCCCCTCCCCCCATGTTGTATTTTGTCAAAATCTTTCTGAACGTCTTTGCAGACTACATTTTCTACACCTGCCATCTGTTACCCCTCAAAGAATGCTCCAAGATGTTCCAAGCACAATCTATGTTGGTTAAATGTAACTATTTCCTCTTTATTCAAATATGCGGTAATTGTGTTCTTAATGGAAGACTCCAAAATTTCCCCTACCTCAGATGTTAATCCATCTAGCCTATAATTATCCAAATTAGCTATGTCTCCCTTTCAATAATGGAATTCGACCTGGCCACTTCCACCATCATCACTGCATGGACAGTCACCAAGATCAGACGAATAGCACTAACCATTTGCTAGTACCACAGGATTCAATTACAAAGTCACCACTTAAAATGTATTAAGCCTGTCAGGTATTTCAAGCAGTTCATTATGTTCTTTACATCTCGGTAATCTCCTTCACTTTCTGATTTGCACACTACTTCACAATCTATCTCTGCAATGTTCATTTTTTTATCCACTTGGAGATTTCGATGACAAACTGTTTTGAGTTAACTGGAGTTGCCTACTCATAGAAACAATGATATTGGGGATTAAAGTAGCTAAACGAATCACGAGGCCTGCGGACATTATAAAAGACAATCTTTTATTGTAGGTATTGGGGAGTACTTATCCTTAAGTACCTTAATCTGGAAATAGTGAGATGCATGAAAGTACAGGTTTTGTTGTTCAGCTCAAACATGAGAGATCGTGATCTGGTTTTATATTATGAACCTGACATAGGCTTCACCCACCATGGTGGGTAATCGTGTTCACAGCAATGTCCCCATTACATACAGAGCTGGAATGGTTGTCTCTCCGCTAATATCCATAAATTTAAATGTCAGTCCAGTCAGACACTGAGTGAATCACAGAAAGAAAGGGGATGAAAATCAATTTTGCCAGGGACACCAAAGAGTTTTCTTTTTCCCAATTAAGGAGCAATTTAGCGTGGCCAATCCATCTACCCTGCATATCTTTAGGTTGTGGGGGTGAGACCCACGCAAACACGGGGAGAATGTGCAAATTCCACACGGACAGTGACCCGAGGCTGGGACCGAACCTGGGTCCTCGGCGCCGTGAGGGAGCAGTGCTAATCACTGCGCCACCGTGCCGCCATTTTGTCTAGGATCCTTAATGTAATTGGATGCCCAAGGCACATGCCAGGGGTTTATCAAACCAAATTTGACACTGAGCAACTTAACACAAAACAGATCAGGTACCTATTACACTCAGTTGTCAATTTTCATTTCCAATGACTTCAATGGACAGGAAAATTGGGCAAAATGTTTAACGTGTATCCGATTGCTGACCTCGGTTCAACCTTGCCAAAGTTGTATTTCACACCTAAGAGACTAAGGCAATAACATTTCCACAAATATTGCTCATTGATGCAAGATGAGATCCATTCCCAAACAGTTACCGATGCACAAATACCATCAAAAATGTAGGAAATATATAACGGAGCACATTTTCTTTTAAACAATGCTCGTGATTTTGTTTTAGATTTTCCATTAGGCATCTGTCTACTATGAATTCTAGTGTACAACTTTGCATTTTTCTTCCTTTGGTGCTACTAATCTCAACCGTAACACAAAAATTACTCCGGCGATTTTTAGTGAGCAAATGTTTAAAGTGCTCATCTGAAATTCCTCAACTCCAGAGGAAGTGTCAACCTGCTTCAAATGAAAACAGGGAAGAGAGAAATGTCAGAGTACCATGTTAAGTATTCCTGCTAGTGCCCTAAGTGTCACCCAAGGCTAATGTTTTCTTCGACTTGATGTCTGTATTTTAGATGTCAGTAAAGAGGTATTTTTTCAATATCAATTTAATAGATCAAAGTCACAATAGGTTTCATTAATGCGAAGAGGAGGTTATATTAAGAAATAATGCATCTTTAACAACAGTCATTGTTCTCCAAAAGTAAAGTATTTTGTGCGGTATCGTGAGGCATTTCAACATCATCATAAAGTAATATGTAAATACTTCTTTAAGTACAACATCACTAGATTTCTCCAGTACACGTTATTAAAGTAAATACGAATAATAATTGCTCCACGACTCTTTACTGACCTGTACCTCAAGCTATCTCTCATTGCACTAATACATTTTGCAAAAGCTTCATGTTCTGTAACAGAGAGCAGCTTTTCTGCCAGCATTCTTTGAGTTGGAATCCAGTGCTAATAACACTTTGATAACACGCTACCTCTGCCCTCTGTCATATTTGGACTAAACAGCTGGTTTGTAATGCAGAACAAGGCCAGCAGCGCGGGTTCAATTCCCGTACCGGCCTCCTCGAACAGGCGCCGGAATATGGCGACTAGGGGCTTTTCACAGTAACTTCATTGAAGCTGTAGCCATCTGGGATGGCCACTTCCCGATTACAAAATGGACACTTTGCAAAGATTGCAGGGAAAATGGACACTACTGAGAAAGCAAGCAGGTGCAGGGTTTGTGTTGATTGGGGCCGCAGCTCCCAGACAAGACCGAAACTGCAAAGCCATTTCTGTACTGATGAGCCATCTCCAGGGACAAAAGAATAACATTGAAGTAAACGATACCAAGGCAGACACCCCGGCGCCAGAGGAGACGAGAACAGAACAAGCCAACGGCCACCTCGGACACTCCCAGCAATCAGGGCACCCACCCCTTTATTGGAGGCAATCAATAGGAACGATTGAGAAACGGCCCAATTAATTGGGGCCAGGTTCAAGGCCCGCCCAAAAGCGCGCGAAGCCCCTTTGGGTATAAGAAGAACCCCACAAGAGAGAATCGCTCTTGTGGCTCTGGCTCTCACCAAGGAGAGACCTGCCAAAGATGCACCAGAACAAGTAAGTCCAAGGTCAACGCACGCTACGAGACAGACGCTCTTATCTGTTATTCCATACCAGTTCAACCCCAGCAGCCTCAGAACCGAACAACGGCCATTGTTCCTCTGACTGAGTGGGCGCCTGAAGCTAAGTATAGGCTTTAGCGGTAGTGATAGTTTAGTCTGTAGAGTTTTGTGCATGAGTATATTTGACTGTGTGTGTAAATAAAGGAGCATTGAGTTTGAACTTACTAACTAGTGTATCGAGTCTTTGATCAGTATTCGGTTTTGAACCTTGTGGCGGTATCGAAAGATACCTGGCGACTCTAAAGCAAAACGTAATTACCCTCAGCCCCATTACTCCGACATATCCTAAAGACAGCTAAAGATAGGAAATATGGCATAATTAAAGTTCGCAGTCATCACCGTTCTTCCCCCCCGGTAACGTTAAAGCAGACGCCCTAGCGAAGGCATGTTCCAGGCATGGTAACTTTTGGAACCCCCCCCCCCCCACCCCGAGAGCACCTCAGTACACGCGGTTCAGGTCTCACACACCAACATTCAGGATCTAGCAACGGCCCAGAATGAAGATAAAAAACTCAGGGAGGTTTTAAAAGGAACCTTCCCAGCCCCATATGACAAGTTTAAAAACGCAATCACCACATACGACGGTGTGATCTTGAAAGAAGGCATTTATGTAGTTCCTAGCCAGGACAGGAACCAGATTATTTGTCAATTCCATAACAATCATGGACACCAAGGCATTGAACCCATCCTATCCCACCTCAGACCTCTCTGCTGGTGGCCTGATTTAAAAGCCGATGTTACTCACTACATTGAAAATTGCTTGATCTGTGCCCAGAACAATCTGGACAGATATGCAAGAAAGGCTCAGCTTAGTCACACCCGCCCCGTTAATGGCCCCTGGATGAATTTGCAGATAGGTTACATAGGACCCCTACACCCTGCAGAAATGGTTATAAATATGGTGGTCATCGACACCTTCACAAAATGGGTGGAAGCTTTTCCATCGAGAATGAATACGGCCAAGACAACAGCTAAAATACTAACACAGCACATCTTTACAAGATGGAGCCTCCCACGCAGTATAGAGTCCGATCAAGGCTCCCATTTCACAATTTTCGGAATCAGGCAAAAGTTTCACATAGCCTACCAACCCCAGTCAAGCGGCATTGTAGAAAGGATGAACAGAACTCTAAAGGCCACTCTCAGGAAAATGGTACAACAGAACAACAGCACCTGGGATTCAGTTCTCCCATTTGCTTTAATGTTCCTATGAAACACGGTATCCACATCCACAGGATACAACCCCCACACCCTCGTGACCGGATGCCCCATGAAAGGGACAGAGTATTTATTAGGACTGGATTTGGTCAGCCCTGCAGTCACCGCCCTCACGCATGAAAATTCTGTACAGCAGTTAATTGAGAATATAAAGGCATCCCAGCACACAGCAGCTGTGAGACTTGGGACCAGGAGGAGACAAAGCAAGACTTGTTTCGATACGAAGGTACACTCCACCAAGTTTGTAGTAGGGCAGCAGGTGATGCTTTCCCTATACAACCCCAGTTCATTCCTTTCCCTCAAATTTTCCGGACCATACTCCATTTCGGACAAAGTAAGCCCCTCTATATACAAGATCACATATCCCAACAGCAAGTCTGCGTGGTTTCACATAAACCAGCTCAAGGCTCATGGCTCGCAGAACAACTATTCACACCAGATCTTGCTCGCAGCAGCAGACAAGCACGCCCCGCCCACAGATGACGTATTCCTACCCTCCCCCAGCCAGTCCAGCCCATCCTCAGACACATCTTCAACTCCACCCCCAGAGGCACGACTCCGCCTCTCCCTTCCTTCAACCAGCAGCGACAGCGACAGTGATAGTGACGACAATGACGACAGCCACAGCACACCACGTTACGATAACACCCCTGCACCAGGCCCCACTCCCAGCGAATCCGAGCATGATTCCAGTGACCCCATCAAAATCACTTACATCAAAGCCCCTGACCCAGACTCACCGCCCGACGATTACGGATTACAACCTAGTAGCTCCAACCTCGACATACAATTCTGGCACCGAGACAATTCGTTCAGGCTCATCCGGAATGATGAGATGGACCCCAATTCATCCCAAACAGCTTTAGCCAAACTACTCCAGTCAAGAGTATGGCAGCCGGGAGAAGATGATGACATAGAGTCTGACTCCCACCAACCAAATCCCTTTGCGACCCTGTTCACTACTGATCAATGAGGTGTCCACAAAAAAAAAGGAACCGATGGAGGGATACGGTGTCCTTTCTGATGGAACCTGCACCATGTTTGTTGTATGTTTGTTTAATGGACGTGTTTGTTGTTTGTGAATTTGAAAGTTTTTCATGGCCCCACACCACCACCCTTTGACGCCCAATGGCTGTTAATGGAACAAGCTTGTCGACAGACAACCGTTCAGAGGAACTAGTTTGTCGACAGACACCACTCATAGCTACTCTCCTGATTCGATCACGAGAGGCAGCCCCCCACGGCGGCCACATTCTTACCCGTTCTTGCCGGTCGCTCAGGCAGTGGAGAAACGGCACTGGTCCCCACCCTGCCTGAGGACCCCCCTCTGGTCAGCTACGCTCGGGTAGAGCACAAACGGCACTGGTCACCATCCTACCCGGGGATTCCACCCATTTCTTACCCGCACTCGCCCATACGCACCCCATTTTGGCTCGTTACGTTCAAAATTCTTTTGTTTGTTTTTGGCGACCCTTAGGTTGCTTCCGTATGCTATTTACATCCTCAAACACTAGGATGGTAGATCGCACAGGCTGCAAGACAGCTCGCACTGTGTCAGTATTTTTCTCGGATGTCTTGTCCAAAGGTTTGGTTTAAAAAAAACATTTTTTTCAATGAGGTGACCAATTATAATGGATAATTGGCAACAAAGGACAGGCAGACAGACATGCAAGATCTTAAGCAAGATAATAACAGATATTATGCTTGTGTCCATAGAAATGCGGAACCTCAGGAACCCCAGAGGAAGAAAAAGAAGAAGACAGAAAGACGGAAAGATGAAGACAACCTTCATGTTCACCTAGATCTTAGCGGGATCCCTTCAGTTGCACGTGGATGCTACCCCCCTGACCCCCACCACACAGGCCGTGAATGATTCCCACCCCTACCGTACACCATACCCCGAGATAGTTAATGACACCCCGACCTGGTGTGACAAGTCCATAACCTGGCATTCACTATCGTATATAGTAGAATCACTCTTAGTACTGGCGATACTCTGCAGTGTCGTGCAGACACTTAGACTCTGAAAATGGTGAAGGAGAGCCTACCACTCTCGCATCCCGGTATACACGTTTAGCTCCCCTCTTTTCGGACTTCACCAAACCCCCCAACCCCTTGAGTGAATTAAAGTGCATCCGCTTCTCTTTATGTGTGTTTTGTTCAATGAAGAAATATAAACCTCCATGCTTGACTGCCAAGCCAGAGAAACTTGTGTTGCTGCTATTTGTACATTTAAAATGTTGTAGAATTATTGTTGATTGTTTGAGTGAGGATACTTTATTGTGGATAGTTAGAGGTTTCAGTTTTAAAATTTTGTAATGCATGCCTGAATGTCATAGCGCCCCGTAGAGTTTTACACTGATGTATGTAAGGAGACACCCCTGCGCCAGAGGAGACTAGAACAAAACAGGCCAACGGCCACCTAGGACACGCCCAGCCATCAGGGCACCCACCACTTTATTGGAAGCAATCAATAGGAACGATTGAGAAACGGCCCAATAATTGGGGCCAAGTTCAAGGCACGCCCAAAAGCACGCAAAGCCCCTTTTGGTATAAGAAGGACCCCCCAAAAGAGAATCGCTCTCGTGGCTCCGGCTCTCACCAAGGAGAGACCTGCCAAAGCTGCATCAGAACAAGTAAGTCCAAGGTCAACGCACGCTACCAGACAGACGCTCTTATCTGTTATTCCATACCAGTTCAGCCTCAGAACCGAACAACGGCCATTGTTCCTCTGACTGAGTGGGCGCCTGAAGCTAAGTATAGGCTTTAGCGGTAGTGATAGTTTAGTCTGTAGAGTTTTATGCATGAGTATATTTGATTGTGTGTGTAAATAAAGGAGCATTGAGTTTGAACTTACTAACTAGTGTATCGAGTCTTTGATCAGTATTCGGTTTTGAACCTTGCGGCGGTATCGAATGATACCTGGCGACTCTAGAGCAAAACGTAATTAGAATTAAGGAAGGCGACCATATTGGCCCCCACTTCAGAGCCAAATAAAGAGAAACACAATTAGCGACAAAGCCTACTTGTGATAAAAGTGATTGAAATATATATTTATTTTCAGTTTCCACGTGAAATGGATTCTCCGCTGCCCGCACCTGTAGTGAGGTTCCCACTCCGGCGGAGAATCGAGCATCGGGCTAAAAATGGGATGGGTTCTGATGCTCCAGTCTCCCACCGGCGGTGACAGCGGGATACGTGGCGAGTGCCCGTGGGAGGATGCAAATGGGCCATTTGAACCCATTTGCATCCGATTAACATGCTGGAACCCCCATCAGAGACCCCCATATCAGTGACCCCAATTCAAAGACTTCCATATCAGAGAACATCCCCCCCCCCCACCCCTTCGTCAGTCACACCTGTCTGGATACTAAAGAGCAGTCCAGGCAGAAACAGTGAAAAATTATTGCTTTTTTACTTACCAGACCTTTACACCTGCTGCCTCAGACGGAAGTAAGAAAGAAGCAGCTGTTACTTCACAGAAAGCCAAAACTTATCACAAGGCTTTACACCGCCTCAAATCCTTTGATCTTCGAGGCGTCTATCCATATCAAAGAAAAATTGCTTTTAGTAGGCTGTAATTGACAGGTTAACAAATTCCAGATAGCCAGGTGTCCGGGTTGTTTATTTGCATTCCCTTCATGTTTGAAGCATCCCAAGTACCCTGTTTTGAAGTCAACCACAATGATTATAAGCATATAGGTATGATTGACAGGTCATACCACATCAAAAGATGTTAAGTGCTTTCTTCTGAGAAAAAGCGGAAGTGAAAGCACTTAACTCCCACATGTCTCATGGGTTCCTTTGCTATGCCGCATCTCTGATATGCTTTGCACTTAACATCTTTTGATGTGGTGATGACCTGTCAATCATAGCCAGATGCTTATGGATATTGTGGTTAACTTCAAAACAGGTGGGAGGTCTGATGGGGGGCCTGGTGGGTGTCTCTGGGGGGATGTCTGATGGGAGTCTCTAGTGGGACATGTCTGATAGGGAGCCTGATGTGGGTCTCTGATGGGGGTCTCTCAGGAGGGTCTCTGGTGTGGGTCTCTAATGGGCATTCGCTGATATGGGAGTCTCTGATATGCGTGGGTCTCTGGTGGGGGTCTCTGATAGGAGGCGTCCCTAATGGGGGTCACTGATATGGGGGGTCTTTGATGGGGGACCTATAATATGGGGTCTGGTGGAAGTTCGGATGGGGAGGGCCTGATTTGGGT
The DNA here is from genome assembly GCF_047496885.1 of Scyliorhinus torazame. Classification (NCBI taxonomy): domain Eukaryota; kingdom Metazoa; phylum Chordata; class Chondrichthyes; order Carcharhiniformes; family Scyliorhinidae; genus Scyliorhinus; species Scyliorhinus torazame. The sequence continues at coordinate 27,767,159 of NC_092721.1, read as the reverse complement.
CTCTGGTGGGGCAGGCCTGATACAAAGTCTGATGGGGGGGTCTGATGGGGGTCTCTGGTGGGGGTCTCTGGTGGGGGTCTGATGGGGGTCTCTGGAAGGGGGTTCTGTTTGGATGGTCTGGTGGGGGTGAGGTGGAGACAATTTGCATTGAGGAGGGGAGGGGACTTTCTGATGAACTTTGGTACCTGCCCCTTGGCCCACCAGGAAATCCATTGCGTCAGGGCCATGATGGCAAATACTTGCATCAATCCATGCTCGTGTCAATGCCAACCCACCGGAATATCGTAGAGATACGGAGAATCTGGTGTCCAGCCCATTGATAGGATTCTGACGCAGGATGTGAACATCGAGGCTGCCTCTAGCGGCGGACTGGAGTATCTCAATGGACCAGGTCCGGGCGTTGATCCCGTTTTCTGCCCCACACAAGATTCTCCACCGCATTGGGAACTCCGCTACTGGTGGTGGGCAGCAGAGAATCCCCCTCCAGTAGTGATTCCTGCCAGCCTCATACTGCGCCTTCCGGGGGGTGAATACCAGGAACCGGGAGAATCCGGCTTCAAACTGCCCCGGCATATTCAAATAGTGATTTAAATATGCTAATCTGATTCGCGGTCAGCGAGGGCTTGAACCAGATTACGACAGCTGCAATGGGCCAGGAGCATCACACATAGTCCGGGTATCGGCGCGATCTCTGTTTCGGGGCTCTCCCTCTATTCTCCTGACATAGTGATATTTGCGTCCGGACAGAAAATCACCCACAGCATTTCCATTCTGATGTCCATATGGGCTTGCCTTTGTTTGCAAGCTGCTGATGTCAGTGTGTTTAGGTCCGTGTGAGGAGGCAGTGGATTTTGTGAAACACTTACAGCTCCTTTATTTTCCTCCATCATTCAATCGTTTGCCCTATTATCTGTGTCCATAATACCATCTCCTGGAAAACACCAAACTACCCTCTTCAATAACTTGCCATTGCACATTAGCCTATGATGATGTCCCACGTGGAGCCTACAACTAATAGGCCTCTTTCTGCCCACCAAACCTACATTTGGCCTTGCTCCAATTTGTTTGGAGTTTGCCGCTGCTGTAACTGTCCATCCTGTCATTTCGGGGTTTATGAATAGTCAAACACATTTCCAGCTTCACTCACTGCTTGGAATTTTTCATTTTGAAATGCCTGTTTAAATAAGCATTCTTTCTTGCAATAATTTATGCCGAAGCAGTCAGGAGGAATGCAGCTGCAGATCACAGGATAATAAAACATGTCATCAAAGGTGTGCGGATGTCAAAGAATCAGGATTTGCCTTTTAGTATACATAGCAGATGTAGCTAAGGTCTGGAAGCAGTTCCACATTAATTAAAGGGGTATCACCAGAGCTTAAGGAAACTTTATAGACTCAGTTCCATAGGCAATCTTCTCCAGATACTTTTGAGGTACAGCGCTGACAGCAGGTAGATTCACACTACAGAGAAGAACATGATACTTCATCATGGAATCATAGGATGATGTAGCACACAAGGAGACATTTGATCTATCCTGTCATTGTCAGCTCATCCTGAAATAGCTATCCAACTCATGTCACATCCATAATCTCTCCTTACAGTTTTGAAAATTTTACCCTTTCAAGTATTTATTCAATTTCCCTTTAAAAGTTACTGTGAAATCTACCCAACTTCATTGCTCTTTTCTTTAACTATGTTGAGTGAATGGGCTTTGAATGGGTTAAAATCAGGCTGAAGATTTCAAGTTTCACTGAAAAGGTTCAGACTATTCGTCCTGATCCGATGTGAGTGCAAAAGCTGAAAGTCGCCTCTGTACAAACTACCATCTATTTTGTGCTTTCACTGATGGCACAGTGACACAGTGGTTAGCACTGCTGCCTCACAGCTCCAGAGACGCGGGTTCAATTCCGGCCTCGGGTGACTGTCTGTGTGGAGTTTGCACTTTCTCCCCCTGACTGCGTGGGTTTCATTTATAGCTATTAGTGTAAATAAGCTATTTTACAATCTCGGCTGATTCTTTTAAATTGGTTGTCAGTGTATCTATTAGCGCACTTGAGATTGTACAAGTACAGCAAGAGTTTTGTAAACACAGGTGGGTTGAGTACAGTCTGTGCTCTACCTATTATAAATAGCCAAAGCAACATGTTGTTTGATTCAATCAGCCAATTGTTGGGACATACAGCCTACGTTCCAGGTGTCACACTGACGCTGAATTCAGCTATGACATTGTGTGGCAGGGAGAACATCTTTCTGGATTGATGGCAGCAACCTGTTGGTGAAAAATTTGTGTCGTTACTATAGAATGTAGCGTGAAACGGCTTGCTCAACCCGTTGTTCAAATTTTTCAGATACTTTGCCTTTACAGGGGAACTTAAGGCAGACCATGCAATTTTCAGGTCAGAAAATGGCAGCTTTTGACTGTTTCAAATTAGTCACTCTTGTGTTTGTCCACAAGTTCTGGAAGAAAATCATTAGCAACATGTCTTTCTCAGCAATAATTGGGAGCTCTTTCAAAGAGCAAGAACAGGGTCAATGAGCAGAATGGTGCCCCCTTCTCTGATGGATGACTCTGTGATCTACTATTTAGATCACAAAAACCATTTGAATGCGACAGTCAAGACCACTATATCAGCCAATGCTTTAAAATTGTTCCTTTTTCAGATCAAATTCCAGGAAGTAGCATTTTCACAACTAAATCCAGTTCTCTTATTCTGGTGGTTGGTTTATGGACCCCCATTTACTAAAGTAAAATTGTCCGCACCTACTGGTCCTGAATTACCATAATCACTGTAAATTTAAACATTTTAATACAACAATCATACTCTGCACAAACAATATAAAGTATTGCTTTTTAATGAAATCAAATTCTACACTGAGTATGAAAGGCTTGATAACACAAAATGTTGGAAGTTTTTTCCAATCAGTAGCATCAGACATATTGTAGGTTATTTTCTTACTGCCTGTGGTCAGTATATTTTGTATGGAAAGAGGCATGCCTTTTCTTACACCTTTGTATATCCCAATTAAATAATTCAGCAGCAAGCGTGGTGAGTTTAAAAAGGAAGTTATTTATTTTCATGTACTTACTCCAAATTTAAAAACATAATATCCCAGATACCCGTTCCCACATGCACATTCACAGATTAAAAATCTTGGCTACAGGTAAAGGCAGTAAACTTGTACAAATCAATTTGAACTCAGTCTTTGGTTTACAATCTTCAGTCTCCCGCCAGACAAGTTTGGTTTCTTGGAGAAAGTTGATGCCTTAGTGCGTTTTTTGTAAAATGGAGAATTCTCAGCAGACTCTCGGGTTTCAATTAATAAAACGTCGAGGAAGTTGGTTCTCAGGTGAACTAGAGGTTTAAACATTTTAGGAATCAATTTCTCTGTTGGGATCTCCACTTACAATGTTTTACTGTTAATTATTTTGATTGCTTGAATTATATGCAGCTCATCTGATGACTTTGGTGGAAGTGCCGACAAACAAGCTTGTGGTGATTTTTACAAAGCAGACATTGTTGTCTCATGAATTGACTTTCTACAAGTATTTTTCCAAATAAGGGTGGTGGTTACTTTGAAACTAACATTCTCTGTTGTGGTTTAACACTTTGAGTGTTTGGTAAAATCAGTGTCTTTGGTTTTCAAATATGTATTCAATTTAATAATGCCCTTTGGGGGCAACACGGTGGCACAGTGGGTTAGCCCTGCTGCCTCATGGTGCCGAGGTCCCAGGTTCCATCCCGGCTCTGGGTCACTGTCCGTGTGGAGTCTGCACATTCTCCCCGTGTTTGCTTGGGTTTCGCCCCCACAACACAAAGATGTGCAAGGTAGGTGGATTGAACACGCTAAATTGCCCCTTAATTCTAAAACATGAATTGGGTACTCTAAATGTATCTTTTAAAATAAATAACTAATGCCCTTTGGATTGGTTTCAGGAAAGGGCATTGATTCACATCAATCTGGAATGTTCCTCTTGTTCCCTCTGAGATATGGGAGCAGTTTCAATCCACAAATGAAATCAGGTGGCCTTTGGATGGCCACTTTTTCAACCTTTTGTGTTCCGATTTAAAATACAAAGGATAGTTTACAGTTACTAATAGGTTGTGCCAGTACTCGACATGACAGGAAGCATATGAGAGAAATATACAATATGATGCATCAGGCAGATTGGTATCTTTTGCAAAAATGTGTAGAACCTAGAACCTGCTGCAGGGTTATTTAAATTGCCATGATAACTCCAACGGTAAGAAAATACACAAATCCACATAAAAAATATATGTGATTAGAGGTAAATAAAAAGAAACACTTAAAAATTATGAAATAGGGGTTTCTGAAGTACATTGAGGAGAATTATATTGATCAGCACGGTAGCACAAGTGGACATCACTGTGGCTTCACAGCGCCAGGGTCCCAGGTTCGATTCCCCGATGGGTCACTGTCTATGCGGAGTCTGCACATTCTCCCCATGTCTGGTGGGTTTCCTCCGGGTGCTCCGGTTTCCTCCCATCGTCCAAAGACGTGCAGGTTTGGTGGATTGGCCATGCTAAATTGCCTTTAGTGTCCAGAAAGGTTAGGAGAGGTTATTGGGTTACAGGGATAGGGTGGAAGTGAGGGCTTAAGAGGGTTGGTGCAGACTCGATGGGCTGAATGGCCTCCTTCAGCACTGTATGTTCTATGTAGCATATTTTGTCTGATCCAATAAGTAAGGATGCATTGCTGAATATCGTTCTGAGAAATTAATCCCTTGTTTTCTGGATCCTTAAGGGGGAGGGGGAGCAGCCCCAAGTCCTGGTCCACATAGGTACCAACGACATAGGTGGGGATAGGGATGTAAGGCAGGAATTCAGGGAGCTAGGGTGGAAAATTAGATCTAGGACTAACAGAGTTATTATCTCTGGGTTGTTACCCGTGCCACGTGCTAGCGAGACGAGGAATACGGAGAGAGATGAGTTGAACACGTGGCTACAGTGATGGTGCAAGAGGGAGGGTTTCAGATTTCTGGATAATTGGGGCTCATTCTGGGGTCGGTGGGACCTCTACAAATGGGATGGTCTACACCTGGACCAGAGGGGTACCAATAACCTGGGGGAGAAATTTGCTCATGCTCTTCGGGAGGGTTTAAACTAGTTCAGCAGGGGCTTGGGAACCTGAATTGTAGCTCCAGTATACAGGAGGTTGAGAGTAGTGAGGTCGTGAGTAAGGTTTCAAAGTTGCAGGAGTGTACCGGCAGGCAGGAAGGTGTTTTAAAGTGTGTCTTCTTCAATGCCAGGAGCATCCGGAATAAGGAGGGTGAACTTGCGGCATGGGTTGGTACCTGGGACTTCGATGTTGTGGCCATTTTGGAGACATGGATAGAGCAGGGACAGGAATGGTTGTTGCAGGTGCTGGGGTTTAGATATTTCAGTAAGCTCAGGGAAGGTGGTAAAAGAGGGAGAGGGGTGGCATTGTTAGTCAAGGACAGTATTACGGTGGCATATGATGGGGATTCGTCTACTGAGATAGTATGGGCTGAGGTTAGAAACAGGAAAGGAGAGGTCACCCTGTTAGGGGTTTTCTATAGGCCTCCAAAACGTTCCAGAGATGTAGAGGAAAGGATTGCAAAGATGATTCTGGATAGGAGTGAAAGCAACAGGGTAGCTGTTATGGGGGACTTTAACTTTCCAAATATTGACTGGAAACGCTCTAGTTCGAGTACTTTAGATGGGTCCGTTTTTGTCCAATGTGTGCAGGAGGGTTTCCTGACACAGTATGTCAATAGGCCAACGAGAGGTGAGGCCATATTGGATTTGGTACTGGGTAATGAACCAGGACAGGTGTTAGATTTGGAGGTAGGTGAGCACTTTGGTGATAGTGACCACAATTCGATTACGTTTACTTTAGTGATGGAAAGGGATAGGTATATACCACAGGGCAAGTGTCATATCTGGGGGAAAGGCAATTATGATGAGATGAGGAAAAACTTAGGATGTATCGGATGGCGAGGTAAACTGCAGGGGATGGGCACAATGGAAATGTGGAGCTTGTTCAAGGAACAGCTACTGCGTGTCCTTGATAAGTATGTACCTGTCAGGCAGGGAGGAAGTGGTCGAGCAAGGGAACTGTGGTTTACTAAAGCAGTCAAAACCCTTGTCAAGAGGAAGAAGGAGGCTTATGTAAAGATGAGACATGAAGGTTCAGTTAGGGCGCTCGAGAGTTACAAGTTAGCTAGGAAGGACCTAAAGAGAGAGCTAAGAAGAGCTGGAGGGGACATGAGAAGTCTTTGGTGGGTAGGATCAAGGATAACCCTAAGGCTTTCTATAGAGATGTCAGGAATAAAATAATGACTAGGGTAAGAGTAGGCCCAGTCAGGGACAGTAGTGGGAAGTTGTGCGTGGAGTCCGAGGAGATAGGAGAGGTGCTAAATGAATATTTTTCATCAGTATTCACACATGAAAAAGACAATGTTGTCGAGGAGAATACTGAGATTCAGGCTACTAGACTAGTAGGGCTTGAGGTTCATAAGGAGGAGGTGTCAGCAATTCTGGAAAGTGTGAAAATAGATAAGTCCCCTGGGCCAGGTGGGATTTATCCTAGGATTCTCTGGGAAGCTAGGGAGGAGATTGCTGAGCCTTTGGCTTTGATCTTTAAGTCATCTTGGTCTACAGGAATAGTGCCAGAAGACTGGAGGATAGCAAATGTTGTCCCCTTGTTCAAAAAGGGGAGTAGAGACAACCCCGGTAACTATCGTCCAGTGAGCCTTACTTCTGTTGTGGGCAAAACCTTGGAAAGGTTTATAAGAAATAGGATGTATAATCATCTGGAAAAGAATAATTTGATTAGAGATAGTCAACATGGTTTTGTGCAGGGTAGATTGTGCCTCACAAACCTTATTGAGTTCTTTGAGAAGGTGACCAAACAGGTGGATGAGGGTAAAGCAGTTGATCTGGTGTATATGGATTTCAGTAAAGCGTTTGATAAGGCTCCCATGGTAGGCTACTGCAGAGAATACGGAGGCATGGGATTCAGGGTGATTTAGCAGTTTGAATCAGAAATTGGCTAGCTGGAAGAAGACAAAGGGTGGTGGTTGATGGGAAATGTTCAGACTGGAGTCCAGTTACTAGTGGTGTACCACAAGGATCTGTTTTGGGGCCACTGCTGTTTGTTATTTGTATAAATGACCTGGAGGAGGGCGTAGAAGGATGGGTGAGTAAATTTGCAGATGACACTAAAGTCGGTGGAGTTGTGGACAGTGAGGAAGGATGTTACAAGTTACAGAGGGACATAGATAATCTGCAGCTCTGGGCTGAGAGGTGGCAAATGGAGTTTAATGCAGAAAAGTGTGAGGTGATTCATTTTGGAAGGAATAACAGGAAGACAGAGTACTGGGCTAATGGTAAGATTCTTGGCAGTGTGGATGAGCAGAGAGATCTCGGTGTCCATGTACATAGATCCCTGAAAGTTGCCACCCAGGTTGAGAGGGGTGTTAAGAAGGTGTACGGTGTGTTAGCTTTTATTGGTAGAGGGGTTGAGTTTCGGAGCCATGAGGTCATGTTGCAGCTGTACAAAACTCTGGTGCAGCCGCAATTGGAGTATTGCGTGCAATTCTGGTCGCCGCATTATAGGAAGGATGTGGAAGCATTGGAAAGGGTGCAGAGGAGATTTACCAGAATGTTGCCTGGTATGGAGGGAAGATCTTATGAGGAAAGGCTGAGGGACTTGAGGCTGTTTTCGTTAGAGAGAAGAAGGTTAAGAGGTGACTTGATTGACGCATACAAGATGATCAGAGGATTGGATAGGGTGGACAGTGAGAGCCTTTTTCCTAGGATGGTGATGTCTAGCACGAGGGGACATAGCTTTAAATTGAGGGGAGATAGATATAGGAAGTTCAGAGGTAGGTTCTTTACTCAGAGAGTAGTAAGGGTGTGGAATGCCCTGCCTGCAACAGTAGTGGACTCGCCAACACTAAGGGCATTCAAATGGTCATTGGATAGACATATGGATGATAAGGGAATAGTGTAGATGGGCTTTAGAGTGGTTTCACAGGTCGCCGCAACATCGAGTGCTGAAGGGCTTGTACTGCTCTGTAATATTCTATGTTCTACGCATTCTCGAGGACTCCCACTCATGTTAGTTACTCTTTTCCTTTTCAAATAGATGTAGAAATTTCTGTTATCTGCTTTTAAATTTCTCATCAGCTTTCTCTTGTACTCTCGTTTCTCCCTCCTGATAGTATTTTAGTCATTCTTTGCTGTTTTTAAATTCTGTCCAATCGTCTTGACAGACCACACTACTCTGCAGAATTGCATGCATTTTCTTTCAATTTAATACTGTCCTTAACTTCTTTAGTCATCCGCAAATAGTGTATTCACCTCCTAGGTTCATTCTTACTCACCGTAATATAACTATGCTGAATGTTATGAAAGATCTCTTTAAATGGCTGCCACTATATTTCCATTGAGCTATGCCTTAACCTATCCACCCAGTTCACCTTAGCCCATTCTGTCTTCATACTCTTTTAATTGCTTTTATTTAAATTCAAAAGACTAGACCTAGATCCACTCTTCTCTTCCCCTGACTGAATGCAAAATTCAATCATGTTAAGATCACTGCTACCTAACAGCTCTTTTACTATGAAGACATTAATCAATCCTGCCTGATTACACACTATCAAATCTCGAATGACCTGCCCTCTGGTTGGCTTAGAATATGCTGCTTTAATAAAATGCTCCCAGAACACTCTTATGAACTCAGCTCATGGGCTACCCTTATCAATTTGTTTCATCCAATCTATGGTGTGTGTATGTTGTTAAGTCACCATACCAGAAAGAGTGCATTCAGATGTGGGGGGATCTTATTGAAACTTACAGGATTCTACGTGGCCTGGATAGAGTGGACGTGGAGAGGATATTTCCACTTGTAGGAAAAACTAGAACCAGAGGACACCATCTCAGTCTAAAGGAGCGATCCTTTAAAACAGAGCTGAGGAGGAATTTCTTCAGCCAGAGGGTGGTGAATCTGTGGAACTCTTTGCCACAGTAGGCTGTGGAGGCCAAATCACTGAGTGTCTTCAAGACAGAGATAGATAGGTTCTTGATTAATAAGGGGATCAGGGGTTATGGGGAGAAGGTTGGAGAATGGGGATGAGAAAATATCAGCCATGATTGAATGGCGGAGCAGACTCGATGGGCCGAGTGGCCTAATTCTGCTCCTTTGTCTTATGGTCTTATGGCTTATGGTCAAGCAGCCGTATTGGGTGGTCCAGGTCGAAAAAGGCCATTCCTATTGCTTTTTAACAGGACATTTACTTGCACGGAGAGCGTTGGTGTCTGGGAACAACCCTGTTCCATTTATTCCGATTCTGGAATTGTTCCCTGCAATTTTGCTTAAACTTATCTCAGAGCCACTCAGAAATCAACTATTTCTAAGCCCATATTAACAATGACATGCACTGCTGTCTCACGGCGCCGAGGTCCCAGGTTCGATCCCGGCTCTGGGTCACTATCCGTGTGGAGTTTGCACATTCTCCCCGTGTTTGCGTGGGTTTCGCCCTCACAACCCAAAGATGTGCAAAGTAGGTGGATTGGCCACGCTAAATTGGCCCTTAATTGGAAAAAATGAATTGGGCACTCTAAATTTTTTTTTTTTAAATGACATGCACGACAGCTGAAATAACACGAAGATAAAAGCAAATTACTGCGGATGCTGGAATCTGAAACAAGAACAGAAATTACTGGACAATCTCAGCAGGTCTGACACCATCTGCGGAGAGAGAATAGAGCTAACGTTTTGAGTCTGGATGACTCTTTGTCCGAATTGGGTCAGATTGTTGTGGGTGGGGGGGCATGGAGCGGTGGGGCTGGGTAGGGGGCCAACGATAGGTGGAGATTGACAAAGATGTCGTGGACAGACAGACAAAATGAGTGTAAACGGGTGTGATTAAGGCTAAGAAGGGTGCTGATAGTGGCACATAAAGAGATTAGAATGTGTGAGTGGCAGAACAAAGGTGAGCAGTGTGTCAAAGGGCAACTAGAACATAGAACATTACAGCGCAGTACAGGCACTTCGGCCCTCGATGATGCACCGACCTGTGAATCCACTCTAAAGCCCATCTACACTATTCCCTTATCTTCCTTATGTCTATCCAATATAGAACATAAATATAGAACTGGGAACTGAAAACAGATGGCCCAAGTGGGGAGGGGTGAGAGGGGGGGATGACGATAAGGGAAAAACAGATCAATAGAAGAAATTAAAATAAATTGATAGAACTAAAAATGGGGTGATTTGCAAACAATTGCAACCTGAAATAACAGGGCAGAAACTTTGAGCAGTTTGATTCTAAAATGGCAGCACATAGTATGGTGGACTGCACGAATGCTGCTTTTATGCATGAGAACCCCACAAACTGGAAGCAGATTCCTCCACACCTCATACACATCCGGCTGCTCACGGATGGGCAGCTCATGCCTCAAACCATTGCCGGTGCACACGGAAGATCTTACTTTTAAAAGCCGGACCCCTGAAATCCGTATCTTTGCCTTCTTCAGCAGGGATCAAACCCGCTCTTGTCCTCTGGAGAACCACCTGTTGGCTTTCCTGTCCTGTAACTGCTCACTCATGCACTGTGAATCAGCCAGTGTGGACTCGCTAATTCACCATCTGTAATGTTGGGATGTCGATGTCTGCGACGAGGGTAAGAACAAATATTGGTGCATCTTCTTCCCAGAATATTGCATGTGAACGAGGGCTTGGATGGTTGCTGGACCTCCCCGAGTCTGGTTCTCTCCCTCCTATTGCTTGCCAGCTTGCAAAGCGCAGAGTGGCCCATGAATAACTTAAGATTTTGGTTGCACCTCCATGTATGCTAAGAAGGGGAGGCAGCAAGTTTTAAGCAATTGGGAGAAGTGGCTGTGTGTGAGAAAGTGCCTCCACTGTAAAACATGAGGGAAGTTGTCAGAACAGTGAAACCTGGTTGTATCCAGATGGAGCAGGATGTTCAGAGGGTAGTAGCAGGTGTTGAGGGTGTGATTAAAAGCAAAAGCAACTGGGGTACACAATACTGCATTGTAGTTTTTTAAAAAACATATGAGCGACGCAGGAATGCTGGCAGATAGCATTCCAAGACTTCACAAAGAGACAAAGGCAGATGAAGATAAAATTTGTATTTTAACTGCTTTAATCATTGAACCACTTCCGACATTGCAGCAAGGTCTGGGTGTAATGCTGAAGCCTTTGGTCGACTGCAATTCTCTCCATGTTGGCCAACTGTTTTACCTGGACACCAGGCAGTAGGGGAACAAATTATATTACTTGGTCTAGTGGCACCTCTACAGTAGCATCGGTAAAATAATGGGGAGCCCTGGATGTTAACATTCTTCTCAGTGGTTTTAAACCTTCTGAAAACCAAAACCTCACTTTAAATAGGTGCAAATTTTGCCTAAATCACTCCAGATAGAGTTTTGGTTCGGAATCCAAACGAACACGAGCCGAAACTCAGAAAGATCACAGCCAAAGGGTGACAAGCCAAGTCTAGGAGACACTCCAATGTGTGTGGGGGCATTGCAGGAGTTTAACCAGCCGAAAGCATCAGCCTAGCAAGTTTCTAAAGCAGCAGCACTTTAACCTCAGGGCATTGGCATGCCAGGATATCCAGGGTTGAATGGAAAGCACACCAATGACAGACTTATTCTTGCCACGTTCCACTAACGAGATGATACCAGATGATTGATTGTTCACTGTGCTTTAACTCAGTACCTGGTCTGCCAGAGAGGGCTTTAAATCAGTTCTGAATTTCATATTGGAGTCACCTTATTGCCGAGGTAGAACCATATTGTCTCTCCTTATCGCCACCTTATTATCTCTCCCTCGCAAGCAACCAGAATAGAACATTTTGCAAAAGGTGGTGTCTCTCTTGCTGAAGTTGGTCCTACTGTCGCTTCTCGGCCTTTTTGCTAAGATCAAGCGTAGGATCAAGCATGGGATCGCGTGTAATGCCAGTTCTTGTCAGCTTGGATCCAATAGTCTCTCTTGTGGGGACCATGAATTGGACCCAATTTGAATTTGAATTTGAATTGGTTTTTGGAGCAAGCAAGGAGATGGATTAAGGGTTTGCCCCGTCCATTCTGTGCATTGCCTATGTAACTCTGAGAAAGAAAAATTACATTTGGCTACACTGGTCCTACAGTGATGCTACCAATTGTTTAATAAGGGTGTTTTCATTGAGAGGATCCACAGCAATGCATTGAATTCAGTTACTATTAAGACCCAGGAAGCCTGCGGTAGGAAGAATGTAGATTTTAATCAAGGTCATTTAGAGGCTGCCACGCCAACAATCTATTCATACAACACAGTCATTGGGACAAGTGGGCGGCACGCAGCACAGTGGTTAGCAGTGTTGCCAGGGTCCCGGGTTTGATTCCCGGCTTGCGGCACTGTCTGTGTGGAGTCTACACGTTCACCCCGTGTCTACGTGGGTTTCCTCCAGGTGCTCCGGTTTCCTCCCACAAGTCCTGAAAGACGTGCTTATTAGGTCATTTGGACATTCTAAGTTCTCCCTCGGTGTATCCGAACAGGTGCCGGAGTGTGGCGACTAGGGACTTTTCACAGTAGCTTCTTTGCAGTTTAATGTAAGCCGATGTTGCTAACTTTTGGTTGGTTCAATTGGCTCTGTTTTATAACCTTTGCTCTCGAGTCGCCAGGTATCTTTATGATACCACCACGAGGTTCAAGTTCAAGTAATGATCAATAACTCAATACACCAATTAGTAAGATTCAAATCAAAGCACATTTATTATAAATGCATAAATTCTACGTCTAAGCTACTTCTACGACTAACAGGCCTATACTTAGCTTCGGACTGGCCCACCAGGTCAGGGGAACAAATGGCCTTTCATTCGGGTTCTGAGTCTGCGGGATTCGAAGTTGGTACGGATTGGTAGCTAGGAGTGCCTATCTCATAGCAATCTGCGCCAACTGCTTTTCGAATTCCGCAGCCATCACCTTAGTTATTTCTTCAGCCGTAAGCAATGCGGCCTCCCCTGGTGCTCCAGCCTCCATTTTCCTTGGTGACCCCGCGGTGACCTTTCCACTGTCCGACGGACCTTCAGCTGTTTTTTTTACGGCCGTTTTTTTGCTCACCCTCGACATTTTTCTTTTTTTTTTCCTGTGCCTTCACTGTGTCTGCTCCGTGCCTTCTCCCTGCTTCTGCCGCCTCCGCGGACCCTGGGACCGGGTTTAAAGCCCCGAAAATACCGTTCCCGAACGGGAGCCCTCCATTGTGCGGCCGCCTCCCGCCCGCCGTCACCGGAAGTCGCAATGGAAAGTCTCTGATGGATGGTCCCCTCCCCCCATGTTGATAGCAGTCCGCCTCTGCCTTAGGTTGACGACTTAATCTTTTCCTCTGACTCTGGTCCAGTCCCGAGGACCCTGTCTAGTTCTTTGCTGTGAGTGTTGATCATGTTGCACCCCTTGTGGCCATACCGCCTCATACTTGATCGCTTTTCCCTTCGGTTAGACTTTGGAGCTCAGTGGTGCCTTTGTTCACGCACTGTCACCTGAGCTATCTCGATCATATTTTCTGCCATAATGATAGATTGAGCCAAGACTTTCTTTTGGAGTTGAGATCATGGATTCCACAAACTAAATGGGTGTTGTTATGGACCAGGGTTTAGAGAACCCCAAAGTGTATCATGGAGTTCACCTGACCCACAACTTTTACTAGATTGTGGTATGGGGAGCATACGGCCCACATTACAGGTGAGGTACAGCAGAAATTGAAAAGCAATTTTTAAAGCAAAACAATGTTTATTCTATGAACTCAAGTTAACCTTTTTAAAACATACTGTGAACATCTTAGCAACCATTAATTCAAATACAACCCCCAAAGAATACAACACTAAGTAACCCTTACTTTCCTTTTAACACCCATAAGACTTTAAAAAAACCTTTGAACAGAAGCACATCAGGTTTAAATTCACTACTGAGAACAGTTATAACTCTGAATTCACCAAATGATCAAGTGATAGTCTCTACATGGCAGAGAGAACAATATTACACGTTCTGTGGCTGACTGCAGCTCCAATACTGAAACAAAACCAAAAAAAACACAGGCAGACCCAAGCTTTTCTCAAAGTGAAACTAAAAGCTGACAGACAGCCCAGCTCCACCCACACTCTGACATCACTGCAGTAATAAACACCCATTTCTTAAAGGTACACCCACTACAGTTATTCTATAAAAACACCCATTTCTTAAAGGTACTCTCACATGACAGCGTGTAGCATGCCGCTAAGCGCGGTCCCGAACTCGCAACGCCCAGCGAGCTGGTGAAGCCTGACTATGAAACCTGAGATGGACTCTTCAGCGCCCTTGACAATGGAATTGAATGTGTACCGCTGGAGGATTTCGAGGCCCTGGGGTTAAAATGGTCCTTGACCAACTTGACTAATTGCTGAAAGGTATTTGAGTTGGATGCCTCTAGGCCGTGAGGTTCCTTATCAAATTATATGTCTGGGGTCCACAAACTAGAGGAAGAATCATCTTTGGCTTGTCTTCCCCTACGATCTCGTTCACAGTGAAGAAACTTTTGAAAGAGTGAAAGAGCTTTTCGATGTACGGGCTCCAATTTTCAGCCCCTTGCTCAAACGGGTCTAAATCTACCAATAAAAGGCATTTTCACTCATGTTTTGGATGTCAGGTTAGATGGTTCCCGATTCTCATTGGTCTTTCTTTTTTTCTCAAGTGCACATTCTTTCCTCCCTCACATCACAAAGTTCTGCAGGCTGAGATCGAACCTGTTACCTCGTCGCCAATGTGGTGGCTCGAGACAACACTCTGGAGGCTTCCAGTCGTAACAAAGGAGTTTATTAATGAAAGGCTCCCAGTGCCCCGCGTTAACTCGCTTTTGGTCATGGTTTGTGTGCTCCTGCGCGATTGGCCCCAAGCCGGCCACATGGGATGCTAAGCCCACCCCCTTAAAGTGACCATGCTACCACAAGCAGTGCCTCATTTCACCAACATTTAGAACCTTGAGTCCTTATTTTATATTCAACTTTGAAGGCAGCTTTGGCAATTGTGGAAAGTGCAGTTTTGGAGGTGAAAAGAGATTTAATTTTGAATTTGCCGCAAATCTAGAATTTAATTTCAATATAAAGGGAACACTGATAAGTACAGGAATACAGAACCTCTTAGATAAACTGTAGTTTGTATTAAATAAAAATATCTATTAAACGCATATACTTTTTAAAAAAACTATATAAAGATTAATTGATGCATGCTGCCCTGTAGGGATTCCTAAACCTTGTTTCCAGCATGATCATATTTTCCTTTTTTTGTAAAGCAGGGCATCCTTTATTTTTTGTAGTCCATATTCCAAAGTGATGGATGAGCCACTGCTCCAGGAGAGCTATTTAGTCTGGTGCAAGCAACCATTGACTATAAACTGAAAGAAAAATAGACACAGGTAGAAACAGCTACAGTCTCTCAATGTAAAAAGGACCCTTTATAATAACATAATCCTTGGAAAGCAAGTGTAATTTTATGTTTAAAAAGGTGGAGTTTGTTTTTTTGCTGTTTATGTGCTACTGACAAAGCCATAATATCATAATGAAGATACATTTAGCTACATTGTCACTCCAGCCTGTAAAACAAGGTAAGGGAGCCTTGGAGTCACCTCTGAGGATCAAGACATGCTGGAAATGTATTAAAACTTCAATGTTGTGGCTGGGTCATAGATGCCTGCAGTTTGTTTAACCTCTGATGTAGGTACAAGGGCACATAACTAAGGTTATAAATATTTATTGCGAGTGAAAAGTTCACATGAAATAATGAATGGAACTCAAAACACAGATCTATTTAGTTCCAGTCCATCCCAATATGGTGCTAGTACTAGACATAGCACTGTAATAAGTGTCACCACCTGCTTAGCAGTGAACAAAGTAGAAGATGAAAATAAGAGCATCATGTGAATGATGAGCATTTCTGGATTTCATCAAGAACACATCAGTCTGGGCAAAGCCTTAGGGGCACTGATACTTATGCATGTTAATTGGAAGCAGGATTCAAAATACATTCAGTCTACCCCATGTAGTGCAATATTTCTTCCAAACAACTGTCAACTCAAGAGTAACAGGCAAATGTTGGTAACAGGCATTTTGTCGGGTTATCACAGTTCAGCATTAAGAGTATCATTATTCTGCAGCTTTCGCAGAATTTAGAAGAATTCATTGTTAGGGTAAATTCAAGGGCTGAATTCTCCGTCCCGCCGCGCCACATTTCTGTTTTACCCCACCGGCAGGATGCTCCATTACGACGGTCGGTCAATGGGGTTTCCCATTGTGGGGCAGCCCCACGCCGGCCTGGGCTGCCGGCAAAACCGAGCATCCCGCCGGCGGAGAATCCAGCCCAAGAACCCTATTTCCAGGTTTCTACACTCTTCGACCACGAATGACAATGGCCAATTTCCTACAAATTTGAGACCATTAGGAACAGGAATAGGCAATTCTGCCCCTCAAGTCAGGTCGGCACGTGGTGCAGTGGTTAGCACTGGGATTGCGGCGCTGAGGGCCCAGGTTCGAATCTCGGCCCTGGGTCACTGTCCGTGCGGAGTTTGCACATTCTCCCCGTGTCTGCATGGGTTTCACCCCCACAACCCAAAGATGTGCAGGATAGGTGGATTTACCATGCTAAATTGCCCCTTAATTGGAGAAGAAAATAATTGGGTACTCTAAATTTAATAAAAAATTCTGCCCCTCAAGTCTGTTCCACTATTCAACTTGATGATGGCTGATTTACACCTCCATTTCAGTTACTGGCCTTCTCACACACCTCTTGGCTCCCTTCTACCCACCTCTCATTTTCCAATGTATACTGGCTCTCAAACCTTCTTCTGTGGTCTGCCACAGATCGGAATTATTGGTCTTTTCTTCTTCCAATCGAGTTCTCTGCCCAAAGGCAGATCTGATCCACAGCACCACAAACCCCACTATGAGTAGGACAAGGAGGCAGGTCCCAAATCCATCATATCTGGAATAGGAATCGAATTCCATGCTGCTGGTACCACTCCAATCCACAGCAGCCCATGCAAACCAACCAGTTGGTTTCGTGTCCAAAAAGTTTGGGTGGGGTTACTGGGTTACGGGGTTAGAATGGGGGTGTTGGCTCTTTCAATGGGCCGGTGCAGACTCGATGGGCCGAATGACCTCCTTCTCGACTGTAAATTCTATGATTCTATGAGCAATTCTGTCTCACTGCGTTGAGGTCCCAGGTTCAATCCCGGCTCTGGTTCACAGTCCGTGTGGAGTTTGCACATTTTCCCCGTGTTTGCGTGGGATTCGCCCCCACAACCCAAAGATGTGCAGGCTAGGTGGATTGGCCACTCTAAATTGCCCCTGAATTGGAAATAATTAATTGGGTACTCTAAATTATTATACAAAACAACAAAAAAATATTCATAGAATTCATAGAATTCCTACAGTGCAGAAGGAGGCCATTCAGCCCAATGAGTAAGCACTGACCCTCTGAAAGAACACCCTACCTAGGCCCACTCCCCTGCCTATCCCCGTAACCGCATACCCCACCTAACGTGCACATCTTTGGACTCTAATTGGCAATTTAGCATGACCAATCCACCTCACCTGCACATTTTTGGTCCGTGGGAAGAAACAATATACTGAAAACTTTGACCAAATTACTTATTAACCTTCTTAATTCATGGAATGCAACCTTGTTTTGATTCTTTCTTCTAATAGCCTAACCTTGGAGTTCAGTTATTATTGTTGGATGTTTGCAGTGCAGCCCTTTCAAGGCCAATATATCCTTACTTAGGTGTGGTATAACCAGAGCTGTGAGATACCATTGACATGAGCTACAACGGAAGAGAATCCACCAGCACATCAGGAAAGTGAACTCAAAGTTGATGCTTTGGAAGAAATTAGACAACAATACTTAGGAACAGTTGTTTGAATGAACTGTTTAAAATGTATGCTATATTACCATATGACATTGCCTGTGTTTAACATGTTCCCATGCAGTCTTAATGATGTAATGACAACAATCTTAATAAAGTCATTGAGCTAGTCATTTTGCAGAAGAGATTTACCAGGATGTTGCCTGGTATGGAGGGCATTAGCTATGAGGAGCGGTTGAATAAACTCGGTTTGTTCTCACTGGAACGACAGAGGTTGAGGGGCGACCTGATAGAGGTCTACAAAATTATGAGGGGCATAGACAGAGTGGATAGTCAGAGGCTTTTCCCCGGGGTAGAGGGGTCAATTACTAGGGGGCATAGGTTTAAGGTGAGAGGGGCAAGGTTTAGAGTAGATGTACGAGGCAAGTTTTTTACGCAGAGGGTAGTGGGTGCCTGGAACTCACTACTGGAGGAGGCGGTGGAAGCAGGGACGATAGTGACATTTCAGGGGCATCTTGACAAATCTATGAATAGGATGGGAATAGAAGGATACGGACCCAGGAAGTGTAGAAGATTGTAGTTTAGTCGGGCAGCATGGTCGGCACGGGCTTGGAGGGCCGAAGGGCCTGTTCCTGTGTTGTACTTTTCTTTGTTCTGTGTTAGGTGATATCGGAAAACAAAGTACATCTGCATGATGACCCTGGGTTATAATCTAGCTACGCTGCCTTATAACTTTCTTTTTCTGTTTTATCTATGTTAAATTCCACCTTGATTCATGCACAGACACACACAGCGAAAAGAAAACAAAGCATTATCCAATACATCTTTGAGGTCCTGGACACAATGGTTAAGACAGCCCAGCTACTGCTAAAAATAAGATATTATAATGGGACAAATAACTGCATTTGATCTCCGCCCCCCCCCCCCCTCCCCCCCAACTCCGCAATGCCCATCCAACATTGTGGCACTGTCCAGGGGAGTGCTGTTGTTTTTCACTACCCACCTGTCCAATACCTCCTCATTTAAGATGCAGTTATTACATTGTTCCCAGTGTTTGAGATGCAGACACAGGAAATTCTCAGGCACTAATAAAAGGGGTGGATAGGGTCTAGTGGGAGTTCATGCAATGTATACCTGTCTTAGAGTGCACCTCATTTCACATTCCAACATGAATCACTCACCACACGCTGCGATGGACCTTTAACAAGTTTCAGGGATTTGCACTCCAGGAGAGGGATATCTTGTTATGTTTGCCATGGCTAATTGTGAATCCAGATGTGACTAACGCCATTTTTGTTTTGTAAATAAAAAATGATGAACAGACACGACCGTGGGGTATATGATCTCAGTAATCATATTTGCACGACATTAGGCATGTGAACTTTAATATATTTGTGTGTTGGCATTAGAAGATGTGAAGCTGAGTGCAAGAGTTTTCATGATCATTGCGCATGGTTGTTTAATGGTTATTTGTTAAAATGTATGTAACATGGATGAAATCACCAGGTTTCCGCATCATGAAAACATCAGACGCATTGAACGGAGATGGGAATGGCCGTTGTGGTGAGTATGACTAATTAGAATGACTGCTCCAGGTTGGCAATCAGTAATAAGAAGCTCCAGCAGCACCTGGTGTGGCAAAGGACAAGTAGTTCCTAGGGGCGACACAGTAGCACCATGGTTAGCACTGTTGATAAGCAGGGTGGAGTTCACGCGATTCAATAGCTCATACAGTTGTCCAAATACCAAAAAACTGAAACTTTAGTCAAAGGTCTTCAGGTCCTCAGCAAAACAGAAAAGAAAGGAAATAAACACCTCACTCTTCTTTGAGCCTGACTTTGCACACAGTATATCCCTGTTTAAATCTGAACGGCTAATCTGTTTCCCAGGGAAAACTCAACTCAGTGTGTAACGGTGACAGTTAGATTACCAGTACGGGTTATCGTACAGGCCAAAGTTCAATCCAAATCAGGGTTTTGTAGAGTCCGAGGTCAGCATACACAGTATGCACACAGCAAATTCTTCACTCTCCAAAGCGCTTTCCTTACATTCACCAAGTTGGCTTATGTCGTAGCAAGATTCAGTGCCGTGATTAAATAGTCTAGCAAGGCTACACAGCTGATCTTCATTGCACTGATTCCTGATAGGGGTTTCCAGCGGTCTGCCATGTGACTTCCGGGTTGACTTCCTGTGGCCATCTTGTTGGATGTTTCGGTGTTTCTGTTCAATGTTCCTGTGGTAAACCACTGTATTGTATTGTGTATTGTCACATGCCTGGGCTTGCCCCTAGCTGGCTTCGCCTGTGGCTCCTCCCCTTGGGCTCATGTATAAAGGTGGCTGGTCTCCGCCTCTGATCCAGTTCGGGATCAGAGGCCAGGAGGCTTTCTGTTTAGTGTATTAAAGCCTCAGTTACGTTCACCACTCGTTGTGTGTTCATTGATGGCATAAATCTACGATGACGGTCCGGATCAACGGGCACGAGACGGCCTGCCTTTTCGACTCCGGGAGCACAGAGAGCTTCATACATCCAGATACGGTAAGGTGCTGCTCCCTCACAATCTTACCCGCGTCCCAGAAAATCTCCCTGGCTTCTGGATCACATTGTTGCTAACTTTCTCCTTGGTTCAATTGCTCTGTTTTATTACCTTTGCTCTCGAGTCGCCGGGTATCTTTATGATACCGCCACGAGGTTCAAGTCCGAGTAATGATCAATAACCCAGTACACCGATTAGTAAGATTCAAATCAAAGCACATTTATTATACACAGTAATCGCTACTCATGCACAAATTCTACGTCTAAGCTACTTCTATAACTAACAGGCCTATACTTAACTTCGGACTGGCCCACCAGGTCAGGGGAACAAATGGCCTTTCGTTCGGGTTCTGAGTCTGCGGGATTCGAAGTTGGTACGGATTGGTAGCTAGGAGCGCCTACCTCGTAGCGAGCGTTGAATGTAGACTTACTTTGTCGGGGGTCACTGCACCGGTCACGGTCAATGTTGGTTCGTGTTGCTGGGTGACCCGGGGCAGGACGCAGAGGTGAAGAGAGAGCGATTTGAACTTGGGGCTCAACTCTTATAGTCCCCAGGGGCTTACCACCATTCGGGCGGACCCTCTACCTGGTCCCAAGTGATTGGACTTTGTCCCAATCGCTTGGTTCGATTTCTCCAATACTGGAGCGGTTCCCTGATCGATGGGCGGTCTTGAGGTGCTCGTTCACATCCTTTGTGTTGGCTCCGAGGAGTCTGGCTTTGCTTTGTGTGTCCAAAATTTTACTTATTGTTCCCGGGGATTGCTCATCAGTATGCAGATGGCTGCTACTTTGTTATGCTGATGGTCGCTGGTATCAATGTTGTCTGGCCTTTGCAGAGGTAAATACACAGCAAACCTGCAGCTGCTGGTTTCTGTCTATGTTGGCTGACTTTCCCATCAGCCTTTGCCGTTCGCCATTTTAAATCGGGAGCTGGCCAATTTAGGTGGCTACACATGCAGTAGAAATCCGGGCGTACTGTGTCGCGACCCTTACTGTACAAGGTGTGGAGTACACTAACTTCAAATTCTACATCCTTCCCCATCTCTGCACTGCCCTATTACTGGGGCTCGACTTCCAGTGCCACCTCCAAAGCCTTACTTTAAAGTTCGGTGGACCCCTGCCCCTCCTCACCGTCTGTAGCCTCGCGTCCCATAAGATCGCCCCACCCTCGCTCTTCACTAACCTCACCCCGGACTGTAAGCCCGTCGCTACTGGGAGCAGACAATACAGTGCCCGGGACAGGACCTTTACCAGGTCGGAGGTCCAGCGACTCCTACGAGAGGGGATCATTGAGGCTAGTACCAGCCCCTGGAGAGCCCAAGTGGTGGTCGGCAAGACTGGGGAGAAGCACCGGATGGTCATCGACTACAGCCAGACGATCAACCGGTACACGCAGCTCGATGCGTACCCCCTCCCCCGCATATCTGACATGGCCAATCAGATTGTGCAGTATCGAGTCTTCTCCACAGTTGAGTTGAAGTCCGGGTACCACCAGCTCCCTATCTACCCGGAGGACCGCCAATATACTGCCTTCAAGGCAGATGGCCGCCTCTACCACTTCCTCAGGGTTCCCTTCGGCATCACCAATGGGGTCTCGGTCTCCCAATGGGAAATGGACCGAATGGTTGACCAGCATGGGCTGCGGGCCACGTTCCCGTACTTAGATAATGTCACCATCTGCGGCCATGATCAGCAGGACCATGACGAAAACCTCCGGCACTTCCTCCACACCGCTAAACTCCTGAACCTCACCTACAATAAGGAAAAATGCGTTTTCCGCACAACCCGCCTAGCCATCCTTGGCTACGTTGTGAAAAACGGAGTCCTAGGGCCCGACCCCGACCCCATGCGCCCCCTCCTGGAACTCCCCCTCCCCCACTGCCCCAAGGCCCTGAAGAGATGCCTGGGGTTCTTCTCCTACTATGCCCAATTATGCAGATAAGGCCCGTCCACTTATTAAATCCACCATTTTTCCCCTGACGGCTGAGGCCCGCCTGGCCTTCAACCGCATCAAGACAGATATTGCCAAAGCCGCGATGCATGCTGTGGACGAGTCCATTCCGTTCCAGCTGAAGAGCAATGCGTCGGACTTTGCTCTGGCCGTTACCCTCAACCAGGCGGGCAGGCCCATGGCTTTCTTCTCCCGTACCCTCCATGCCTCCGAGATTCAACACTCCTCCGTCGAAAAGAAAGCCCAGGCCATTGTAGAAGCTGTGCGACATTGGAAGCATTACCTGGCCGGCAGGCGATTCACTCTCCTCACTGACCAACGGTCAGTTGCCTTCATGTTTAACAATACACAGCGGGGCAAAATCAAGAACGACAAGATTCTGAGGTGGAGGATCGAGCTCTCCACCTATAATTACGATATCTTGTATCGACCTGGAAAACTCAATGAGCCCCCAGATGCCCTATCCCGCGGTACATGTGCCAGCGCACAAGTAGACCGGCTTCGGGCCCTCCACAACGACCTCTGTCACCCGGGGGTCACACGTTTTTTCATTTCACTTTATCAAGGCTCGCAACCTGCCTTACTCCATCGAGGAGGTCAGAACCGTGACCAGGTCTGCGCGGAGTGCAAACTGCACTTCTATCGGCCAGACAGGGCATACCTGGTAAAGGCCTCTCGCCCCTTTGAGCGCCTCAGCATCGACTCCAAAGGGCCCCTCCCCTCCACTGACCATAACGTGTACTTCTTCAACATTGTTGACAAATACTAAAGATTCCCTTTTGCCATCCCATGCTCTGACATGACCTCTGCCACTGTCATCAAGGCCCTGCACAGTCTTTTCACCCTGTTTGGGTTCCTCACCTATATCCATAGCGATTGGGGTTCCTCCTTCATGATCGACGAGTTGCTTCAGTTCCTGCTCAGCAAGGGCATCGCCTCCAGCAGGACGAACAGCTACAACCCCCCGGGGCAACGGACAGGTGGAGAGGGAGAACGCGATGGTCTGGAAGGCCGTCCTCCTGGCCCTATGGTCTAGAAGTCTCCTGCCTCCTGCAGGTAGGAGGTCCTTCCCAATGCGCTCCACTCCATCTGGTCGCTCCTGTGTACCGCCACCAATGTGACCCCTCATGAGAGGATGTTTGTTTTCCCCAGGAAGTCCACCTCAGGGGGTCTCGCTCCCGTCCTGGCTGACGGTCCCTGGGCCTGTCCTCCTCCGGAAGCATGCAAGCAGCCATAAGTTCGATCCACTGGTCGAAAAGGTCTTTCTCCTCCATGCTAACCCCCAATATGCCTACGTGGCACACCATGACGGGCGGGAGGACACAGTCTCCCTTCGGAATTTGGCACCCGCAGGTTCCCCAGTGACCATCACCACTATCCCCGACCCTACACCGTCTCCCCCCATTGCTACTCATCTACTACGAGACGCAGAAGACGACACACTCCCAGACATGCAGGTCTCGACACCTTATCCGACACCAGTGTCCACACCACAGCCGGGACTGAGGCGGCCGCAGCGAAAAGTCAGAGCCCCCGACAGACTCAACCCATCCACTTCACCCCCACCGGACTCTTTTTTTAACAGGAGGTGAATGTGGTAAACCACTGTATTGTATTGTATTGTACTGTTGTATTGTTACATGCCTGGGCTTGTCCCTGCTGGATCCACCTGTGGCTCCTCCCCTCGAGCTCATATATAAAGGTGGCTGGTCTCCGCCTCTGATCCAGTTCGGGATCAGAGGCCAGGAGGCTTTCTGTTTAGTGTATTAAAGCCTCAGTTACGTTCATCACTCATTGTGTGTTCATTGATGGCATATCAGTTCCTATGTCAAGAAACTGGAGAATTTTATGAGAAAAGTGCCGTCCTTCCAGCACACAGCTCCTGCTGACCCCACAAAGTGAACTAACACTTACAAAGAGGAGAAAGTGACTATGCTGATGGGTTGTGATCATGAGGGGTAGCATCCAAATGGTAGAACACGCTTTGAAAGCAAACAAATAGGACTCATTTTTGTTCCTTCCGTTGTTGTGCAGTGAAGGTATTCGCAGAGCCATTGTGACGAGCAATGAAATCCAGGTTCAGTGGGAAAACAGAAAAAAGATGAATAAACTCAACCTGTCTGGCAGCATCTGTGGAGAAGGAAACAGAGTTAATGTTTCGACTCTTCTTCAGAGCCAATAAAAATGGTGATTGTTATTTATGGCAACTCCCTGGATCATGGAAAGTTGCATAGTGCTCCATATTAAATCAAATAATTCAATGGTGCACAGAATCCGAAGTAATTAATAATCTTTTATTATTGTCACAAGTAGGCTGACATTAGCCCTGCAATGAAGTTACTGTGAAATTCCCCTAGTCGCCCACTACAGCGTCTGTTCGGGTACACCGAGGGAGAATTCAGAATGTCCAATTCACCTAACAAGCACGTCTTTGGGGACTTGTGGGAGGAAACCGGAGCATCTGGAGGAAACCCATGCAGACACAGGGAGAATGTGCAGACTCCGCACAGACAGTGACTCAAGCAAGGGTTGGCGGAGTTTGGTGGGGAGGAGTCGTTTCCAGCAGGTCCACTACTTCCTGATATCTCTCGATCAGGAACTGAGTACCCCTGACCCCCCCTCCCTTCCTTCCGGCAGCCCACAAGCATTATTTGTCAGGTTCCTTGCATGACGGGTCCTCCACCTGCAGTAGCTTCTTACTTAAGGGCCTCATTTGTAGGTAGGGTGGAAAGGCATCTGTGGGCCTTCACACCACAGGCTTAATCGGGATGGAGGCAAGAAGGCGACCGCGTACCCACCCAATAAAATGTCTTCCTGCCATCAACCTTGCCACAGGGGAAGGAAGTAAATGTCATCTAACATTTCACGTCTATGACCTTTAACCAGAACTATTGGGCGCGATTGTACAACCTCTACAACGCTCGGGACACCTCACGAGATCTGACGCGATGTCGCGATCTGGATCTCGCCCTCAGTGGGCAGGATCCAGATTTTCATGTTCAAGTGAGCGGTTAACCTCACTTGAATATGTCTGGACCGGAGTCTCCCCAGGCATGGGATCGAACACCCGCATCTGGGAGGCCTCGTTGTCGTACCATTTAGCACAGGATTCCGCATCTAGAAGCGTAACGGCACTTTTGGGGGGTGTCTCAGGCTATTGGAGGCCCCGGGGTGGTCGGGCTCTGGGCAATGTGGTACCCTAGGACCCCCGATGTCACCTGGGCACCCTGGCACTGCCAGCCTCACAACCTGGCAGTGTCACCCTAGTACTGCCAAGGTGCCCAGATGGCACTGCCAGGCTGGAGTGCCCAGGTGCCAGGTTGCCCATGCCGGGATCAGGTCCAGTGGTGCCCTGCCCTTATGAGGTGGGGTGGGGGGGGGGGTGAAGGGGGCTCGAGGACCCCCACTAATCGCTAAGTTGGGGTGTTGGGGTCTGGAGGCTGCGGTGGGGGGTTGAAAGATCGGGGCGGCACTTAAAAATAGCGCCCAGATCTCTTCCTGCACTGACGAGCTGAGCTCATCGATGCAGGAAACGAAAGTAAGTGTGGCCTTGGCGGGGCCTTCCTTGCAGAGACCCAGAAAAAAAGCAGAGTCCCGTTAAATTGCGTGTTTGTTCTTGGCGCTGAAGACGCCGAGAAACACTCTGCTGAACGTGCCCAAAGTTGATTTCTGCTGAATTCCGCCCATTATTATTGAAAATTGGTGCAGACTGCCTCATATATTATTGCTACAATAGGCTTCAAAATTGCGTATTGTCCCTTGTCCCACCTCCTAGAAATGCTTGCCATTGGAGTAGCAAGTATATCTTCGACAGACAATTTGAGAAAGATATTTGCTTCTCCCTCTCCAGTAAACTCCAAGTTGAGGGGTCTGCCATCTGAGAGAGGACATCACATTTCAATCAGCCCACTTAAAGCGTGAAATAGCCACATGATGTTTTGTAAGTAAATGGTTTCAATTTGAATGGCTATAAATTGAGAAGGCAGTGATACCTTCCACTGTACGCTAAACTAGATATAGAAACTGCAAACATTTAAAGGACTGTGATGCAGACAGTTGAAATTCCTGTACGTGTATACTCATGAGCTGACTGTTCCTACATTGATCACAACAAATCTTTCATTTTTAACCTAACCCCTTGAGTTATCCTATCGGTTATCCTATCCAAGAGCTAAAAGGGAGATTGAATGCGAAGGGTGAGGCCAGCTGTTTATCTCTGTTCCTCATTTAACATGTCCTTTATTGTGTCAGAAATACCAGCTGTTTCAATGCTAGAGAAACTGGCTTTTAATCCACTCTGATTATGGAGATGATTGGGTGATTAAGTGTTTCTGCCAAAGAGGAAATAGCCAAGCTTTCTGCATGCACAGATGTCAAGTACATAACCCCAGCCTAGATGTGCTCCAGACGAACAGCACATCCTGAAGAGCAACCTCAAGGTCCTGCGGGTGAAAGGTCGAGGTTAAAGGTCACCCTTATCCACAAATCTGACAGCTTACAGAAGCTGTCTTCTTAAAATCAAAATTGACTGGCGCGCTCTGAATCAACCCCCAATGTCAGCTTTAGAAAAGCCTTTGTTTTTTTCCCTGAAAAAAAAATTGTCTTCCTGTTAATGTTTATTAACGAGTATTAAGGTTAATCACCCTTTCCCATCCTGCACAGGGACAAGTATTGTTTTTTGAATTCGTACACCGTGGGGTGGAGCTTCCAGTTGGTCTGCAATTGCCGATCCCAACACAAAACGCCACCCAATACTGCGACCGATTTCAAAAGTGATTTTCTTTCCCCTAAATCTCTACTCAAATCATATTTGTACACCACTGCCCGTGGGCAGAGTTTAAAATTTGTTTTAAATTTTTGCTTTGGAACATTTACCATAAGTGTGTTTGTGCGTACATGTGCATTGTGTTTATGTATGTGAGAGTGTGTGTGTGTGCATGTGTGTAAACGTATTTGCAGCTATTCTAGGGAAACGCCATCTTGGGCTACACAGATGGCGGTATTGAGTACAAAAACAAGAACTGTATACTGAAGCGTTATAAAGCTCTGGTTAGACCACAACTAGAGTATTGCATCCAGTTCTGGTCACCACACTTTAGGAAGGATGTGAGTGTGAAAGTGCTGTGGCGATTTGCCAGAGAAATTCCAGGGATTAGTAAAATTCGGCTCAGTTTAGGTTGTAGAAGCAGATTTGTCCTCCTTGTAGCAGTGAGTGAGGGGGGAAATCTGATAAAGGCATGGAAGATTATAACAGGTTTAGGTAAGGTAGACGAAGAAAATATGTACTCAATAGCTAATTAAACAAGAAAGGGGGGATATGTACTGAGATTTTGTGAAAGAATGCAGGGGAAATGTGAGGAAAGATTTTTTTAACCAAGCGAGTGTTAATGACACGTAACTTATGTCAATGAGGGTGGTGAAAGCAGGGGTGATCGTTATGTCAAAAGGAAAGTGGATCGGTACATTAGGGAAATAATGGCTACAGGGTAGAGGGGGGTATGGGACTGACTGGATTGCTCGACCGAGAGCTGACATGACCTTGATGGGGTGGTCCCCCTTTTCAGGGGTCCCTGTGGGGAATCCTGCTATTATGGGGGTCCCTGTGGGGGAGACGCCCTACTACAGGAGTCCCTGGTCTCTCTATTACAGGGGTCTCTGGGGGGGAGTCACTCTATTACAGGGGTCTCTGGGGGGGGGGGGGCCTATTATAGGGGGGAGATGTGGGAAGGGTCTGCTCGAGGAGACGTGGGCAGTCAGTGTATTGTTGATGAGTGGTTGGCCCTTGGATGGGCTTGGATGGTCTCTACCAGCATGGCCCTGACGTGGTAGACTTCGTGCTGGGCCAAGAGGGCATATCAGGTTCATGATTTTTGAGACCATAAGTGACCCACAGACATGTGATTCCCAGCTGCCGGGACTGGAGAGTTAATACCGTGTTGCATACATCCATCAACACAGTAACAGGCCAGGCTATTCGACCGCATGAGCTGTTCTGTTGAACAATTGGATCACAAATGAACTTTACCTTAATCCCATTTAACCACCTTGCCCAATGTTAGGGAAGGAAAAGAGATGTTTTGGATACATGTACAGAAATCATTCAACTTTAGTTGACAGGTATCAAAATTCATTTAAAAAGCCAAATAAATGTTAGCCTTAATCTCACGTGGATGTGAATATAAAAGACTGGAGGTTACCCTGTAGATGTGAAGATTTGGTAAGACCACATCTGGAGTAACTGTGCAGGCACCTTACCTTACTACACTAACCTAACAAATATCTACCTCACTGTTAAATTTTTTAATTGTCCCTCCAGTCTCAACATCTTTTGAGAGAGTTCCAGAATTCCATGACCATTTGTGTAAAGAAATGCTTCCTGATGTTAACAGTCTATGGCCTAGCTCTGATTTCAATCATGCCCACTTATTGTGAAATTCCCTGTACTAATCCTCACAAGACACTCAAATTGATCTCCCCATGGGACTCATGGAAAACATTACAGCCTTTACTTTTGTTGGGAAATTAAACTTCTTCTGGATTTAACTTCTTGGACCTCCTGAACTTTTATACTCTCGATGTGGATGGGATTCGGATCCATGTGTGCATAGCACGGGAAAAACAGAAAAGGAGGCCCCCTATAAAACCGACTACCGTGGGACCTTTGGACTTTTGGGGGTGCAGGGATGTAATAACCTTCATGAGACCCATGAGGCATCCCAATTGATTTCCCCATGGGACTTGTGGAATACAATTCACCCGCTAGTGGCGGAGGCCTATCAGCAGGGTTCATGGAAGTCACCTCATAAAAGCTGGCCCGGACTGGGACCGGCGAGAACAGTAGTCCCCGTTGGTGACCTTGGAGCCGTAAGCCGCGTTGCGGCCTTTGCTTTTGTTGTCGGATTAAAATTCTTTTGGATTTACCTTCTTGACCAGTTGAGGTTTTATATTCCCCCACTAAAGGAAACAGTTGCTATCTGCCTGCCTATCTTCAACACCTCAACTAAATCATATTTTAATCTTCCACTTGAAGGAATACCCTTTTAGCCCCGGTAACATTCTGAATATTTGCACCCTCCAATATATCCTTCCTGAGACGCAGTGCCCAGAACAGAACATAGTTACTGCTGATGTGCTCTCACTAGATCCCCATACATCTGTAACATGACTTGCTTCCCTTTGTTTCCTAGTCCCCAAGAGATTAAAGGCTAACATTCATGAGCATCATGAATTGTTTTTGGTATCTCTCCACTAGGGTTAGTAATTTCTGTACATGTGCGCTGAATGCCTCTGTTTCTCCACAGTTCCTAGCTTCTTAATATAGCCGACTGTCTTTCCTAAGTCCAAAGTGGATGGCTTCCCAAAATCAACTCAATCTGCTAGCGTTTTGCCCGCTTAGTTAATGTCACATTCTGCTCCCGTTAACTGTACTTACCATGCCACCAGCAAACTTGGACATTTGGCACTCCATTCCTTCAGCTATAGGAGAAATCTCTCCTTGGAACACAGCTGATTCCCAGCAGTTGGTAAATGATAGATCTCCAAATAAGGTTATAACAATTAACGATTTTCTTTCTCGTACAGAAAAACCACAGTGTTCTGGATTTCCTGAAACCCATCTCTTGAAAGGAGTTTCAGATGGTGGACTGAACTTCTTTTGAACTGTCCCTTTATCCTAATCCCTTTGAAGACTGCTGCAGAAGCTCAGGGAGAAAAAGTCAAAACATCCTTTCCTGTGAATGATGACTCTACAATGTTTTTATTCAAAGCAACAGTACAATTTTTTGTTTCATAGAAAAGGACCAGCCGGTGAATGAAAACTGAGCTGGGTCTTGCATTTCAATGTAATGCTGTTAAAAGTGAATCATTTCATTTGCTCAACGCCTCGATGTCCCTCTAATACAATAACCGAAAAGTACCCAGAAATGAAATTGGTCAGAGCAATTCTAAACATCAAAAGAATTGCCAGATACTTCTGTCTGATTTTAAATGTCAGCTACGAGGTAAAGTTTTCTCTGTCTGTAAGAAAACCGTGAGCGCATTTAGAAAGTACTTTCCACTCGGAGGCCATCCTCCCTCTATCATGGGCTTCAAAATGCCCGAAATTCCATCTCCGCCACATTGGGTTTGATTTTCCAAGCACGGTTGGGAACCCGACACTCGGATAAATTCCAGATTCCAACCCCATGCCTCAATGTAAATGCCCTCGATGGTTAGGATGTGGGCTTGCGCCAAGTGCCTCCAGGAGGCTGGAGCTGCCTGTAAAGCCCCAGCGGAAAAGGCGAGCAGCAGACGTGCTGGGGAATGCTGCTGACTTGTGAAGAGGGCAAGCAGTTTCTCAATGGTCCTGCAGGATAGAATCATAGAATTTACAGTGTAGAAGGAGGCCATTCAGCCCATTGAGTCTGCACCAGCCCTTGGAAAGAGCATCCTACTTAAACCCACACCTCCACCCGATCCCCGTAACCCAGTAACCCCACCAGATCTTTTTGGATACTAAGGGCATGGCCAATCCACCTAACCTGCACATCTTTGGACTGTGGGAGGAAACCAGAGCACCCGGAGGAAACCCACGCAGACACGGGGAGAACGTGCAAACTCCACACAGACAGTCACCCTAGGCCGGAATTGAACCCGGGTCCCTGGAGCTGTGAGACAGCAGTGGTACCACTGCGCCACCCTGGATGTGGAGCCATGAAACCCAGGGCGGCCTAGTGGAACTGAGGTGCTATGTGCATCCTGACACAGGATGCCTAAGGACCCTGTTCTTTTAAACATTAAAAAGCAAACTTTTCCTTCACCATGCTGCCGTCCTGATGAACGTCGACCAGACTGTTTGGTTTCGCCAAAACAAATACGAAAAATTCAATTCCCGACCACACCACCCTCTTAGCAAGCTAACGGAGCTTAATGGTTCATCAATTGACGGAAAATGGGCTCCCCTCCCCCTCCCTCTCTTTTGCAAATTTTTAAATGTTTCAGAGACACTGCGACCCAAAGACGATCTCCAAGAATCTGATTTTGAGATTACGTGGCGTCGTGTTACGACCCCACAGATTTGAAAATCTGACCCTTTATCTCTTCAATGCAGAAGCTTGTTTAATTATAATCCTGTTTTGGGTCTGGGGGAGGAGGCCTCGTGACACAGTGCTTAGCGTCCCTGTCTCTGGGGCCAGAAGCTGCAGGTTTGAGTCCCTCCCCAGGAGCTGATGGCCAAGGTTCATGGCGCAATCAAACAGGTGTAAATCCTTCCAACACCTGTCAATGGCAGGCAGTATGAGTGGGAGAGATTTTGAGTCAGGGATGAAAAGAAAATTGGTTTCTCACGTCCTGCACAGCTGCAGGCTGCAACGTGCATGTAAAAGTGAATGTTGGCGGAGCAACTCGGACTCCTTGGGGGAATTGTTGGCCCCTTTTTTTTGCCAGGCAGCCAGTGTGGGTCAGATTGGTGCCAACAGCACAGAGTTCGATCGCCATTCCAGCCTGGGCTTGATTCAGAATCTGCCTCCTTTCCCCGCTCCTATTGGAGATTCAGGCACTGCGGGTCGGACCCGCCTGTGCCTGGAGAACTGGAGAAGACGGAGATTGGGTTTGGTCTCTCAGAACACACTTCTGGTTTCACGAAACTGACCAGAAAGTAGATCACTGAGAAGAAACAGAAAAACAGGAAAACCGTAGTTAGCAACTTCCAACGTTCTCTACTTACATTGAATAGTAAAATTGGCACAGCACAGAAGGAGGCCATTCAGCCCATTGTTTTCATGCTTGAAAACCCAGAGCCTTTTGCGACCATTCCCTATCTGGGCAGGCGTTAATCTATAAATTGTGATTTGTTGATATTTATTATCCAATCTTCAACCCCAATCAACATCAGATTATCTGTTCATTACCTCAAGACTGTCTGTGGAACCTCACAGTGTATAAACTGAATGCTGTGTTTTTGACACTATGACAGTGACTAGACTTCAAAACTACTTAATTGGCTGTAAAGCACTTGGGGACGCCAGCGCTCAAGTTGCTGCATCAATACAAGTCTTTCAGTTCCTCACCTAAAATAGAAGCAGTTTGCTTCACAACCATGTTAAACGCCCGTGAATATGAGTGACAGAAATGTCTGCATTTGTATATTTAAAAGCTGTGTGACATTTGGTAACCATACAGGGAACAGCTGTGATTCTCAGAAAGGAATCGTGTCATTTCTACATGCTGCACGGATATGCACTTGCATACCAAACACAGAAAAGATTTACTCAACATTTGAACCTTTTTTACGGGCGGCACGGTGACACAGTGGTTAGCACTGCTGCCTCACAGCGCCAGAGACCCGGGTTCAATTCCGGCCTTGGGTCACTGGCTGTGTGAAGTTTGCACTTTCTCCCTTTGCCTGCATAGGTTTCCTCCAGGTGCTCCGGTTTCCTCCCACAGTCCAAAGATGTGCAAGTTAAGTGGATTGGCTGTGCTAAATTGCCCCGTAGTGTCCAAAAATATATGTAGGCTAGATTAATGGGACAGGGCGGGGGAGTGAGCTTGGGTGAAGTACTCTTTCAGAGGGTCGGTGCAGACTCGATGGGCCAAATGGCCTCCTTCTGCACTATGGGGATTCTTAACCTCTTTAATATCGCTAGTAGCTGAAATATGGGCCTGCAGCAAAAAACTGCACTTTGTAATATATGTTCTCTTAATGTGCCCCACCACGTTTAATACCTATCCATGGAAGCAAAAAAAAGACATTGTCTACCTAACATTTTCAATTTTAAAAGCATCAAGTGATGTAAAAAGCCATGATAATTATTTTATTTGTTTTTCTATCGCTAAACACTGTGTCTGCTCGGATTCAAAGAGGCTCCCATCTCTCTGAACTCCCACAGCCCAGTGAAATAAAAGCGGGTTGTGCTCCAGTGCTTCTTTGTGAGCCCTCAGACCATATCAAACACCCGGTTAAGTGCGCTGCATTCAGCAGAGGGGAAATATTACTTTGCAGCCTGGTGCCAGGAAGGGAGGGCGGTTTTAACAGGAGAATAAAGGCGGCCCGAGACTCAGACAGTAAATGCACATTCCAGAGAAAGGTTAATGGACAGGAAAGGCAAGCATTCATTCAGAAAGACGGAGAGGAATTTTAAAGTTGCACTTTTTGATTTATGGGTGCAGAAGAGTCAGGGGATCAGACGAGGGAGTGAGCTTAAAGACATTCCGTGAGGGAAATAAGGTATTAACGCTGGACATGGAGCTTAGCAGTGGTGAAAATTTATAACGTGGCTTCAGGACAAAATGCGATAAAGCAAAAAGCCGTATTTGGAGACTGGCCTTCTCATAGCATTGCAGCTTTCAAAAGACTGGTGGAGCATTTTCTGCATCATCTCAATTCAGATACTGCTACACCATCAACCGCAGTCTCAGGCAGATATTGAATAATTTGGCTGGCATTCTGATGAATGGAGTGCAAGCACAATGAATACTATTTAGTGCCTGCAAAAAATAAGCAAGTATAGCATTTCCCCAAGATGTAAAAATTTCAATACGATTGTTACTAAATTCAGAAATTGGGCTAGAATTTCAAGAGTGGGGCAAACATTGAAAACCATCGTCCCAGATGTTGCCTAGCGATCCCGATGCCTCTGGAACAGTTTCAGATTTTTTTTTAAAAATCCCAATTAAGGGGCAATTTATCGTGGCCACTCCACCTGCCCTGCACATCTTTGGGTTGTGGGGGCGAAACCCACGCAAACACGGGGAGAGTGTGCAAACTCCACACGGACAGTGACCCAGAGCCGAGATCGAACCTGGGACCTCAGCGCTGCGAGGTAGCAGTGCTAACCACTGCACCACCGTGCTGCCCTAATTTCAGATTTTCTGAGGGATGTTGGGAGAGAGGGAATGGGGAATGCACCCAAAGCCAAGTAATGACACCTTAATTTACACCAGGTACTTGTTAAGGGGGCTGATCCAGAGCGGAATAGAAATTCCAAAAGTTTTTCAGGTGCGCTGAACCAGTTGTATGCATATCAGTGCGCAGCTATCATGTTAGCTGGGTGGCGCAAATAATTTTGTTTGCAGTTGCGCATGCCCTCGTTGTACATTATCATTCCACCTCTTCCACCTCTTTGCAGGTGCTGCAAGCTCAAAATGACAAGAGAGAGGCCTCCAACATGGCCGTCACCTACCTTTGCTGCTGGCACCAGGCAGGTAGCTCTCACTTCCTGGATGCACACGTTGCCTTCAATTGAGCAGCGAGCTGGCCTCCTGGCCAATTATTTCATTTAAATATGAAAATACGTTCGCAATCAAGATACAGCTTGGGTATGGGATCGGGACTCGGAATTCATGCTGACCTCACATTGAAAATCCAGCCCTCCAGTCTGCCTGAGCTACTCTCCAGGGATTTCACTTAACCCTCAACTGAGCACTGCAGGCATCGATGACAAATGACCCTGATAGTAGGGAAAGGGTGAGCGGCCTGTAAGAAAGAGTCATGGGATCAATGGTGTGCATAACATGGGTCTGATGTTCATTTTATCAGCACTTTCGTTATGAGAGTGGGCAGAACTGAACAACTTCACAAGTCACAGGTGAACTGTTTTGTTGGCAAGATTTCCCCTCGAAGGTGAGCCATTTAACAGATTATTACATTGTCCAGAAAAAATGTCAGTGGTGCCTTACCTTCCCTCAATTAAAGTAGGATTCAAGACTGCAAGGTAATAGGACTGTACCTTGACTTAATTAATAAAATGCCTTTAAGACTGCGTTAGGAATAAGGGTCTACCAGAGCTGGACACAGAGAAACCAAACTTCAATTGCTTTTCTTCATTTCAGTTTGCTCTTCTCCCCACATTTATATTGCTAAAAACTCACCTTAAATGAATACTTGCACTTCAACAAACTGTGCAGGCTCAATAAAACACATGCAGGAAAATGACCAACAAATGACCCAGGTGAATACTCTGATGATATGGGTTCAAATTCCACCAAGGCAGCCATCAGAATTAAAATCCAATTAATAAATCTGGAATTATAATGCTAACCTCAGATTGCACTGGTTTTTAAGTTTTTTGAAGGAGTTACCCCTCATGTTTTGGCTGCACATCAGCCTCACACCATTCTTTGGTCATCTGGTGCAAGTACAGAGGGGGACGTCCTTGTAAACCTGCTCCTGGGCCTGCCAAGTGGGCCATTAACAGATTCAGGCTCTGGGCGATCAAGGGGGTCGTCGGGCCCGAGTGTCGACCTTTCTTCTGCGGCCACATTTGTGGCGGGGTGGTCCTGGAGAGGGAGCACGCGATGTTTACCAACAACGTTGAGGCCTTCCATGCCCGGTGGGCACCACGAGGATTGGGGTGCTTTATTGACCCGCTTCATCACTACTTTCTTTGGTGTTTTACGTTTCCTTGCGATTTGTTTGTTGTTCAATGAAGTATCCCTTTAAAGGCCTGCCCCTTTATTTTGCCCCTCAGTTGGTTTAATTTGGTTTAATTGGTTAACACAAAATAAGAAAAGTATCCTTGAAGGAAGGAAGGAAGGAAGTCCACCATCCTTATCTAGTCTGGCCTACATGTGACTGCAGATCCAAAGGAAAGTGATTAACTCTTAACTGCCCTCTGAAATGGCCAGTTAGTACAGGCAATTAGGGATGGATAATAAATGCTGGTCTTGGCAGTGATGCTTACGTCCCATGAAAGATTAAAAAATCATCTTGCATTTTAATAGTGGCCCAGATCTTCCAATCTCCAAATGGTCAGCGGCCGGGGGCAAAATTCTCTGACTTGCACCACCACTAGAGGAGGCCCCAGTGAGGCAGAGGTTCCAGCAGTAGTGAAGAAAATGGGATGGTGCCGGGCGCTGATTCGCTTCCGATGCTCTGACCCCATGCTGCTGTCGCGATTGAGGTTCCCCCCCAGAAAATAGACATCTTAAAGACCCAACGGAATGTGGGTCATACAGACCCATCTCACTGCTGAACGCAGATACCAAAGTACTGGCCAAAATCCTAGCCAAAAGCCGAGAAGACTGCATAGCAGAGGTGGTCACAGAGGACCAGACGGGCTTTGTCAAAGGTAGACAGCTTACCTCGAACATCAGGCGCCTGCTGAACATGATAATGACCCCCTCCAGGTGAGAATACCAGAGGTGATTATCTCCCTAGACGCAGAAAAGGCCTTCGACAGGGTCAAATGGAAATACCTCATAGAGGTACTGGAGCGGTTCGGGCTTGGAACAGGGTTCACCTTCTGGGTAAAACTCCTGTATAACACTTGCATGGCGAGCGTACGGACCAACAACATCAACTCCCAATACTTGCAGCTGCACAGAGGCACCGGACAAGGATGCCCACTGTCCCCGCTGCTGTTCGCTCTAGCAATCGAGCCACTCGCAATTGCGCTCAGAGCAGCAAAAGGCTGGAGGGGGATCTGAAGGGGCGGCAGAGAGCAGAGTCTCACTCTATGCAGATGACCTGCTCCTCTACATTTTTGACCCACAAAGCAGCATGGACGGAATCATCGCGCTCCTGAAAGAGTTTGGCGCCTTCTTGGGCTACAAACTCAACATGAGCAAAAGCGAGATCTTCCCAGTACACTCACAAGTAGGGGGGGCAGCAGTAATGGGACTGCCGTTTAAACAAGCCCGACACAAATTCCACTACCTGGGGATCCAAATACCTGCAAAGATGGAACATACTCCCACTCTCCCTCGCGGGGAGAGTCCAGACGATCAAAATGAAAGTACTCTTCCTACTTAGATCCATTCCGATCTACATCCCCAAGGCCTTTTTCAAAGTACTAGACAAACTAATCATGGCATTCATACAGGAGTGGGGAAGAATGCTAGGATCCCAAAGAAGGTCCTACAAAAAACAAAATCCAGGGGGGGGCTAGCCCTCCCAAACCTACAATTCTACCACTGGGTGGCGACGGCCGAGCGAATAAGGGGATGGATCAAGGAGCCAGAAGCCGAGTGCATGGGGACCTTCCTCCGGGCCCTCGCCATGGCAGCACTCCCATCCCCACCCAAAAAACACTCCAGCAGCCACTGGTGATAGCCACTCTCCAGTCCTGGAACCAACTACAGCAGCAATTTGGCCTGACCAAAATGTCGGACAAAGCTCCCATCTGCAACAACCATTGGTTCACACCAGCACTGACTGACGCCACCTTCAGAAAGTGGGGACAGGACGGAGGGACACTGACAGTCAGGGACCTATACACGGATGGCAGGATCGCAACACTGGATGAACTGACAGAGAAATTCCAGATAGCCAGGGGAAATGAGCTAAGGTACCTGCAACTCAAAAACTTCCTACGAAAGGAGACAAGGACTTACCCACAACCGTTACGACAGACATTACTGGAAGAGTTACTGGACGCAAGCATACTAGATAAAGGAAACTGTAGCGACATGTATGACCGACTGGTAGAAAGGGCCGACACCGTACTGGACGCAACAAGAAATAAATGGGAGGAGGACCTGGGGATTGAAATAGGGTGGGGACTCTGGAGTGAAGGACTGCATAGAGTCAACTCCACCTCCACGTGCGCAAGGCTCAGCCTGATGCAACTAAAAGTGATACATAGAGCCTACTTAACAAGAACCCGTATGAGTAGGTTCTTCCCGGAGGTGGAGGATAAATGTGAACGGTGCCAAGGAAGTCCGCCAACCACGCCCACATGTTCTGGGCTTGCCCCAGACTTGCGGGGTACTGACAGCCTTCTTCGAAGCAATGTCCAAGGTGGTGGGGGTGAGGGTCGAGCCATGCCCGAAAATAGCGGTCTTCGGGGTTTCAGACCAGCCAGATCTATTCCTGGGGAGGAGGGCGGACGCCCTTGCCTTTGCCTCCCTGATCACCCGCCGTAGAATCCTGTTCGGCTGGCAGTCAGCAGCACCACCCAAAGCTACAGACTGGCTGTCCGACCTCTCAGAATCTCTCCAAATGGAGAAAATCAAATTCGCCATCGGAGGGTCAGACGACGGCTTCCACAGAACGTGGGAGCCATTCACCCAATTGTTCAGGGACCTGTTTGTGGACAACAGAATAGCCAGGTAACCAAGAAACAGGGGAGAGTAGCCAAAGCATGAGAGGGAGAGATAGACCGGGAGAGGGGGGGGGGGGGGGGGGACATCTAAATCTATGAGGAAGGAAAGGCGAACCACAGGAGGAGGAGAGGGGGCAGAAGGGGAAGGGAAGGGCGGAAGAGTGAAGAGACCGGGAACAATAGAGAAGAACCAGGGAAGTGGGGGGGAGGCAGGGAAATGATAGCCGGAAGGAGGGCACGGGAAACGATAACAAATTTGGCATCTACAGGAACAGAGAGAGCAGGGAGAATCCAGGCGAAAGACAGGATGAACGGCTGAAGCGGAGGTGAGCGCAAGACGACAACGGCAGCGTAATCCGTCCGGGAGAAGCAAGTGACAACCCCAACACCAGACGCATTCAAGTATTGCCCTCTGTAATTGTTTCTCCGGCACCCAAATATATATCTACCTCCCCCCCAGTCTCACCCCCCCCCCCCCCCCCCCCGCCCCCCCCCCCCCCCCCCCCCCACAAACAGATGCCTACTTATGTGTTGTAAATAATATTGCCAATTGTACAGAGTTGCTGCTGTTGAGCTGGTGCATAATACCTTACCAGTTACTTTATTTTACTTTTTATTATTACTTTCTTTTGGTATGTTTGTGTGTGCCCTTCTCTTCTATATATTTATATATATATTATTCTGTGTACATAACGGTAAATATACTTTGTTCAAATACCCAATAAAAAACATTTATATAAAAAAAAGAAAAGAGACATCTGTCAGGAAGCAGCATTTTAAATATTAAGCATAAAGAGCTCTCGAATTTCCAAGCTAAAGTGACTATTACCCACATCAGGGACCTAAAAGGCAACAAGGCAACAAGGCACAAAGTAAGCAGCAAGTCAATTAATCCAATTGAGGCCTAAAGGGACCAAGTTTGTGTCAGTGTTGATATTTTACCAATGCTGATGTGACCCCCTTCGCCAGGTGTTGTGGCAACCTGCACAACCAAGGCGGACGCCCAATGGCAGGTCAATGGGCAACTTCAGGTCTGTTTCCCTGCCGGCTTCAATTTTGAACCTGGAGGGAGGAATTCAGGGTAGGGGAATGCCTGGTAGGTCATCCTGCTTGCACCTTGGGTATTGGGGGGGGGGGGGGCGGGGGGTGGAGGAGCTCCCTCAAGGTCCCCCATTCCACATTGGGTCTTCCCCACAGTTTTTCACCAGTGGGTGCTTCCCCCCTGTCACCAGTCCCCACCTCCCTTGGACCTCGCCTTCCATGCCTGCCATGGGACCCATCGCACACACCTGACTCTGGGTTCCAGGACATAGAATCTCGGGATCGTTTGTAGTCCCAGTCCTGACCACTGCTGCCACTGGTGTTCTTGGAACTATGGAGCTGCTACCAATCAGATTGGCTGACAACTCTCTGAAATGGGGCTTCTGATCAGGGGGCAGTGTTAGGAGGCAGTGTCAGAGTGCAGTGTTCGGACACTGCCAGGGGAAGTGCCAAGAGGCAGTGCCAGGGTGCAGCGCTCGGGATAATACTTGGATGGTGCCAAGAGGCACTGCCAGGGGGCAGTGCCTCTTGGCACTACCCAAGTGGAATAGAATATAAAATTAGGGAAGTGTATGTAGTGCATTGGTGCTAGCACATCTGGAGTACTGCGCATACTTTTGGTTCCTTTATTTGAGGAAAGACATAATTGCATTAGAGGTGTTTCAGAGAAGGTTCACTCGGTTGATTCCAGGGATGAAGGAATTGCCTCCTGAAGAGAGATTCAGCAGTTTAGGCCTATACTCGCTGGAGGTTAGACGAGTGAGAGGAGATCTATTTGAGGTATATAAGATGCGAAAGAGGATTGACAGGTTAGACATAGAGCAGGTGTTTACCCTTGTTGGACATTCCAGAACGAGAGGCTATAGTTTTAGGCTCAGGGGTGGCAGATTTAAAACAGAAATGAGGAGGAAATACTTCAGTCAAAATGTTGTGAATCTGTGGAATTCTCTACCCCAGAATAAAGTGGATGCCAGAACCCAAGTTAAGGAGATGTATAGGTTCTTAATTCGGATGAAAGGTGATGACGAGCGGGCAGGATGTTGGCGATGAGGCCAAGACGGGATCAGCCATGGTTGTATTGAATGGTGGTGCTGGTACGAGGGGCTGAACTGCCAACTCCTGCTCCCAGTTCTGATGTTCTTATGGCGATGCCTCTGCTACTTTTTCCTGAGATTGCATAAACTGCGCAGTACTAGAATATTTTAAAATGTTCCAAAGTGTTCTTCATCACGCTCAAGCATTCGAACGAAAGGGGGATTGCCATAGAAACCCCAAAATAATTCCTAGCCGGCCAACCACTTTGCAGGTCCTTCTCTATTAACTTCATTTCACCCAAGATCAACGTCGCTGATTAATTGTCATCAGGTTGGTCCAATCTATTTTCTTAAAATTTGGCTGCAAAGGGGGAAAAATCCGAATGAAGGCTGTCTGCTAAGATTGATAAATTTTAATCTAATGTCCCTTTTAGGATGAATCAGTGACAGCACTCAACCTCAAGTGGTACCCCCCTTGTAAGTTTGTGTCAGAACCTTTTTTGTAACGATTGTGTTGTGCGATGGGAAAAACCTCAGATCGCGCGATGGGAGTAGGTCCAATTAAAGTGCCTGCTTTTTGTCTCCCGCAGATTGTTAGTTGATGAATGTAACTGCAGCAGCAAATGGCAATGGAAAAGCTTAAAAGGAGGTGGGGGAGGAGGAAAAAAATAATATGTTGTAAAAAAAAATATGTTGTGGGAGGATTTGGTGTCAGTTATGGGTAACTTCTAACTACACAGAACATTCCTGTTTGTTCAGGTGGTTGACTTGAGTGCTAAATGAGTTCAGTTCAGCAAATGGGCTCTGTCAATAGTACTTTAATTAACTGCACCAGTTCACTGTTTCGAATGAGGATCAATGCACATGACACTTGCCATAAGCCAGCAGCAGCCCTGGCAGCTTTGACATGAAACAGGTTTCTGCTCACCTCCCTCTGCTGAAAGCAAGGAGGAAGGATTATTACTGCGATTGCCCAAGAGTCTGTTTTGGCAGTGTGCATTTGTTAAGCCACCCTGCCTCGGTGACCTCCACCTTTCTGCCCTCTCTCGAGCACTTTTGTTCCTTTAACGTGAGCCTCCTGTGACTCCACAACCCCACCCGTCCGACCGCTGGTTTCAGCTTTCAAACTGCCTAAGAACTATTGTCTGGGACTCGCTCCCTAAACCCCTTTGACTCACTTCCTCCCTCACTTCACTTTTCTCCAAAAGCGCAATGATCATCTTTGCTAATTCCGCACTCAAACCTGGACCGCCCCCCCCCCCCACATACTTGAACTTTGGGCCAGTTTTGGGGGCTGGTGACAACAGAGTGAGTTAGAGTTGCCAGAATTGAGGCCCAGGCAATTTTAGCTCCCAGGCCTCATTTAATTCACGTCAGCTCTAGAATCGTAGAATTTACAGTGCAGAAGGTGGCCTTTCGGCCCATCGAGTCTGCACCGGCCCCCGGAAAGAGCACCCCACTCAAGCCCACACCGCCACCCCATCTCAGTAACCGTAACCCCACCTAACCTTATTTTTTGGACACCAAGGGCAATTTAGCATAGCCAATCCACCTAACCTGCATGTCTTTGGACTGTGGGAGGAAACGGGACCACCTGGAGGAAACCCACGCAGACATGGGGAGAACGTGCAGACTCTGTACACACAGTGACCCAAGCCAGGAACCGAACCTGGGACCGTGGAACTGTGAAGCAACGGTGCTAACCACTGTGCGACCGTGCTGCCCTACTTCATGTCCCATTCTGGGCAGGGAGGGACTAAACATTGCACGACTCGGAAATAAATGTCTTAATAAAAATACTTTTCAAAAAATACCTTTCATAACTTTTTAAATCCTGCATTGAAGAACATGGCAACTATTTAGCCAACCTTTATATGAATAACTACTGATAATTATGCATAAGGAGCTGCCATACCTAATGACATTGCGGATCCAAGTGGCATAAGTTATAAAGATGGTAGTGACAAAAATAATAGCTGTCTTCAATTAATTTCCCAACCAAATATTAGAACCTTTCTTTAACTAAATTCAACTAGTCCCAAGGTGGCATCACCAAAGCTGATGAAAAGCCACAGATGCTCATCTTCGGCCAAGTCAGGTGCCTTTGGCCAGTGATTTCCTGGTGCTGAGCCCTGTGGTGGTCTTGCTGCAGCCAGCTTCTCTTCAGCTGCTGCTGCGGTGGTCCGCTCTCGCTTTCAGGCACAATAACAAATATTGGTTCGAGGCTGGTGAAGGAGCAGACTTATTGGATAGCTCAGAGAGAACAACTCATGCTACTTCCATTACACCTCTGCCACTCCAATGGGGCAGCACAGGTCTGTGGAAGAGTAGACTTTGGATGGCTGCCTTGGTAGCCCCCAACTATGTGATTCTACCAGTCACTCCAAGGCAAAGTAGACACAAACTGAATGTTTTGAGTTTTTTTCAGAGTTGCAAAGGTCGGTACAGACTCCTCATTCTTGATAGTAGCAACTCTGGACTTGGCCACATGTCCAAAAATAGACTGGGGCATGCTGGGACTGCAGACTGAGACTGAGAATGCGTATGGTGTACAACAAGATGACACATAAGGTCAGCAATGTTACAAAACCTCTTGGCAGGACTTCCAATGTAACTTCTTGCATGAGAATCACAGTTGCTCTGTGCTTAAAGAACTTATGACCAAAGCCCCTGTCCTGTTTCTGTTGGGTGGTTTGGGGTCAAATTCAGGTTTGTGTCTCCGAGTACAAGCTTTGGAAGGGTTGTAGTGCCTTGATAATCTGGGGAAATGAGAGATTGAATAAAGGAGAGTTATTAGCGAAGTAACTTTTGGGTCAGTGATGGTCTGGTGATCAGTTGAAAACTTAAGTGCACCTTCATTCAGTTATGGAATATGAGTCATTTCAATTAAGCAGAATGCCTAAGTAGAAAGTTGGTGCTTTGTGTCATCTGCAAATTTGCTTCCAAATTTGCAGATGACACAAAGTTGGGTGGGAGGGTGAGCTGTGAGGAGGATGCAGAGGTGCTTCAATGTGATTTGGACCAGCTGAATGAGTGGGCACATGCATGAAAGATGTGAGGTATCCACATTTGTTTGAATAAATTTGGAGTACCCAATTCATTTTTTTCCAATTGAGGGACAATTCAG
Organism: Scyliorhinus torazame; assembly: GCF_047496885.1. NCBI lineage: Eukaryota > Metazoa > Chordata > Chondrichthyes > Carcharhiniformes > Scyliorhinidae > Scyliorhinus > Scyliorhinus torazame. The sequence continues at coordinate 27,723,570 of NC_092721.1, read as the reverse complement.
TGTGGCTAATCCACCTACCCTGCACATCTTTGGGTTGTGGGGCGAAACCCACTCAAACACGGGGAGAATATGCAAAATCCACATGGACAGTGACCCAGAGCCGGTATTAAACATGGGACCACGGCGCCGTAAGGCACCAGTGCTAACCACTGCGCCACCGTGCTGCCCAGAGGTTATCAACTTTGATAGCAAAAACAGGAAGGCAGATTAGTATCTGAATGGCTAAAGATTGAGAGAGGGGCATTTGCAACGAGACCTTGTACACTTGCCACTGCAGGGAAACATGCAGGTCCAACAGGCGGTAAAGCAGGCAAATTGGCCTTCATAGAACATAGAACATAGAACATTACAGCGCAGTACAGGCACTTCGGCCCTCGATGTTGCGCCGACCTGTGAAACCACTCTAAAGCCCATCCACACTATTCCCTTATCGTCCATATGTCTATCCAATGACCGTTTGAATGCCCTTGGTGTTGGCGAGTCCACTACTGTTGCAGGCAGGGCATTCCACGCCCTTACTACTCTCTGAGTAAAGAACCTACCTCTGACATCTGTCCTATATCTATCTCCCCTCAATTTAAAGCGATGTCCCCTCATGCTAGACATCACCATTCGAAGAAAAAGGCTCTCACTGTCCACCCTATCCAATCCTCTGATCATCTTGTATGCCTCAATTAAGTCACCTCTTAACCTTCTTTTCTCTAATGAAAACAGCCTCAAGTCCCTCAGCCTTCCCTCATAAGATCTTCCCTCCATACCAGGCAACATTCTGGTAAATCTCCTCTGCACCTTTTCCAATGCTTCCACATCCTTCCTATAAAGCGGCGACCAGAATTGCACGCAATACTCCAAATGAGGCCGTACCAGAGTTTTGTACAGCTGCAACATGACCTCATGGCTCCGAAACTCAATACCTCTACCAATAAAAGCTAACACACCGTATGCCTTCTTAACAACCCTCTCAACCGGGTGGCAACTTTCAGGGATCTATGTACATGGACACCGAGATCTCTCTGCTCATCCACACCACCAAGAATCTTACCAGAAGCCCAGTACTCTTTCTTCCTGTTACTCCTTCCAAAATGAATCACCTCACACTTTTCTGCATTAAACTCCATTTGCCACCTCTCAGCCCAGTGCTGCAGCTTATCTATGTCTCTCTGTAACTTGTAACATCCTTCCGCACTGTCCACAACTCCACCGACTTTAGTGTCATCTGCAAATTTACTCACCCATTCTTCTACACCCTCCTCCAGGTCATTTATAAAAATGACAAACAGCAGTGGCCCCAAAACAGATCATTGTGGTACACCACTAGTAACTGGACTCTAGTCTGAACATTTCCCATCAACCACCACCCTTTGTCTTCTTCCAGCTAGTCAATTTCTGATCCAAACTGCTAAATCACCCTGAATCCCATGCCTCCGTATTTTCTGCAGTAGCCTACCGTGGGGAACCTTATCAAATGCTTTACTGAAATCCATATACACCAGATCAACTGCTTTACCCTCATCCACCTGTTTGGTCACCTTCTCAAAGAACTCAATAAGGTTTGTGAGGCACGACCTACCCTTCACAAAACCGTGTTGACTATCTCTAATCAAATTATATCTTTCCAGATGATTATACATCCTATCTCTTATAACCCTTTCCAAGACTTTGCCTACAACAGAAGTAAGGCTCACTGGTCTATAGTTACCGGGGTTGTCTCTACTCCCCTTCTTGAACAAGGGGACAACATTTGCTATCCTCCAGTCCTCTGGCACTATTCCTGTAGACACAGATGACTTAAAGATCAAAGCCAAAAGCTCAGCATCTCCTCCCTAGCTGCCCAGAGAATCCTAGGATAAATCCCGTCCTGCCCAGGGGACCTATCTATTTTCACACTTTCCAGAATTGCTAACACCTCCTCCTTATGAACCTCAAGCCCTTCTAGTCTCGTAGCCTGAATCTCAGTATTCTCCTCGACAACATTGTCTATTTCCTGGGTGAATACTGACGAAAAATATTCCTTTAGCACCTCTCCTATTTCCTCGGACTCCACGCACAACTTCCCACTACTGTCCTTGACTGGCCCTACTCTTACCCTAGTCATTCTTTTATTCCTGACATATCTATAGAAAGCTTTATGGTTATCCTTGATCCTACCTGCCAAAGACTTCTCATGTCCCCTCCTGGCTCTTCTTAGCTCTCTCTTTAGATCCTTCCTAGCTAACTTGTAACTCTCGAGCGCCCTAACTAAACCTTCATGTCTCATCTTTACATAAGCCTCCTGCTTCCTCTTGACAAGTGTTTCGACTGCTTTAGTAGACCACGGTTCTCTCGCTCAACCACTTCCTCCCTGCCTGACAGGTACATACTTATCAAGAACACGCAGTAGCTATTCCTTGAACAAGCTCCACATTTCCATTGTGCCCATCCCCTCCAGTTTTCCTCTCCATCCAATGCATCCTAAGTCTTGCCTCATCGCATCATAATTGCCTTTCCCCCAGATATAACTCTTGCCCTGCGGTATATACCTATCTCTTTCCATCACTAAAGTAAACGTAATCGAATTGTCGTGACTATCACCAAAGTGCTTACCTACCTCCAAATCTAACACCTGTCCTGGGTCATTACCCAGTACCAAATCCAATATGGCCTCGCCTCTCGTTGTCCTATCTATAGACTGTGCCAGGAAACCCTCCTGCACACATTGGACAAAAACGGACCCATCTAAAGTACTCAAACTAAAGCGGTTGCAGTCAGTATTTGGAAAGTTAAAGTCCCCCATAACAACTACCCTGTTGCTTTCGCTCCTATCCAGAATCATCTTTGCAATCCTTCCCTCTACATCTCTGGAACTTTTTGGAGGCCTATAGAAAACCCCTAACAGGGTGATCTCTCCTTTCTTGTTTCTAACATCAGCCCATACTACCTCAATAGACGAGTCCTCATCAAACGTCCTTTCTGCCATCGTAATACTGTCCTTGACTAACAATGCCACCCCTCCCCCTCTTTTACCACCTTTCCTGAGCTTACTGAAATATCTAAACCCCGGCACCTGCAACAACCATTTCTGTCCCTGCTCTATCCATGTCTCCAAAATGGCCACAACAACTAAGTCCCAGGTACCAACCCATGCCGCAAGTTCACCCACCTTATTCCAGATGCTCCTGGCATTGAAGAAGACACACTTTAAACCACCTTCCTGCCTGCCGGTACACTCCTGCAACTTTGAAACCTTACTCATGACCTCACTACTCTCAACCTCCTGTATACTGGAGTTACAATTCAGGTTACCAATCCCCTGCTGAACTAGTTTAAACCCTCGCGAAGAGCATTAGCAAATTTCCCCTCCAGGATATTGGTACCCCTCTGGTCCAGGTGTAGACCATCCACTTTTGTCGAGGTCCCACCGACCCCAGAATGAGCCCCAATTATTCAGAGCAAGACAATTCGAGTAAAGGACCAGGGAAGCCTTGCTGAAGATAGACAGGGGTTTGGTGAGACCACACTGGAGTATTGTGTGCAGTTTTGGTCTCCTTATCTGAAGAAGGATGTTCTTGCTATGGAGGGAGTGCAGCGAAGTTCTACCAGCCTAATTCCTGGATTGGCGGGACTGACGTATGAAGTGAGATAGAGTCAGTTAGGATTATAATCGCTGGAGTTTAGAAGGATGAGGAGGGGGGTGTCTCATAGGGACTTTGAAAATTCTAACAGGACTAGACAAGGTAAATGCAGGAAGGATGTCCCAGATTGCGGGGGAGTCCAGAATCAGAGGTCACAGTCGAAGGATACAGGATAGACCATTTAGGACTGAGATGAGGAAAATGTTCTTCACTCAGAGAGTGGTGAGCCTGTGGAATCTCTTACCGCAGAAAGCAGCTGAGGCCAAAACATTAGACAAAATTCTCCAAATGGAGACATAACGGCGTTATTTTTAAATGCTGTGCCGATCTCTTGGCCCCCTTCGGACACCACACCGTGGCCCCCAGACCTCCCATTGCCCCAACTTGTCTCTTAGGGGGTCCTCAGGGACACCCTCTTGCCACACCTCATAAGGGCAGGGTACCCTGCGCTCAATCCCTGGCACAGAAAAACTAGCACCTGGGCCCCTTGACACTGCCAGCCTGGCACCGGGCAGTACCCCTGCCAGCCTAGCAGTGCCACTTGGGTACCCTGGTAATGCCAGAGCACAAGGCTGGCAGTGCCAAGGTGCCCAGGAGGCAGTGGGAGCGACATGGTACCACCCTGTTCAGAGCTTAACCACCCGATGGCCCGGGAGACCTCCCAGGAATTGTTACACCTGGTCCACGTTTGTGTGGACCAGTGCTAAAGGGTGGCATGGCAAGATCTCCCAAGTGTGGCGTTACTTCCTGGGCCTCGGGAGAATTAGGCACCGACATATTTAAATGAGCCCCCAGCAAAGGCGAGATCCAGATCTCGTCTCGCAAGACCTTATTAGATCTCACGAGGTGTTCCGAGCATCGTAAATCTCGCAAGAGGCCTCTCGTAAGATTTAGTCGGCTTGTTGTATCACCGAGTCAGGCCCAACGAGGCCACTTGATCGCGACCTAGGTATTGACACCAGGACTGAATTGCGTGCGGTTCAAGTTCCCATTGGGGGCGCTATTTTTGAGAAGTAATTCAGGGCATCCTAATTGGCCAGCACTCTGCTGGAGCGAATTCCGAGTAATTCCCGGCGCAGCGGGGGTTCTAACTACTGGGGCCGGAGATAGCGCCAAAGAACCTGACAGCTGGAACCTTTTGTTAAGCGCTCTACTTAATGCAAACTTACTGCCGTCACTACGATGCCTCAGAGAATTCCTGTCCCCCCCCCCGAGGTCAAGTGTCAAAGGTGAGCCCACAGATCCATGCCTGTGAGGAGGGGAGGGACACCCTCTTTCCCAGCGTGAGCAGCAGACTCAAGCCAGCTCTCCTGAACACCATCTGCAAGGTGGTGGCGGAGGCAGTCAGTGCTGCCAATCTCACCAGGCAGAGACAGCTGATGATCCAGAGGGGTGAGGCCTCTGCCCGGATAGGGGCAGTGAACCAGGGAGGATTCCAGAGGCCGCAGTGCTGGTCCTCTGGTTGGGGTGAGATCTGCTGATCCCCTGCTTCCTCTGCAGTGGGGTAGTGCTTCTGAGGAGTGTCCAACTCCTGGTGGGCTCCTGATTGAGTTTGGCCCTTGCTGATACAGCTGGGGTATGAGGGTGTCCAGAGGGGCAGCCTGGGTGGGCTCCCAGATGACCAGAGGCTCTGTGAGCATTTAAAGGACACAGTCAGGAGCCTGTAAGTAGCACCAAAGGGGTGCGTTTAAAAGACAGACTGCAACAATGGCGGCCTGAGCCAGGCCACCCTGATCCCAAGGGGAACACCCTGAGTTCGCGGACTCAGCACCAAGTCACTACCCACTACTGCCCCCGGCCCAGGTAGCCATCCCCCAGCAAGCCCGACAGTTTATAACGGCCTTTTTTAACCTCTCGCTCCTCCGCAGCCATGGCGCCATATTTGTCCATGTTTGTAAATACTTGTAGCAATTCACATCCGTGATACTTCCACTTGAGAGGGGCAGAACATCGCGGAAGGATGGTACTATGTCCAACCCGCTAATGGCATTTAAATGCATATAAATGCCAATTTTGCAATCCGCTGCCAGCACGGGATTATCGCCACCAGCGAGGGACCAGCACATGGTGCCCAAATCAATTTTGACCGGACGCCCGATTCTCCACTCGATCATGGTTCGCGTTTGTGGCGTGCGCGGCCGAGAATTTTGCCGATTCTATGTTTTCAAGAAGGAGTTAAATATAGCTCTCTGCAGTGGTTAGCACTGCCGCTTACGGCACTGAGGACCGGGTTCGATCCCGGCCCCGGGTCGCTGTCCGTGTGGAGTTTGCACATTCTCCCCGTGTCTGCGTGGGTTTCGCCCCCACAACCCAAAGATGTGCAGGGTAGGCGGATTGGCCACGCTAAATTGCCCCTTAATTGGAAAAAAATAATTGGGTACTCTAAATTTAAAAAAAAAGATATAGCTCTTGGTGGTGAAGGGATCAAAGTATATAAGGGGAAAGCGGGAATAGGTTACTGAGTAGGATGATCAGCCATGATCATAATGAACGGTGGAACAGGCTCGAAGGGCCAAATGGCCGCCTCCTGCTCCTATTTTCTGTTTCCAAGCGAGCTTGTCGGATTAACATGGAACGCAGCCAATTTGATGGAACCTAAGGAATCAGTAGAAAAACAATTGCCGATACGAGACACAACCTTTCAAGCTCCGGTCAGTAATCCAAAATGTACGTCAGGTACTATTATTATAAGATGAACTTTTGATCCTCAGGAGCAACAATTTCAGGGAAGCATGATGGAAGAAAGCAGGGACTGGCATAGAGGTCCACAGGCTAATGCTAACACGCTGACTGCCTGTGCAAAACTGACTGCCATGTATAATTAACGACAGCATCGGTGGTGCAAACGTGCTGCTGAGCTCTGGAGCTTACCAAAACAGATGCAAAGATCTTTATGTCATCCAGAATTCAGGTAATTGGCTCACCGAAATATTCCAGGACTGGTTCAATGTTTGGCCGCTTCATTGAGAGACACGACTCAAATCTGAAACACTAGTGGACCTGGAGTCGGGAGCAAACAGAACAGACAATGGGTCATTGGCAGAAGTTTGCCAGCTTTACTGTGGCTGTAATGTTTTTGCAGGCCCGATTTAAATAGATGAGGTCTGTTGTTTGCTGTAGGCTGTTATGTAATTGTGGCCCTAAACACTATCTCCCGTTGCCCTGCATCTGATTCAGCAGGCATTGCATAGGAGCGCTGACCCATGAACTATGGCCTGACAGAGCACCTCTGGGTGAGGTAATCGGATGGCACTATTATTGCTGGAAAGTGATGCGAGCAGCACCAAGCCACAGCTGGGATCCTTTCTTTCTCTCTTCCTCTGTCCACCCACCCACCCCCCTTTTTTTTCTCTCTCTCTCTCTTTTTTATTTTGTTCAACAGGAAGTTGGAGGTCTCATGCTGTGCCTGACCTTGCAATATGCAAGTGATGGCGACATTTTCTGACAGGTCCCTTTGCAAACATTCATGAAAGAACACAAAAGGTCGTGGCCTACAATTACAGGGGTCAGCCCCGGGTCACAAGGTTCACAAGAAAGCCAGCTAGTTTGCCTTGCGAATATAAAAAAAAAGTGCAAATAAGGAGCCATTGTTTGTGCTACTGCTCCAGATAGCATCACTGGCAGACTAAAGTAAATATGTCAGTCACAGTGGATGCTTTACTGCGCTGACCAGGTGGTACCCGTGATGCTCTGCTTGATCAACCTGATGTTCTAAGGTTGCAGCAGACCATGCAGTTGTAATTAGGTTATGAAGCAATAGATCCTCTGTAAATTGATTGTCCTCTTTTTTTCCCTTCCAGAGTTGGTTCTTAGAGTCTGCGTTGGCAAACATGACTATCCGCCCTTCTTCCTCGCCTCAAAAATAGGTCACTTCCATTTTGCTGTTATAAGCTTCTCCTGTACCAAACACAATAGGGCATACCACTTAAAAACCTGATAAGGTGACCCAGAAACTGGAGCAGTTAAACACTCCCCTCCGCTACAGTGACCTTAGATTAACTGTCATTCTAATTCTTTTATCTCTGGGGTGGTCGTCTAGGAAGAGCCAGCGTACGAAGCTGTGCTTGTGATTAAAAACCATCGGCCCTCCAGCAGCTAGCTCATTCATGTCCATGTGCAGCATCGTTGAAGGCATAAGCCGTTCCACAATTTCAGTTCACCGGCACTGACGCCGTCAAAATACAAATGCCCTAAGCGCTCCTGCTTTGAACACAGACACTCACAGCCTGGAGGCTGTCGAGGGACGCAGGCCTGTTTCGAGTTGGACTTTCTCTGCTAAGAATAGGGACGCTGTTGCAATTCTCCGAAATCCTGAACGGGATTTTCCGATCCAAGGGAGCGTTTTACGACGGCGTCATCTGGCCCCTAGGATCAGCGGTCCTGCACTGCACAGCGGGCCAGCACGGCACTGGAGAGCCTCACGCTGCTCCAGCTGCCGATATGGGTGTCAGGACAGGCGGCGCGAGTTCACGCATGCGCACCACGGCCGGTGCGAGTTCGCACATGTGCGTGGGTTGCTGTCTCCGACGTAACATGGCCCTGACGCAACATGGCGGAGACCGACAGAGGAACATAGGCCCCCACCGGGATAAGCCCGCCCGCCGATCGGTAGGCCCCAATTGCGGGCCAGGCCACCCTGGAGTCGGATCCCCCACCAGGTCGCCCCCCCCCCCGCCCCCCCCCCCCCCCCCCCCCCCCCCCCCCGCAGCATGAACGCCGAGTAGAACCACACGATAACGACGCCGGCCGGACCCGGCCTAACTCAGCGGGCACTCGGCCCATCACGCGGGGAGAATCATCGGGGGGGGCCACATTGAGCGGCCCCCGCCCAGTGCCTCGCCAACCACACTGGCGCCAATGGCGCCGATTCTCCGGTTGCCAGAGAATCGGCGGGCTGGCGTCGGAGCGGCGTCGCGTGATTTGCCCGCACCCCCCCACGGCGATTCTCCAACCCGGCACGAGGTCGGACAACCCCGCCCCATATCATGGAATGGCTGGAGGAGGAGAGGAGAATCTTCAAAAGGACTCCCATGCAGCAGGGAAATTGAAGGTTTCAGAAAAATGTAAATGTCTTGCAAAGCCTAAACTGGGCCCAGCCCTTGTATGCAAGCTGTGCAGATGACTTGACCTGTTTATGGATCTGCTTTTCTCCCTACGCATAGCATCAGTCCTGCATTTGATCAATTATTAAAATTCTTGTCAATAAAAATTTCCTTTCATAACAAATACTCATCATGGAGTTACTTTTTCTTATCTGTTGCTTTAGTTGTCCAGCACTGGGCTGTTTTCCCCACTTGTCCTTGTTGTAACCTGGTTATAACTTGCCCTCAATCTTCTTTTAATTTCTCGCACTGTTCCTCGCTACGCTGTTTCCTCCCACTCTTTGCCATTAGCCCTTAGCATTGCATTTATAACTGGTGTCGCTGCTCAATCAGTCATAGCCAACAACAGGCCATACTGATTAAGTTTACCACACCACAGCTCAGTGGCAGCAAATGCTAGCTGAGGGGCATCAGCACTGTAGCACAAGTGATTAGCACTGTGGCTTCACAGCTCCAGGATTCCAGGTTTGATTCCCTGCTAGGTCACTGTCTGTGCGGAGTCTGCACGTTCTCCCCGTGTCTGCGTGGGTTTCCTCCGGGTACTCCGGTTTCCTCAAACAATCCAAAGACGTGCAGGTTAGGTGGATTGGCCATGATAACTTGCCCATAGTGACCAAAAAAGGTTAGGAGGGGTTATTGGGTTACGGGGATAGTGCTTAAGTGGGTCGTGATGTGTTGGGTGTTCTGGATCACAAACAGGTCACCAACAGTGGAAGTGGTGCAACTCTATTTTATTATAAGGTTAACTATATTAACATACTTGAACTGTGGGTAAATGCAATACCAGCTTTAACTGTTGACCCTTGCCTAGTCCTAACCAGGTGATGCACTCAGCACATGGTGAATGTCTGTGTTGCAGGCTGTGAGCTCTGTGCTCCGAGCTGGCTGCTACTAGAATGAGCGGGAACTCTCCTGTCCACTGTCTTTATAGTGCATGTGCTCTCACTGGTGATTGGCTGCGGTGTTGTGTATGCTGATTGGTCCCACTGCATGTCCATCAGTGTGTGTGCGTGTGTGCACCATAATGTACTGGTGTACATTATGACAGGTCGGTGCAGACTCGATGGGCCGAATGGCCTCCTTCTGCACTGTATGTTCTATGTTCTATTCTAGAGGTGAGAGCAGGCATCCTTGCGTGCTTTGGGTTGGGGGGGCATGGTAAGGTAGAGAATCAAGTCAGGAGCAGTGGTTCTATGTTGCAGGTTAGGAGTGCCGCTTTGGGGGAAAAAGCAAAGGCCATCAGCCAGTCAAGCTTGTGTATTCTGTTCCTCACAGCAGGTAAACATGGAAGGAGGAAAGATTCTCCACTGGCGGGATCCTGCGTTTTGCCGGCGGTCCACTCAAGCCCACAGATTTCCCAATAGCATGGGGGTGCCCACAATGGAAAACCCCATTGGCTGGCTGGCGGGACGGAGGATCCCGCTGCTGGCAGGGGGCGCGCCGCACCCGTCAGGACGGAGAATCACCCCTTTTAGTCTGGCTGCTGAAGATTACCACCTAGAAAGGAAGAACGCCAACTCAAGAAGAATCAAATAATGATTTACATTCTTCCCTCGTTTTATTTGTGATATTTAAAGCAAAGGAAACCATTCGTACAGTACCTTCCACACTCTAAGGACCTCTCAGGAACTTAGAGGAGATGGGAGGAAAAACGTTTTCAACCAGAGGACGTTGGGAATCTGGAACTCACTGCCTGAAAGGGTGGGAGAGGATGGAACCCTCACAACTTTTAAGAAGTATTTAGATGAGCACTTGAAATGCCATTGCACGATGTGTAAAAGTCTTGACAAGCTGCAGCACCAATAATGGAGGATAAAACCCCAGAGGGAAGAAGATAGGAAGGATATTTTTTGGAGGAATGAAAGATGCATGTAGTTGGGCACAGCGCTGTGAAGAGAGAAGCTAGCTGCATAATTTGAGGAGCGAGCAGGGCAAAGGCATTGGCTCCAAATAAGTCCCATGAATACCAGATACTCTTCAAATATTGCTCACCCTATTCGACATTATTGCTGTGTGAATCACGAGAGGTCTATTTGATTGAAGAAGCATATCATCGCTAAGTGCAATCCCCTTTTCATCAAACATACACACTTGCACTGCAAGAGATCACTGAATGCAAAGCAACCAAAATTAACAATAAAACATTCAGCCCTTCAACCATCTGAAAAATTTGCATTCCTCCAATCCTGGCCTCTTGCGAATCCTCGATATCTTTTGACCCACCATTGGTGCCCATATTTTCCACTGTTCTGGTCAGACTCTTCTATGCCTCTCTCACTTTCTCTAAGACACTCTCTAAAACCCAACTCTTTGGTTAAGTTTGAGGTCTCCTGGCCTACAGTTTTCTTCTTTGGCTCAGTGTCAGTTTTATCCAGTTTTAATGCTTTGGGATGTAATAACACATTAAAAGTGCCACATAAGACCATAAGACACAGGAGTAGAATTAGGTCATTCGGCCATTCATGTCTGCTCTGCCATTCGATCATGGCTGATCTGTTTCACATCAGAAACGGAACTCGGCTTTTTGGTGACGGCCGCTTGGCCCATCCAGGCCGGAGAATCGGCGCGCCAGCCCGTGCCAGCCTGAGCCGGAAAGTCAGCGCTTACCCCGACCAGCACCGTGGCTACCACGCCAGCCCCAGTGGCGCCGATTCTCAGCTCTGCGAAGAATCGCGTCCCGGCATCGGGACGGCGCGGCCTGATTTGCGCGGTCCGCCGGCGATTCTCCGACCCGGCCGGGGGGGGGGGGGGGGGGAGAGAATTCCGCCTTTCACTCCTGGTTGGACTCTGTGATGCATAAAGGGAAGGGTAAGTTCTCTGAACACTTTAGGCTGGATTTTCACACCACCGTGTATTTTGGACAGGAGGGGTGCGTAAAATACGAGGCCCACACCTTCCCACCCACCCCCGAGCTGACCCCAGGATATGGTAGGTGGGCGGACACTAAAATTGGCAGCACCCCCACCACTTTTAAGCAAATAATCAAGGGTCAATTGAGTTTGTCAACTTGCCATTGATCCATATAATTCGCTGCACATGCAATAAAACGGTTGGCGTGGGCAGGCAGCAGGACTCGGCAGGCCATATTTATTTTAAATGTAAAGATGGAAAAAGATAGAAAGGAAGGCGCACATGTCATTGGGGGGGGATTCCCTTTGTGCATTGGGGCATGCCTCCAAGATATTACCCCCCCACCACCACTTTGATCCTCCCTGCTGGCCTCCAAAATGGGTCCTCCTTGCCCCCTTACACTCTTCCCTATAGACTGCCTGACCCCTCCCCATCCAAGACCACCTGACTTACCTGGGTCCGTGTGGCCATGGCCATCTTTTGCATGGGCCTCTCTGCAGTCCCAGCAGCGCCTTAGCTCTGACACTGCTGCGACTGTTGGAGCTGCCGGTCAATCTGGTCAACCAGAAATTCTCGAGGCAATAGCGCAGGGTAGTAATGTGGGTAATAATAAAAATGGCAGGAACGGACAGAGCGTGCAAACATAAGAGTGCACCAGCAAATAAGGTCAGATTGGAAAACATGCTAAAAAGACAGAATTTAAGGCTTTTTAATCTGAATGCACAAAGCATTCATAACACGATTGAACATGGATAAATAAATAAAAATTATTAGTACAGTATGATAACCATAACAGCGACACGGTTGAAAAGGGATGATAGCTGGAAAATGAATATTCAATGACATTTGACATTTCAGAAAGTCAAGAAGAAAATAAAAGGGAGTGGTGTAACTCTGTAGCTGAAGGATGAGATCAGAAAAATAGTAAGAAATGCTCTTGGTTTAGAGGAACAAGATAAAGCATCTTGATATGAAATATCAAAGGAACAAAGTCACAGGTGGGTGTGGTTTACAGACCCCCTGACAGTGGCTACACTGTAGGGCAGAGTACTAATCAATAAATCATGGGGGGGCTAGAAGAAACGTACTCAACAATCATAGGAGATGTTAATCTTCATGCAGATTGAATGCATAGAATTGATACCTTAGCTTGGAGAATGAGTTTAGAGAGTGTATTCCGGACAGTTATTTAGAATAATACATTCTGGACTCAAATAGGGAAATGGCTATTTTAGATCTAGTAATGTGCAATGAGGCAGGGTTAATTAATGATTTCATATTAAAGGATTCTTTAGGTAAGAGTGATCATAATATGGTAGAATTTCACATTAAGTTTGAGGGTGACAAATCTTGGGCAGCTTTCACCATTGCCCGATGACGATATCATATTCAGCGATCAGGCGGAAAATCCCTTCCGATGCCCATACCAGTTTGACGCCGGTTTTCTATTCACCCTCTCCGAAATGGCGTCATCGCTTCGCACGCCGCATGCCATTGGAACGGCATTGGCCCATCACATGAAGGCCCCCCCCCCCCCAATGCTGCACCCCCGATGGGCCTGGTTCCCGACTGCACAGTTGACGTGTGGTCTCAGCGGTCGGGAACTCGTTGTGGCATCTGCGGACTGTGTCCAGCTATAGTCGCCCGGAGCTGTGCTGCCGGATGGGGGGGCTTCTGCGAGGGCTGAGGGGGCTGGTGAGGGGGAGGCCAGGAGGTGGCCAGGGGGACAGTATTTGGCAGGTCGGGTCCGCGCACGGCCGGCGGCATGTTTTATGGTGCAACTGCTGCAGGTCGCCGCCGTGCATATGCGCGGCCACAGACCCAGCCATTCTCCAGCCGTTTTTGTCGTGAGAGCCAGGAGTTTTACCCGGCGTGGCTGCTAGCCCCTTACCAGTCATAGGATCGGTGAGGGTTCGGTGCCGATTTTGGCATTGTAAAACGCTATAGTTCCCACGCTGCCGTCGGCACTTAGCCTCCACATCGGTGAATCCAGCCCCTTGTTCTTAAACTGTTATCTTAAACATAAGTAAAGGCAGTTCAGGGTACGAAGATAGAGGTGACTAAAGTGGAATGGAAAATAGGTCAATGATATAGTGGAGAAGCAGTGGCAAACATTTAAGGAGCTATTTCATAATATTTAACAAGTTGAAAGAAAAGATGGACATTTAAGTGGCTGTAGAAATAATAGATGCATTGATTGCTAGCTGACAAAATTCCCAAGATTCTGAAAAGTCCCAAAGATTGGAAAACCACAAATATAACTCCACTGCTTAAAAAGGAAGGGGACAGAAAGCAGGAAATTACAGTTCAGTTGCCCTACCATCTGTTATTGGGAAACTGTTGGAACCCATATTAAGGAGGTAGTAGCAGTACATTAAAAAAATTATAATACAATCAGTCAATGTATACATGGTGTTGTGAAAGGGAAATCACGTTTGACAAATGTGTTGGACTTCTTTGAAGGTGCAACAAGCATGGTGGTTAAAGGGGAATGAATAGATGTGGTGTAATTGAATTTAGAAAAGACATTCGAAAGCCTACTGCACAAGAAATGAGTTCATGGTATGGGGGGGAAATGTATTAGCATGGATAAAGGATTGGTTAACTAACAGGACCCTGCAAGTGTTAATAAATGCTTCATTTTCAGATTGGCAATGACTAGTAGAGTGCTGTAGGGACCATTAATGGGGCTTTAATTACTTACTATTTATATTGATGACTTGGATAAAAGGACAGACTGTATTGTAGCCAAATTTCCTGATGAAACAAAGGTAGATAAGAAAGCAAATTATGAGGAGGATACAAAAGGTCTGCAAAGGGATATAGAGAGGTAAGCGAGTGGGCAAAGCATTCTCATATGCGAGATTGTCAGGTTGTCCATTTTGGCTGGGAGTATAGAAAAGCAGGATATTATTTAAATGGGGACTATTTATTATGAAATATTTAAACTGCAGAAAGCTGCTGTACAGAGGGAACGGTGTGAAATTAGGAAGAGAAATGGAATGTTCACCTTTATTGCAAAGTGGGGGTGGGGAGCAGTGGTGGAGTATAGAAGTAGGGATGTATTTTTGTAGCTGTACGGGACATTTGTGATGCTGCATCAGGGGTGCTGTGTTGTGTTCTTCTTCCGTAAGGAGTTGCATTGGAAGCCGTTCAGAAGGATTTAGTTGCATTGGAAGCAGTTCAGAGAAGGCCACGACACTGATCCCTGGGATCAGGGGTCTGAGGTTCTGAAAAAAGATTGAGCAGACTGGGTCAATCATCATTTAAGTTTAGGATAATGAGACCTGGTCTTATTGAAATACCAGTTACAATCTGCTGTAAAGTCTGACGTATCCTCTTTCTCGTGGGGCATAAGGCCAAGGCTGCAACTGCCTTCTCGGGTGGATGCGAAAGATCCCATTGTATTACTTTGACACTCAACATTGTTGAAACAGGTTTTCTGGTCATTATCACATTTTGGATTTTGAGTGCTTGCTGTGTGCAAATTGGTTCCCACGGTTCCTACACTACAGCAGTGACCACACTTTAGAGGCTGTAAAGTGCTTAGAGATGGCCTCCGGCCATGAAAAACATGATATGCGCAGCCCTTTCTTACTCCAAATGTGTTATTTGCATTTGTTTTAATCACAACAGAAACAAGTTCCGGATCTCTGGCTTAGTACATGGCAACGGGTTTACTCATGAAACTCCACATGCCCTGGTGAGTAAGGGAAAAGCCTCTCTGACGATCCTGAGCCATGAGGATCGGCAAGGGGACAGGTTCAATAACCAGCATGTGCTGCCGGAGCCGATTGGAGCCAAAACAACGGTGGGTCCGCAGAAAATAGGCTTCAGCTCCCTCGGGTCAGCAAGGGGGAAAGAAAGTCACCCAAGGTTCCTGCCCTTGATTGTCATCCCATGACCCTTGCCTGGAAAGACCGGTGTGAGGATGATTGGCTGTGACATAGCCCGATAGCCTGCTGAAACTAGTGCCTCGGCCGACACAAAGAATGGTCACTTTGACAAGGCACTGGAGAGCAGCCAGCACCCTGCGACTGTGTGCCTTCGTCAGGAGAGAGGGTGAAGAAAATAAAACTGTAAACTCCCACTTATATAACACTTTGCGACTGCCAATCTCTTTGTGCAGGTATTCCCTTGATACTCAAGGAACCCGAGCCCATTCAGGGAAAATTGTCCCTTTAAGTTACAGCTCATAAAAAGCCACGTAAAAGGTTTTTTTTTAAAAAAACAACGAAGGGTTTTTAAATAATTTGCTGCATACTCCGATCGACTGACTTCAGTGCCTCCTGAAACACACCGTGCTGCTGGGATTTGGAGGATCTCAGGGTCCATTTTGAAACCTGTCTTCATCTTGTGCCAAAATGGACTCAGTGTGCGAAAATCAACCGTAGCAGCACAACCTTTTGTTCATTCATGATGACGCAATCTCTTCAGGCATGCCCCGGGGGGGGGGGGGGGGGGGGGGGGGGGGCTCAGTGAGAAAGGACATAATTCAGAGTTTTGGAGGAAGCGGTAGTGTGACGCATGATGTAATTCAGCAGGAATTTGTTCAAGTGTTTCTCACAATCAATCAAGTCCAGATTAAATCTTGACAGGCACCAATATAAAAAAATAACTGAGAAGCTTAAACCCTTATTAAGAATGTTGAGCTTGAAGTAGGTTAGTGTGAAAAAAAATTAAACACCCAACAGCAAAGAAGATTTCCCTTTATTTTGTTTGCTGTAAGCTTTACTTTGAGTTCTGATCAGACACCTGTGCAGCCCTGAGACTTAAGTTCCACCCAATTACACGCTGACATTCAGTGCACACTGTAATCCTAGCTACCCGCCTCTTGAGCCCCCATCAGCCAGTCAATCGGCCTTAATTGTAAGTTGCGTGCTTTGGAGAAGTGGCAGGTGGCGGCAATCAGTCTGATGGGGACAAAGCTGATGCTGAAACAGAGCAGAGGGTCCAGGTACCCAGGTGGCCGCTGAATGCCTGCTGGGCCTTTGTTCACCTCGAGCACCAAGCTACATCTGAATGGGAGCTGAAGGTTGCCCCATTTCTTTTATTTTTGGTTAGAAAGACGGACTGAGTAAATCTGGGTTGAAATGTACTTGAGAGGTCATGAGCACCTTTGCAAAGGTAAAGTCGGATTGCATTTTCCTACCTCTGCTCTGATAATAATAATAATCACTTATTGTCACAAGTAGGCTTCAATGAAGTTACTGTGAAAAGCCCCTAGTCGCCACAGAGCAGAGGGGATTCCCATGGTTAATTCAGCGTTCAGCACCTGGATGTGAGTTTGCACATTCTCCTCATGTCTGCGTTGGTTTCACCCCCACAACCCAAAAATGTGCAGGCTAGGTGGACTGGCCACACTAAAATTGCCCCTTAATTGGAAAAAAATAAGTGGGTACTGCAAATGTATTAAAAGCAAAATTCTGAACCTTTTGGTCTTCTTCAGAATCTTTGAGGGGTAAATGTGAAGCTTTATATAGAACTGGCCTATCAGAATGAAGCTTCATTGAAATAACCTAAAAATTATACTTTAGAGTCGTAATGTTGTGCATAAACATCATTGCAACTGACAAATTAAAGGTTGCGTGTAAAACTCCACCATGTCTTGAGAAGAGGGAGTTAATGATAATTTACGCCAAACATTATCTTTTCCAGACACAGTGGAGAAACAGGTACCCACATTACCAAGAGGGAAGAAAATGGTGTTTATGTTACCTGTAGAATATAGTTTACTGCTGCCCTCTGAAGCAATGTGGTATCCTTCAGTGATTCTTTCCATTAAAATGTCTTTACATTCAGTGCACATTGGCAAGGCAAATTGATTCTTCATTGGCAAAGAGCAGGTCGAAGTTTCAGGTTACCAAAAAGCTATCTCTGTCCGACAAGAAGACTAACTGATGGAACAGCCTGACAAAACCACAGAGAATATAAGAATCTATTGAGCTCTATGCGGATTTAATGATAGAAATGTTTCTTCCTTCGAACAAGGGAAAATAATTCACCTTTTTCCCATAAGGGTAATTAAAAGGTAATATGAAAAAGGCCTTGGTTTGCTCTGTGCTAATTAAAATGACTCCCCAAAGGATGCTTTTGCAGAAATATTACTGGGTTTTAAAAATGGTGAGCATGCTACAGTTACAATGCAATTTGATGAATGAGCACATATAATCAGGCATCGGTTTTTAGTTAAATAACAGAGAGGCTCTGTCCCCACTAACCTTTCTTTCAGGAGTGAATAGTGGATCTGCGGTTTCAAGTTGGAAGCAAATAACAAGAGAAGAGACAAGTGGGGTTAGGAGGCAGGTAAAGGTTTCTCTGCTTAATATATATCAGTAACTGGGTACGGCTGTGACACAGCACCTGGGACATTACCTCTCTGCCCCCTCCCTCCACCATTCCCTCCAGACAGTAAACACACAACATCCAAATTTCATGTTACTCTTTAGTAGCATGTTTTGTAATACTAAGGTCCAGACCCATTGTGATTTTACAAGGAACATGTAGCTCTGAACAAATTTGCTACAATGGGAAGATTGGAGTCAGGATGTGAGCTTTGCAGATAAATTAGCTATCCTGCTCATATGGAATTATTATTATAGCCAATGAGCTTCAGATGAAGTAACCTAAGGTCAAGACAGTTCTGTAAATTGCAGTGTCTTTCATATAGGCAACCAGATTCCTTGTCGATGTGCTTCACTAATGTTAAATGGGGAATTTTTCACAAAAGCAGCTCAGCAGCAGAACTTCACAATCCCTAGGTCCCCAGCCTGTATCTACCAATCAGTCACTGCCATTTAATGTTTGGTGGGTGAAATTTACTGGTTAAGGAATAGATGCATCGGATTGCTATTGACTGTCACCAGTCAGGGTTGTACTGATGGGACCATGATGAAGGTGTCTGAGAGATTCCGACATTATTCTGCTTACAACAAAACTGTAGAAAAGAGATGGGACCTTTCAGTAAGGCGATGCTTATTTTAATTCTTCCATTATGGGCGTACAGAATTCCACATTTATACCAATATTCTGCAAGCAAAGAAGTCAAAATAAAGTTTGATTGTGACTGGTGGCAGACTCAATCTACCTATCTGTTCTGTGTGCATCCCTTATTTCCTTCACTCGACCATTGATCCCATACATTCAACTGCCGAGAGGACCCTAAGCTCTCCCTCCTAAATCTCACTATCTTCCTACCTCTCTCATGCCTTTTAAGACACTTCTTAAAACCAAATTCCTTGACCAAGCTTTTGGTCACCATGTCTCCATATGTCGCTTGGTATTAAACTCCTAATGTATTTTACTATATTCAAGGATCTAAATAAATACATTATTGCTGATAGCGTTTTTCAATAAAAATTCCTAATCCTTAAGTACATCCCGTAAAACCACCTGTAGTTGTTTCCAAAGGAGAGCTGGAAGGGATGATACTGGATTAAACTAAAAAAAAATAAAGCACAACATTGCATTGATTTATCAGCAAGTTTCATTAATGCAGTTTGATAAAAGAAAATACAAAAGCCAGTAAAGTCATGATCAACCTTTTATATCTTTGAGTACTTTAACACAGATCCAAGCAGTAAAGAAATCTGAAAAGACTGCATTGAAAACATTGTTACACTGCATAGTAATGCAGTTGAATGTATTGCAATGGATGGGCATTGGGAGACCACAGCTCAGTTACTCTGGAGACCCGAATGCATGCAGGAAAGGGCTTAGCCGTTGATTGATACAGACAGTCAATTAGTACTTCAAAGGGAACCTGGTTTCTTGTTTCTACATACAGAAGATAGGATAAAGGATTCCGGTTTGATGTCTTGTAATCCCTGTTGCTTCTGTAGTCACTGAGACAGCATGATATCAGCAGATTTCTGGGTAGTTGAAAGAACCCCGCATTGCTTCCTAATGGATAGGAAGCATTCAAACATTGATACTCCTCTTGGATTTGCAACACACTACTACACCAGACTGTCTGCAGAGACCAGGACATCATTCAACATTATCAAAGAAGGCCTGCATGAAAGGAATGATCTTTGGTGTTTCAACTTAAACACATTTTATTCAATCAATGTATTTTGAAATAAATCTTTGTAAAAGATTGATGGCTCCTCACTCTATCATAGTATCCGATCGAACATCTGTGGATCCTAACTTTGTCATTATACCCTTTGAGCGTGGATTCCAACACCAAACTGAAAAAAAACGCACAGGTTTTTCTTGAATTCGAGAATTTTAGTCAATAAGCAACGGCTGATGTGTAAAATTATTTTCGCATTGCTCCATTGTCAAATGAACGAAAGAGTTATTCAGACATGCCCACCTTGTGGTAGTATGTATTGGGGGTCATGTGGGACTGGAAGCCCTAATGTCATTGGCTGACAGATCCCGGGTCCTGGTTGGCCGTTGACCTCAGACACGCTTAATAAAGCCTCATCGACTTCACTCTATTCGTCTCACGGAGTCTTTGTGCGCTACACACCTCCAATCTGGGAAAGATCGGCCAACATGGGGCTGGGAACTTGGTCGTATTTCTGCAATTTTGTTTCCAATTTTTAAAAACAGCTCAGTACCTCTTTTATAACCCATCATGGGAGTGTGGTCCCACTGCGACCACATAATATTGGGAGCACAATGCAACTTAGTGCGTGTTTATTGGCTTAATCATCTCATTGCACGTGGCCATTTCTGACTGTAATATGAGGTCAGTATATATTTTTTTATCATGAACCGTCACAAAGAAGGTAAGGGCAGTCATTCCGAGGTATTAATCTGGCACCACCTTCAGCAGAAAACACAGGAAATGAATCTAAACTGAGGATGGTTATACTGGGAATTCTGTAAATGTGATCTTCAGCCAATTTTAATTTACAATATTAAGAAATGAATCCATATGGAGAAGAAACCGAGTTAAAAAAGGACAGGCGTTAGTCACCGCATGTCCTTTACCAATGTGAGTAATAGCAAATATTATATAAAAGATGAACCCTTTTTGATTATTACAGTTATACCAAAAACCCAAATGTTTGCCATTCCACTCAGCACGGCAAGTTTAATTACACTTTACAAATACTTTTAGAAATGGAGGGCTGCTTTGAAAGGCAGCTGGCTTCTCACTGAACAACACCACTTCAGTTCAATATTGTTTCCAAGCTGGCATCAACATGATGATTTAAATCTGTAGATATTCAGCCAGGAACCATTAGTTATTGTGGAAGATTTTCTTTTCCTCAATTCTTGCTGGCAGAGTAGGAGGGGATGGAAAGTCCGGGCCAATTTTGAACTTTGAAAATAAATTCTGCCCTTCAAGGAATCCAGTCAAAACATATGGCTGGGTGGCCTTTGTCATAATCTGTATTCACATTATACTAGCGGTGTCGGGGATCGCGTATTCCCAGAATCCTTCAGGAAATACGTGCTCCCCTGATAAAGGGGCAGGGTGGCAAACATACTTCCGGCATAAAGCCAGCCGGTCCAGGGGTAGTGCAGAGTGCTGTGTATTCAGGGTTTTGAAATAAATCATTGTTGTTTCACCCAATTCGGCGTGAACTACCCCTTCTTGCAGATACAAACGCCTAGTCCTTAAGGGCACAACACCAATGTTTTTAATTGACAAGGCACCATGGAATTTTTTTTTCTGTCATATTTCATTTCCTGAATATTACCCATCTGCTTCCTCCACTATAATTTTGAGGTGCTAGGCCAAAGCAGCAATCTTGAACCTTCAGCCCCATAGCATTCTCCAAAGTCCAACTTGAGCTCTCCCT
The DNA here is from genome assembly GCF_047496885.1 of Scyliorhinus torazame. NCBI lineage: Eukaryota > Metazoa > Chordata > Chondrichthyes > Carcharhiniformes > Scyliorhinidae > Scyliorhinus > Scyliorhinus torazame. The sequence goes on along the minus strand of NC_092721.1, from coordinate 27,702,243 downwards.
CTTCATTGCCTGGTGCTTTGATCACCATTGTTATTTCTTATCTTACTTTGGTGCGATTTAACTAAATGGGAACAAAGTCCCATAGTGAGCGCGAGAAACACGACGCTATTGAATGTCACTCGCCGGAATTCGTCAGAGTGAGAAATCGGGATGATGGCAACCCGACCTCTGGAGCCCCTGACGCGACCCATGACCCCCCCTCCAAGCCCAATTCAGTATGGGGACCCCCTGCACCCCTCACAACACCAGCACAGGGCACTCCCAGCCCAATCGCTACTGTGCAAAAAACTGCCAGCTTGGCACCTTGGCACTGGTACCATGGCAGTGCCACCTGGGCACCTTGACAGTGCCAAGGGATAGGTCCCAATACCCTGGGTGCCTCAGGAAACTGTATATTTGAGTGATGACTAACTGTCTTGCTCTGACACGCAAATTTGCCAAAATGTGATCCTGTCCACAATGGCCGCTCGATCGCGCTGATGACCTTTTCGGTGCTATGTTCTCCATTATCATGGCTGGAATTCTTTGGCTGTTGGAATTCTCTTTTCTTGCCTGCAGCTCACCCGCACCCATTGGTGTGCCACCCGCGTGGCTTGGCTTCAATGGGAAATCCCATTGACGAGCAACGGGAGTAGAGAATGCTGCCACCACCGAATGGCACGCCGCCGAGAAACAGGCGGCTGGGGGATTGGTGAATCCCACCCCCTATCTTTCCTCACCCGAATGTATTGCATATGGATGTCTGTGTTGCAGTTCTATGATTGTTCTCACCTAATCCTTGATGAACTCAAGTGTGACATACACAAGGATCCACAGTTGATTGGTTGGTCACAAATGTGTGCAAAATCAGAAATCAAATATCGACCTGTTGGTTTCTCCATAGCCCCTCCTTAAGTTGCCAGAGAATGAAGTTTGAGAAAATACAAGCCTGCAACTCATAATTTTCTATCCATTTATTTAATGGAACAGAAAGTCATGGGCCACAAACATATGATTTACTCATTTTCACCACCGAGCTTTACTCCATGCTGTTCAACTCCTCCTGGAAGAGTTTAAGTTATTTTGCTCACACCTGAGGAATAGGTTCACTTCAAATATTAGACCCAATCTAAGGAAGCTTGGTAAGGAGCTGGAAGCACAGAAATCAGAGCAGCAAAAGATTCTTGTGCTGATATGCCTATGGGCTATATCATAGATGGAGGGGCAGCACAGTGGCGTGGTCGTTAGCACTGCTGCCTCACAGCGCCGAGGTCCCAGGTTCGATCCCGGCTCTTGGTCACTGTCCGTGTGTTTTATGTTATAGGTGGATGGTGTGCGACCTCCAACCAGCAGATAGCGGGGCAGACACAACATGTGGTCTCAAGACCAAGGTCATGTGACCAGTGACTCCCATAAATGGGGAGACACATCCGGCCATCTTCAGAAGAAGATTGAGAGGGTAATCAGACACACAAGTGATTAGTCAGCACTAAGTGCAGATTCCAGAGGAGTAATAAGCAGACTCCATTATAACGTGCTCTGTTACAGATTGCTATCTTACCACACGAGGCTCAATAAAAGATTCTGGTTTGGACAAGTCGAGGTGTTTGGTGGATTCTTTTGTAAGGTATAGAATGGGGCGGCAGCATAGTGGTCAGCACTGTTGCTTCACAGCGCCAGCGACCCGGGTTCAATTCCCGGCTTGGGTCATTGTCTGCGCGGAGTCTGCACGTTCTCCCCGGGTCTGCGTGGGTTTCCTCTGGGAGCTCCGGTTTCCTCCTACAGTCCAAAGATGTGCGGGTTAGGTGGATTGATCACGCTAAATTGCAATCATAGTGTCCAAAGGTAAGGTGGGGTCTTTGGATTATGGGGAGAGAGTGGAGGTGTGGGCATAGGTAGGGTGTTCTTTCAGGGGCCAGTGCAGACCTGATGGGTCGAATGGCCTCCTTCTGCACTGTAAATTCTATGCTAATTTAAAAAAAAAACTATAATAATTAAAGGCCAAACACAACAATCCTGTGAACCAAAAACAGACTGCCTGCGATAGCACTCAGACACCAGTCCCGTCACTGGTCAAAGCATTTGTAAATTCTAGTTATGATGCAATGGGGGCAGGTTGACTTCACTGGAATGTGGCTTCAACCTTTTCATTAGGGTCCCATGTGACTGGTTGCAAATGAGTGGGAAGGGCTAGAAAAGGTGTGTAAGCTCGCCTTGGATGTGACTTTAAGCTTGCACCTTCCTTCAACCTGACAGGTTCGAAATTGTCCTTCCAAAATGTTTTGTTTCCTCTCTGATGCCTCGATCTTGCAAAATAAATCACCCAATACTACATCATTAACACCTTAAAATGAAAAGAGACATATTTGAAATCAAGAAGCTTGCAGCAATATTGTTATAATGATCCTCGCAGTTTGATGCTAAGCAGGTCCTCAGTCTTTCTGAGATCTACCAGCCAAACTGGAGAGAATTACAGTAAACCTGTTTATTTTAAAAGTGCGATTTTACAGGAGTGATTCCTCTCAATATCAGTGAGTTAGGAACTTTTCCATTTCCTTCCAACATGGAAACTGAGAGTTCTTGAACAATATTTTAATTCCTCTTTACAGGAAACGTTTTAACCAACATGGCTGGGAACTATACCACAATTGCTCGACTGTTGCTGGGTCAAAATACTGGAATTCCCAACAGCACCGTGAGTGTACGCCACATGAACTGTATCAATGCTTATCTTTTCAGGATAGTCAAGGGTGGGCAATGAACGCTGGCCTTATCAAAATTCCGTGAATCATAGAATCCCTACATCGTAGAAGGAGGCCATTTGGTCCATTGAGTCTGCACTGACCCTCTGAAAGAGCATCCCACCTAGGCCCACTCCCCGTAACCCCATAACCCTACCTAACCTTTGGACACAAGGGACAATTTAGCATGGTCAATCCACCTAATCTTCTCATCTTCGGACTGTGGTAGAAAACCAGAGCACCCGGAGGAAACCCACGGTGACAAGGGGGGAATGAGGGAACTCCACACAGACAGTCACCCAAGGCCAGAATTGAACCAGTGTCCCTGGCGCTGTGAGGCAGCAGTGCTACCCACTATGCCACTGTGCCATTGTGATGATCGGGGTGTTTGTCTCTTTCAGGGCAGCACAACAGAAGAGGATCACATGGCTTGAGGGACCAATTGGGACTGGGAGTGGATAGTCACCCCAGGGGGTGGAATCCTCTCTCAGGCAGAAAACAGCAGAAGACATGTAAGGATGTAAGGACTGCTGCTGCCTGTGCCTGCCGGCTTCTGCACAGTTTTTCCTGATTAATAAATAATCTTTGTTTTCCTGACCAAGTCTTTAAGCGTGCAATTATTCCAGAATCATTTTTTTAAAATGTCCTTGCTTTCTACAAGAAATTCACTTCACAATCTGATCACTGCAAAGATTGAATTTGACTCCAAGACTGCCTGTGCCGAATAATGCAATGATTGTTTTCCATTCTTTAAAATAACCAATGTATTATTCTTCAAATCAGAAATTTCAATTGTTGCATGCAGCCTGACAATGAACTGAGATGGTTTATATGTGAAATGATCGTACAAATATCTGGGCCTGAGCAACGATTTTGACGTGCAGCCTTGAAATCTTTGCTTTCTTTGCTTTATGTCATCAAGAGTTAAAGTAAAGGACCATGGACTCTGATAACCCAAAACAATTTTTATTGATTAATTTTTAACATATAATACAGATACCTGAATGATTGAAAGAAACTTCTAATATCAGGGTATAGTCAACTAACTAACACCAACAAAATCTTGTATTTATGTATCACCTTTAAAATAGTAACATATACCAAGGTAGTTCACAAGAGTGTTCTAAAATAGAGCCATGAAGTCATAGAGTCACAGATGTTTAAGCATGGAAACAGGCCCTTCAGCCCAGCTTGTCCATGCCCAGTTTCTATCACTAAGTTAGTCCCACTTGCCCACATTTCGCCCATATCTCTCTGTACCCACCCTGCCCATGGAACTGTCTAACTGCTTTTTAAAAGACAAAATTGTACCCAACTCTACCACAGCCTCTGGCAACCCATTCCAGATGCTCACCACCCTCTGTGTGAAGAAATTTCCCCTCTGATCTTTTTTGTATCTCTCCCCTCTCACCTTAAACCTATGTCCTCTAGTTTTAGACTCCCTTACCTTTGTGAAAAGATGTTGACTATCTACCTTATCTATGCCCCTCCTATTCTCCTGAAGCCTCCTGCACTCCGAGGAGATAGGAGAGGTACAGAGCAGATATGAGAGATGCTAAATGAATATTTTTCGTCAGTATTCACACAGGAAAAAGACAATATCGAGGAGAACACTGAGATACAGGCTACTAGACTAGAAGGGCTTGAGGTTCATAAGGAGGAGGTGTTAGCAATTCTGGAAAGCGTGTAAAAAGATAAGTCCCCTTGGCCGGATGGGATTTATCCTAGGATTCTCTGGGAAGCTAGGGAGGAGATTGCTGAGCCTTTGGCTTTGATCTTTATGTCGTCATTGTCTACATGAATAAAGCCAGAAGACTGGAGGATAGCAAATGTTGTCCCCTTGTTCAAGAAGGGGAGTAGAGACAACCCCGGTAATTATAGACCAGTGAGCCTTACTTCTGTTGTGGGCAAAGTCTTGGAAAGGTTTATAAGAGATAGGATTTATAATCATCTCGAAAGGAATAATTTGATTAGGGATGGTCAACACGGTTTTGTGAAGAGTAGGTCGTGCCTCACAAACCTTATTGAGTTCTTTGAGAAGGTGACCAAACAGGTGGATGAGGGTAAAGCAGTTGATGTGGTGTATATGGATTTCAGTAAAGCATTTGATAAGGTTCCCCACTGTCGGCTATTGCAGAAAATACGGAGATTTGGGATTCAGGGTGATTTAGTAGTTTGGATCAGAAAGTGGCTAGCTGGAAGAAGACAAAGGGTGGTGGTTGATGGGAAATGTTCAGACTGGAGTCCAGTTACTAGTGGTGAACCACAATGATCTGTTTTGGGGCCACTGCTGTTTGTCATTTTTATAAATGAGCTGGAGGAGGGCGTAGAAGGATGGGTGAGTAAATTTGCAGATGACATTAAGGTCAGTTCATTTGTGAACAGTGCGGAAGGATGTTGCAGGTTACAGAGGGACATAGATAAGCTGCAGAGCTGGGCTGAGAGGTGGCAAATGGAGTTTAATGCAGAAAAGTGTGAGGTGATTCATTTTGGAAGGAGTGACAGGAAGACAGAGTACTGGGCTAATGGTAAGATTCTTGGTAGTGTGGATGAGCAGAGAGATCTCGGTACATAGATCCCTGAAAGTTGCCACCCAGGTTGAGAGGGTTGTTAAGCAGGCATACGGTGTGTTAGCTTTTATTGGTAGAGGGATTGAGTTTCGGAGCATTGAGATCATGTTGCAGCTGTACAAAACTCTGGTGCGGCCGCATTTGGAGTATTGCGTGCTGTTCTGGTCGCCGCATTATAGGAAGGACGTGGAAGCGTTGGAAAGGGTGCAGAGGAGATTTACCAGGATGTTGCCTGGTATGGAGGGAAGATCTTATGAGGAAAGGCTGAGGGACGTAAGGCTGTTTTCGTTAGAGAGAAGATTAAGAGGTAACTTAATTGAGGCATACAAGATGATCAGAGGATTAGATAGGGTGGACAGTGAGACCCTTTTTCCTTGGATGGTGATGGCTAGCACGAGGGGACATAGCTTTAAATTGAGGGGAGATAGATATAGAACAGATGGCAGAGGTAGGTTCTTTACTCAGAGAGTAGTAAGGAGTGGAATGCCCTGCCTGCAACAGTAGTGGACTCACCAACATTAAGGGCATTAAATGGTCATTGGATAAACATGTGGATGATAAGGGAATAGTGTAGATGGGCTTTAGGTTGGTTTCACAGGTCGGTGCAACATCGAGGGCCGAAGGGCCTGTACTGCACTGTAATGTTCTATGTTCCAGGAAAAAAAGTCCAGCCTATCCAGCCTCTCCTTATAACATTTGACACTGAGCCGTATAGCAGATACTTAGACAGATGGCCAAATCTTTAACCATAGAGGTAGGATTCGAAACGCATCTTGGAAAGAGATGCACATTGTTAACAAGAATTCTAACATATATAGGACCCTGGAAGCCAAGTTCATGGCCGACACTGATGGATTGATTAAAAAGAGGTCAGGATTAGATGATTGCAGAGGTCTCAGAGGGTTATAGGGCAGAAGGAGATGTGAACGATGTAGGATATCTGAGCCGGATAATTAATCTTACTAGCCTGCTTCTGACTAGGCCGGCGAAAGAAGAAAAGTTATTTTCCTAGACACAACAGGAACAGCTCTCACTTGAGGAAGATTACTCTTCCAGCTTTGAAATTAGTCAAACAGCTTTCAGTCACGTTCTGGTGGAAATTGTCCAGGTAAGTCACTCATATCAAACCATGACTTATTTAGTGTGGATCCTTGTCGCTTAGGACACCCTAAAGAGCATCTACAAATTTTTAACTACTCAAGTTAACATATCGACAGTTTATGTTTTACTGGGGTTTCCTGACACACATTTTAAAGTATAAAACAGAGTTGTAAGAGACTACAAAACGTAAATCTGCGAACAGTTTGTTAGAATTAAATCCGCTCACAGTTTGTGATGAAAACATGAATATTCAGAAATTATCTCTGCTTCAAAACTTTTAAAAGAGTAAGAGAGACATAATCACAAAGCCTCGAGAGACTTGTTTGATGAGGCAGGCAGGGAACAGAACATCTTGACTGCAACCACTTGCAGGGCAGAGTGAGTGCTGGCTCTGTCAAATCTGTCTCTTTTTATACATTTTCTCCCCTTTCTCTTCAATAACCTGATGGTAAATAGCCCCTATTAGGCTACCTGATTTGGAGATTTATATTTTTTACAATAACCTGATGATAAGTAGCCTATAGTGGGCCATCTTAAAGATGGATAGTCACAGGTATAGACTCTTCATCATCTTTTTTAACAGGTTGTTTACAGGACATGTTAGCTCTGTGTTCAATTGAGATGTTGGCATCAACAAATCTTGAAATATTGCCAATTTGTTTTTAAAATTCCAGTTCTGGGGAAATGTTACATGGCCAATCCACCCACCTGCACATCTTTGGGTTCTGGGGTGTGACCCACACAGACACGGGGAAATTGTGCAAACTCCACACAGACAGTGACCCGGGGCCAGGATCAAAGCAGGTCTTCGGTGCCATGAAACAGCAGTGCTATCCCCAATGGGCCCCTAAATATGGACAAACTAATGGGTTTGAGAAACGTGTTATCATTGTCGGCCTCTCACGTAAGCTTTTCTAATGAGGTTAGGAAGAATTTTATGTTTATCAATTCAAGATCTTGGATTAACATTTATTCTTTTTGTTAACTTTGTTGTTTGGGGTAGTTTGAACAATTTAAGTCATATTCCCAAGTTTCTATCCCAATGGGTATACGGGATTCTGAAAGACACTTGTATTTTATTGATTTTAATTTACATGTGTCACACATGCTGTGTGCCAGAATCAACTCCTGGTCAGGACCTTTGATCCAAAAGCTTTTTATTTTACCTGACTTTGTGGTCAGTGTGATATTCACCACATAAATTGCTGAGGTGGGGGTGCAGGGGAGAGGTGAGGCATTGGGGGGGGGGGGGTTTCAAGATAATGATTTTAAAAAATTAAATCGGACCATTGTTTAACTGGAAGCCAGGGCAAACCAGGAAGCGCAGGGATAATTGGGTGAATGGGGCTTGGTGCGAGGTAGGATTTGAGTTAGGGTATGGGCAGCAGAGGTTTGGACTACCTCAAATTCATGGAGTGTGGAAGATGGATGTCAGTGAGCAGTGCACTGGAACTAGTCAGGTTCACAGGTAAGAAAGATATAGGTGAGGGTTTTAGCACAGATGCGCTAAGGCAATGATGAAGTCGGGCAATGTTACAGAGATGACTTTTTGATACTTTCTGATATGTATTTGGGAGCTTATCTCAGTTTCCACTACGGCACCAAGGTTTGGAACAGTCTGATTTAGCCTCATAGTTTCCAGGGGGAGGCATGTGGAGCATAATGATAGGAAACGGAGTTCAGAGTGGGGACACAAAAAATGGCTTCAGTCCAAGTCAGTACTTTGAAAGTTCTGCACCGTCGGAGGTACCATCTTTCACATTTATTCCTCAGTCGGCATACCAAAAACAGATCTTCTGCTCATTACCACATTGATGTTTGTGGGAGCTTGCTGTGCACGAATTGTCAGCTGAATTTCCTACATTAAAACAATGACCACATTTCACTGGCTGTCTAACACTTCGAGATTCTGATTGTGAAAGGTGCTGCACAGCTACAAGTCTTCCTTTTTATTTTCTGACTTCCAAATATTTAGTGACAGAAAATTTCTGCTCATCCAGTGCTGGGTGTCAGATATACAGGTTTACAATTTAGAAACAATAGACAAGCTGAACGAGGAGGTGGTGGTGGTAAGAGAGTGCTTGGATGCCATCAGCAAGTTATGGAAATTGATGTTGTGTTTTCAGATGCTGTCACCAAAGAGGAGTCCAAGGATTGTCCTTAAGGGACATCAGGACATGCGGTGCAGGAGCAGAAGTCATTGCAGATGATGGCGTGACTAACATTAGGTAAGTAAGAATGGAACTAGTCGAATGCAGTCCCATACAGCTGGATGAAGGTGGAAAGCATTAGAGAAAGATAATGTGGTTAAAGGTACGACAGAAGTACAGGAAATAGAATAAGAAGTAACAGTTACACATTGAGGCTTAATGCCTGGATCAACAACAGACATTCAATCAGAATGAATAAAATAAAAGAAACAATTTGCCGTAACAGAGGCTATTCCCTCCTGTTCTTTATGGCAGGCAATGTCTACCAGTGTGTATTAATTGACATATAATACATCAATGCCACACTGAAAGGAAATATGGCCTGCAATCTATCCATCCGGAATTTTGTGAATTTAAGTTGCGGTCATTTATTATTCCACAGAAACTTAAAAGATTAATTTGTTACGGTTCTTGAAAAATAATTTTGGAGATATACGGATAACATCTGGAACATGTTTAACAGATGCAATAGCATATTCATTTTAGTCACATTAACCCAACCCATAAGAGACAAAGGTAGTAATGGCCGGTTATCCGGTCTGTCAGATGTTTTATGTTACATTGCATCCAGTCCAATGATGAATGGTTTATTTAGATTCAGTTGCAGACTGTGTGATAAATGGACTGCACTGCAAATATTATAACTTGTGTTAAGCATTTGAAAATCATGAGCTAAGTGTTATGTGTCTTATTGAAATGGGTAAATGTTGGAAGAGAATTTAACTGTGCCATATTGCATGAGGTTGATCCAGAATTTTCAAATTATGGAGGAGTAACTTAGTTGCTGCAAGTGCTCTGTTAAATGTAAAATTCAGAATGGGTGAACATTATTCTTCGATGGAAAGTATTAGCACTCTCTTCAAATACATCCTTCCGTCAACCCTTTCTGTGACATTATTTGGCACGTTGCTATTGACGCCAGGGACCCAGGTTCAATTCCGACCTTGGGTGACTGCGTGGAATTTGCACGTATCTGCTCTGGGTTTCCTCCTGGTTGAAGGGGGCAGTGGGTGGGTGCCCTGCTTGGTTGCCTCCCACAGTCCAAAGATGTACAGGTGAGGTGGATTGGCGATGCCAAATTTTCCCTTAGTGTCCAAAGATATGCAGGTTAGGTAGGGTTATGGGGATAGGACAGGTGGAGGCCGAGGTAAAAATAAAAGGATTGGTTCTCGCCGGCGCTAGGAGCGACCCCCAACTTGCCATGCTATGGCACTTGAAAATTTCTTACGCCAAATCGGCTTTTCCATGCCAGGGCATATCTTGGACTGCGCTGCACCTGAGAGGGGTGGGACTTAATCTCTGATATGTCCCTCACCTCTGAGACTGGAGCCTCATATTTAAAGAGCACTCGGATCTCAAATACCCGACCTGAGCCCATCGAGCTCAGGATAAGCCCCTCCTTCCCATCCCCCACCTCCCATTCGGCACCTTGCCGGCAAATTTTGGGAGTACTTACCACTTTAGCACCCCTCAGACTGAAAGCTGCCAGGTCCATGTTCCTCAATATTTGCACCAAATCATACCCACGTAAACCCTGGCTGGGGGGGATGGGGGAGTGGAGGGGGGGGGGGGGGGTGTACGTGCAGGCAATGGCAAAAGCGGTTAAGATCCTGGCATGGATAGAGGATTGATTGACTGGCAGAAGGCAGAGAGTGAGGATTAAGGGGTGTTTTTCAGGATGGCAGCCAGTGACTAGTGGTGTGCCTCAGGGGTCTCTACTGGGACCACAACTGTTCACAATATGCATTAACGATCTGGAAGAAGGAACTGAAGGCACAGTTGCTAAGTTTGAAGTTGATACAAAGATCTGTAGAGGGACAGGTATTATTGAGGAAGCAGGAGGGCTGCAGAAGGACTTGGACAGGCTAGGAGAGGAGTGGGCAAAGAAGTGGCAGATGGAATATACTGTGGAAAAGTGTGAGGTCATGCACTTTGGACGGAGCAGGGACTATTTTCTAAATGGGGAAATGCTTTGGAAATCAGAAGCACAAAGGGACTTAGGAGTCCTTGTTCAAGATTCTCTTGAGGTGAACGTGCAGGTTCAGTCGGCAGTTAGGAAGACAAATGCAATGTTAGCATTTCTACCGGGAGGGCGCGAATACAAGAACCAGGATGTACTTCTGAGGTTGTAAAAAAGCTCTGGTCAGACCCCATTTGGAATGTTGTAAGCAGCTTTGGCCCCATATCTAAGGAAGGATGTGCTGGCCTTGGAAAAGGTCCAGAGGAGGTTCATAAGAATGATCCCTGGAATGAAGAGCTTGTCATATGAGGAACAGTTGAGGACTCTGGGTCTGTACTTGGAATTTAGAAAGATGAGAAGGGATCTGATTGAAACTCACATGATACTGCGAGGCTTGGATAGAGTGGATGTGGAGAGGATGTTTCCACTTGTAGGGAAAACTAGAACCAGAGGGCACAAGCTCAGACTAAAGGACAATCCCCTAAAGGTGATATGGGGTTATGGGGAGAGGGCAGGAGAATGGGGATGAGAAAAATGTCAGCCATGATTGAATGGCAGAGCAGATCCGATCGACCAACTGGCCTAATTCTGCTCCTTTGTATTGTGGTCTTATGGTCTTAAGTTGAATGTAAACAATGCAGATCAAAGCTTTCAGCCTTCTGGGAATACATACAGATTTCTCCTCTTTAAAGGGTGTTGAAAATGTATGTGTAAAAACCACTTCAAAGTTTTCCACAACTTTAAAGGGATTACTTTTACCTTCATTTCTCAAATCTTTAAATTTAGCATGCTGAAAGATGTTTTAAAGGATGTAAGGGTACAGCCGAGAACACTTTCACTTTAGAACAAAGAACAAAGAACAAAGAAATGTACAGCACAGGAACAGGCCCTTCGGCCCTCCAAGCCCGTGCCGACCATGCTTCCCGACTAAACTACAATCTTCTACACTTCCTGGGTCCGTATCCTTCTATTCCCATCCTATTCATATATTTGTTAAGATGCCCCTTAAATGTCCCTATCGTCCCTGCTTCCACTACCTCCTCCGGTAGCGAGTTCCAGGCACCCACTACCCTCTGCGTAAAAAACTTGCCTCGTACATCTACTCTAAACCTTGCCCCTCTCACCTTAAACCTATGCCCCCTAGTAATTGACCCCTCTACCCTGGGGAAAAGCCTCTGACTATCCATTCTGTCTATGCCCCTCATAATTTTGTATACCTCTATCAGGTCTCCCCTCAACCTCCTTCGTTCCAGTGAGAACAAACCGAGTTTATTCAATCGCTCCTCATAGCTAATGCCCTCCATACCAGGCAACATTCTGGTAAATCTCTTCTGCACCCTCTCTAAAGCCTGCACATCCTTCTGGTAGTGTGGCGACCAGAATTGAACACTATACTCCAAGTGTGGCCTAACTAAGGTTCTATACAGCTGCAACATGACTTGCCAATTCTTATACTCAATGCCCCGGCCAATGAAGGCAAGCATGCCGTATGCCTTCTTGACTACCTTCTCCACCTGTGTTGCCCCTTTCAATGACCTGTGGACCTGTACTCCTAGATCTCTTTGACTTTATTATAAGGGATGTGTATTTCTGAGATACTGAGTGACTGTTTAAATGGTTTAGGGGTATGGATAAGAACACATTCACTTTATTATGAAATAAGTTTATTTATGAAATACTGAGCGACTGTTTAAATGGCTTAGGAGAACAGATGAGAACACTTTCACTTTATTATGAGGAAACATCCATTTTTACATACTGACTGACTGTTTAAAGGGTTTAAAGGCTGCTGATGGGGACAGCAGCCAAATGATCCCCATCTCAGGAAAGAACCCTAACCTGAGCCCCTCTAGCTTAGAATAAGCCCCGTCCCCATCCCCCACCTCCCGTGAAGGACCCCTCTCTGCACCTTGGTGGCATTTATTGGAAGAGTACTTACCATCTTGCCACCCTCAGGCTGCAAGTTGCCAGTCCCATGTTCCTCAATACTTGCACCAAATCATACCTGCATGACTACCGGCTTGGGGCCGGGGGGGGGGGGGGGGGGGGGGGGCGCGGGGGTGGTGGTACAGAGCATCATTGGCCGGAGGTGAACCGGGCTTCCAGCTTATTAATCGGATTTGTTACAACACCCCGGGCTAGTGCATGGTGGATACCAATCCCAACAAGCCCCGGAATCTGAACACAGGGAAATTAACCAATAATGCGTATATAGTTTCTGAGATCTTTGACCCTTGACTGCTCCGGTGACTTACACACACCAGATCTGTAAATGAAACACAACAACTGTTAATTTATAACAAAAATAGAGAAAAGACATGCAATACTTACAATGGAATAATGGCCGGGTAATCTACTACTCCCCCATTTTACCTTCCCGCCCTCTACTCAAATACACACACACACAAACAGACGCACACAAAAGGAAGTGAGGTGTAAACATAATAGGGATTAAAATATGAAATAGAAGAGGAGTGTCCTTGCTTCAGATGTTGCAGTTGTTGCCGCAGTAGGCTGTGCTTCCAGGATGCAGAGTGATTGAAACCAGCAGCTGGATTGCTAATGAGGATCTTCTGGCAGTAACATTCAGTCAGAACTCACAGGCTGTAGGATTCCCTCTGGGGAGTCACTTCAACTTTTATTAACCTGGGCCTTCACTCCAAAAAAACAGCCTCAGGCCTGCGTAATTCTTATTTGTGTCCAACGCCACCAGAATGACTAACAGCCTTTCTGAGATAAGAGCAGAGTTCCCATATGAGATTTCAAAAAGGGGTTTTTAACAACTGACCCTGCCTGCAGCTGGTGCTGGACTAGATTTTCTTTTCAGTTCAGACTGTCTAAGCAGAGTACAAAGTCTTTACTCTGGACCTTCAAAAAGAATCCATCAGGTGAGAGAGAGAAATCAGAGCTGTGACCCTTCAACTCTGTTCAAAACGAACTAAAAGCAAAACATAGTCCCACTGAGGAAGAAACAATCCAGAACGGTCAACACCAAACAGCGTCAAATATCAGCTAAGGCCCGGGAATTGCAAAACAGTTCATTGGCCACCAGCCAAGTCCATCAAGAGGAGTCATCACTGATGTCCGACCAAACAGCACAACCCGCTGTAGATTTCTTTTTTAAATTAAGGGTGAAGTCCATCTTAAAGACATCAGTCCCATTAATTGTCTGAAAGAGGACCCTCCATAGGCCCACAACCCCCCCCCCCCCTATCCCCGTAACCTCATTGTAAGTTGTAACCACAGTGCTTAACCTACATCCAAACCTAACCACTGTGTATGCAACAGTGTTTGTGAGATGAGTGAGTGAGTGAATGTTGGGAAAAGCAGCATGCAAAAGTCTAGTGGGGGGGTTATTTATTGGACTCCTCAAAACCACTTTCCAAATCAGTTACTTTGACTGCCTTGAATAGCAAGGCAGCAGCCACAGCCTGCAACTTCAGTGCCAAGTCACACCTCATCATGACATGGAAATAGTTTGCTGTTCCCATGTTGTCACTGGGTCAAAGTCCTGAACACCCTTCCTAACAGCAATGCCACCATAAGATTCAAGAAGATTGCTGAGCCCCATCTTCTCAATTAAGGGTGGGCAATAAATGTTGGTCCTGCCATAGATACCCACATCCGCTAAGTGAATAATAATTATCTTGCAGCCCAGTGCAAACAGAAGAATAAAGGGCCTACGTATCTTGGGAAGTTTTTTTGTCATTCTCTTTGCTATCTTGAAGGCTGTTCTTTTAATTTCAGAGATTACATTTACATGATTACCCTCCCCCACCCCCCCCCAACTTCTTTATGAAGAGTCAACACTGTTTTTTGCTTAGGATAACATGCCTCTCTGGTTGCACATCATTCATCATGGTTTCTAAGTTTCTCTTAGCAAAGAAGAAATCAGGGGCAGCACGGTGGCGCAGTGGGTTAGCATTGCTGCCTCACGATGCCAAGGTCGCAGGTTCAATCCGGCACTGGGTCACTGTCCGTGTGGAGTTTGCACAGTTTCCCCGCGTTTGCATGGGTTTTGCACCCGCAACCCAAAGACGTGCAGGGTAGGTGGACTGGCCACGCTAAATTGCCCCTTAATTGGAAAAAATGAATTGGGGACTCTAAATTTATTTTAAGAAAGCAAAGAAGAAATCGTGTCCACACGCTTGACATTTTCAGGTTTTCATCAGCACAGACTGTCTGTGCGGAGTCTGCACATCCTCCCCGTGTGTGCATGGGTTTCCTCCGGGTTCTCCGGTTTCCTCCCACAGTCCAAAGATGTGCAGGTTAGGTGGATTGGCCATGATAAATTTCCCTTAGTGTCCAAAATTGCCCTTAGTGTTGGGTGGGGTCACTGGGTTCTGGGGATAGGGTGGAGGTGTTGACCTTGGGTGGGGTGCTCTTTCCAAGAGCCGGTGCAGACTCGATGGGCCGAATGGCCTCCTTCTGCACTGTAAGTTCTATGTCTTCTATGTATGACTTATTAGAGTACAGGAAGAGGCTATTTGGCCCATCCTGTTTTCACTAGCTTTCTGAATGCGCACCATGATTATCATGCCATTCTCCTGCCTTTTCTTTGTAACCTTGCACATTATTTCTATTCAAATAATCATCCAATGACATCTTCAATGCCTCAATGGAAGCTGCCTCTGACATCACTTCCAGGCAGTGCATTCCGGACGCGAACCACTCACTGTGTGAAAAAGTTCTTTGAAGAAGAAGATTTTGAAGAAGATATCTTACACAAGAAAATGGGCTGGAACGGACAAGCTCCCCCACTCAGATTTGGGGCTTACCATAAAGATGCACTGGAGAAATCCTCTCGTTCTTCCTCTGGACAATTTCCTCTGCACTGGGAATCATCCAAAAATTAGATTTAAGTCGCAAAAGTTGGATGTTTCTGCCGGGGTGCCACAAAAAGTTACCCAGAAAACGTTAGAAGAATTAAAATCTCTTCTAACAGCTGGGTGACTATTGTAAACATAAGAACGTAAGAACTAGGAGCAGGAGTAGGCCATCTGGCCCCTTGAGCCTGCTCCGACATTCAATGAGATCATGGCTGATCTTTTGTGGACTCAGCTCCACTTTCCAGCCTGAACACCATAACCCTTAATCCCTTTATTCTTCAAAATCTATCTATCTTTATCTTAAAAACATGGAATGAAGGAGCCTCAACTGCTTCACTGGGGAAGGGATTCCATAGATTCACAACCCTTTGGGTGAAGAAGTTCCTCCTAAGCTCAGTCCTAAATCTACTTCCCCTTATTTTGAGGCTATGCCCCATAGTTCTGCTTTCACCCGCCAGTGGAAACAACCTGCCCGCATCTATCCTATCTATTCCTTTCATAATTTTATATGCTTCTATAAGATCCCCCCTCATCCTTCTAAATTCCAACGAGTACAGTCCCAGTCTACTCAACCTCTCCTCGTAATCCAACCCCTTCAGCTCTGGGATTAACCTAGTGAAAGTCCTCTGCACACCCTCCAGCGCCAGTACATCCTTTCTCAGGTAAGGAGACCAAAACTGAACACAATACTCCAGGTGTGGCCTCAGTAACACCTTATACAATTGCAGCATAACCTCCCTAGTCTTAAACTCCATCCCTCTAGCAATGAAAGACAAAACTCGATTAGCCTTCTTAATCACCTGTAAACCAACTTTTTGCGACTCATGCACTAGCACACCCAGGTCTCTCTGCACGGCAGCATGTTTTAATATTTTATCATTTAAATAATAATCCCTTTTGCTGTTATTCCTACCAAAATGGATAACCTCACATTTGTCAACATTGTATTCCATCTGCCAGACCCTAGCCCATTCGCTTAACCTATCCAAATCCCTCTCCAGACTTCCGGTATCCTCTGCACTTTTTGCTTTACCACTTATCTTAGTGTCGTCTGAAAACTTGGACACATTGCCCTTGGTCCCCAACTCCAAATCATCTATATAAATTGTGAACAATTGTGGGCCCAATACTGATCCCTGAGGGACACCACTAGCTACTGATTGCCAACCAGACCAATGGTTGGTTCCATTGGTAAAGATCCAGACCAATGCCCAAGGGACTCCCACCCCCACACCTACGACTTACTTGCCCACCACGCCCCCCCCAACCCAACCCCATCCCTGACCTCTGATTGCTTCCGGGGATCCAATCTGACCTGACTCCCCTGTAGACTCGACCCGATCCCCCAACCTCCAGCCCCTCCAACCCCTGCACAGCTCTGACGTCCGGCACCCCCACCCCCAAGGACCACTCCCTGACCAGTGAATTTCACTGCGCCTTTTAAACTTACCTGCTTCACGGCAGCAAGTGCAGTAAAAAAAAAGGCTGCCTTGAATCCACCAGAGCAGGACAGTGCTGGGGCCTGCGTGGAGTCTTTCGATGCTGGCCCCAAGTAGCTCTAGCGATTGGAAGTGTAATTGTCGATGGTGGGTAGATAAGTATGTATTTATTTTTTCTAATCCCTGCAGGCCATCTCTTTCCAATGCTAGTCGGAAGTTATGGTCCAGTGACATATACTTTCAGTGTGATGTTCAATGACTCCTGAGCTTATAGCGACATTGAAATAAGCCATTTGTCACCAGAGCCTGTTCTGCCATTCACTGGCTGATCTCAATCTAACTTCATTTACCCTCTTTTCCCCCCATATCACTTCTTAATGGCTTCAACATGCTGCATAATATACACAAGCTTTATGTGACATTTATTTGGCTTTCCGTTTTTGTCTGCAAATCAAGTTGCGGCTTGTGGTTGGCAACAGTAGGTGAAAGATTCTCCTGCATGGATCACGCGATTCATTAATTTATGCTGCAATAGCATCTGGCCAGCAATCATAATTTGTTTCTCTGCATGCCATTGGGGGGCTTTGAAGCTTGTAATGTTATTGAAGTGTCATGAGAATGTCGCTTTAAGAAATGTTTGGCTGCTCATATAACTGCAGTGATGTCAGAGTGTGGGTGGAGCTTGGCTGTCTGTCAGCTTTTTTACTTTCGTTTTAGGCTGTTTGCTGCAGGGTGTATTTTAGTTTCGTTTTCAGTGTTGGAGCTGAAGCCAGACAGAGCAGGTGTACTGCTGTTCTCTCTGCCATGAAAAGTCTATCTCTTGATCATTTGGTGAATTCAGAATTATAAATGTATTCTCTCGTGATTTTAACCTGATGTGCTTCTGTTAAAGGTTATGTTTTTTGTAAGTCTTCTGGATGTTAAAAGGACAGCATAAGCATTACTTAGTGTTGTATCTTTGGGCGTTGTATTTGAATTAATGGTTGCTAAGATGTTCACTGTTTGTTTTAAAAAGGTTAACTTGAGTTCATAGAATAAACATTGTATTGCTTTAAAAAATACTTTTCCATTTCTGCTGTACCACACCTGTAGAGTGGGCTGTGTGTTCCCCATACCACAATCTATTGAAAGCTGTGGTTCAGGTGAACTCCATGATACACTTTGGGGTTCTCTAAGCCCTGGCCCGTAACAGAAGTGATTCCTGAGATTCAGGTATTAAATGAGGGACTCAGGTAAGGACAGGACTAGAATTGGTTGTTGTACCATCAATGATCAATTAGCTTGTACCAACAGTCTTGATGCGCATGCAGTAAATCGTCATTTGCATGAGGTATTTGAGAGAGGATATTATCCCATGTAATCAAAATCTCCGTAAAAGCAGGGAGAACATGGGGGGAAAAAGTGGACTTGCTTAAATATCGTTTACAGGCTGAACTAAGATAACAACTATAAAGTCACTTCACGGTACATAGCCGAGAAGTTACTTGATTAATGCTTTACATGCCCTTACGAGCTTTCAGAGAATCATACAACCCCTGCAGTGCAGAAGGAGGCCATTCGGCTATTCGAGTCTACACCAAAGTTAAATTATCTCTTTAGATTCCAATCTTTACAAAGTTATTTTGTTCAATTTTGGATGAGCTCTTTCTGCTTTCAATAGCTTTCAGAGCCAACACCCACAGTGAATGCGCTCAAGGATGTTTGATACTCGAAATGTCCAGTGAAATATTGGTTAAATGATAGACGAGATCATTCATGCTGACTGTGGTCTCATTGGTTCACCTTCACCTGTGCCCTTAATCCAGAGCAATGCTGCCGATGAAAGTCAGTGACAAAAGAGGTCTGCAACTCAGAGGCATCAGTAACCCAGAGGCGAGGCTTTGACTCCATTCTCTGATGAGAGTAAATCACTGTGAACCGTGTGGAGGATACAGTTCTAGCTGGTAAATTGCTGGAAATGCTAATTTGCTTCAGCCATAAGGAGGACCACAGTCTTTAGAAAATGTCTGCAGCATTCAGAGACACCATCTGTAGAGGCCAGTACATATCACTTTGCAACTCTTTTGGGTAATATGTAAGTGCCATTATTTCCCTTGACTGTAGTCATTGTTACAAGCATATAACATTGGCATCGCCGTCCATTTAAATATCTTAACTGTGTCTCACAGTATTAAATAATTTTGATGCGGAACAAAACAAAAGTGTGAAATTTCTCACCAGATTAACATTCAAGTTATCAGACATAATCCCTTCCCAAAGAACAGGTTTATTGATTATTGGGTCCCCAGCAGCGCTCTTGCCAATGTCTGTCTTTCCACAAAGAGGGAAAAAAATACCAACCTGGAAATTTGCCATCTTTACTTTCAGAGTTTTCAGTCAGCACGTTGCCCGGGCAACCGAGGTCCTTCTTGCTGTCGGGTAGAAGGCAGCTTACTTTGGTTCAGTTGCAAAAGTGCAGCCGAAAGAAGAAAGAGCAAGACATGAAATAAAACATAATGTTCCTTTTATTTGTATGTTTTCAATTGACCTGCATTGGAACAGAATAACAGGCCTGAGACGCTGAGTCCTTCAGGGCCAATTCAAACCTTTAATGATTCCATTTCAATAGGTTAATTACCTATCATTTCTTGCAAATACTGATGGCCAAATCTGATATCTTCATTCACTTGCAATATTTTGACATAATTTTGGCATTTGCAAGCAAGTACAGTATTCCCATTGCAGTAATCACTGAATCTTCTCAACTACTGACTTATTGCTTTTAAATCTCAGTAGCATTTACGGCCTTAATCATTTGTCAGTTCAAAACTCATGCATGTTATCAACATTTTAAAGATGTTACCTTTTCTTGCCTGTGATCAAATCTATTTCCCTCCTTATGGAATCTATGGATCTGTGCATTTTATGAACCTCGGAGTGATTGAGTCAATTTAAGTAATCCAGCAGCAAGCTTTTGTACTTTTAAAAAAAGAAGGAAGTTAAGTTAATTTCTTGCACACACTTGCCCTGCAGGTCAAACAATCAGATTGACTGGCAGCTCTTGAGGGCGGGACCGCCTCCCACTGAGTGGGGTTGGTGGTGGTGGGGGGGGGAGGGAGAGTCCCACCCAGAGGGGCGCTCCACCCTCTGCTTGTTTTAGTCTGCTAGCAGCGCGTTATGGCTTCAAGGCTGCCTCTTTTTAGGTGGGGCCACTGTCAGCTGACTCTTGCAATGGTGGGTTGGGGGAGCAAACATATTGCTATCCGCCCCATGAAATCTAGCCCATAACGGCTGTATTCAATAGACATTAGGATACCATTGAATACTTGCCTGGATGAGTCCAGCTCCAACAACACTCAAGAAGCTTGAAACCATCCAGGAAAAAGCAGCCCGCGATTGGCACCCCACCCACAAACATTCACTCCCTCCAACACCACCTCACAGTGGCAACAGTGTGTAACATCTACCAGATGCACTGCAGATGCACTGCAGGAACTCATCAAGGCTTCGTAGGCACCTTCCAAACCCACAACCATCCCCATCTAAAATGACATGGGGAACACACACATTGGAGTCCCATTAGCTAGAGGTTCCCCTCCAAGTCACTCACCATCCTGACCTGGAAATGTATTGCCGTTCCTTCGTTGTTGCTGGGTCAAAATCCTGGAACTCCCTCTCTAACAGCACTGTGAGTGTACTTACACCACATGTACTGCAGCGATTCAAGTAGGCAACTCTCAGGGGCACTTAGGGATGAGCAATAAACGTTGGCCTAGCCAGTGGCGCCCACATCCCAAGAATACATTTAAAAATAATAGGATCAATATCAAGACTCTGCTTTTCTGTCCCAGAATGTTTGCTTTATTCAAAGAACCATAGAACTATATGGAACTGAACGAGACCATTCAACCAACTGAGCCTGTGCTGGCTCATTCAAAGAGCTACTTGATGCACGATCAGTAACTCCAGAAGCGAGGTTGGAGACAACTGAAGGCTTTAATACTCTAGATGTTTCCCCCAGCAGCGCAGGTACAGAAGAAAGCTGCTGGGGCGGCACGGGATCTTATACCCCGCCTTGCAGGGCGGAGCTAACATACAGGCTTAACCAATGGGAACAAGTACATTCTCCACCAATGGTATTCCGGCATTACCAGGTACCGTAATCCTTCTAACACAGACTACCACACTACTCAATCAGTCCCACTCACCTGCTCTTTCCCCATAACCTCACAAAATGTAAGCCCTTCAACTATTCATCCAATTCCCTTTTGAAAGGTATAATTGAACTTTCCTTCCACCACCCTATGAGGGAGTGCATTCCAGGTCACAACAACTGAAGTGGTTCTCCACATCATTACTCCTTGTTCTTCAAAAACAGCAGGCTGGATGTAAAGGGGTAGGTTTGCTAAGTGTGCACCTTTGGCATAAAGTGGCAATGTGATGCTGCACCAGTGTAAGACTTCTTCGGGGAGGCCTTTCAAACTACGTGGGCTTCGCACCATATGGAATGTAACTCTCGTACCACCTTGCGAAGGTGCTGATGCGTGTTCTTCTTGAAACACTGCAGTCCATATGCTGAAGGTTTTCATTCCCGCGATGTTGTTAAGTGGAGCGCTTCAATATTTTTGGCTGACCGTGAAGACAGGACTTTATTTCGTATCAATATAAAATCTATCCTTAAAATGGGAATACAATTCACGGACTAAATGAATGGACAATGGGTGGTGATTAATGACATGGTACTGAGCTACGAAGACTAAGAATCCCTGCTGTGTGCAGTTAGATGGTCTCAGCTAATGAAGGCAATGGCATTAGGTCTCAGTGTCCCTGGACTAAGTCAAGGGAAAATGTGGCATTGGTTTGCCAGCGCTGATTGGCTATCTCGTGGCCTGTGCAAGAAATGCCTATGGCACGGCAGACAACTCTAAATCAGATGACTGTCGATTCATGCCCCATGACAGAAACTTGAAAATATTATCTAAGCTGAAACCCTGGTGCAGGACAAGGGGTGTGGGGGGGGGGGGGGGGGGGGGTGGAGCATCATGGTTGGGTGTGCTGACTTTTGATCAAAAACTGAGGTCCCATCTGATCTCTCAGTTGTAATCCTGATTCAGTGGAATTATTTGAATAAGAATAGTGGAGTCCTCCAAGTCAGAATTTATTCCTCAACTATGATGATGAGTCAGATTATCGGGTTATATGAAACCGTGGTCACGGGACAACAGCTTGGCTGTCACACTTCACTGCATTTCAATGTTAACTGAACTTCAAACGTGCTTCATTGATTATGAAATACTTTTGGACATACTAAAGTCATGATTGACGCCTTTTTATAGTTCTCTCGTGGGATGTCAACATCTCTGGCAAGGTCAGCATTTATTGCCCGTCCCTAATTGCCTACGAGAGGTTGGTGGTGAGCTGCCTTCTTGAAGGACTGCAGTCCATCTGGTGCAGGTTACACCCATAGTGCTGTTAGGCAGGGAGTTCCAGGATTCTGATCCAGTGACCAGCGAAGGAACAGTGATGTGATTCCAAGTCAGGATGGTGTGCAGATCCTCACAGCGCTGAGGACCCAGGTTCAATTGCGGCCCAGGGTCACTGTCTGTGTGGAGTTTACACATTTTTCCCATGTCTGCGTGGGTTTCAACTCCACAACCCAAAGATGTGAAGGGTAGGTGGATTGGCCATGCTAAATTGGGTACTTTAAATTTATTTTAAAAAAGGATGGTGTGTAGCTTGTGAGGGTGTGCTTGATTTAAGTATTTGCCAGCATGGCACTGGCGTGGTGGACCTCGAGGTGGGCCAAGGGTGTACGTATTTATGCTACATCAGAGATTCCCATCAGACCACCCCTTAAAAACCCCATCAGACCCACCATCAGAGCTCCCCACTAGAAACCCCCACCAGCTCCCCCACCAGGCACCCATCAAACCCCCTCCACAAGACCACCCCATCAGAGAATTCCCCATATCAGTGACCCCACTATATCAGAGAATCCTCCACATCAGAGACGCGCCCCATTACAGACACCACCAACCTCCAACCCCCGCATCACTCACCCCTGCCTGGAAGTTAAAGAGCAGTCCAGGCAGAAACAGTGAAAAGTCATTGCGTTTCCACTCACCTGTCCCTCACACCAACTGCCTGAGACAAAGGTGTAGAAAGCAGAAGCTGTGAGAAAGTCAAAACACACCACAAGGCTTTAAATCCCCTCATATTCTTTGATCTGTGAACCTTCTATTCACTTTCAAAGAGAAAAAGCTTTTAGGAGGCTGAAATCAACAGGGTAATAGCTTCCTGACAGCCAGATGTCTCGATTGATTATTTTCATTCCTCTTCATGCTTGAATGCATCTCAAGTACACTGCATTGACCCTAACAAGTCGCTATGATTGACAGCTCCTGACCACATCGAAAGTAGTTAAGTGCTTTCTGCTGAGAAAAAGAGGAAGTGAAAGCATTTAACTCCTAGATGTTTATAAACATAGCGGAAAGGCACCTTTAGAAGGAGCTCAGTGTAATACTGTTAAACAGGACAGAAAGCTGAATACAGGGTTAGAGCAAGGATTGTGAATTGAAGAATGTTATTGCTGCTACGTCAATGTTTCCAGAGCTGACCAAACTGTTAATGGGTATTTTTTTAAAGGAATTTGGTAAAGGAGTCTCTGGGGAATCTGTGCTGTCAAGACTGTTGTGACTCTAAGGAGATTCTGCAGGAATGTGCTGTTCAGGAGATCTCTGGCGATTTCAAATGGAATCCGGCTGCCAGCGTATGAAACACAAGGGCTGTATCGATTAAGTGGGAACGTGAAAGATCCTGGGTGGAATTCTCCGTTTGGGCTGGATTCTCCGATTGAAGACTAAGTACTGACGCCAGCGTGGGAACAGTGGCGTTTTACGCCCCACAAGTTGCACCAATCCTCCGTCCGGTGGGGGGCTAGCCAGCATGCAATGTAAAGCCACCAGCATGGCATGGAATACGCGGGATTCGCAGGGCATCTCGCTATAGGGCCGCCATTTTGAGTGGACAGCACTATAGCGAGGTCCTGCACCCGGACACCCTCGCCTCCGCACCGCAGATCAACTCTGACCTCCCCCATCGAAAATTGGCCCCGACCCTCCCCCCTCCCCCCCCCCCCCCCCGGCAACCACTGCACAGCAGCCTCCCACCCCCAGATTTTCTGGGTACCCCTCCACCCCCAAGTATGGGGGTGACCTGACCCATCCCCCCCAAAGGACACCTGTAATAGGGGGACCCCCACAGGAATCCCTGTAATTGGCGGACCCCCATAGGGGCCCTTGTAATAGAGGGAACCCCCACAGGGATACCATACTGAAAGGAATCCCCATACAAAGACCCGCCCAACACCCCCCCCCCTCCCCCCCACCAAACCCCTCACCCCAGAAATGGGTCCATTGTCTAGAAACTAGAGGGCGGTCCAGATGGCGATTGTGGGAAGCATTACAGCTGTAATACTTACCTTGCGGCACAACATGTCCATTCCTCGAATGAGAGTAGCTGTGCTTGTGCCTGGTTCCCACAGATCCATTATCTGCAAGCCATTCATAGCTTTTGAGCAGTGGCCTATGATTGATAGATCATAAAAACCACCTGCAGCTTTGATCCATCCAGACCCTTCACACTTCAGTGGCCTAAGTGGTGAAACTTTGTAAAATTTGTCCACATCAAAGTGATGATTGTGCTTTCCAAGACTAAGTCCGTACCAATCACTCCAGCGTGTGATTTCACTTATCTCTCTTTGAGGGAGTGGGGTGGGGTTGGGCCTTGGATGGTCTCTGCCATTGTGGGTTCTGGTGTGGTGTACTTCACAGTGGGCCAAGGGGGCAATGGTCTCCGCAAGGTCCGCCACATCACGTTCACAATTGTCAAGACGGCAAGTGAATGCACGAGCAACAGGGCAGCATGGTAGCACAAGTGGATAGCACTGTGGCTTCACAGCGCCAGGGTCCCAGGTTCGATTCTCCGCTGGGTCACTGTCTGTGCGGAGTCTACATGTTCTCCCCGTGTCTGCGTGGGTTTCCTCCGGGTGCTCCGGTTTCCTCCCACAGTCCAAAGACGTGCAGGTTAGGTGGATCGGCCATGATAAATTACCCTTTGCGTTCAAAAAGGTTAGGAGGGGTTATTGGGTTACGGAGATAGGGTGGAAGTGAGGGCTTAAGTGGGTCGGTGCAGACTCGATGGGCCGAATGGCCTCATTCTGCATTGTATGTTCTATGTTCTCCACCCACTATTTAATTGCATTTTTAACCACTCTTTAGCTTTGAAGAAGAGACATGTGGACACAGAGCGTTAACTCGGTGGGATTTTCTGGACCGCCCACGCCATGTTTTCTAGTTGCTGGCGGGAACTTCAAGTCCGGCCAATATCTCTAGCAGTTTATGTAGCTCGCAAGGAACCTACTGTGGGGGTCACTTTTGATGGGACCGGTAGGTTCCACCATTGAGGCATTGGCGTTGTGGTATTGTCATTGGACTGGTGATCCAGTGACACAGGGTCATATTCTGGGGATATTCAAATCCCGCCATGGCAGATGGTGAAAATTGAATCCAATAAATATCTGGAATTAAAAGTCGAATGATGTCCATGAAAACATTGTTAAATGTCGTAAAAAAAACGATGCTGGCTCACTAGTGTCCTTTAGGGATGGAAATCTGCAGTCGTCATCTGGTCTGGTAGACATGTGACTCCAGATCCACAGCAAATACCCTCTGAAATGGCTTAGCAAGCCGCTCAGTTGTGTCAAAACTCCGACAAAGTCTGAAAGGAAAGAAACAGATAGACCATCCGGCATCTATCTCGGCACTGGCAAACCCAGCCCTGGCGACCCTGCAAAGTCCCCCTTACTAATAACTGGGGCTTGTGCGAAAGTTGGGAGAGCTGTCTCACAGACTAGTCAAGCAACAGCCTGACATAGTCGTACTCACGGAATCATACTTTACAGTTAACGTCGCGGTCACCACTATCGCCATCCCTGTGTGTGTCCTGTCCCACTGTGAGGGCAGATCCAGCAGAGGTGGTGGCACACCACAAAATAGCCCAGCCATGTCCAGTACACAAAAAGCAGGGCAAATCCAACCCAACCCATTACTGCCCGAGCAGTCTACTCTCAATCATCACTAAAGTGATGGAAGGGGCCATCGGCAGTGCTTTCAGGTGACACTTACTCAGCAAAGCCTGTTCACTGATGCTCTATTTGGGTTCCGTCAGGGTCACTCAGCTCCTGACCTCGTTGCAGCCTTAGTTCACACATGGACAAAATAACTGAACTCCGCAAGTAAGGTGAGAATGACATTTCTCGACACCAAGGCAGCATTTGATCGAGTATAGCATCAAGGAGCCCGAGAAAAAGTGGAGCCAATTGGAATCCGAGGGAAAACTCTCCATTGGTTTGAGTCAAACCTAGCATGAAGGAAGATGGTTTGGTTATTGGAGATCAGTCATTGCAGTACCGGGACATCACTGCAGGAGGTCCTCTGAAAGGGCACCCTATTTAGGCCCACTCCCCTGCCCTATCCCGTAACCACATCTAACATGTATATCTTTGGGAACAGGGCGGCACAGTGGTTAGAACTGCTGTCTCACAGCGCAAGGGACATGGGTTCAATTCCGACCTCGGGTGACTGTCAGCGAGGAGTTTGCACATTATTCCTGTTTTTGTGTGGGTTTCCTCTGGGTGCTCTGGTTTCTTCCCACAGTCCAAAGATGTGCAGGTTAGGTGAAGTGGCCATGCTAAATTGACCATTAGTGTCCAAAGGTTAGCCTGGGGATTGGGCCTAGGTCAAGTGCTTTCTGGCAGATTCGATGGACTGAATGGTCTCCTTCTGCACTCTAGGGTTTGCATGGATTCCTCAGGGTGGTGTCCTAAGCCCAACCATCTTCAGCTGCTTCATCAATGACGTCCTTTCAACATAAGGTAAGATGTGGGGGTGTTCGCTGATGATTGCACAATGTTCAGCACCATTCGCAACTCCTCAGCCACTGAAGCAATCCACGTGCAAAATGCAGCAAGACCTGGACAATATCCAGGCTTGGGCTGACAAGTGGCAAATAACATTCACACCACACAAGTGTCAAGCAATGACCTTCTCCAATAAGAGAGAATCAGATCATCAGCCCTTAACATTCAATGACATTACCATCACCGAAACCTCCACTATCAACATCCAGGGAGTTACCATTGACCAGTAACTGTACTAGACTAGCCATATAAATACTGTGGCTACAAGAGCAGGTCAGAGGCTAGGAATCCTGTGGCAAGTAACTGACCTCCTGACCCCTCAAAGCCTGCCCACCGCTTACAAAGTGCAAGTCATGGGCGTGATGGAATATTCCCCACTTGCCTGGATGAGTACAGCTCAAATAACACTCAAGAAACTGAACAGCATCCAGGACAAATCAGCCCACTTGATTGTTACCCCTTTCCATGACCATTCACTCCCTCCATCACTGATGACCAGTGGCAGCCATGTGTACCATCTACAAGATGCCCTGCAGGAACTCACCAAGGCTTCTTAGGCAGCACCTCCAAACCCACGACCATGACCATCTAGAAGGTCAAGGGCAGCAGATACCTGGAAACAGCACCACCTCGACATTCCTCTCCAAGTCACTCACCATCCTGACTTAGAAATATATCGTCGTTCCTTCAGTCGCTTGGTCAAAATCCTGGAACTCCCTCCCTGACAGCACTGTGGCTGTACCTACACTGAATGGACCGCAGTGGTTCAAGAATGCAGCTCACCACTCCCTTTTCGACAGCAATTAGGGATGGGCAATAAATGCTGGCGTTGCCAGCGATACCCACGCCCCGTAAAAATGAATTTTTAAAAATCTCCCCCTCTTTCTCTCTCCACAGATGCTGCTGGACCTGCTGAGTCTTAACAGCACTTTTGTTTTTTATTCTAAATTAACAATTTGGTTAATGATTCTAATTTATTAGTTTTGATGTCCAGCTTCCACAATGCTCGAATAGATTAAATGCATTTCGGAGTGTGGTTCTAAACCACATAGACAGTAAGGTCTCACGGTTTAATTCCCGTACCAGCCTATTAACTGATCTCAGCTGAATGGCTTGTAAAAAATGTTTTCCCAATTCAGGGGCAATTTAGCGTGGCCAGTCCACCTACCTTGCGCATCTGTGGTTGTGGGGGAGAGACCCACGCAGACACGGGGAATGTGCAAACTCCACATGGACAGTGACCCGGGGTTGGGATCAAACCTGGGTCCGCGGTGTTGTGAGGCAGCAGTGCTGACTCCTGTGCCACCTTGCCACCCTTGAAATGGCTTTTTGAGCATTGGCAATTTTTGCCACCCCAATAGGGCCTCAACTCTGGTATTCTTCCACAACCCTCGCTCTTTTCTCTCCTCTTCTAAGTCGGAGCTTAAAACCAACCTCTTTGACTGTGGAAGTAGTTGAGTTGGAAACATTAGGGACCTTCAAGCGGCTATTGGATAGGTACATGGATTACGGTAGAATGCTGAGGTGTAGATTGATTTGTTCTTAATCTGGGACAAAAGTTCGGCACAACATCGTGGGCCGAAGGGCCTGTTCTGTGCTGTATTTTCTATGGACTATGGACCTGTTTTTTTGGCCATCCATCTTAAGATCACCTTCTGTGCCTCGGTGTCAAATGTGCTTTAACTATACTCCTGTGAGGCACCATCTTAGCGGCACTCTATAAATCCTAGAAGTTGTTGTTGGGAAATAGCGGCTCTTCAATAATCAGTATCGCAAAACAAGATGATTGAAAGATAAGTTTGCAGGTTTCTCTGCATTCAGCTCAGCGGTTCGGCTGTCTACTTTTCCATCGATTCCACTGCCTTGCAACTATTAAGCTGCACTGTTGTTTTCCGAATTGATTCCACCGCCTCAGCTGTACTGAGCCCAGGCCACTCTTGGCTTTCATCTGACTGAGCAATTTCCCCAGTTTGACACACTGGATTTGGAGTTTAGTCAATAAAAGCTTTGCCCTGTCCTTTTTCTCTCTCCCAGTATTCACAAAAGAGAACTAAATTCAATTCATCCTTTCTCTCGTCTCTGTAGACTTCAGCAATACAACCCCTACTTGGCCAAGGACATGCCAAAAAACTTGGCAGGAACACTGTCAAAGGAATTTTCTATTCCCATGGCCACTGCCTTGCTTCCTTGAAGGGTGCATGTGAATTTACTACACTTTAACTACTTCCCCTTTCAGCTTATTTCCTATTTTGTTGAAAAACAGTGATTATTTTTGTACCTATGAAATATGCTAGTCCCTTGCTTATACAGTTTTGCCCTTTTTCCCCGCCTTAAACTGTAACAGACTGATCAGGGTATAAAGCAGAGTTTGATGAAGAATCTTAAGCATATTTAATTATGTAGATTTGTGTGAAACAAACAGTGGGGATGCATTGGGTGAATTACAATGGTCTCATTACTTCTACAAATGAGGCATTCAACTTCAATACTGAAGGAAAAATAAACAGGCATCTGGCCAGGGATTGCCTCATTCCTCAGCAGTGTGAAAACTAAAACCCCGGGAATTGCTGCTTCAGGCATATCATTTCATTTCAAATTGCAGGATTGTTTTAGTTAACAACATAAAACAACATGGGGCATTTAAGAAGAACTGAATTGATTACCCCAAAGATCTCTAACTTCGCTGCCACGTTATCAGGGGGAAGCTTTCATTTCTGAACTTGGAATAGTTTTGAATCAAGAAGATTAATTCAGAAAGAGGAGGGAGGGGGGGGGGGGGGGGGGGGGGAGAGAGGTTTGGTATTTTCTGCCAATTCAGTTCAGTAACTGCGCCTTAATGTTCATGGGACAACGGAGGAGTTTAGCCTTTGCGAGCTACTTTTAAACAATGTGTTCACACATTCAGCTAAAATTCCGGTTAAGTTGCTCGCCTTAAGTCACTTAACAACCCTGTTACATCAGCCACCACTAGAGTTTCATTGAAGCATTTCCCCCATTTGTTAAAAATAGTAGACAGAGCAAATTCAGCCCAGAACAATTTTGTAGCCCGTTTGATGTATGTGCACGAGACTAAAATTTTCAGTCAGGATCTGAACATGTTCACGCTGTTTGTTCTAATAGGGGAATGATTGACGGAAATCCCCTGCGTTTTATTTTGTACACTGCCAGCATAGAACCACATGAGGCATGAGCACAGGGTGCCCTATCACGGCTACAATGTTGTACCTCAAGCCCACACTCACATTTAATGACGCTACACGCATGCAGCATAAGCTCATGATTTCTGCAATTTACATGCTTTGGTCCCACATTTCTTTGGTTATGACCATATCCGTCAGTGCTCTGCAGGTCTTGCTGACCCCAGTGGAGTGTGCAGGGTCAGTGGAAGAGCCCCACGTTTGCATGGGGTCAGGTGGGTGCAATAGATGCATCTCTGGCACCGAGATGCCTCATAAAACCTGTCTGAGATAAGCTGCTGCCATAGACTTGTTTGTGTTCTGCCGTTTATTCATGGTCTGGGAGAATCATTCTGCCTTGGCGAGCTTTGTTTTTGTCTGGACTATTAGAGAGCTTTTAAATGCTTCTTAACTGATTTGCACAGAAAATGGAGCATTTTTCCACAGAGCCATTACCTGAAAGCAATTTTTTTTCTACAGAATTCCAACATCCAAATGGCATAAATTCAACATAAGGGAAACTCGAACATTGTGATGTTGGGCACCTATACTGTAGTTGCACTTTAAGTCCCAGCACTATGTCTTATTGAATGCCCAATCCCCAGGTCTGCTAAACACCTTGGGCTGTATTCTCCCAAAATGGGGCTATGTCCCTGTCATAATATACACCAGTATATCATGGTGCAGACACACACACACACACACACACACTGATGGACATGCAGTGGGACCAATCAGCATACACACCGCAGCCAATCACCAGTGAGAGCACACGCACTATAAAGACAGGGGACAGGAGAGTTCCCGCTCATTCTAGTAGCAGCCAGCTCGGAGCACAGAGCTCGCAGCCTGCAACACAGACATTCACCATGTGATGAGTGCATCACCTAGTTAGGACTAGGCAAGGGTCAACAGTTAAAGCTGGTATTGCATTTACCCACAGTTCAAGTATGTTAATATAGTTAACCTTATAATAAAATAGAGTTGCACCACTTCCAGTGTTGGTGACCTGTTTGTGATCCAGAACACCCAACACATCATGGTACAAGGAGTGGTTGCATACTAGCACTTCTGAGACCCACCTGCAATTAATCAGCATTCCGGCATCCTGAAGTATGGAGAACATCAACCCGCCGCCGCCGCTCTGCATCTCCGGCACCTCAGCGTATAGTGACAACCAGCAACGATACCCAGGCAAGATGTTCAAGATCCGGGTTCCGCAGCAGCTCCAGTGCCACGGCAATCTCCGCGAAAACTGGCGGGCATTCCGGCAAAAGTTTGAAATCTTCCTGCTGGCAGCCGAACTAGAAGACCTGGCCGAACCTGAAAAAACAGAGCTTCTCCTCACCATCGCCGGTGCCAGAGCAGAAGAAATCTTTAAAAACTTCAAGTTCTCCAAGGGGCAAAACAGGAGCGACTTCCAGGCAGTCCTGGACAAATTCGGCAAATACTGTGAGGAAAACACACTCCAACCAGCAAGGAAAGGTAAGAGAAGCGCCAGTACTCACCTCGAAGCCGAAATCCCGGAGCAGAGAACTATTTTGGTCGGCGGCCATCTTTCTAAAGGGACTGCACTTGCGCAGTTGCGCGACGCCACGCATGCGCAATCACGAAAACGGCCATCAGTAAAGAAACCGCGATCTGCGCATGTGCCAACGCCTCCTACATGCTACGTCACGCGCGTCATGACGTCAGAGGCCCCGGGCCATGCCCATTTAAAGGGGAAACGTCTCAAATCAAAGAAAAAATCTTTTAAAGCTGTAAAACAACCTTCCTTCACCTGGAATGACAGCACAATGCCTCCAATTGAACCAGGAAATGAAATAAACCTCTGAAGAACCCTGCAACAAGCAGTTACCTACCCCCAAACCCAGTCCGATTCCGACTTCCCGCAGACCAGTGACAACGAGGACACGAGGGAGCCTTTTCGAGTCGCTGTTATAACAATAAACAGGCTGTCCCCGAATCAAAACCACCAGCCGCTGTCGGTGCACAGCATTGATCCAGATGACGAGTGGTGTGCCACCCTGACGGTCAACCAGAATTCGCCACCCACCTCAGAGACTTAACTTATGAGTTTTACGATGTTGGGCTCTTTGATCTGTTCTGTTATCCTGTTTCATTGTTCCAGTAGTTCGTATATAATGTTCATTTCGTTGTTGATGTGACACCCTATTTCTCGGCACCAGGCACCTTCCCGTGTAAATAGATTAGCCTCATGTACATAGTCATGTAAATAACACGCACACACATAGTCAGGTACATTCACTACACGATATTTATTGTCACGCAGGCACATATTCTTTATATAAAAGAGGGGATGTCATAATATACATCAGTATATCATGGTGCAGACACACACACACACACTGATGGACATGCAGTGGGACCAATCAGCATACACAACACTACAGCCAATCACCAGTGAGAGCACACGCACTATAAAGACAGGGGACAGGAGAGTTCCCGCTCATTCTAGTAGCAGCCAGCTCGGAGCACAGAGCTCACAGCCTGCAACACAGACATTCACCATGTGCTGAGTGCATCATCTGGTTAGGACTAGGCAAGGGTCAACAGTTAAAGCTGGTATTGCATTTACCCACAGTTCAAGTATGTTAATATAGTTAACCTTATAATAAAATAGAGTTGCACCACTTCCAGTGTTGGTAACCTGTTTGTGATCCAGAACACCCAACACATCAGTCCCCACACCGGCGTAAAAACGCTGGCGTTTCATTCCGAAGATTCCAGTAGAAAGTATGAGCCGATTCACTGACCCGCAGGGGGCTAGCAGGGACCCGGAGTGATTCTCGCAGCTTTAGTTGCGGAAACGGGCCCCCGCACTTCCGATTTCGAGTCTGCGTATGCGCATGGCGGCGGCCTCCAGCGGCCGTGCCGAGCGTCATGGGGGACTCAGACCGCGGAGGCAGCTGCAAGATGTAGGTCCCTCCCCCCCCATCGGTCGTGCGCCCTTGCATCCGACCCACCCGATTTGTCAAACGCCCCCCCCCCCCCGGGTGCCCGATACCCCGCCCCTCACCAGGGAAGCAGCGGACTGAGCGCGTAGCCACCACGCGTGAGTCCCGACTGGCCATAGCATGTTAGTTCCACGCCGTCGGGAACTCGGCCGGTCAGGAGCGGAGAATCGCTGAGCGGGCCTCTGGCAGTGGCCCTCCAGCTGTGCGGATTAATTCGCGAAAACGCCGATTCTCAGGTCCCAGAGAATCGCTGGACTGGCGCCGGGCCTGATTTCAACGCGACAGTTGATTGTTCGCCCCTGCGCCAAATGTGATTTGGCTGCGGGGCTGCGGAGAATCCAGCCCCTTATGTTCATTGTAGACCAAGTGGTCATGTGATGATGCGGCTACTTAAGAGGTCACATAATGGATTCACAGGAGCTCTCCATGGAGCGCGGGCGGCATGCAAGCATGGAGGAGCTGCTCAGCTAATGGATAAAGTATTGTTTGTTCCATGTCCTTGTCACCAGCACATCCACGTGCATAATGCTGGACAACATGATTGTAGTGGCCTGTAACATTAACAAGTTGCACATCTGTTGTTTTCTATACTTACTAAGGGCTGCAAAAAGTTGCAACAAGATCATCGTTCCGCAATATGGTCTGACCACCTAAATAACAATTCTGTTGTGGCGTGCCAGTTTGAAATAGCCAATGGTTGCCATGCTAGCCCTCTCTCGGTATGTCCCCGTATCCTTTTCACATCGAGCTTAGAGACGCTCCATTTCTTCCCATCTATTTAGGTGTTCCTTTGCATTTTCCTGCAGGCATAAGCTTCTTAAAGTTACACCCGTCTGCATTCCGGGCCTGCTTCCTGATGACCTGCTATTGTGTTTCGCGGTTTGGGGATATTCCTGGACATCCGGTTTTGAGATAAGAGAGTTGAACTCAATAATTGTGGTTCCTGTCTATATGACATCTCAAGTGTCGTCTGGTATGAATTTGATGTTCCATCATGAACTCTTTTCCTTCTCATCCAACTTCCTTTGCTGGCTGTGATGCTGTCTGATGACACTCACTCTCTTTTTCAGACGGATTCCCAATGCATCTTTGGGGTACCCCTCAAATCCGTGCTGGGGAGTCTGGGGGTTAAGGCCTGCTGACTCTGGTGGCACTGAGATCCAATTGAAGAAAAGGGTCTGGGTTTGTTTAATTTAGAGGAGACGCAATTCATTTTTTCCAGTTAAGGGGCAATTTAGTGTGGCCATTGACCTACCCTGCACATCTTTGGGTTGTGGGGGCGAAACCCACGCAAACACAGGGCGAATGTGCAAACCCCACACGGACAGTGACCCAGAGTCGGGTTTGAATCTGGGACCTTGGCGCCGTGAGGCATCAGGGCTAACCCACTGCGCCACCGTGCTAACCCTCAATGCAGTGTTTTGGTCACTGATCTATACGGACTGTTCCTAGCATCGCAGGAAGAAGACAGAATTTGTATTTGTTCAGTACCTTTCATTACCTCAGGAGGTCACAAAATGCTTGACAGCCCATGAAACACTGTTGAAATGTAATCACTGTTATAACACAGCAGCTAGTTTGCACAGCAAGATCTGCCGAACAGAAGTGAGTTAATGATCAGATGATCTGTTTTCAATTGAGGGATAATTGTTGGCTAGGGCACCAGGGAGAGCTCCCTGTTCTTCTTCAAAATAGCACCATGGCATCTTTGGCATTCACCTGAGAAGGCAGATGCAGCCTCAGTTTGTGTTATCCAAAAGACAGTACTTCCAGCAACACAGCACTCCCTCAGTAATGCACTGGCACCTTGGTCATGGGCTCAAGATTCTGTAATGGACAGTGACTCATGGCTGATATCGAACCCGGGCCCTCAGCGCCGTGAGGCAGCAGTGCTAACCACTGCACCACCGTGCCACGACTTTTGACCCCAAAGTGAAAGTGCTTCCTGCTGAGCCACAACCTGTCGTGTTGGGTGTTCTGACGCACAAATGATCCAACAGGGCTGTAGATGGTACAAGTCTGCTTTATTGTCTAATCAACGGTAACAACTAACTACTGGCTTGGGTACGTGCTTCACGAGCTAACCTGTGGACCCAGCCCTAGCACTATCTTAGTGAGGCACTCAGCACATGGTTTAAGTCTGAGTGGCGTGCTGTGAGCTCTGTGCTCTGAGCTATCTCCTGGTAGAATGAGCGGGAACTGTGGTGTTCCCTGTTTTATAGTGCGTGTGCTCTCACTGGTGATTGGCTGCGATGTTATGTGTGTGTTGGTTGGTCTAACTGCCTGTCCATCAGTGTGTGTGTGATTGCACCATGATATGCTGATGTGGATATCATGACATCCCCCCCTTTCACAAAGAATATGTGCCTACATGATGATAAATAGAAATGTGTACTGAGTGTATCTGAGTATGTGTATGCAATATTTACAACATGTACATGAGGCTAAACTATATACAGAGGAAGGTGTCAGGTGCAACAGAACAACGATGTTGTACCAATAACAGAACAAATGCAATCAACAAACGATGAGAGAAAACTTCTGGAACAATGAACGACAAGAAAGAAACTCGTTAACAGTACTGTAAAACAATTCAGTGAGTCCAATGTGCGAACAGGCTCATAAGTCAAGTCTCTCAGGTGGGCAACGAATTCTGGTTGACCGTTAGGGTGGCACACCACTCATCGCCCGGATCAATGCTGTGCACTGGCAGCGGCTGGTGGTTCCGACTTGCGGACATCCGGTTCTTGTGGATTACCGCAACGCGGAAGGGCTCCCTGTCTTCGGTATCGCTGGTCTGCATACTATCTGGATATGACCCTGTGTAGGGGGCTGAATCGCCTGCACGTCCCTGCGAGGCTGGCGGAATTGTTGGGAGTTGGCAGGTTGAGCTGCTCGACAGCAGGCAGCATAGTGGCCCATCCTGCCACATCGAAGGCATTGTCGCGCTTTGGCCGGACATTTCTGCTTTAAGTGGGCGGAGCCACAGTTGCCGCATGTCGTGACGTCATGGCGTTCGTTGCGCCACCGCGCATGCGCGGTGCGGTCCTGCGTAGAGCGCGCCTGCGCATCACGTTCCTCTGCATCAACGTCCCCTCTTTTGGCGCATACAAGCGCGGGAGGCCTTGGAAAGCGCGCAAAATAGCCGCCCTCGTCCGGGCCGCGGGCCGGGAGGAACTCAATCGACTGGACCCATTCCGCCTCATGGGACCCGTGCCGTGCTGTTTCGGCCGCCTGGATTTGGGAGTACCGGCTGGTCGCGTTCTCATGGAGGACGCAGGTCTCGATGGCAGTCGCTAGGGTGAGTCGCTTTATTTTAAGAGCTGCTGGTGTAGGGTGTCCGAGATTCCCCCAAAAACTATCTGATCCCGTATCATGGAGTCGGAGGTGGCCCCACAGCCGCAGGATTGCGCGAGGATACGGAGGTGTGTTAGGTAAGATTGGAAAGGCTCATCCTTACCCTGCAGGCGCTGCTGGAATAGGTACCTCTCGAAGCTGTCATTGATTTCCACGCTGAAATGTTCATCGAACTTCAGAAGCACCGTCTTATATTTTGTTTTGTCCTCGCCTTCCGCGAATGCCAGGGAGTTATAGATGTGGATGGCCTGTTCACTGCCGTGGAGAGGAGGAGGGCGATCTTCCTGGTGTCCGATGCATTCTCCCTGTCTGTGGCTTCGAGGAATAGCTGGAAGCGCTGTTTAAACAGCTTCCAGTTCACGCCGAGATTACCAGCGATTCTGAACGGCTGCGGCGGGCTAATGTTTTCCATGGAGCAGGACGGCAGATTTCTGAAAGGGTGCAGGTAGGTCTCACAGTCGCTGGTTTGCGTCCACTACTGGTATCATGTGTGTTGGGTGTTTTGATGCACAAAAGATCCAACACGGCTGTAGATGGTACAACTCTGCTTTATTGTCTCATCAACGGTAACAACTAACCACTGGCTTGGGTACGTGCTTCACCAGCTGACCTGTGGACCCAGCCCTCTCGCTATCCTAGTGAGGCACTCAGCACATGGTGTATGTCTGAGTGGCACGCTGTGAGCTCTGTGCTCTGAGCTACCTCCTGGTAGAATGAGCGGGAACTGTGGTGTTCCCTGTTTTATAGTGCATGTGCTCTCACTGGTGATTGGCTGCGATGTTATGTGTGTGCTGGTTGGTCCAACTGCCTGTCCATCAGTGTGTGTGTGATTGCACCATGATATGCTGATGTGGATATCATGACACATCCCATGGATCATCTTCAGGCTTTTCCCATTTTATATGGGATCACCTTTATATAGGCCATAGTGTTTGAATTTGGCGGGTGGTTTTACCGTTGGATGCCCTTCCTGTCGCTGACGTTCCCAATCGTTCTGGGCTGGATAACACCACCAATTCGCGCTGGCCTGACCCATGAAGGAAACATTTTAGTCAGAAGATTTTTCAAGGAGGAGGATATGCAAAAAGCCCCCATCAGGCAACCTCCTCCACCAACCCCCCTCTGCCCCCCCCCCTCCCCCCGCCCGCCCCCACCACCCCCATCCACATCCCAGTAACATAAAAGAATGATCTGCTGTTTGGGATTAGGCCTGCTGACTCTCAACTGCAGCTGCAGACTTCCCTACCTTGGGTTGGTGCCTGTTCCAGTATGATTGCCGCCCGACTGGAAAGTTGAACCTTTTTCAATCTATTGGGGTGAGTGGCTAAGGAAAAGATCAATCACTTTCTTCAGTAACAACGTGGCAATGATATTTTCCGGCCATGCTATTCCTCTGGATTGAGGTATCGGCTGCAAAATGTGCCTGGATTGAGGTAGAGGTGCTGTGGGTGTCATTTTGATGCAAAATATCATCCATACTGGAAGTATGCAGAATAGGGGGATTGGGACATTAGTGAGTGTGTAACGCTGAATTGATGCCAGGAGTGCCACTTCTGGCTTTGCCGTTATAGTAATATCCATTCTTAAAGATGCACAGCTGAACTTGCATTTGATTCTTTTTGTCCCTTGTGGGCATCATTTATCCTGTTGTTCCTGCATGGCTGTAGGCAACCTGCCAAGATGTTTTCCTCCCCCAGAGCCTGCATATAATTCTCATGTTTTGCTTTCAGACATTGCTGACCTTAATTCTGCTATTAACACCTACTTTGGACAAATGTTCCATTCTTTACTATTACTGTTTCCGCTCTCTTTGGCTTTTTTCCCATGGCATTTATGTAGTTTAAACTCCTTGACCTTACCTTTTGCCCCACCTGACCCTCCCCCATCCCCTTATCACTGCAACCCCCCTACTTCATCAACAGCATAAAACACACACTATAATCTTTATTAGTGTCACAAGTAGGCTGACATTAACATTGCAATGAGGTTTATGTGAAAATTCCCTCGTCGCCACATTCCGGCGTCTGTTCGGGAACACAGAGGGTCAATTCAGAATGTCCAATTCACCTAACAAGCACGTCTTTCGGGACTTGCGGGAGGAAACCGGAGCACCCGGAGGAAACCCACCCAGACGCGGAGAGAACGTGCAGACTCCGCACAGACAGTGACCCAAGCCGGGGAATCGAACCCGGGTTCCTGGCACTGTCAAGCAGCGGTGCTAACCACTGTGCTACCGTGCCACCCACATCACAGTTCTGCCTCGCTTTCATTCCAAAGAAGTCATATTGAACTCAAAACGTTAACTCCGTTTCTTTCTCCACTGATGCTGCCAGAGTGGCTGAGCTTTTCCAGCACTTTCTGTTTCTGGGGCAGGAATTTCCTCACAGCTTCTCTCAGTTGATCACTCCAACTTCAGGCAAAAGATTGATGGAAATCACGTTGAAGCTGTTGACTCAGCCTGTTGATTTTCAGCCAAAGTTACAGCAATCCACTGGAACACCCCCTGAGGATACATACACAGGCCACAGACTAAACAAGAATGATAATGTTTGATTCAATGGAGTTAAGGGCAAACAAGTGGAACAAGAGTGAGAATTTGGATCAATGATAGTGGAGATGTGCGATTGACACAGGCTTGCTGGCCTTGGACTGTTTGTTGCGAAATAGTTTTTTGTGTGTTCTTAATGAATCCAAGTTCACTGCAAAGACATTAGTTGAGTGATTATGGCCAGATTAATGACTGCACTGCCCATGGCAGATGTGCACAATGCACATCAAGAAAACAAGCTTTTCCTAAAAGAGCAAGTTTTGCAGGATTGTGCGCTCAGCTGTAATGTTAGGCCAAGTAGACGATTATTGATTTCAAAAGTCCCAGAGGTTTTCTCAAAAGAGTCGGAACTTTTTTCTGTTAAAAGCTGCACGTGCATGAAAATTGACATTGTGTGTGTGTCTATTTTTATTTGTGTTTAAACCTCTTTGGTTTATGAAGTAATGCTTGATCAATAAAAGTGACACCGATGCAGTCGAGAGATGAAAACCAGCCATTTTGTGTTGCACGGAATACCATTGTCTCAGCCAACATTTCAAAGCAGCAAAATGACCTGCCAGGAAAGGTGCATTTTGTGATCCGTCAGGAAAAACTCATCACATTTGGAAGATATTTTCAAAATTCATTTTCCAATGTCTCCCTTAAATCTTTGGGAGAGGTTGTTAAATGTACAATTGGAAAGGGAAGCTATTCTTCCGTATTCGTTTGAGACAGGAAGGAAATGATTTTAGACTTTCTCCGAGGAACAAGACATTCCTGTCAAAGATATTCCAAGCACTTTCCTTGC
Source organism: Scyliorhinus torazame (assembly GCF_047496885.1). Lineage (NCBI taxonomy): Eukaryota > Metazoa > Chordata > Chondrichthyes > Carcharhiniformes > Scyliorhinidae > Scyliorhinus > Scyliorhinus torazame. Next base: position 27,662,610 of record NC_092721.1, on the reverse strand, counting down.
TGGCTCCTAAACATGCCTTGAGGAAAACAGTAAGGTTCTGATTTCTGCTTCCTGAACGTTTTGGCTAGGTCAGGGGCAAACGTAGCCAGAATTGTTGGTTCCATTCAATGCATTTTCTCTTCACTCAGACCCTATCAGCAGATAAACTGCGATTTGTTTTCCTTCAAGTTTTTAGATCTTCCTCTGTCTACAACGTATACCCCAGGGCCACTTTTCTAGCAAATGCACTTGTGGATATTGATCTGTAATCATTTGAACCCGTCGACAGAGCAAAGCAAAATGTTCTTTCTGAACATTACTGCTGAATTATTCACTGCACAACTGCCTAGGTTATTGAAGGAAGCTGCAAATGACCGGTCTCACGTATCAAAAGACTAGTTAGGGTGATGTTGAATGAAAAGACAACCTCGATCAGAGAGGCCTGCAATGTGGAGATGAAGCTGAGGCTTGAAAATAGACACTTCTCCCATAAAAAGCAAAGTGACAGAGCACAGAGTTGGAGGTCGATTCCACACTCTGCATCTGCTCATTGTCTTTTTCCCATGTTCTCCTCACCCTGTCCAACTTTCCATTCCCAGCCCCAGTTTTAATGTCATTTATGAATTGGATGCTATAAGCTGCACGGGACTAACCCAGATTAACTCCCCTTTCTTTCTAACTTTCCTTACCAGGCACCCAGTCAGTGAGCCCATGGTGTGAATGAAATATTTGACATAACGAGTGAAGAATCTTTTTTCCCCAAAAGAATACCTGGGGCGCGATTCTCCCCCTCCACCCCCCCCCCCCCCCGCAACTGGGTCGGAGAATCTCCGGGGGCCGGCGTGAATCCCGCCCCCGCCGTGTCTCGAATTCTCCGCCACTGGAGATTCGGCGGGGGCGGGAATCGCGCCGCGCCGGTCGGCAGTAATTGCGCCGGTCGGCGGGTCCTCCCCCGGAGATTCTCCGGTCCGCGATGGGCCCAAGTCCCGCCGCTGTCAACCCACGCCAGCCGGCGTGGATTGAATCACCATTCGAACGGCGGGACAAGGTGGCGCGGGAGGGCTCTGGGGTCTTGGGGGGGTCGTGGGGCGATCTGGCCCCGGGGGGGTGCCCGCACGGTGGCCTGGCCCGCGATCGGGGCCCACCGATCTGCGGGCGGGCCTGTGCCGTGGGGGCACTCTTTTCCTTCCGGCTTTGCCATGGTCTTCGCTACGGCGGAGGCGGAAGAGACCCCCTCCACTGCGCATGCGCGGGGATGCCGTGAGCGCCTGCTGACGCTCCCGCGCACGCGTCGCACGGCAAAGTAATTTCCGCGCCAGCTGGCAGGGCGCCAAAGGACTTTCCCGCCAGCCGGTGGGGCGGAAATCACTCCGCCGCGGGCCTAGCCCCTCAATGTGAGGGTTCGGCCCCTCAAAATGCGGAGAATTCCGCACCTTTGGGGCGGCGCGATGCCGGACTGATTCGCGCCGTTTTTGGCGGCGGTCGGCGGACATCGCGCCGATTGCGGAGAATCCCGCCTTCTTTTTCCTCAACTTTGTAAAGGTATGTTAAGTGTCTGCGTGGGTTTCCTCCGGGTGCTCCGGTTTCCTCCCACAAGTCCCAAAAGACGTGCTTGTTAGGCGAATTCGACATTGTGAATTCTCCTTCTGTGTACCCGAACAAGCGCCGGAGTATGGGGATTTTCAAAGTAACTTTATTGCAGTGTAGATATAAGCCGACGTGTGACACTAATAAAAATGATTGTAAAAAATAGCAATTCAAATTTGACAGTGCACACACAAAGTTTCCTACAGATCATTTTCTTTCAACAAAGTACACAAGGTCCTCATTATACTTGTCTTTACAGTTATATTTACAATGTATATTTACATTTCAAGTTAAACATCCTACAGCCCAGGGGGTTTAACAGGGCCTGGGAGAGGAGGATGCACATGGTGCTACTTACCAGGGCCTCTCTCTCCTGTGGCTACCTTACGTTTCAAGGTGCTCTCACACAAGCACACAGTGACTGCTCTGCTCTAGTACAAATTTCCAGCGATCGAGGTCCGATTACCTTGGAGCCACAGCCTGAGTCTGTGCAGCCATTTGTTTTGACAGTGTGCACTCTGGGTGATGTATTCAACCCTGTTAAACAGGGCCAAGAGGAAGTGCACCTTGCCAGCTTCGTAGCCATCACAGAAGAGCAGAATTGTTACGGTGCAGAAGGAGGCCATTTGACCCAACGTATCTGCACTGGCTGTCCGAACAAGCATCATGACTTAGTGCCATTCCCCTGCCTTTTCCCCATAACCCTGCACATTGCTTCTATTCAAGTAATCATCGAATGTCCTCTTGAATGCCCCGTTTGAATCTGCCTCCACCACACTTCCAGGCAGTGCATTCTGGACCCAAACTGCTGATTGGGTGAAAAAAAAAATTCTCACATCACATTTGCTTCTTTTGCAAATCACTTTAAATCAGTGTGCCTCACGTTCTTTATCCTTTTACGAGCTGGACCAGTCTCTCCCTACCTATTTTGGCCAGACCTCGCATGATTTTGAACATCGCCATCAAATCTCCTCTTAGCCTTCTTCTCTCCAAAGAGAACAAGACCCCAACCTCTCTAATCTATCCTCATAACTGAAGTTTCCCATCCTTCTGAACCTCTTCATCACTCTCTCCATTCACATCCTTCCAACAGTGTGGCACCCAGAACTGTATGCAATATTCCAACTGAGGTCTAATTAGCCTCTTCCATAAATTCAGCATAACTCCCTTGTTCTTATACTCTATACCCCTATTAATAGAGTCCAGAATACCGTATGCACTATTAATTGTTCTCTCCACCTGTCCTGCTACATTCAATAATCTATGCACAGATACACCCAGATCCCTCTGCTTCGGCACACCCTTAAGCATTGCTTCTCTTACTTTACATTGTTTCTTCATGTTCTTCCAACCAAAATGCATCACCTCACACTTCTCCGCATTGAACTTCATCCGCCACCTATCTGCCCACTCCACCAACTAGTCTATGTCCTTTAGAAGTTCTGCACTGTCCTCTTCACAGTTTGCAATACTTCCAAGTTTTCTGTCAACTGCAAATTTTGAAATTGACCCCCGCACACCAAGATCTGGATCATGAATAGATACCAGGAAAAGCAATGGTCCCAATACCAAACCCTGGGGAACACCACTACAGACCTGCCTCCAGTCTGAAGAAATATCCATTGGCCATTGCACTCTGCTTCCTATTATTTAGCCTACTTTGTATCAATGGTGCTACTGTCCCTTTATACCATGAGCTATGACTTTTCCCACAAGTCCATTGTGTGGCAGTGTCGAAGTGTGAGCGAGTGAGAGTGAGTGTGAGTGAGTTTGAAAGTGAGTGTGTGAATGTGTGTGAGTGAGTGTGTGAGTGAATGTGAGAGTGAATGAGTGTGAGAGTGAAAGTGAGTAAGTGTGAGAGTGAGTGAGTGTGAGAGAGTGAGTGAGTGTGTATGTGAGAGTCAGAGAGTATATGAGAGAAAGCGGGAGAGAGAGAACTTAAAACTGGGAGTCACACACAAATACACACACCATCCTCCTCGCTCCCCAAAATCCTATCTACACACTGAGCCGGGAGGGGAGGGAAATCCAAGCAGTGAGGTTCCACGAGTCCAGGAAGCATCTGGTCAGCAAACCTCTTCTCACCACCAGCTAAGCTATGCCATAGTGACTGTCTGAAGGTTCTGGTGATGAGGCCTTCTGCCAAATGACTTTGCCAGTATGCTCATGAAACCATCCATGAGACCCACAGGGCCTCAAGGAAGTTACCTAGCTGATGGACTTGGTGGTCAAAGTTATTTTTCTACACAAACATTTCCATGAGAGTCAGGTTGTATGGAAGGCCCAACTAAATAAAGCAATCAGTGGCAACATGGCCATAGCCATTCTTTGTACATCGGGAACAGTTAGAACCCTCAGCACATAGTGACACTTGGTGTTTGCATTCCAAGGATCTATGCACAGCTTGATGCAGCCACACGCAAAGATAGCCACCGGGATACAGGCGATGCTGGGTACACTTTTCCAACCTTTACCTCGAGGTTTGTAAATCATATCCTTACAGACATCTTCAGAATGTTCACGTGGACAGTGACCCGCGTCCAGGATTGAACCTGGGCCTTCGGTTCCGTGAGGCAGGAGTGCTGACCACTGCACCACCATGCCGCCCCCACTGCCCCATTCTTTTTTAAAACATTTTTAATAAACATTTTATTGAGGTATTTTTGGTAGAGTAACAACAAAATACATGAAACCATAAACATAGTGCAAAAGCCATTTACCTCCCGTACAGGCCCCACAATTATTGACCCCCTACTCTAATCTAAACTACTCCCCCCCCCCCCCCGCATCTGCTGACGATTAATTGCCCGCAAAGAAGTCGATGAATGGTTGCCACCTCTGGGTGAACCCTAACAGTGACCCATTCAAGGCAAACTTGATTTTCTCCAAACAGAGAAAGCTAGCCATGTCCAATAGCCAGGTCTCCAACTTCGGGGGCTTTGAGCCCCTCCAAGCTAATAGTATCCGTCTCCGGGCTACCAGGGAAGCAAAGGCCAGAACGTCTGCCTCTTTCTCCTCCTGGATTCCCGGGTCTTCTGACACCCCGAAAATCGTCACCTCTGGACTCAGCGCCACCCTTGTTTTTAACACCGTGGACATGATGTCCGCAAACCCCTGCCAAAATCCCCTAAGCTTTGGACATGTCCAAAACATGTGGACGTGGTTCGCCAGTCCTCCCACGCAACTGTCTTCCACCCCAAAGAATCTGCTCATCCGGGCCACTGTCATGTGAGCCCGGTGAACAACCTTAAATTGTATCAGGCTGAGCCTGGCACATGTTGCGGACGCATTGACTCTACTCAATGCGTCTGCCCATAGACCATCCTCCATCTCTCCTTCCAGCTCCTCCTCCCTTGCACTTCAGCTCCTCGGTCTGCGTCTCCTCCAATCCCATAAGCTCCTTATAAATGTCCGAGAATCCCCCTGAGCATTAGGAGCAGGAAGGATGACACTTGTTTACGAAGGAAGTCCCGCACCTGCAGATACCTGAATTTGTTTCCCCTCGCCAACCCAAACTTTTCCTCCAACGCCCTCATACTCGGAAAGCTCTCCTCTATGAACATATCCCCCATCCTCTCAATCCCCGCTCTCCGCCATAACCGGAACCCCCCCCCGTCCATGCCTCCCGGGGCAAACCGGTGATCATCACTGCCCCATTCTTAACCTGCAAGATGTAGCTGCATTTCAATTATCTACCTTCGGACCCACTGCATGCTTGTTTCTCTCATCACATATTCTAAGATCCCCCAATCCAGATATTCGCAAGTACAGACATTCCTTTGAATATACTTTTCATGTTGAAAGATTGTTTGAAGTCCACTTTATTCCAAAGGTAGTGAAGAACCGAGCGGATACATTTAAATGGAGGTTCTCCCACCTCCGCAGTGCAACTGTGGAGCAAAGTCCTTGGATAGCATGGAAAAACACTGTTAACACAAAGACATCCATTGACTGCTGATATCAAGAATGGTAAGATTTTCCTCATAAAAAAGTGGGTGTTACCTTTTTATAATGCATTCTATTTAAATGATGGATGTTTGACTAAATGATGGATGTTTGGGCAGCACGGTAGCGTTGTGGATAGCACAATCGCTTCACAGCTCCAGGGTCCCAGGTTCGATTCTGGCTTGGGTCACTGTCTGTGTGGAGTCTGCACATCCTCCCCGTGTGTGCGTGGGTTTCCTCCAGGTGCTCCGGTTTCCTCCCACAGTCCAAAGGTGTGCAGGTTAGGTGGATTGGCCATGATCAATTGCCCTTAGTATCCAAAATTGCCCTTAGTGTTGGGTGGGGTTACTGGGTTATGGGGATAGGGTGGAGGTGTTGACCTTGGGTAGGGTGCTCTTTCCAAGAGCCGATGCAGACTCGATGGGCCGAATGGCCTCCTCCTGCACTGTAAATTCTATGATAATTCTATGATGAACGATTTACGATTTCTTTATACTAATATGGCAGCATGGGAGTACAGAATTAACGATTAATTACATCCTTGAAGGCGTGCACTTCATAATAGTTCATTCAAATGGTTTTACATGATGGTATTTTTGGTCACCGAGGACCTGAATGCACTTACCTGCCACCAATGAATGCAAACCTGGCAAACACAAGCAGATCTTTCAAACTGACTGTTTTTTTCTGCTAACCACATCTGCCTGCTCTGGATATTTTGTTTCAGTCGTGGGGTGCAGTCAGCTGCTGAAAGATGAATTCACCGTGGCAGCTTCCAGTCACCGTGGAAGAATTGTCAAGTCATTAATCTTGGCGAATAAGGCGTCAATGTCCTGGTTAGTGCCGAGGAGCACTGTCATTCTCATGGAAGGCAGATCGGAAGAGGCCAGCTGGGTAGAATTTCAAGACAGTAGTGACTTTGACTGGCATAACCAGAATTGCCCCAAACTGGAATTAATTTCCACGCCAGCCCAAAACTGATTGGAAAGTTCAGAAACTGTCTCCCGGTTGAAATCTAAATGGCAAAGGCATTGGAAATGGCTTGGAAGGTCTGGCAGGGTTTTGTAGACCTTGATAGCAATGCAGTCAGTTGTATCTCCAATGCAGGCAGATATTTTGTTGAGTGTTCCTGCGGAAGAGTTACTTGTCCTCTAGACTTCCGATGGTAGAAATTACCAGAGAAAAGTTCAATCTGCCGGTTATTTGAACTGAGTCAAACCTTGCTTCAAATATATCAGGTATAAAATTATATGAACTCAAACAATGTTCCCTCACAGCAAGATCTCGCAAACTGCAATGTGATAATAAGTGGATAATCTGTTTCAGCAATATTGGGTAACGGACAAATGTCGACAGAGACCAGGATAATCCTGCCTGTTTTTTTTAATAATAGCATGGGATTTTTCTTTGCACCATTTGTGAATGGAAACAGGGTCTTGATTAAACGTCTCGTCTAAAAGAACACGGGCGGCCATTGGCACGCTGCCCGGCCCGCAGATTTCCCGGCGGGGTCGGATGGCTTTGATGAGAAATTCCATTGACAAGCGGCGGGAGTAGAGAATCCGTCCACCAGCGAACGACGCGCCGCCGGGAAACACGCGGCTCCACCGAGAAACACGCGGCTGGGGGCTCGGCGAATCCATCCTCACATCTCCAACAGTGCACCACTCCCTCAATGCAGCATTGAAGCATCACGCCAGATTTCACAGTCGGAATGAGACTTGAACACCTGACCAGGAGACGGGAGTGTTACTGCTGAGCTAGGGATGGTGTGTGAAGGTGGCCTTTGGGGACAACTTTAACTCAGCCCGCTCTGCAGGAACCAGGAAGGTGGGAAGTTAAAATCATTTAGTGACTCACTCACTCTGAAAGCGGCAGGGTCTCTCTTTCACTTTCTCTCTTGACTGAGCGGATAGGAAGACATCCATTCAAAGCCGGCTGGATTTGACCACCAGCTCAGCTATAAACAGCTGACAAGTCAGTGGTAAAGACTGCGGCCACATGATAACGTTTTGATATCATACATGAAGGTTGGAAGTTAAAAGTATCGTGGATCTCAGCTCTGAGGAAGCAGGTGAATTAGCCCAGAGTACACCAACTTGTAACAAACATTCAGTAATGTAGGGAGGGAGGAAATGGGGGTGTGAGGGGGGAGGGGCTCAGGATAGGCCACGAAATAAGGAAGAGAAATGGGGAGAGCAGGAAGGAGGGAATAAGCAACCAAAGGGAAACATAGAGCAGGTAGAAGAAGAGAGATCCACGAGGGACACAGGACAGGAGAAGATAAAGCGCATCCATCGGACACGACCCCTCCCCTCCAACATGGCTAAGTGCCAGGAGGCAACCAGGGAGAGACATAACAACAGTAACAGCCGACTGCTGGGTGCACTCAAACAGGGATTTCCCTCGCCCACAACGATATAAAAGCTACCACTCAGGGAAGCACAGCCACCTACTGGCCCCGCACGACGGAGTGGGCATACAGCGGGGCCACGGTCTGACCCAGCAAGGGCTCAGCAGCATTTTCTTTGTCTGCATCTTCCTCGATTACCTTACCACCATAGCGAGCATATCCTGTATGACAAGTCTTCATATCGAAAGATACTTCCGATGTAAAATAGCTAAAAACAGAGTTGTTGTAAATTCTTGCAGGTACATATTTTGATTTTGTCTTGTGTAACGTATGCTGTGAAATGTTAAATCTCCGATAAAAATACATATTTTTCAAAAAGAGTTACCGCGGGGCCGCACGATGGCACAGTGGTTAGCATTGCTACCTCACAGCGCCAGGGACCCAGGTTCAATTCCGGCCTCGGGTGACTGTCTTGTGTGGAGTTTCCACGTCCTCCCCATGGCTGCGTGGGTTTCCTCTGGGTGCTCCGGTTTCCTCCCACAGTCCAAAGATGTGCAGTTTGTTGGATTGGCCATGATAAATTGTCCATTAGTGTCCTGGGATGTGCAGGTTAGGTAGGATTATGGGGCGGGGTGGGGTCGTGGGCCGGGGTAGGGAGCTCTTTTCGAGAGTTGGTGCAGACATGATGGGCAGAATGGCCTCTTTCTGTAGGAATTCTATGATCTACGATCAGGTAAAACTGGAACCTCTGGGACTTCCGGGTGCGGTGATGACCAGCTGAGTCGCACGTTTCGGCAGCTCCCGGTGAAACGGACTTTTGGGCTCTTGATAGGAGCCCCAACGGCAATTTTGACGGCTAAAAACACTGTGTGGTAAACCAGAAGGGAATCCCCCCTGGATACGGATGGAAAAAGGAGGAGAAAGTGGCCGGATTGCAGTGGATCCTTTAGAACAGCAGCAAGGAAGGCAAGCAAAAACCAAGATGGCGTCGGAAGGTGGCAGTTTAACATGGGGCCCTGAACAACAAGAGTTCTTGAAATGCTGTGTGGAAGAGATCAAAAAGGAAATGAAGAAAGAGCTGTTGGCCCCGATACTACAGGCGATCGAAGGGCTAAAGGAGGAACAAAAGACCCAGGAGCGGGAGCTTCGGGTCGTGAAGGCAAAGGCAGCCGAGAATGAGGACGACAGACAGGGCCTGGTGGTGAAGACGGAGATGCAGGAGGCACATCAGAAACGATGTGTGGAAAGGTTGGAGGCACTGGAAAACAACGCAAGGAGGAACAACCTGAGGATTCTTGGTCTTCCTGAAGGTGTGGAGGGAGCGGACGTCGGGGCATATGTGAGCACGATGCTGCACTCGTTAATGGGAGCGGAGGCCCCGGCGGGTCCGTTGGAGGTGGAGGGAGCATACCGAGTGATGGCGCGAGGACCGAGAGCAGGAGAAATTCCCAGAGCCATAGTGGTGAGATTCCTCCGTTTTAAGGATAGAGAAACGGTCCTTAGATGGGCGAAGAAAACTCGGAGCAGTAAGTGGGAGAACGCGGTGATCCGCGTTTATCAAGACTGGAGTGCGGAGGTGGCGAGAAGGAGGGCGAGCTTTAATCGGGCCAAGGCGGTGCTTCATAAAAAGAAGATAAAATTTGGAATGCTGCAACCGGCAAGACTGTGGGTCACATATCGAGGGAGGCACCACTACTTTGAGACGGCGGATGAAGCGTGGACTTTTATTGTGGAAGAAAAACTGGAATGAGTGGGTTATTAAAAAGAACGTTTGAACAAAGTGGTGGGGCGAATGTGGGGGGCAAAGAGGGGGGTTAAAAAGGGGGGAAAGAGGAGTTTTATGTACTAATCCTGCGATGTGGTAACTTTTCTCTCTCCCACAGGTGGTGATGGGGGGAGGAGGGGAGGTGGAGGAGGTGGGGCGTTGGCCATTGGGGGCGGGGCCAAGGGAGAAGCGCGGGCTTGGTTCCCGCGCTATGATAATCATGGCGGGACTAGAGAAGCAGGAAGGAGGGGGCGTCGCACGGTGTGAGCCGAGGTCATGGGGGGAAGCCGAGGTCGGCCAGAGTTTGCTGACTTCTGGGAGCAACATGGGGGGAGTAATTACGCTAGCGGGGGATCTAGCGGGGGGGGGTGGGAGGGGGGAATTACTGGGTTGCTGCTGCTGGGGAGAGGGGGGAGCTGGTATGGGGGAGGATGGGCGGGGGGGCACCGCCTGGGGGAGATACAGCTGCGTGGGAACCGGGTGAGGAGCTGGAAAAAGGTGATGGCTAATCGGCAATGGGGGGGGTAGGAAGCCCCCCAACTCGGCTGATCACGTGGAACGTGAGAGGGCTGAACGGGCCGATAAAGAGGGCACGGGTACTCGCACACCTTAAGAAACTTAAGGCAGATGTGGTTATGTTACAGGAAACGCACCTGAAACTGATAGACCAGGTTAGGCTACGCAAAGGATGGGTGGGGCAGGTGTTCCATTCGGGGCTAGATGCGAAAAACAGGGGGGTGGCTATATTAGTGGGGAAGCGGGTAATGTTCGAGGCAAAGACTATAGTGGCGGATAACGGGGGCAGGTACGTGATGGTGAGCGGCAAACTACAGGGGGAGACGGTGGTTTTGGTAAACGTATATGCCCCGAACTGGGATGATGCCAATTTTATGAGGCGGATGCTAGGACGCATTCCGGACCTAGAGATGGGAAAGCTGATAATGGGGGGAGATTTTAATACGGTGTTGGAACCAGGGCTGGATAGGTCGAAGTCCAGGACTGGAAGGAGGCCGGCAGCAGCCAAGGTACTTAAAGATTTTATGGAGCAGATGGGAGGTGTAGACCCGTGGAGATTTAGCAGACCTAGGAGTAAGGAGTTCTCGTTTTTCTCCTATGTCCATAAAGTCTACTCGCGAATAGACTTTTTTGTGCTGGGTAGGGCATTGATCCCGAAGGTGAGGGGAACGGAGTATACGGCTATAGCCATTTCGGATCACGCTCCACACTGGGTGGACTTGGAGATAGGGGAGGAAACAGGAGGGCGCCCACCCTGGAGAATGGACATGGGACTAATGGCAGATGAGGGGGGGTGTCTAAGGGTGAGGGGGTGCATTGAAAAGTACTTGGAACTCAATGAAAATGGGGAGGTCCAGGTGGGAGTGGTCTGGGAGGCGTTGAAGGCGGTGGTTAGAGGGGAGCTGATATCAATAAGGGCACATAAAGGGAAGCAGGAGAGTAAGGAACGGGAGCGGTTGCTGCAAGAACTTTTGAGGGTGGACAGACAATATGCGGAAGCACCGGAGGAGGGACTGTACAGGGAAAGGCAAAGGCTACATGTAGAATTTGACTTGCTGACTACGGGCACTGCAGAGGCACAATGGAGGAAGGCACAGGGTGTACAGTACGAATATGGGGAGAAGGCGAGCAGGTTGCTGGCATACCAATTGAGGAAAAGGGGAGCAGCGAGGGAAATAGGGGGAGTGAGGGATGAGGAAGGAGAGATGGAGCGGGGAGCGGAGAGAGTGAATGGAGTGTTCAAGACATTTTATAAAAAATTATATGAAGCTCAACCCCCGGATGGGAGGGAGAGAATGATGGGCTTCTTGGATCGGCTGGAATTTCCCAAGGTGGAAGAGCAGGAAAGGGTGGGACTGGGAGCACAGATCGAGGTAGAAGAAGTGGTGAAAGGAATTAGGAGCATGCAGGCGGGAAAGGCCCCGGGACCGGATGGATTCCCAGTCGAATTCTATAGAAAATATGTGGACTTGCTCGCCCCGGTACTGACGAGGACCTTTAATGAGGCAAAGGAAAGGGGACAACTGCCCCCGACTATGTCTGAAGCAACGATATCGCTTCTCTTAAAGAAGGAAAAGGACCCGCTACAATGCGGGTCCGATAGACCTATTTCCCTCCTAAATGTAGATGCCAAGATCCTGGCCAAGGTAATGGCAATGAGAATAGAGGAATGTGTCCCGGGGGTGGTCCACGAGGACCAAACTGGGTTTGTGAAGGGGAGACAGCTGAACACGAATATACGGAGGTTGTTAGGGGTAATGATGATGGCCCCACCAGAGGGAGAAACGGAGATAGTAGTGGCGATGGATGCCGAGAAAGCATTTGATAGAGTGGAGTGGGATTATTTGTGGGAGGTGTTAAGGAGATTTGGTTTTGGAGAGGGGTATGTTAGATGGGTGCAGCTGTTGTACAGGGCCCCAGTGGCGAGCGTGGTCACGAATGGACGGGGATCTGCATATTTTCGGCTCCATAGAGGGACAAGGCAGGGATGCCCTCTGTCCCCATTATTGTTTGCACTGGCGATTGAGCCCCTGGCGATAGCGTTGAGGGGTTCCAAGAAGTGGAGGGGAGTACTTAGGGGAGGAGAAGAACACCGGGTATCTTTGTATGCGGACGATTTGCTACTATACGTGGCAGACCCGGCGGAGGGGATGCCAGAGATAATGCGGATACTTGGGGAGTTTGGGGATTTTTCAGGGTATAAATTGAACATGGGGAAAAGTGAGTTGTTTGTGGTGCATCCAGGGGAGCAGAGTAGAGAAATAGAGGACCTACCGTTGAGGAAGGTAACAAGGGACTTTCGTTACCTGGGGATCCAGATAGCTAAGAATTGGGGCACATTGCATAGGTTAAATTTAACGCGGTTGGTGGAACAGATGGAGGAGGATTTCAAGAGATGGGATATGGTATCCCTGTCAATGGCAGGGAGGGTGCAGGCGGTTAAGATGGTGGTCCTCCCGAGATTCCTCTTTGTGTTTCAGTGCCTCCCGGTGGTGATCACGAAGGCTTTTTCTAAAAGGATTGAAAAGAGCATCATGGGTTTTGTGTGGGCCGGGAAGACCCCGAGAGTGAGGAAGGGATTCTTACAGCGTAGCAGGGATGGGGGGGGCTGGCACTACCGAGCCGAAGTGAGTATTATTGGGCCGCTAATATTTCAATGGTGAGTAAGTGGATGGGAGAGGAGGAGGGAGCGGCGTGGAAGAGATTCGAGAGGGCGTCCTGTAGGGGGACTAGCCTACAGGCTATGGTGACAGCCCCATTGCCGTTCTCACCGAGGAACTACACCACAAGCCCGGTGGTGGTGGCTACACTGAAGATTTGGGGACAGTGGAGACGGCATAGGGGAAAGACTGGAGCCTTGGGGGGGTCCCCGATAAGAAACAATCATAGATTTGCCCCGGGGGGAATGGATGGGGGATATGGAATGTGGCAAAGAGCAGGAATAACGCAACTGAAAGATCTGTTTGTGGATGGGAAGTTAGCGAGTCTGGGAGCGCTGACCGAGAAATATGGGTTGCCCCAAGGGAATGCATTCAGGTATATGCAACTGAGGGCTTTTGCGAGGCAACAGGTGAGGGAATTCCCGCAGCTCCCGACACAAGAGGTGCAGGACAGAGTGATCTCAAAGACATGGGTGGGGGATGGTAAGGTGTCAGATATATATCGGGAAATGAGGGACGAAGGGGAGACTATGGTAGATGAACTAAAAGGGAAATGGGAAGAAGAGCTGGGGGAGGAGATCGAGGAGGGGCTGTGGGCAGATGCCCTAAGCAGGGTAAACTCGTCGTCCTCGTGTGCCAGGCTAAGCCTGATTCAGTTTAAGGTATTACACAGGGCACATATGACTGGAGCATGGCTCAGTAAATTTTTTGGGGTGGAGGATAGGTGTGCGAGGTGCTCGAGAAGCCCAGCGAATCATACCCATATGTTTTGGTCATGCCCGGCACTACAGGGGTTTTGGATGGGGGTGACAACGGTGCTTTCAAAAGTAGTAGGAGTCCGGGTCGAACCAAGCTGGGGGTTGGCTATATTTGGGGTTGCACAAGAGCCGGGAGTGCAGGAGGCGAGAGAGGCCGATGTTTTGGCCTTTGCGTCCCTAGTAGCCCGGCGCAGGATATTGCTAACGTGGAAAGAAGCCAAGCCCCTGGGGGTGGAGACCTGGATAAATGACATGGCGTGGTTTATAAAGCTAGAGCGGATTAAGTTCGTCCTAAGGGGGTCGGCTCAAGGGTTCACCAGGCGGTGGCAACCGTTCGTCGAATACCTCGCAGAAAGATAGACGGAATGGAAAAAAGAAGGCAGCAGCAGCAGCCCAGGATCGGGGGGGGGGGGGGGGGGGGGAGGGGGGGGGTGGAGGAACCAGAAGGACTCTCAGGGTTGTTAATATATACTGTATAGTGTGTATAGGTCGTTGCTACAGATAATTATATATTGGACTGTTAAATTATATTTTTGGAGAGTGTTACTTGTGACAAGGCAGTTGCCAATTAGGGCTAGTTTTCATTTTTGTTATTTATTATTTATTCATTTTTTGTTTATAAAATAGGTCATTGTTATTTGTGTTGTTATAAGATTGTGTTACGGATGCACAATGTACTGTGTTGGTTGACCAAAAATTTTCAATAAAATATTTAATTAAAAAAAATCTGGAACCTCTGTTTTCACTTTTCCAGGACAAAATGCTGTCCGTCAGGAGATGGTAACTCCATTACTCAGCACAGGCTTTTGATGGACACAATTCAGCGCTGAGAGAGCCAAATCTCCCCTTAAGGAAGGCTGCCTCCTCAAAAGCCAGTGTGATTCCAGCATGTGCTACCTTCAAAACCTCTCCCCACTTCCGCCCTTATCCAAATGATATTTTTTGCCTCTGGCATAGAAATGCAGGAGCAGTTACCCCGACACGAATATTCACTTTTCAGACCATCCAACCGCTTTCTTTCAATTTCCCCCACAGTATTATAAGCGTAGAGGTTTGTGACAATTAATTTAACAAATCAAAAGTAATTGCGCATGCCAGTAGGTTTACACTGCATCAACATTTCCAGGCAGTTCTTCAAGATTTTTTTTCAATCAGAGCACAATTAAAACCAGAACATTGGAAAATAAAATCTCGACAAGGGACACAAGGCAGCAAAAGCAATTTGAACCGCCACATTCAGGTGGTCGTTACTTCTCTCTTGCCAAATTTCTCTACCTCTCCCCCACCCCACCACCGCCAAAATTATTGACTGCTTGTTTGGGATAGTTCCTCGGGTGTAGGTTGTCTCCCAGCATGCCACTCACACGAACATGATTTGTGTACATGAATTGGTCATTAACGGCAGCGCGCTTCTTAACAATGCGGTGGTGCACATCCAAACATGATCTTATCATCCTAGGGTGGGGCTGTGGCACAGTGGTTAGCACTACTGCCACACGGCGCCGAGGACCCGGGTTCGATCCTTGCCCCTGCACTGTCTGTGCGGAGTCTGCATGTTCTCCCCGTGTCTGCGTGGGTTTCCTCCAGGTTCTCCGTTTCCTCCCACAGTCCAAAGATGTGCAGGTTAGGTGGATTGGTCATGATAAATTGCCCTTAGTGTCCAAAAAGGTGAGGTGGGGTTACTGGGTTACGGGGATGGGGTGGAGGGGTGGATTCAAGTGGGGTGCTCTTTCCAGGGGCCGGTGCAGATTCGATGGGCCAAATGGCCTCTTTTTGCATTGTAAATTCTGTGATTCTATGATACTTAATTGGAAAATAATAATTGGGTACACTAAATTAAAAAAAAAATAATAATCTTATTCTCCTGCAAACTCCATACGTGTCCAATCCACAGCTTGGATTTCTGGATTAAAACCGCAAATCTTTGCCAAGTTTCCTCTGCGCAACATCGTGAGGAGAAGGGGTATCGAGACTGATTGCAAAACCTCTGTCGACAACATAGCTGGAATAAAGTGATTCAAACACAGGTCAGCAATTACACAGCTGAACACAGTTATAAACAACTCCGAAACAGAACACCCGGAGGCCTTGTTCATCGTGGCCGGAGACTTCAACAAGGACAACCTCAAGAGTGTGCTGCCAAAATTCCACCAGCACATCTCCTGCCCCACCAGGGACGGCAACACTCTTGACCACTGCTGCTCAAAAATCAAGGGCGCCTACCGTTCCATCCCCCGACTGCACTTTGGGAAATCAGACCATAAGACGGTGCTCCTTCTCCCAGCATACAAGCAGAAACTCAAGCGGGAGAATCCAGCTAAGAAGGTCGTGCAGTGCTGGTCCGAGGAAACAGAAGAGCTCTTAAGTGACTGCTTAGAGACAGTGGACTGGTCCATATTTAAGAACTCAGCGACCAACTTAAATAAGTATGCCACCACCGTCACAGACTTCATCAGCAAATGTGTGGACGACTGCGTGCCAAAGAAAGCAGTACGTACATTCCCGAACCGGAAATCATGGCTCAATTGCGAGATTGATTCCCTACTGAAGGACAGATCTGAGGCGTACAAGTCAGATGGCTCTGACCTATACAAGAAATCCAGGTACGACCTCTGCAAAGACATCCAAGATGCCAAGAGAGAATATCAGACCAAGCTAGAGTCACAGACAGACTCTCGGCGGTTGTGGCAAGGATTAAACAACATAATGGGCCACAAAGCGAAGCCGAGCAGTATCTCCGGCAGCAGCGCACCCCTTCCCGATGAACTCAATGCATTCTATGCTCGGTTCGAGCAGGTAACCAACAATCCGCTGTCGAGTGCCCCAGCAGCCCATAACACACCCATACCCACCATCACAGCTTCCGAAGTCAGATCGGCCTTCCTGAAAGTGAACCCTTGGAAGGCGACGGGCCTGGACGGGATCCCTGGTCGTGCACTCAGAGCCTGCACGGACCAGCTGGCTGAGGTGTTCGCTGTTGCTCTTTTTAGCCTTAGTTTTATTACCTTTGTCACCTTTGCTCACGAGTCGCCAGGTATCTTTCTGATACCGCCACGTGGTTCAAGCTCGAGTTATGATTATTAAGTCAGCACACTGCTTAGTAAGATTGAAATCAACGGTCATTTATTATATACAACAATTAATGCTTACACAATAAACCTATTATCTATATCGAAACCTACCACTACTGGCCAATACTTAACTTTAGGAAGGGCCCACCAGGTCAGGGAAACGAATGGCTTATCGAATCGGATCTGGCCGGCAGGATTCAAAAGGCTGATACGGGTCGATGGCTAGGAGTCTTTATCGGGTAGCGATCGCTGGAGTCAAACTTACGGTTCTTTGTTGAAGTTTCTTGCAAAGGTCACGAGCAGGCGAAGAAGGGAAAGAGAGAGAGATCTGAACTTGGCCCCTCACTTTATAGGGCCCAGGGGCTTCCCGCCTCTCGGGGCGGCCCTTGACCCTGAGTCCCAAGTGATTGGACTTATTCCCAATCACTGGGTTTGATATGCTCCAATAATGGGGCGATTCCTCGATCGAGAGGTGGTCGTTCACCTGTCTTTGTTTCAGCCACTGCAGGCGCCGACAGGTCTGGCCCGGCATTCAATTGCTAATATGTTGCAATTGTTCCCGGGGATAGCCGATTAAACTACAGATGTCTGGGTTGATGTGCTGCTAATAGTCCTGAGTATCGATCTGGGCCGACTTCCCCAGAGCCGAATACGCTATTCTGTCTGCAGCTGTCCGTTTGTGTCCTGTTGGCTGCTTTTCCCTTCAGCCTTTTCGGTTAGCCATTTTAAATCGGGTTTTGGCAAAATTAATAGGGAATCAGCCATTTTAGGTGGCTACATCGCGGACATCTTTAACCTGTCCCTATTCCACTCTGAGGTCCCCACCTGCTTCAAGAAGACCACCATCATACCGGTGCCAAAGAAGAACCAGGCAACGTGCCACAATGACTCCTGTCCGGTGGTCCTGACTTCAGTCATAATGAAGTGCTTCGAGAGGTTGATCATGAAGCGCATCACCTCCATGCTCCCAGAATGCCTTGATCCACTGCAATTCGCATACCGTCCCAACCGGTCCACATCAGACACCATGGGCGAAATTCTCCCCCAACGGCGCGATGTCCGCCGACTGGCGCCACAAACGGCGCCAATCAGACGGGCATCGCGCCGGCCCAAAGGTGCGGAACGCTCCGCACCTTTGGGGGCCGAGCCCCAACACTGAGGGGCTAGGCCGACGCAGGAGAGATTTCCGCCCCGCCAGCTGGCGGAAATGGCGTTTGATGCCCCGCCAGCTGGCGGAAATGGCGTTTGTTGCCCCGCCAGCTGGCGCGGAAATGCGGCGCATGCGCGGGAGCGTCAGCGGCCGCTGAAAGTTTCCCGTGCATGCGCAGTGGGGAGAGTCACATCCGCCTCCGCCATGGTGGAGGCCGTGGCGGAGGCGGAAGGGAAAGAGTGCCCCCACGGCACAGGCCCGCCCGCGGATCGGTGGGCCCCGATCGCGGGCCAGGCCACCGTGGGGGCACCCCTGGGGTCAGATCGCCCCGCGCCCCCCCCCCAGGACCCCGGAGCCCGCCCACGCCGCCTGGTCCCGCCGGTAAATACCAGCTTTGATTTACGCTGGCGGGACAGGCAATTTCTGGGCGGGACTTCGGCCCATCCGGGCCGGAGAATTGAGCAGGGGGTCCCGCCAACCGGCGCGGCCCGATTCCCGCCCCCGCCCAATCTCTGGTACCGGAGACTTCGGCGGGGGCGGGGGCGGGATTCACGGCGGCCAACGGCCATTCTCCGACCCAGCGGGGGGTCGGAGAATGACGTCCCATTTCCCTGGCCCTACACTCATCCCTCAAGCATCTCGACAACAAGGACTCCTACATCAGACTCCTATTTATTGACTACAGCTCCGCCTTCAACACCATAATCCCAGCCAAGCTCATATCAAAGCTCCAAAACCTAGGATTTGGCTCCCCACTCTGCAACTGGATCCTCGATTTTCTGACCAATCAGTAAGAATGAACACCTCCTCCACAATAGTCCTCCATACCAGGGCCTCACAAGGCTGCGTACTTAGCCCCCGCACCCCCCCCCCCCTACTCTACTCCCTGTACACATTTTGTGTGGCAAAATTTGGTTCCAACTCCATCTACAAGTTTGCTGACGATACGACCATAGTGGGCCGGCTCTCGAATAACGACGAGTCAGAATACAGGAGCGACAACAATCTCTCCCTCAATGCCAGCAAAACTAAAGAGCTGGTCATTGACTTCAGGAAGCAAAGTACTGTACACACCCCTGTCAGCATCAACGGGGCCGAGGTGGAGATGGTTGGCAGTTTCAAATTCCTAGGGGTGCACATCTCCAAAAATCTATCCTGGTCCACCCACGTTGACGCTACCACCAAGAAAGCACACCAGCGCCTATACTTCGTCAGAAAACTAAGGAAATTCGGCATGTCCACATTAACTCTTACCAACTTTTACAGATGCACCATAGAAAGCATCCTATCGGGCTGCATCACAGCCTGGTATGGCAACTGCTCGGCCCAGGACTGTAAGAAACTTCAGAGAGTCGGGAACACCGCCCAGTCCATCACACAAACCTGCCTCCCATCCATTGACTCCATCTACACCTCCCGCTGCCTGGGGAAAGCGGGCAGCATAATCAAAGACCCCTCCCACCCTGCCTACTCACCCTTCCAACTTCTTCCATCGTGCAGGAGATACAGAAGTCTGAGAACACTCACGAACAGACTCAAAAACAACTTCTTCCCCTCTGTTACCAGACTCCTAAATGACCCTCTTATGGACTGACCTCATTAACACTACACCCTGTATGCTTCATCCGATGCCAGTGCTTATTGTATACCTTGTGTTGCCCGATTATGTATTTTATTTTATTCCCCTTTCTTCCCATGTACTTAATGATCTGTTGAGCTGCTCGCAGAAAAATGCTTTTCACTGTACCTCAGTACACGTGACAATTAACATATCCAACCCAATTAGCCTTGGGATCTTCCTGTGCCGCTCGGCTCAGGTACTCACAAGATAGCCATGTTGAATTAGGTTTGAATGTTGATAGCGGCAGTTAGATCAGTTCAGACGTCTAAGAGAATTGTCACCTAATCAGATTCCCCCTAATGGTCCTGTTAAAAGGTTGCCAACCCTCCAGGATTGGCCTGCAGTCTCCAGGATTTGATGATCAATCTCCAGGATGCTGCTGTGGAGAGATATCAAAGGAACATTCATTCATTTTCTCTGAGCGTTTTTCTGAACCAAGTATAAAAATATTTAAAATGATGTGGTGGTGGGGGGGGCGGGGGGGGGGGGGGGGGGGAGGGCAGTGGTGGTGTTTGGCTGACAGTCAATCATCATCCATTTCTGTAATAAGTCTTTTAGATTTCCATTTGGTGTCGGAAAGCGGTGTGTCAAAAAGACTGATTTGTTGGCCGACTAATGGCTGGAGCGTGGGGCAAGTCGTGTGATGAAACCTCCAGGTATATACTGAAAAGCAATTGGCATCTGAATCAGTTCTCATAATGTGCAGCCTCGCTGTGGGAACCAGAGAGGTCCCAAGCGTTAAATACAGGATATGTCTTAAGTTAACTGATGTGAACTGGGGCAGCACTGAGAGCGCAACAATTGACCTTAGGTTTGGGATGGCTTGGTGACTCAGTGGTTAGCACTGTTGCCACACAGCGCCAGAGACCCAGGTTCAATTCCAACCTTGGGTGGCTGCGTGGAGTTTGTACTTTCTCCCCAAGTCTGCGTGGGTTTCCTCCGGGTGCTCTGGTTTCCTCTCACAGTCCAAAGATGTGCAGGTTAGGTGAATTGGCCATGCTAAATTGCCCCTTGGTGTGCAAAGATGTGCAGATAAGGTGGAGTTATGGGATTAAGGGGAATATACCTACGTAGGGTGCTCTTTCAGAAGGTAGGTGCAGACTCAATGGGCCAAATGGCCTCCATCCTCCATCCGCACTGAAGAATTCTATAGTTCTATGGTTAATTGTAGACGGAAAGACAGCCACAATTTCACCCATGAGGAAATCCATGAGTGAAACTATTTGGATGGATTGAAGAGTTGGTTGTGGGGGTCCAGTCCATCACACGAACCTGCCTCCCATCCATTGACTCCATCTATACCTCCCGCTGCATGGGGAAAGCGGGCAGCATAATCAAAGATCCCTCCCACCCGGCTTACTCAGTCTTCCAACTTTTTCCATCGGACAGGAGATACAGAAGTCTGAGAACACGCACGTACAGACTCAAAAACAGCTTCTTCCCCACTGTCACCAGACTCCTAAATGACCCTTTTATGGACTGACCTCATTAACACTACACCCTGTATGCTTCATCCGATGCCAGTGCTTATGTAGTTACATTGTATATGTTGTGTTGCCCTATTATGTATTTTCTTTTATTCCCTTTTCTTCCCATGTACTTAATGATCTGTTGAGCTGCTGGCAGAAAAATACTTTTCACTGTACCTCGGTACACGTGACAATAAACAAATCCAACCCAATCCAATCACAAGTGTTTTGATCACCAGACAACCTGTCTGGCTGGGTTTCCAAATGAAGAATGACCATGTTACGGAAACATCAAAGGGCAGTCAGTAGCTTTGGAAATGGTTTTCCCAGCAAGGAGTCAATGATTTTGGGAAAGAAACAGGCAAGGTTGGCAGAGGAAAAATGGAGAACAACTCGTGCTGCTGACCCAACACATTGACAGAAACCATGTGCTGCCCAATTCCTTAGCTTGAAAGCAATTAGGGAAAACCACCCTCGCTGGCACAGGACGTAATTTTAAATCCTTTTTTAAGAATGGGTAAATGCAAGAAGCTACGTCCCACCACGCTGCTTGCCTCCATGTGAAATCAAATACAAAAGTTGGTCCTGCGTGCAGAGATAGCTGTGGTTGGCTTTTCCCCAGTCATCGCAGAAGAAATGGGGCAAGGTGCCAGCAGAGACTGAGGGAAAATTGAAAAGCGAGGCTTACCACCATATTTCCTGCCCCTGCCTCGATAACACTCTTCCTGCCGCAGTCAGAAGTGGGAGAGGGATAGACAGAGCATTGGAATTCCCTGTTTGCTGTCACTGGTTCAGCTGACTGAAGGGACCACCATGGAAACAGTGGGCCTCATTATGTCCCTCCCTTCCTCTATATAAGCCCATGCCATTGGACATAACAGGCCTCAGGCTGAGTGGGCTCCAGGATGATTGCACTGGGTTTTGTTTTGTGCAGCAAATACACCTGCAATATACATCAACCATAGAGTAGAATCGCTACAGTGCAGAAGGAGGCTATTCGGTCCATCGGGTCTGATAGTACTGAGATGAAGTGAAACATCTAAGGCGAAATTCTCCTGTGCGGGGACCAAGCCCCCAATCCGGCGGGAAAACCGGCGCGAACCACTCCGGCATCAACAGCCCCCGAAATGCGGAATTCTCCGCACTTCCGGGGGCCAGGTGGATGCAGGAGGGTTTGGCGCCACACCAGCCGGCGCCGTAGGGACTGTGCTAGTTAGCGTATGCGCCGAAGGGCCGGTGTGATCTCGTGCATGCGCAGAACCGCCGGCGTATTCTACCACATGCGCAGGGGATTATCTCTCCGCACCGGCCATGGCGAAGCCTTACAGGGGCCAGCGCGGAAGGAAGGAGTGCCCCCATGGCACAGGCCCACCTGCAGATCGGTGGGCCCTGATCGCGGGCCAGGCCACCGCGGGGGCCCACCCCTTGGGGTCGGAACCCCCCGAGGACCGCACCAGCTGACTTACCTGCCAGGTCCCGCCGTGTGGGACCATGTCTTACCCACGCCGGCAGGACTGGCCAGAAACGGATGGCCGCTCGGTCCATCGGGGTCCGGAGAATTGCCTGGGGGGCTGCTGCCAATGGTCCCCGGCTGCCGTAGGGTGATCCCTGCCCCCGCCGAAAACCGGCGCTGGAGAATACGGCAGCCGGCATCGGGGCGGCGGGGCGGGATTCTCGCCGCCCCCCGGGGATTCTCCGACCCGGCGGGGGTCGAAGAATCCCGCCCTATAACTCAGATGGTGGTGAACCAATGAAATTCTCTACCACAGCAAGCTTCGGAGGCCAAGTCACTGAATATATTTGAGAAGGAAATAGTTAGATTTCTCGACTATAAAACTGTCAAAGCTTCTGGGGAGAGCACGGGAGTACGGCTTTAAGATAGTGAATTAGCCATGATAACATTGAATGGCAGAGCAGGCTCGATGAGCCAAATGGCCCATTCCTCCTCCGATCTTTCTTCTCCCTGTATCCATCTGCAAACGTCTTCACAAAATACTTTCCCACCTATCTTTGTGTCGTCTGCAAATTTAGCTTCCATGCATTTCTCACCTCATGTAAGTCATTGGTGTAAATTTTAAAAAGCAGAAGCCCCAGCACAGACCCCTACAGACCCCACTTGTCAAGGAAGGAAGATAACTTTATTAAAAGTGTATTTTATTACAAACATGCATCAAAACAGGTTACAGCAAAGAAATACCCCTGGAAACATTCTTCCCAACAACCAACTATACAGCCTGTTCCGATTTTTCCCCTTTTTCACCTCCCCCCCCCCCTTCCTCCCCACCCCCCTGCGACAAACAGCTCCTCAAAACAGTCACAAACATCCCCCACCTTTTCTCAAACCCCCCTGCTGAGCCCCTGAACTCATACAAAGAACAAAGAACAAAGAAATGTACAGCACAGGAACAGGCCCTTCGGCCCTCCAAGCCCGTGCCGACCATGCTGCCCGACTAAACTACAATCTTCTACACTTCCTGGGTCCGTATCCCTCTATTCCCATCCTATTCATGTATTTGTCAAGATGCCCCTTAAATGTCACTATTGTCCCTGCTTCCACCACCTCCTCCGGTAGCGGGTTCCAAGCACCCACTACCCTCTGCGTAAAAAACTTGCCTCGTACATCTACTCTAAACCTTGCCCCTCTCACCTTGAACCTATGCCCCCTAGTAATTAACCCCTCTAACCCGGGGAAAAGCCTCTGACTATCCACTCTGTCGATGCCCCTCATAATTCTGTAGACCTCTGTCAGGTCGCCCCTCAACCTCCTTCGTTCCAGTGAGAACAAACCGAGTTTATTCAACCGCTCCTCATAGCTAATGCCCTCCATACCAGGCAACATTCTGGTAAATCTCTTCTGCACCCTCTCTAAAGCCTCCACATCCTTCTGGCAGTGTGGCGACCAGAATTGAACACTATTCTCCAAGTGTGGCCTAACTAAGGTTCTGTACAGCTGCAACATGACTTGCCAATTCTTATACTCAATGCCCCGGCCAATGAAGGCAAGCATGCCGTATGCCTTCTTGACTACCTTCTCCAGCTGTGTTGCCCCTTTCAGTGACCTGTGGACCTGTACTCCTAGATCTCTTTGACTTTCAATACTCTTGAGGGTTCTACCATTCACTATATATTCCCTACCTGCATTAGACCTTCCAAAATGCATTACCTCACATTTGTCCGGATTAAACTCCATCTGCCATCTCTCCGTCCAAGTCTCCAAACAATCTAAATCCTGCTGTATCCTCTGACAGTCCTCATCGCTATCCGCAATTCCACCAAACTTTGTGTCGTCTGCAAACTTACTAATCAGACCAGTTACATTTTGCTCCAAATCATTTATATATACTACAAACAGCAAAGGTCCCAGCACTTATCCCTGCAGAAGACCACTGGTCACAGCCCTCCAATTAGAAAAGCATCCTTCCATTTCTACTCTCTGCCCTCTATGACCTAGCCAGTTCTGTATCCACCTTGCCAGCTCACTCCTGATCCCGTGTGACTCCATACTTCATCTTCTCTAACCGCAGGACGCTGTACAGGTCACCCAACCATGCTGCGTCCCCTGGTGGCGATGCCGGCCGCCATTCCAGCAAAATTCGCCGCCGTGCAATCAAAGAGGCGAAGGCGATGACATCAGCCTTCCTCCTCTCCATGAGCACCGGCTTCTCTGAAACCCCAAATATCGCCAGGAAAGTGGGTGCACCTCCTCCTCCCCTATCCCCACTAGGACCGCGAACACTCCTGCCCAGACTCTTCCCAAATTTTTGCAATCCCAAAAGATGTGTGCGTGATACGCTGGCCCCGCCCACACCTCTCACACTCATCTGCTACCCCCTGAAAGAACCCACTCATTCTCGTCCAAGTCATATGCACCCTGTGCACCACCTTAAACTGCATCAGGCTCATCCTTGTAAAAGAGAAAGTCCCGTTTACCCTACGCAGTGCCTCACTCCATACTCCCCAATTGATCTCCAGCCCCAAATCCGCTTCACAGTTCTCCTTGATCTTCAGCATCCACTCCCCTCCCTGCTCCTCCAGACACTTACATATACCCCCAATTTTTCCCTCCCCTGCCACATCCGGGAGCAGCAGTCGCTCTAGCAAGGTGTATCCTGGCAACCTAGGGAACCCCCTCCAGACCTTTCGCGCAAAGTCCTTAACCTGAACTCACTCCCCCTTGGCAGTTCTACCCTCCCTTAGCTCCTCCAGACTGGCGAACGCTCCCTCCACCTCCTGTATACACTATTCATCCCCCCCGGGTCAAACCCATGATTCTCGCACAGCGGCGTTGGCACCGACATCCCTTCCACTCTAAAATGCCTCCTCAGCTGATTCCATATCTTCACCGTGGACTGCACCACAGGGCTCCCTGAATACCTACTCGGAGCCATTGGCAACGGTGCCGTCACCATAGCCCTCAAACTAGACCACTTAAAAGGTTCCTCCTCCATCTTAGCCTACTCTACCCTTTCTCCTTCCCACCACCGCCGCACCTTGTCCACATTCGCCGCCCAATAATAATGAAGCAACTTCAGCAGTGCCAACCCCCACTGCTGCCTGTGTAGCAGGGTCCTCCCCACCCTCCCCGCCCGTACAAAGTCCGAAATGATCGTGTCCACTTTCCGAAAAATGGCCTTTGGTATAAAGTTCGGGAGAGACTGAAAGATAAACAAGAACCTCGGCGGAATATTCTTTTTCACCACTTGGTCCCTCCCCGCCAACGTTAAGTGCAGTGTACCCCACCTCCTAAAATCCTCCCTGGCTTTCCTCCACCAGCTTCATTAAGTTCCACCGTCCATTCCCTCGCTACCTGAATCTCCAAATGCCTAAACCTATCTCTCGCTCCCTCCTAAATTAGCCCGCTGTCCCAGCTCATTAACCGGGAATACCTTGCTTTTCCATGCATTCAGTTTGTACCCTGTGAACCCTCCAAACGCGCCCTGCAGGCCCATAATCCTTCCCATACACTCCAACGGATCTCAAACATACAGCAAGACATCATCGGCATAGAGCAACACCCGATGCTCCCTCTGTCCCTTCATAATCCCCTTCCACTCCGCCAAGCCCCTGAGAGCCATCGCCAACCGCTCTATGGCCAGCACAAACAGCAACGGCGACAGCGGGCACCCCTGTCTCATACCCCTGTGTAAGTCAAAGCTTCGTGAGCTCATATCATTCGTTCTCCCCCTCGCCCTTGGTGCCACATACAGCAACCACACCCATACTACAAACCCCGGCCCAAATCCACAGCTTCCCAAAACCTCTCCCCTCCGGAAGGAAGATAACTAATATAGATGCTCCAGCTACGATTTGATAGGTATGAGTTCAACTTGAGTGAAAGCAATCATAACAAGCTGAACAGAGGTCGCATTGGAGGAGGATGGTTCATCTTCCCCTCTACTGCAGCCAGATTTGCGGACACAAGTCCCCTGTAGACGCAGCATGCGATGTCCACGGGCACCATTGAGGCCTTCCATGCCCTCTGGGTCCCACGGGGACTGGGGTGCTTTATCAACCCTACAAATCACATTTTAGTTTGATGTTTTAAGTTTCATTTGTGATTTGCTTTTGTTTAAGGCAGTATCCCTTTAAGGGGCTGCCCTTTATAATTTGTCCCTCAGTTTATTTAATCTAGTCTTAATTTTAGGAGACCATTTGACCAATCGGCCCTCCGAAAGAACACCCTATCCCTGCAACAACACCTAACATGCCCATCTTTGGACACTAAGGGGCAATTCAGCATGGCCAATCCACCTAACCCTGCACATCTTTGGGTCAACCAAAATAGTTGGAGGAGGATGGTTTGGTTATCTATGTCAAAGGCTGCATAGGAGTCAAGAAAGAAAGTCCACCATGGGCAGCGCGGTGACGCAGTGGTTAGCACTGCTGCCTCACGGTGCTGAGGACCCAGGTTCGATCCCGGCCTTGGGTCACTATCCGTGAGTAGTTTGCATATTCTCCCCATGCTTGCGTGGGTCTCACCCCCACAACCCAAAGGCGTGCAGGGTAGGTGGTTGGCCAAGCAAATTGCCCTTTAATTGGAAAAAAGAAGTGGATACTTTCATTTTAAATAAAAAAGGAAAGTCCACCACAGTGTTGGAAGATAATATTTGTTTCAGGATCATTTCACTTCTATGGCAGGGGTGGAAACCCAACTGGAGAGGTTCAGACATTGCATTGCGGCAAAGATGGCCCCTAATTCGGGAGGCCTAAACACATTAAAGATATTTGGAAAGGGAAGGGAGGTTATAAAACTCACTGTGTAATGCACTGGAGCAAATAATAGGGAAATACTTTGGTATTGCAGGGGACAATAATGGGTGGCATGGTAGTTAGCACAGCTGTCTCACAACTCCAGGGACCTGGGTTCATTCTAGCCTCTGGTGACTGTGTGGAGTTTGCATTTTCCCCCTGTGTCTGCGTGGGGTTCCTCCCACAGTCCAAAGATGTGCAGGTTAGGTAGATTGGCCATGCTAAATTGCCCCTTACTGTCCAAAAGGTTAGATGCGTTTACTGTGTTATGGGGATGGAGTGGAGGTGTGGGCTTAAGTAGGGTGCTCTTTCCAAGAGTAGACTCGATGGACCGAATGGCTTCCTTTCAGAGAATTTTTTTTCCATAGAATTTACAGTGCAGAAGGAGGCCATTCAGCTCATCGAGTCTGTACCGGCCCTTGTAAAGGGCACCCTACCTAAGTCCACTCCTCCACCCTATCCCCGTAACCCAGTAACCTCATTTAACCTTTTTTTTTGGTCACTAAGGGCAATTTAGCATGGCCAATCCACCTAACCTGCACATCTTTGGACTGTGGGAGGAAACCGGAGCACCTGCAGGAAACCTACGCAGACACGGGGAGGATGTGCAGACTCCGCACAGACAGTGACCCAAGCCGGGAATCGTACCTGAGATCCTGGAGCTATGAAGAAACAGTGCTAACCACTATGCTACCATGCTGCCCAACTTCTGCACTGTAAATTGTATGAAAATTAGGTTTAAATTAAAACCTTACAATACACTCTGAAACTGTACAAGTTCTGCTCTATAAAGCGACCTTTGGTATAAGTTAAAAAGTATGAAGATGCTTTATATGTTTTCTCTATTAGATAGAGAGACACACACAAACAACAGGCAGCCAGTTTTCCCCTCAAGGAGTGCAGATCCTAATTCTGGCGCAAAGTTGGTAATAATTTGGCCTGAATGTATCCAAGTGGGAAAAAAAATTATTTTCCAGTCAAATTCGGAGTAAGACTATTTATTAATAACAGTCAGTACAGCCTGTGGCTTGCCTGTCTTACTTTGGTGAACATATTTATCAGTGTTCTAATAAGTAAAGGCAACAGGAAAGATGCAAATTGCTAATTGGTCAATTTTCCACTTTTATATCAAAATGTAAATTGTGACTCATTTCTATGAAGTGCCTTGGGGCAGTTATCGACATTAAAGGTACTTTATGAGTGCAAAATGCTGCGGTTGCTTGAAAATGAGCCATTGCCCCAACTGTACACAATGACATGATGATGATGTCGGATCCCTGTGGCTCCGTCTCCATCCACAAACAAAGTTATTTGCCAAGTTTTTCTTTCATGAGATTGCAGGCTTATTTAATGGTGCTGTATCGTAGAAACCGTCCCAAACAGGAACAGGGGTCCAATGTAAACAAGGTTAAAGCAAAAGACATAATACGTTCAAACGTGGTGTCAACCATGACCTGAAGCCAATTTAGGAAAAAAATGTACTGGTACATAAATCAGGAAGAAAATAGCAAGGTGGAAACTTGGTTGATGTGCACATCGTGTTGACTCGCTGTGCCTAAGGAATGCTTCAGGCACAGTAAGGGAGAAGGAGCCTCCTTGATGTCAGCCAGGTATTTCCTGAAGATCCCCTGGGGGTGCAGGGGTGGGGGGTGAGGGGGGGAGTGGGGAGGTGCGCGTGGGGTTGGGGGGGAGGCACTGAGAGCAGGCTCAAGTAAAAGATAGCAAAATGGAAAAAGAGTTTTCAAACGAGACCTTCCACTTCATTTGCACTCACATCACCGGCAGGCATCCAAGCAACAAAGACATTCATGAGAAGTTTCCAGTAGTCCTTTGTGTCTAGCCTCTGTGAAAGAACACACAATACAGGAAGGTTACATGTCTTCACCCGAAAATAGCGATAAAAACCATCCTAGTCCACATGTAAACAAGACTACAGTACATTAATCAGTGTGAGTTGTCAACAGCTAAAACTGGTTAACACCAAATACCTGGAGTGTTATTTTTTTAAATCTCTCACGATCAATGCGGGAAAATGTTTCAAAAATGTTAAACCCGACCCCAATCCCTGCCCAATGTAAACAAAGGTAGGTTGAGGGGTGGGTGACCCTCTGGAGTCAGGGTCCTAATTTAAAATAATTCAATAGGGATGCGTGCCTCCAACATTAACTATGTTTAGGATTTAATGCAGACTGGTTTTCCCGATCCTTGGTAAGTGAACCCAGCAGCTGAAGGGAGACGAGAATGGCAGCATGCAACAGGCCAATGCCTTTCCGGAGCTGCTTGTGGACCAAGAGAAGAAGAGGTGCGTTCCCCCAGCTCTTACAGCAAACCTGTTAATCCTCCTGCCATCATATCGCCACGATCGAACCTCACACAATCGGACCCCCGCAACCCAGCGATCACACAGACTCCACACCTTTTTGACTCAGAAAGGATGGATCATAGTAATCTCTAATTGGTGAACTGGTAGAAACAATGGAGTGTCAAAGACACTTGAGTGCTCAGGTACATAAATCATTAAAGTGTCATGAACATGTAAAGAATCAGTAAATTCAATGAAGTGCGAGGTCTGGTTGATTAGACCACAGAGGGTTGAAGTCATGCTTCAGTATACAAAGCACTGGTTACACCACACCTGGATGACCGTAAGCAGGTCAGGGAACCACTGCACATTAGGAAGGATCTACTGGCCTTGGACTGAGTACAACATAGTGTGGTGATGTGCATCACTGTAGATACACAAGGGGTTAATGTAGATACACTAGAATTAAGTAAACACTAGAGGGAGCACGAGAGACGTCATGACAGACAGACATTCAACCAATAGGTCAGTAAGACAGGACATGACCAATGGGCAGTCAAGACACACCCAGAAGTGACACTACCACAAGGGGGCTACCCATATAAAAAGACAGGGCACACATGCTCTTTCTCTTTCCATAGGCGACACTCAGAGAGACAAGGGCAGATCAGGAAGCATCACACCCACCGCATGGATTAGAGCAGAGTGGTTAGTTAGATTGAGTTACTATAGCAAGATCAGCAGGAACTCAAGTAGGAGAATTGTTAACTGTTCAATAAATGTGTTAAACCTATCTCCAAGTCTGAACCTTCCCTTGTCAGAGTATACATCAAGGAAGCAGCTTATGCTACATGAAGAAGCATAACACAACACATAGATTTACCACAATTAAATGGGGCTAGATTTTCACTGCTTCACCCCCCAACAGCCAGGTCAGAAATGGAGATGGGTGGTGCCTGATAACACCAGTGCAGGCCGACATGCCAGGATCATGCCCCTGGTGTCAGCAAAGTCCACTAGGCTGGTGAGGGTCGTACAGGAGCGTTGCTCTTCCTGTCTGAACTAAATTCAAGTAGTTTAAATGCTCGTTGTAAGCTTTTTGGAGGGTAAAGGCATGATTTGAAGGGGGCACTTCAGGAGCTTTCAGTTTTTGATCCACTGAAGGGAGATGGGTACAGAGTTGGGCACCAGTCATACCCACCCCATAAAAAGGAACAGTGGGGAAAAGGGGGAGTGGGTACTTGGTAAAGGGTACTCTTGGTGGTGTGCAAGTGGCAGGGAGCGTGGGTAACCAGTGCTAGGATATTGAACAGGGTCATCACCCAAGGGGAGCAGAAGAGCAGGGAGAAAGGTTACCAATCACAGTAGGGTAGGGTCGTCCAACAGGATGGCTGCAGCTGTCAATGGACGTACAACCATCAGATTTTGGGGACAGTGGAAATGAGGGGAAACATCCTCCACAGGAAGGGAAAAACCCCAAGCATGATGTGGGCATAGGAGGGGAAAGAAGGACAGGAAGGCAACAGACGTCACACCCTCAACACAGAAATTATTGTCAAAAATGGAGCTATTAGGAGATGACCGAGACCCAGAAGGAGACTGCGACTCCCAGGCCAGGTGGTCAGTGAAATGTGCAGCCTTGTCGCCAAAGATCTCACATATCACAGCACTTGGGCGCTGTGCCCTGCCAATAGGCAGCAAAGTTACTTGCACATCTTCATCCATGGCTCTTTCCAAGGATCAACTGCAGATCTTGCTGGCATCTCACAAATGACTTCACACCACTCCATCGCACAGGCCACTGATGCCCACTTTGCCAGAGCTGGGCAGTAAATTAAATTCCAGAGAGACACAGCCTCACAGGGACAGAGGGCATTGGGTGTCACTGCCATACTGGATTCCCCCAGGTTCAAAGCATCATCACATGCATCCATGTGGCCATCACGCAGTGGCTGGCCAATGAGATTTGTTAACAGGAAGATGGGTGGGGCATGAGATTGAAAGAATGGGATTCCCTCCAGGTCCCTGTCTGCATTAATTTTACATTGGGGGTGGGAAAGGAGGGGAAGTTTGCCTTTTCCCAGTTGAGGCCCTTAAATGTCTAATTAATGGCAATGTCTGGGTCGCTTCCCACCCAGCCTCAATTTTTTGGCTGGTGGGATACCTACCTGGCATGGGGGGATCTCATAAGAGACCAGGCCTAAATTTTGGGCAGGGAAGAGGAGTGAGGACGCTTCCATCAGAAATACTCTTCTGACTGTGAGCACCCACCCCCCCGCTTAAGGTCCAGTGGCCGCTGTACCTCCCTACCACATGCTCCCGCCTCCTGGCCTTTCTGCTGACACCCCGGTCTGTGCTCCCCCAAGGCCTTCCCTACCCTCCCCACTCTAACACCCCTTAAGCTTACCTTGTCCTCAATCCCTGGGACTCCGGCTCAGGCATGTTGGCGCACATGTTCTTCAGTCCACTGCAGTTCTTGTCGCTGCAGGGACTGGAGAGCTACGAGCCAATCAGATTGACCGGCAGCTTTCTAAGGCAGGACTTCCCCCTGAGTGAGGGGTGGAAGTCCCGCACACAGCCACTTAACGCTCATTCGAGGGGGAAATGTCTGCAGGACACTTGGTCTCGGTGGTGACTCTTCAGGTGGTGGGAAAGAATAATTCAGGTCTAAAAGTTAAAATTTGCCATTAAAGTAAAGGACCTCCAGGAAAACAGAATTTCTGGGTTTGCTTGCTGTTTGAAACCTCTTGTTCCCACCCCATAAATATCCAACTTTCTTGCTCAAAGACTACTAACCATCAAAATTTACAATGCAGTATAATTTGCAATCTTCCAAACCTGCCTTCCTGTGCAATCTCTTCCACTTTCTGGTTCATCAGCTGAGTTCATTGAGCATGGTAACTACAGTCTAAAGCTCTCTCCCGAAATCAAATTATTGGATTGTTACCGCACAGAAGAATGCCATTCAGCCTGGTCTGTTTATGATGGCTCTTTGCAACACATACTCAGTTCCT
Source organism: Scyliorhinus torazame (assembly GCF_047496885.1). NCBI lineage: Eukaryota > Metazoa > Chordata > Chondrichthyes > Carcharhiniformes > Scyliorhinidae > Scyliorhinus > Scyliorhinus torazame. Next base: position 27,630,171 of record NC_092721.1, on the reverse strand, counting down.
TCCATTCCTCACCTTTTCCCCACAGCCCTTTTTGGATCATTATTCAATTCCCCTTTGAAAGCCACAATTGACTTCCACTAGGCACTGCTTCCCACATCCCTCACGCTCCCTAATTCTCTCTTCACCATTGGTTTCAAAACCTACCTCGTCGACCGAATTTTTGGTGGCCTCTCCACAAGTCTTCTCCTTTTACTTGCCATGTTAGTTCTAGCCATGGTAATGGGTAGCTGGAGCGTGGATTCAGGCAATCATCTAAGTCTGGGGGCTCAGACAGGGTTCCTGAATGAGCCAAAATTCATTCCGGGTTTCTGACGTCATGTTAACCTCTCAATTATCCTACGTTGCAGATTAATTTACGCGGTCGAGAAAAGAAGAGCCAGGACATTTTCATTCTAAATCTGCCAGTTCAGAGCTTTCCTCATTGCAACTTTTCTTTAGTCCCCTTTGTGTTGTCACCATTTACCTGCTTTCCAAAGTCGCTGTCATGTTATATCACCCAACTAGACAGCACTAAATGGTAATCTATATGTAAGGGATGACTTCCTTGTGTTTGATATGGAATTATCAACGTTAAAAATATTCAGCTAGACTATCGAAACTCCTTGCTGCCATTTTCTGAAACATTTGGTTCCTGTAACCAAAGAAAACAATTGCTCTGAGATTCAACAATATTTATTATTTACAATTGTTGTGTATTTAAGTGCCACAGAGGGAAGCTGTTGACCTTAGGGTTACAAAAGCAACTGGGAATTCATGATAATTCACAAAGCTCAAGTTTAGGGGACTTATTGTAACCTGAAGGACAATGGTTAGCTTGCAGTTCTAGAATTGCAGTTAATATACATTTTGCTACATGATCATTTTAAAAGATTTATGTGGGACAATCAGCCGCCGATGTGTACCTTTGCATTTTGTTTTCAAACCACCTTCCCGTAGGTGTTAATTCATATGGGAGCTCGAGCACACAGGGTGCAAGTATCTATAGTTGAACATAAGAATATGACAAGCGGGGAAAGACTAGCTTAGTCCATCAAACCTGCACTCATTATGTCTGGAATAATACAACCACACACTCGCTAACCACGCCTCCCATCGGCCGTTTAATCTAAAAATCAGATGACGCACTGGATGGATAACTGTATAAAAAAACACGCTGGGCAATTCCTTTCTGTACCAACACCCCCCCACCCCACCAAACCACCACCTCCCCCTACCTCAGGCAACCAATACTATTCCAGAAGATCACATTGACCATGTGTATGTTCACGGTTAATCCACTTACCTTCTATGTGATGTGATCTCTGCACCAGTGAAGACCTTAACTGGTTCCAGCGCTCCAGTAACTCGCCAGTGTACACTACATCTTCACAAAACCTCTAGATACTCTGTTCTCCCAATATCATCGGAAGACTTATGAAAATATCTTCTTATTGATACTTCCTGCTGAATGTATGTTGGATTTTTGACTGTAATAGAGGTTTGTTCACAAATGCGCTTACAATGTTGCTGCATATAGCAGTCAGAAAAACTCTTACTGCTCAATGTTAACATGTATGTTTCCTAGCATGGGTCGCAGAATAGTATGAGACCTCTAACCCAGCTTTCCCCCCTCTTCTTGCCTGAGACCAATTACCTATCCCATAGCACCAGGCTTTCATAGTTTCATTCCTACCTGTCTCATCATAGCCAGCAAACCTCTTGCTTAATTTCAGATCCACTGGCCACCTCAAGCAAGTCTCAATGTTCCAGCCTCACCTCCCACGTCTTATCTTCCAAATATGTGCTTTGCCACGGAGAAATTATCCACCAGCAGGGGATCAATTTCCATATAACTTCAATAATATCCCTCTCTACCGCTTGAACACAGCGCAAGACTCTACACCTCCACTCGGCTGTTTGGCACTCCATTCCAGCGGCTGAGCAACTCGGAGGACTAAATTAAAAAGCAGAGCCAGAAAGGTAATCATTACTGGTATATGACCTGACCAGCAAGCAAATTGGCATCGAGTAAATCAGATCAGAGTGTCAAATGCATGGCTCAACGATTGGTGTGGGAGAAATGGGTTTCAATTCACGGGGCGTTGACACCAGTGCCAAAGATCACCAGTACCATTGGCTGATTTCACCTGAACCATGCTGGAACCAGTGCCCTACTGAATCTTTAGCCAGGGCTGTAGAAAAGGCTTTAATCTAAATGGGGAAGGGAGTGGTGGCGAGGAGGGTCTGCCTGATGGGAGATTTAGAAACGTGAAGAGAAAAATCAAGTCAGTAGTACAAGTTAACAATACAAGTAATGATAATCAGAGAATTTGGGGCAGCAAGGTAGCATTGTGGATAGCACAATTGCTTCACAGCTCCAGGGTCCCAGGTTCGATTCCGGCTTGGGTCACTGTCGGTGCGGAGTCTGCACATCCTCCCCGTGTGTGCGTGGGTTCCCTCCGGGTGCTCCGGTTTCCTCCCACAGTCCAAAGATGAGCAGATTAGGTGGTTTGGCCATGATAAATTGCCCTTAGTGTCCAAAATTGCCCTTAGTGTTGGGTGGGGTTACTGGGTTGTGGGGAAAGGGTGGAGGTGTTGACCTTGGGTGGAGTGCTCTTTCCAGGAGCCGGTGCAGACTCGATGGGCCGAATGGCCTCCTTCTGCACAGTAAATTCTGTAATTCTATGAGTGTAGAAACATTGGAGTGCACAAGCAAATAGGTTCAGAGCAAGGAAAACTGCTGAATTAAAAGAAGCTTGGACGTAGTTCACACTATAGGACAGAGGCCGGGATTCTCCCCTGCCCGGCGGGGCGGGGGGTCCCGGCGGGATGGAGTGGCGGGAACCACTCCGGCGTTGGGCAGCCCCAAAGGTGCAGATTTCTCCGAACCATTAGGGGCCAAGCCATCACCTTGAGGGGCTAGGCCCGCGCCGGAGTGGTTGGCGCGCCGCCGGCCGGCGGGAAAGGACTTTGGCGCCACGGCAGCCGGGGCCAAAGGGACTGCGCCAGCCGGCGGAAGTCTGCGCATGCGCGGGAGCGTCAGCGGCTGCTGACATCATCCCCGCGCATGCGCAGGGGGGGTCACTTCCGCATCGGCCATCGCGGAGGCTATGGGTGAGGCGGAAGGAAAAGAGTGCCCCCATGGCACAGGCCCGCCCCGGATCGGTGGGCCCCGATCGTGGGCCAGGCAGAGGGTCGGAGAATCCCGCCCAGAGTATAAATCAAATAATAATCAAGGCCAGTAGGGAGGGTACTGTAATAATCATGGCCAATTTTAATCTTCATATAGATTGGATGATTCAAATTGGCAAAGGTGGCCTGGAGATGGGTTCAGAGAATTTATTCTGGACAGTTTCTTAGAATAATAATCAAGGGAATCAACCAGGGAACAGGCTGTCTTAGACCTGGTAATGTGTAATGAGGAGGATTATTTATGGTAATGTACACTTCAAAGTAAAGGATCCACGCAGTAAGAGTAATTGCATCATGATAACATTTCACATGCAGTTTGAGGATCAGAAATATGGGTCTGAAACTAGAGTCTTAAACATAAATAAAGGTGATTACAAAGGTCTGCAGACAATGTTGGTTAAAGTGGACTGGGGAAAAGGGTAAGACAGTATTGAAGCGGTAGCAGACATTTCAGGTGATATTTCACCGTCTATGGCTAAGTAAGGATGCTAAGGATAGTATCAATGCCACTTTCCTCCGGCACCCTGCCCTCCATTCCCTCCCATTGACCCCACAATTCTTGACTCTGTTGTGGAACAAAATATGTCTAGCTCACCGGTGAGAATGTTCAATGGCTCAGTCTCCACTCCTCCCTGGGCTAGGGAATTCCAAAGATAATTCCAAGCATTCTCTCAGCATCTACCTTGTCAGGACCCCTCAGAATCTTAGAGGTGTGCCATTTGTGGCTATGCAGCTACGATTCTGGACAAGATTCTAATTTTGTTATGACTGGGTGAGGAGGAATGAGCTGGCTCCCATCTTTTCCAACCTCCTCGGTTGGTCTCCCCAGAAGTTTGTTTAAAATCCTTTCCCCATGGACACCTTTTCCCAATGCATCCAAATAGAACATAGAACATAGAACAATACAGCGCAGTACAGGCCCTTCGGCCCTCGATGTTGCACCGAAACAAAAGCCATCTAACCTACACTATGCCATTATCATCCATATGTTTATCCAATAAACTTTTAAATGCCCTCAATGCTTTTACTTTTTATAAGGAGCTAGCTTAACCAGAGTTTCAAAGTTTTCATTGGCTTACCTGTGAGGTGTGGATGGTCGTACATTGCGGATGTTAAGATAGATGATTCTGGGAGAACTTTGCAGCTATCCTTGTTGGTTTTTCAGCCTGTTAGAGACACTTGTTGGCTTGTCCTCAGAGGGACAGGTATCTCTGCAGGGTTAACTGAAGAGGCAGTTCTGTATCTTCTTGCTTGCTTCCTGTCTCTGCTAAAACACTCTTGCCTCCAGCAAGAGACAGAGAGAGAGAAAGACGAGGGAGGTCCACCTTCTTTAATCTTCTGCTTCTGTCAATCAGTGGTCCACAACCAGTCTTTAACCAATTTCCATTGTGTACTCCCAGGAGGCCGGCAGGGGTGTGTGTGTGTCTGGGGGAAGGGTGGGGGGGGGGGGGGGGGGGGGGGGGGGGGGGTGACGTGGAGAGATGGGGGAAAAAAATCATGTTTTCCATCTACAGTCCCACATTCTGAGATATAAATCAACAGGAGACGTGGTTTGGCTATCCTGATGAGATGTAGGGAAAAAACCATTGTATCCGCAAACACAGAAGATTAACCCAGCCTTATGCATTTTCCATACCTTTCTTTCAGGTGTCTCTGTTTGACGTGGGCCTCGATATTTTCTTATATTCTTGGGATGATTTTTGCATCTTCTCTCATGAAGACAGATGCAAAATATGTGTTTAAAACCGCTGCCATTTCCTGGTTTCTCATCATCATGCCTCATCCTTTAAAGAACCATCATTCACTTCAGCTACTATTTTTTGTTTTATATACTTGTAGATGGCCTTACTGTCTGTTTTTATACTTCGTGCTCGCTTACTCTCATATTATAATTACTCCCTCTTTACTATTTTAGTCATCCTTGCTGACTTCAAAAAGTTTTCCAATCTTCGGGCTTATCAGAAACTTCACAGCATTGTCAGCTTTTACTTTCACTTTGATACCATCCTCAACATCCTTAGTTAGCCACAGATATAGTGCATCCTTCTCGTAATTGAATATATCTTTGTTGAGAGTTAGGAAGTATCTCCTTAAGTGTTTACCAGCTTACCTTTACATCTCTTTTTTCAACCCACAGTAGCCAACTCTGTCTTCATACCTTTGGAATTGCCTTTATTTAGGTTCAAAACACTGGTTACAGCCCCACATTTCTCACCCTCAAACTGAATATGAAATTCTACAATGTTATGATAACTCCTGCCTAGAGAAATATGTGATGATTAATTAATCCTGTATAATTACACATTACCGGATCTAAAATAGTCTGCTCTATAGTTGGTTCAAGAGCAATTGCTCTTAGACACTATCCGAATACACTATGAACTCATCCTCAAGGTTCTTTTGCCAATTTGATTCATCAATCTTTCAGAAATTTAAAATTGTTTGTGATTATTGCTGAAAATGTTACGTTGTTTGACATAAATTTGACGTATCCATGTCCTTAACCTGTACAATGTTTCACAACCGTCGTTGGGATGTGACGATTTTATTTGGATTGGATTGGATTTGTTTATTGTCACATGTACCGAGGTACAGTGAAAAGTATTTTTCTGCGAGCAGCTCAAACAGAAAAGAAAATAAATAAAAAGAAAATACATTTTGCGTGACAGTCCCCTCCAGAGGGTGCTTATGAAGTGTTCTTGGTCTTTCGGACTGGCTCTCTCATGTTATGGGTCCGGACCAGAACTTTAATCTGGTCTGGGAATCTGGATGAGAACCCAGCTTTTTACTTTGGAAAATTGTGAGGGAATCTTTCTGTGCCACAGGAGGGATAACAATGACCAACAGACAGCTTTCATGTTGAAACAGACTTTAATTTAGACGGAATCAAATGCAATAACAAGGGATAGCTTATATTTGCAACGTTTTACTGTTTTCTAAACCTGCCTCTACATATATGTATTTTCAGTTAAGCAAACCAACATACATTGAATACCACTTATGAATAAAATCAAAAACAAGGGTTTCCACTTGGTTATATTGGTACAAAGCCTTTTAGAGAGTCCTTTAAGAGAGGACTCTGGGTCTGTACTCGGTGGAGTTTAGAAGGATGAGGGGGGATCTAATTGAGACTTACAGGATACTGCGAGGCCTGGATAGAGTGGACGTGGAGAGAATGTTGGGCAGCACGGTAGCATTGTGGATAGCACAATTGCTTCACAACTCCAGGGTCCCATGTTCGATTCCGGCTTGGGTCACTGTCTGTGTGGAGTCTACACATTCTCCTCGTGTGTGCGTGGGTTTCCTCCGGGTGCTCCGGTTTCCTCCCACAGTCCAAAGATGTGCAGGTTAGGTGGATTGGCCATGATAAATTGCCCTTAGTGTCCAAAATTGCCCTTTGTGTTGGGTAGGGTTACTGGGTTATGGGGATAGGGTGGAGGTGTTGACCTTGGGTAGGGTGCTCTTTCCAAGAGCTGGTGCAGACACGATGGGCCGAATGGCCTCCTTCTGCACTGTAAATTCTATGACTAGTAGGAACATCGAGAACCAGAGCCACAACCTTAGAAAAGGGATGATCCTTTAAAACAGCGATGAGGAGGAATTTCTTCAGCCAGAAGAATCTGTGGAACTCTTTGCCTCAGAAGGCTGTGCAGGCCAAATCACTGAGTGCCTTTAAGACAGAGATAGATAGGCTCTTGATTAATAAGGGGATCAGGCGCTATGGGGAGAAGGCAGGAAAATGGGGATGAGAAAATATCAGCCATGATTGAATGGCGGAGCAGACTCGATGGGCCGAGTGGCCTAATTCTGCTTGTATGTCTTATGGTCTTCTGGCCAAATTGAACCCTGCCTGTCCAGCTTGGTGTTCCAGAAGCAAATGACAAACCTGGCCCCTCCCATTAACAATGACACCTGCAATCCAAAATGCCCATCATGTTCTTGTATCTGGTTACAGAAGGTCACCTTGCCCCTGGGAAAAAAACATTGATTCTCTCCCTTTGTAAACACAGAATAAAAAATACTAAATACAAACTTTAAAATATGAACATTTCTCACATCCGTCATGCTAAGCATCAGTCGAGTGACACTGCCCAGGGTCCTGAGCTGTGACATCTCGCCCTTTTAGGAGAACACCTCTGACTTGTTTTCTATTGAATGTGTAAGGAATGCCTCTTCCCTTTGTCCGTTCACTAGAATAACACTGCCTCACATCATGTCCCTCAGCCTGGGAATTTCTGCAGTGTTGCTACTCCGGGTATTGTTCTGTGGTTTGTTACTACCGCAGACTCTTGTCACCATGCTGTTTCTCTGGGTCTTTTCTAGATTGCTGTACTGCAATCTGTGGTGGACCTCAACCCATGATCTGGTTCACCATGGATCCTGCAGCTGGGGGAACTATCCAGCACTATCATAGAATCATGGAATTTACAGTGCAGAAGGAGGCCATTCGGCCCATCGAGTCTGCACCGGTCCTTGGAAAGAGCACCCTACTTGAACGCTTCTTAAGCCCACCCCTTCACCCTATTCCCGTAACCCAACCTAGCCTTTTTGGACACTAAGGGCAATTTACCAGTCCACTTAACTGCACACCTTTGGACTGTGGAAGGGACCCGGTGCACCCGGAGGAAACCCACGCAGACACGGGGAGAAAGTGCAAACTCCACACAGACAGTCACCCAAGCCGGGAATCGAACCTGGGACCCTGGAGCTGTGAAGCAACAATGCTAACCACAGTGCTACCATGCCGCGCATATCCTGCTGCAATATGAGATTCCGCCAAAATAAACCTTCCCCACACACTTCCAGATGTTGTTTCTTGTTCCGTACTCTATTTGTAATCTTTGTCCTGGAGTGTTTATTTTTAGTTTGTGTGGATTTACATTTTTCACCATCTTGTTTTTCTTATTTAATGGACCCTGTTTGAATTTCTGTTGCAGTTTGTTTTATTTGGAATATGCAGATGCTGTTTACATTTCGTTGCGCAATAGTTCAAGAGTTTTGACCGCAAAGTTCTAAGAATTTCCACGCCATCTCGCAAAAACCTTGGGAGGATTGCGCTGGTAATTCCAATAGAATGACAGATAGTGAATAGTAAATGATGCATGTTAGGTTATTTGCTCAATAGGAGCACACATCATACCCATCTCCTTCAGCATTCTTTGTAGGCCAGCATGAGCAGAAGTGCTTGACCCCGCCTATCGAGAAAGCCTTCAGCCTCCCAGTCCTACTTGCCAGCTCCCTGCCAAACCCTCCACTCCCTAGAAGCCACCCTCCCCTTTGCTGACTTTATCCTTCCCAATCGCTGGCTCTCTCCCCACTTTTAATTGCCTCCTCTCTGTCATCACAATTGCCCGGGACTGTTCCCCAGGCTCTCCTGGAGTAACCTCCTGCAGCTGATGTTCCTTTCCACCCACAAGCTGTTAAACTGGCCAATTCTGAGCAGGGAAAGAGCTAAAGATGAATGAGGGGCTACCATTACGTTTGACAAGATGTCTCCATCCCTGCTGGGTTCTTTCCCGCTTTCAGCCACACCCACCCCACCTCCCCACAAAAATATCATGGCCTAAGGGTTTCAAACTTAAACTGATTAATAACTTTACAATTAAACAGTAAAAACAAAATCCAAAAATGAACAGGATAAGACATGGAAGCAAATGTACGTAGAGAATGTGTGCAATGGGCCAATTATGTTGTGTAACAAAGGATGCCAGAAATTTGAAATAAATACTGAAAATGTTGGAAATTCTTTACAGGTTAGTCAGAATCTATGGAGCAAAAATAGACTTAATGGACACGATTCAGTGGACTCAAGTTAAGGTCTGCTTAACACCACGCCGAGAGAGACCTCGCCATGGCATTAAGGCCCCCTCGCTTCACCCAACATATCTCTTCCGGGGTCCCGAGCCCCCTACCCCGAACCCGACTGCTGGCATGGTCAACCTGGCACCTGGGCACCTTGGCACTGCCAGCCTGGCAGTGACAAGGTACCCAGGTGCCAGAAGGAGTGCCAGGGTGGTCACCCTGCACAATACCTGACCACCCGGGGGCCCAACTCCCCAGCGAGACCCCCCGAAGTGTCATCACGACTGGTTCACAGCTTTGGCACGGGCGGTGGATGCCGAACCCTGGGTGAATTGGCTGCGCACATATTTAAATGAGCCTAATGGGTCATTTAATTCTCCATGTCTGGATCTCGCCCAGCGAGAGTGAGTTCAAGATCATGATGCGCCACGAGACGCCATTGAATCTTGCAAGATGTTTCGCGCGTCGCGAATCCGGCGAGAGGCCTATCACGAGATTTAACGGCCTTGTCCCAACATCAAGTTGGGCACAATGAGGCCACTAAATCGCACCCAATGTTTCAGATCAATAACCTTTCATCCTCCAGAAATGTCAGCGTCGTGTTGGGTGTTCCGATACACAAACGAACCAACAGGGTTGTAGATGGTGCAACTCTGTTTTATTGTTCTGTACAATAATAACTATTAACTTCTGGCCGTGGTTCGTACTTCACCAGCTAACCTGTGGACCCAGCTCTTGCACTATCTTGGTGAGGCACTCAGCACATGGTCTATGTCTGAGTGGCACGCTGTGAGCTCTGTGCTCTGAGCTACCTCCTGGTAGAATGAACGGGAACTGTGGTGTTCCCTGTTTTATAGTGCGTGTGCTCTCACTGGTGATTGGCTGCGATGTTGTGTGTGTGTTGATTGGTCCGTCTACCTGACCATCAGTGTGTGTGTGATTGCACCATGATATGCTGATGTGGATATCATGACAGTCAGCTCTCACAATGTTATATTGCAGTTATCATGTTACTTTTATTTTTATTTCTTTGATTTGTAAGGGAAAAAATTGTGTTTGAAAACTTTAATAAAATATATATATTTTTTTAAAATGACAGTCAGCTCTGTTTCTCTCTCCAAAGATACTGCCTGGCCTACATTTTATAATAACGGTTCAGCAGTCAGTATTTAATTGAAAAAGCATTGCGGGCGGAATTCTGTGATCCTGAGGCTAAATGTTGAAGTCGTCGGAAACGCCGTCGCGTTTCTCGGCGGAGTCAACACGGCCTCGGGATCAACAATTCTGGCCCCTACAGGAGGCCAGCACGGCACTGGAGCGGTGCATGCCACTCCAGCTGCTGATCCCAGCATCAACTGGGCGCCGCAGGGTCCGCGCTTGCGCAGTGGCACCGGCACCAACGCGCGCATGCGCAGTGGCTCCCTTCAACACGCCGGCTCCAACGCAACATGGCGTAGGGCTACAGGGGCCGGCGCGGAAGAAAGGAGGCCCCCAGCCAGAGAGGCCGGCCCGCCGATCGGTGGGCCCCGATCGTGGGCCAGCCCACATCGGAGGCCCCCCCTGGGGTCAGATGCAACCCCCACAGGCCACCCCCCCCCCGACCCTTCGACACCGAGTTCCCGCTGGCTGAGAGAAGGTGTGGACGCGCCGGGGGGACTTGGCTTTCTCACGACAGCCGTTCGGCCCATCCAGGGCCGAGAATCGGCAGGGGGGTGGCCGCGTAGAGCAGCATCGACCGACGCTGCGCCAACCACGCCGGCGGCAATGGCGCCGATTCTCTGCTCTGCGGAGAACTGCATGCCGGCGTCGGGGCGGCGTGGCGCCGCCGGTCGCGTGGATTCTCCGCCCCGGCCCCAGACTGACAGAATCCCGCCCTGTATTTCCTTGACAAATTCAGTGTCTCTTGCAAATCTTTGGGATGTGTTTATCTCGCAAGCGAAGAATGAAAATTGAACTCGTCACCGTATTTGGAAAGAGCTCGTGTATTGGTTGAAATGCTAATGTTTGATGGACATCTAAACCAACACTTTTTTGATTAGTTGATGAAGAATTCCCCAGATAACACAACGCTGCACTCATATAAATAATTTCCACAGAATTCCTACTGTACAGAAGGAGGCCATTTGGCCCATCGAATTTGCAATGACCCTCTGAAGAGTACCCTAGCTAGGCCCACTCTACCGCCCAATCCCGATAATCTTATCTAACCTGTGCATCTTTGGACACCAAGGGGCATTTTAGCATGGTCAAGCCACCTAACCTGCACATCTTTGGACTGTGGGAGGAAAGCGGAGCACCCGGAGGAAACCCACGCAGACACGGGCAAACTCCACACAATCACCCAAGGTCAGAATTGAACCCGGGTCCCTGGCACTGTGAGGTACCAGTGTTAGTCACTGTGCCACCATGCTGCCAATATACTTATAGTCAACAATAGTGCACACATACAATAAAAACAATAGGCTCCATCCAAGAAGATATGAACAATTTACAAGTCTGTGGCTGACATACAAATCTCTACAGTGGAACTGAGTACTCTGTGTTATTGCCTCCAAAACCATGATCGCATTATTTTTCTTTTTATCTCAATGTTCTCATTTTTCTCCTCCAAAGGCTCCAATTCCCGATGATCATCTTGTATCTCACCCGAGCTGCCCTAATTTCTGTGCAAGGCTAGACAGGAAATGTTGGCAGGCTGTTTAATTCTAGAGCATCTCACAGCCAAACTGTCCTCATATGACATTAACATATGCCAATTTTCCTGCAGTGATTAATTGATATGAATCAGATACATGAATGCGAAGCGATGTTTCTCCCTCTTTTCGTCAGCCCCAAAGAATTAAAAACAATTGTAGGAGCCTTCAATTGATAGCACCATCACCCCCCAAACAGAGGATTATGATTCAAGTTCCACTTCAGAGACCTGAGCGTGTAACCTACGCTGAAACACCTGCGGAGTGCTGATAAAATGTTGCAATGTCAGATGAGCCGCCTTTCGAATTTTACTACATCTGAGCAATCGGGATTAATTGGGGGGAGGGCCAATTTCAGCCGGGTGAAAATATATATGGATATGGATTGTATATGGATTGGCAGGCAGACATGAACTGGAAAAACGGGCTGCCTTTAAAGAGGAGATGGCATGGGTACAGTCAAGAAACGTTCCCAGCAGGAGAGAACGGTCAAACAAACAAAGCCAGATTTCCTTGGACAATGAAACAGACAGAGAGTAACGTGAAACAGAAAAAAAGGGGCATTTTGACAAACTTCAGGTTGATGATGCAAGAGAAAGGTAGGCTAAAAGAAACGGTTCAGAGAGGAAATGAAAAAGAAAATAAGGGAAGGTAAGAGAGTATGGGAAGAAACTGGCAACTGCCAGAAAAGGAATCCAAAAGTCTTCTACAGACGGATGAATTGTAAAAGAAGGCGGGGGAACAATTGTGGGATTTATGCATGGATGCATGGCTGAGTTACTGAATGAGCAGTTTACCTAGGAAGATACCGCCAAAGTCATAGTGAAAGAGGAAGTATTTGAGACATAGGGTGGGCTGAAAATTGACAAGGAACAGGCTGGCTGTACTTCATGTTGTAAGCCACCAGGACCAGATGAGATGCCTCTGAGGATAATGAGGAAAGTAAAGGCGAAGAGATGCTGGTCATAATTTTCCAATCCTCATTAAGTACAGGAGGGGTACCAGAGTACTGGAGAATTGCTACATACCCGCTTGTTCAAAAATAAGTCTAGGAGCCATAGGCCAGTCAAGTTAACGACAGTAATGGAAACAATAATCGAGAACAAATTTAACAATCATTTAGAGAAATGTGGATTAATTTGGGAAAGCCAACATGGTTTTGCGAAAGACAAATCATCTTTAACAGACCTAGAATCCATGCAATCCCTGCAGGGCATTCAGCACTTGGGGATTTTGCTCAATGTTTTCAATGCAATATAATTGCGAGTAGTTGCTACTGTGATGCCCTAGCTAGGCCCAATCCCCCACCCTATCCCCGCAACCCCACACAACCTGCACATGCTTGGACACTAAGGGGCAATTTAACATGGCCAAACCACCTATCCCGCACATCTTTGGAGTGTGGGAGGAAACTGGAGCACCCGGAGGAAACCCACGCCGACACGAGAAGAATGTGCGAACTCCAAACAGGCTGTCACCCAAGGCCGGAATCCAACCCGGGTCCCTGGCGCTGTGAGGCAGCAGTGCTAACACTGTGCCACCGTGCCACCCTTGATTGACAGTTTGGCAAAACAACAGAGACAGTTGATGGTGGCAATGTCGTTGATGTGGTGCATGGAAAATCTGAAAAGATGGTTGATGAAATGCTGCATTGTGAGCAAAAATAAAGGCCATGGAATAAAAAGGGACAGTGGCAGCATGCAGGCGAAGTAGGCTGAGTGACACAAAACAGAGAGCAGTGACGAAAGATTGCTTTTCAGACTGGAGGTAGGTATACTGTGGGGTTCCCCAGGCTTTGGTATTAGGACCACTGATTTGCCTGATCTATATTAATGACGAGGAAAGAGTCCAGGCCAAAACTTCAAAATTTGTGATAGGAAACAAAACTTGGAAGTATTGTATTCAGTGAGAAGGATAGGGATAGATCTGAAGAGGAGTCAATCTGATGGAATGGGCGGTCAAGTGGCTGATAAAATTTGACGCAGAGGTGTGTGAGGCTGCACATTTAGGTGTGAAGAGCAAGGAGAGGCAATACAAAATAAAGGACTCAATTCTGAAGGATGTGGGGGAGCAGGGGGATTTGTGCACAAATTGAAAAAGTGGCAGGGCACGTTGAGAAAGTGGCTAATAAGGGCATACGGCGGGTGGCACTGTGGCGCAGTGGTTAGCACTGCTCCCTCATGGCGCCGAGGACCCGGGTTCGATCCTGGCCCCGGGTCACTGTCCGTGTGGAATTTGCACATTCTCCTCATGTCTGCGTGGGTCTCACCCCCACAACCCAAAAACATGTGCAGGGTAGGTAGTATGGCCATGCTAAATTGCCCCTTAATTGGAAAAAAGAATCGGGTACTCTAAATTTTAAAAAAATAAGGGCATACGGCATCTTGGGTTTTATTAATAGAGCCGTAGATCAGGACTTTCTGGTCCTTCCCGCTGGTGGAATCTGATGTGGGCCTGAGGAATGACCTTATCGTGATACTTACCCAGGGTAAATGCTTTATTTTAATTATCGATTAGGCATTTCATCTATCAGGATTACAACAGGGCTCTCCATTCATTTTATTAATGTGTATTAGTACGGTTCGGTTTGGAATGGAACTGTGAGGCTGTATCAGCAATATGTGTTGCCAGCCGGGAGCGGTGCCAGTGGGAAGTGCATCTTAGGAGAAGGAAGCACAGAGTCTGTGATTTCTGTCCATTTGAATGAATGGATGGATAATCAGAGGCAGCACACCCATGATGTCCTAGGATGTGCTTCAAATCATTTATGTCAGACATGGTAAGCAGATTCGCCCATGCGAGAGAATATTGTGCAAATGCAGATCAGTTTAAACCTGCCTCAGACTCAAGTTCCTAATCTCCTTTCTCCAAAATAATCTGCGTGAGATGATGCATAAACCGACGGTCAAAAATAAGTAATTGTCCACTGCGCCAGGGACCGGGATCCGATTCCGGCCTTGGGTGACTGTCTGTGTGGAGTCTGCATGTTCTCTCTGTGTGTGCGTGGGTTTCCTCCAGGTGCTCCGGTTTCCTCCCACAATCCAAAGGTGTGCAGGTTGGGTGGATTGCCCAAGATGAATTGCCCCTTAGTGTCCAAAAGGTTAGGTGGGCTACGGGGTTACAGGGATAGGGCGGAGGAGTGGGCCGAGGTAGGGTGCTCTTTCGGAGGGTTAGTACAGACCCGATGGACTGAATGACCTCCTTCTGCACTGTAGGGATTCTCTGATTCTAATTCAGTGTGTGCAAGAATGCATTCCATTGACTCTCACCGATGTCTTCCTTTGCATTTTCTTTTCCCCAATCTGCAGAGATTTTGTTTAAAAGATCTGTGTTCTTTCCCCCCGCCCCCCCCCTCCCTCCAAGGTGGAATCTTCTGCGAACAAATGTTTCCACTAGAGATAAAAGTCTGAGCCAAGTCAAGCATTTGGGTTGAATGTTAAAACACTCAAACTGCTTCAAAACAGGAAGTGTCTACATTAAGTGACAGATAGCTTTCTTTCCTCAGGGGCATACCATTTTGCCTCCAAGTCACACATGGCTCATTTTAGCACTAGCTTCCTTGGCTCGTATTGAGTACATGTAGACTGAGGATTCAGGCTATTTTCCCCACTCTGCTCCCCTCTGCCTCCTCTCTTTCCTGTGCATTTGATTGAGTGTGGAAACCTCTGTCTGCTGGGAAAATAATCTTACAGTTCTGAATTTTTTTTTTTGCTGCCCGGAATTCAGTAACAAATCGAGCATCTGCAAAATCTGCTCTCTATTACTACCGCTTCTTGGTAGGATTTCGCATTCACGAAGCCACATCATAAATGACCACTGTTCGCCTCATCGCCTTGCATTCGGATCGTGTCACTTTGGAGCAATTTTGCAAGACGAATCCCCTTGCACTGCGAATGAAGCGTTGAATTTTCCAGGATAATAAGCCTAAAGACAAATCTGAAAATCAGATTTCAGCGAGCATTCAACAGCACGGCAAAAATAGATCAGTGGTTATTGCAATGAGGTGTGGGTGTTGTCAGTCAGACTGAGCTGAATGCAATCACAATGGCAGCAGAATGTTCAATTCGTGACTATTTTTAAAAAAAGTATCGGGATGTGAGCTGATATCTCTGAACTTTGATGTTTGTGAGGCTCTCAGCTCCCTGGTCATGTCTTCAGCTAGTGAGCAGAATAGCTCACCACTCTACAGCTGGAGCAGGGAGTTCGATCGCCTCCCCGCTTACTTTCTCTGCCTCCTTTCATTTCCTTCCTTCCGCTTCTGAAACAATGACGCATTGTTGGAATACGTATCCACACACGCCTGCCACACTTTGGCAGCCACTGTTGAGGCATGAGGTGAAGTTATTGCCAGCCTATTGAGCAGTAGATACGGCCCAATTGAGCCCAATCACACCCTTGTTGAGTCACAACACTGTACAGAGATTATGAGCAGGAATATTGGAGGATTCCTTTTCCCGCCCCTCCTTCCCAGGACTCAGACGTCAATTGGATAAGTCAGCACAAACACAACTGGATCTTTTTGCTCCATACAGCCCAGATCCACATTTTCTCTTTAAGGCTGGAATTCTCCAGCCATTGGGATTCTCTGTTGCCGCCGGCAGGGCACCCTGCCCATGGGTTTCCCGGCGGCATGGGCGGGTTCAATGTGAAATCCCATTGACAAACAGCGAGAGTACGGGATCCTGCCGCCAGCGAAGGGCCCGTCGCCGAGCAAGACGTGTCTGGGGAACTGAAAAATCCCAGCCTAAATGTCCAATGGTGCGAATTTGCCATCTTGTGTTCCATGCAATCATACTGTCCCATTCTGCACTTCCAGAGGTTACTTCAGTACCGAATCAATCAAAAGGGTCCCACACCATCCTTGTCATCCCATTGCTTCCTCATCACCCGTCACTATCTACCCTAAGCTCCCACAATAGCCTACAGCCTCTCATCGGCCTATCTCCAACCTTTCAGATTCATCTCTAATATGAGATTTACCCCCACGAACAATCTTTCTTTAAAATAAATTTAGAGTACCCAATTCATTTTTCCAATTAAGGGGCACTTTAGCGTGGCCATTCCACCTAGTCTGCACATCTTTGGGTTGTGGGGGCAAAACCCACGCAAACACGGGGTGAATGTGCAAACTCCACATGGACAGTGACCCAGAGCCGGGATCGAACCTGGGACCTCGGCGCCGTGCGGCAGCAGGGCTAACCCACTGCGCCACCGTGCTGCCCTCCCCACGAACAATCTTGATTCCCTCCTATTTTAGTGCCTGACTTCCCTTTAGCCCAATGCAGCAGGCAACAAAATGAAAAGCAAACCTTTTTACAATAAGATACAAACTGAATGTGGATTAGCAATAGAACGCTCCTGAACTCTCTGACTCTCTGGGTGGAATTATCCCACCTGACTCTAAGGCTGGGATTTTCCACTCCTGTTCTTTTCCGGCACATTTGGTGAAAGGAGCATAAAATCTCCTTCAATGTCGGGAACATCATTGAAATACATTATGCCATGAATCTCATTATCAGGCCTCCACGCCTGTATCATTCCCCCCACCGGCCCTTGTCTCTCCCGCCGTACGGAACTCCGTTCCCATCAGCGTGAGGGCAGACCGGCGTGACTGGTCTGCCATGGTGTGCACCTGACAATCAGACCTCCCAGAGGAGCTCAGGTGAGTGCATCGCTCAGGGGAAAGAGGGTCATAACCAGGCACAACCCATGCACTGCCCCCTGGCACTACCCAGGCAGTGTCCACTGGCACTACCCAGGCACTGCCCCTTGGCACTACCCACTGTCTGGACAGTGCCAAGGACAGTACCCTGGCAGTGCCGTGGAGGGGGAAGGGGTTGGGTGTTGCATGGGCGGGGGTGGGGGGAGGGGTGGTTGCATGGGGACGGAAATCCCTGATGAATTTTTGCACACTCAGATAGCCTTTATAAGTGGTGCTCTGATCTTCAAAATAACGAAGTTACTGGCAGGGCTGGTACAATCAGAGCCCCCCCCCCCCGCCCCCTCCCGGCCAGCATTAAGTTGTGGAACAGGCCCCTTGGCCTTTTATCTTCAATTTTCCCGACTATTCAGTGGAGAAAGCTGCCATTGGTGCTGGTTGCTTGGGGCTGGTTTAGCTCAGTGGGCTAGCAGTGCGGGTTGAATTCCCGTCCGGGCTGAGAATTCTGGATTCTCCCTCTGTGTACCCCAACAGGTGCCGGAGTGTGGCGACTAGGGGCTTTTCACAGTAACTTCATTGCAGTGTTAATGGAAGTCAACTTGTGACAATAAAAATATTATTTATTTATTTACACACTGGAGTGAGATCGATTTTTGGGCCTCTTGCAGAATTCTTCCCCCTGTCCGCCATTGATCCCATTGGTGGGGGCATGGGAGAATTCTGCCCTCTGATTGAGAGATGAACAACGGGCGAAATTCTCCGGTATCGGCGCGATGTCCGCGGACTGGCGCCCAAAACGGCGCAAATCAGTCGGGCATCACGCCGCCCCAAAGGTGCGGAATGCTCCGCATCTTGGGGGCCGAGCCCCAACCTTAAGGGGCTAGGCCCGTGCCGGACGAATTTCCGCCCCGCCAGCTGGCGGAAAAGGCCTTTGGTGCCCCGCCAGCTGGCGTGGAAATGACATCTCCGGGCGGCGCATGCGCAAGAGCGTTAGCGGCCACTGACGGCATTCCCGCGCATGCGCAGTGGAGGGAGTCTCTTCCACCTCCGCCATGGTGGAGACCGTGGCGGAGGGGGAAGGAAAAGAGTGCCCCACGGCACAGGCCTGCCCGCGGATCGGTGGGCCCTGATCGCGGGCCAGGCCACCGTGGGGGCACCCCCCGGGGCCAGATCGCCCCGTGCCCCCCCAGGACGCCGGAGCCCGCCCGCGCCGCCTTGTCCCACCGGTAAGGTAGGTGGTTTAATCTACGCCGGCGGGACAGGCATTTTAGCAGTGGGACTTCGGCCCATCCGGGCCAGAGAATCGCGGGGGGGGCCCGCCAACCGACGTGGCGCGATTCCCGCCCCGCCAAATATCCGGTGCCGGAGAATTCGGCAACCGGCGGGGGCGGGATTCACGCCAGCCCCCGGCGATTCTCCGACCTGGCGGAGGGGCGGAGAATCTCGCCCAACACTCGGGCTGTGTCAGGCTGTAAATCAAAACAATTAAAAAGTTAAACTAAACCAATCTAACAGTAAGAAGATCAGTTTTCACTATTCACAATATCATCTGGGTAGCAAAAGATTCAAGATGCCCTTGCCTTTTTGCATATTATTGTAATTTTACTTTCGACCATAATGCAAATCTTCGTAAACGAAACTCCCATGGATTCTTTTGTTAAACTGCTGGTATCGTCAAAACTTTGGAACAAAATAAAAAGTTCAAGGACTTCAGGTCAGTCTCCTAAAAAGTTATCTCAAGCTGTACATCACCTTTCAGGGAAACGTCAAGCCCCAAAAACCTTGCTTGCAGGCCTCAATATTAGGACCACACCAAAGCCAAAGAGAGTTATAAATAACTGGTGGCCCAGTGATCAATTTTACATCTTTCTATCATCTGAGTGAACATTACATTGAGCAGTCATTAAACAATCTGCTCAAACTTGTGTGACTCATTCAGTCCAAAGTGGCATTTTTCAAGACAGAAACTTGGATTCATCAATGTTCTCAACACAGGCAAGCCTTGGAAATTCTTCGAGTCTACCACCCGAACCTCCGCTGCATTCCATTTATTGTTAAGCCCTGTTTTCCATCTATGGCCTCAGCAAGCTCCATTATTTCCATCCGCCAGCAAATTAATTTGAAAACTTTAGGTCACATTTTTAAATAACTCTGTGGCTCTGGAAACTTTCTCGAACTATATTTAACTTAAACTCTCGCATCTTTAGATCTCTGTGCATCTACCGCTGATTCATTAATGACAAAACTTTAAGAAAGCAAATCGATTCCCAAACTTTGGAATTCTCTTCATAAACCCCTCTGTGCTGCTCGTGTTCCTCATTTTTTTAGATACCTAATTCACAGAATCATCGGGTCTTTCCAATGCAGAGATGAGGAATATGGTAAAAACACACAGAAAGTATTTATTATTAAGGTCATTCAAGTTAATGTACCAGGGGTTGTAGTGTCAGAGTAGTTTAGTGAGAGTAAGGGCAATGGGCAGGTGGAATTTTAGTGTGGGATAGGGTGAATGTTGTTGGACGTTCATGGAAAACGGGAATAAGAGAGAAGCATGGAGAGCGTTATAGTTGATGCTGGAGATAGAAAAAGTTTCAGTAGCACTGGGACTGAGATAAGGATGAAAGGAGCAGTATGGTAGAGGTGGAATAAAGCAGCTTTATTGATTGATAGGGCCCTCTCAGATTGTCCTGGAGTTTCCCAGAATAACTTTGATGTTTTGATTTCTCATCTCAACAGCATCCCGGTCTTCCCACTCCAATCATGATGATGTTTTCAAGGATATGGGTGAGTGTCACCTTTGTAAGCCACGCCCTCTTCTCTGCTTGTCTAAATAAACCCCAGCAACCCAAACCGTGGCTCGGTGGGCAGGTGTGATACATTTAAGGGTCATTCACTCCTACCCTTGCAATAGCAACACCGGTACATCCATCTCAACGGATTAAGGTAGGAAGTTGGAGGCGGGGTCATTGCCGATCTGTACAGGGGCAGATAGCAATCACAGAAGTGGAACAGAGGTCTGTTGTTCAGAACATAAGTTTGCATGAAGAGAGCACTGGGGGTCCTGATTGGAAATGAATAACGTTTGCTGAACACAGATGTTTGTTCCTGGCACAGGGCCAGAATGGTCAACCAATCTGCAAAAGCAGACAGCTTATACGGACGACTCCCATTATCTGAATTTTCACAATTGTGATAAATAGATTAACAGACCACCATGGAGCACACAGCAATGTCACAAGCATCTGCAACAGCCCTAATATTGTTGTTTGCATCTCAAATAAACACTCAGATTTCTGCCATTGAGGCCTTAGTCCGCAGATTGGAGCAAGACCCCTGAGTTACGAAATGTTTTTCAGGTCACATTGAGTAAAACCTGACACATGCCTCTCCTGAATTTATAAAGGTAGCCATCATGCCAATCAGTACATATAATGAGCTCACAATCAGGAGGGGCACGTCCAGTGTTGGCGAAGTTCGTCATGACAACAACCCACACCCTGAAGCACCTCCCTTCATTAAATGGGCGCATGCCAGTAAGCGTTGAAGAACAGGCAGCTCTGCCTGTGACTGAGACAGTAGACGAAGCTCGATGAGGTGAACAGTCACATAAATTCCAAGTGACTTCCACCACCAAATGGTTTCAAACCGCCATCGGCTCCGGCCACAAGAAAGTTAGGAAAGATATAAGGCTGGATTCTGGAGCACGCATGCCATATCATGCTAGTGGAAGAAAAGACTGAGCTAATAGACGTAAGACATATGGACACATCGCCTTTAGTCAATAACATTTTTCTTTCAATGTAGTTCATAGGTCGTGGCAATAATTTTACCACAGTCAGAAAATAGTAGCTTCAAATAAATAGGTTAATCAAAGAAAAGCAAGTATTTTATTTTCTGATGCCTCCAAAAATTAGTCACAATTCACCTTAATATTCTACCTCCTTGTCAGCATTGGGCAATTGAGCAATTTGTAACCCATTTATGCAAATACTGAGGATGCTGGAAATCTGAAATAAAAATAGAAAATGTCCAGTCGGTCTGGCAGCATCTGTGCAGTGAGATAAAAAGAGAAATAATGTTAATGACTTGAATGTTTGTAAAGGAATGCAGAAGTCCTGCCGCAGAACATGACCCATGCCGTTTTTGAACGTTAACACGTAGCTGCTTCAGGTGGATCTGGCTTTTGCTGCTAGAATGTCCAAAACACGACTTGTTCACTTTAGACCTGGTGGGAGAATGTCTAAAGCGGCCTGAGATCTTTTTGAATAAAATCCTGGGACACATTTGGTGATGGCCGGTGCCCTTAAGGCGGGCCAGGTTGTCCTCCAAGATAATTAAAAGTAGACATGAATGTGCAAAGCAGGTCCTCAAACTCAGTGGAACCGTCAAAAGTAGCTGTCCAAAGGAACTGTCAAGGTAGTTAAAAGTCCTCTGCGGGATTCACCATCGGCGGAATCCTCCACCTCACCGACAGCTCACCCACGCCCATGGGTTTCCCCACGGCACAATGGTAAACCCGATTGATCGGCTGCTGGAATGGAGAATCTCGCTGCCGGTGTGGGTGCATCATGCCGGAAACCAGTGCTTGCGGGATGGAGAATCCCGCCCTCTGCTTTTTCGAGATTTTTTAAAAAATTGCTTGAAATGTTTTAAAAAAGAGTGCTTGCTATTTCACTCTGTTGACATAAGCCTGATGATTATCCAAACAGTATTATTGCTGTATGACTAATTTCATAAACTTTCATTGTTACAGTGGGACATCTGTCATATCGCACTTTGATTTACAACTCCAAGTGGCTGTAAACACTTTGAAGGGGGGCTATGAATTACAAAGCTTGCTTTTGTAAAGGATTAAAGGAAGTCAAATATAGTGAATGGGTTTTTATTAATTAGTATTTGTTTTTTAACAGTGAATTCTTCAATAGGCACTTAAGAAATGTATTTTATCACACCTCAGCATGGGGCCTTGTGTCTGCCCATGGTTGATACTGGATGAGTTGATAGCTGGGTTGTGGAAGTGGACAAAGTGGCGTGTGTGGTGATGTGCATCAATTTAAATGCATGTAGGCTAACTAGACACTAGAGGGAGCACCAGAAGCATCACACACACACACTCAGCCAATAGATCAGTTAGATAGGAGACGACCAATGGACATTCACGATACACAAGGAGGTGACACGACCACAGGGGGGCATTACACCAACCCATATATAAAGGACACCACATACATGATCTGCCTCTTTCCAGTGGAGACAGTCAGTGAGAACAGACACAGGGTTGATTCGATATTACACCCACCACGTGGATTGCAGCAGCTGGTTAGTCAGTCTGGGTAGCTACAGTAGGATTAGCAGTAGTGTCGACCCCGAGTAATAGAAGTTCAAATAGTTTAATAAACGTGTTGAAGTTATCTCCACATCTGAACCTTCTTTTGTCAAGTGCACCACAAGGAAGCCACTTATGTTACACCGACAACATAACAAATCAGTGTGTGGAGGCATTGATTAGCGCTACGTTGTCACAAAAGCTATAAAGGGCCATAGAAGGTGGATGGGGGAGGATGGGCTGGCATAGTGAGTATGAGGGGACAAGGAGGGTTTGGTGGCGACGAGGGCCTTTTCACAGTAACTTCATTGCAATGTTAATGTCAGCCTACTTGTGAAAATAAAGATTATTTTAAAAATGTGGCAGGGGTTGGCATGAATGGGGCATGGGAAGTGTGAGGGGGTGTGAGCGGTGAAGGCTGGAGGACCATTTTATGTTTTAATGTTCTGTTTGCATCTGTGGAGCAAAATTGTGGTGTGCCTGTGCGCCCGTCATTGACATATATTGAAGATGCAAATTGATATAAAGCTCTTTGGCAGAAATCTCCGTGCCAGAAACAAGTGTTGATGCCAGGACAGAATCGGTGGTGTTCTACGTCAGCAAAATTGACGCCACCCCCAGACCAATCCATCAACCATTAAGTAGCTGGCACCGCCGCCATGTGTAACACGGCCGATTCCAACGAAAAACAATGCCTGATTCGCTGGAGTCGGGATTGGCACTCAAGAGGTTGAAAAGCTGCAGCCACATATAAGCACTCCACTCCCCACACACACAATCCCGGACAAAAAGATGGTAGCAAGGAGAGCGGCACCATGGTTCACCGAAGCTGAGCTGGAGACCCGACTTGACGCAGTGGAGGCGAGGTGGTCTACCCTGTATCCTGGGATGGGGAGGTTGTTGGCGCCCGCCGCCGTACACCGGGCTGGGGTGCAGGTGGGAAAGATTGTAAGCACTGTTGCTAACACGGTCAAGACCGGCCAGCAGTGCCGCAAGAAACTGCACAATCTTCTCAGGGCAGCGGAGGCCAGTAGGCAGCACAGTGCCCTTTGCACAAACCCCCGTCCCAAGGACCATAACTCCACCATTCTCCCCCGAACCAAGGTGGTCGACCAAACCACTACCCTGCCCCACTTGCCAGCACCCATACCGGACACCGTGGCCGGGTGCCCTGGCTACTAAGGCCACCAACTACCCACCCACTGTGCAGCATGCATCCGACTGCTGAACACTGTGCATTCTCTGTCTCCATCCTCCCTCAGAAAAAGTCGGCGCACAACTGCCAGGAGAGGGACAAAATTGGAGGGGGACCGCTAGACCTGTGGCCTCTCACCGCAGCAGAGCAGCGGGCACTGGACCTGTTTGCTGGGACCGGGGGGGAGGGCAGTCGCCGGGGCGGAGGTCGGCATCGGGCGAGCAAGTGAGACCCCGCTGAGTTGCAGTTCCCTGTGGCATGTGTGTCATACCCCCCCCACCACTAACACCACCCCTCCAAACCTCCCACAGCCACCCCACCCCCACCACTCCCACAGCACCCCCACAGCCCCCTCCACCACCCCACACCCCCCCCCCTTACTGCCCCTCTCCCCACAGCCTCCTCCACTACACCCACTACCCCACAGCCCCCTCCACTCCCCACACACACCACCCCAGCCAAAAAGATGGTTGCAAGGACAGCGACACCACCGCCAGCACCCCACACCTCTGCCCCATGGCTCCCTCCACCACCACCACCCCCACACCTTCCCCCCACCCTCACACTGCCCCCCCATCACCAGCTGCCACCCCAAACCGCAGTCCAACATGCGTCTTGTCTCGTGCCTTGCAGCATCACCTGGCGATGAGGCGAGACCTTCTGGTGCCCCCTGACCTTAACCAGAACCCCCAGCCCTGGGAGGAGAGCAGCAAGGAGCAGGACGGCACAGACAGGGATCGGAGCCTGCGACTCACAGCCGGAGGCACCCTGGAGCACCAGGCCGCGGACGACACTGACTTTCCGTCACAGCTGTCTCCATCACCCTTCACCATCCCAGAGGCACTCATCTTGATTGTGCAATTTAGTGAAGAGGTTCCTGGGGCATGCTCTTATGTGCACCACACACATGCTGTGAGACAGCAGTTGGAGGTAGGAGCCCCCAAGGGGGAGGACGGTAAGAGAGCGGCTCAAACCCAGGGATTAGCTGCCACCCGGACGGGTTTTGGGATTCTGGAAAGGACGATCCCTTCGATAGTGGAAATTCATAGATTATCATAGAATTTACAGTGCAGAAGAAGGCCATTCGGCCCATCGAGTCTGCACCGGCTCTTGGAAAGAGCACCCTACCCAAGGTCAACACCTCCACCCTATCCCCGTAACCCAGTAACCCCACCCAACACTAAGGGCAATTTTGGACACTAAGGGCAATTTATCATGGCCAATCCACCTAACCTGCACATCTTTGGACTGTGGGAGGAAACCGGAGCACCCGGAGGAAACCCACGCACACACGGGGAGGATGTGCAGGCTCCGCACAGACAGTGACCCAAGCTGGAATCGAACCTGGGACCCTGGAGCTGTGAAGCAATTGTGCTATCCACAATGCTACCGTGCTGCCCCCAAATGCACGGGCAAGGGCAGTGGCTAGCACTGGTTAACACTGTTGCTTCACTGCTCCAGGATCCCAGGTTCGATTCCCGGCTTGGGTCACTGTCTGTGTAGAGTCTGCACGTTCTCCACGTGTGTGCGTGGGTTTCCTCCGGGTGCTCCGGTTTCCTCCCACAGTCCAAAGATGTGCAGGTTAGGTGGATTGGCCATGCTAAATTGCGCTTAGCGTCCAAAAAGGTGAGGTGCGATTACTGCGTTACCGGAATAGGGTGGAGGTGTGGTCTTAAGTACGGCTTAAGTAGGGTGCTCTTTCCAAGGGCCGGTACAGACTCGATGGGCCAAATGGCCTCCTTCTGCACTGTAAATTCTATTCGATGATTCTATACCCACACCCAACCCCTGTCCATTTCCCCTTGCACCAAGCCCACCCCACCCCCGGCCCTGTTGGTGTCCAGCACTGTGGGGGCCTCTGGCTCTGGAACCCGTCTCTGCTGCCAGGGGTAACAGTGGCTGGCATTAACCATGCCAGCGGTATGCTCCGCATCCCCTGTCTGGCACCGTCCTGCAGGGTCTACTTTGGACACTGCCCTTGGGTGGGCCCCATGCTGCAACGTTGACGGATGGTAGCTGGTTGGGCTTGGGGGGGAGTGGTTGGGGGGGGCAGGACTGGGGTGCAGGGGTGGTGGTGTAGGGGCACCCATATGGCTGGCATCACTCTGCACGACTAGATGCCATGGTGGGTGGTGGGTGGGGTATGCAGCAAGATGGCTACCTTGTAGGCCATGGCAATGGCGGTCTGAGACTCGACAACTGGTCCACAAGGCCCATTCCCTGGTGTTGCTAACTTTTGGTTGGTTCAATTGGCTCTGCTTTATAACCTTTGCTCTCGAGTCGCCAGGTATCTTTATGATACCGCCACGAGGTTCAAGTTCAAGTAATGATCAATAACTCAACACACCAATTAGTAAGATTCAAATCAATACACATTTATTATCCACAGAAAATCGCTACTCATGCATAAACTCTACTTTCTAGGCTATTTCTACAACTAACAGGCCTATACTTAGCTTCGGACTGGCCCACTAGGTCAGGGGAACAAATGGCCTTTCGTTCGGGTTTTGAGTTTGCGGGATTCAAAAGCTGGTATGGACTGGTAGCTAGGAGCGCCTTTCTCGTAGCGAGCGTTGACTTGAGACTTACTTTCTTGGAGGCCGCCGGACAGTTCACTCTCAGGGGTTGCTTTGCGTTGCTGAGCGACCCTGTCAAGAAGGACGATTTGAATTTGGGGGCTTTACTTTATAGTCCCCAGGGACTTCACGCCCTTCGGGGCGGACCCCATACCTGGTTTCAAGTGATTGGACTTTGTTCCAATCACTTGGTTCAATTTCTCCAATGCTAGAGCAGTTCCCTGATCGTTGGGCGGTCTTTAAGTGTCCGTTAACCTCTTTTGTGTTGGCTCCTGCTGGCGCCGAGGAGGCTGGCTTGGCCTTGTTTACCTTAAAATGTTTTGATTGTTCCCGCGGATCGCTCATTAATATGTAGATGGCTGCTACATTACTATGCAGGTGGCTGCTGGTTTGAGTGCTGTCCGGTTCCTTACAGGTCTTAATACACATGATTTCTGTATTTGCTAGCCTTTGCCTGTGTTGGCTGAATTTCCCTTCAGCCTTTGCGGTTCTCCATTTTAAGTCGGGAAGTGGCCAACTCAGGTGGCTACACTGGTCAGCCCCATCACTCCCCCAATGCCCCCCGGGCCTGGTGGAAGCCACCCAGACTCCCCCCCCCCCCCCCCCCCCCCCCCCTCCCGCAAGCCCTGCCTGTGGCAGGACCAGCAGCCTCTGTGTGTTCTACCTCCCCTTTCTCCCTCATCAGCCACAGTGCCCGTCTCCCGATTTATAAAACCACAAATGAAACCTGCCGCCCAATCGCCTTTCCCGATTTCGGCGTCGACCCACAGAGAAATCCGGCTACCTATTCTAGGCAAACGGCTTTGCTATTGATGTCTTTGTATCAATGCGGTCTGGCAAAAGTGACCACTGCCCATAACTTCAAATCCCCTGCTGACTTCACACTATCATTGGCCGGTTGGGGAGGGTGGGGGTGGGGGGTGTTCACAACTGGATAAATTGTTGTCTTCATTATGAAGCAATGTGGGTGCCCCTTCAGATCCCACCTTTTCACCAAACACCACCTGCAAGTGTAACTCATAGCTAAAGTGCGCTGTATGAGATTGAGAAATTCTGCTAAATGTACTAGCGTGACATTTAAGATAACATAACAATTGAGTAAAGCATACTCTTCCTGTTTAAACAAGCGTAAGCAAATGTAAACCGAGGGTAGAGTACATTTATTAGGATATAGTGCAGATCTGCTCCGTGATAATGTTGAAATATGATCGACTGGCGAATAAAAGGAATAGTCAACGAGACCTGAGTCATGACAGACAGAATGATAACAATGTTAAATGAAGATTAACCAGAGACTTGTAAGTCACAAACACAGCGACAAGAGCAGCTAAACCCTTATCTTCCCTATCCCCTTCTGTAGGTATCTCAGACAGAGAGTCACGTGACCCCCCCCCTTGAACATAATAGACTGCAAAAGCACCTGAAACCTGCTGGCAGGATGAGCATTTCCTGTGTAATTCTGTTGGACAACAGACACAAAGCTAGGCCTGTAATTATATCCCACCCAGACCTACACATACAATCATGTAATTAATACTTCCTGTGTGGAGCAATGAATATTATTTGAAGGGAAGATTTAGTTCACCTCAGTGTAAAGCAGCAGCCGGTGCCGCCCTGCTGTGGGATATTTTAGCCATAGGGGAGTGCCCTTTTGTTTCCATCTGTTCAGGTACCTTTTAATTAGTCGCTTAAAGCTTTTGTGCCAACAGAGGGAAAATTATACTTCCTTCCTGTTTGGTGGGGGTGGGGTGAGGGGAAGGGAGGAACTCTAAACGGAGAACCCGGCCCCGCGAGCCATACAATCGTGCATTATGGAAAAGTCAAAAACGCTTTTCAGCTACAGCCTGACTTGTGTGCGGCTCAAATTGTTAATGTAGGTGGAACTTTTAAAAATCCCGTTAATAGAACAGTGGATGCTTTTGTAGTCGATTTCAGAGGTGACATCACTGTTCCCGGCAAAGGAAAAGAAATTTTAAGATAATCTTGTTTACAATGGCATCTTTGTTCTGTTTTTGTTTCTCACAGAATTAAGTCCTTGGACACCTGCTCTGCTGTTTAAAAAAAGGCACCACCTTCAGCTTACTCGCAGAAGAACCATACGAAACCGAGTGAAATTATTTACTGCCATGAGCACAAATTTAGATATTGTTAATAATGAGGCAATAACCTAACAATTTGTAGTCTAGCAGGTTTTTGACTGTGGTGAATTTGGCAGTGATACATTGGACTCTGACAAGCCAAAATGTTGCTACATGGAGCTCTTCCAACTGAGGAAAAGCCAATTTTTGATTAGGATCTGGCACTATAGCTTTTTGAACCAAATTTGACTATTAAACCTAGGACAACCTTCGTAAGAAGTCAGCGCTGGCTTCTTTGCTTCGTACGTTGCACGCAGCCTCACAAGAGACTGTTAGCAAATGATGAACGGACATTACGGGCATACCAGACGACCCAAGCCCGCCAGGGAAAGGGGAAAACAAACAGGATTCGCAGCAGAATTCTAATACGTTTCAGCTTCTGAGGGCACAATACTGCCCGGGAAAGAGTTAAAAAAAAAAGCACACTATTTTGTGTTGCGAAATCGAATTTTCTGGCCGGTTTCGAAACCTTTGAAATTATTTACTTTTCTTTCATTTAGAAGAGGATTATTGTGATTAGCTGATCTTTCCGAAAGTTGTGGAAAGTTGGCTTGAGGGCATGGCACTAAGAGCTGGTTAGAGCTACACTTAGGATTCCGCAGGCACTTACTGTCAGTGTTATCCTTTCAAACTTACATTTTCATGTCAAACTAAGATGCTGCATCAAGCTGCGAGTAATGCACAGAAGAAGAATTCAATCCCTTTCTCACTCAGCCGAAATATCCCACCCAGCACAGGGCTAAATCGCTGGCTTTGAAAGCAGACCAAGGCAGGCCAGCAGCACGGTTCAATTCCCGTACCAGCCTCCCCGAACAGGCGCCGGAATGTGGCGACTAGCGGCTTTTCACAGTAACTTCATTTGAAGCCTCCTTGTGACAATAAGCGATTTTCATTTCATTTTTTCATTTTCAATGCATCGCAACAACTGCAGTTATTTTGTTTTCATTTATCACCAAAATTCCGAAAGTATCATTGTTGCAAAAGTCACTTAGATACTTGGCTTTTGGGTAAAAATGCAGAAAATGTAGTGATTTGAGTAAGAACACATTTTTCAAAAAACAATATCCATGAGAGTGTTGACACCTCTCGGCTGTATTGGGAGTCCAGTGGCAAACCATTGATACAAAAAAAAGATTGCATTTGAATATCACCTGCCTTGACTTCAGGACATCCTGAAATTATTTAATAATCATAATAATAATCTTTATTATTGTCACAAGTAGCTTACATTAACACTGCAATGAAGTTACTGTGAAAATCCCCTGGTCGCCACACTCCAGCGCCTGTCCGGGTACACAGAGGGAGAATTCAGAATGTCCAATTCACCTAACAAGCACGTCTTTCGGGACTTGTGTGAGGAAACCGGAGCGCCCAGAGGAAACCCACGCAGACACAGGGAGAACATGCAGACTCCGTACAGACAGAGACCCAAGGCGGGAATTGAACTTGGGACCCTGGCGCTGTGTAGCAATGCTGCGAACCACTGAGCTACCGTGCCACCCTCTTTGCAAACAATGAAGTATGACTAACATATAGACACCGTTGTCATGTCAGAAATATGGCAGCCAGTTAGTGCACAACATTTTCCCACAAAAAGCAATGTCCACATGCTGTAATTTATTTTTATGGTGTGGATTGAAGAATGAATATTGTCCAGAATAACAGAGATAACTCTTCATCTTTTCCATCTATGTGAGAGGGCTGGGTTTAACGTCCTATCTAAAATATAAAGCACATCCCTTAGTATTGCACTGGAACTTGATCCTAATTTGTGTGCTCAAACCCTGGAGTGGGATTTGAATCCACCAACTATCTGCTTCAGAGGCAAGAGTGCTAGCAGCTGAGCCATTGTTGACACCACTGAGGTAATTTACTTTTCGGACTTTTAGACTTGCTTCTGGCGTGTTCAAAATTGATATCATTCAAAACCAATGTGGCATGGTGGCACAGTGGCTATCACTGCTGCCTCGCAGCGCCAGGGACCCAGGTTCAAGTCCAGCCTTGGGTCACTATCTATGTGGAGTTTGCACTTTCTCCCTGTGTCTGCGTGGGTTTCCTCCGAGTGCTCGGATTTCCTCCCACAGTCCAACGAAGCACAGGTTAGGTGGATTGGCCATGTTAAATTGTCCCTTAGTGTCCAAAAAAGATGTGTAGGTTAGGTTGAGGGGTTATCAGAATAGGGCGGGAGACTAAGCTTGGGTGGAG
Source organism: Scyliorhinus torazame (assembly GCF_047496885.1). Classification (NCBI taxonomy): domain Eukaryota; kingdom Metazoa; phylum Chordata; class Chondrichthyes; order Carcharhiniformes; family Scyliorhinidae; genus Scyliorhinus; species Scyliorhinus torazame. The sequence goes on along the minus strand of NC_092721.1, from coordinate 27,599,406 downwards.
TTCTCTTTCGGAGAGCGGTTGCAGACTTGATGGGCCCAATGGCCTCCTTCTGCACTGTAGGGATTCTTTGATTCTATAATGCGTGAGCATAAAAGGCACTGCACATTTCTTTTTAATGCATTTTATGGGATTATGGGTGTTGCGGGCTAGGCCAGCATTTATTGCCCATCTCTGGGTGCCCTTCAGAAGGTGGTAGCGAGCTGCCTTCTTGAACCGCTGCAGTCCCTGAGGTGCAGATACACTCATAGTGCGTTAAGGAGGGAATTCCAGGATTTTGGCCATCAAGTGGACATTATGCCATTATACACCTTGTAGGCTTTGGGGGGGTCAGGAGGTGAGTTACTCGCTGTAGGATTTCTGGCCTTTGACCTGCTCTTGTAGCCACAGTATTTATATGGCTAGTCCAGTTCCGATTTTGGTCAATGATAACCCCCAGGATGTTAATCGTGGGGTTTCAGTGATGGTAACACCAATGGATATCAAGCGGCGATGGTTAGATCCTCTCTTGCTGGAGACAGTCAATGCCTGGCACTTGATTGGCATGAATACCAATTGCCACTTGCCAGATCTTACTGCGTTTGTTCATGAACTGCTTCCGTATCTGAGGAATTGCGAATGGTACTGAACATTGTGCAGTCATCTGCAAACACCCTCATTTCTAACCTGTGGTGGAAGGAAGGTCATTGATGAATCAGCTGAAGATGGTTGGGCCTGAAGAAGTCCTACAGTGATGTCCTGGAGCTGAGATGATTGACCTCCAACCACCACAGCCATCTTCCTTTGTTCCAGGTATGACTCCAACCAACAGCACATTTCTCCCTGATTCCCATTGACTCAAACAAAAACAGAAAATACTGGATAATCTCAGCAGGTCCGACAGCATCTGTGGAGAGAGAAGGGAGCTAACATTTCAAGTGTGGATGACTATGATAAAGAGTCATCCAGACTGAAAACATTGGCTCCCTTTTCCCTCCACAGATGCTGTCGGACCTGTTGAGATTGTCCAGTATTTTCTGCCTTTGTTTCAGATTCCAGCATCCGCAATAATTTGCTTTTATCCCATTTAATCAAGTTTTACCAGGGCTCTTTGATGCTACACTCAGTCAAATGCTGTCTTGATGTCACGAGAGGTCATTCTCACCTCACTTCTGGCGTTCGGCTCTTTTGTCCATGTTTGGATCAAGGCTGGAATGAAGTCCATAGCTGAGTGACCCTGGAAGAACCCAAACCGTGCATCTGCGAGCAGATTATTGCTGTGTCAGTGCTGCTTGATAGCACAGTTGATGACCACTTCCAACACCTTGCTGACGATCGAGAGTGTCATGGAATCATAGAATCCCAACAGTGCAGAAGGAGGTCATTTGGCCTATCGAGTCTGCACCGACCCAGAATGAGGACCCTTCTTAGGCCCACTTCCGCGCCCTATCCCTGTAACCCCACCTGAATGCACATCCCTGGACACTAAAGGGCAATTTAGCATGACCAATCTACCTAACCTGCACACCTTTGGACTGTGGGAGGAAACCAGAGCACTCGTAGGAAACCCATGCAGACACGGGGAGAAAGTGCAACCTCCACACAGTCACCCAAGGCCGGAATTGAACCGCGGGTCCCTGGTGCTGCGTGACAACAGTGCTAACCACTGTGCCACCGTGCCGCCCACTGATACGGTGGTAATTGGCCGGGTTGGGTTTGTCATATAGAATCATAGTGCAGTAGGATGCCATTCGGCCCATCGGGTCTGCACTGACCCTTCGAATGAGCACTCTATCCAAGCCATCCCCCACCCCCCTATTCCCGTAACCCCATAAACTAACCTGCACATCTCTGAACACTAAAGGACAATTTAACACGGCCAAGCCACCTAACCTGAACGTCTTTGGACTGTGGGAGGAAGCAGGAGCACCTGGAGGAAACCCACGCAGACACGGGGACAACGTACAAACTCCACACAGGCACTCACCCAAGGCCGGAATTGAACCCGGGGCCCTGCGCTGTGCTAACCATTTTGACATAAGTCGAAATATTTCAATTACTTACCCAACCACAGCACTTTACATTATTTGGTGAACTTCTGACATCGGGAACCATAAACAACTTTAGCTTAGTGGTACAATTCCCAACTGTGAGTTGGTCGAACAGATGACCTGAACTTAGCTCCAGGCAGACCTGGTGAATGGTGACTGGAACTCGAGTTTTGAATCCTGGGTTGAGTTTAAAAGACTGAGCATTTCAATGACTTAAAGCAGCAGCCTCGAAGATGACCAAATAATTCCAAAGCCGTCAAAAATCAGGCTGTCTTGAAGAACCCATCAGAGACAATCACCTTACATGAATTTGAATGACCATGTCTCCTGAACCACTCACAAAACATCCAGACAGCCCTGTGCATTCAACTGGGTCAGGAAAAACCATTGGATGAAATCACACTTGTACAATGGACCCTGGCTGGGAAAGGCACTCATTTAGCCGGAATCTAATCATTTAAAAAAAAATATAAATTTAGAGTACTCAATTTATTTTTTTCCAATTAAGGGGCAATTTAGTGTGGCCAATCCACCTAGCTTGCACATCTTTTGGGTTGTGGGGGCGAAACCCACGCAAACACGGGGAGAATGTGCAAACTCCACACGGACAGTGACCCAGAGCCGAGATTGGACCTGGCACCTCGGCGCCGTGAGGCCGCAGTGTTAACCCACTGCTCCACCGTGCTGCCGCCCAGATCATGACAAAACCCGGAACCTGGAATCAACTTGCCACGGCCATGTTTGGGTAATTGGTCAGTTGTTAATAAGAGATTGTGCTTTAATCCAGGCCAGGCAATAGAAGAAGAGAAGATGTGCAAGAAGCAGGACGCTGAGCTGGCACAATCTCTCTCACTCCATCCAGCCTGCAAGCTTGAACACTACCTGTTGCTGACCATCCACACACCGCAGGCAGTCTTTTAAGAATCAACCCAGCAGCTGCTGCCTCCAGGAGAAAACATATAAATCATCATCTGCCAACATCTTTAAATAATCTCAACACAGAATCCAGACAGGCCACTAAGTCCAGTCTGAAACCATCGGATTAATCAATATACAAGATATATAAACCATTGACTTTTATTGGACTTTTACAGAAGTACTTAATCTAATGTGTGAGTGACTGTGTGTGTGTGAAATATTGGATAGTGCTTGAGAGTCAGACCTTTAATAAACACTATTCTCTTTTCCTTTAAAACAAGGAGAGTTGTCTGTGTGTGTCTTTTACAGTCAGTGCACTTAAACAGTTAAACATTCACCGGATTGAAAATCCCATCCTTTGAAAAATAAATCCTGGACAGGATTTTCCAGCAGCTTTCCTATCAGGGTATTCGGGTCATGCCAAAAGGCAACACTCCGTGGTGGGTTCCCCGGTAGCAGAATGGGCGGGCCACACAAAGCACCGGAGATATTTGCAGCACCGGAAGCTCCTGCCTGACGTGTTGGGTGTTCTGGTTCACAAACAAGCCAACAATGTTGGAAGTGGTGTGACGCTATTTTATCAACTGTTCAACTATGCTAACATACTGTAAACGTGGGTATAAGCAATACCAGCTTAGCTTAACTGTGGACCCTTTCCTATCACTAGCTATGGTGACGCACTCAGCACATGGTGAATGTCTGTGTTGCAGGCTGTGAGCTCTGTGCTCTGAGCTGGCTGCTGCTAGAATGAGCGGGAACTCTCCTGTCCCCTGTCTTTATAGTGCTTGTGCTCTCACTGGTGATTGGCTGCGGTGTTATGTATGCTGGTTGGTCCTACTGCATGTCCATCAGTGTGTGTATGTGATTGCACCATAATGTACTGATGTATATTTTGACACTGCCAGCAGCCAATGGCAAGGCTCCTCCGTCGCCAGAAAACATGCCCCTGGGGGGCAGAAAATCCCATTCCCCCTCCTGTGTTGTGGTCAACTAAGGGGGGGGGGGAATTTCCGCACCTGTTTTCTGGCGGGGTGGGGACGGCATTAATGACGGGAGCAGGAAATCCTGTGGGAGTCCCAAAACTTGTTTTACGCCGGTAAGATTTTCCATTCCAATTGACCCCGACTCCCACTAATAACATAACGGGAAGCCTAACGTTGAACGTCTGGATCCCTGTTTGAATGTGTTTGAATATCATTATCAGGCCTTTATGCATGATCGTCCGCATCCCTGCCACCTCCCAGCACATTGGATTGTCCATTCACACCAGCGTGAGGGCACGCCAATATGGATCACGACAGGCCCCCCACACCAAAACCCGCTGGAGTCGCACAGGTGAATACATCCATCGGGGGGGGGAGAAACATCCCACCTGGGCAGTACCCTGCCACTTACCTGGCAGTGCCATTGCACTGCTCCATGGATCATCGCGGGCACTCTCCCTGGCAATGTGCCAGTGGGCGGTGTCAGGGGCAGTGCCAGGAATTGTGGCAGGGGCAATGCCTGACCAATGCCAGGGGAAATGCCAGGGGACGGTGCCAGAAGGCAGTGCCTAAGGGCAGTGCTGAGGGGGGGAGGGTTACCTTGGGGGAAGGAGTTGTGTTGTTATGAGGGTGGTGTTTTGTTGGGGGGGGGGATAATGGGGGGGGGGGGGCGGTGTAATGGGGATGAGAGCTCTGTGGGGAGGTATATGAGATGGCACCCCGATCTTGTAGAATCTAAGTTGCCCATCAGAATGGCCTACTCAGAGTCTGTCAGCGTGATATCATGGGACTCTCTCTCCCTTTAGCTTTTTTTTCTTTTAGCCTCTGATTAACAGTGGAAAAAACCGCCCTAGGCAAGGTTTTTGTTTTTCCCTCCTGCTGCGCCACTCACTGAGTGGAAAAAGTGAAGAGCCATTCTACTGCTTCTCAACCTCATCATAGCAACAGGTATAAAGATAGGTGCAATCATAGAAGTAGCAATTCATGGATATCAGACTGTTAATTGCCCTGTGTTTCCTTCTGCTACTTCCCATAGTAGGTCTTCAGCCAGAAACAATTCTGTACGAGTTTAACACTGATTCTGTGGAATATGTTTTGTGGGTAGATTCCAGGTTGCTGAAGGGACACTTAATGCCCTTCAGCGAATCCAAGAATATCACTGCACACAAGGAGGGAAAGTGGCCCATTGAGCTTGCATTGGCTCTTGGAAAGGACACTTGTGCTTATAGCTTTAGTGGTACAAATACCTCCTCTTTTTATCCATAACTTATGGTTGTACTCCAGCTTTACACTAATATCCTCACCATCACAGGCCTGTTGAATGGTGAGCTCTTCTACGGCAAGAATTGACCACAGACAGGGGCTGCCATTTCCATTTTTTCCTATGAATGGTGGGCAGACAAGCCAATTCCCACAGCAGCACTGAAACACTCTGGAGATTACAGCATCCCCACTGAATTTGGGATAGCTGCCAACAGCAGCCCAGTTAGAGAACTGCAGCAATAAGGGGATTGTATTGCACAAATGCTGCCTGGATCAACGTTTGCCGTGATTTGCATGCCAAACACTTTTTTCATTTACTTCATCTTTTGCCCCACTCTTGTTTATCCTCAATGTATTTTTCCATTCCTCTGATAGCAGTAATTTGTGCTGAGAAATCCTTTTATAGAAGGAGGCCATTTGGTCCATCGGGTCTGTACCGACCCTCTGAAAGAGCACCCTACCCAGGCCACTCATCCACTCTCTCCCCATAACCCCACCCAATCTGCACACCCCTTGACACGAAGGGGCAATTTTATCATGGCCAATCCACCTAACCGGCACATCTTTGGACTGTGGGAGGAAACCGGTGCACCCGGAGGAAAACCATTAAGACACGGGGAGAACGTGCAGACTCCACACAGACAGTGACCCAAGGCCGGAATTAAACCTGGGTCCCGGCGCTGTGAGGCAGCGGTGCTAACCACTGATGCTAGCGGCCCGAATGGAAAGATCCATTCTACATGCGGAAACCTTGTTTGTTAGAGCAACAGTGGAATACCTCAGCATGCTGAGTGGAGTGGAGGCATCGCTCAACATCCCCATGCATGGTCTATCCGAGAGTGGTCATTGGAGAACAATCAGGAGCATGAATGGCAACCATGGCTAATTTTTCCTTTTCCTTAACACAAGGAAAGTAAGATCAACTGTGGTGTCACTATTTCCACCTCAACTGAGATCATGGGCGGGATAATCCGGTTCCCCAGCCGTGTGTTTCTAGACAATACACCATCCGCTTGTCCATTGGATTTCCCATTGAAGCCACCCCGTTGGGAAACCTGCAGGCGGGGGTGCGCTGCTGGCGGGAAAAGAGAATCCAAACGGCCGGAGAACTCCGGCTGATATAGCTCAACACAAGACCAAAGACCAAACCTGAATGCTCCAGTTCATTTCTTTTTTTAAAAATAAATTTGGAGTACCCAATTATTTTTTTTCCAATTAAGGGGCAATTTAGCGTGGCCAATCCACCTAACCTGCACATCTTTGGGTTGTGGGGGCGAAACCCACGCAGACATGGGGAGAATGTGCCAACTCCACACGGACAGTGACCCAGGGCCGGGATTCGAAGCTGGGTCCTCAGCACCACAGTCCCAGTGCTACCCACTGCGCCACATGCCGCCCTAATGCTCCTGTTCATAACTCACCAGGCATTTACCCGCTGAAGTATTGGGGAGTTTCCTTAGCTCTCCCAGTCTTTTCAACCTTGATGGTATCATGCACCATAGATTTTGTCCTTCACTTACATTTCTCAATTTGAGAAAGATAATGCTGATATAAAGGCAGCTATCGTGAACTATCATTGTACCAACAGGAAGTCGGAAGCTACCTCATGATAGTTAGGGCCCAGGAAATCATCGTTCACTTGTGCTGCAGCAACTCACCGAGGCTCTTTCCACAGGATTTCTCAATACTGCGATCTCTGCCACCTGCAAGGGCAAGGGCAGCAGTTGCATGAGAACGTCATCGCCTGCACACTCCACTCCAAGCCACGCACCACCCTGACCTGGAACTATATTGTTGTTCCTTCACTGGGTCAAAACACTGGAACTCCCTCCCTGACAGCACCAGGCATGAACCTGCACCACATGAACCACAGTGGTTCAAGAAAGTGGATCACCACCACCTTCTCAGTGGCAATTAGGGATGGGCAAGATATGTTGGCTTTGCCAACGGTGCTCACTTCCATGAATGAATTTTTGAAATCTCCATTTCCATCAGTATGAGTCATGAATAAGGTCACAGGGTGCAGAGTCAGTGGATAAGTGGCAGAAGGGATTGCTGGTTGACTCCAAGACAGAAGGCAGAGAGTAAGGATAAAGGGTCACTATTCAAAGTGGCAGAAGTTTGAAGGTGGTGCCCCAGAAGGATCGGAGTTGCTCATTATTGATATTAAAATTCAAGTGGAGAAATTTGTTTGGTGCAAGTTAGAGTCATGGGGCTGGAATCTCTGTTTGGGAGAATAAGTCCCCACGCCAGCTTGAAAACGGTGGTGTTTTACGCCAGGAAAACTGGCACAAAACGGCCACCGATTCCCTGCTCTGGTGGCGGGGGGGGGAGGCGCGTGCTAGCAGCCAGGCAGCGTAGAGCTCCCAGCTCCAGCTGTCGATACGGCCTGGAGCCGCGCCGTGCTCCATGGTGAACGCAGCCCGCTGACCCGGACCGCAAAAATAGTCCCCCCCCCCCCTTCGGCTGGCTTGCGTGCCCTGGACCGCACCCCCACAGTGCTCCCAGCCCCGAATGAAACCACCCTGCCTGCGGATCGGCCATCCCCCGACTGTGGCGGCGCTAAACTGAGTCCGCAGCCGCCACGCTGAATTTCACGACGGGTGAGACCACATGTGTCCCACGCCATCGGGAACTCGGCCGGTCGGGGACGAAGCATCGCGGGGCGGGTCTCAGGCAATGGCCTGAGGTTGTGGATATAGCGTGTGGCGTACTCCTAGAGTCATTGATCCTGGTCATTGATCCCTCCACCAACCGGGAAGGTTTCTTCCTGTCTTCTCTATCTATGCCCCTCATAATTTTATACATGTCAATCATGTCCCCCCTTAGTCTCCCCTAGTCCAAGGAAAACAACCAGGTTCTATCCAAAGCCAATTCACAGCTAAAAATCTTCAGCCCAGGCAACATCCTTCCTTTAATGTGGATTCCACAACTGCACCTAATACTCCAGCAGTGGCCTACGCGACTTTCACCATTGATGTAAGTGAACAACTACTACCTTCATCGGTGAATTGAGATAACTCTGCGTAGCGCTGCTACAAATGGTACTGCACAAACAAAAACGCCATTTCTAAATTCTAAGGAAAACCAAATTGGGAATGATAATCCATACAAAGGAGGACTGCACCAAATTACAGAACATGAATAAACTAGCAGACCGGGCAGATTATTGGCACATGAATTTCAACATAGATAAATGTGAGGTATTGTAGTTTGGTAAGAAAAATAAGAATGACACATGCTCCGTGGAGGGGGAAGGAAATTGAAGGCAAAGTTAATTAGAGCTGGCTAAGGAAAGAGGGAGGAGGATGAAGCGGAGCATAAATACCAATAGGAACTGGTTGATCTGTTGCCGTGCTGGATATTCACTGTAAAAATATTGTGAGAAGGGTCAACAATTTTTTTTTCAAAAAAGGGATAGATGAGGAGTTGGAATATCTCCAGGAATGTATCAATACTCACTGTGTTGTGAGTCAGCAGGCAGTATTTTGGATTTTTGTGATTACATTCTCTTAAAGGAATACAGTCGCTGTGACTCACAACAGTCACAGACAGTTCAGGAAACCTGATAATGGGTGAGGAAGATAAAGCTACCAAGTATTGTCCAAGGCCAGCATTTTTATCATAGATTATCATAGAATTTACAGTGCAGAAGGAGGCCATTCGGCTCATCGAGTCTGCACCAGCTCTTAGAAAGAGCACCCCACCCAAGGTCAACACCTTCACCCCATCCCCATAACCCAGTAACCCCACCCAACACTAAGGGCAATTTTGGACACTAAGGGCAATTTATCATGGCCAATCCACCTAACCTGCACATCTTTGGACTGTGAGAGGAAACCGGAGCACCCGGAGGAAACCCACGCACACACTGGGAGGATGTGCAGACTCCGCACAGACAGTGACCCAAGCCGGAATCGAACCTGGGACCCTGGCGCTGTGAAGCAATTGTGCTATCCACAATGCGAAAACTATCGGGGGAAAAAGCCCCACCCCCAACCAAACGCTGACCCGGCATCACCGCCCAGTGCTCTGCGTCATCGCGTCATTCCGTAATGGCGGGCGGAACACGCCGGCGCCATGACGTTGTGGGGTTGGCTGTGTTCGCGCGCGGTTCCAGGGAGCAGTGTGTTCATGTCACAATTCTGCATTGCTCGGCTATTTCAGAGGGCAGTTAACCATATTGTGTGGGCCCCCGAGTCACATATGTAGGTCAGGCCAGGTAAGGAGGGCAGACTTCCCTCCTGAAAGGACATTGATGAACCAATTTTTTTATTTAAAGGCAACAATGGATGATATTTGTCATGGTCATAATGACTGAGGCCAGCTTTATCTTACGGATTTCTGAATTGAGTTTAAATTCCAGAAGCTGCTGTGATGGGATTTGATCCTGCGCCCACAGAGCAGTAGCCTGGGCCTGTGGATTACTAGCCCAGAGCTTTTGCCACTAAGCCGCTATCCTCAGGTTGTAATGTGCCTGGAAATATCCTGTCTGCTTCCCAGTACAGCGGTGATGGTGAATCCTGCATTGTTTGCAGTGCAACAATAGCATTGTCCAGATGCATCAATACTTCTTCGACGGCAGAAGGTCTGTAGCCGGAGATACTGTCACCTTGGCCCAGCTGCATGCAACCATGCCCAATCGTAACAGATGCTTTCATTTATTCTAGGTTCGCTTCCCATTTATGGTTTACACATCCTCTTGAAGTAACTGGCTCACGTATTCAGAAGTTGGAATTCTGTGCACTTTTGTAGCAAAAAAATGTTTCAAGAATCAGGCCTGTTCTGCAAAGACTCAATTGCAGCGTGGCTCGCTCTATTAATATTGTCCGAGAGACTCCGCAACCGCTAGAATGACAGCTGCAAGTGTGTCTATTTTTCAAAGGCATTCAGCGGGCCTAGCAGCACTGTGGAGGGAGGAACAGAGTTAATGTTACCGATTGATGAGCAAAGAAAAAAGGAGAGATAAAAGGGGGCAGAGATTACAATCTGCGATACCTGGACCCAGCGTTGAGTCCTGAAGGTTGTAAACTGCCTACTCAATATTCCTCAAGCTTACCTTGCACTTCATTAACATGGTGGAGAAGGCCAAGGATAGAGAGGTGGGAATGGAGCGGAGAATTAAAATGTCAGGTAACCTGGGCGGGATTCTCCGCAATCGGTGTGTTGTCCGCCGACCGGCGCCAAAAACGGCGCGAATCAGTCTGGCATCGCGCCGCCCCAAAGGTGCGGAAGTCTCCGCAGCTTGACGGGCCGAGCCCTCACCTTGAGGGGCTAGGCCCGCGCCGGACTGATTTCCGCCCCGCCAGCTGGCGGGAAAGGCCTTTGGTGCCCCGCCTGCTGGCGCGAAACTGACTTTGCCGGGCGGCGCATGCGCGGGAGCGTCAGCGGCCGCTCACGGCATCCCCGTGCATGCGCAGTGGAGGGGTCTCTTCCGCCTCCGCCATGGTGGAGACCATGGTGAAGGCGGAAGGAAAAGAGTGCCCCCATGGCACAAGCCCACCCGCGGATCGGAGGGCCCCGATCGCGGGCCAGGCCACCGTGGGAGCACCCCCCGGGGCCAGATCGCCCCCAGGACCCCAGAGCCTGCCCGCGCCGCCTTTTCCCGCCGGTAAGAGAGGTGGTTTGATTCTTGCCGGCGGGACAGGCATTCCAGCAGCGGAACTTCGCGGAGAATCGCCGGGGGGGCCGCCAACCGGAGCGGCGCGATTCCCGCCCCCGCCGAATATCCGGTGTCGGAGAATTCGGCAACTGGTGGGGGCGGGATTCACGCCAGCCCCTGGCGATTCTCCGACCCAGCGGGGGGTCGGAGAATCCCACCCCCTATGTCTGCGCTGAACAAAGGTGTTCTGCACCATAGTTTTCTGCTTTTGTATTTATTTTTGCATCGTGCCGTGCACAGAGAGCCGGGTAAATCTGGTCAGGTGCGGTGCGGCCGTTAAATCGTGCCCTCTATCCCAGCCACTTTCACTGCTGGTGGTATTTCCTGTGCGGCAGGCAGATTCAACGAACCATGTTCTTGTTCAATGTCATGTTTTAAATTATATTGTTCACTTTGTACCAAAACTAAAGTGCAACATATTTCTGCATGGTGTATATCAATCAGTGATGGTAACTTAAGGCCATGGGTGGCACAGTAGCACAGTGGTCAGTACTGTTGCTTCACAGCGCCAGGGTCCCAGTTCAATTCTCAGCTTGGGTCACTGTCTGTGCAGAGTCTGCACGTTCTCCCCGTGTCTGCGTGGGTTTCCTCCGGGTGCTCCGGTTTACTCCCACATGTCTTGAAAGACGTGATTGTTAGGTGAATTGGACATTCTGAATTCTCCCTCTGTGTACCCGAACAGGCGCCGGAGTGTGGTGTCTAGGAGCTTTTCACAGTAACTTCATTGCAATGTTAATGTCAGCCTACGTGTGACAATAAAGATTATTATAATTTTCACACAGTTTCATATTGAAAGCAAATGGTAAATCTCAATGCTGTATCCTTTAAAACGTTCTCAACTGCAGTTGCTTTAAACCGCCAGGAAAATGGCTTAAAATGTTTCAGCGGGTGTAAAAACATGGCAGGAATAGCGGATGAGAATTAGCAGACGATGCAAGCAGAAGTTTTCCAAGATCATGTGATAAATGATAATGTTCTATCGTAGCCTCTACTTTACCCACACTCAACTTCCACTGCTTCTGTACACCATGCCATGATGTGAAGGCCAGGCTTCATCACATTATCAAGAAATTGTGATCAGTAGAGTTCATGTATCAGGTAATATTGATTGTTTTGAATACACGATGGGTGCGGTTAAATCAGTTGGCTAGATAGCTGGTGTGTAGTTTAGCTTAACACCAACAAGATGTGTTCAATTCCCCAGTTCAAAGATGTGCAGGTTAGGTGGATTGGCCATGATCAATGCACTGGGTTACGGGGATAGAACTGGGGAGTGGGCCTAGCTAGAGTGCTCTTTCGGAGGGTTGGTGCAGACTCGATGGGCAGAATGGCCTCCTTCTGCACTGCAGGGATTCTGTGGATTCTGGCTGAGATAGACTTGGGACATGACTCCTCACCCTACTCTGAGAGTGGAAGGAGATGGTAAACCACCCCTGACAGAAACCGCCAAGATAACAGCTCAGTCTGAAACATCAGCAGGCAACGAATCAAGGACCTGCTGTTGGGCAGAGCACACACAATAGAATAACAACAATGCATTGCATACAAATAACTAGCAATGAATTGTATGAATCAATAATCCAGTGTAGAGTTTTGCACAGCAGGGAAGTGTATCAGCATCCTAGCATGAAGTTCATGGATGAAATATCGTGCAGAGCACACTGATCTTCATTCTTGGTCTGCTTTCCTGTCATTTGGAGGCCTGAGTTATAGGGTTGAATCTCCGGAAACTAATGATTAAGAAATAAGAGTAGATCATACAGCCCTCGAATCTGCTCTGCCATTCGATAAGATGGTAGTTGATGCATGGTCCCAATTTCCATATCGCTTAATTTCCCTGGAGTCCAAAACCTTCTCTCAGCCTTGAATAATAATAATAATCGCTTACTGTCACAAGTAGGCTTCAATGAAGTTACTGTGAAAAGCCCCGAGTCGCCACATTCCGGCCCCTGTTCGGGGAGGCTGGTATGGTAATTGAACCCGCGTTGCTGGCCTTGGTCTGCATTACAAGACAGCGGTTTAGCCCACTGTGCTAAACCAGCCCCAACCCGTACTCAATGTCTGAACAGTCACAGCTCCTTGGCAGAGTAGTCCAACGGTTTAGAACCCCATGAGTGAAAAAATCCTTCCTAATTTCAGTCCTGAATAATCAACCCTTATTTTGAGAATATGTTCCTCTCTTTCAGCCAGGGAAAACAGCCTATCAGTTCCCCTGGTATGCCCTTTTGGACTCTTATACATTTCAATAAGATCAGTTCTCCTTCTTCTAAATGTAGGCATTATAGTCCCATTCTCCTCAACCTCACAGCATAGGAGAGCTCTCATCCCAGGAAACAATCTGGTGAAGATTTACTTTGCACAGAGGGCAAACATATTCTTGCTTAATAATAATCTTAATTGTCACAAGTAGGCTTACATTAACACTGCAATGAAGTTACTGTGAAAAGCCCCTAGTTGCTGCACTCCAGGGCCTGTTCGGGCACTTAGATAAGGAACCCAAAACCTTACATATTCCTCTAGGTGTGTTCTCAACAACGGCCCATTTCAATTCTAGCAAGACCTCTTATACTCCAAACCCCTCACGACGGAGGCCAACATTCCATTCGCTTTCCTAAATGTTTGCTATACCTGCATGCTAACTTTGCATTTCTTGTAAAAGGGCTTACAAATATCTCTGAACATCAAAATTTAAAAGCTTCTCGCCATTTTGAAAAAATATTCAGATTCGCAAACTCGGATTCTTCTCTCTCAGTTTCTTCATCAAAGTCTTTAATATAGATTGTAGCGCCTCACGGTGCTGAGTACCCAGGTTTGATCCCAGCCCTAATAATAATAATACTCTTTATTGCCACAAGTAGGCTTACATTAACACTGCAGTGAAATTACTGTGAAAAGCCCCGAGTCGCCACATTCCAGCGTCTGTTCGGGAACACAGAGAGAGAATTCAGAATGTCCAAATCACCTAACAAGCACGTCTTTCGGGACTTGTGGGAGAAAACCGGAGCACCTGGAGGAAACCCACGCAGACATGGGGAGAACGTGCAGACTCCGCACAGACAGTGACCCAAACCAGGAATCGAACCTGGGACTCTGGCGCTGTGAAGCAACAATGCTACCCGCTGTGACACTGTGCCGCCCATAGGGCACTGTCCGTGTGGAGTTTGCATATTCTGCCCATGTTTCCGTGGGTCTCATCCCCACAACCCAAAGATGTGCAGATTAGGTAGACTGGCCACGTTAAATTGCCCCTTAATTGGAAAAAAAGAATTGGGTACTCTAAATTTATTTTAAAAATATATAGATTGTAACTGCTTGAGGTCCCACTACTGATCCTCGCAGCACCCTGTGGGTAATGGCCAACCTATCTCAAAATGCCCCATTTTTCTTTACTCTCTACTTTATACCAATTAACCAATCCTCTATCTATTCTGTTTTCTCCCCAACTTCATGAGCCATCTGAAATGAAATGAAAATCGCTTATTGTCACAAGTAGGCTTCAAATGCGTTACTGTGAAAAGCTCCCAGTCGCCACATTCCGGCGCCTGTTCGGGGAGGCTGCACGGGAATTGAACCGTGCTGTTGGCCTGCCTTGGTCTGCTTTCAAAGCCAGCGATTTAGCCCTGTGCTAAACAGCCCCTCCCTGCGTGATTCTTTTCTTTCCGCAGTCCATTGTTACATGCCTTTTTGAAATCCATTATTACATCCATCAGTTCCCTTTATCTCCCCTTCTAATCAGTCACTCAAAAACAAGACCTTGTATTTGGAAGGCACTTTCATTGGAATGAAACATCCCAAGACACATCACAGAGGCATTATCCAAAATGTGACACTGAGACAGGTAGACTCAGGGAAGAAGACCAAAAACCTGGTCAAAGCAATGGGTTTTCACGACTGACTTAAGGTAAAGGGTCAGAGAGGATTAGAGATGGGTTTCTACAGATTAGGGCCCAGGAAAATGAAGGTATCATCACCACTGATGGGTGATGCACTATCATTTACGACGAGACAAGAGTAGAGAGTAATCAAGGCTTTATTACACAGAGACGTGTGGCCTGCTACAGCTGCTGCCGAAATGGCTGCCGTTCGGAGAGCACACACATTTATACTCCGCCTGCTGGGCGGAGCCAGCAGGCAGGGGTCTACCCCCGTACCTGTAGTACAGGGGCCTTACCGTAACACCCTCGAATGCACTGCAGTATATACAATATAATACAACAGTGGTGACTACCACATTCACCCCCTGTTAAAATGAGTCCAGCAGGGGGGGTGGAAAACTATTTACATACAGGTTGTCATTAAAATTTCAGAGAAGGTTACAAATTTAGACGATCGGGTGCCTTGATCCGTCGTTGAGAGTGCCGCAGTGCTGGTGGCGAGTCAGGCGTCAGCTCGGTCGTCGGTGACTCCGGGAGCGTGTCGACATCCTCTTCATCCCCTGGTGGGACCAAGGGGAGGACGGATTGCCCTGGAGCGGGGATGTGGTGGAGTGTGCTGGGGGAAGGTAGGGTGGCACCGGGGCGGGGGGGGGGGGACCCAGCTGGTGCCGGGTCCCTGAGGGAGGCTGTGTCTTGGCGGCCATCGGGGTACGCTACGTAGGCGTACTGCGGGTTTGCGGGGGTAGCTGTACTCTCTCAACCAACGGTCCGCCTTGTGGAGCTGCAAGTGCTTGCAGAGGAGAACGGATCCTGGAGCTGCCAGCCACGTTGGGAGCGAAACCCCGGAGGTGGACTTCCTGGGGAAGGCAAGGAGCCGTTCATGGGGGGTTTCGTTAGTTGCCGTGCACAGGAGCGACCGAATGGAGTGAAGTGCGTCGGGGAGGACCTCCTGCCACTGGGAGGCCGGGAGATTTCTGGACCATAGGGCCAGCTGGACGGCCTTCCAGACCGTCCCATTCTCCCTCTCCACCTGCCCATTTCCCGGGGGTTGTAGCTGGTCATCCTGCTCGAGGCAAATGCCCCTGTTGAGCAGGTACTGGCGCAGCTCATCGCTCATAAATCAGGATGCCCGTTTGTTGTGGATGTAGGCAGAGAAACCGAACAGAGCGAAGATGGTGTTGAGGGCTTTGATGACAGTGGCAGACGTCATATCGGGGCATGGGATGGCGAAGGGGAATCTGGAATATTCGTTGACCACATTGAGAAAATACGTGTTGCGGTCGGAGGAGGGGAGGGGCCCTTTGAAGTACACGCTGATGCGTTCAAGGGGGCGGGAAGCCTTCACCAGGCGCGCACGGTCTGGCCGGTAGAAGTGCGGTTTACACTCCGCGCAGACCTGGCAGTCTCTGGTGACAGCCCTGACTTCCTCGAAGGAGTAGGGCAGATTGCGGGCCTTAATGAAGTGATAAAAGTGGGTGACCCCTGGGTGACAGAGATTGTCGTGCAGGGTCCGGAGTCGGTCCAATTGTGCACTGGCACATGTACCTTGGGACAAGGCATCGGGGGGCTCGTTGAGCTTACCAGGAGCAAGACAAAATCTTGTAATTAAAGGTGGAGAGCTCGATCCTCCACCTCAAGATCTTAGAATTTTTGATCTTACCCCGCTGTGTGTTGTTAAACATGAAGGCAACCGACCGTTGGTCTGTGAGGAGAGTGAATCTCCTGCCGGCCAGGCAATGCCTCCAGTGCCGCACTGCTTCAACGATAGCTTGGGCCTCCTTTTCGATGGGGTGCTGAATTTCGGAGGCATGGAGGGAGCGGGAAAAGAATGCCACGGGTCTGCCTGCCTGGTTGAGGGTGGCGGCCAGAGCGACGTCTGATGCATCACTCTTGACTTGGAAGGGGAGCGTCTCGTTGACCGCATGCATCACGGCCTTGGCGATGTCGGCCTTGATACGGTTGAAGGCCTGGTGAGCCTCGGCTGTCAGTGGGAAACCGGTGGAGTGGATGAGTGGGCGGGCCTTGTCCGCATAGTTAGAGACCCACTGGGCATAGTACGAGAAGAACCCCAGGCATTGTTTGAGGGCCTTGGGGCAATGGGGAAGGGGGAGATCCATGAGGGGACGCATGCGTCGGGGTCGGGGCCGGGCCCTAGAACTCCGTTCGGAACCACATAGCCGAGGATAGCTAATCGGTTAGTGCTGAACACGCACTTCTCCTTGTTATAGGTTAGGTTGAGGAGTTTGGTAGTGTGGAGACATTTGGAAAGGCTAGCGTCGTGGTCCTGCTGGTCGTTGCCGCAGATGGTGACGTTATCCAGGTACAGGAAAGTGGCCCGCAGTCCGTACCGGTCAACCATTCAGTCCATCTCCCATTGGAAGACCGAGACCCCGTTAGTGACGCCGAAGGGAACCCTAAGGAAATGGTAAAGGTGGCCGTCCGCTTCAAACGCGGTGTACGGGCGGTCCGCCTTGCGAATAGGGAGCCTGTGGTAGGCAGATTTCAGGTCCACTGTCGAGAAGACCTGGCACTGTGCAATCTGATTGACCATATCAGATATGCGTGGGAGGGGGTACACGTCGAGCTGCTTGTACCGATTGATGGTCTGACTGTAGTCAACGACCATCCTGATTTTCACCCCCGTTTTCACCACTACCACTTGGACTCTCCAGGACCTCAGACCTGATGAAGGTCCTGTCCTGGGCGCTGTACCATCTGTTCCTGGTGCAGACGGGTTTGCAATCCGGGGTGAGGTTTGCAAACAGAGAAGGCGGGTCGGCCTTAAGGGTGGTGAGGCCGCATACAGTAAGGGGTGGTAGGGGCCCGCCAAATTTCAGGGTTAGGCTTTGGAGGTTGCACTGGAAGTCCAGACCGAGTAGCAAGGCAGCGCAGAGGTTGGGGAGGACGTAGAGCCGGAAGCCGCTGAACTCTACTCACTGGATGGTGAGGGGGGCGATGCAGTACACCCGGATCGCCATGGAGTGGGATCCGGAGGCTATGGAGATTCTTTGGTTAATGGGGTGTACCAGGAGGGAGCAGCGCCTCACCATATTGGGGTGGATGAAGCTCTCAGTGCTCCCGGAGTCCAGAAGGCAGGATATCTCATGCCCGTTGACCTTCACCTTTGTCGACGCGGTTGTGAGATTGTGCAGTCGGGACTGGTCGATCGTGACGGAGGCGAGACGCAGCTGGTCATCGGCGGTTGCAAGCGATGAGCGGCCCGATGAGGTGCCCGACGGGCAGGGGTCCTGAGGCGGGGAATGTGACGGTGCCCACGGGCCGCACGTGTCCTGAGGCAGGCAAGGTGGCGGCGATCTCGGGCCGCACATGTCCTGGGACAGGCAAGATGGCTCCGCCCATTGGTTCTGAGGCAAGCAAGATGGCGGCGCCCACGGGCCGCACGTGGTCTGAGACGAGGAAGATGGCCGCGCCCACTGGCCGCACGCGGGGGGTGCAGGGACAATAGCGGCGATTGAGCGGGCCTGGCACACTGCAGCAAAATGTCCTTTCTTGCTGCAGGCCTTGCGCCGGGCAGCGCTGCCGGGGGTGTTTTGTCTGTCCGCAGAAGTAGCACTTGGGTCCCCCAGGATTGGTTTTCTGCCGCGCGGCGCAGGCGTCGGGTTGGCTGGGGGTGGTCGCTGATGGGGTACACGATGGGGTGGCCACTGGCGGGGGCCACGATGCCCAGGAGGGGTGGGCCGTGCAGTCGGGGGTATACGCCTGTACGTTGCGTGAGGTGACTGTGAGCGAGAGCGCTAGTTTCTTAGTCGACGCGAGGTCAAGCGTAGCCCCTTCTAAGAGGCCCTGGCGGATGTAGGCCGACCCTATGCCCGTAATGAACGCATCTCTCATTAGCTGGTTAGAATGTTCAGTGGCCGAAACGGCCTGGCAATCACAAAATCTCACCAGGGTGAGCAGGGCATGCCAGAAATCTTCCACCGACTCACCGGGAAGTTGGTGCCGCGTGGACAGGAGGTGCCTGGCATAGATCTTGTTGGTCTGCTGAGCGTAGTTCTCCTTCAGTAGCGCCATGGCCTCTGCGTAGGTAGGCGCGTCCTGGATGAGGGGAAAAACATTGGAGCTCAGCCGCGTGTACAGAATCTGGAGCTTCTGTGCTTCTGGGGTTGGGTCTGTCGCAGATCCGATGTATGCTTCAAAGCAAGCTAGCCAATGTGCGAAGTCCATTTTGGCGTTGTCTACTTGAGGCTGCAGCTGCAGGCGATCCGGCTTGTTGCGGAGGTCCATCTTTGTAAAATCTCTGTGTGATAAATTGATTCACTATCAATTACGACGAGTCGAGAGTAGAGAGGAATCGAGGCTTTATTACACAGAGATGTTTGGCTTACAGCTGCTGCCGAAATGGCTGCCGTTCGGAGAGCACGCACATTTATACTCCACCTACTGGGCGGAGCCAGCAGGGAGGGATCTACCCTTGTACCTGTAGTAGAGGGGCCTTACCGTATGCAGTGCAGTATACACAATATAATACAACAGTGGTGAGAGATGGGTTTCTACCGTTTAGGGCCCAGGAAAAGCAAGGTATAATCACCACTGGTGGGACAATTTAAAACTCGGGATGTTTAAGAGACCAGAATTGAAGGAGAATAAATACCTCAAAGGGTGCATGTGGTGAAGGAGATTTCAGAGATAGCAATGGGCAAGGCCATGGAGGTATTTTAAAAGCAAGCATGAGAAGATTTAAATCGAGGCACGGCTTAACTTGGAGTCACTGCATGTCAGCGTGAATAGCGGTGCTGGGTGAACAGAAACGAAAGCAGAAAATGTTGGATGGACTCAGCAGGTTTGGCAGCATCTGTGGAGAGAGCAAATAGAGGCCTGGGCTCTCCATTGCAAGTCCGCCCCGCTGCTGTTGCCATCGAGGATGGAGAATTTTGCGCTCAACCAAATCTCCCGTTCACTGCGGCGGGATGGAGAATCTGACTGCCGTGAATGGTCGGAGAACCCCAGCCAGAGTTAACGTCTCAAGTCCGCATCATGAAATCATAGAATTTACGGTGCAGAAGGAGCCCATTCGGACCATCGGGTCTGCGCCGGCCCTTGAAAAAAGCACCCTACTTTAGCCCAGGTCTCCACCCTATACCCGTAACCCCTCAAAACCTTTTTGGACACTAAGGGGCAATTTAGCACGGCCAATCCAGCCAACCTGCACATCTTTGGACTGTGGGAGGAAACCAGAGCACCCGGAGGAAACCCACGCAGACACGGGAAGAAAGTGCAAACTCCACACAGATAGTCACCCGAGGCCAGAATTGAACCTGGGACCCTGGAGCTGTGAGGGAGCAGTAATAACCACTGTGCCACTGTGCTGAATCCTTATGATTCTTCTTCAGAACAGCGGCAGCAGAGGTTTTGATTATTTTGAGTTTACAGGGAGGCCAGTCAGGAGTGTATTGGAATAATCAGCTCTCGGGGTAAGAAAGGAATCGATGAGGGTTTCAAACAGCAGGTGAGCTAAGACAGAGGTGGAGTCAGGCGATGTTACAGAAGTGCAAATAGCCAGCCTTTAGTGATGCTGAGGGTATGTGGTTACCGTTAACATGGAAGCCAGTAAGGGAGGTTTTGCGGGCAGTAGTTTAGTAATAATTGTGTTGAAACTAATAAATTTGTCCAACAGAATTTTATTCGGAAAATAACATTGACCCTGCCTAATCTTATTATGATTTTCTAAGTTAACAGCCTTATTAACACCTCCTTTATAATGGATTCCAGCGCTTCCTCAATGATTGATGTCAGTTGTCTGTGTTTTCTCTGCTTACTTTATTGAATAGTGGTGTTACGCTGTCAACCTTCCAAACTGCTAGGACCATTCTAGAATGTAGGCAAATTTGGAAGATTACGATCGATCCATCCACTGTCTCCGCAGCTATCTCTGTCCACTTTCTCTTTCAACTCTAGGGTGTAGGTCATCAGGCCCAGAGAAGTTGGGGCAGCACGGTAGCACAGTGGTTAGCACAGTTGCTTCACAGCTCCAGGCTCCCAGGTTTGATTCCCGGCTTGGGTCACTGTGTGTGCGGAGTCTGCACGTTCTCCCCGAGTCTGCGTGGGTTTCCTTCCGGGTGCTCCGGTTTCCTCCCATAGCCCAAAGATGTGCAGGTTAGGTGGATTGGCTATGCTAACTTGCCTTTAGTGTCCAAAAAAGGTTAGGTGGGTTACGGGGATAGAGTGGAGGTGTGGGGATAGGGTGGAAGCATGCACTTAGGTAGGGTGCTCTTTCCAAAAGGGCCGGTGCAGACTCGATGGGCTGAATGGCCTCCTCCTGCACTGTAAATTCTATAATTCTATGATTCTATCTATAATTTGTCAGTTTTTAAGTACCCATTAACTCCTCTGGGATTTTTTAATGCAATACATTTTCTCCGCTGATAATAATTATTTTAAGCTTCTCACTCGCCACTCCTTGAAGACTGGTACAAAATAATTACTTAACAGCTCTGCCATTTCCTTATTCCTCATTTTATGTCCTCCTGTCTCAGCCTCTAAGAGACCAAGGTTTATCTTTGAGCTGCCTTACATACTCGTGGAAATTCTTACCATCTGCCTTAACATTTCTTGCTAGTTTACTCTCGTAATCTGCTTTATTCCCTTTGTATCAATTTCTCTGCTACAAACAACCTTGGAGAAAGAGCATATAAAAAATGTTTTCTTCATTTTTCTTTGATGGCTTTTGCTTATTTGCACTAAATATTATTGGCGACGCTGAAAAATGGATGTTTGGCTGATATTCGAGAATCATCCGTTTAGATATTAGAGATCTCCATTTTTAAAAAATGTTTGGTAAACTCCCTGATGCCTGGCCTACTGTGGATTAAAACATTCCCTGTTGGAAACAACAGGAGTTCACCATTAATGACCTTAACAAATAGACACTGGCTTTCAAACTTCCTTTTTCGCAAACTTTTGTTAATCCACTTCGGGGGACGGGGTGGGGGTTGAAATTCACAGACTCAGTGCTTGAAATGAAAGTTCATCTGTTACAAATTCACGTTCCATTTTCCTCATACCTGCTCTTTGCCAAAGGTGGGGGAATCAATCCAGACCTGTGGATAGCCTGCAAGGAGAGAACTAATATTCATAAGAGCTTTTCTTTTCACATTAAGTGAAGGATAGCTTGTGTGTGTGTGTGTGTGGGAGGGGGGGGGGGTGCAAAATAGAAGACAGGTTATCAGCGGAACATAGCCTAACCTGCGCTGTGTGAGGAAGTACAGCCTTGACAGTAATAACCCTCTAATGACTTTGCAAACTGCTCAGCTTTATTTGCCCGGGGAAACTCTTTCCCCTTAAGCACAATATTCGAGCATATCATCCAGCAGATCTTTCAAAAGACCCTCATTCCCTCAGTTTGGTAAACAACAGAGTTCCCTCTTAGGCTACTTTGAGACAAGCTCTGTCACCAGTCTGTCTGCTCGCTGCTGTGTGCTGGGTGCGAGACTAGGCTGGAATGCAGTGAGGAAATGTGCTGTACCATAAACACCTTGTTACAGATAATTTCCTGTCACTGAGGTATTAGGCACTCGAACATTAGGAATGCTGTAGTTTGCTGCTTGGTGACAAAAAATAAAACAGACACAGATAGAGAACAGAAACAGATACAGATATATTAGATGGCACAAAATAGCCAGCAAAGGAATAACATTCTTGTTAAATTCAAATACAGTTCACCTTAATAAAATGAATAAGAAGCTCTACCAAGCTCATCATAATGTACTACTAAGTACAATTCTTTTTTTTTAATTTAAAGTACCCATTTCTTTTTTTTCCCAATTAAGGGGCAAGTGAGAAGGGCAGCACGGTAGCATAGAGATTAGCACTGTTGCTTCACAGCGCCAGGGACCCGGGTTTGATTCCCGGCTTGGGTCACTGTCTGTGCGGAGTCTGTATGTTCTCCCCGTGTCTATGTGGGTTTCCTCCGGGTGCTCCGGTTTCCTCCCACAAAGTCACGAAAGACGTGCTTGTTTGGTGAATTGGACATTCTGAATTCTCCCTCAGTGTACCCGAACAGGTACCGGAGTGTGACGACGCAGGGATTTTCACAGTAATTTCATTGCAGTGTTAATGTTAGCCTACTTGTGACACTAATAAAGATTTTTTTTGTCATAAGAAAACTGAGAGGGCTTTTATTTCTTGCGATGAGAAGTCCTTTTTAGATACCACCCAGCTATTTATATCCATCCTCACCACTGTTTAGTGATCAGGTGTTGAGAGCTGTGGCTGATTTTCTATTTTCTTCCTAATGCATGACCACTGAATTGAGGTAACTTTCACCATTGTTGGTTAAGGTGAACTAGCTGAGTGTTTTTTTAAAATAAATTTAGAGTACCCAATTGTTTTTATTCAATTAAGGGACAACTTAGTGTGACCAAATCACCTAACCAGCACATCTTTGGGTTGTGGGGTGGAACCCACGCAAACACGGGGAGAATATGCAAACTACACATGGACTGAGACCCAGGGTTGCAATCAAACCCGTGTCCTCCGCGCTGTGAGGCAGCAGTGCTAACCACTGCGCCACTGTGCTGCCCAAACTAGCTCAGTTTGATACCTTAATGGTCTTCATGATTCAGCACAACACCATTTGTTCAGTGAAATGAGACATCATCAGATTCAACCATTACAGATAATGGGTGCAGTTCAGCGACCCCATTGCACCTGGCATGGATCCTGGCGTAACGGGTAAAACGTGCGTGGCCCCTAATGGCTGATCGGAGTCACCTGACTCACTCTGCGAGGCAGTAACTGGATCTCACCCTCGCTGGGCGAATTCCAGATATGCATATTTAAATAAGCTGGATTCACCCGGCGACGGGGACTCACAGGGGGACCACACAAACGTGGCCAGTCATAACGGCACCTGGGATGGTCTCCCAGGGCATTGCAGACTCCCAGGTGGTCATGGACAGAATACGGTGGCACGTTGGCACTTCCCTGGTACCTAGACACCTTGGCACTGCCAGCCTGGGACCCTGGCAGTGCCACTAGGGCACCCTGTCAGAGTCAGCCTGGAACTGCCAGGGTGCCCGGGTGGTGGTGCCATGGATATTGCCATGGTACCAGGCTGGCCGTGCCAAGGTGCCAGGTTGGCACTTCCAGGGGTCGGCCCGGAGGTGTCTTGCCTAGAGGGGTTAGAGGGGGTGTTCCCCGGGGCCTCCTCAAGCTTCGGGGGATGGGGAGGAAGTGGGGAGAAGTCGAGAGAGCATGGGGGCCCTGACAGGGCAGGGGATGAAAGGTCAGGGCAAAATGGCACCCCGATCTGCGAGGAGTAGCTCGGCAGCGGGAAATTGCTCGAAGTGCGGCCTCGGCAGAGAGAAACCCCCCGGGACCAAATGAAAACGGCAAAGAGCCGTCGGATAGCGGGATGTTTCCTGGTGCTGCAGCCGCCGCGAATCACCCCACTAAATGTGCCGTTCAGCCACTATTAACCTGAGTCCGCTGAATCGCACCAAAAAAGTGGCAAAACAAACATGTGAAAGGAAATGAATCAAACGATCAATTCTAGGAGAATAATTAACCAGAGGAAATTAAAGTAAAACCAGCCTGAAAGGAAATAAAATATGCAAAAACCAAACAAATCCTTTGAAAGAGAGGAGTGTTTGTTCCTGCGTAGCACAGTGTACATGACCAGCAACATAATTGGGCTCCTCCAACTCTGGACATTTCCAATTCTCTTTCATCCTGGAAGAAGATCTCTAAAACTTACCTTGACCAAATTTCTGGTTAACGGTTCTGATTTATCCTGATGTGGATCTGTGTCAAATTTTACTTGGCTGTGAAATGCGTAGGGACATTTTACTTTGCTAGTGGTGCCACATCAATGCAAGTTGTTGTTTCTCTCTACTGAGTGGAGGAGGATAACAGGGTGAGATTGGCTTCATTTTCTTTTCCATGAGGCAGAATGTAAATCATGCCACCAATTGACAATCACACACAACTGTGTGGCAAGATTTAACTCCAACCTAACCTATAAGTTTGCTGATGATACAACTGTGGCGGGTCG
Organism: Scyliorhinus torazame; assembly: GCF_047496885.1. Taxonomy (NCBI): domain Eukaryota; kingdom Metazoa; phylum Chordata; class Chondrichthyes; order Carcharhiniformes; family Scyliorhinidae; genus Scyliorhinus; species Scyliorhinus torazame. The sequence goes on along the minus strand of NC_092721.1, from coordinate 27,574,666 downwards.
TATCTCAAACAACAACGAATCAGACTACAGAAGGGAGATAGATCATTTGGGTGCATGGTGTACGGAAAACAACCTCTCTCTAAATGTTGGAAAGACCAAGGAACTGATCATCGACTTGAGGAAGCGTAGCACGACAGCCCCCCCCCCGTCTGCATTAATTGTTCCGCAGTGGAGGTGGTCGATAGCTTTAAGTCGCTGGGGTCACCATCACCAACAGTCTGTCCTGGTCCACTCACGTCGATGCAACAGTCAAGAAAGCTCAACAACGTCTCTACTTCCTACGGAAGCTAAAGAAATTCGGCATGTCTGCATCAACTCTCACAAACTTCTGCAGATGTGCCATAGAGAGCATCCTATCCGGCTGCAGCACAGCCTGGTGTGGCAACTGCTCGGCCCAAGATCGCAAGAAACTGCAGAGTGTGGTGAACTCAGCCCAACGCATCACACAAGCTTGCCACCCGCACATTGATTCTGTATATACATCCCGCTGCCTCAGGAAGGCAGACAGCATCATCAGAGAATTCTTCCACCCAGGCATTGCCTTCTTCCAGACCCTTCCATCAGGCAGAAGGTACAGAAGTCTGAAGACCTGCACATCCAGACATAGGAACAGCTTCTTCCCCACAGTGACTAGACTCCTCAACGACTCTCCCTCGGACTGATCTGTTCCCTGTAAGAACACTATTCACGACACCCTATGCTGCTTTTGCTGATGTATTTGCTTTGTCTTTATAGAAGTTACAGTGCAGAAGGGGGCTATTCGGCCCATCGAGTCTGCACCAGTTCTTGGAAAGAGCACCCCATTTAAGCCCACACCTTCATCCTATCCCCGTAACCCAGTAACCCCACCTAACCTAAGGGCAATTTAGCATGGCCAATCCACCTAACCCGCACATCTTTGGACTGTGGGAGGAAGCCAGATCACCCGGAGGAAACCCACGCAGACATGGGGAGAATGTGCAAACTCCGCACAGACAGTGACCCAAGCCGTGAATCGAACCTGGGACCCTGGAGCTGTGAAGCAACTGTGCTAACCACTGTGCTACCATGCTGCCCTATTATTCCGCGCTGTAACCAATCACTTTTTGTCGATGTACCATTTGTCCACGTACTTTTTGTCGATTATGTACATGCTGTGTACGTTCCCTTGGCCGCAGAAAAATACTTTTCACTGTACTTCGGTACATGCGACAATAAATCAAATCAAATCAAATGACAAAAGACCAATCTCACCACACACTCCCACCGCACACTAATAATCTAATACTGTACAGTCATATTAGCTGTTATGTGTAGAGCTCACAGATTCTTTTCATTCTTAGATTTAAATCCAATTTAAATTTCCGTAGCGTTAATTTTTCAGACGTCCCCTCCTTCCCCCATTAAGTGGCCACATAAAGGCCTTAATACGGGCAACGGTGGGCTTCCCATCCAAGGACCCATCTGCCCTACTGTAAAATTGCAACTGGATCAGAGTGGCAGGATCCTGGAGGGAATTCCGTCCATCAATTTCACATTCATGCTCACCCATCATGACCCATTGAGAGGAGTAGAAAATTCAGGCACATGAGAAAGCACACTTACCTGATGAAGGAGCTGGGCTCCGAAAGCTAGTGATTCGAAACAAACCTGTTGGACTTTAACCTGGTGTTGTAGGAATTCTTACTGTGCCCACCCCAGTCCAACGCCGGCATCTCCACATCACGAGAAAGCTGAAAGAGAAAAAGCTTTGTCCGGCAATTCTTTGAGCAAGCAACAAAGTTTTGGGTTTGAAACTCAGTACCGGAATCACAAATGGTAGCTTTTGTGAGTGTTGCAATGGTAAACTATGCATCCTCATCCGACTTGACTTGTCTGCTGTCTTTGACACTGTTGACCAAATTATCTTCCTGCAATGCCTTTTCACTGTCATCCAGCTGGGAGGGACTGCACTGCACTTGCCTGGTTTCATTCTTATCTATAAAATCTCTCTCGCACCGTAACCTCTGGTCTCCACAAAGGATCTATATTGGGTGCTCTTCCACTTCTCAACCTACTGCAGACATTTCCTCCAATTAAATGTTCGGAAGAAGAAAGCCAAAGGGCTTGATTCTTATTGAATTGGGTGTGCAAAGCCTGCCGCCGTTCTGACAGATCCAATGGACACGATTTAACAGCCACGTCGCGCCCAACTTAATGTTGGGACAAGGCCGTTGAATTTCGCGAGAGGCCTCTCGTGAGATTTGCGGCACTCAAAATGCCTCGTGAGATTTAAGGGAGTCTTGCGAGAAGTCACAATCCGGATCGTGGCCTCACTGGGCATGTTCCAGATCTGAATACTTAAATGAACCATTGGGAATTTGTTTCTATTTAAAAGAGTAGAAAGAAAGACTTCTGGGACAATGGTGTTGGTAGGTAAGAAGCAGGAGAAATGTAATACTGCGTTCTGTGAATAAACCTACTAGCAAGAAAGGATTTTTGTCAATTTCATGCTTCACCATTTGGCTTGGGATTCATTGAACGGTTTGCAAACTGGGTTCCATATTCAACAGGTAGACTGAGGTAGATCAACCAAAATATTATTCCCAGACTACAGTAGATCACATTCCGCAGTGAATGGGATATAATTTAGGATTGAGGGCTGCAAGACCATTGCTGATTTGCAGCCTTAAAAGGAATGACGCTAATCCAAGTCAGCAACACTGCTAAAATATATTCAGTTAAACGACAAAAAAGTTATCCTGATGGTTGTTTATGTTTCTGAACTTTATTTCAACATGCTGCAGCCAAATACTGAACCTGGACAGGAAGTAGGAAACAGACTGATATTTATATAATGCTTATATGTCATTATCTAGTTGGATAATGAGGGCAGAACATGGAATTTATATATGACTTAATTTATTGAATTGCACATCATAAGTGGGTTGCCCTAGGGTAGCACGGTGGTGCAGTGGGTTGGCCCTGCTGCCTCACGACGCCGAGGTCCCAGGTTCGATCCCAGCTCTGGGTCACTGTCTGTGTGGAGTTTGCACATTCTCCCTGTGTTTGCGTGAGTTTTGTCCCCACAACCCAAAGATGTGCAGGGTAGGTGGATTGGCCATGCTAAATTGCCCCTTAATTGGAAAAAATTAATTGGGTACTCTAAATTTATTAAAAAATAAAAATAAGTGGGTTGTCCTGGGATCTATTTGTTAAACATTATGCTCTGTGCAAGTGCATGAAATGTCAAGAAGAGGGAGAATGCAATTTGTTTGCTTGTGTAGTATGAAGGGGTAATTTGATTGCCCATGTTCCTCCCGCTCCTACTGCAGTCTCCACTGATATCAGTCCTAACATGTCAAATGTTAAAAGTTGTAAGCTTCAACTTTTCTGCAAAGGACAATGAGACATATGGTAAATAGCAGGTGTGTCACATAATAACAATTGTAGCTTGTGCTAAATAGACAGAAAATATTAACTTGGAATACAGTGTTCAATTCTGGTCGGCACACTACCAGAAGTATGTGGAGGCTTTGGAGAGGGTACAGCAGAGTGTTAGCAGGATGCTGACTGGTCTGGAGGGTATTAGCTATGAGGACAAGTTGGATGAACTTTCACTGGAACGACGGAGGTTGAGGGGTGACCAATCTACAAAATTATGAGGGGCATGGACAGAGTGGATAGTCAGAAGCTTTTTCCCAGGGTGGAAGAGTCAATTACTAGGGTACATCGGTTTAAGGTGCGAGGGGCAAAGTTTAGAGGAGATGTACGAAGGAAGCTTTTTTACACAGAGGGTAGCGGGTGCCTGGAACTTGCTGCCGGAGGAGGTGGTGGAAGCAGTGACGTTTAAGGGGCGTCTTGACAAATACATGAATTGGGTGGGAATAGAATGCAGGGTAGGTAGATTGGCCACACTAAATTGCCCCTTAATTGGAAAAAAAATAAATTGGGTACTCTAAATTTAAAATATTAAAAACGGATGGGAATAGAAGGATACGGACCCCAGAAGTGTAGGACGTTTTAGGTTAGACGCGCAGCGTGGTCGACACAGACATGCAGGGCTGAACAGCCTGTTCCTGTGCTGTACTTTTCTTTATCCTTAGTTCTTATATGGAAGGTTAAGCGCAAGAGCGAAAGGAGCAAAAAAAAGGAGTGAGAAGCATTCTCAAAGTCAAATATTATGATGAAAGCTCATTTTTCATTTAAGTATATTTAGGGAGTTTTAAAAGGTAACTGGTCCAGAGTGTGAGCTTACGCCTTTAGATACAAGCGATTCAGGGGGTTGCGACTGAGCAAGATTAGACTTTATTTATAAGTGGCATTTGAACTGTACCTGGGTTGCTTAATTGGAGCTGGTAGCAGGTATAGATAGAAAGTTTTGGCTTTCCTTGTGTTTCAGAACTGTTTAACTGATCATTGTGAAGCATTTTTGTTTAATTTTGTATTTAAATTAAAGTTTGTTTTAACATAAAAGATATCTATTGGTCAGAGTAATCACTCCTGGAGTCAAGTCTCCTTTCCTCGCAGTTTTACACATTTGAAAAAAAATTGTTTGGTGTTCTTGCCCGGTATCTTAATCATAGAATTTACAGCGCAGAAGGGGCCATTCAGCCCATCGAGTCTGCACCGGCTCTTGGAAAGAGCACCCTATGCAAGCCCACACCTCCATCCTATCCCCATAACCCAGTAACCCACCCAACACTAAGGGCAATTTTGGACACCAAGTGCAATTTAGCATGGCAAATCCACCTAACCTGCACATCTTTGGACTGTGGGAGGAAACCGGAGCACCCGGAGGAAACCCACGCACACACAGGGAGAACGTGCAGACTCCGCACAGACAGTGACCCAAGCCGGGAATCGAAACTGGGATCCTGGCGCTGTGAAGCAATTGTGCTAACCACTATGCTACCGTGCTGCCCACATTAACAAATGTTCGGATCTGGTCCGGTGTCCTAACACACTTAAGAGTTGACACCATCGAGGACAAAGCTGTTTGCTTTCTCTATATAAGCTACTCATTCACAAGATTAAACATCGACCCCCACTACTACCAGCCTATCGTAACAGCAGTGCACGTTGCAGCAACTCTCCTGGGCTTCTTCCTCAGCGTCTACTAAACCCACAATCTCTACGCCTAGAATGTCAAAGGACAGCAATCATATGGACAATCTATCACTCTCATATCACACATCATCCTGACTTGGACATGAATCACAGTTCCTTCAACGGTGCTGGCTCAAAATCCTGGGGCTCCCTATCTAACAGCACAGTGGAAGCACCTTCACCACACAGACTGCCAGCTGTTCAGGGAAGCGAGTACCATCACCACCTTCTCAAGGGTAACGAGTGCTGAGCAACAAATGCTGTCCTTGCCGGCGACGCCTACATCTTGAAAATGAACGATGATAAACAAGCTGTTGTAAAGGTGACTGGCGCCGTCACCTCCACTTCCGAAATAATCATCAGGAAAGCAGAGTTAGTGCTTATTCCAAAGATTAATTCCATAAACTATGGGATTTACAACAGCAAAAGCTCACAAACATATGCCCAATTTGAAATATCACCAGGGAACAAAATTCAGAACAGCCGGGAAGATTCACAATTTATTCTATGAGTAACAAAAGACTTAATCATCGATGAGTGACTTCGTTCTCAGCATATGTATGATATACCAAACAGTTACTCATTCTGTACAACGCGTTTACCATACCAAGCAAGGAGCTCAGTTCCGCATGAGTATCCCCATTATATACAATCTTTATGAGTGAAACAAATCAAATCTTACAGTATATGTAATGTAAAGAGAAGCAAATGTTTTTCCTCCTTCAAAACTAAAATATTCCTTACTGATACGGTAGATGTAATGTGACAGTGCATTACTCTTCTGAAGCACAGAAATAGCTTTTCTGGCTAAGAGCCACCCATAAAATGAGAATGAATATTGTTAATAGAAGAAATTTTTGACTTTCCGCATGACAAAGGACAATCCAAACAGTCATTCAATTTAATTGACTGCTTAAATGTTTATGAAAGAAACAGGATTTTGGAATTGTGTCTGTGAATCCTGCAATTTGATTAATTCCCTAACTCAGGAAACATTAAAGTACATTTCACATTTTTCTTATGTTGCACAAATCTTCTTAAAATAAATCTTGCATCTTTGTGAATTAATCTACTTTGTAGATCTGCTTTTAACTGAAGGCAAAGTGGAATGACATACATGTTCATGGTTATATTTCAATATTTTAATGTTAGGGATTAACACAGTTGCTTCACAGCGCCAGGGTCTCAGGTTCGATTCCCGGTTTGGGTCTGTGCAGAGACTGGTCATTCTCCCCGTGTCTGCGTGGGTTTCCTCAGGGGGTGCTCCAGTTTCCTTCCACAGTCCAAAGATGTGCAGGTTAGGTGGATTGGCCATGCAGAATTGCCCTGAGTGTCCAAAAGGGTTAGATGGGGTTATTGGGAAAGGGTGGAGGTGTGGGTTTGGGTGGGGTGCTCTTTCCAAGGGCCGATGCAGACTCGATGGGCCGAATGGCCTCCTTCTGCGCTGTAAATTCTATGATCTATGATTATTACATGTGCTTTCTTCAATTTACATAATCTCCAATCATTTCGGTGGGATATACTTCGGGGTGAACATTTATTGAATATTAATTAGAGGTAAAGCTGAATATTATTTTGCAAGTTCACTAACTAATGCTTATCATCGGATAATATTCTTATCTCCTCCCAGACTTCTTAAATATGTTCTGCTGAACTCTTAGTCTTTATCCCTTACATCTCTCAGCTAATGACAGCCCAGATCTACAGCTTGCACAAACATATTGGAATAAGCCAAGAACTGATTTATAATATGCAGAATCCCGCCTCGCTGCCTCTGAGGAACAGCCACCATATTAAGTACCAGTTAAGCACTTATGTGGCCAGACACAAAAGTTCCAGCAGCGGAAACCCAGCCTACCGAGAGCTGCTAGCCAATCAGAGGCCAGTTGATCTTCATTTCAGGAAGCACCACCAAGACATTGGTGGTAGGTGCCAACATGCACACGCCCTCAGGAATCCAGGGTCAATGAGAGATCCAGACTACGGAAGAGTGAGGGCAGATCTGGGCCTTGAGTTGGTGTTGTGGCAGAGGAATGGGGTTGGGGGGCACGATGTCAGAGAAAAAGGCAGTGAGTGCCTCTCAACGTCTCCCATCCCCTTTCCAATGCTAGGTGGCTTGTTCAGGCACAACAAGGGACTCGCCTCCCTGGAAGCCTGCAAACTAGCATGCCAGGATGTTTTTTGGCTCCCCTTGTGGCAACTTCCCATTAATTACACACTTAAGGGCCTTAATTTGTGGTGGGGTGGGAAGGCCAACCATGAGCCTACCCGCTCCTCCAGAGGGTGCAGGGGAGAGCAAATGTTATGATGCTAGCTATTGCTATTACAGGACAAGTCAATCCCAAAGTGAAACACGGCTTGATAGATCCTAACTCTTTTTTTTTAGAAAACATGGGGCAAAGTAACTGAACAAATTCACAGGAGTCTGCTGATGAACTTTTAAAAGTACAAAACATTTATCAAACCAGAAAAATGAACTATATTGCACCAAAGAAAAGGGTTGAAAAGATCTCAATACAAAGAGAAGAAAATGATTCAAATATTACCTGTTCCTTCACCCCAGCAATATCTTTACAGACACATACAAAGTCAGAAAGATAAAATAATTTACCATATCTATCTTATACTCTGATGTTCAGGATAAGTATGTGGTACATGTGAACGAACAGGTGATCTGTGGTCAGACGCACCGCACTCAATCATGAATAACAGATGTGACCAAAGTAGTTTCTATGGGTTGATTGGCAACTCACCCAGACATTTGTCACACCGTGAGCCAACAGGTTTCTTTGCAATTCTATCTTTCTCATGAAGGTTTTCATTCTACACTTTCAAAGAACTCACCTTGGAATTTTCTCCAGAAGTCAATCCCATCCGGGCAGTTTCAATACGATTCCACCTCCAGGTTTTCAGTCTCGCCCCTCCGAGATTCCTTTCCCCATGGATTCTCATGTGCACTCAAGCTTCACCTTCCAAACACAATTTCAGATCTTTGCATGCGCCAAACAGAATGCCACTGCTCAAAAAGGACACCTTTACCCTTACAGCTCACAACACAGAGTCACCAAACTTTGGCACCCCTCTCAGATATTCAGGATTTTTCTCAAGCCCACTTTGCTTCAAGTCTGCTCCCCGCAGATCTGTCTCTTCAGTTCAGAGAGAGATCTGCTCCTATCTCTTCATTTTGTTCAACAAGTTCTATTGTTTAACAAGACTGGGTTTGCGGCAGGCGTTGAGGGAGCCAACAAGATAGAAAAACATATTTGGCCTCATCCTTACTAACCTGCCTGCTGCAAATACCCCTGTCCGTGGGAGTATCACTAGAAGTGACCACTGCACAGTGCTTTTGAAGATGAAGTCCCATCTTCACACTGAGGATACTGTAGACATCTGGGATGGCTACTTACAACTAGGTACAGAGAAACTTGCAAAGCCTAGCGGGTAAAATGGACAAGCCAAGACTCAGGCAGGCTCAGAGCCTGAAATGCATATTTGTGAGCAAGAAGTCCAGACGGTATCGAAACTCCGACCAATTAGCATTGTAATGGGGCCGATTAGCATTTGATGGCCCATCTTCACCAAAACAAAGGGCTGGTACTCGAGCAACCGGTACAGACCCAAACATTTCGGCACCACTCCCTGTTCAAGGGAAACGCAAACAATGGGGTCAGTGACCGCTTGGGACACGCCCAGCCATCCAGATCCCCATCCACTTATTGGTTCGGAATTGAACGGAGTGATCAGGGATCACCCAATTAGTGGGGCCCAAATCGAAGGACCGCCCGAAAGAACGCGAAAACCCCCTGAGTATAAGGAGAAGAGTTCGCCACATGTTCCTCCTCTCTTGGACCTGGTACCCCGCTCACGGCCATCTCCAACTGCAGCAACACCAGAAGCAAGTCCAAGTTCTACGCTCGCTCCCAGACAGATGAGCCTAGCTGAGCAGCAGTTACTTCTCCAGACTCGATAGATCCAGAATCGAACAGCGGCCACTGTTCCTCTGACCTAAGCCGGGTGCCCGAAGTTAAGTACAGGTTGTCTTAGTCGATAGGTGTAGTTAACTAGTAGTGTTTATGTTGCATGACTAATTGTGTGTCAATAAAGTACCCTTGACCTTGAACTAACAAACTGATGTTTGGCTCTTTGATCGATAGCCGGTTGAAACTTGTGATGGTATCATTTGCTACCTGGCGACTCTAAGCATTAGGACATAGATAACATAGAAAGAAGGGCAAATTCACTGATTGCCATAATTGGAACAAAGCCACAGAAAGGGCAGAGTAAAAGAGTAAAGGAGAAAAAGGCAACAATACTTTCCATTGTGTTGTGCGGTACTCCAACCGTGCTAAATGGGAAAAGGTTTTAACAGATCTAGAAGTTCAAGACTGGGCAATCATGAGACACTGTGGGCATTCAGTGGTAGCAGGATTATACTCTTTTTAACAATAAATGTCAGGGTGGCATGTGGCACAGTGGTTAGCTTTGCTGCCTACAGCGCTGAGGACCCGGGTTCGATTCCCAGCCCTGGGTCACTGTCCGTGTGGAGTTTGCACATTCTCCCCCTGTCTGCGTGCGTTTCGCCCCCACAACCAAAAGATGTGCAGGTTAGGTGGATTGACCATGCAATTGTGAGTGTACCTACACCTCAGGGACTGTAGCGGTTCAAGAAGGCAGCTCACTACCATACCCCTGTGGCCCCGAACGTCCCACCCCTCCATCACACCAGTGCCTGACACCCCCATCCCCCCAATGTCCCACCCCCTCAATGCCTGACACCCCATTGCCCCCAATGTCTGGCCACCCCCATTCCCCCTATGGTCCGACCCCACCCCAAAGGTCCAGTCCCCCCCCGATGTCCAACTCCCCCGATGTCCAACCACCCCCATGTCTAACTTCCCCTCCCCCCCATATCCAACCACCACCATGTCTGAACTCCCCACATGTGCGACCCCCCACCTCTTACATCCCTTCCACTTATCTTGGACACTGACCTTCTCCCTGGCCTGGTATTTTCAATGGCACCTTTAAACTCACCTGCTTTATGGCAGCTAGTGCTGTAAAAAGGGGTCTGTGTCCTCCTTCACTCTGTTGCTTTTGGACTCAGGAAGGTGGGGCGAGACAGGCACTGAGGAATGTTAGCGCAGTTAAATAGGTACGGATTGGCAAACTGATGCATCGTGCCACTCCAAGGAAGTCACAGCCCAAAATGTGAGTGCATTAAGGCATCCATTGTATCTGCTGAACTACGCGAACCAACTAAACTGTCAATTGAACAGAAGGGAGGAAATCCACTCAACCAACCTATGTGGATTCACCAGAAGTCAGTTTAAACAAGAGATTAAGGTACCAAAGGCTCCTGTTCTGTAAAATAAATTAGATTATGAGTGGTCTAACAGACAAAGTAATAACAGGACGAGTAAGAGTGGGAAAATACAGCTGTTTGCCTCATTCAACCTCTTTTCAAAGTCTTGCTTTTCAGGGTTTGAAGTTTTGAATTCTTCTCATTTCACCATCTCTCTTGCTTCTATGTTGAATCACTTCTGTTCAATGAGGAGACCTCTGAGTATTTTAGATGCATCCGCAGTTGTGGCACAAGATTGAAGTGGTTTCGTACAATGTAACATACTTTCACAGACGTTACTGCCAGTTCCTGAGAACATTCTGCAAATTTATAACATCTTTCCATCCCACCAGAACAGCTGATCAATTCTAAAATCTGGAGCCATCTTGGATATAAATTCCAAATTGTTTCCCGGCTGGAATTTTTTTACACTGGTGGCCAGGATTTTCCGCAGTGGGCTTTCCGGCAGCGGAGGTGGGATTTTCCAGTCCCATCGAAGTCAACGGCCATTTGCGTTGCTTGCCGGGGAAGACCGTTGTGGGTTGGCCTTCGGCGGGCCAGGATGATCCCGGCAGGAAAGGCCAGAAAATCCCAGCCACTGAGATGGAAATTGGGCTTGAAACTGCTGCAATTGCAGCAGTTTGATACACTCCAGGGAACGTTAACCATGTCCATGTGGGAGTGGAGTCACGAACAGTACTTTCCTATAGGACATCAGTAAATCAGTTTCTTCTTTTCAAAAATCCAACAGGCTTTCACTGATTTCTTTCATTGTTAGCGATTTATCTTGTATGACTTTTTAAAACTGATTCAAATTCTCAAATTGCCATCATGAAATTTGAACTCATGTCCTGAGTAAGACAGCCCTCTGGGTTGCTACCATTAACATATCCACTATCCCACCATTAATAGGTAGAACATTGTAGAACAGTACAGTTGCTGCTTTGAGATTATATGATCCTGTCATGTTGCAAGGTGATGGACAAGGCAGTGTTGGAACACACAAGCGGTTTACTGAACTAAGGGTGAACCATATACACTGGACAGCACAACTGATACACAGGTCTTGTTCCCACGGCTCCTGAACTAACTCTGACCAAACTCCAATGACCAGAACCATGCGTAAACTCCTGATAGGCTTACATTCACGTCCTGTGTCTCTATAAGATCACAGCCATCCCATGGCCCGTGAAGTATTACCCCTTAAAGAAGCCACGCTACTGTTGTGTTATTCACCCTGAGATAACACGGACTGCAACTGGATGCAGTTGTACTGTAAAGTAGACACCAAACTTAGACGTTAGTTCAATACGTTTTATTGAACTTCCGGAGCAGTGCACACAGCTTGCTGTGGGTTGACACTCGACTAATCTGAGTGTGCTAACTATAACTAACTAGACCAGACTAGCTCTGAGCCACGTGTAAAAGGTGCTAACTGATATATACACCCTGACTGTCACTACAGTTGTCAGCAGTGGAAAGAGACAGAGTGCTGATGCCTCGTGTGTTTTATAGTGGGAAGCCCCCCTCTAGTGTTCTGCCTGGTGATTGGTTGTGTTCTGTCCTGTGCGTTGATTGGCTGTACTGGGTGTCTGTCACTGCCTGTCTGTATCTCATTATGTGCATGAGTGCATATCATGACAGCTACCACATTCCTCCCCCTTTAAGTTGCCTTACAGGTAACTGTATTGCAGAAACAGAAAAAGTCCTATTTACAGTTATATACATACAAAAGGGTGACAGTAAAGGAGCTTTAAACAAAGGTCATAAGGTAAATCTATCAGGCGACTTCCTAATTCTTGCTGGCCATCTCAACTTGGCCCCTGGCTTTTCCAGATTAGGAGCTTCTGAGTCTCCAGTAGTGGCAGGCGGATCTGTAGAGTTCACAGCTGGGATTGTACTGACTCCCACATTAGCTCCCTCGGTGGCCCTTGAGAAATGCCCCTGAGCAGATCTCGGTTCTAACACCACTGCCTTGGCAAGTGGTATACTGTAACTGGGATTGGATCCACCCGTCTCTTTATCGGGGATGTAGGATTCTCTCCTCCTCAGATGGTCAATGTGATTTCTAACCTCATGACCCTGTAGGTCTCTGATATAGGATACTGGCCCAACCCTTTCAAAAACTCTTCCAGGCAACCTCCACCAAAGTTCCATACATATACTAAATTTTCTGCTTGAAACAAGCTGTCCTTCTTGCCTCTATTGTGATGGCTTTTCTGTGAGGCTTGCTTAGCCTCCATTCTCCCCGGCAAGTTTTGAAAAATAAGGTTGAGAAAAGTCCTGAAGCATTGGTCCGTTAACAACGCAGTTGGGGTAACCCCAGTGGTGGTATGCGGGGTTGAATTGTACAAGAACAAGAAGCCAGCCAAGGCCTATGGACTTGTTTGTTCATCGATTGACCACACTTTTGATGTCCTCATCGATCCTCAGCCACCATGTGTAACCCCTGGTCAGTATCCTCATGATAGATCGCACCGGATGACCTCTGTGTAATTCTTGAAGAAGAGGATGCTTCTCTGGGGGTGGCACTATTATCCTGCAACCCCATAGGAGGACCCTGTCGTCAAAAGTGATTCAGTCCCAACATTGCATACAGGCCTAATCTGTTTCAATTTCTCAAAATGCCAGTCCTTACGAACCACTCTCTTGACAACACAGGGTCTCTGTTGGTCCACACCTTAATGTGACCAGATGCAATAGGTAAGGTATCAAGAAAATTTAGAACCAGGATGATCTCCTATAGAGTAGGAGGTTCATAGAATCACTTAATCCCTACTTTGCAGAAGAAGGCCATTTGGCCCATCAAGTCTGCACCAGCCCTTGCAAAGAGCATCCGACATAAGCCTACGCCCTATTCCCTTAACCCAGTAACCCTACCTAACCCTTGAGACACGAAGGGCAATTTATCATGGCCAATCCACCTAGCCTGCACATCTTTGGACTGTGGGAGGAAATCGGAGCATCCGGAGGAAACCCAAGCAGGCACGGTGAGAAAGTGCAAACTCCACACAGAACGACGATGTATGTATGTAAATAATTGAAACCGACCGACATGTAAATATTTTTCTTTATCTCTGTCTCGTACTGTTTGTCCACCCGTATCGCATTTTGTATGCCAGAAAAAACTCAATAGAAACATTTTTAAAATGTTTGAGGAGAGAAGTCTCAAACAAGAGGCTTGAGCACACAATCAGGGTTCCCAATTAGGTGCAATGCTAAGGAAGTGCTGCACTTTGAGATTATATGCCTTTCAGATGCGATAGATTGGAGCAAAGTTTCATCGGCTCTCTCTGAGGACATGAAAGATGCCATGGCACTATGTTGAAGAAGTGCAGGAGTCCTCAGAAACTTGCTAGCCAAAATGTATCCCTTAACTAACATCATTAAAAAAATAGATTATCTGGGTGGAATCAGCATGCTGTTTGTGGGACATTTGCTTTGCGGAGTCTGCACGTTCTCCCCGTGTGGGCATGGGTTTCCTCCGGGTGCTCCGGTTTCCTCCCACAGTCCAAAGATGTGCAGGCTAGGTGGATTGGCCATGATAAATTGCCCTTAGTGTCCAAAATTGCCCTTGGTGTTGGGTGGGGTTACTGGGTTATGGGATAGGGTGGAGGTGTTGGCCTTGGGTAGGGTGCTCTTTCCAAGAGCCGGTGCAGACTCGATGGGCCAAAGGGCCTACTTCTGCACTGTAAATTCTGTGATCTATGATCTATGATTTACAAATAGGCTGCTGTAATATCTAAATAACAAGGGTCAGAACTTCAAAAGTGCTTAATTAGTTGTCAAGTGCTTTTGGTTGTCCTGAGATCATAAAAGGTGCTATATAAATGCAAGTGTTTCTTTATTTCTCTCCTGAAGGCCTTGATTCATGCTGGGGCACAGCTTGGCACCCCTCAGATAGTTATTTTTTTAATCTTTGAACTTGTATGGAGACAGGTTAAGTAAGTGGGCAAAAACTTGGCAAATAGAATACAATGTAAGAAAATGTCAAGTTATGCACTTTGGTAGGAAGAATAAAGGAGCTGAATATTATTTAAATGGGGACAGATTGCAGAAAGCTGCAGCACAGAAGGATTTGGGGGTCCATGTGCATAAATCACAAAAAGCTAGCATGCAAATTCAGCAGGTAAAACAGAAGACAAATGGAAGTTTGGCCTTTATTTCAAAGGGAATGGAGTCTAAAAATAAGGAAGTCCTACTAAAACTATACAAGGCACTAGTTAGACCACATCTGGAATACTGTGAACAGTTTTAGTCCCCTTATCTAAAGAAAGATATATCCTTATCTAAGGAAAGATATACTGGCATTGGAGGAAGTCCAGAAAACGTTCACTAGGTCCACTCGGTTGGTCCTGCGCATGGAAGGATTTTCTGAAGAGTAGATTGGGCCTGTACTCATTGGAGTTTAGAAAAATGAGAGTCGGCCTTATTGAGATATATGGGATTCTCAGGGGGCTTGAGTGTAGATGCTGAGAGGATGTTCCTCCTTGTGGGAGAGTCTGGGACCAGAGGACATAATCTCAGAGTAAGCCGTCGTCTATTTAAGACAGAGATGAAGAGGAATTTCATCGCTCAGGGGTTGTGAATTTGGGGAATTCTTTAGGGTCATTGGGGATAATGCAGGAAAGTGAAGTTAAGGATTATCTTATCAGGCCAGTCATGATCTCATTAAAGAGCGGAGAAAACCCGATAGGCCAAATAGCCTCCTTCTGTTCCTACGTCTTGTGGTCTTATGATCGTAAGCAATGAATGTTGACAACCGATTTAAATAGATAGTCCGTCCCAATTGACCTATCACCGTTATCATCATCCTTCATTGTTGCTGGGTTACAGTTTTGGAACTCCCTCCCTAACGGCACCGTAGTTGTACCTACACCAGACGGACTGCAGCGGTCCAGCCACCACCTTCCAAATGGGTGAGCAATCAGAAATCTGGCACAGCCAGTGACACACACGCACAGTGGTTAGCACTGCTGCCTCAGAGCGCCTGGGGCCCGAGTTCGATTCCAGCCTGCGTGCAGTTTGTACTCTCCTCCCGTATCTGTGTGGGTTTCCTCCGGGTGCTCCGGTTTCCCCCCCACAGTCAAAAAATGATGTGCAGGTTAGGTGGATAGGCCATGCTAAATTGCCCTTTAATGTCCAAGGTTAGGTGGGGGAGTGGGCCTCAATCATGTTGCTCTTTCGGAGGGTCGCTGCAGACTTGATGGACTAAATGGCCTCCTTCTGCACTGCAGGGATTCTATGAATGAATTTTTTAAAACGCTAAGCCTTCCTAACCCGGCACCGACTCACATGCGAAACAAAAATCATTTGGTAGAAATAAGACCATTCTCACTGATCTTCCAGCCTTAACCTTGATGTACTGATACCAATTACAGTACAAGGAGTACAGACTCAGCTGAGATCATCTACAGTATGAAAAAATATAGTCACACTTGAATTCCAAAAAATGAGCACCTCATTGATGTAGTAAACAGCACTGATCTAGCAGGAATTGACAGCAGTGAGTATTTTTCTTCATAATAATGCAATATGCTCGCCAAATTATATCCAAAAGAAAAATAAAGACTTGGATTTAAGGCCTTTTGTGGCCACAGTTCTTCTCAAAGAACTTCACCAGCAATGAAGTACTTTTCAAGTGTGGTCACTGTTCGGGACATTGTGGCACAATTGCACACAGCAAGGTTCCAAAAACAGCAATATGGGAACCACCAAATAGTCTATTTTTTTGGTGTCGCTGAGGGATAAATATTGACCAGGACTCCAGCGGTAACTCCCTTGGTCTTCTTCAAAACATTGCCATGAGATCATTTACATCCATGTGAGCAGGGTAGAGTGGCCCTTTAATGTCTCATCTGAACGCAACTCTAATGAGTGTTAATCGGCTGGAGGCGGGACTTCCTCCTCTCACTCGGGAGGAAGTCCCGCATTGGAGGGCTGCCAGCCAATCAGATTGTCCAGCTGCTCGTGCGTGGGACTGCAAGCAGCCCCCAGAGTCGAAGGGCGGAATTTTCCAGTCGCGCCAGAGGACTGAATCATCGAGGGAGTGGCCAGAAAATTTGGTACAAGACCAAAAGTCGAAAGTCCACCGGCGGGAAAACAAGTTGCAATCTTCCCCTCAGGGCTTGCATGGCAGGCGTTCATGGTGGGTCGCCTTCCCCACTGGTGATCGCCGGGATCATAATTTGCATGCCATGAATTCTCACAAACCTCGCAGCTACGTTATTAATCAGCTGAACATTGTGCAATTTGGCAGATTTACCCACAATGGTCCCCTCCCGACTTCCTGCCCCAGCCATGAGATTCAGTCCCGAAATGGAGATCTCCATCCTAAGTCGCTGGAGTCCAGGACCAGGCAAGTATTGGGGTCTCAGGATGGGGTGAGGAGGTGAGGTTGTAGCCACCTGGTTTGGCCAACACCCGACGTAAAATGGAGAACAGCAAAGGCTGCAGGGAAATTCAGCCAACACAGGCAGAAACTAGCAGGTGCAAGTTACTGTGTATTAAACTCTGCAAAAGCCCAGACAGCATCGATACAAGCAGCCATCTGCATAATAATGTAGCAGCCATCTACATATTAATGAGCGATCCCCGGGAACAATCGAAACATTTGGGATAAACAAGGCCAAGCCAGACTCCTCGGCGCCAGCAGGAGCCAACACAAAAGAGGTTAACGGACACCTCAAGACCGCCCATCGATCAGGGAACCGCTCCAGTATTGGAGAAATCGAACCAAGCGATTGGAACGAAGCCCAATCACTTGGAACCAGGTACAGGGTCCGCCCCGAGAGGTGGGAAGACCCTGGGGACTATAAAGTTAAGCCCCCAAGTTCAAATCGCTCTTCTTGACCGGGTCACTCAGCAACGCGAACCAACCCTTGACAGTGACCAGTTCAGCTGCCGCCAAGATCCAGTAAGTCTTAAGTCAACGCTCTGAGATAGGCGCTCCTAGCTCCCAGTCCGTACCAACTTTGAATCCCGCAGACTCAGAACCCGAACGAAAGGCCATTTGTTCCCCTGACCTGGTGGGCCAGTCCGAAGCTAAGTATAGGCCTGTTAGTTGTAAAAGTAGCTTAGAAGTAGAATTTATGCATGAGTAGTGATTACTGTGTATAATAAATGTGCTTTGATTTGAATCTTACTAATTGGTGTATTGAGTTATTGATCATTACTTGAACTTGAACCTCGTGGCGGTATCATAAAGATACCAGGCGACTCGAGAGCAAAGGTTATAAAACAGAGCCAATTGAACCAACCAAAAGTTAGCAACAAGGCCCAGGGGGGACGGCAGAGGAAGGTGGGGTATTGGTGGTTGGTGGTTGGGGGTGAAGGAGCGCAGGCAGATCATTTTGCGATGGGCTCCCGATGCTAAAAGGGAACTGTTGATGGAGGCCCGCCCGAGCCCTCTTCTCATCTGAGTGGAGAACCACTGGCCAGTTGAAGCAAGGGCAGGCGGGGCGGCCTATAACTCGCCCATCCCAGCGTAGAATTGCAGTGAGATTGGGGAGAAGGGTGGGCAGCTGATAACCCGGTGGAAAGGCCATCCAAAACACTTTGCGGTCACCCCACCCACCTAAAAACCCACCTGTGGTGGATTATACTGTGGTGGGTATAATTTTGCCTGAGGTAGTTTTCAACAGTTTTGTAAGGCTAATAAATTGAATGCAAGGAGTCCTACCCGACAGCGTGGTGACTGCACTGTGCTTTAGACATGGAGATCTTAGAGATTTTGGGGGGAGATTTTCAGGCCATTCTCGCCAGTGGGATCTTTCGGACTAGCCGATGGCCAACCCTTGATGCCAGGGGATTCAATGGGAAATCCCATTGTCAGCAACGGGACCAGGAGATCCCGCCTCCAGCCAATGGCGGGCTACCTCCCGCCGCCGAAAAACACGATGCAGGGAAAATTCCTACCTCTACTTTGTTTGTGTCCCCTCTTCTACAGAATGTTTTCCATTCGGTAGATTGCTGATCTCAAATACAACATCAAGCAGCTGGAGTGTGCTGGGTTGCAATGCAGAAGCAGACCCACCTCACTCCACAAGGTAAATGGGGTACAATTTGACCGGTTAATCAACGGGCAGCTAAAGGACGTTGCTAAAAGGCCGAGTGGCCGCAAAAAAAAATCCGAGTCCTGCCGGCGCCGTCCACGTGTGGTCCTTGCCGGCGGGACCTCGGCGTGCATCCTTCCGGGGGCGGCCTGGTGGGGGGGGGAAGGGGAGGTCCGATCCCGGGCCAGGGCTTCCGCTGTGGCCTGGCCCGCGATCGGGGCTTACCGATCGGCGGGCCGGCCTCTCGGGCTGGGGGTCTGTTTTGCTCCGCGCCGGCTCCTGTAGCCCTACACCATATTGCGTCAGGGCTGGCGCGGAAAAGGAAGCCATTGCGTATGTGCGCAACCGTGCCGGTCACATTGAGCATGCGCGCATTGGCGCCGGTCACATTGAGCATGCGCGCATTGGCGCCGGTCGCAGTGCGCATGCACAGACCCGCGGCCCCCACTTGACGCCGGTATCGGCAGCTGGAGCGGCGTGGGTCACTCCAGTGCCGTGCTGGCCTCCTGTAGGGGTCAGAATCGCTGCTCCTGGGGGCCTGTTAACACCGTCATAAAACACGACGGCGTTTACGGCGGCGTCAACACTTAGCCTCAGGATCAGAGAATCCCGCCCCAGATCTATAAGTAATTTTGTTTGTCAGTGGTTAGTGGTAATGAAAGGATCCAAGAAATATGAAATACAGAAGCATTAAAACCATTAAAATGGAAAGTAAACATGCTATAAATTATGTAAATGGAACGTGATAAAATAAGATTTTTGCTGTAAAGTGGTGCCGTTTGGTAGTGATTTCATTATTCTATGTCCTAAGCAGCATTGCAAAGGGTATATGCATCTGTAACTGTGATGTGCCACCAAGCAGGGCAATGATTTATGAGAAATATGTCTTCTGTAGATTGCTAGAATGAGAGGAGCCAACTTGGTCTGTATTCACGGAGTCATCCTGCCTGGTCTGAAAAGGCTAACAATGTTTTTCATTAATCTCTGGTGTTTCAAAGCAGCAGCAATGATGAACACAAATGTGTGAGTTCATTTAAGATGAATGGAGTTCAAACACTTGCTATGTGCCAATTAATTCTACAGCATTCTGATCATTACTGGCTAATCAGAGAAAGTTTTTTTTAATTGCTTTGTGATTGCTAGCATGTCCCCCAGCTGTGCTTCTGTCGTCTTGCCAAAGATAAACTGATTTTATTTTTCCTTTTTTTTTGCAGAGGAAATTGTTGAAATTTGATTAGGAAAAAATGGACTCCTAATCAGCCAACTGGTGATATGACTCTGAGTTCATAAGTTCAGAGTCAAATGTTTCCACTAATCATATGTTGCCTGTTTTAATTTTGTCTGGAATTGTAGACAGAGCCTCGGTCTTGTTGTGGTTGAACCATGATTTACAATTAACACCATTTTCATGTTCTATTTTGTTTGCGTTGGGGAGACATACAGGAGCGGAAAATATTCTCACACTTGAATCATGGCCATTGTCTCAATGTCTGCTGATGTTTGCTCCTGCATCGTTTTCTTGGCCGTTTTCTGTCAGTGGTGGTTTGCAGTGTCGAGGAGGCATGCCCCCTGTTGTAACCTACACAGGGCCAGGCTGTATAGGCGCCCACCCTGTGAGTCCTGTGGAATACAAACCTCCCCACTGAGGGGGCAGAGCCCCTCAACAGTGGAAGAGCATATCAAAGTAAAAAACCCAGCCTGTCACCGGTCCTTCTGGGACTGGTGTAAATTGATCTTCCGTTCCTTACGCTTCCAGTATGGTCGCTTTGGTGAACTCAACACTGGCGATGAGGATCAAGTGGGGCTGCAGACGGTGCCATTTTCACTGTACCCAACCTCCTCTCCAAAGGCTTCTGGAGACCTTTTCACTTGCTGTAGCGATGCCACATTTCGGGAAGCTGGAAGCATTTGATCTGGTATTGAAGATTGGTCCAAATATGTCACATGGATGTTGTATTATTTTGGGTCAACGCCATTATTGGAGATGAGCGCCTGACTGTGGGATGGAAAGCTTAGCATACCCTGCCATCCTGAACTCAAAGCCGTTCTCGGACATGGTAGCACTTGTGGCGGTTCATGTCAACCCCAAACCATCGGTCATCGTCCACGCTACCTTTTCAATACGGCCGAGCGGACGACTAGTGAGTCCATAACGGACATTTTGCCAGGGCACCGGAAACACATGAGTTCCATGAATATGGCTTCACCCTTTATGAAATGTTGCAGGACAGGTTGGTCTGCAGCATCCATAATGCCTAGCCCAGCAGAAGTTACTCACTGAACGTCAGCTCAACCTCAAGAAGGCCATAGAAATCGCCCTGTCAGGCAAGAGCACAGAACGGGGTGTACAGTAATTACAGGGATCGAAGTCCTCAGCTTAGGTCACACTGCTTCCCCCCCACTCCCACCCTGGAACATGGGGGTGTGATTGCGGTTAGACGGGGAGGGGGGGGGGATGTTGGGGGGGGTAGGGGGAGGTGCAGAAGGGAGGCCCAGGATCCGATATCTCAGAGAGGAGGGCTTCCAAAATCTGAAGGGGCCTTCAGATTGAGGCACGCTCCCCCCTTCCCAACCGAGATGAAGTTTCATCCTTTTCCCAATTTCCAACCCGCTCCAGCCAACCTAAAAATTTAGGCAGGACAGGAAAAGGTCCATTTAAGGGCCTCAATAGGGGAGAGAGTGGGTTTCCTGTTTGAGGGCCTGGCCATCCCACTGTGAAATTGTGTCTGGGGGCAGGGGGTGAAATCCCCCATGTAGAAGAGATCGGATTGGGAGTAGCGACTACAATTGACCAAATTGAAGGAAATGCAAGCGAAGCACTGCTTAACCTGAAAGGAGCAGGTGTTGCACTTTCTGCGATTGCAGGGTACGATGCCGGGGGAAGGGAATGAGGAATTGAGCGTGGTGGAGGAGTGGACCTGTGCGTCACAGAGGGAGCAGTCCCTGCCGAATTCTGACAGGAGGTGAGGGGAAGACGGACTTCGTAAAGTGCTTTCGAAGTGTAGGTACTGGTGATGTAGCAAAATCAAATTTGCAAGCAGCAAACACTCACAAACAGTGAAGTGATAATATCAAGACCATCTGTTTTAGTGACGGTTGAGTGATAGATATTGGCCAGGACACCAGGCAGAACTCTCTTGTTCTCTTTCGAAACCGTTGCCCCTTTGAAAGGTGGCACTGCCAACACTACAGGGCCCCCACAATACTGCACCGAAGTGTCAGCCTGGAATTTGTGCTCAAAACCTTGGCGAGGGACTTGAACCTTCTAATTCAGAGATTCGAGTTCTACCAGTTCCAACAGGGATACTGGAATAACAATCAGATTCAAAAATTCCAGCTGATTTCGCCTTCCTATTACAATGTTGTAATCAACTTCAAATTTCCTTTGTATCCTGTGGGGAAATAATTGGCCTTCATACATGGTCCCCCCACAACAGGGAAAGCAAAAATTAAAAAGAATATGAGCAAATTTGCACTTTTCTACCGCGTAACTTATTTTGCGTGTAGGCCATTAATATTTGGATGCAAGGACATAATCACCTTGACTGACATTTCAATGTCGTAGTGATGGAGAGCTGCACTTTCGAAAGTACATTTTTTCAAATTGGGTATAAACTGTGGCTTCGAAGTTGGATGTAAAGTATCCCTTGGCACAATACAAAGAAGAGTAGAGAATGCTCCTGGGGACTTGGGCAACATGTATGTCATAATATACACCAGTATATCATGGTGCAGATACACACACACTGATGGACACACAGCAAGACCAATCAACACACACAACACCGCAGCCAATCACCAGTTAGAGCACACTCACTATAAAGACAGGGAGCATCAGATTTCCCGCTCATTCGGGACACAGCCTCCTACAAGGACAGAGCTCATAGCTTACAGCACAGCTCCTCACCATGTGCTGAATGCATAAACTGGTTCGGACAGGCACAGGTCTTTAGTTTAATCTAACATCGTGTTAACCCACAGTGAAAGTATGTTCAACAGTTTCTAACTTAATAAAATAGTGTTGCACTTTTTAAAGTGTTGGTGGCATGTATGTGTTCCACGGATCCAGAGCACCCAACACATCAATGTATCATCTCAAAAGAATGCTAGGTGCAATCTTACGGGTGAAGCTCTAAGTGCCGTAGCGAGCGCGACTTCTTGGGTGTTCCCCGGCCTTCCAAGAGAACCCCTCAGAGGAGAGCTCCGAGGATGCAACCATTAAAGAGTCACAGCTTTCAGCCCCACCCTCGGCCAGCACAGAGACACACACCTTGGTGGGCGATATTGGAAATGAAATGAAATGAAAATCGCTTATTGTCACAAGTAGGCTTCAAATGAAGTTACTGTGAAAAGCCCCTAGTCGCCACATTCCGGCACCTGTTCGGGGAGGCTGGTACGAGAATTGAACCGTGCTGCTGGCCTGCCTTGGTCTGCTTTAAAAGCCAGCTATTTAGCCCAGTGTGCTAAACCAGCCCCGTATTAGTGGACAGGTCTCTGGGGCACAATCTGGTGAGCATCACACTGTTGCTGATGCACATCAGGTGGAGTCAGGAACATAAAAGGAAGTCAGCAATTGGAGGTCTGCTAGATCCCAGGACTCAGCTAAGTCCCAGTTAGATGCTGAGCCTCTGTACAATGTTATCCCGGAGCTGATGATGATGCGAGGACACGGCCTTGAGATTCTGGCGGGGATGTCATTGACACTCCGGTGACTGCATGGCCATTTGGAGGAGCCCCAAAGGCTACGGGCGCAGGAGAAGGCACCGGCATTGCGTGGTACCGAGGCCAACACTGCTAGGGTGGCGACTGCAGAGGAAAGCCTGGAGCACATAAGTGGTGGGGTCAAAGGCTTGGCTCAGTCAGTGACGGCCATGGCTAACAGCCTCGACAGCATGTCCCAGTCGCTGGGGGATGTGTTCCAGATGCAGGTGGACATTACCGAGGCACTCCAGAGCATGTCCCAGTCGCTGAGGGCGCCAACACCGTGGTGCAGACAACAGAGAGGTGCCAGGACCGGTAGGGCCGGATGACGCAGGGGCCACTGGAGTTCACTCCAGAGCTACTCCATCCCATGGAGTTCCCCAGGGTCCCATGGCTACCTTTCGGGAGGACGGATTACTGAAGGCTGACCTGGAGCCTTCCACCAGGGAGACAACAGCGGTCTCCAGTACTCCCCCGTGTCCCCCTCCGTACCCTGATGCGTCTCAAAGTCAGTGGGCAAAACAGGCTAGCATGGTGATGCCAGTATCACCGGTAAGGCACTCGGACCCTCCAGAGGGTGCCCGCCAGGGGCATCAATGCCACAGGGAGCGAAAAGCAGCAGCCTACCTCCACCCCGATGTGCATCCTGCAGACACACCTAGACGTAGAAGCAGAGCACAGAAGCTCAAAAGATTGAGGATCACTGAGTGGTCACTGGGCAGGGGTGATGGGGGTAGGGGGGGAGGGGACTGGGGGGCACCACCGGTAGCTAGGAACAGTAAGAGTTTCAAATGTGCACAATTAAGGGCAGCACGGTGGCGCAGTGGGTTAGCACTGCTGCCTCACGGCGCCGAGGTCCCAGGTACGATCCCGGCTCTGGGTCACTGTCCGTGTGGAGTTTGCACATTCTCCCCGTGTTTGCGTGGGTTTCGCCCCCACAACCCAAAGATGTGCAAGGTAGGTGGATTGAACTTGCTAAATTGCCCCTTAATTGGAAAAATAAATTGCGTACTCTAAATTTATTTTATTTTTTAAAATATGCACAATTAAACGTGTTACACCTTTGGGCATGCTGGACCCTTGTCGCTGCCGACTGTCCTCCTTCCAATATCTGATCCCCGGGTCCTCCCCAAGCTCGTACTCCAGACCCTCCATGTCCAGCCCCTCTTCCACCTCCACCTCAGAATAGGCCGCATGTCCCTCCTCCTCCAGTACGTCGCCCCACTACTGCGCCAAGTTGTGGAGGGCACAGCAGACCACCACAAAACAGAGAACCTCTATGGGGTTTACTGTCGTGTACCATCAGAGCGGTCCAGGCATTGGAACCGCATTTTGAACAGTCTGACGGGCAGCCCAGTAGCAGAGTGGTTAGCACAGTTGCTTCACAGCTCCAGGGTCCCAGGTTCAATTCCCAGCTTGGGTCACTGGCTATGCGGAGTCTGCACGTTCTCCCTGTGTCTGCGTGGGTTTCCTCCGGGTGCTCCCGTTTCCTCCCACAGTCCAAAGATGTGCGGGTTAGGTGGATCGGCCATGTTAAATTGCCCTTAGTGTCCAGAAAGGTTAAGTGGGGGTTACTGGGTTAAGGAGATAGGGTAGGGATGTGGGCTTGAGTAGGATGCTCTTTGTAAGGGCCGGTGCAGACTCGATGGGCCAAATGGCCTCCTTCTGCACTGTAAATTCTATGATTCTATGATGCATTGTCAATGACAGCCCGGGTGGCCACGTGGCCCTTGTTATATTGGGTCTCCGCATCGGCCTCCAGCCTCTGTACTGGCGTCATCAGCCAGGACCTCAGCGGGTACCCCTTATCCCCCAAGAGCCAACCCGTCATCCTGGGTGGTCCACAAAGATGTCGGGGAACTCCGACTATCCCAGGATGTAGTTATTATGCACACTGCCTGGGAAGCATGCACGCACGTGCCTGATCTAGAGCTGGTGGTCGCACAAGAGCTGAGCATTCAGGGAGTGGAACCCCTTCCTGTTAATGAAGGGCGCTCCCCGAGGTTCCGATGCACACAAAGCGACACGCAAGCCATCAATTACTCTCTGGACCTGGGCAATACCAGGAATGGCGGAGATCCTGGTGCCCAGGCATCTTGATGGGCTTGGTCCAGCTCAAAGTTTAAGCCAGCTGCCCGGCATACAGGACATCCGTGGCCTCACAGATGCACTTGTGAGTTGCAGCGTGTGAAATGCCGCACAAATCCCCGCCTGAGCCCTGGAATGAATCAGTGGCATCAGTTTTCAGGGCTGCGGTGACCTTCACGGCCACCGGGAGAGGGTATCCTCCTACTCCATGGGGTACCAAGTTCCCGAGGACATGACACAGGTGTTGCATCATCTCCTTATTGTGGTGGAACTCCCTGCAGAACATGCTGCCTGATATCTCCTCAAACGACGAATGACGTCTGTGCACCTTGGGCCATCACTGGTCTTCTGCTCTGGGTCTCTCCCCGAGTCTGCAGGGTTGGTGCTGTCGCCTGCACATGGGCTGCCGCCTCGAGCCTGCGTCAACGCTGCTGCCACCTTCTCCAGCGTCTGGCTGCTTGGGCAGCCACCAGTACCGCGAGGGCATCCTCTGTGGGATCAACACCATCATCCATGTTGGTACATCTGTAAGGAATTGGAGGGGGGGGGAGAGATCAGCGACCAGTTAGGGCTTCTACCCCGGGACCCTCGAGTCCCCCAAGCCTCCCAACCTTTACGTGTCCCTCCTCCTCTCATATTGCCATCCAGTGAGTCTCTTGTGCTGGGGGACTCCGCCCTGGACATTCGCCCCCGGCGATAGCAGGGGCCCCTAGACACCAGACCCGGGACCCCAGACCCCTGCCAGGAATGTTAGGGGGACCGAGATCAGGTACCCGCCCCTGGGTCACCCACTCACGCTCTGATTGCAGGGATATCCCCAGTGCTGAAGCCTGGCTCGAGAGTGTTTGATTGTTGGCTGCTGCTTCTGTGATGTTGACGCCTCCAGGGTTCAGGCAAAATGTCCAGGCCTCATAGTCTAATTGGAATGCTTGGCAATAACACTCGTCTGAGACATGGCACGTGTACCCATGGGAATGCACTTGTGAATATGTTGTTTATTAAACAGTCAACAGTAACATGGATTTGAAAATCAACTGTGCAACATTCCACATATCACACGAACCATTCAACAACAAGGAAACGTCACCGTTCCATATTCATACCAGCCCGTACCGCTGGTACCATTCCCGTACCAGCCTCCCCGCACAGGCGCCAGAATGTGGCGACTAGGGGCTTTTCACAGTAACTTCATTTGAAGCCTACTTGTGACAATAAGCGATTTTCATGCCAATATAAAGCTATTGCAGCTCATTTTCACAAAAAAACAAACACACGGTATATAAACAAACTCACAGGTTCCTCAACAGAAATAGAGGATAAGTGTGTTATCATGTCCAGAACTTTGTCATTGAAATAATCTGTCCATCAATGTGTGACGTGTTCCACGTATAGAACATAGAACATAGAACAATACAGCGCAGTACAGGCCCTTCGGCCCACGATGTTGCACCGAAACAAAAGCCATCTAACCTACACTATGCCATTATCATCCATATGTTTATCCAATAAACTTTTAAATGCCCTCAATGTTGGCGAGTTCACTACTGTAGCAGGTAGGGCATTCCACGGCCTCACTACTCTTTGCGTAAAGAACCTACCTCTGACCTCTGTCCTATATCTATTACCCCTCAGTTTAA
Organism: Scyliorhinus torazame; assembly: GCF_047496885.1. Classification (NCBI taxonomy): domain Eukaryota; kingdom Metazoa; phylum Chordata; class Chondrichthyes; order Carcharhiniformes; family Scyliorhinidae; genus Scyliorhinus; species Scyliorhinus torazame. Next base: position 27,547,778 of record NC_092721.1, on the reverse strand, counting down.
AGTTATGTCCCCTCGTGCCAGCCATATCCATCCGCGGGAGAAGGCTCTCACTGTCCACCCTATCCAACTCCCTGATCATTTTGTATGCCTCTATTAAGTCTCCTCTTAACCTTCTTCTCTCCAACGAAAACAACCTCAAGTCCATCAGCCTTTCCTCATAAGATTTTCCCTCCATACCAGGCAACATCCTGGTAAATCTCCTCTGCACCCGCTCCAAAGCCTCCACGTCCTTCCTATAATGCGGTGACCAGAACTGTACGCAATACTCCAAATGCGGCCGTACCAGAGTTCTGTACAGCTGCAACATGACCTCCCGACTCCGGAACTCAATCCCTCGACCAATAAAGGCCAACACTCCATAGGCCTTCTTCACAACCCTATCAACCTGGGTGGCAACTTTCAGGGATCTATGTACATGGACACCTAGATCCCTCTGCTCATCCACACTTTCAAGAACTTTACCATTAGCCAAATATTCCGCATTCCTGTTATTCCTTCCAAAGTGAATCACCTCACACTTCTCTACATTAAACTCCATTTGCCACCTCTCAGCCCAGCTCTGCAGCTTATCTATATCCCTCTGTAACCTGCTACATCCTTACACACTATCGACAACACCACCGACTTTAGTATCGTCTGCAAATTTACTCACCCACCCTTCTGCGCCTTCCTCTAGGTCATTGATAAAAATGGCAAACAGCAACGGCCCCAGAACAGATCCTTGTGGTACTCCACTTGTGACTGTACTCCATTCTGAACATATCCCATCAACCACCACCCTCTGTCTTCTTTCAGCTAGCCAATTTCTGATCCACATCTCTAAATCACCCTCAATCCCCAGCCTCCGTATTTTTTGCAATAGCCTACCGTGGGGAACCTTATCAAACGCTTTGCTGAAATCCATATACACCACATCAACTGCTCTACCCTCGTCTACCTGTTCAGTCACCTTCTCAAAGAACTCAATAAGGTTTGTGAGGCATGACCTACCCTTCACAAAGCCATGCTGACTATCCCTGATCATATTATTCCTATCTAGATGATTATAAATCTTGTCTCTTATAATCCCCTCCAAGACTTTACCCACTACAGACGTGAGGCTCACCGGTCTATAGTTGCCGGGGTTGTCTCTGCTCCCCTTTTTGAACAAAGGGACCACATTTGCTGTCCTCCAGTCCTTTGGCACTATTCCTGTAGCCAATGATGACATAAAAATCAAAGCCAAAGGTCCAGCAACCTCTTCCCTGGCCTCCCAGAGAATCCTAGGATAAATCCCATCAGGTCCCGGGGACTTATCTATTTTCAGCGTGTCCAGAATTGCCAACACCTCTTCCCTACGTACCTCAATGCCATCTATTCTATTAGCCTGGGGCTCAGCATTCTCCTCCACAACATTATCTTTTTCCTGAGTGAATACTGACGAAAAATATTCATTTAGTATCTCGCCTATCTCTTCAGACTCCACACACAATTTCCCATCCCTGTCCTTGACTGGTCCTACTCTTTCCCGAGTCATTCGCTTATTCCTGACATACCTATAGAAAGCTTTTGGGTTTTCCTTGATCCTTCCTGCCAAATACTTCTCATGTCCCCTCCTTGCTCGTCTTAGCTCTCTCTTTAGATCCTTCCTCGCTACCTTGTAACTATCCATCGCCCCAACCGAAACTTCACACTTCATCTTCACATAGGCCTCCTTCTTCCTCTTAACAAGAGATTCCACTTCCTTGGTAAACCACGGTTCCCTCGCTCGACGCCTTCCTCCCTGTCTGACCGGTACATACTTATCAAGAACACGCAGTAGCTGATCCTTGAACAAGCCCCACTTATCCAGTGTGCCCAACACTTGCAGCCTACTTCTCCACCTTATCCCCCCCAAGTCACGTCTAATGACATCATAATTGCCCTTCCCCCAGCTATAACTCTTGCCCTGCGGTGTATACTTATCCCTTTCCATCATTAACGTAAACGTCACCGAATTGTGGTCACTGTCCCCAAAGTGCTCTCCTCCTCCAAATCCAACACCTGGCCTGGTTCATTACCCAAAACCAAATCCAACGTGGCCTCGCCTCTTGTTGGCCTGTCGACATATTGTTTCAGGAAACCCTCCTGCACACACTGTACAAAAAACGACCCATCTATTGTACTCGAACTATATCTTTTCCAGTCAATATTTGGAAAGTTAAAGTCTCCCATAATAACTACCCTGTTACTTTCGCTCATATCCAGAATCATCTTCGCCATCCTTTCCTCTGCATCCCTAGAACTATTAGGAGGCCTATAAAAAACTCCCAACAGGGTGACCTCTCCTTTCCTGTTTCTAACTTCAGCCCATACTACCTCGGAAGAAGAGTCCCCATCTAGCATCCTCTCCGCCACCGTAATACTGCTCTTGACTAGCAGCGCCACACCTCCCCCTCTTTTACCTCCTTCTCTGAGCTTACTAAAACACCTAAACCCCGGAACCTGCAACATCCATTCCTGTCCCTGCTCTATCCATGTCTCCGAAATGGCCACAACATCGAAGTCCCAGGTACCAACCCATGCTGCCAGTTCCCCTACCTTGTTTCGTATACTCCTGGCATTGAAGTAGACACACTTCAAACCACCTACCTGAACACTGGCCCCCTCCTGCGACGTCAAATCTGTGCTCCTGACCTCTATACTCTCATTCTCCCTTACCCTAAAACTACAATCCAGGTTCCCATGCCCCTGCTGCATTAGTTTAAACCCCCCCAAAGAGCACTAACAAATCTCCCCCCCAGGATATTTGTGCCCCTCAGGTTCAGATGTAGACCATCCTGTCTGTAGAGGTCCCACCTTCCCCAGAAAGAGCCCCAGTTATCCAAAAATCTGAATCCCTCCCGCCTGCACCATCCCTGTAGCCACGTGTTTAAATGCTCTCTCTCCCTATTCCTCATCTCACTATCACGTGGCACGGGCAACAACCCAGAGATAACAACTCTGTTTGTTCTAGTTCTGAGCTTCCATCCTAGCTCCCTGAAAGCCTGCCTGACATCCTTGTCCCCTTTCCTACCTATGTCGTTAGTGCCAATGTGGACCACGACTTGGGGCTGCTCCCCCTCCCCCCTAAGGACCCGGAAAACACGATCCGAGACATCACGTACCCTTGCACCTGGGAGGCAACATACCAAACGCGAGTCTCTCACGCTCCCACAAAATCTCCTATCTGTGCCCCTGACTATAGAGTCCCCAATTACTAATGCTCTGCTCCTCTCCCCCCTTCCCTTCTGAGCAACAGGGACAGACTCCGTGCCAGAGGCCCGTACCCCATGGCTTACCCCTGGTAAGTCCCCCCCCCCACAAGTATCCAAAGCGGTATACTTGTTTCTCAGGGGAACGACCGCAGGGGATCCCTGCACTGACTGCTTTTTCCCAGTCCCTCTTACAGTTACCCACCTATCTCCAATCTTTGGTGTAACTAATTCCCTGAAGCTGCTATCTATGACCCGTTCTGCCTCCCGAATGATCCGAAGTTCTTCCAATTCCAGCTCCAGTTCCCTAACTCGGTCTTGGAGGAGCTGGAGATGGCAGCACTTCCTGCAGGTAAAATCAGCAGGGACACTAACTGCATCCCTCACCTCAAACATCCTGCAGGAGGAACATTGCACTCCCTTCCCTGCCATTCCTCTAACTTTCTACCAAGATCTGGCTAAAAACTAAATTAAATCTTTATAAAAAATAATAATAATATAATAAAATATGGTACTTACCTCAGACCAATGGGTTTTATTATTAAGTTAGAGGAGGAGGGTGGGTGGGAGACACTACATGTGTAGTGTCTCGGGTTTCCTCTCCACCAGAATTTATTGGTGAGGGTCTTCCCAGACGTCCGCGGGTCGACTTCCTGTTCCCGCCTAAAAAACTAATTTAAAAAAAAGAAGAAAAATTCTCAGCTCCTGCTGAAATTGACTAAACAGCCAGCTCCACTCCTGCCGAAATCGACTGGCCTGCCCCTGCAAAGACAAGTGCTTTTAAAGGTTGACTTACCTCCCAGCAACCTCCTTCCGCAATGCTCCCGCTGAAACTGACTCACCAGCTCCACTCCCGCCGAAATCGACTGGCCTGCCCCTGCAAAGACAAGTGCTTTTAAAGGTTGACTTACCTCCCAGAAACCTCCTTCCGCAATGCTCCCGCTGAAACTGACTCACCAGCTGTTCTCACGCCCAAATCGACTGGCCTGCCCCTGCAAAGACAAGTGCTTTTAAAGGTTGACTTACCTCCCAGCAACCTCCTTCCGCAATGCTCCCGCTGAAACTGACTCACCAGCTGTTCTCACGCCCAAATCGACTGGCCTGCCCCTGCAAAGGCAAGTGCTTTTTAAGGTTGACTTACCTCCCAGCAACCTCCTTCCGCAATGCTCCCGCTGAAACTGACTCACCAGCTGTTCTCACGCCGAAATCGACTGGCCTGCCCCTGCAAAGACAAGTGCTTTCAAAGGTTGACTTACCTCCCAGCAACCTCCTTCCGCAATGCTCCCGCTGAAACTGACTCACCAGCTCCACTCCCGCCGAAATCGACTGGCCTGCCCCTGCAAAGACAAGTGCTTGTAAAGGTTGACTTACCTCCCAGCAACCTCCTTCCGCAATGCTCCCGCTGAAACTGACTCACCAGCTGTTCTCACGCCCAAATCGACTGGCCTGCCCCTGCAAAGACAAGTGCTTTTAAAGGTTGACTTACCTCCCAGCAACCTCCTTCCGCAATGCTCCCGCTGAAACTGACTCACCAGCTGTTCTCACGCCGAAATCGACTGGCCTGCCCCTGCAAAGACAAGTGCTTTCAAAGGTTGACTTACCTCCCAGCAACCTCCTTCCGCAATGCTCCCGCTGAAACTGACTCACCAGCTGTTCTCACGCCCAAATCGACTGGCCTGCCCCTGCAAAGACAAGTGCTTTTAAAGGTTGACTTACCTCCCAGCAACCTCCTTCCGCAATGCTCCCGCTGAAACTGACTCACCAGCTGTTCTCACGCCCAAATCGACTGGCCTGCCCCTGCAAAGACAAGTGCTTTTAAAGGTTCACTTACCTCCCAGCAACCTCCTTCCGCAATGCTCCCGCTGAAACTGACTCACCAGCTGTTCTCATGCCCAAATCGACTGGCCTGCCCCTGCAAAGACAAGTGCTTTTAAAGGTTGACTTACCTCCCAGCAACCTCCTTCCGCAATGCTCCCGCTGAAACTGACTCACCAGCTGTTCTCACGCCCAAATCGACTGGCCTGCCCCTGCAAAGACAAGTGCTTTTAAAGGTTGACTTACCTCCCAGCAACCTCCTTCCGCAATGCTCCCGCTGAAACTGACTCACCAGCTGTTCTCACACCCAAATCGACTGGCCTGCCCCCGCAAAGACAAGTGCTTTTAAAGGTTGACTTACCTCCCAGCAACCTCCTTCCGCAATGCTCCCGCTGAAACTGACTCACCAGCTGTTCTCACGCCGAAATCGACTGGCCTGCCCCTGCAAAGACAAGTGCTTTCAAAGGTTGACTTACCTCCCAGCAACCTCCTTCCGCAATGCTCCCGCTGAAACTGACTCACCAGCTCCACTCCCGCCGAAATCGACTGGCCTGCCCCTGCAAAGACAAGTGCTTGGTTGACTTACCTCCCAGCAACCTCCTTCCGCAATGCTCCCGCTGAAACTGACTCACCAGCTGTTCTCACGCCCAAATCGACTGGCCTGCCCCTGCAAAGACAAGTGCTTTTAAAGGACAGACTTAGCTCCCAGCAACCTCCTTCCGCAATGCTCCAGCTGAAACTGACTCACCAGCTCCACTCCCGCCGAAATCGACTGGCCTGCCCCTGCAAAGACAAGTGCTTTTAAAGGACAGACTTAGCTCCCAGCAACCTCCTTCCGCAATGCTCCCGCTGAAACTGACTCACCAGCTGTTCTCACGCCGCCCAAATCGACTGGCCTGCCCCTTCAAAGACAAGTGCTTTCAAAGGTTGACTTACCTCCCAGCAACCTCCTTCCGCAATGCTCCCGCTGAAACTGACTCACCAGCTCCACTCCCGCCGAAATCGACTGGCCTGCCCCTGCAAAGACAAGTGCTTTTAAAGGTTGACTTAGCTCCCAGCAACCTCCTTCCGCAATGCTCCCGCTGAAACTGACTCACCAGCTGTTCTCATGCCCAAATCGACTGGCCTGCCCCTGCAAAGACAAGTGCTTTCAAAGGTTGACTTACCTCCCAGCAACCTCCTTCCGCAATGCTCCCGCTGAAACTGACTCACCAGTTCCACTCCCGCCGAAATCGACTGTGTATCAGTGCCATTCTCCGTCCAGGAGCCGCAGCTGTGCAGGCCCCTCCCACACAGCTCAATCTCACTGGAACCAAATCCTGCCGTCCACATATTCCACTGGAGCTCAAGGTGCAGGTGAACATCCTTGACTTCCAATGTGTTTAACCGGCAGTGACGTGCCAGTTACATGCAGCACTCGCCACACCAGCAATAAAAGCATCAACAATGTGCAAAAGTATTTCTTCAACGGTGCTAGCAGGGACCCATTTGGATTGATGTCGCACATCAGGTCCCACAGCATCTTCTTGCTTCAAAACGGATTGCCTTCTGGACTCATACATCCCCCTGAGCCGGTGTTCCAGGACCCAGGTAACTTTGAAATACATTGACCTTCTTTCCAGCTACAGAAAAGTAAAGAAACAGCAACAGCAGCCTCCAGGCATTGCAGCCACCAGCAGGAGCAAGCTGCAAATACAATCTGCAGCTGTGAAGTGAAGTGCTCAATAATAAACAATGCCAATTCCTCATTAGCAATAGCCTTCAATTGTGCAGCCAGAGGCTGCTCACAGTCATAGGGGGTTAAAGTGACCAGTACCAAATTACTATGAATAGGGCTCTGTCCTGGAGGTGTTTGGTGGGTAGCAGCAATTGCTCCTGTTATGGGTACACACAATCTTTGGGATGGCCTGTAGTATCTGCAGGTGCTGAGCATCTCACCCCCCACCCAGTTCCAGAGACGACCCACAACCGATGGCGCCCGGTCCCCAACCAGGCCCACCGCCCCCTTGAGCTCTCCACTCCATGAGCACTGGGCCAGCATTTCCAATGCCCCTGGGCTGCATGCCTGAATTCAGAAATGGTTGCTCACCTCCTCCGATCCCTACAGCAGCCATTGTGCTAGCTTCCCATTTTAAATAGGTGCTCCAAAGAGCTCCCACAGAGCTTCTCGCTGGGGAGCCGGTTAGATCCCGGGTGGCCATTAGATACGGCATCCATCGCGTTAATGAGATGGAGAATGCCCTCAATTGCTGATAATTGGTTACTCGCCACGTCTGGGCGGGACCCGAAACCCACCAACGTAAGCGGGCTGGTTAGATTGTAAATCGGTCGGTCCCCGCCGCAGACCCCGATGACCGCCTCTCCCGCGGTCTAACCGGTGGGCTGGGATCTATTTGTGTTACCTTGTTGCCTGTCATGGTGCTCTACAGCTCAGCAGTACGTCACTGGCTGCAAAGCAACCTGGGGGCATCTTTAGATTGTTAAAAGTGCCACATAAATTCAAGGTTTCTTTCTTACAGTTACACGGAGGGTTACATTTCCAAAACTGCCGATGCGAACAAAAGCATAAAATAAATAATTATCGCAAAGAATTCAAACAATGTCACTTATCTTAGTGTGGTCCAAAGTGCGAGACAGATTTTTCCAACTTTTGGTCCAATTTCACAGAAATGTGAAATTTATCAGAGTAACAATGCTTTACAGATTTAAACAATCAAAGGCAATGTTGTTGCACATCTGCATATTTCTTCTGATTTTGCTTCAGATTCTGCTACTTTATCACTTTGGATGGAAATCTAAATTCCTTGTTGGCTGTGGGTGGTCCAGGAACTGAAATATAATGGGGACTTTTAACTCTTACCCCATCAGGGGGTAAAGTGCGGAGGCGTGGGGAATGAACTGGTCCTGTTTCCCACTCTCCATCACCATTGATTCCCCCTTTTAGCAGCACTGCCTTTTGGCAATGGATGAGGTCCCCACCAGATTCCAGCGGGAGACTCATTAATAAATATAAACCATGATTTCATGCCACGCTTAGGACCCCAATGTCATTTTAACCCACTTTTAATTTACTCCTCCCGTCATTTAACTGTAAGTAACTATGTGCTGACATTAATGCCTGACCTTTCCCATTCCCAAACACAGATTTGACTTTTCTCAATTTTGTACATTTAATTCTCTGGAATGTATAAAACTGAACAACTTAACCAGCAGATCGGCATAAATGTTACCAAATGACAGAAAAAGGTTTCCCCCCCTTTGTTTTGAATTGAAGTTTGTTTTCCTTTACTATGAATCAGATTATTTTAAAGTATTTCACATAGGGTTTCTTTGGACCTCTCCCAGAGAAACTGCTGATTTAATTTAACACAGTCTTGTATCAGATCCCTATTATTTAGTACTTGATTTTTTGACCCTAAAATTCAAAAACAATATTCATTGAACTGTACATTATCATAACCTAAGATGATGCCCTTGTACAGAACCTGGCAAAGTCAAGGCAAAGACAATATAACATCTTTATAAATATCTTAAGCGTTCTCTGGGACTATCCCGGCCCCCCCACCTTCGCAAATTCGCCACCCACACCCTACTATCTTATACCATCGGATTGTCATTGAATAAGACACTGGGAACTTACATTATTTTGGATATGAACTTGTTCTTTGCAAATGGATAACTGACGCTTGGCATCGCTGTCTTGTTCAGCACCTCTCCTTACCAGCACGGTTGTGTTTCTTTTTTTAATAGAGAGGAAAAATCATGGGTTGGATTCTCCGCTGACGGGATTCTCGGTTGTGGCGGCAGTGGCACCCACTCCTGGGGCTTTCCCGATGTTGTGGGGCTGCCCACAATGGGAAACCCCATTGGCCGTTGTCGCCACCTGGGTTAGCCAACTCCCGACGTAAAATGGAGAACAGCAAAGGCTGAAGGGAAATTCAGCCAACACAGGCAGAAACTAGCAGGTGCAAGTTTACTGTTTATTAAACTCTGCAAAAGCCCAGACAGCATCGATACAAGCAGCCATCTGCATAATAATGTAGCAGCCATCTATATACTAATAAGCAATCCCCGGGAACAATCGAAACATTTGGGATAAACAAGGCCAAGCCAGACTCCTCGGCACCAGCAGGAGCCAACACAAAAGAGGTTAACGGACACGCCTATCGATCAGGGAACTGCTCCAGTATTGGAGAAATCGAACCAAGCGATTGGAACGAAGTCCAATCACTAAAAACCAGGTACGGGGACCGCCCAGAATGGTGGGAAGCCCCTGGGGACTATAAAGTAAGGCCCCCAAGTTCAAATCGTCCTTCTCGACCGGGTCACTCAGCAACGCGGACCAACCCTTGACAGTGACCGGTTCAGCTGCCGCCAAGAGACCGTAAGTCTTAAGTCAACGCTCGCTACGAGATAGGTGCTCCTATCGAGATAGGTGCTCCTAACTACCAGTCCGTACCAGCTTTTGAATCCTGCAGACCCAGAACCCGAACGAAAGGCCATTTGTTCCCCTGACCTGGTGGGCCAGTCCAAAGCTAAGTATAGGCCAGTTAGTTGTCGAAATAGCTTAGAAGTAGAATTTATGCATGAGTAGCGATTTACTGTGTATAATGAATGTGTATTGATTTGAATCTTACTAATTGGTGTATTGAGTTATTGATCATTACTTGAACTTGAACCTCGTGGCGGTATCATAAAGATACCTGGCAACTCAAGAGCAAAGGTTGTAAAACAGAGCCAATTGAGCCAACCAAAAGTTAGCAACACCGTCCGGTGGGACGGAGAATTCCGCTGCCGGCAAGGACTTCCTGCACCGGAAAACCGATGCGTCAGGGCAGAGAATCCCGCGCAGTAACTTTGCACAGAAATAATAAAGAAACGTTTCTTAAAACTCGCAACATCATCCAACAATTTCAATGGAGGCCATTTTCAGCCAACCTACGCCATCAGGGAGAATGGCGACATAAGCCGAAATCCGTAGAGAATTGGGAAACGGGATTCTCTCCGGAGACACCGCGTTTCCCAATTTTCCATCCTCCTCGCCAGTAATGTCACAAGGTTCACGCCCACAAAGGACAAGAATCTCATTTTAATAGATTTCAACACATTTTAGTATCCTCAGCAAGCCCCCACCCTGCAACATGATCCCACCTCCCCCTCACTGAATATTCAAAACTCACCGACGTGACTTCACATCGGCGAGATTTACAACAGCTTTTGAAAGACGGAATTCAGTTGAGGGGATCTCTCCTGGGGCGTACAGGCAGGTAGAGCCCCCTGCGGGGAGGCACTGCCCACTGGAAGAGATTAGCACTGCCAGGTTGGCACTGCCAGGTTGGCACACTGACCACAAGATTCGGCCCAATGTTTGGAGAGAGTGCCTGGGCAAAGGCAATTAGTTAGAAAATGCTGGAATTCAGGAAAAGAATTCCTGAAGCAGAGCAAGCAAGGGTAGGGGGAGGGGGAGGGGGCAGGTGCCCAGTATTGTCCATTCAGCCCTTTGAACCTCCCCTGCCATTCAAAATGGTTACGGCTGATCTTCAAATTCGGCTCCACCTTCCTGCACTTTTCCCATAACTCTGGATTCCCTTTGTACTCAAGAACGTTATTGATTTCTCTGTCTTTCGTACGTTCCAGGACATTACATAAATAAGAATTCATGAAGACAAAACTCCTCCTATCCTGAAGGCAATGACTCATGTTGAGGTGAGGTTTCCAGCAGCTCTCAACCAAACAATCAATCTTCACATGGGAACCTAATGTTGTGAAGTTTCTTGACGGTTGTTTGGGTGGTGGTGGTGAGTGGGAGGGGCCTTATTCCTTCAGCCATAGGTATTAAATGCTTGAACACAACTGCAGCCAATTCCTACTGAAGTTAGTCAAAACTCAGTCATTTTAAAATTATATCATTCAAGAAGATTCACCGCGTTTTGCCATTTTGTCAAAAAGCACATCTGTTTCTATTCATTTGTTGTCTTGCAACTTCGAAAAAGTTTTATAAAAATAAAAGCAGTGATTTGCATCTTTGTTTAATTTCTTGTCCAGCAAATGCTGTCAACTCTCTGGGTCTGTTCGCTGCCAATCTTTCTCTGCCAATCCTTGATGACTCATCCTCGGCTGCACTTTATTGGAAAGACGCCTTATATTTACTAATGGAAAAAAAATTATTTGTACATTTGCAAACATAAGTTATTAAATCAATCTGTCAAAACTGTCAAACAGCATATATAACTCAATTAAGTAGCGAGTCCCGGAAGGAGTCTATTTCTATCAAAGTTATTTTGTTATCTTCAATAGGTCATTGCGAATAACGGTTTGAGTCGTTTTTACAAACTGCAAGAAAAAAAAGCCAAGAAAATTTTTTATCGTGTCAAACGTTGGTGAATATTTTTAAACAATTTACTTTGACAATTGAGTAAATGTTAGACACTGCAACTTCAGTGAATGATCATGCATTTGGCTGCTGAGTTCAGTTATTGGCAGTTTACAGTTAAATACGAGAATTAACTTTCTACCATAAGTTGTGTGAAGTCTGCATATTGCAATTACATTGTCGGTGCACATTGCAAAACCGTGTCTGTACTGCTTATTGTGTTCTTGCGGCAGCCACAGAAATCAGGGGACAAAATATCATGGGCAGTCACTTGCAATTTTACAGGGTGCGTTGGTCCATGCTTTTTTTTTGTGACTCAGAGATCCATACAGTGCAGAAGAAGGCCATTCGGCCCATCGAGTCTGCGCCAAATCTTTGAAAGAGCACCCTACCTAGGTCTACTCCTTCGCCACAACCCCATAACCCCACCTAATCTGTGCACCTTTGTACACTAAAGGGCAATTATAGCATGGCCAATCCACCTAACCTGCACATCTTTGGACTGTGGAAGGCACCTGGAGGAAACCCGCACGGATGCGGGGGGAACGTGCAAACTCCACACAGACAGTCACTCAAGGCCGGATTTGAAGCCGGGTCTCTGGCACTGTGAGGCAGCAGTCCTAACCACTGTGCCGCACCGATGTGGATGTGCAGAGGTGACACACCAAGGTTTATACGTCAACCAGACAATGCCAGTGATGGCACAGCAACATCGAAGGCTGTGTCACTCACGTGTCTTGTCATGGGAGAGGACCTGAAGACAGAATTAGAGACAGACACCATATTGCAGGAAGTAAGCTGGTACATAAACCTGAGTGGCGACATGAAATGGAGGAACAACAAGTCCCATGTTACAGAGTACGCAATGAGGTCACATTATTTTATGACAACTGTATCGTATGGGGAACTAGACTTATTTCATCTTGCTGATGAAGGACATTTTGGTGTTGCTTTGATGGCACAACAATCCCGTGAAGCGGCCTGGAGGCCGGCAATAGATTGCTGTATGGGAGGGTCTGTTAGAAACTGCTGAGCCTGTATACTCCCTGATACCACACCTCCCCAACCAACTCCATGGCCAACACAACCATTACAACAATTTAAAGCAGGTATTTTTAAAGAAATGCAAGCAGTTTTTAGCAATCAAAGCTATTTGCTTGTTCTTCATGATCGACATAGCAAATGCCCAGAAACCCCTGCAATAATTTCCATAATCGGCTTACTGATCATTGGCATTCTAGACAAGCTACTTGCAAAATGGACTTTGCCAGACACTATCCGCACAGGTGGTGAACCGCAGTTTGCCTGGAGTCAATTCAAAGAGGTTCTAGAAAGCTACGGAATCGACCGCCACCTGACATCCACTCAGTGGGCATGCAAACCATTCTTTACCACTAGCCTGAGTGCAGCACACTTGTGACCAGAGAACAGGTTCTGACTCTATCCCATCTTCTAAGATAGTGCATTGTCAACATCTGAGTTGGTGGCTGCAAGTGTCTGATCCAGTGATCCAGGACAACACAATGGCTAGCACTGTGGCTTCACAGCATCAGGGTCCCAGGTTTGATTCCCCGCTGGGTCACTGTCTGTGCAGAGTCTGCATGTTCTCCCCGTGACTGCATGGGTTTCCTCCGGTGCTCCGGTTTCCTCCCACAGCCCAAAGACCTGCAGGTTAGGTGGATTAGCCATGCTAAATTGCCCTTAGTGTTCAAAAAGGTTAGGAGGGATTATTGGGTTACGGGGATAGGGTGGAAGTGAGGGCTTGAGTGGGTCGGTGCATACTCGATGGGCCGAATGGCCTTCTTCTGCACAGCTAAATGTAGAGTAAAGGGTTAAATCTAATAATAGCTATTGAGCATGTGTGTAAGGAGTTATGTCACAGTGATTTTGCTCACTCAGAGAAGATGACTGAGAAGCATTTTGGAGAGTAGCTCCAACTATGTCTTAGTCTTACTTACCCTTTGTAAATAATTAGTATGTAAGTAACTGTGCTTCCAGCAAGTCCATTGTCTCCAGCAAGATCTCTTCAAGTGTCAGAAGTTAAATAATCACTAGGTAAAACCACAATAACAGATTAAGTAGCTAGATATCTCCTGGTCCCCAACACACCCCACCTCCATGGAACCATGGCACCCCTCCTCCTGTTTAGCTTCACCACTAAGGCCTCCAGTTCCATATCTGTATCCCTGAATTCTCCTCTTCCCTGGTGTTCCTTTTTTCCTTCTTGTCATTGTAGCAATGGTATTCAGCAGCAGCCTCCTGTAATTCGGTGCAGCTCACCTTTAAGGGGGATGGACAGTGTTTGAGAACAGAAGGGTGGCTGCGCGACATGTTCTCGGCAAACACGTGTGACTCCCTGCTGAGCACAGAGGCAGCTAGCAGTTTAGCGGATGCTCAGCCCTTCACAACAATCATGGAAATAAGGTGACTGCACAAATTTGCCTGCTGTCCACTTTTTTAAAAAAACAGCTTCGGCAGTCTTGATTTGCAACCCTCGTGCCCAACAAACAGTGCAAACCAATTTTCAGCCCTTCAAGTCTTTCATTACCTTAAAGATGTCTCAATGATTTGTACTTCTGGCAACAGGCCAGCCTGTTTAAATCACTGGAAGTACGTAGGGCTACAGTTAGGCATGTGCATGCAGATGGTGACAAAGATATGTTCAGTACAATATCATTGCCTTTGGATTTTTATTGGCCAGTTATCTTGGCTCCATAAAGGAGAACAGATGATATGGAATTCATAATGAAAGAGGAAGAGCTTTTGAAACCTTGTTGTAAACAACTATTTTGTTGGCGTCTGCTTGAGTAACTGGATAGACTAACTTTTAGAATGGTCTCAGCCAACCCATTCTGACACTGGCTTGAGGTGTGCATTGCTGATGGTACGACAGATACAAAAATTGTAGGTGGAATTCAAACAGGTAGTGTAAATGGAAGCAGATATATGTTCACAATTTCAGTGAACTGGCAATCACTCGGATTGCTACTCCGCTCATAGTTGCTAATGCTGCAACGGGGCCACACCTTTCTCGTCCGACATTTCGACTCGAGAGGGGGTGAGAAATATGCAGTGCAGCGGATCCCCAAAGCCTCTGTCAAGTGGAAGAGAGGTGAAGGAAGACATGCCCCCTTTTTGTACAGCTGTTGTAAAGCAGGTAGGTTTAAAGGTGCAGCCATGTTGAGAAGCCAGGGAGGAGGTAGGTGTATAGGTAAATGGGCACAATGGGAAGTGGGTGTTGGGTGATCAGTCAAGGGGCTGGGGTGGTCACTGGGTGGGTGTGGTGGGGGGTGGTTACCAACTGGCCAGTGGAATGTCAGGTAGCCAGTTGGGTGGGGGGGGGGGGGGGGGGTTGTTGGATGGTCATTGGTCAGGGTTGTCAATGAGGTGGGTGGTGGTTAAGGGTAGATGGGGATGGGACGGTAGTTGGGTGGGTAGGGAAGTGTAGTCAGGGAGTGGGGAGTGTAATCAGGGGATGAGGGTGTCGTTGAGGGGTGGGAGAGTAACTTGGTGATGCCATGGGAGTTGGGAGGGTAGTTGTGGGGGGTTGGGATGTAGTCGGGGGAGTCAAATAGGCAGTCATGGGGCAGGGGAATAATCGGTGTGGGGGTAGTCAAGGAGGTGGAGTCCATAGTCGGGGGTCATTGGGAGTAGTCGGGAGTCCCGTAAGGGACTGTAGTCAGGGGGGTGTTCAGGGGACTGGTCATGTTTTGCATTGTTTGCGAAGTGGGACAAGAATTATCCAGGGGTTAGAAGTGGTTTTAATTATTTTAACTTTTCTTGGGTAATTTTTCCTGTAAGACAGTCGGGACCATCCATAGACTGTGATCTAAATCGGAGTATTGGATGGTTCAGAGTGTAGGGTAATTTCCCAACAAAAGGTTGAACTTCCTGGACAATTGCCATGGAACCATTACATGGGGACCTCCCGGGGAGCAGCGGGGAAAGGGGGTGGCTGGAGGGAGTCCCCAGTGCATCTGTGGGTATCACCCCCCCCCCCACACACACACACACACACACATACACACACAAGTATGATGCCCCAGAGATCATAGGTTATTGGCCAAGGTGATGTATGTCACTGGCCTGGTAGGTATCCTTTTGGTGTTTAAGTCGTATAAAACATCAAAAGCTCATTTTAATCTTGATTCCTACATTGTGCACTATAGTGGTATTACCCCATAACAAAAGCACAGCCAAAGAGGGGTTATTCTTTCCATCAGCTTGATACCAGTATAAGAGAAGGTAACATTGCCAAGTGCTTTGTGGAGTGCAGGTTATGTGGAATTCATTCTGAGAGAAACTTGGCAGTGCGTCCGGCACACTTAACAATCAGTGTAATGGTGACTGACTGCAGGATAGGAAGAGTTAGTCCCAAACCTATATCACATTAACTCTTTCATAGCTGCAGCATCAGCTCAGGGTCAAATGCATTGCAGCATTTCCAATTCAAACAATATCATGAAGAAATATTCCCTTGTTTTATACATGCAATAATTCAATTTTTGAAGACAAACTCTTATTGATTGGCACTGTGTGGCAATAAATCGAACGACTGAAGGGCTAAACAGACTGGTCTGACTAAGCCCACTGAACCAAATTAACATGCTGAAGATTTATCATAAATGCCTTATCAGGTTCAAAAATAAAAGGAAAGACTTGCATTTACACAACACTTTTCATAACAACCAGACATCTCAAAGCACTTTACAGTTCTTTTTGAAGTGTAGTTACTGTTGTAATGTAGGAAACACAGCAGCCAATTTGTGCAGAGCAACACCTACAAACAATTTTTAAAAAAATTTTGAGCACCCAATTCTGTTTTTTCCAATTAAGGGGCAATTTAGCGTGGCCAATCCATCTACCCTGCACGTCTTTGGGTTGTGGGGCGAGACCCACGCAGACACGGGGAGAATGTGCAAACTCCACACGGACAGTGATCTGGGGCCAGGATCGGACCCGGTCCTTGGCTTCATGAGGCATCAGTGCTGACATTGCGCCACCGTGCTGCCCAGAACAAACAATAATGTGAAAATGACCAGATGACCTGTCTCTAATCATTTTGATTGAAGAATGGATAGTATCGAGGACACCAGGAATCTATCCCCTGCTCTTAGAGTCATAGTCATTCAGCACAGGGACAGTCCCTTCGGCCCACCATATCTATGCCGACCAGCAAATACCAATCTATGCTAATCCTATTTACCAACATTTGGTCCATAACCTACTATGCCTTGGTGACTTAAGTGCTCGCATTCAAAATAATGCTGTGGGATTGTTTACCCCCAGCCTAGCTTGGGTTTGATACCCAATTCAAATACAGCACCTTTGACAGTGCAGCACTCCTGCAACACCGGATGGTCAGCCTGATTTTTGCATTCAAATCCTGGAGTGAGAATTGAACCCAGAACCTTGAGACTCTAAAAGCAAGAGTTACAAGTTTGAGAAAGAGGCAAACTGAACACTTTTATTTTCTTGCCATCCGTCCGTCAGCAGAGATATTTTAGTTTTTGAAATGGGCAGTGGTGTTTTTCCCCAAACCTTCTGTTTGTGAAGTAAATTTTAAAGTGACTTGCAGCAAACTCTCTTCAGGTTTAAATCAGAAATATTGAGGGGTTGAAGGGGGAATGGTCGACCTAACTACGTACACACACACAGCACGCAATAAGGAGATAGGAAGGAAAATACTTTTTTGAACATGGAATAACTTAAAACAAAAATAACAAAGATATGGATATTAATTCATTTGAAAGTTTGAGTCCAGAAAGTCAGAGTCCAGTGAGGTTCCTTCACATAGGAGATAAAGTTCAGGCGGATTCATCTAGCTGAAAGCAATAGCTACCGAATTCCTACAAAGTTGCTGGTGACACAGAAAGACGAGGTTGATAGACAAAGACTTGGTCCGCTCTACAGGAGTCTTCCAGAGAATCAGGGTTTAAGGAAGTTTAGACCTAAGGCAAATTTTGTTACCTTGTAAGTTCAGGAAAGTAACTTTAAAACTTTCTAAAACCGAAGGAGCATAGATCATGTGGCATTGCTATTTGATGAGTCAGTTTCAGTTTAATGATCAGTTTCTATGTCTCTGATCAAAATCCATTGTTCTACTTAGGAGATGGATGGCGACATCAACCAACTGAGCCACAGTTCACAGTCAGTATCATAATTGGTTCATTGGTATTACTCCTTCCTATAAGTGGTCTAATTCTCACTACCCTATACTGACTTGAAAGGTAGCATGGCCTGCGGTTATAATGAAATCTCTTGTAGCTTCCACTAGGAAGCTCTGTTTTTTATGGGAATTCAGGAGGAATTTCTTTATCCAGAACAGTTATTTATGCAGACATTGAACTCTGTACCATATGAGTAGTTGAAGTGAAAAGCACATATTTATTTAAGGAGAAGATAGACAAGCACATGAGGGAGAAATGAAAGGCTATTCTGATGGGGAGAGATTAAGTAGGCTGAGAGGGGGCTTGTGTAGTGCACAAACACTGGTTCGGACCAGTTGGGACTGTTTCTGTGCTGTAATTCTAGATAAATCTATGTGTACTTCTTCCAGAAGTACAATCTATCTAAAGAGCCTCACAAACTGGATGAATGTACCACAAATATGGATAATCCCATGCCTCCAGAGTAAGATTAACATGAAGGTCCATAGTCATCGATGGCCCTTTCGGGCGTGGTACCTGATGAGAGAGAGACTTCTTCAATCTCTCAGAATGTGGACCAAGTGGTGAGGTGAGGCTTGAGATAAACCATTAAAGTGAGTGCACGAAGTTGTGACCAGATTTGCTCAGTTCAGTCAATACAATTTACTTATGCGTAATTGTTAAATATTTCCCACCGCATGATTTGTTTTTTAATTCAATGGACAAAAAGACTTTCTGAACTTATTGTTTACTTTATAGGAAAAAAAAACCTCCCATTTAGCCTGGTGGCATTTTTCATCCAGGGGCCATTTTGGTCAACTGGTGTGAATGAATGTATGTTGCTTAAAAAGAACATTGAAAGTAATTCCTGGATCAAACAATTCTGCGCAAAAGTGACAAAACTACCCTGAATCATGCAAACCAAGCATTCCATCTCCAGAATTCCATGGGTGGGATTCTCTCAGCCCAGGGTTGGGCCGGAGAATCCCCGCGACCGGTGCAAATCGATCCACGCCGCCCGGGCACCTGCACGCAATTCACCGCAGAGCAAAGAATCGGCGCCATTGGCGCCAGCGTGGTTGGTGCAGTGCCGGTCGGGAGCCACTCTATGCGGCCCTTCCGCTGATTCTCGTCCCGGGATGGGCCAAGCAACCATCGTAAGAAAGCCGAGTCCCACCGGCGCCGTCCACACCTGCTCTCAGCCAGCGGGAACTCGGCGTGGAAGGGTCGGGGGGGGCGGCCTGTTGGGGGGCCTCCGATGTGGCCTGGCCCGCGATCGGGGCCCACCGATCGGCAAGCCGGCCTCTCTGGCTGGGGGCTTCCTTTCTTCCGCACCGGCTCCTGTAGCCATACGCCATGTTGCATCGGGGCCGGCGCGTTGAAAGGAGCCACTGCGCATGCGCGCGTTGGCTCCGGTGCCACTGCGCATGCACGGACTCTGCAGCGCCCAGTTGACGCCAAGATCAGCAGCTGGAGTGGTGCGAACCGCTCCACTGCCGTGCTGGCCCCCGTAGGGGCGAAAAACGCGACGGCGTTTCCGACAGCGTCAACACTTAGCCTCAGGATCACCGAATCCCGCCCCATATGTTTAACGGAATGTTACAGTTGAGAAGTGATAAGAATTTGTATCTGTTACAAACTGTTAGCTTTGTTCAAAAGTTGCTGGTCTTGGCATCAAATAATGCTTCAGTTTTCATTTCTTATTTTTTAATAATATTTTTATTCTCCTCCTTTTTCACATTTTTCCCCAAATTTACACCCAACAATAAACAATAATCAATAACGAATACAATGTCAATCCCCATATCAATAACGACGATCCCAATCTCCCACTTCATTTCTGGCTCCTATTATGAACAATACTCTCATTTCATTGTAAAGTTTTAGGCACAAATTAGGGCAGCACTCGGGGGTAATAATCACCTTCACAGAGTGAATTGTCCGCACATTGCAGAGCCCATTCAGTTTTCATCCCTTCAATTGGGTGGTTTCTACATTGAGCCAAGTTATGTGCAAGTTGGTGAAGGTGAAAAATGATCATATTCAAGTCATAAACAGAGCACATGCTCCTGAGTACAAGCAGTAGGAGCAACAGCTTCAACTCTGTTAATGAAGGACCGTGGAACATTTTGAGGAATTTAACTCTTGAATCAGTCTGGAAACTTGCATCCTAAATCATAGATCGCTGCAAAAACAATTTATTCATGGGTAAATCTGGAAACATTAGTCCTCCCGTATTTCAGGCTTCCCTCTGCCTCTCTTGATGCCTCACAGAAACGTGTCAAAAGCAGTCACCTGCCTGGCAACTCCCTGGTGGTAACCTTCTGCTCCCTAAAATCTTACTCCCAGAGACTGATGAGACCCATGCAGATGAGGGCCAGCAGTTAAAATCTTCCTGGGCACACATTGCGGCGTTCTAGTTGGTATTCCATCTCGCTCATTCCCTATCACATGTCTCCCTTAAGGTATTTAAATCTGGGCATTATTTTGATTTGTTTTAAATAGCATCGGCAGATTTCATTTGCCATCTCTTGTTTCAAAAATATCCCATTTTTGCTCTAAAGTCCTGTGTGGCAATTTTTCCTTCCACTTTTCCTGGGCAATCTATTTCCCAATTTATCCCAAAATATGTTTGGATCCAATGTGGTGTTTTTACCTCTTACCAGTTGCCTCATAAGCTTTGTCAAATGGTGGTCACCACTGAGGAGGTGTTCATCTAAACGTATCTCACCGATGTGTACCTGAGTCGACAGGCCATTCCCAACATGCCAGCCCAGCGATGCCCAATCATGTCCCAACCAACATGCGTATGGTGAGGCATTGGGAGCCAATCGAAAGCAGGAACTCTGGTGGTTCAATGGTAGCACCTCAGTTGCTGTTTCTTCGCAGATCAGCTAGCTCAGCACCTGTTGAGAATTTTGCCAAGCCCTGAGATAGATGGTAAGCTAAAGCGCTTATGAAACTTCAATCATCTCTGATAATGTTCCCTACTTTCCACCGCGATTCATTCTAAGCGGTGACTTTCTTTGATCTCCTGGGCAGGATATTTGCAGGCCTGCGTGCACATTATGAGGAACTGTCCTATAAATGATTGCTCTTTTTCAATAGCTGTCGGATTAGCTCGAAAGACAAGTTGGTAGGAAGCAGTGGTGTGAGGCTATTTTATATGCTTTGCTGAAGCAGTGGTGGTGCCAGCTACCCAAAATGCCATCTCACGCAGGCAGCGTCAACTCCAAAGTCGCCTGATTCATTAAATCTTGGTGGACATGAAGGAACATTTCTTTTCCCTCTTTCTATTTGTTCCCAGGTATGAGTGACAGGTAGAGAGTTCTAGAGTACTAATCAAGGCTTAATGGCCAATCAGAACGGTGTTCAGCTTGGGACTTGGGCGGGGGCGCAGAATGGTACACACATAACATAGCTGCACTTGATCAGTCTCAAGGGAGGGAAATGCTATGCTCTTGCAGTGCATCCTGTAGATCTTACATCCTATAGACACAATGCCCAGATGATGGTGGCAAACCAGAATGAATCCAGTCAAACAAGCTGCTGTCAGCAGAACATGACATGTAAATCAGAGGCCCACTGGACCAACATTAAAATACAACAATAATAAAATACAATGATATAATGATTGAATGCCTGGGCTTGTGCCCCATGTAGCCAGTCCATGAAACAATTAATGGGGAACAGTTCTACTTAACAAAGACTGGCCCAAAGATTCATTTACCCCTCTTCTGCATTCTCCCCAAGGCCGGAATTGAACCTTGGTCTCTGGCGCAGTGAGGCAGCAGTGCTAACCATTATTCCACCACAACATCCTGCCTTCGTAAGAGGGTGCAAGAGCACATCCTTTCTTTGGTGAGATGCCCAGAATTGTACACAACATTCCAACTGAGGTCTAACTAGTGTCTTGAATAAGTTCAGCATGACTTTCCTGCTCTTGTACTCTGTGCTCCTATTAATAAAGCCCAGAATATTTCATGTTTATTAACTGCTCTCTCCACATGTCCTGCTACTTTTTAAAAAAAATTTAGAGTACCAATTAATTTTTCCAATTTAGGGGCAGTTTAGCGTGGCCAATCCAGCTGGCTTGCACATTTTTGGGTTGTGGGGGTGAAACCCACGCAGACACGGGGAGAATGTGCAAACTCCACATGGACAGTGACCCACAGCCAGGATCGAACCTGGGACCTCGGCGCCGTGGGGCTGCAGTGCTAAGCCACTGCACCACCGTGCTGCCCCTGTCCTGCTACTTTCAATAATCTATGCACATATACACCGAGGTCCCTCTGCTCCTGCACCCTCTTAAGAAGGCAGGGTGACATGGTGGAATAATAGTTAGCACTGCTGCCTCACAGAGCCAGGGATCCAGGTTCAATTCCAGCCTTGGGCAACTGTCTACGTGGAGTCTGCATGTTCCCCCCATGTCTGTGTGGGTTTCCTCCGGGTTCTCTGGTTTCCTCCCACAGTCCGAAGATGTGCATGTTAGGTGAATTGGTCATGCCCTTTACCAAGATGTGATGGTTAGATGGGGTTATGGGGTAAGGCAGGGGATTGGGCTTAGGTAAGGTGTTCTTTCAGAGGCTAGGTGTGGACTCAATGGGCTGAATGGCCTCTGCACGTAGGGATTCTATGAATTGTATCCCTTACTGTGTATTGTCTGGCCATGTTCTTCCTACCAAGATGCATCCCTTCGCACTTCCCCGCATTGAACTTCACCTACCACCTATATATCTACTCTGCCAACTTGTCTATGTCCTACAAGAGGTTCTACACTGCCTTCTTACAGCTCAAAGTACTTCCAAGTTTGGTGTCATCCGTAAACTTTGAAATTGTCCCCTACACACAAAAACCTATTCTAGATAATTAATATATATCAGGAAAAACATACTGACCCCTGGGGAACTCCACTACAAACCTTCCTTCAGCCTGAAAAATATCCATTGACCATGACTCTCTGTTTCTTATTACTCAGCTAATTCTATGTTCATGTTGCCACTGCCCCTTTTATTCCATGAGCTGCAACTTTTCTCACAAGTCTTTGTGTGGACTGTATCAAATGCCTTTTGAAAGTCCATGTACATCACATCAACACATTACCCTCAACGGCCCTTTCTATTGCCTCTTCAAAAAACTCCAGCAAGTGAGTTGAACACAATTTCTCCTTTCGAAATCCATTCGGGCTCTTCCTAATTAATTCACATTTTTCCATGTGAGTATTAATTTTATCTCAAATAATTGTTTCTCGAAGCTTCTTCACCACTGAAGTTAAGCTGACTGATCTGTAATTGCTGGGCTTATCCTTAGAACCTTTGTTGTGCAAGAGTGCAATGTCTGCAATTCTCCAGTCCTCTGGCACCTACCCTGAGTCCAGGGAAGATTGAAAGATACTGTCCAGTGCCCCTGTCATTTCCACTCTCACTTCCTTCCATTTCGTTGGATCCAATCCGGCTGCCATGTTAACTTTAAGTACTGCCAATCTATCCAACACATTCTCCTTATCAATTACGAACCCTTCTGTGGTGTTCTTTGTGGTTCAGATCCTAGGATGGTTGGCATAGTGTTCACAAAGACCACAACTAGCTTTTATATGAAACAAAGCTAAAGATTTATTTACACTACTTAAGTGAATTCGCCTCTTACTTCTATATAATAAACAATTGACATACAATCTACACTCATCTACCACTAATCTCTACACTAACACAAGAACTATGATCTGCTCTCACTCACACTAGCTTTCCTGCAGTCTGTCTTCTAGCCTTCTCCTCAACACTTTCCCAGAAGGCTTAGCATCGATGCTTTATATAGTTCTGCATCTAGCTTCCTCTGGTTCTGCAAATTTCTCATAATGTCACATCTTCCAGTGACAGAGTTTGCTCCTCTGTCACCATGACCTGGTTAGCATCTACCTCCTCGGTAAAGGCAGACGCAAAGTATTCATTTAGCCGTGCCCCCTGCCTCCATGCAGATATTTTACCACCCTTTTGCTATTTATATGTCTAGAGAAGACTTTGGGACCCCCCTTTATGTTGGCTGCCAGTATTTACTCATAATCCCTCTTTGTTTCTTTCTAATATCCTTTTTCACCTCTGCTCTGAACCTTTTCACTCAGCATTTTGGTGACGCCATTCGGTGGTCCCTTTAAGGACTATTTTTTTTTTATTCTTAGAGTAACCAATTATTTTTTTTCCAATTTTAAGTGTAATTCAGCGTGGCCAATCCACCTAACCTGCACATCTTTGGGTTGTGGGGCTGAAACCCATGCAGACACAGGGAGAATGTGTAAACTCCACACGGACAGTGACCCAGGGCCGGGATTCAAACCCGGATCCTCAGTGCCGCAGTCCCAGTGCTAACCACTGTGCCACATGCCGCCCCCTTTAAGGACTATTTTGACTGCTCTGCAGGCTGTAAAATGGAACGGTGCATTTTGCATTTAGGAACTGAGCGGTTTCAGGAAGGGGCCTAAAACAGGTGTTAGTCCATTTGTATAGGCAACGATCTTGAAGCCTGTTTGAGCTACTGCACTCTTGTGACTAGAGGGGAGCTCTAACCAGTATGACATGTGGCACATGCCTGGCACACACATATTTGTCCTAAGCCATGCATTCTGACCTGAGAAGTGGTGAATGCATGATCCAATTTCTAGGTTCTGACCGGAATCTTTAAGGTTTGTTTAGCCATCGCAGCATGTTCTCCATAAATGGATTCAATTTTGGAACTTGGTTAAAATTGTAAACAATAATTAATTCGTGCAAGAGAAGCAACATCGAAATGATTTAGTGACTCAAGATCTTTTTTCCATTTTCTAATGTTTATTTCTGTAAGAAAATAATTTATCAATCAATAAAGATTTGCGATGAATGGAGTCTGCTGTAAAATAAGCACAAAGTAATATATTTGGAATCCACTTGAATTTTTAGGCACTCGTCTGTTTGACCAAAGAAGGACATAAAGCAGATTGTTTCATCAGCAAGGAACACCCAATAATGTAAAACAATCTGCGGGCAGGTCTATAGTGTTTGCTGCACAAAGAATGCGCAGTTCCTTTTTCTCAATGTGTGCAGGTGGCCAAGGCAACAAATGAATTGGATATCGGTTGAACATTCCCCTGATGTTGCCATGTATCCTGTATGCTATAGGTTCAGTATTTCCTTTGTTACCACTATATGTTATGAATTCTTGGTGAAAGAGGTCATCCGAATATCAAAGCCCTTCGAGCTGAGGTAAATGCAAAGAAACCTTTACAGGAGCAGCCCTTTGGATTTCGGCGGCAGCGGTGCGCAGGGGCCTTCTGGGAGGTGAGTAGTGAATTTAAAAGCTCTTACCTTTACAGGAGCAGCCCTTTGGATTTCGGCGGCAGCGGTGCGCAGGGACCTTCTGGGAGGTGAGTAGTGAGTTTAAAAGCTCTTACCTTTACAGGAGCAGCCCTTTGGATTTCGGCGGCAGCGGTGCGCAGGGGCCTTCTGGGAGGTGAGTAGTGAATTTAAAAAGCCTTGCCTGGTCCCGTGTCTGTTCCTCTTTTCTGTTTTATTTGTTTTTATATAAGGCGGGAACCGGAAGTTCGACCTCTGGCAAGTCCCCCCCCCAACCAATAAATTCTGGTGGAGAGGAAACCCGAGACACTACACGTGTAGTGTCTCCCACCCGCCCTCCTCCTCTAACCTAATAATAAGACCCATTGGTGTAAGGTAAGTGCCATATTATATTATTATATTATTAGCATTGTGCAGGTCAAGGATCGGAGGTGGAGGAGCAGTCTCTGTCAGCGAGAGAACCTGAGAACATCTCAGACACTCAGAAGGTAAGAAGGTAAGTAAGTGATTTTTACTTTTATACCTTTTTTCAAATTGTGTGTGTCGGGGGGAAACTGAAGTGACATCACAGAAAAGCTGTGGCCAGAGTGGCTGGTTGGGATTCTAACCTAAATTTTAAAAAAAATTTGAGTATTTGGGAACTAATTAAACATAATAACTTAATTATAATTTAGAGGATATCTAAGCCAGAGATCGGAGAGTATTATAGTTAGCTATCGCATTTCTATTAGAAATCTAGTGCTAGGAAACAGATAGTTGACAGTAACTTTGCAATTTTTAAAAAAAGTATTTAAAAAAAAAAAGTCAAATTTTAATTTTAATTAATTGACGCAATGTCAGTTAGAGGGGTGCTGTGCTCTGACTGTGAGATGTGGCAGGTCCGGGAGGCTTCCAGTGTCCCGGATGTCTTCATCTGCAGAAAGTGCACCCAACTGCAGCTCCTCACAGACCGCATGGTTCGGTTGGAGCAGCAATTGGATGCACTTAGGAGCATGCAGGTGGCGGAAAGCGTCATAGATCGCAGTTATGTAAATGTGGTCACACCCAAGGTGCAGGCAGAGAAATGGGTGACCACCAGAAAGGGCAGGCAGTCAGTGCAGGAATCCCCTGTGGTTGTCCCCCTCTCGAACAGATATACCCCTTTGGATACTGTCGGGGGGGATAGCCTATCAGGGGAAAACAGCAGCAGCCAGAGCAGTGGCACCACGGCTGGCTCTGATGTTCAGAAGGGAGGGTCAAAGCGCAGAAGAGTTATAGTAATAGGGGACTCTATAGTCAGGGGCACAGATAGGCGCTTCTGTGGACGTGAAAGAGACTCCAGGATGGTATGTTGCCTCCCTGGTGCCAGGGTCCAGGATGTCTCCGAACGGGTAGAGGGCATCCTGAAAGGGGAGGGCAAACAGGCAGAGGTCGTTGTACATATTGGTACTAACGACATAGGCAGGAAGGGGCATGAGGTTCTGCAGCAGGAGTTCAGGGAGCTAGGCAGAAAGTTAAAAGACAGGACCTCGAGGGTTGTAATCTCGGGATTACTCCCTGTGCCACGTGCCAGTGAGGCTAGAAATAGGAAGATAGAGCAGACAAACACGTGGCTAAACAGCTGGTGTAGGAGGGAGGGTTTCCGTTATCTGGACCACTGGGAGCTCTTCCGGGGCAGGTGTGACCTGTATAAGATGGACGGGTTGCATCTAAACCGGAGAGGCATAAATATCCTGGCCGCGAGGTTTGCTAGTGTCACACGGGAGGGTTTAAACTAGTACGGCAGGGGGGTGGGCACGGGAGCAATAGGTCAGAAGGTGAGAGCATTGAGGGAGAACTAGGGAATAGGGACAGTGTGGCTCTGAGGCAGAGCAGATGGGGAGAAGTTGCTGAACACAGCGGGTCTGGTGGCCTGAAGTGCATATGTTTTAATGCAAGGAGCATTACGGGTAAGGCAGATGAACTTAGAGCTTGGATTACTACTTGGAACTATGATGTTGTTGCCATTACAGAGACCTGGTTGAGGGAAGGGCAGGATTGGCAGCTAAACGTTCCAGGATTTAGATGTTTCAGGCGGGATAGAGGGGGATGTAAAAGGGGAGGCGGAGTTGCGCTACTTGTTCGGGAGAATATCACAGCTATACTGCGAGAGGACACCTCAGAGGGCAGTGAGGCTATATGGGTAGAGATCAGGAATAAGAAGGGTGCAGTCACAATGTTGGGGGTATACTACAGGCCTCCCAACAGCCAGCGGGAGATAGAGGAGCAGATAGGTAGACAGATTTTGGAAAAGAGTAAAAACAACAGGGTTGTGGTGATGGGAGACTTCAACTTCCCCAATATTGACTGGGACTCACTTAGTGCCAGGGGCTTAGACGGGGCGGAGTTTCTAAGGAGCATCCAGGAGGGCTTCTTAAAACAATATGTAAACAGTCCAACTAGGGAAGGGGCGGTACTGGACCTGGTATTGGGGAATGAGCCCGGCCAGGTGGTAGATGTTTCAGTAGGGGAGCATTTCGGTAACAGTGACCGCAATTCAGTAAGTTTTAAAGTACTGGTGGACAAGGATAAGAGTGGTCCGAGGATGAATGTGCTAAATTGGGGGAAGGCTAATTATAACAATATTAGGCGGGAACTGAAGAACATAGATTGGGGGCGGATGTTTGAGGGCAAATCAACATCTGACATGTGGGAGGCTTTCAAGTGTCAGTTGAAAGGAATACAGGACAGGCTTGTTCCTGTGAGGAAGAAAGATAAATACGGCAATTTTCGGGAACCTTGGATGACGAGTGATATTGTAGGCCTCGTCAAAAAGAAAAAGGAGGCATTTGTCAGGGCTAAAAGGCTGGGAACAGACGAAGCCTGTGTGGCATATAAGGAAAGTAGGAAGGAACTTAAGCAAGGAGTCAGGAGGGCTAGAAGGGGTCATGAAAAGTCATTGGCAAATAGGGTTAAGGAAAATCCCAAGGCTTTTTACACGTACATAAAAAGCAAGAGGGTAGCCAGGGAAAGGGTTGGCCCACTGAAGGATAGGCAAGGGAATCTATGTGTGGAGCCAGAGGAAATGGGCGAGGTACTAAATGAATACTTTGCATCAGTATTCACAAAAGAGAAGAAATTGGTAGATGTTGAGTCTGGAGAAGGGGGTGTAGTTAGCCTGGGTCACATTGTGATCCAAAAAGACGAGGTGTTGGGTGTCTTAAAAAATATTAAGGTCGATAAGTCCGCAGGGCCTGATGGGATCTACCCCAGAATATTGAAGGAGGCTGGAGAGGAAATTGCTGAGGCCTTGACAGAAATCTTTGGATCCTCGCTGTCTTCAGGGGATGTCCCGGAGGACTGGAGAATAGCCAATGTTGTTCCTCTGTTTAAGAAGGGTAGCAAGGATAATCCCGGGAACTACAGGCCGGTGAGCCTTACTTCAGTGGTAGGGAAATTACTGGAGAGAATTCTTCGAGACAGGATCTACTCCCATTTGGAAGCAAATGGACGTATTAGTGAGAGGCAGCACGGTTTTGTGAAGGGGAGGTCGTGTCTCACTAACTTGATAGAGTTTTTCGAGGAGGTCACTAAGATGATTGATGCAGGTAGGGCAGTAGATGTTGTCTATATGGACTTCAGTAAGGCCTTTGACAAGGTCCCTCATGGTAGACTAGTACAAAAGGTGAAGTCACACGGGAATCAGGGGTGAACTGGCAAGGTGGATACAGAACTGGCTAGGCCATAGAAGGCAGAGGGTAGCAATGGAGGGATGCTTTTCTAATTGGAGGGCTGTGGCCAGTGGTGTTCCACAGGGATCAGTGCTGGGACCTTTGCTCTTTGTAGTATATATAAATGATTTGGAGGAAAATGTAACTGGTCTGATTAGTAAGTTTGCAGACGACACAAAGATTGGTGGAATTGCGGATAGCGATGAGGACTGTCTGAGGATACAGCAGGATTTAGATTGTCTGGAGACTTGGGCGGAGAGATGGCAGATGGAGTTTAATCCGGACAAATGTGAGGTAATGCATTTTGGAAGGGCTAATGCAGGTAGGGAATATACAGTGAATGGTAGAACCCTCAAGAGTATTGAAAGTCAAAGAGATCTAGGAGTACAGGTCCACAGGTCATTGAAAGGGGCAACACAGGTGGAGAAGGTAGTCAAGAAGGCATACGGCATGCTTGCCTTCATTGGCCGGGGCATTGAGTATAAGAATTGGCAAGTCATGTTGCAGCTGTATAGAACCTTAGTTAGGCCACACTTGGAGTATAGTGTTCAATTCTGGTCGCCACACTACCAGAAGGATGTGGAGGCTTTAGAGAGGGTGCAGAAGGGATTTACCAGAATGTTGCCTGGTATGGAGGGCATAAGCTATGAGGAGCGATTGAATAAACTCGGTTTGTTCTCACTGGAACGAAGGAGGTTGAGGGGCGACCTGATAGAGGCATACAAAATTATGAGGGGCATAGACAGAGTGGATAGTCAGAGGCTTTTTCCCAGGGTAGAGGGGTCAATTACTAGGGGGCATAGGTTTAAGGTGAGAGGGGCAAGGTTTAGAGTAGATGTACGAGGCAAGTTTTTTACGCAGAGGGTAGTGGGTGCCTGGAACTCACTACCGGAGGAGGTAGTGGAAGCAGGGACGATAGGGACATTTAAGGGGCATCTTGACAAATATATGAATAGGATGGGAATAGAAGGATACGGACCCAGGAAGTGTAGAAGATTGTAGTTTAGTCGGGCAGTATGGTCGGCATGGGCTTGGAGGGCCGAAGGGCCTGTTCCTGTGCTGTACATTTCTTTGTTCTTTGTTGTTCTTGTAAAATGCCAAACATGTTGAAATTGTGAATAGGGCAGCAAGATAATTGAGTATGAGTAAAGTTCAATGAGCATAGAATCATAGAATTTACAGTGCAGAAGGAGGCCATTCTGCCCATCGCGTCTGCGCAGACAGAGGATTTTAAAATTAAATGTACAATTAAAATAATGCCAGAATGTGGTTAGCACTGCTGCCTCATGGCACCGAGGACCCGGGTTTGATCCCGGCCCCGGGTCACTGTCTGTGTGGAGTTTGCCCATTCTCCTCGTGTCTGTGTGGGTCTCACCCCCACAACCCAAAGATATGCAAGGTAGGTGGATTGGCCACACTAAATTGCCCCTTAATTGGGAAAAAAAGAATTCGGCGCTTTCTTTTTTTTAAATGCCACAATGAACTGACTTGGCCACTGCTGAACACCAAGGTTTTCACTTTGGTGCAGTCGGGAATTATGGGTGCAAATTGAACTTAAAGGGGCACATGTTAGGTTGCAGTTCCAAGACGCAATAGCATAACTACAAATTCCATGAATAGTAATAAAATGGGAGTGAAAGCTGATACATCCCCACGGCCTGATAATCTACATCCCAGGGTACTAAAGGTCATGGAAATAGTGAATGCATTAATTGACCTCTTCCAAAATTCTGTAGATTGTGGAATATTCCCGGCAGATTGGACAGTGGCAAATATAACCCTGTTATTTAAAAAGGAGGGAGGGAGAAAGCAAGGAGTTAGAGACTGGTCAGCCGAACATCAGTAGTAAGGAAAATGCCAGAGTCTATTGTAAAGGATGCGATAACCGAACACTTAGAAAAGTTAACGGGATTAGACAAACTCAACGTAGATTTATGAAAGGGAAATCGTGTTTGGCAAACCTTCTAGAGATTTCTGAGGATGTAACTAGTAGGATAGATAAGGGTGAACAAGTAGATGTGGTGCATTTAGATTTTCAGAAAGCTTGTGATGGAGTCCCACATAAGAGTTTAATGTGCAAAATTAAAGCACATGGGATTGGGGTAATATATTGACATGGATTGAGAATTGGGTAGCAGACAGGAAACAGGAGGTAGGAATAAACTGGTCTTTTTTGAGTGGCAAGCAGTGACGAGTGGGGTCCCGCTGGGATCAGTGCTTGAGTGCTTGGGTCCCAGCTATTCACAATACACATCAATGATTTGAATGGGAGAACTAAAAGTAATATTTAATAAAGGAGATAGATCACTTGGTTGCATGGTGTACCGAAAACAACTTTTCTCTAAATGCTGGGAAGATTAAGGAACTGATCATCGGCTTCAGGAAGCGCATCACAACCCCCCTCCTCCCTGCCTGCCCCCCCTGCCCCCCCCTGCCTGCCCCCCCTGCTCCCCCCTCCCCGCACCCCCCCCCAATCTACATCAATGGCTCCGAAGTAGAGATGGTTGATAGCTTTAAGTCGCTGGGGTCACCATCACCAACAGTCTGTCGTGGTCCACTCACGTTGATGCAACAGTCAAGAAAGCTCAACAACGTCTCTACTTCCTACGGAAGCTAAAGAAATTTAGCATGTCTGCATCAACTCTCACAAACCTCTACAGATGTGCCATAGAGAGCATCCTACCCGGCTGCATCACAGCTTGGTGTGGCAACTGCTCGGCCCAAGATCGCAAGAAACTGCAGAGTGTGGTGAACTCAGCCCAATGCATCACACAAGCTTGCCATCCAACCATTGATTCTGTCTACACCTCCCGCTGTCTCAGGAAGGCAGACAGCATTGTCAGAGACCCCTCACACCCAGGCGTTGCCCTCTTCCAGCCCCTTCCATCAGGCAGAAGATACAGAAATCTGAAGAATCGCACATCCAGACATAGGAACAGCTTCTTCCCCACAGCTACAAGACTCCTCAACGACTCCCCCTCGGACTGATCTGTTCCCTGTAAGAACACTATTCACAACACCCTATGCTGCTATATATCAATCAATCCAAGTTTGATGATGACACGAAACATGGTGAGAGTGTGAGTGGTAAGGGGTTGTTGAGAGGCTTCAAGGTGGTTTAGACAAATTGATGGAATGGGCAAATACATGGCAGATGCAGTATAAAGTGGATAAGTGTCAAGTTATCCACTTCGGACGAATAAACAGAGTGGCAGAGTATTATTTAAATGGTGATAGATTGGGAAATGTTAACGTGCAAAGCGTGTCCTAGTACACCAGTCGCTGAAAGCAAGCATGCAGGTCCAGCAAGCAGTTAGGAAGGCAAATGGTACATTGGCCTTCATTGCAAGAGGACTTCAGTACAGGTGCAAAGTTGTCTTATGCACAGAGCTTTGGTGAAGCCATACCTGGAGTCTTGTGTGTAGTTTTGGCCTCTTTATCTAAGAAAGGATATACCTGACATAAAGGAAGCGCAGCGAAAGTCCACCAGATGGATTCTGGGATGGCAGGATTGTCATATGAAGAGAGATTAGGTTGACTGGACCTGTATTCACTGGAATTCAGAAAAATGATTGAAATGCAGGGCCGGACGGACAGACAGGCTGCAGGGATGGTGTTTCCTCAGGTTGGAGGGTCCAGAACATGGGGGCACTCTCAGGACACAGGGCAGGCCATTTAGGACTGAGATGAGGAGAGGTTCTTCACTCAGAGGGTGGAAAGCTGATCAAATTCTCTCCCATAAAGGCTGAGGAAGCCAAGTCACTGAATATGTTTAAGAAAAAAATAGATAGATTTCTAGACTCCAAAGTTGTCAAAGGAAATGAGGAGAGTGCTAAAGTATGGTGTTGAGTCAGAGGATCGACGATGATCAGATTAAATGAGGGAGTAGAACGAAGGGCTGAATGGCCTACTCCAGCTCCTATTTTCTGTGTTTCTATTTTTTCTTTGAATTAAAAATATTAAATTGATGTATTTAAGAGTGGTGCAGTTTTATTAGTACAACTGAAAATGGGTTTATCACAAACAATGCACATTTTTTTGCAATAGAGTCTGGTTCGCCACTTGCAAGTAAACCGACTGCAACGACTTTAAGAAAAATGTACGAAAGCAGTTACTAGCTTTATTGTTGTACATTAGTCAGTAAATTCTTAGTACTATTCTTAGCACGATTCTTAGTAAATCAAATATATTTTTGAAGTATAAAACATTTTAAAACATTACTACTACTCACCTGTGTGCCTAAGAAAATAGGTTTCATAGATTATCATAGAATTTACAGTGCAGAAGGAGGCCATTCGGCCCATCGAGTCTGCACCGGCTCTTGGAAAGAGCACCCTACCCAAGGTCAACACCTCCACCCTATCCCCATAACCCAGTAACCCCACCCAACACTAAGGGCAATTTTGGACACTAAGGGCAATTTATCATGGCCAATCCACCTAACCCGCACATCTTTGGACTGTGGGAGGAAACCGGAGCACCCGGAGGAAACCCACGCACACACGGGGAGGATGTGCAGACTCCGCACAGAGAGTGACCCAAGCCAGAATCGAACCTGGGATCCTGGAGCTGTGAAGCAATTGTGCTATCCACAAGGCTACCGTGCTGCCCTCGATAATACTGCGTTTATTTGAAGAGCTTCCTCAAATGACCACTAATTGTGCAATCGGTGGAAACTGGCCAGACTCATTTTTCCAATCTGGGGGCTTGGCCAGATTTGTGGGTTTCAGGGAAAATGTTCTTCCATCTTTGCCCGTGTATCAAGGGGTGGCTTACATTCTTGGTAGTCCTTGATGTGTTGGGTAAGCTGGGTCTGTGAGGACTGCGTTTACTGCAACAGAGAGAGAGACAGGCTTCCAACAATTGAAGAAATGCAACTCTATTTTATTAAACTCTTAACTATTAAACATGCTTGAACTGTGGGTTGTCACTATGCTGAGTTGACTGGAGACCTGAGGCTAACCTGACCAGACTATCTTACTACCACATGGTGGATGTTCTAGTTGCTGCTCACAGGCTCTGACTGTCTCAGAGGCTGCATCCCAAGAGAGCGGGAAAACTAGTGCCCCCTGGTTATATAGTGGCCGTGTCCTGTCTGGTGATTGGCTGCTGTGTTCTGTATGTTCATTGGTCATCCTTTGTGTCACTCACTGTCTGTCTGTGCACCATCATATACTTGTGTGTATATTATGAAAGTCCTCAGCAGAACTGGTGCCAGCTGAGAATAATATGAGACCCCCCCCCCCCCCCCCCCCCCCACCCCCCCCACCCCCAAGGCCTCTAAAATGGTTCCAAAACCTTACCCTGCAAAGACAAAGATCTGGTAGCTGGATCATAAAAATAGGCACTGGAAGGGCCCCAAATGGTCGACACACATTTAGTCCTTTCTGGGAGAGGGCTGCAAGCCAGGTTGGTTAGGGTGCCCTCAAATCATCCACACATGGTGTGTGTTGCGGTCAATCTTATGAGACCCAGAACGGCCAAATCAGCAGATCTTAAAAGGACCACAACAGGTTTCCACTAAAAAAAGTAAGTTAAAAAAAAAATTTGCTTACAAGAACGTGGAGCCAGGAGTTGGATTGCCTTCTCAGGATCCATATTGAAAAAAAGACCACTGTCTGCCACTATTCTCATCACTCTCCTCAATTAAAAGACGCCATAGTCCCAGAGGTCACTTTCCGCTGGGGTGACTTAAACTGAGGTCCACCACACCTCAGGCAAGCAACAACCCTCACTGTTGGGTTTACTCTACATCACGAACCAGCTGTTCAGCCAACTGAGCTAACTGACCTCTCCTCTCATCGACTTACCTTGGACAATGGAGCTACCTTGGACAACTGTTAGCATCTTTGGAACCAGCCCTTGAGTTGCCACGATGCACTCACACGCCATCCATATCCTGATTGCACAAGAGAACTTGTTTCGTGAGGTGCTCTGTGGATCAATTTTGGCACATAGTTTTGAGTCCATATTCTGCCACAAATCAATTTCAAGACCAATGGCTCCATTGAGAATGAAGACATTTTCTGGGCAATTTTATTCACTGGAGCAGATGACTTTGGTGCAATTCAGGGAAGCAGCTGGATGGCTGATCTGTCTTCTGGCAACTTAAGGAGAGATGGTGACTGTCGTGTTGGGTGTTCTAGTGTACAAACGATCCAACACGGCTGGAGATGTGTAACTCAATTTTATTTGCTACTTAACTATAACAGCACACTGCTAACTTGGGTACGTGCATTACCAGCTAATCTGTGGACCCTGTCCTATTACTATCTGGGTGAGGCACTCAGCACATGGTGAATGTCTGAGTGGCAGGCTCTGAGCTCGGTGCTCTGAGCTGGCTGCTGCTGGAATGAACGGGAACTGTAGTGTCCCCTGTTTTTATAGTGCGTGTGCTCTCACTGGTGATTGGCTGTGATGTTGTGTGTGTGTTGGTTGGTCCTACTGCATGTCCATCAGTGTGTGTTTGATTGCACCATGATATGCTGATCTAAATATCATGACATCCCCCCTTTTCGCAAAGAATATGTGCCTACATGATAATAAATAAAGAAGTGTGGTGAGTGCATCTAATCATGTGTGTGCAATATTTACAACAATATGTACATGTGGCTACACTATATACACAGGGAGGTGCCAGGTGCAGAAACTAACTATGTTACACCAAGAACGAAACCAATGTCATTAACAAACAATAACAAAATCTTAAAGAGTATGGCAAAAAGTCAAAAACAGTATGTCAGTGAGTCCAATATGAAAAGGTTCATAAATTAAGTCTCTCAGGTGGGCGACGAATTCGGGTTGACCGCCTCAAGGGTGGGTCAGCATCCACCGGCTGAGGAACGGGCCGGGTGATGGTCGAGTGAGGAGGATGCAGGGTGTCCGGAAGGTCAACAAAGTCCATTGCAGGGACAACAGGAGGGTGTGGCACCGGTGCAGGATCACGTAGCGAGCGCGGAACCAGATGAAGGGCACTCCGATTGCGGCGGTGAATAGAGCCATCAGGCAGACGAACCAGAAACGAGCGGGGAGCTATCTGTCGGAGAACCTCAGCGGTTGTCGACCAGCCGCCCTCTGGAAGGTGTATGTGGACATTATCTCCAGGCGCCAGGGCAGGAGATCAGTCGCCCGAGCATCATGTGTCGCCTTTTGTTGCTCACGCTGTTGCTGCATCCGCCGAAGTTCCGGAGCATGGTTGAGGTCTGGGACGTGAACGGATGGCACAGTGGTCCTGAGGGTGCGACCCATAAGCAGCTGGGCCGGCGATAGGCCCGTGGACAGTGGGACCGAACGATAGGCCAGAAGTCAGATCCTGCATCAGCAGCCTTGCAGAGGAGCCTTTTAACAATATGGACGCCCTTTTCTGCTTTGCAATTCAACTGAGGATGCAGAGGACGGGCCGTCACGTGTGTGAAGTTGTATGACCTGGCGAAGGAAGACCATTCCTGACTCGCAAAGCAGGGGCCATTGTCTGACATCACGGTGAGCGGAATGCCGTGGCGAGCAAAGGTCTCCTTACGGGCCCGGATGACAGCCGATGACGTGGTGTCGTGCAGACGTATGACCTCAGGATAGCTGGAAAAGTAGTCGATGATGATGATGTAGTCCCTGCCGAGCGCATGGAACAGGTCCACACCCACCTTCGACCAGGGGACGTGAACAACCCATGGGGCTGAAGGGTCTCACGGGGTTGTGCCGGCTGAAACCGCTGACAGGTGGGGCAATTGAGCACAGTGTTAGCAATGTCCTCACTTATTCCCGGCCAGTACACAGCCTCTCGAGCCCTCCGTCGGCACTTCTCGACGCCGAGATGGCCTTCGTGCAGTTGCTCTAAGACAAGCCGGTGAATGCTGTGTGGGATCACGATGCGGTCCAGCTTCAGGAGGACACCATCAACGACTGCCAAGTCGTCCCGAACGTTGTAAAACTGTGGGCATTGTCCATTGAGCCACCCGTCCGTCATGTGGCGCATCACACGTTGCAGAAGGGGGACGGCCGCAGTCTCACGTCGAATGTGGGCCAGGCGTTCGTCAGTGGCCGGCAGATTGGCAGATGTGAAGGCTACATGTGCGTCGACTTGGCAAACGAACCCCTCAGGGTCGGACGGTGTGTTGACTGCCCTGGACAGAGCGTCTGCTATGATGAGGTCCTTACCCGGGGTGTAGACAAGTTGAAAGTCGTACCTCCGGAGTTTGAGCAGAATGCGCTGGAGGCGAGGGGTCATATCATTGAGGTCCTTTTGAATGATGCCAACCAGCGGGCAATGGTCAGTCTCCACGGTGAACTGGGGAAGGCCATACACATAGTCGTGGAACTTGTCAACGCAAGTCAACAGGCCGAGGCACTCCTTTTCAATCTGCGCATAGCGCTGCTCTGTGGGGGTCATGGCCCGTGACGCATAGGCGACTGGGGCCCATGATGAGGCGTCACCCCGTTGCAGGAGGACCGCCCCAATGCCGGACTGGCTGGCATCAGTCAAGATTTTCGTC
Source organism: Scyliorhinus torazame (assembly GCF_047496885.1). Lineage (NCBI taxonomy): Eukaryota > Metazoa > Chordata > Chondrichthyes > Carcharhiniformes > Scyliorhinidae > Scyliorhinus > Scyliorhinus torazame. The sequence continues at coordinate 27,510,729 of NC_092721.1, read as the reverse complement.
TCCCTTGCAGGATCGAAGAACGCCAGTACCGGGGCGGTGGTGAGCTTGACCTTGAGCTCCTCCCATTCACGCTGGTGGGTGGGAAGCCACTGGAATTCAGTTGTCTTCCTGACAAGGTGCCGGAGAGCTGTGGTGTGGGAAGCAAGGTTGGGAATGAACTTCCCTAGGAAGTTGACCATTCCGAGAAAGCGTAGCACCGCCTTCTTGCCTGTGGGCTTCTGCGTGGCCGTGATGTCTGCCACCTTGTCGGCATCCGGCCGCACCCCCAATTCGGAGATGTGGTCCCCCAGGAACTTCAGCTCGATTTGTCCAAAAGAGCATTTGGCTCGGTTAAGACGCAGGCCCTGGTCCCGTATCTGTTTAAAGACGCGCTGGAGGCGACTGATGTGCTCCTGCGGTGTGGTGGACCAAATAATTATGCCAAATGGCATCCTATTGTAGCAGTATCTGCCAAATGGAGTGTTGAAGGTACACCGCTTCCTGCTGGACTGACCCAATTGAATCTGCCAGAAGCCCTTTGAGGCATCAAGCTTGGTGAATATTTTTGCCCGAGCCATCTCGCCCGTGATCTCCTCACGTTTGGGGATGGGGTAGTGTTCCCTCATTATATTGCGATTTAATTCTTTCGGGTCTATACAGATCCGGAGCTCGCCGGAAGGCTTCTTGATGTACACCATGGAGCTGACCCATGGAGTCAGCTCCGTTACCCGGGAAAGCACTCCTTGGTCCTGAAGATCCTGCAGCTGCTGCTTGAGGCATTCCTTGAGGGGTGCTGGGACCCTGCGAGGTGCGTGTGCTACCTGGGTGGCATCCTGTTTAAGCCGGATTTTGTACGTGTAGGGCAGTGTGCCCATGCCCTCGAAAACATCCTGGTTGTGCGTGAGGATTGAGTTGAGCTGCGCCCTAAAGTCTGCATCTGGGAAATCGGACGTGCCTTCTGGAGAGAGAGAGAGTGTACACGCCGAACGAGGTGGAGGATTTTGCACGCCTTTAGCCTAGCAGAGAGTCCTTTGAGGAGCCCACGATTTCGAATGGCAGTGTGGCTTTACGTTATTTGTGTGTCACTTCGAGCTGGCACGACCCCGTGGCGGGGATGACGTTGCCATTACAGTCAACGAGTTGACAGTTGGATGGCAGAATAGGTGGTTTAACCTTCAGCGTCTGGAATGCTGACCATGCGAGGAGATTGGCGGAGGCACCTGTGTCCAGGCGGAATCTGATCTGGGATCGGTTGACCGTCAGGGTGGCACACCACTCGTCATCCGGATCAATGCAGTGCACTGACAGCGGCTGGTGCATTCGACTCGGGGACAGCTATTTCTTGTTGATGACAGCAACGCGGAAGGGCTCCCTGTCCTCAGTGTCATTGGTCTGTGTGACGTCAGGATCGGACTCAGTGAACATGGATTGAATTGCCCGAACGTTTCTGCGAGGCTGGTTAAACGGGTACGAGTTGGCAGGGTGAGCTGCTCGACAGCAGGCAGCGTAGTGGCCCAACCTGCCACAGCGTAGGCATTGTCGCGCTTTGGCAGGACATTGCCGCTTTAAATGGGCGGAGCCACAGTTCCCGCACGTCGTGACGTCAGTGCGTTCTTTGTGCCACCGCGCATGCGCGGTGCGGTCTTGCATAGTGCGTGCCTGCGCATCGCGTTCCTCTGCGTCAGCGTCCCCTCTTTTGGCGCGTACAAGCGCGGGAGTCCTCGGAAAGCGCGCGAAATGGCTCACCTCCTCCAGGCCGCGGCCCGGGAGGTACTCGATCGTCTGGACCCGCTCCGCCTCATGGGGCCCGTGCCGCGCCGTTTCAGCCGCCTGGATGTGTGAGTACCAGCTGGTGGCATTCTCATGGAGGACGCAGGTCTCAACGGCAGTCGCCAGGGTGAGTTGCTTGACCCGAAGGAGCTGCTGGCGCAGGGTGTCTGACATGACTCCGAAAACTATCTGGTCACGTATCATGGAGTCAGAGGTGGTCCCATAGCCGCAGAACCGCGCGAGGATGCGGAGGGGTGTTAAGTAAGACTGGAAAGGTTCGTCCTTACCTTGCAGGCGCTGCTGGAACAGGTACCTCTCGAAGCTCTCGTTTACTTCAACGCTGAAGTGTTCATCGAAATTCAGGAGCACCGTCTTGTATTTGGTTTTGTCCTCACCGTCCGTAAATGTCAGGGAGTTAAAGATGTGGATGACGTGTTGCCCCGCCGTGGAGGGAAGAAGGGCAATCTTCCTGGTGTCCGATGCATTCTCCCTGTCTGTGGCCTCGAGGAAGAGCTGGAAGCGCTGCTTGAACAGTTTCCAATTGACCCCGAGATTGCCAGCGATTCGGAGCGCCGGCGGCGGGTTGATGTTCTCCATGGTGCAGGACGGCGGATTGCTGATGCGTTGCAGGTAGGTCTCACAGGCGCTGGCTTGCGTCCACTTCTGGTATCATGTTGTGTTGGGTGTTCTGGTGTACAAACGATCCAACACGGCTGGAGATGGTGTAACTAATTTAAGGGCAGCACGGTAGCACAGTGGGTTAGCACAATTGCTTCACAGCTCCAGGGTCCCAGGTTTGATTCCCGGCTTGGGTCACTGTCTGTGCGGAGTCTGCATGTTCTCCCCGTGTGTGCGTGGGTTTCCTCCGGGTGCTCCGGTTTCCTCCCACAGTCCAAAGATGTGCAGGTAAGGTGGATTGGCCATGCTAAATTGGCCTTAGTGTCCAAAATTGCCCTTAGTATTGGGTGGGGTTACTGGGTTATGGGGATAGGGTGGGGGTGTGGGCTTGGGTAGGGTGCTCTTTCCAAGAGCCGGTGCAGATTCGATGGGCCGAATGGCCTCCTTCTGCACTGTAAATTCTATGAACTCAATTTTATTTACTATTTAATCTGTGGACCCTGTCCTATTACTATCTGGGTGAGGCACTCAGCACATGGTAAATGTCTGAGTGGCAGGCTCTGAGCTCGGTGCTCTGAGCTGGCTGCTGCTGGAATGAGCTGGAACTGTAGTGTCCCCTGTTTTTATAGTGCGTGTGCTCTCACTGGTGATTGGCTGCGATGTGTGTGTGTTGGTTGGTCCTACTGCATGTCCATCAGTGTGTGTTTGATTGGACCATGATATGCTGATCTAAATATCATGACAGTGACATAGTGGTATTATCACTGGACTAGTAAACTAGAGATCCAGGTAATGCTCAGGGGTCCTGGGTTTGAATCCCCCCCCCCCCCCCCCCAAGGCAGATGATGAAATTTGAATTAAATTAAAATTGAAAGTCTGGTGGTGACCATGGCCAATTGTTGTAAAAATCCCATCTGGTTCACTAATGGCCTTTAGGGTCTGGCCTATGATCCGCAGATCCACAACAAGGCGGTTGGCTCTGCAATGGCCACTCAGTTCAATAAATACTCACCCAACCAGCGATGCCCTCATCCCATGAATTAATTAATCAAAACAGGTACCACTGAGTTACCAGGATTGTGCAAATATTTTTGTGATCATAGGGGTTCTATTGTGCTGGACCAGTGTGGATCCTGGCAAGGAAGCTCAGATCATTTTCTACAAATATTTACAGAACAGAAACAGTCCATTTGGCCCAACTGGTCAATGCCAGGTTTCATGCTCCACACGAGATTGCTTCCCCCCCGCCCACCCCTATCCCTGCGCCCACCCACACCCCTATTTCTGCTTGACGATCTCTTAGAATTGCCTTTTCAAATTCCTCCACTGCATGTCTTCACCCTCTCCATATCAACCTCCAAATCAACATACAGTCGCCATGCAACAGTATACCTATTGGTGATGTGGCTTAGATGGTTAAAGTGCCTGTCCTGTAACCTGGAGTTCCTGAGTTCTAATCTCAGCGGTGCCTTCATAGTTTTCATGGTAGCACAGTCGGTAGCACCGTTGCTTCACAGCGCCAGGATCCCAAGTTCGATTACAGGCTTGGGTCATTGTCTGTGTGGAGTCTGCACGTTCTCCCTGTGTCTGCGTGGGTTTCCTCCCTCAAGTCCCAAAAGACGTGCTGTTAGGCGATTTGGACATTTTGAATTCTCCCTCAGTGTCCACGAACAGGTGCCGGAATGTGGCGACTAGTGGCTTTTCACAGTCACTTCATTGCAGTGTTAATGTAAGCCCGCTTGTGACAATAAAGATTATTATATTATATTATACCTTTTTGTTTCAGTGTGAGTAATGCCATGAGAGATCATTAGCAATGTCAAAGTAAGCTATGTACGTCAAACGCAATTTTACCTAAATTAAACGAGTAACCGTTTATGATTACAACACAACGCAATCAATGAAGATTGTTAAAAATTGGTCCACTGGATAAAAACATTTGTTAGAAAGGTGGAAGAGAGAATTGAGGAGTGCTGACTATTATCATTGGCATAGATAACTGATAATTATAATGGCCTTATTCAAACTGTAGCCAACATACTTTGCATTCTGCTAACTTGTGCATTAGGTTATAAGTGTCTCGTGCTTCCGTTAAAAATAAAATGAAAGAAATCCAGATATTGGCTTGATACCTGATCATCACAAGAAATGGTAACTGCTCTTTGAGTGGCCACCAGTTTATACAATAGCTACGATGGTCAGATCGTGTTTACTGTAGAAAGATGGCATTAAAGTGTTACTGACCAGGTTAGCAGTTAATCATCGCAACCGTACTCCTTGGTCTAGCCAAGGCCAATGCCAGAGGAGATACATTAGCTGCTGAACTGAAGCCACAACACATCTCCTCAATATTTGTTATCCAACTGAATACTTTACCACGTATAATGTGATAGTAAGGAACTGCTGATGAAGTGAAAAAGAGGAACACAATTGCCCACTAAGCACAAAGGTCAACCTTAAGAATAGATCACCTCAGTTTGAAGCAGATCAGTCCATCCTGATACCTTGACGCCGGGTCGCTCCAGTGCCGTGCTGGCCCCCTTTAGGGGCCAGAATTGCTGATCCTGAGGCCATGTTGACGCCGTCGGGAAAAGCGATGGCGTTTACGACGGCGTCAACACTTAGCCTCAGGATCAGAGAATCCCGCCCATAGATCTTTCCTCAGATGACATCAAGGCATCAAATGTTACACAGGGAGAAGTTCGGTGTTATTTCCTGTAATGTCAGAATAGAAGAATCACTCTCCTCTCGGAGTGATAGGAAAAGAGTTCTCAACATAAACAATAGCACGGCTTCCATTTTAAGAATCCGAGTGTCCTGACCTACCTAGAATTTTAATGCAGACATTGCTATTAAAGTGACATAACATTCAGCTCATGTTTATCAAAACATTGATCAGAATTTTACACTCCCTCGCCAGCAGGGTTTTAGGTTGCAGGGGTGGGGGGAGCATGGGGAGGGGTGGATGAAATTGAAGGGATGGGATTGTCTCCAGGTTCCCATCCGCCCTGCCCACACATCGATTTTACACTGAGGCGGGACAGACAGTCTGGCAAGAAGCCCCCCCTTGCTCCAATTGAGGCCCTTAAGTTATCAATAATTGGCCACTTAAGGGCCATTTCTCCCCCCCAGCCTCAATTTTTAGGCTAGCAGGAGAATTGAGCTGACGTGGGGAAGGCCAAAAGCCTACAGGCTAACATCTTGGACAGGAAATGGGGGAGGGCAGGGTTGCCTCCATTAGATGCCCCCTTTCTGAAATGATGCACTGCCCTCCCTGCCTCCCTTCTTAAGGTCAACTGACCTTACCACCTTCTTCCCCTCCCCCCTACCTCCTAACTCACACCAATTTCCCCCTTCGCGTCCCCACAAGGCCATCCCTACTCTCCCCCACGCCCTGGATCCCCATGGACTTCCTGGGCCTCCAGTCCCCGAACCTAAGCTCCAGCATCCTCCTGCACTTCCTCTTTTGTCCACTGCGGCATTGTCACTGTAGGGACTGGAGAGCTACTGGCCAGTCAGATTGGCTGGCAGGCCTCTAAGGCGGGCATACCTCCAGAGTGAGGGGCAGAGGTTCCACTTGAAGACACTCAAAGCTCATTTGAGTGTGAAATGGCTGCGGGGCACTCGGAATCGGTGGGAATATACTTCCCTCCAACTCCTTTGACGGCAGGAAGTGAGGCCCCACCATCCAAAAAACTCAAGCCATATTCAAACAGACAATTTTCTGCCCTTTCCAACCCCTTCCCCCACCCCCACAACCACACCGACCCCCCCCCCCCGCAAATTTATTTTCACCCCTCCTGAAGGTATGTTTTTTCCATGATGTAGTTGCACTGACAGCTCTGTGATGCCTCTCATGAATGTCTGCCCTTCCTGTACGAGCTTATGCTGTGAGTCAAAGTACTTTGAATAATATGCATACTTTCCAACAGAAACCACTAAATAGTGACCAAGGGTAGGAACTCTGGCCGATTTTTGCCCTCCCTTTTCCAGAGGACCTTTTGCTTTGTGCAGATGAATCCTGCACTAAGTGATTCATTTATTCATACCAGGCTATTGAGGAAAATATACTGTGAGACTGTTGTGTTCGTCTTTTGGAGACAACTTGCACAGTGTCATTGAGTTACTAATTGTGCATGCTAAAACTCTCTATTGAACCCTTTGCATTGTATATTGTAACTTCTGGGTAAAAGAACAGATCACATTTTGCTATTCCAATAAATTATAATGACTGGAATCTATGTTGACAGAGAACGGCCCATTATAAATTATATTTCCTGGCGTTATACGTGGTGACAGCCTCAACATGAGGTCAGGAATCTTTCTGCCCTATTAACCCCAGTGATTCTGCAAATGCCTTGATCCTAAAGCGTCTGCCTGTTTCAGGTGGTAGTCCTATCTCAATATTTCAATCAACTTTCAGGAATCGCAAAGAGCAAAGGGCAGGTTTCGTCCAGATTTTGAAGGTTGCTTTTCAATTCACAAAATTCATTTTTATCTTGTAGGTTCCTCAAAAAGTCCTCCCTCATCTATGGTGAAGTACAGGAGGACCTACTATGCAGGAAAATGGTGCAATCTTTTAAGTACAGCAAAGCCTCAGAAGCAATAATTAGATGAATGACTAAGTATTCTGCTTCCATTGGTGGAGACTGAGGGACAAATGTTGGCCAGGACACCAAGAGGGGCCTCTACCCCTCTTTACCATTATTAGACCATTTTTTCACGGAAAGGAGTTGGCGGGAGAGTTACGCGAATGTTTTGTTTAAGGCACAGGAATTCAAACAGGCTGAAAAAGAAGGTATGAAGAGAAAGACTTGCATTTAAACAGTGCCTTTCTGGACCACTGGATGTCCAATGAAATGCACCTTTTGAAATGGAATATGTGAAACATGGCATCAATTTATGCACAGCAAGCTCCCATGAACAGCAATGTGACAAATCTAACAATGACCAAATTATCTGTTTTATGATATTGAGGGATAAATATTGGCCTGGGATATGCCCTCAGTTTAACAACTCATTTGATAGCTGGCACCCCCAGCAATGCAGCACTCCCTCAGCACAACACGGCATTGTCAGCCGAGATCTTTGTGCTTAAGTTCTCCAGTGGGGAACCTACAATTTCTGACTCAGGCAAAAGCGCTGCTCACTGAGCTACAGCTGTTATATCTGATACAACATTTAAGATGAGAAATAGTGAGGTGATGTTGATTCCTCAAAGCCTATCAATCATGAGCAACTTGTTTTCAATATCTTTTGCAGCCCTATAATTGCCGCCAAAATCTCTTCAGTCCTTTGATTTGGATCTGTTTACAACCCACCCTTCCTTTGCACCATCATTATCAGTTGTGCTTTCAGTCATCTCTGCTTTCGAACTCCAGAATTCCTCCCTAAACCTCTCCTCATCACCGTCTCCCTCCCGATTCAGCCTCCCATAAAACCCATCCCCACCACCCCTTCAAATATCTCCTCCTTGACACGGTATCCATTGTTGATCATGTTTCAAGCATTTTTAATATTAAAGGCATTACATGAATGCGAGTTGCTCTCTTATTGTTTTTAGTTTGTCGCAATTTTCAATGAATTCACCGAGACCCTCTATGCCAGAGAGTTGCTAGTCTCAACCTCTCAGCAAGATGTCCAGCAGGCTTTCTTAGCCACAAATAGTGGCCCCACAAATCCCTGGTCAGAATGCAGATGATCGGGTTATTCTTCCATCAATCATGTCTGGGGACCACACTGCTCTTATTGACTGGGATTTAGGGATTTAGTTTATGCCCATAATGTGTAATTCGTAATAATCTTCCATTCGCTGATAGGAGAAATAACCCTGATATATTTGGGAAACTCTTTGCTGGCCATGAGTTTGGAGACTCTTGTAAATTAAAACCATAAGGTTCCGCACCGCCCCCCTGCCCCCCTTCATCCACACTCCCCACCCCCTGCACTGCACCCCTCACTGGTTTTCACAGTGGTGTTCATGTTCAGCCCTGTCCTTTTTCGGCTTTGAGCAGCAAGAGGTACAACACGGAGTGACGCACAGACAGGAAAGGTATTGAAGCAGGATTCTGTGTAACACGATGCAGAGCAAGTTCAAAATTAGTTTAATTTGTCGTTAAAAAGAAAATGACTTACATTTATAGAGCGAATTTTACAATCGCAGCACATCCCAGATTGCTTTCTGGCCAATAAAGCACTTTTGGAGAATCATGGCCATTGCATTGTAGGAAGCGAAACAGTCAATTTGCACACGTCAAGTTCCCACAAACAGCAATGTCATAATGACCAGATAGTCTATTTTTGTGATGCTGTTTGAGAGCTAAATATCGGCCAGGAATGACTCCCTTGGTCTTCTTCAAAATAATGTCATCAGCTCCTCTACATCCAGCTGAGAGGACCTCAGTTTAACCCCTCATCCCTCAGCACTCCCAGAGTACAACACGAGAGTGCTGGCCTTGTCAGCTTACGGCTTGGAGTGGGATCTGAAGCCGGAGCTCTTAGAATCAATAAAGGAATCAAGGGTTATGGAGATCAGTCGGGGAAATGGAGTTGAGGATTATCAGATCATTTCAGTCATGATCTAATTGAATGGTGGAGCAGACTCGATGGGCCAAATGGCCTACTTCTGCTCCTCTGTCTTATGGTCTTTGTGGCTCAGTGTTGGGAGTGCTACCGACTGAATCACAGCTACCACAGAGGACCATCCTGCAATCATTCTAGACAACCTAGCATTGTAGAGAAATGCAATGTGTTCATTATTTTTGTTCAGTTATGCAAAGGCAAGTTGTATTTTTTAAAATAAATTTAGACTACCCAATTATTTTTTTTCCAATTAAGGGGTAATTTAGCGCGACCAATCCACCTAACCTGCACAACTTTGGGTTGTGGGGTGAAACCCACGCAGACACGGGGAGAATGTGCAAACTCCACACAGACAGTGACCCGGGCCGGGTATCGAACCTGGGTTCTCAGCGCTGTAGTCCCAGTGCTAACCACTGCGCCACGTGCTGCCCCTAAAGATAAGTTGCATTGATTGTAATTGGAAGCTGATCAAGATTTTGTCTCTGTAGGATCTCTCATTGGGAAATAAAGCAGAAGTGGCAAGAAATAGTGGAGGAAGCCAGGAATATGGTTGTAGGACAGGACTAGTATAATGATCTCACGTTGGTGGTCAAGGTCGCGAATGCATCTTTAAATGCCACATCCTAGCAAGTCCACCACCAGCACCAGCCATTTCTCAATTTGCTACAAGCCCAACACTCACCTCCATGCGGCCTCCATCAACCAGGACTCACATCTCACATTCATATGTGTCATCTCACCGTCACTCACTTAGCACAGTTGCAATTCGCACATTCACATCTCACAACTTCTATACATTGGCAGATGTTTAAACACAACAGCCTCATCACTCACACAGGTTGCATGACACTTACTGGCACACTTCCCTCTCTCTTGCGGGAGGAGGTGGCATATAGCCAGAGGCGGCAGCAGTTAACCGGACGAGGAGCGGTATTCCTGCATGTTCGAAAGCCTGTGCAGGAGATCATGCTAACCACTATAGGAAGGGCCATTGCTGAGGCCATGGTCACCAGTGGAGCAAAAACTATTGAAGATGAGGGTATCAATATGCCTAATCATCCTTCTCACATCCCACTTCTTCATCATCCCACAATCTATCCTGACAGAGAACTTTCGAATGGTCTAAGCATGCACTTTTTACTATATCCTTTCCCCTCCCCACAACATTAACCATGTTACATTTTCCTTTCATGTAACCAAGAACCTCAATCTGTCCAAGCAGCGGAGGAAGAGCACGAGGATAGTGGAGATGATTTCATGACTGTAGCCGCCAGCTCAGATTCTAGCACTGGACACATTTAAAGAGTAGCATTGAGGCAGGGATCTACACCTGGTGAGGCATTCAGCATTAGCGTGATGCAACCAGGGCAAGGGGAAAGGATGGGGCAAGTGCCATCTTACAATGTATACGGCACACTAGCACAGTGGTTTGCTCTGTTGCCCCACAGCGTCAGGGACCCGGGTTCAATTCCAGCCTTGGGTGACTATCTGTGTGGAGTTCTCCCCGTGACTGCATGGTTTTCCGGTTTCCTCCCACAGTCCAAAGATGTTAGGTGGATTAGGCCATGCTACATTGCCCCTTTAGTGCAGGCTAGGTAACAGGGGGTGGGGTGGATGGAGGAGTGGACCTTGGTGGAGTGCTCTTTCAGAGGGTTGGTGCAACTCCATGGGCCGAATGGCCTCCTTCTGCACTGTAGAGATTCTATGATATATCCCATTGCTTCCACCTGGTGTATTTAAAAATGTTTAACATCCTGTATTGATCGGACCTGAGATATGTGTGCGCAACAGATGTCCACGGCAATCCAGGTGGTATATTTATGTTGATTAACACTCGCCAGATTCAAGCGAAAATCCATAATGTTACTCCAATAAATGTAAGATCTTAACGGTTGTGGCCTGAAGTTCTTAAGTCTTGATTCTTCCACCGCACTGTTTTCAGAGACATGCTCGTTCTTGAAGTCTGAAGACAGCAAATTGGATGATTATTGAATACGTTAATGAACTTAATAACATGCAAGTGTTTTGGGCTAAGTGTAGATTTCCAAAGGCGTAGACTATCCTATCACGTTGTTTCATACTATTTGAGCAAGATCATAATCGAACTGTGACATGAGAAGAGCAAATTTTTGAACTGGTTGGTTTCCAAAAGAGAAAATGATCTCGAAGTAAAAACAAATTTGTCTAACTCCATTTACTTTAATATGTGATGGGCTGCAGAACAATAATGATGCTATAATTTAGAAAATAACCCCTTCGCCCTTTTTTTTTGTTCTTCGGGTTTTATATGCATCATTACTGTTTCGCAAACAAAGCTTCACTCAGTCTAAATTTATCTGATAAACACCAGAAACTAGATTAATGCCAAAGAATGAATGAGTAAAGTATGTGCAAATACACCAGTAGAAATCAGGGGTCAGAGGCTGGCCTCTTTCCTTTAATAAATTTTAATGAGGAGTTCACATTCCAGCAGTAGACACAGTCAGACTGTGCCTGAATCCAAATGGGTCATAGTCATTACATTAAGGGTCATTCACACCATAAATGAGGAGCTTGATCTTGATGTTAAACATGTTACTAATGACCATATGTACAGAGAAGTGCCTTCGTTCATTGTTCAGGCCTTTTGGTCTCTGCCAAATGATCAGAACGGGACATTTTGTTCCCTCAGGTGTTAGAACCTAGTCACACAAGGGCACATCACTTTTCCCCTGTTATTATTCCCCCTTTCACCTCCTTCGCTTGAAAGTAACGGTTTGCGTTGGCTTTTCAGGTTTGATACCTCACTGAAATGTGTACTTGATGTGTCAACCTGGACAGCAATCGGCCACAACTTATTTTTCCTCGTTCAACACCCACACTTATACACATGTCCAGTAGGACCTGTTAAAGAATAATTATATGCAAGATCCCTGACAGATTAACCACCCCTTCCCTAATAAAAATAATCATCTTCATTTTTTGTCACAAATAGGCTGACATTAACACTGCAATGAAGTTACTGTGAAAACCCCCTAGTCGCCACACTGTTCGGGTACACAGAGGGAGAATTCAGAATGTCCAATTCGTCAAACAAGCATGTCTTTCTGGAATTGTGGGAGGAAACTGGAGCACCCGGAGGAACCCCACGCAGACCACGGGGAGAACGTGCAGACTCCGCACAGACAGTGACCCAAGCTGGGAATCGAACCTGGGACTCTGGCGCTGTGAAACAACAGTGCTAATCACTGTGCTACCGTGGTGTCACCCTAGTTTAGATGCCAACACTAATTGCAATCGCTGGCTTTTGGTTGGGACATTAGCCAACGTTTGCTAGCTTAGGTGGACATAAATGATCCTGAGGCACCATTTGAAGTGCGCTGCTCAACATTTGTCTCCCAAATGACACCATAAAAAGCAAATTCATTGCGCATTTGCTCTCTGAGGGGCCTTGCTGAGCACAATTGGTTGCTGTATTGGCTACTGTAACTCCAGAAGTCAGTTACTGGATGCAAAGCATTTCGGGATACCCAAACAATGTGTTACGGTGGCTGCTGTAAAAATGCACGGTTCTTTTACTCCAATAACATCCTCAGTTAATTCAGCAAAACCCAGAGTTAATGGCTCAGTCCAGAACACATACATCAAAGCCATCAGTGGAGCAGCTATGACAGTAACAACAAAAGCTTGCACTCTTTACATAGTAAATTTGCTGTGATTCTACATTGAAGATCAGGTAATACCAAACAAGAATGATGTAGAAGGCAATGGGGAGCATGGTTGTGCACGATGGTGGGAAATATGAGCACAGGACTCCAGGATCAGGGCTCCAGGGCACTGAACCCTCTAGGCCGAAGGCTCTGCCACTGTCAGGTCAGTGGAATTAAGAAGACACAGATAGTACTCCAGGACTCTGGAGTAGAAAAAGATTGCAGAGCTAGGGTGGAGTAAGACCATGGAAGGATTTGAATAGGGAATGAGGTTTTTAAAGTCAGTGCCTTTAGGGATGGGGAATTGTTGGAAGTTAATGAGGATGCAGATGATAGCTATGTGGGACATTGTACATAATTGGCTACAAAGAGGAGAGTTGGAGTTTATATTTGTTTAAGACGGGGTTCAGGAGGAGGGTGAGCATAGTTATGGGAGAAATCAAGTCTTCAGCTTTCATAGCTCCAAATGAACAGTGGTGGAAATGAGTTGATAGTGTAGATGATGCGAAGGAGCTGCAAGTGGGCTGTTCTGATAATAGATATTTGAAACCCAGCTCAGAATGTATCAGGACACCATATTTGAACACTGTTGGATTTAGCTTTATTGAGTAGCCAGGAAGGGGGCACACAATTAATTCTTGCTGGGAATGAAAAGGGATCGCTTTCATCTTGCCGATGTTGAGCCAGACAAATATTTTACTCATCTAGGACATCATATTCGATAAACAAGGGCAGCATAGTGGTAAATTCTGATCCTTGTTTTCAAAATTCCTCCCAGTCTTGCCCCTTCCTTTCTCTATAATCTCCTCCAATTCACAATCCCCTGAGATAACGGTGTTCCTTTAATTGTAGCTTTCTGTGCATCACCAATCGTAATCACTCCATCTCGGCATGTCTTCAGTAGTCTCAGCCCTAAGCTCTGGAATTCCCTCCCTAAATCTCTCCACATCTTTATCTTGCTTTCCTTCTTTAAGACACTCATTAAAATCTACCTCTTTGGGCAGCACGGTGGCGCAGTGGGTTAGCCCTGCTGTCTCACGGCGCCGAGGTCCCAGGTTCGATCCCGGCTCTGGGTCACTGTCCGTGGGGAGTTTACACATTCTCCCCGTGTTTGCGTGGGCTTCGCCCCCACAACCCAAAGGTGTGCAGGCTAGGTGGATTGGCCACGCTGAATTGCCCCTTAATTGGAACCAAATGAATTGGGTCCTCTAAATTTTTATTTTTAAAAAAAATCTACCTCTTTGACCAAACGTTTGTTAATCTGACCTAATATGTCCTTTCGTGGCTCAGTGTCGTTCTTTGTTTCATAATGTTCCTGTGAAGCACATTGTTATGGGCCAGGGCTTAGAAACTCCAAAGTGTATTATGAAGCTCACCTGATCTATAACTTTTATGTTGAATTTGGCTAGGATGAGCACAAAAGCCTTCCCTTCAAGTATGATTCATCAGATTTCCTGAGTGCTTTTATCAAAACACAGTTTATTGTAAGAATGTGGTTAACATATATAAAACAGTTATCTAGAATTTACTATTAATTACAAACATAAATAAACACACAACAGCTGCAGTAACCGATGTGTATAACTCTTAATGAATTCCCCTCAGTAGCTGTTCCAATTCAATACAAAATTCAATAAACCAAAACCCCTTTCAAGGGCGTGGCCCAGCACACTGTAATCTCACTTGAATGGGACTGGTCATGAGATCCAGCCTCCAACCAGCAGATTCCAAACTCCTTCAGGAAAACAACTCGAGCTTTAAGGTTACCACGGCAGCTTGCCACACCCGATGTCCTTTCAGTTCACTGGGACAGCTTCAAAATAAAAACAGAGGAAAGAGGGAAACACTGCTTTTCTTCTGCAGTCCAAGCCGACAAACCAAACCTGACACCCAAACACTAAACCCCCTCTCACCTGGCAGCCATAGCCCAGCTCCACCCACAAATGACATCACTGAAGCCATGCTAAAGGGACACTCACATGACAGCATTGAGATGTTACATTACATTAAGGCACTAGATTGTTGCTGATAGTCATGGAATCTGGATGGTGTCAGAGAATTACAATTAAATATTATTGACATGCTTAGGGTTGACAGAAATGTCACCAAGACTTGACATGTGGATGAGGGAAATGGAAGGAATTCAAAGAGAGCATAGACAGAGACTGAGTGGGATGAGTTTAAATTATTTCAGAAATCTATTGTCTGCATTGCATCTGGTAAAAATGGAAAAATAATATCATGAGAGGGTGTCACCATGGTGCTGAACTATGGAAGGGAAATAATGGAAGAGGACGGCGTCATGTATCACGTTCAGAGTTACCGAAGGAAAGAAAGTGCATCGCGACCACACTTATTGCAATATTATTGATCTATCTGACTGGTTTCTGCCCCAACAAAGGGCAGACCACATTCAAGTATAGAATGGAGGGGTATGCTGATGCAGAATTCAATGGCGCGTTTCGAAAAATGCAGGGAGAAAGCGAGACTGGGGCAATGCCAGTCGATGGAAACAGGAGGTTGGGGTTTTTGAGATGAAGGTGATAATAACTAGCTTTCGGAGCGCAGCTCCTCCCGCAGGTGAATGATTCACCTGAGGAAGGAGCAGCGCTCCGAAAGATAGTGATTCGAAACAAAACCTGTTGGACTTTAACCTGGTGTTGTAAGACATCTTACTGTGCCCACCCCAGTCCAACGCCAGCATCTCCATCTCATGGTGATAATAACAGTTTGGTCAGGGACATCATGGGTTGTCAAGCTCTTGGCTAAGTATCAACCAGCTCACGGTTAAAATGGATGAATTTAATCAGTTATGTTGTGGCTTTTTTCACACCTTGTCTGTTTACAGTAAAGCTTTTTTAAAAAGTTTATAAGAGTATACTTGCCATATCGTAAGTACAATGGTTGTGCAAAGCGGGAAACGGGTCTGAAAACAGATTAACTGTATGGTTTTATATATAGCTGAACATGATTTTACCAATATTAATGCAGTATAATATAATTTCAACAAATTCCCATATCACAAAATAATTGACATCAAAGATTCTCAACACTCTCGGCAAAACTGATCAAATTTGCCCAATTTTACTGAAGGGAGATTTCTCATCAATGGAGTAATCTCTGGCCGTAATTCTCCGGTCGTTGCGATTCATTTTTCCCAT
This sequence comes from Scyliorhinus torazame, assembly GCF_047496885.1. NCBI lineage: Eukaryota > Metazoa > Chordata > Chondrichthyes > Carcharhiniformes > Scyliorhinidae > Scyliorhinus > Scyliorhinus torazame. Next base: position 27,494,930 of record NC_092721.1, on the reverse strand, counting down.
TGGCAGCACCCCCCCCGCCCACAGGTTTCCTGATGGCGTGGGGTGGTTACAATGGGAAATCCCACTGACAAGTGGTGGGCAGATAGAATCCCGCCGCCAGCGAACAGCTGGGGAACTGGACAATCCAGCCCTCCACCTTTGAAATAGTTCCATCCGGTGATTTAAAAAAAAAATGTTCTCCAAACATGAATTAACGTTGCAGAAGTTACATCTACACATTCTGGATGCAGTTTTATAGCTAAAGTCGTAGTATTGATGTATATAACCCATCTCAGAACCATCCATCATCTGTTGACGAATAGCATGGAAAAATGCTTCTTCACTTAACATTTGACCTGTTGCAGTTATTACCTGACTGCTCTGTGACAGACACATTTATTGTTATTGCTACGCCTCGCAGATGCCCAGGAATATAATAAATTTACTGTTGGGAGGAATGGAACATAGAACGCATTTTCTTTTTCAACGAGAAGGTCTCTGCCACCAAAGTCTTTCCGTCCTTTTGCTCCCTCTGCAGCAAGCCTTTTCTGCGCCATGTGTTTTTTGTCTCTCTGCCTTAAGCCAAGCTTAACCCTGATTATTTTCACGTGTATCAACTCTGTGCTTTTGCTGGTGGTGGCTGTTTATCTTGGATTCTGTATTAAGAAAAAAAAAGCATTGCAATACAGCTGCATTGTGCTGCACATATTCATGAGGGGATGTGTTTTCCCTATATACACTGTTGATTTCCTCTTTGTCTTGGAGAACTTTTTAATTTAAAAAAAAAACCTTGGCTGTGCTCAGGGCCACAGATTGATTAATGCATGATTTAATTTCCTCTTTAAAATTAGAAACAGGACTCGGCATGATGGCTAATAATTTTCATTCGCTGTGCTGCCCTGTTTGTTCTAGCAGTCTAATTAAGGCTCAGTTCCCATGGCTGATTAGACAGATCCTACATCTGACTGCAGTTTGCAGATAATGCTCCGAGGCAGGAACTCATGCTTATTTGCAGTAAATCGGAAAAGTCTGCAGATGAACAACAAGGTTTTTCTCCTTTAATTAGAGTAATCGGAATGTCCTGTGTGTAATGATACAGCGTAATTAAGCAATAAGTGTCAGCTGCAGTCAGGGCATGACGGCCTGAGTTTGCTACACTTGGGAATATGTATGCGTGTCCGATCGGTTTTTACACATTAATACAAGGGAGAAAAAGCAATTCAAAGCAATGTTCCTTGACGGAAAATTGTGTATCTGCCCTCTTCACTGACACAATCCATGTCAATGTCAAAGTCAAAGGATGTGATTTAACATTCAAAAAAGAGTCCTGTTTTGGGCGCGTATAGCAGGGTGGTTCTCGGTGCTAACGACCCCGCTTTCAAAAGGGACTCTGGGTTTTATCGGCCTTGGTGAGGAATACCCGCTCCCCGCCCCGAGGCCGCACTTACCTCACTTTTAAATGCGGCCCAAATCTCCCGACCCACCTCGGACTCCCCACCACAGCCTCTGGACCACCCCAGCGCCACAACATACCTGCTACGGGATCCACGAGGCCCCTCTCATCCCACCTCATAAGGGCAGGGCACTCCCAGGCACCATCCCTGGCATGGGCACCTTGGGTACCTTGACACTGCCAGCCTTGCAGTGCTACCTGGGAACCCAGGCAGGGTGCCTGAGAGGCAGTACCAAGGTGCTAGCCTGGCAGCGTCAAGGCACCCAGGTGGCAGCCAGTGTGCGGATATCAAGTGGTTAGCACTGTTGCTTCACAGCGTCAGGGCCCCAGGTTCGATTCCCGGCTTGGGTCATTGTCTGTGCGGAGTCTGCACGTTCTCCCTGTATCTGCGTGGGTTTTCCTCCCACGAGTCCTGAAAAGATGTGCTGTTAGGTAATTTGGACGTTCTGAATTCTCCCTCTGTGTAACCGAACAGGTGCTGGAATGTGGCGACTAGGGGCTTTTCACAGTCACTCCATCGCAGTGTTAATGTCAGCCTACTTGTGACAACAAAGATTATTATTATATTATACCACCCTATCCGGAGCCCAGCCACTCGGGAGCTTCCAATGGCCTGGACCACCCCCCCCCCCCACCCTCCCCGCCCCGCCCCACAATACTCCCTCCGGGGCCGTTATGCCTACTCGATGTTTGTGTGGACCAGTGCTAAACGGCACCATGGCGAGGTGTCCCAGGTGTGGGCGTTCGTTCCCGAGCCTCAGGGGCAACGGGCACAGACATATCTAAGTGAGCATAACTGCCCACTTAAACGTGTAAATCTGGATCCCGCCCAACAAGGGCGAGGTCCAGATCGTGACGTCTCGCGAGATTTCATTAGATCTTGTGAGAAGTTCCAGGTGTCACAAATCTCACGAGAGGCCTTGCGCGAGATTTGACAGCTTCGTTCCGTCATCGAGGTGGGCACCATGTGGCTGTTTGAACAGGCCCAAAGAGAAATCCTCCTGTTTGATTTGTACAACCAAATCTGATCAGTGGGTTCCTTTTGCAATATTCAAAACACGTTCAGGGTAGAATTTCCACTTCGGGAGCAATCAGCAATCCGGGAGCAAATTAGAATTTGGGGAAATTGTTTTCTACCTTGAGTTTCCACATAAACTCATGGATGTACCACCGATGGCAAAATCCACAAATCAGTTCAATCATGTCATCTCTGACAACATACTTTTTCTGAGGAAAAGCACTTTCACAAATATTCCTTGATATCACCCCATTCAGTTCTCTGTCTGGCTGGAATTTGGTGGCTCCCAGAGGATAAGAAGGGTTTATGAGGTTCCGGGGATCGGGAGGGGGACGAGGTAGGTGCTGTTTTGGCGGTTCGGTGCAGACTCAATGGGCCGAATGGTCTCCTTCTGCATTGTAAGAATTTGATGGCCCTCACTGCAAGTCAGCGTCCTTCTCCTTCAGGGTCCAGCCAATCGCTTTAGTGCCCATGAATGTAGCCACCATCACGACGACCATCCCACAGGCCACCCTAGCCCTGTGCCACATGCAGGTCTTGGCCATTGCCCAAGGTCCCTTCAACCCTCCGCCTCCTCTGTGGGTTTCCCCTCGCTGCCCTCCTCAATATCCTCCTCATCTGAAGAAATGTGGTGCTCCTCCATGAGGACTAACATGTGTTCAAAATCACCCCCAATGTCTGTCCAAAGTGTGCTTACTTATGAGGCATACAGATTTTGAAATGGTGCCGAAGAAGTCTAACTCACGTTTTATTGGGTAGAATTCTTTGTTCATTGCCAGTTCTTGACAACTCCATCCAGAAAAAGCAAGATTGTTTTTAAAAGTACATGATGAGAAGGAAGGACAGGGATCAATTATAGGGTGGGTTGATTAAATACCAAATATGTCACAGAACAAAGGCAGGGGTACGTGTGGTAGTAACGAAACAAAGTATTGGTACCGAGTAGGTGTTAATAGCAGAATAAATGTCAACTTTGAAAGCAAAAACATGAAAACAAGATACGCCAGCCAGTGTTTAAATATAGCGGCCGAGTTCTCCGCGTGGAGGCTGAGTTGGAGGCACTCCGGCTTGATACGGAGATCCAGCCTTCCAGCTTAGTTGTAGTGCATTAAATTGATGCGCAATCAATATACTCGCGATGAAGGTATTCAGTAACTGAGGCTTTAATGCACTAGAACTGATCCCCAGCAGCTTCGTTACAGAAAGTGAAGGCTGCTGGGACGGCACCATCTCTTATACCCCGCCTTCAGGGCGGAGCTACTTCACACAGCCAATGGTAGACTCCAGGGTCTCAACCAATGACGCGGCCTCTCAGGTACCGCAATACCTGGTATTACCACAACACCTCACTAACAATGACTGTTAGTCAAAATTAGGACAAAATTATATTTAGGATAAAAACAGAAAATGCTAGTAAAACTCAGCAAGCCTGGCAACTTCTGCCGAGAGAGAAGCAGAGTTAAACGCTCTGCTTCATAATAATGACAATCTTTATTAGTGTCACAAGTAGGCTTACATTAACACTGCAGTAAAGTTACTGTGAAAATCCCCTAGTCGCCACACTCCGGCGCCTGTTCGGGTACACGGAGGGAGAATTCAGAATGTCCAATTCACCGAACAAGCACGTCTTTCGAGACTTATGGGAGGAAATCGGAGCACCCGGAGGATACCCACGCATGCACTCCGCACAGACAGTGACACAAGCGGGAATCGAACCCGGGTCCCTGGCGCTGCGAAGCAACAGTGCTAACCATTGTGCTACCATTCACTCTCCAGAGATGCTTCCAGACCTGCTGAATTTTTCCAGCAGTTTCTGTTTTTATTTCATATTTCCAGCATCTGCAGTATCCTGCTTTCATAATTAGAAATACTTTACGTGTGTGGGGCGGGGGGGGGGGGGGGGGGGGTCAGCATGGTGGCGCAGTGGTTTGCACTGTTGCCCCACAGTGCTGAGGACCCGGGATCGATCCTGGCCCAGTGTCATTGTCCGTGTGGAATTTGCACCTTCTCCCCGCGTTTGTGTGGGTCTCACCCCCACAACACACAATGCATGAAATTTTCTTCTTCCCCATTATTGGTGACAGAATCTTTAACCATGATGTCCCTGGACGTTGGAATTCCAATCCTAAAGTTCCTGTACCATGTACACTTTTCCCATCTTCAAAAGTCTCTTCAAAACCGTTCGCTTTGACCTCACCTTCGGATCCTTTCCCAAGCCCTCTTCCTAAAACCTGCTCTAAATCCTCTTTATGGATGGCCAAGCCACAATTTGAGATGTTAAAGGGGTGAAATGAAAGGCAAATTGTTGCTCAGCTTTTGAACTTTAGCATTTTTGATATGCTGATATAGATGATATAACGGGTCAAACCTCTGCAAAATGAACACGCAATATTAAGTGCAAGTTATCTTCTGCACAACTCAGGTTTTGAAATCTTTTGCATTAGGTGAAAAAAAAATGCAGAAATTGGTCCCACCCCCAAAACTGGCCATGCCGTCAATTCAGATTAACTTTCATTGAGAATTTCCACAAATTGTTCTCATTTGCAAGCATTCGAGAAGGCTTTAAAAATTAAACTAATCTTTCAGGGCAACGGCACTGGTAGGCGCGTTTTTAAAGTATAATAACTGTCGTACACGAAGACGGATTTATTTACCTATTTGCAATGGTCTGCATAACCCAGCATCTCACTCCCAGTGCAGCCCTTGCTGGGAGGACTCATCTCACCAGGCCTTGAGTTGGGCCTGCTTTTGAATCTTGCTCATAATAAGCCCCAGGTGGTTGGTCTCCACCCCTTACCTGAGGCGTTCGTACTCCACGAGCCCCATGGGGAGATCAATGATTGTTTCCCCGCTGTCCTCGTGGGGGTTATGACATCCATCTCCCCTCCTCAGAGTCCAAAAGTCCCCCATCAGCCGCCAATGGAGGGGGCCTTCTGCGCTGCATCGCCCGGGCCTGTACATCCACCTGTGGTGGATCTGGGTTGGGTGGAGTGCAACTAGTCTCTGAACACCGTCTTCTGGCAGACCGCCAAAGAGGAATCGTCGGGACTTTGGTGTTGGACAGGCTGTCACCTGCCGGAGCTGACACTTCCGCATCCATGTTGGAACTCGAGTCATAATACTCGGGCTGGGCTGGGCATGGCCACCCAGACGGCAGGGCCCTCAACCCAAGGAATAGCTCCTGATGTGGCTGCAATGCGACTACCACAGGTGGGGCATCTCGACAGGTGGGCTCATGACTGGTTAATTGGCCCAAATGTTTGTGACGGGTCTTTCCTTGGACTCGGACCCTATACGAGACCAGACCAGTCTGGTGCAGTGCCACTTCCTGAAGCCATAATGCACCATCGGCAAGATTTTGTGCGTAAATATTTACAATAGTGCGCAATGCATCATCTCACTCCCAGTGCAATCCTAGCTGGGACGATTCATTTCACCAGGCCCTGAGTTGGGCCTGCTTTTATACCTTGCTCATAATGAGCCCCAGGTAGTTATACTCCGCGAACATATTCATACTCCACGAGTCCCACAGAAGGTCAATGATTGTTTCCCTATGGCCCTTGTGAGGGTTATGATAACAGGTTTCAGGGTGGGGTTTACAGGCATCCCCTGCAGCATTTTTCGTGAAGGCGGAGGTAGCGCGTCATTGGCTACTGGCGAGATTTTCCTGTCCTGCCAATTTCTATGGCATTTTGCGTGACTCGCCTTTCCCGTCACTGGGAAACCTGCCATTGGGAGTGTGGGGTGGCCAGTGTTGCTGCTAACTTTAGCCTTAGTTTAATTGCTCTGTTTTATCACCTTTGCTCTTGAGTCGCCAGGTATCTTTCTGATACCGCCACATGGTTCAAGTCCGAGTAATGATCAATAATCCAACACACCGCTTAGTAAGAGTTAAATCAAAGCACATTTATTATATACAGTAATCAATTCTACTTCTAAGCTACTTCCTACAACTAACAGACCAATACTTAACTTGGAAATGACCCACCAGGTCAGGGAAACAAATGGCCTTTCGTTTGGGTTCTGAGCTTGCGGGATTCGAAGCTGGTACAGATTGATAGCTTGGAGCGCCTATCTCGTAGCGAGCGTTGAAGTAAGACGTACGATTTGAGCGGCTGTTGCAGAAGGTCAGCAGAAGGGGTTGCAGAAGGGTGGCAGAGAGGAGAAGGGTCGATTTGAACTTGGACTCTATACTTATAGTCCCCAGGGGCTTCCTGCCTTTCGGGGCGGACCCTGTACCTGGTTCCAAGTGATTGGACTTTGTCCCAATCACTTGTTTCGATATTCTCCAATGTTGGAGCGATTCCTTGATCGATGGGCGGTCTTGGGGTGATCGTTCACCTCTCTTTGTGTAGACTCCTGTTGGCGCCGAAAAGTCTGGGTTGGCTTTGTGTGTCTAATTTGTTGCACATTGTTCCCGGGGATTGCTAATTAGTATTCAGCTGGCTGGTGTTTTGTTATGCTGATGGCTGCAGGTATCGATCTTGTCTGGCCTTCCCAGAGGCGAATACACAGTTTTACCTGCAGCTGCTTGTTTTAGTCCTGTTGGCTGATTTTCCCATCAGCCTTTTCCATTCGCCATTTTAAATCGGGGTTAGCCATTCTAAATCGGGAGTTAGCCATTTTAACTGGCTACACCAGTGGAAAGGACTAGAAAAGCCGCCCTTCAGGTTTTTTTAAACTAAGGGGGTGAATTTCGTCCTACGTTAGCTGTCAATGAGAACGCACAGGGATGAAAGATGGCGAGAATCAGGAAACATGATACGGGATTCTCTGAAAATGGGGCTATGTCCCCAAGCCGGCTGGAAAACAGACGGCAGCCACTCCGATTCTCACCTTTCTAGGGGGCTGGTTCCAGCCAGCGCCAAAGGGCCGGCGCGAGTGCGTGCATGCGCGGAGTGGCCAGCGTGATCTCGCACATGTGCGGACCAGCTGGCATATTTCCACGCCTGCATGGGGGTTCTCTTCCCCGGCTCCGGCCCCCGGGCAATATGGCGGAGCCCGACACGGGCCCAGCGCAAAGGAAAGAAGGCCCCCACGGAAGCAGCCCACCGCAGGATCGGTAGACCCCGATCGCAGGCCAGGCCACCGTGGGCCCCCCCCCCCCCCGAGGTTGGATCCCCCCCCCCAAGGACCGCCCCCGCACACTTACCTGCCAGGTCCAGCCGTGCGTGAGGTGAGTAATTCACGCCGGCGCAACTGGCCATAGCTTTGCGGCCACTCGGCCCATCGGGGCCCGGAGAATCGCGGGGAGGGCCGCTGTCAACGGCCCTCGACCGGCGTGAATCCCGCCGGCCCCCGAAAAACGGTGCCTGAGAATAGGGCAGCCGGCGGCGGGGCGGCAGGGCGGGATTCGCGTGCTCCCCCTGGGGATTTTCCGACCTGTCGCCGGGTCGGAGAACTCCGGCCATGATTCTTGCCGGCGAGATCGCAATGCCCGAGTTTCCAGCCACCTCGCTGGTGACGTAACAAGAATCCCGCAACGGAAGGTCAGGAACCTCATTTAAATGCAACCGCATATCATTAGCGAATCCCCCGTCAGGATTTCCACCTTACGGAATCAGGATCCTCATCACCTTCGAGGAACGGGTGCCGGACGTTACGGGGGTGACCGAGGACAGAGTGGTCACCAACGTGGAGGTGGGCGCACGGCGCAGAGGTGAGGATTCACCGGGGCCACCCGGATGGGGAGTCAAACCTATGTTGGTATTGCCATACACACTGACCCATCCCTCCCACTGACCACATGTCCATTCTCCCGCAGGAGCTGCGCCACCCCCCCCCCCCCCCCCCCGCCTCCCATGACAACACCTCGGAGGCGAGTTCCGAGGATGGCACCATCGATGTGTGACAGCTTTCATCCCCACACTCCACCAGGGAAGAAACGCGCAATGAACAATGTTAGTGAACAGGCTTCTGGTGAGCACCGCACAGTTCCTGATGCACTTTAGATGGAGGCAGGAACGTCCAGGCGGAGGTCTGTTGGATACCAGGACCCAGCTGGGTCCCAGCCTGATGCTGAGCCTCTGGACTAGGTTTACCCGGAGCTGGTGCAGACGATAGAGAGTGGCTGTGATATTCAGAGGGAGATGTCAGCGACACTCCAGCAGGTCCACAGCCGTTTGGAGCAGTCCCAGAGGCTACGGGCGCAGGAGGTGGCGCCGGTAATGCGTGGCATCGAGACCAACACTGCTAGGGTGGCGACCATAGTGGTGAGCCTGGTGCATGCCGTCAGCAGCATGAGTGGAGGGGTCCAAGACGTGGCTTAGTCAATGGCGTCCATGGCTGAGGGTCTCGACAGAATGTCCGGCTCGCTCGGGGACGTGACCCAGTATCAGGCTGACTTGATAAGGTGCTGCGGGACATGTCTCAGTCTCAGATGGGAATAGCCGAGGGGCTGCAGAGCTTGTCCCAGTCACTGAGGAGCATCACCGTGGTGCGGATCAGGGGGAATAGCCAGGACAGGCAGAGCCAGGTGACGCAGGGGCAGCCGGGGCTCAATCCAGCTGCCTCTCCGTTCCAAGGTGAACCCCAGGGGCCCATGGGCACTAACCTGGAGGAGGGGGTGCTCGTTGCCAACCCAGACCCATCCTATGTAGTGGCGACGGCAACCACCAGCTCCCCAGTGTTCTACTGCTCTGACGACGTCGCGTCTCGCAGTCAGCACCCGGTACAGTGGAGATGTGCCGACGACAAGTGTGCCAGGGTACACTGCCCCCAGAGGACGCCTACCATGGGCATCGAAGGTCACAGGTCGTAGTAAGCAGCAGGGTGCCTCCATCTCTGGTATCCATACTGGGGACAGAGCTAGCGGTAGAGCACGGAAGGCGAAGCACGTCAAGGATCACTGAGAAGTTGGGGCGGCACAGTGGCACAGTGGTTAGCACTGCTGCTTCATGACCCCGAGGACCCGGGTTCGATCCTGGCTCCAGGTCACTGTCCGTGTGGAGTTTGCACATTCTCCCCGTGTCTGCGTGGGCCTCACCTCCACAACCCAAAGATGTGCATGCTAAATTGCCCCTTAATTGGAACAAATAAAGAAAAAAATCACTAAAAGGGCATGGCGGCATTGCCGACCGCTGTATGTTCTATTGGTTTCTAGCCACGTTACGGCGGGATCCCGACTTCGCCGGCGGGAGCGGGCCGGTTGCATCGCGAACGGTTTGCCACCCGTGCGGTTCTCATTTTTGGCCTCTCCTTGAGCGCAACAAGGCCACTGAATCGCACTCTGTATGTCAGGAGCATTAAACCGTAGCATCTCAATTCAGAGGGACTTCCTCACACTGTAGGTATATAAATAAATATACTTATTCACTTCACATACCATAGTTAATTAAATAAATAACTGTAAATGTGTCAGAGGGGAGGAAAACATTTCAAGTTTGCAAAACGATGATGACCAATTGACCTTCCACAAGAATGCTTTGCATTGTGTTTCCGTCGTCATCTTTGGTGTGTACAGGCATAATTTGGGCACCTCTCTGTCTGTCATTTTCACAATTAGGCACAGACGTCAGCTGGGTGCGATTAAAATACTGCTTTCGTTCAACCCTAAAATTGGTTCCATTGAGTTCGGCCGTCACTGAGAGACCATCGTTGATAGTTATAATGTCAAATGGACAGATTAGTTAGAAAATAAGAATTTTTGCAGGAAGCCAGATGCCACAGATATCATATTCATTCGTGTGTGCTCTGCCTGAGGCCAGTCCTTGGCTCATTGTCTGCTGAAGCTTCATCCTGAGCTGTTTACTTGGCAGTAATTTTGTCACTGGTGGTTTGCCATTTCCTTCCACTCTCGGGGGCAAGGCGAGTAGGCTGGTCCCAAGTCAACCTCAGCCAGAACCCGAATTGAAGCCATGCCATTGGCATCGTCACGAATCACATGCTAGCTATCCAGCCAACTCACGCCCTGAGATATGTGTATTACAAAAATAGATAGTTATTTGTATTTTATAAACTGAAGCATGCACATGAATTAATCATTCTGGTTTAACAGTTTTTTTCTTACACGTAGCACAGTGGGTAGCACTGTTACTTCACAGCTCCAGCGTCCCAGGTTCGATTCCCGGCTTGGGTCGCTGTCTGTGTGGAGTCTGCACGTTCTCCCCGTGTCTGCGTGGGTTTCCTCCGGGTGCTCCGGTTTCCTCCCACAAGTCCCGAAAGAAGTGCTGTTAAGCAATTTGAACAATCTGAATTCTCCCTCTGTGTAACCGAACAGGCACCGGAATGTGGCGACTCGGGGCCTTTCACAGTAACTTCATTGCAGTGTTAATGTAAGCCTACTTGTGACAAGAAAGATTATTATTATTAAGAATTAAAAATTGCGATTTTGCCTAAGAGTTCTCATTCTGTTGTCAATGGTTATCAGGATATCGGAGGTATGGCGCCGAGGCCCCGGGTCACTGTCCGTGTGGAGCTTGCACATTCTCCCCGTGTCTGCGTGAGTTTCGCCCCCACAACCCAAAGATGTGCAGGATAGGAGGATTGGCCACTCTACTTTACCTCATAATTGGAAAAAAAAGATTGGGTATTTTAAATTAATATTAAAAAAAGAATATAGGGGGTAGATACTCCTGTCGTTTAGGATTTTGTTTAGAAGACCAACAAATAAAAAAAATAGCAGATATGATGAAACAAATTAGCATAATTCCTTCTTTATCATTTTGGCATTTGATCAGCATATTAATTGGCACGTGAGGGCCTTGGCTTGTACACAGCTGGAAATGTTTGGAGTAAGATCATCCCTTTCTCGCCGGCTCACCCCATATCCATTTAATGGTTGTCGGGTGGGTGGTTAATTGGCTTGAGATAAGACGTTATTCCCATCCTTGGAAGAAACTCCTACCTCTGACAGCTTCTGGCTGATTAAAGGCAGACAATCGCTCACAGTGATTGCTGATGGAGCTAGATGTTAAGGTTAAGTGTAGAAAGTGGTATTGGTGGGGCTAGTGTGTCAAGCCCTGGCAAGATGGGTGGGGATTGGGATGGACAAGGCAAGGGGGGAGGGGAAACGGAAGGATGGAAAAACTTTCACGTGGGGGCCCTATGATGGACATTGAGGGGTTCATAAATGAAGTACCTACCCACCTTCAGTGGTCATCAGCCTGAGTGGTGGAAGCTGCCAGACTACACAGTCTACGTGGGCCTCTCCCACCGTGTGTTATATCCCAGCAGCAAGTGGGAAGAAGCCCCAAGTGGCCACTTCAGGGCCTCACTTGGTCCACATGTTGATGGGTGGACCTCCCAACGTTCCCCCCACCACTGGTAAAGTTACAACAGGATCGGGGCAGAAGAAGGCAAGGAGGCGGTGGCAATGGCACCCATAGCATGATGCCAGTTCAACTATCACCCTCACCTGCCAAGCTGTCCTTGGACTTCTTTAATATCCAGCCTGAGGTGTGGAGGACAATGCACTAGGTGCAATATGTCCTAGTTTGATTTCCTCTGGCACTGCCTCCAGCAATTAAAGAGAGTTTCCTGGAGGACGTTTCTCCATTCTAGAATGGAAACAGAAATGCTGGAAATATCCAGCAGCATCTGCGGAGGGAGAAACAGCGTTAACTCTTCAGGTCTGTGACCTTGGATCTGAACTGATACATGTAAAATTATGAAGGGAATAGTAAGGTAGAAGCAGGGAAGTTGTTTCCACTCGTGGGTGAAACCAGAACTAGGGGCATAGCCTCAAAATAAGGAGGAGTAGATTTAGTACTGAGTTGAGGAGGAACTTCTACACCCAAAGGGTTGTATCTCTGTGGAATTCCCTGCCCAGTGAAGCAGTTGAGGCTACCTCGTTGAATGTCTTTAAGGCAAAGATAGATAGATTTTTGAACAGTAAAGGAATTAAGTGTTATGGTGAGTGGGCGGACAAGTGGAGCTGAGTCCACAAAAAGATCATCCATGATCTTACTGAATGGCGGAGCAGGCTCGAGGGGCCAGATGGCCTACTCCTGCTCCTAGTTCTTATGTTCTTATTGGGCTGGATTTTAAACGCAGCTCAAGGTTAGGATCGCAGGAGGGTTTTGTGCACGCACATATTTATTTCCTCTGCTCAGTCATTTCCACCAAAAGCGTTATAACAAAAGTGAGAAATGTTTGTTTACGAATTCCATAAACAGAACTTCACTAATGCCAATCCGCTGAATACTGAAGCATTGTCCTTGCTGCACTATCCTGGCAGGAGAAGCACAGTGGATGAGACCTGCTGATTTTGATCAGAACAGCAATCGCTGGCAATTGAGGAAGTTAGGGCCAATTCCAGGGCCTATTAAGACCCCATTCCCATGCCAAATGGAATTTTAAAAATGTTAGTATCAGCCCATTCGGCGTCTGTCCCCCGGAAATTTATTTTCCATGTGCCTAACAGCGTGGCGGACAAAGTCATCGTTGGGGCTGATGGCTTCCACACCATTTTTTCCGCCTGCTGCCCCACTCTGCAAAAATATGAGAAAATCCCACCTGTTATACAGGAGGGGCCAGGGGTCCAACTGCACGGTGATGTCCCTGAAGACCCACTCGATATGGAGATGGAGGGCAGAGGGATTGTGACATCGGTGGGTTTCCAACAGTTTGGGTCCCACTAAATTCTCTGCTCCCGCCCGCCACCAAACTCTGCGGGTGGGATGGGTGAATTTTGTACCTACCGTGGAGTTTGAGGTTTTGTTCATATATTAGTCCAGATATAATAATTGATATTTCCCAGCTACACTACTTTTAATGTGAAGCTCGTTTAGTGTACAGCTCTTTTAGTGGGTTCAATCCCAGCCCCGGGTCACTGTCCATGTGGAGTTTGCACATTCTCCCTGTGTCTGCGTGAGTCTCACTCCACAACCCAAACAGTTGTGCAGGATAGGTGGATCGGCCACGCTGGCTGGTTTAGCACAGGGCTAAATCGCTGGCTTCGAAAGCAGACCAAGGCAGGCCAGCAGCACGGTTCAATTCCCGTACCAGCCTCCCCGATCAGGCGCCGGAATGTGGCGATTCGGGGCTTTTCACAGTAACTTCATTTGAAGCCTACTTGTGACAATAAGTGATTTTCATGTCATTTCATTTCAAATTGTCCCTTAATTGGAAAAAAAGAATTGGGTATTCTATTTTTTAAAAAGTTATTTTATTGTAAAGCTCTTGTCAAGTCCCAGACTTATAATGGTGAGGCATTTATACTTCAAGCGGAGTGGGAAAGTCCATATTAATGAAACCTGGCCCTTTACAATCACCTGTGAACTCCCCAGGTTCATTGCCTATTTCAGGGCTGTGTGCACCTTATCTGACCACACCTTCATTTTAAAATCAGAGCCATCGGCACTTTTACTTTTTGGTTGTAACTGCATCAAAAGTAGCATTATCCCAATATCTAAGGCCATCACTCCACAGTGACACTCCCACCCAGCACTGTTCTGCGTCTGACGCCAGAATGATCGGATTCAACACTTTCCTGTTTTACAGAGGAGCTAATAACAGGAAAAGATGGATTACAGTGAATGATATCCCAGATAGTGGGAAATAAAGGGAAAATGTCTGACTTGGCAACTCCAGCAGGGAGCTTCACCTGCCAAATGCTCACATCAAAATTGAAGTAGAAATGCCTCACCATTATAAGTTTGGGACTTGACAATTTTAAGGTTGATATTCGAAATGGTTGGAAATTCACACAGCACCAATTCCACTGGACTCAATTGAAATGTTTTCTTCTGCACTTCCTAGTGGATCAAGTGGACTTGATAATTTTGTCCTTGGTTTTTGTGAACTTATGTTGGCCTTTTTTTTTTAATGGTCTGTAAAGTGGTGTGGTGTGTGGAAACCTCAGAGTGGCTTCGTGCTGTATCTGTGGTATAATGCCTCATTTATAACAGCAGGCAGGAACCAGCTGAATGCATGGTTTGGTTTCTGTTTGCCACCAAGCACACTTTCCAGTCGTCAGAGGCACCAGGCGTAATTTCTGTTTCAGCTGACTGTTACTGTAAGACACACAGATGTTGAAGTGAAGTCAGGAACAGGGAAATAAAATGGCTCAAATCCTCCTGCTTCTCTACCACACTGGCCCTGCAGCAATTTAACCTCCACTTAGCCAACACCATGCTCTTGCAGATTTTTAAAGATTTGCAGATAATGTTGCCAACTGCGATTCACTATATCCCTGGAGATTTCACCACATGACTTGTCCACACACTCCAGCCAGGCTTGGTAGCACAGTGGTTAGCACTGTTGCTTCACGGATCCAGGGTCCCAGGTTCGATCCCCGGCTTGGGTAACTGTCTACGTTCTCCCCGTGTCTGCGCGAGTTTCCTCCAGGTGCTCCGGTTTCCTCCCATAGTCCAAAGGTGGGCAGGTTAGGTGGATTAGCCATGTTAAATTGCCCCTTTGTGTCCAAAAAGGTTAGATGGGGTTACTGGGTAACGGGGATAGGGTAGAGGTGTGGGCTTAAGTAGGATGCTCTTTCCAAGCATACACCTCGTTGCCTGCTGGTGGAAAAGGAGGGTTTAAAATGATGGGGCAGGTGGATTAACAGAGACGCATATTGAAGTGGAATCAAAAGAACATATCAAGAAAGTTTTTTTTAAGTAAAGGAGTCTTTCAGGCTTAAAAGTCCCAAACATAATGAAGTAAACTTCATTGTGGGTTTTATTTCTTGCTTTACCCAACAGCTACTTAAGATCCTTTCAAACACCATTGAAAACGGCCACTTCCTGATTAATATCATCTATAATTAAAAAAAATATATATTTAGAGTACCCAATTCATTTTTTCCAATTAAGGGGCAATTTAGCATGGCCAATCCACCTAGCCTGCACATCTTTGGGTTGTGGGGGTGAAACCCATGCAAACACGGGGAGAATGTGCAAACTCCACATGGAAAGTGACCCGGAGCCGGGATCGAACCTAGGACCTCAGCGCCGTGAGGCTGCAGTGCTAACCACTGCACCACCATGCTGCTGATATCATCCATAATTTTAGGGGTGGATCGGGAAACAGTAACAGCAGCATTCATGCCTTGAGAATGCTCTTTGCAAAACAGAATAGAATCATTGGCCCTTCAATTTAACATATTCATTAAGAATCTGCCTGATTTGGGGTTGGAGTGCTGCTTGAAAATGGTGGTTAATTGAGAATTTTCAAATAGTTTTTATCCTACTGCTATAAAGCAGATACTGGTGTCTCTTCTTGAGATGTTGCATGGTTGCCGCACTACTCAACATGGAACGGAGTTGTCCAGGTTAAAATCGCACTGTGTCTGATCAAAGTCAATGCTGTGTTTGCTTACCTCGGCTGAAGTGGTTAAATGAAGGCAAGGCCATTAACTTGGCCCAGACTAAGAAAAATAAGCCTGCTCTTGCCTATCATGTATTGGATATCATACAGGCATAAAACCTTATGGCACAGAAGCAGACTCATCTTCAATTGTATGTGTACCACTTCTTTGAAGTATCTATCCAATTAATCCTACTCCCCTGCTATTTTCCTGTAGTCCAGCTATTTTTCCTTTTCAAGTATACATTCAATTTTATTTTGGAAGTTATGCAATTGAACCACAATTTTCTGCAGGGCATTTTGGATCGTAAAAACTCGTGACATCGAACAATTCTTCTCAATTTCCCTTTGACAATTATCTTAAATCTGTGCCATTGGGCTACCAAACTGCTTGCCAGTGGAAGCAACTTGTTCTATTTAACCGATGAAAACCCCATAAACATTGTGAAAACCGCAATTAAACTCCTCCTTAACCTCCTCTGCTCTAAGGAGGACAATCCAAACTTCTGCACTTGTTCTCATTCCCGGTATTAATCCAGCAAATGTATTCTTTTTGTCTACTGTGTACGTTCCCTTGGCCGCAGAAAAATACCTTTCACTGTACTTCAGTTCATGTGACAATAAATCAATTCAGTCAATCAATTCAGTCAATCTGCACCCTCTCCTTGACTATGATATCCCTCCCAATGTCCAGTGCTAAAAACTGGACTGGTACTCCAACTGAGGCCTAACCAAGATGTCATTAGAATTTGGTTTAATTGTACTGGGACTGAAAGTCAAATGCTTGGTCAAGACTCACAATCCAGGCTCACACACTGAAGAATGGTCACCTGGTTAATTTAACAGAAGGCCACTGATGGCCAGAGACATACACTGGAATGAGCTACCTCAGAAAAGTAGTGATAGAGGGGAGAAAATTGATGACAAAATAGTATTGGGGGGAATTAAGACTCATGAATTTTATGGACAATTCAGGAATGAGACACACTTTAAAAATAATTGGGAAACAAAGGTTTATAGAGACATTGAAATTAAGAGCAATGCTTTAGTGAGGGGAAGTCATAGATGAGATTTTTTTCATAGAATTGATGAAAATCATCGCCATTATTACTTTCTGGTGCTTGGCCGGTCGGAATGATGCGTGTCTGCATGGTAAAGATAACTATAAGAAATATATTACAAAGTACTAATACTGATAAATTATCCAAGAGTGGATAATCCAAGTATGACTATCCACAAACACGACTAACTCCCAACTCCTCGAGGTACAGTCACATGGCAGATTTACATTGCCGCCTGCTGGTCAGAGGTCATGCACATCATTATATACATGATTGCTTATGCATATCATCACAACCATATCACGAAGATCAAAGGCTAGCTAAAAAAAATATGGAGAATCCTGTGGCGCTGATAATGCTAATGAACATCCCAGAAATCAGGAGCGGGATTCTCCGTCCTGCCAGACCCGAGTTCTGGCGCGGTGAGCCCCCGCAGGGATCCTCCGTCCCAGCAGCTGGCCAATGGGTTCCCCATTGTGGCCTCCCCAACGCCGTCAGGAAATCCGCGAGCGTGAGTGCGCTGTCGGCGAATCGGAGGATCGTGTCTGGCATCGAGCTGGATGACTTCCCGTTCATGTCTGGTGACCTACCTTCAGATCCATGAGTGACAGCTACAAAATACTGGTAATAATTGAGGACAGAAGGCCAATTTTCCATGGACCCTCTTCATGTCAGCCTTTTTAGGAACATGCAAATGAGCTGCACAGGAATCATATGACCATACGAATTAGGAACCCTTCGAGCCTGCTCGGCCATTCAATAAGGTCATGGCTGATCTGATTGTAACCTCAACTCCACATTCTTGCTTATTCCCGATAACCTTTCACCCCCTTGTTAAGAAAGAATCTATCTAACCCTGCTTTCAAAATATTCAAAAAGACTCTGCTTCCACTGTCTTCAGATGAAGAGAGTTCCTGAGTTTCAGGGCCCACTGAGAGAAACATTTCTCCTCATCGCAGTCTTCAATCAGCGACCCCTTATTTTTACATAATGATCCCTCGTTCCAGATTCTCTGTCACAGCTCCATATTCACCCTGTCAATACCCCTCAGGATCTTAAATGTTTGGCAGAACAGTGATTCAACTCAACAGTCATCATTGGCTTCCACAATAATGCATCACATGTTTTCCAGGTTGTGTTAAAGAATGGCAATGATTATATTCATAGAACAGCAGTAACCATCGTAAGGCTTGTCTCTGACCATGCCATATGAATTGGCCTGGACTATGGTAGCTCAGAAACAGTAAGACACTGCTTAAAAGCCTACCACTTTGACCGAGCCTTTTGTCACCTGACCTGTAACATCTCCTTCTGTGGCTCAAGGCTGTACATCCTTTTACAATGCTTCTGTGAAGCAACTTGGGACATTTCATGGTGTTAAAGGAGCTATAAATTGATGTTGTAAAAGTTTAATTTCGCTCCTGAAGCTGTAGGATATTGGTGAAGACACATGCGTACGATAGATTGACAAACCTAAAACCGACTGATCTAACTTTTCAATGACAATTCCACATGACATCTTCGCAAAGCTATTTTCCTACTTGGCAATTTGCCACAGTCGGGGAGATTGCTTTGTACATTGGGTGCGCACTGTTTCGTAGAATTGCAATGGGGCGTTTCAAGATGTCAACATCACTAAAGCAGACATCTTATCAGAAACAGTGGGAGTCTATAGGTGGGATTCTCTGTCCTGGCCCGAATTGCGTTCCCCGACAGGATGAAGCATTGGCTGTTGTGGAAACATCGGAATCGACGCCAGGTGACGACCTGATCACAATCGTCTGACACCCCTGTTGGCGGCAGGAACGAGGTCCACACTGCATGAGTGGGAGCATGCAAATAAATGTAAATGGGTCTTAATGACCCATTTGCATCCATTTAACGGATGCAATGCCCTATGCTCCGGCCTTCCGTGATTCTCCAATCCCAGCGGCTGGGAATTACGTAGGCTTGGGTCACTTAAGGTCTCATCCAGTGTGGTTCTGGCTTGGTGGGCCGCGTGGTTGCCAAGCGGGCAATGGTTGCGAGGCCGACTATGCCAGGGCATGCTGGTAGAGACCATCTGAAGGCCACCCTCCCCAATAATGCACTGCCTTACCACGCCTAATAGACCCACCCCCCCCCCCCACACACACACATCTCCACCCACACACAGGGACTCCTGAAATAGGGGGACCCCCTCCCAGGGTCCCCACAAGAACGAGACCTGGCAGACACTGTCTGCAGCCGGCACGCTGGGATCCCTACCTCAGCGCCGTAGGCAGCAGTGCTAATCATTGTGCCACCGTGCCACCTACCTGATTTTATTTGTAGTTGGTCTCTTAGGTCTGCTGCTCTGGCTGCTTATCGTTGATGGCCAGAAACTGTTTGAAACACCAAACCACCCTTACAATTCCCCCAGATCCCGGGCTCTGGTGTTTGGCACCATCTGCATCCCCCTCTCCGTGGCCCTGACTATGTACACTGCGCCAATATGCATCTCTTTGCCTTGTAAGGCATGGTCAAATCGTGCAATGTCCCACTGCCAGTCACGTGTATGTCCAACTGGAATACAGCACCAATGAGTCTGTGCAATGTGCCGGTACGGCCATACCAGGAATACTGTGCTGAATTCTACCAATTGTCCTGCAGCAAGAGTACCCAGGCATTGGAAGCTGGGATTGTGTACATTGAAGAGAAGGCTGAGTGACATGTTATTTGAACCAAATCCTGGAATATGCACACTAAGAGCATTGTGAGGGGATCTTCACTATATGGACGTCAGCCGTACACGAAAGGCCACCGTCATCTCAACGCAACTAGGAATGGGCCATCAATGCCCTTCATGTCAGTGACTCATGCATCCCTGAAATAAGTATTCACAATTCTTAAGAGATTGGGTAAATTGAACCCCGATAATACATGGAAGGTTGCCCCCCAGCCCTAAAACAAGGAGACATGGGATAAATATGGGAAAAGCACATGCATTTTTAGATTGAACTCCTTGACTAATCTGTGGATCAGCCCACACAGGGGGACAGTGAATGCAGATGGTATGAAATTATTGAAGGAAGAATTTGTCCTCTGTTTCGCGAAACCCCCTGAAGCCTTTCCTGAGTGAAAGATAAAACTATAACAAAAATAAATCTTATTCTCTGACGTAGCCATTAGGGATTCTTTTTTCTTTCAGCTGCGTGGAGCTCTCACAGATCTCCTGCCAACCCTCAGATAACAAATTCTCACTGAGGCCGAACAAAGGCATAACGGCCAGAATTGCCTGGGTGACTTTGAAACTTCTCCAGATTGTGCCATCTTGGTACAGGGCATGGGATTGTGGTCCACACATTTACACCGACCATATAATGGAATTGAACAGGGCTAAATCCCAGTGGTACCGCTTCTGTCCCACATTATGTTTCCTTCATTGACAATTCACCACTCTTACACAAAGGCCAGGACTTTAGCAGGGTCATGGCAGCTCGGCACCTGACAGAAAATGGCATGCGGCCCCAGATCAGGAAGTCCCGTCCCCATTTCACACATGATCGGGAGGGACTGAACCAGCAGGACCATTTCAAAAAAAAAAAAATTTAGAGCACCAATTCATTTTTTCCAATTTAGCGCGGCCAATCCACCTCGCCTGCACATCTTTTGGGCTGTGGGGGCAAAACCCACGCAAACATGGGGAGAATGTGCAAACTCCACACGGACAGTGGCCCAGAGCCGGGATCGAACCTGGGACCTCGGCGCCGTGAGGCAGCAGTGCCCAGCAGGACCATATTAACATGGTGCTCAGTAGATATGACTGCTCATGAAAGGTGGATAAGTTCTGTGGAACTGTCAATCTGTCCAGTTATTTAAATCACTGCACTTTCAATTTTGGATAGAACTTGTCTGCCGTCTCTGAGTGGGGAAAAGAATTGGTGTTTGCAGTTTCAATAGTGGCTTGTTGACATAACCCGAAGGATTATCAATAAAATTACTGTTTGGCTGCTTCCACATCCTATCATTATCGCAGTTGAGAACAACGCCACCTGGAGGGTTCCCTTCAAGCCACTCACCATCCTGACTTGGAAATATATTGCCGTTCCTTTACTGTCGCTGCGTCAAAATCCTGGAGCTTTCTCCCTAACAGCACAAAGACGCTCAAGATGTCTTGCATAATTCAAACCTCACAGGGACGTCGCGATTTGAATCTCATCCAAGCTGGGCAAGATCCAGATCAAGGTAAATAAGCAATTGTAAATATGCATGCGTCGGACTCTCCCACTAACAATGTCCCCAGTGAGGCCTGGACCAGGCAGGGACTGGGCAGGGTAGCAGCACCCTGGCTCTCCCTCTGGCACATGGGAACCTTGGCTCAACCAACCTGGTACCTTGACACTGCCAACCAAAATGCCTGGGTGGCACAGCCAGGCTGGCAGGGGTCCTGTCACGATACCTGGGTGGCCGAGCTGGGGTTCCCGGGTGCAAAGGTGGCACAGCAGCCAAGGGTCAGGGGCCATGCCCATGCAAGGGGGGGAATGGGGGAGGGGGGGTTATGAAGGGTGGGGGGGAAGAAGGATGGGAAAGAAGGGGCCTCATAAAGGTTTGGGCTGTGAAGGCTGTTAGTTCTGATAGGGGGCTCCAAAATGGGGGTGATGAAGCCTGAAAAGGGGGGACGTTCAGCTACCCCATAGCGGGGTGTCCTCATGTTGAGAGGTGTGGGCCAATGCCCATATGTGTGAGGGGTGACATTGCCCTTGAGTGCCGGGGGGGGGGGGACCCTCAAGCTCACTTAGAGATCCTTTTCACCCGCAGCTGCTGCAGTTCACGTTGCGGGCCGGGCAATGCTGTCGGTGGTGTTGGGACTGGCTGCAGAAATAGCAGGGTATCCCCCCATGATGGGAGGGCGGCCGTGCGGCACAGGCCTGGGGTAGTCTCTGGTCGGGGACCTACGAGGGGGTCGCGTGGTTGGCCGGGAACGCAGTAAGGCTCTGAAAAGCCACCTCCAGAGAGGTAGCCAGTTTTACCGTGTCGTCCAGGTCCTGGACCCCTTTTTCGAGCAAGCGCTGTCTCACATAGTTCGATTGGACCCCCGCCACGTAAACGTCTCGGACGGCGAGCTCCATGTGCTGAGGGGCCGTAACGGCCTGGTAGTTACAGTTGCGCGCGAGGGCTTTGAGGTCGCGTAGGTAATCATCTAGCGACTCCCCGGGGCGCTGGCGGCGAGTGGTGAAGACGTGTCGCGCATAGACCTCGTTCACAGACCTCACATAGAGGCGTTCGAGTAGCGCGAGGGCCTCTGTATAGGAGGCAGCTTCGTCAAGCTGGACAGAAATGCGATGGTTCACCCGATCGTGGAGGAGGCTCAGCTTCTGTTCATCAGTGACGGATGGCGTGGACGACGCGGCGAGATAGGCCTTGAAGCATCGAAGCCAATGGGAAAAAATTTATTTCGCCTCCGGGGCCTGTGGATCGAGTTCCAGTCTGTCAGGTTTGAGGGCTGATTCCATAGTTGTATTTTAAGCTGATTAAATTGATGCAACCATCAATTCACTCAGAGACACGAGGAGAAGTAAACCGTGGTTTTAATCAGCTTAGAACAGTGCCTGCCTGCGACCGGTACAATACTGAGGACGGCCCGCAGGTCAGCTGCTCTTTGTACTTCCTCTCAAATGGAGGAGCCAAGGGTGGAGCCCGTACATGCCCCAACGTATCCCCCTGTGGGTGAAGCCACACAATGGCCCATAGGCGGAGCCCACAGGGTTAATAACATAACACCACAGCAGAACATGATACAATGCACTGGGGAATTATTAGCAGTTATACATTCACCACAATGATCCCTGCCCTTTCTTTAATGTTGCAGGGAGAGAAGAAAAAGTCAGGCAAAGGGAGCTTGTCCACGGTGGATGGATTCAAAGTCACAATTGTCTGACCGATTTCTTGCCTTCAGACATCACTTCAGTCCCAGAATTTCATCGCCAACATGTAGGCCCCAAGCTTCACAGAGACAGTCATTCGCTTACTCTTATGTACTCCGCTGATGTCAGCTGCTCTTGTTTATTTTACCCTGAAGCATACTGGGTTAAAATTTCTTTAATTTTCCTTCCTTGTGTGGTCTTTGCCTTTGATCAGTTACTTTATGTCCACATTTCATTTATCCAAGTCTGTCATTTTCAGGATCAAAGGACTGATGTCACCATTATATCTCAGTGTTGGTCCGGGCCTGTTTAATAACTTTTCTCATGGCGAACGACAGCACATCCTCAATGAATCTTAATGTCACTTTAAACACTAACTGTTCTGAGTTATAGGTGACGTCGGCAAAGTCCCAGATGACCATAGGCTGCTTTCCCCTTTGAGGGGGAGAGCTGACTGGTGGCGATTTAACTTGAGGATCAGCCCACCTCAGGGGAAGAGTTCTGGAGGCCTTCATGAATAACCTCAGCCAGTTTGGGAACTGAACCTGCGCTGCAGGCCGCCGTCTGCATCACAAACCAGCTGTCTAGCCAATTGAGCTAAACCGGAGGCCCCGGTTCCACTGGGGGGAACTGTCAATGGCATGTTTCACTTGTGGCTTTAAAAAGCGGGAAAGAGGCGCCGTGGCTGATGAGGGGGCAAGAGGAGGTAGGACATGCAGAGGTACGAACAAAGTGGGGCCTCCACCAGACCCCGGGAGAGGGTTACGAGGGGTGACTAGGGAATGGGCCGTGAGGCCGAGGTGGCCCCATCGGGATCGGGGCGCCCAGCAACAAACCGCCATTCTGCGGCCTGCAAGGCAGCCATCTTGCTGTGCACCCCACTGACTGCCCACAATGGCCCCTGGTTGTGCAGAGTGACACTGGCCGTATAGGTGCCAGCTGCCCAAAAGGCCGAGGAGGAGGTGGAGAAGAAGCACCACCTGAGGCCTCGTGTGCACCGGCAGCGCCTGTCATCCGAGGACCTGCCGGACCGGGCTTACCGTTGAAGACTGCTGAGCGTGGGACAGTGCGACATGTCTGCCAGATCTTGGCGCACATGGCAACGTGGGTGTTTGGGTCAGGACACCCACTCCCAGTGGCCGTCAAGGTGATGATTGCCCTGAACATTTTACGCATGGGGTCCTTCCAGGCGCCGAATGGAGACCTCTCCGGAATCTCACAGGCCTCAGTACACAGGTGCTTCCGTGCCATCATGGAGGCCCTATATGCCCGGTTGGCTCAATACATCTAATTCAATGTGGATCCAGCCCACCAGGATGCCTTGGCAACAGGGTTCGTTGCCATCGGCTGTTTCCCAATTTTTAAAACCACACATGAACCTCGCCATCGGTAATTCCACCTGGCGGAAGCAGAGCATGGTGGAGGCCCTGGAAAATACCAGGTCGGGCCCGTTAATGATACGTCACTGGCATTTACTGTACGTGTGGAGAGTGCATTGACGCCGCTGTCGAGGCACAGACGCATGGCATTCCGTTGGGTGCCTGGCGCCGGCCACGATTTTCGGCTCACGTGCGATGCTCCGCCCAATCAGTTTCCGCAATTCCAGCATCGCTGGATGGAGAATCCCGCCCAGTGAATCTGCACCTCATTTTTCACTCCGCATGATTTTCTTCTCTGTTGGTTTCAATATTAATTCACTTTTTAAAAAGTACTTTTTTAGAGTACCCAATCCTTTTTTTTTCCAATTAAGGGGCAAATTAGCGTGGCCAATCCACCTACCCTGCACATCTATGGGTTGTGGGGGTCAGACACATGTAGACACGGGGAGAATGTGCAAACCCCACACAGACAGTGACCCGGGGCCAGGATCGAACCTCGGTGTATGGGGACCTCGGTGCCATTGCGCCTCTGTGCTGCCCTTCACTGTTAATTCACATTTGCTGGTAACGCACTTATACCCCAGGGCAGCTGAAGAATCAAAGCACCTGAGTAAACATTCTCTGAGCACACTCCATAATTTAAAAAAATGTCCGTTATCATTTCTCCCCAGTTTAATATCTCAAATTCTTTTTATTCATTTTTCCAATTAAGTGGCAATTAGCATGGCCAATCTATCTACCCTGCACATCTTTGGGTTGTGGGGGTGGGACCCACACAGACAATGTGCAAATTCCACATGGGCAGTGACTTGGGGCCGGGATCGAACGCGAGTCCTCAGCGCCATGAGGCAGCAGTGCTAACCACTGCGCCACCATGCTGCCCCAATACCGTAAATTCTTTATCAACTAACTAGCTGCAGTATTCAATTGTTCCATTGCTCGATGTTTAATTATGTGAGTCTGTTTACCACTGGTGCTCACTGTGCTTGATTGGTTCGCCTGGATGTGACTCAGAAAAGTAAACACACTGTAGAAGTTGCTGGATGAGCTCAAAGCATGGAACAACATTGTAAAGTACTGTGAATAGAACTGATCACACACATAGAAACTTGTGTCATCTCTGCATAGCTCCGAGATACAAAATATTAATTTTCTACTTTGAAAATCCAGTGATTGACCCAGTGAACAACTTATACGGATAGTTTGAGTCTTCGGATAATGTAAGGCTTCATCTCTGGGTTTGCTCACCTGGTCTTGCCATAAAATATCATGGCCATAACTTCTGACAGTGGTGAATCATTCCTGGTATATTTCTTAACTGCTCCTGCGGTTACAGTATACTTTCAAAATAGAAAATATTACCACTCGAACTATTCGCTGACGACTTGTTAGGCAAACGTAATCTAGAGAATCTATCAGCATTCCCATGGAGATTTGATTGACGCCTTATTATCGAGTATGTATGTGCTGACAACAGCAATGCTCATTTCTGAATCCGGCTCGCTGCTAGAGATGGAATACTGGTGAAGGGCCCAAATATCATTGTCGGTTGGCGATGATCCATCCCACGGTGGAACATGGTTAGCACTGCTGTCTCCCACGCCCAGGGACCTGGGTTCGCTTCCTGCCTTGGGTTACTGTCCATGTGGAGTTTGCACGTTTCCCCGTGTCGGAGTGGTTTTCCTCCGGGTGCGCCAGTTGCCTCCCACAGTCCAAGCACAGTGGCACAGTGGATAGCACTGTTGCTTCACAGCTTCAGGGTCCCAGGTTCGATCCCGCTTGGGCCACTGTCTGTGTGGAGTCTGCACGTTCTCCCCGTGTCTGCGTGGGTTTCCTCCGGGTGCTCCGGTTTCCTCCTAAGTCCCGAAAGACATGCTGTTAGGTAATTTGGACATTCTGAATTCTCCCTCTGTGTACCCGAACAGGCGCTGGAGTGTGGCGACTAGGGGCTTTTCACAGTAACTTCATTGCAGTGTTAATGTAAGCCTACTTGTGACAATAAAGATTATTATTAAGATGTGCAGGTTAGATGAATTGGTCACGCTAAATTGCCCCTCAGTGTTCAAAGGTGGGGTTACGGGGATAGGATGGGGGAGTGGGCCTAGGTAGAGTGCTTTTTCAGAGGGGTGGTGCAGACTCGATGGGCTGAATGACCTCCTTCTGCAATGTAGGGATTCTACGGATATAGGTATTAGTAAAAATATTTGATTCCAAAAATGATGCCCAGAGCATGCAAATGCTTTTGGCTTATCTTCACCATCGGGCATTGTGTGAGAAACCACTGCTCCCACCCCATTAGGTGATGCCAGTTGCAAGGGTAACTTCGGATTAGAGTGTGTCAGAACCGCTGACTTTAGTAGGGCCTCTTTAGCTTGTGTGAAAGCCTTCTCGCACTGATTCCACCCCTTTCCATTTCCTGTTTTGGCACAATTGGGTGTGAAAAGGCTTGAGAATAGTTGTTAGATTAGGGACAAACCTTCCATAATGGTTTAATAAGCATAAAAATGATCAACGTTGATTTATGTTTTGAGGTGCAGGTGCCTCAGTTATGGCTTTTACTGTTGAAGGCGATTTGTGCAGTCCCTTTGCATCTATGATGTGCCCGAGGTATTCAATAGAAGATTTGAAGAATTCACATTTATCCTTCCATACTCACAGTCCGTAATCCTCTAGTCTCTGGAGTGTTACATCTAAACATTGGAGATGCTCTTCTTCATTCTTTCCAGGAACTAAGATATTGCCTAAGTAGCACTGGACTTCTTTTAGTCCACTTAGAATTTGATCCATGGCACGTTGGAACAACACAGATGCAGACATGGGGCGTCAGTCTCCGACACCCCAGCGGGTCAGAGAATGGCCGTTGGCCGCCGTGAATCCCGCCCCCGCCGGTTGCCGAAGTCTCCGGTACCGGATATTCGGTGGGGGCGGGAATCGGGCCGCGCCGGTTGGCGGGCCCCCCCGCTCGATTCTCCGGCCCGGATGGACCGAAGTCCCGCCGAGAAATTGCCTGTCCCACCGGCGTAAATTAGAGTACCTATTTACCGGCGGGACAAGGCGGCGTGGGCGGGCTCCGGGGTCCTGGGGGGGGGGGCGCGGGGCGATCTGGCCCCGGGGGGTGCGCCCACGGTGGCCTGGCCCGCGATCGGGGCCCACCGATCCGCGGGCGGGCCTGTGCCGTGGGGGCACTCTTTCCCTTCCGCCGCCGCAATGGTCTCCACCATGGCGGAGGCGGAAGAGACTCCCTCCACTGCGCATGCGTGGGAAACTGTCAGCGGCCGCTGACGCTCCCGCGCATGCGCCGCCCCGACATGTCATTTCCGCGCCAGCTGGCGGGGCAACAAACGCCGTTTCTGCCAGCTGGCAGGGCGGAAATCCCTCCGGCGCCGGCCTAGCCCCTCAATGTTGGGGCTCGGCCCCCAAAGATGCGGAGCATTCCGCACCTTTGGGGCGGCACGATGCCCGTCTGATTAGCGCCGTTTTGGGCGCCAGTCGGCGGACATCGCGCCGTTTGGGGAGAATTTCGCCCATGATGTCAAATGAAAGTCTTTTATATCTGAACAGCCATTTATGTGTCACGACGCTCGACATTTATATTGAGATAAGCTTGACGAAGGTCAACTTCACTGAAATGCTGGCCTGCAGCCAAGCCAGCAAATAAATCATCAATTAAAGGCAGAGGGTACTGCTTTGCACACAGTACCGGATTGATAGTGACTTTAAACTTGCCACATATGCGTACCAAACTATCTACATTCATCACGGGTACTATGGGTGTGGCCCAATCACTTATATTAACGGGTTCAAGGACCCCCACCTTGACCAGCCTCTCTAATTCTCCTTGACCTTCGACCTGATGGTGCACAGCATTGACAGGCCTTCAAGCATCTTGCGTGGCTTCGCCCTTATTCTTTAATATCTTTAATGCTTCCCAGATCTTCATTAAAGATCATGGTTTGTTTATTTAAAATCTTCAGCAGATCTGCTTCAGACTCCGACATGAGATTTACCTCGGCCCAGTTCAGCTTGATTCTCTCCAGCCAGGTTCTTCCCACTAGGGCTAGATTGTTACCTTTAATGATGTATCGGGACAAGTCTGTGGTCTGTCCTTTTAGCTGCACATTTACATTGACAAGGTCCCTCAACGGAACCCAGTATAGGTTTTTAGTATTATCTTTGAGTGTTTTAAGGCGATTTGTCATGGTTTTTCTTGGTGAAGAGTTTTTGGTACCAACGAAACTACTGCTCCAGTGTCCACCTCCATTTTCACCCATTGTCCGTCGAGTAAAGGAGTGACTCAGTACGTTCAAGAACCCCTCCTTCACCAGCTTTAGTATAGCACAGTCTTTACCTTATTAATCCTTTTTGATGGTCTGCGCACAGATTAATGTTCTTTTACTTCTCCGAGAGTCTGCCAGAGTGGCCCAGACCTCCTCGTTGCCAGTTTTCCAAGTGGTATTTTTAAAAGATAGGCTTGCAGACCACAAAGGTACAAACAAACAACAGCTTTATTGAAAAGGTGTTTACTCTGCAGGCTGTTAAGATACACTGCTCAGGGCGGCATGTGCCGCAGTGCTGGGACTGCGGTGCTGAGGACCCAGCTTCGAATCCCGGCCCTGGATCACTGTCCGTGTGGAGTTTGCACATTCTCCCCATGTCTGCGTGGGTTTCACCTCCACAACCCCAAGATGTGCAGGTTAGGTGGATTGGCCTCGCTAAATTGCCCCTTAATTAGAAAATTAAAAAATAATAATTGGGTACTCTAAATTTTTTTAAAAAAGGATAGATTGCTCATTTGCCCACACAAAAGGCCGATGATGTCATCAGTACGCCAATGATCAGACTCTTAAAGTGACCTGGTTTCAACTAGGAACAAGCATGAATAACAACACAGGCAAATTTTGCAACTGTACAACTATAAGTCATAGTTTATTATTTTATTCTTTCCACATGGTCAACTAACCAGGTAAATGGACTGTTACTCATCTTTTGCACTCCTAGCGTGTTTCAATATTCATAAAATGACCTTACTTGGTTTTTTGTGTCATATTATTGCTGGAGGAAGAGTTCAAAGAGTTATGGGCACAATCGAACGGCTGCGCTGCTCCCGAAAAGCAGGTCGCTGTGGCACAACGTGGTAGATAGAAGCCAGGAAACCCCGCTCCTGGGACCTACTCAGCTCGTAATGCCTCGCGAGATCTAACCCCACCTCGTGAGATGTTATGATGTGAACACCACCCATTGCGGGCAGGATCACTTTTTGGGCAAATCTGCATATTAAAGCAAGACAGCTCGTCTCAGTTTAATATGCAGTTTCCTGAGGTACCCGAGGTGTTGGGATCTATTCCCTTCGCCTCGGAGACCTCAGGCGAGCGCTGTTCAGTGCAGGTCTCCACAAACAGGGACCAAACAAAACCGGACTTGTGGGGGTCTCCCAGGGGGTTGGAGGCCCCCAGGTGCATGCTCTCTGAGCAGGGTGGTACCCGAGCACTGCTAACGCCACCCAGGCAACCTAACAGTGCCACCTGGTGCAAGCTTGGCACTGCCAAGGCACTCAGGTTGCACTGCCAGTTGGCAGGGGCACAGCCAGGGTAGCAGGTTAGCACTGCCAAGGTGCCAGGCTGGTATTTTTTTGCGGTGGCGATCAGACCGGGGGTGTCCTGCACAGGTGTTGGGGGATTGTAAGGTGATGCGGGGACCTTCCCATAGTGCATTGGGGCTTGGGGAGTGGGTTGGGTGTTACTTCAGGGGCTCCAGAGATCGGGATGCCATTTAAAAATGGCGTTCCAATCTTTCGCTACAGAGTAGTTCCGGCGAGCAGAGCTCTGCAGTACACAAAGCGGGGCTACGTGCGTCTTTGTGATTGGGCAAATTTTTTAACAAAGCCTAAACCTATTATGCACAGTTAAGCCTTTTCTATGTAGATTCAATCATAGAGTGGTCGCTTGAAGAAAATTGCCCACATAAATAGTGCACACTAGCAAACCTCTCTTGGCATTCCTCATGGTGAGTCAGAGGAAACAATCTTGTTGGGAGGGATGGGTGTTTACGACAATCGATGATAAGTTCATGGTCATCATCACTGAGGTTAGTTACACATTCCAGATTTATTAATTTACTTCAAGTTCCACCAGCTGCCTTGATGGGATTTGAACCTGTGCCCCCAAAGTATTAGCTTTGCTCTCTGGTCTACTAGTCCAATGACATCATAATAATAATAATCTTTATTGTCACAAGTAGGCTTACATTAACACTGCAATGAAATTACTGTGAAAAACCCCTAGTCACCACACTCCGCCGCCTGTTCGGGGACACGGAGGGAGAATTCAGAAAGTCCAAATTACCTAACAGCCCGGGCGCGATTCTACGACATGGAGACAGAGTGCTCGCGCCGTCGTGAACGCCGTCGCGTTTCACGACGGCACGAAATGGGCGCGGGCACTACCGACTCTGGCCTCCACAGGGGGCCAGCACAGCGCTGGAGCGGTTCACGCCGCTCCAGCCTCCCTTCCCGGTGCCAAATGGGCGCCGTGCCAAACGCGCCGGTGCAAATGGCGCCGATTCTCATCTTCCATCTTACAGTAAAGGTTAAAGGGAGATTTATCAGAGCAAAATCATGAATGGATTTGATAAAAGTAAGAATGATGGGCCATCTCTGCCGGGGGGTGGGGATGAGGACCGGGATGGTGGGGAGGAGGGGCCGGGGGGGCGGGGGGGGGTGATTTCTGGCCGTGATTTTGCTTTCAGAACTGAAACATAACTTTTTCAATATAATGCGCAGAAGTTTAAATTGCAATAAAATAAAAGTTAAATATTGTGCACGCTGGGAGTCTGAAACGTAAACAGAAAATGTAGGAAACACTACGCAGGTCAGGCCGTATTTCTGACAGGGGAAACAATTAACAGCTCAGGTTGATAACCTTTCATCGGAACTGGTTATGCTTCGTTGAGGTAACAGCAATATGTATTTTTCTTCATCTCTGGGGCGAACTGGTTTCCAGAAATAAATCTGGGCGCGATTCTCCGATCGCGGGACTAAGTGTCCGCGCCGTCGTGAACACCGTCGCGTTTCACGACGGCGCGAAACGGCCCCCGCCACGACCGGGGTTGGCAAGACAGTCAGCGCTGTGGGGCACATCCCCTGCTCGGGAGACCAGTGCAGGAAAAAACTGGACGACCTCACGAGGCCTGTGAGGGTAAGTACCCCGAGACTTCCCCCGGGCAACACCCCACCATGTATCCCTCCCCCCTGCCCACACGTTGGGTGGGGGGGGGGGGGGAGCCTGGGGCCCCATGTTGCACCCGAGACACATGTGGAACCCCCTCCCCCCCCATGGAGAGGTGCCATGGCGTGGGTCCCAGTGTCCCCACCTCGTGATAATGGTGCTAACGTGTGTGCGTCCTACTGATGACCGCCTAACCCGGAGTCCCCCCGCCCCCCCCGCCCCCCCCCCCCCCCCCCTCACAACCACAGGGAGCGTTCAAGAACCGGAGGGGGATCACCTGAACTCCACTCCCTTACCGTCTGGACCTTGCTGGGGGAGCCGCCAGCCAGGAGGTAGCGCCATGCTGGGTCGGAGGCGCAGCACCAGGTGAGAAACCCCTTTCTGCGTACAGTCCCTCAGCCCATCATTACTCCCACCCCCTCACACTCCACCTCCCTCACACTCACCCCCCTCACACTCCACCCTGCTCACACTCCACCCCCTCACACTCCACACTGCTCACTCCACCCCGCTCACACTCCACCCCCTCACACTCCACCCCCTCACACTCCACCCCCTCACACTCCACCCCCCTCACACTCCACCCCCCTCGCACTCCACCCCTCTCACACTCCACCCCCCTCACACTCCACCCCCTCACACTCCACCCCCTCACACTCCACCCCCTCACACTCCACCCCCCTCACACTCCTCCCTCACACTCCACCCCCTCACACTCCACCCCCTCACACTCCACCCCCTCACACTCCACCCCCTCACACTCCACCCCCCTCACACTCCACCCCCCTCACACTCCTCCCTCACACTCCACCCCCCTCACACTCCTCCCCCTCACACTCCTCCCCCTCACACTCCACCCCCTCACACTCCTCCCCCTCACACTCCAACCCCCTCACACTCCACCCCCTCACACTCCACCCCCTCACACTCCTCCCCCTCACACTCCTCCCCCTCACACTCCACCCTCTCACACTCCTCCCCCTCACACTCCACCCCCTCACACTCCACCCCCTCACACTCCACCCCCTCACACTCCACCCCCTCACATTCCACCCCCCTCACATTCCACCCCCTCACACTCCACCCCCCTCACACTCCACCCCCTCACACTCCACCCCCTCACACTCCACCCCCTCACACTCCACCCCCTCACACTCCACCCCGCTCACACTCCACCCCCTCACACTCCACCCCGCTCACACTCCACCCCCTCACACTCCACCCCGCTCACACTCCACCCCCTCACACTCCACCCCCTCACACTCCACCACCCCCACAGATCACACTCTCACACGCCACCCCCTCACACTCCACCCCCTCACACTCCACCCAACTCACACTCCACCACCCCCACAGTCCACCCCCTCACACCCCACCCCCCTCACACTCCACCCCCCTCACACTCCACCACCCCCACAGCCCACACTCTCACACGCCATTGCCTCACACTCCATCACCCCCACAGTCCACACCCTCACACCCCACACTGCCACCTCCACCCCCTCACAAATGACCCCGCGTGTCTAATGATACGTGCGTTATTGTGTTCTCCAGGGCCAGGAGATCACCGTCCTGGAACTGCTCGGTCACCCCGCCGCCGTCCAGCTCCAACCTCTTCTGGCCACAGGGACGCATGGGACAGAGGGGAAGGATCACGAGCAGGAGGGCCCTCTTCTGAGGCCGGGCCACTGAAGGGTGACGCACAGAGGACAGACAGAGACGTCAGGACGGACAGTCATGACACAGATGACAGTGAGATGGACGAGGAGGGTGAAGCGAGTCAGGACAGTGTAGGCGAGAGGACAGCCCCTCAGGATAGTGACGCACAGAGGACATTGCGACAGACAAGGCACAGGGGCACGGCCCCTGACATGGGCCGTGGACTAAATGCACCGGGCCAAGGTTCGAGCCAGGATACCCCAGACCTGGGGACAGACGAGGACTTGGCGGCTGCGGCACTTCTGTCACCCACCACTTCAGCCATCGCAGATACACTCACCTCAGTTGGGCAAGTAAATGATGAGGCTCATGGGTCACTGACTGGTGCGCACCACACAGCCGAACCGGTACAGCAGGTGGAGGTAGGAGCAGCCAAGGGGCCGGATGGTCAGAGGGCCCAGGCCCAGCACTCAGCTGCCGCCCAGACGGTTCCCGGGTTCCTGGGCTTGCCAGACCCACCCACAGACCCGATGCCTTTGGAACCCCAGGGACTAGACAACGGGATGACGGCTGTCTTCCGGCAACTGCAGATGCAGGTGGAGGAGTCCATCCGTGCCCACGAGTAGGGAGTGGTGCCGGTCATTGCTGCCACCCAGGCCGACACGGGACTGCGTCCGCGGTGGAGGCAATGGGGGCAACGGTTTTGGCCATGGGTCAGGTTCTTCAAGGCGTGGGGCTTAGTGCGCACGCGTCGTCCGTGGCCCAGGACAGGGCTGCCCTCTCACAGGCAGCCACGTCCCAGAGCCAGCGGGACATAGCCGCCGCGCTCCGGGGTCTGGCCCAGTCTCAGCAGGCCATCGCTGAGAGCATCGGCGGCCTTGCCCAAGCGATGGATGGCATCGCACAATCCCAGCGCGAGGGAGGAGGAGGTTCCGGTGCCTGACCCGGTTACACCAGCAAGGGGGGGACCGAAACACTCGGACTCCCTCCATTCTGTCCCTGGTGCATCTGGTGGGCAGCGGGCAGAGCAGGCTGGCACCACGCCATCCAGCACGCCCGCCGAGCAGCCTGGCCCAGCCAGGCCGGGCCGCCCCGGGAAACGCACGCCGAAGGGGAACCACGTCGAAGGGCAGGATTCTCAGCAATCCGCCTCTACTCCTGCTGTACTGTCTGGGGAAACACCTAGACGTAGTGGTAGGGCCCGTAAGGCCAAAAGGTTAGACACGTAGTAAGTTGGCACGGGTGGAGGGCACAAATTAGTTATAGGGGCTCGGGCACTTGTCTTTCAATGTCACTATTAAAGTTGTTACACCAAACCTAGCTGCATCTGTCCTATGTCCGGTGCCTGAGGGGATTGTGAGGGGGACCGGGTGACAATGGTGTTCGAAGTTCATTACAATGGTGAGGCCGGGTGTGCCCCCCCACCCCCCCCCCCCACCCCACCCCAAGCACGCCGTCGTCCTCAGCACACCGACGCCCGCTGCCCCACATGGATATGTGATGGAGTATCCGTGACGCATAAAGGGAACACCGAGGTGGAGGGTTCAGATATGGCCATGAGTCAGAGATTCTGTAGCGATCCGGAGCTCACAGCTCATCGCAGAGCGGGTTGTCATGGCACCGTTCACACCCGTTGATGGAAGTAAACGTGTTACTAGATTCACGATGTGCCACAGGTGTAGGGTGCTGTGAGAGTGGTGCTGTGAGTGGTAGGGTTGTGCGATGGTGCGGGAGATGGGGGGAGGGGGTGCTGGATCGTGCCTTTGTGCGCGATCGACGGTGCAAGTGCCCTGCACAACGATGCCCTCCCCCTAGTGTGTGAAACATGCGGCGATCAACGCCTCGCGTGCTCGCTGTCCCAGCCGGTGGCGTCGTGCGGCCTCCCGGCCATATCCCGCACCCCGGTGGTGTCTGTGCCCTGCCACCCTCCCATCCTCCCCCTCCTCCTCCTCCTCCTCATCCTCATGTTCAGAGGCGTCCCCTCATCGGGCTCACCTGGTGCATCCTCCTCCATGACATCGCCCCTCTGTTGGGCAATGTTGTGCAAAACGCAGCATGCAGCAAAAATTCTTCCGACCCTGTCGGGGTGGTACTGCAGAGCACCTCCAGAGCGGTCCAGGCACCGGAATCTCATTTTGAGGAGGCCGAAGCCCCTCTCCACACACCCCTGGTTGCAGCAAGGGCCTCATAATAGCGGGTCCCCGCGTTGGTCTGTGGCCTCCGTATAGGCGTCATCAGCCACGGCCGCAACGGGTAACCCCTGTCGCCCAGCAAGCAGCCCCTCATCCGGGGGGGGGTGACCCTCGAAAATAGCAGGTATGAATGACTGCGCCAGTATGAAGGCATCATGCACGCTGCCCGAGTATTGGGTGCACACGTGCATTATTCTCATTCGATGGTCGCAGACCACCTGGACATTCACAGAATAGTTCTCCTTCCTGTTCAGGAAAACGTCCGTGTTCTCCGAGGGTGCACGCAGGTTGACGTGCACCCCATCAATGATGCCCTGGACCATCTGGGAGCCCGGCCACTGAGGCGAATTCCGCTGCCCTGGCAAACTGGTGTGCATGGTATTCCGAGAAATCAATATATCTTCCCACGACGGAATAGAGGCCGTTGGTAACGGCCCAGATGCACCGGTGCACCGATGTCGGAGAGATTCCACATAGGTCCCCGCTTGGCACCTGGAAGGACCCTGTTGCAAAAATATTGAGGGCAACCGTGACCGTGACTCTCACGGGTATGGCATGTCCTCCCCTCGTTCCACGTGGTGCCAGGTGCGCCATTAGGAGGCATATATGTGCCACCATCTCACGGCTCAATTTGAGTCTCCTCCTGCATGCCGCCTCCGTAAGGTTCTGGAACGAAATGCGGTCCCGGTACACACAAGACCACATGGGCCGCCTCCGCCGCCTTGGCACGACCACCTGCTCGTGCTCCTCCCCTGGTGCCCCATCAGGATCTGAGTCGTCAACCTCTTACTACCCGACGATGTGGAGGTCATTGTCACCCTCGGCATCCTCTTGGACCTGACGGGCGTGAGGGCTTGCAGCAGGAGTGCCTGGCACGGGGTCCTCTGCAACCAGTCTCTCTGCTGCATCCGCCGCAGCTTCTCTGAGCCGCCAGGGGCGGCCATGCCGAATGGCTATCTGCAGGGCGGCCGCTGTCGCCAAGGCGGCAAACATTGATGGCTGTTGTGCAAACCACACAAATTAGAGGAAGGGGTGGCGGGGGGGGGGGGTTTGGGAGGGAGAGGCAACAACATTTGTAAGGAGGGCGCTTTGGCACGTCGGCAGCCAGGGCCCTTTGGATACATGGGTGCCGCGGCTGCCTGGTTACGGTTCATTCACGCAAGCACCGTTACACCTGCCCACAGTATCCGTCTCATGCCCAGCTCACCCCAGTCCCTCCTCACTGCAGCGTCAGTGCTACAGCCCACCACCATGACCTCAACTTGGAAACGTGTCTTCGCCACCTTCCTGCCATGGCACTCCAACTGGTGTGTCGGTCCCACGGGTACCCTTGGCCCCCCCCACCCCTGACAGAATGGTGGCATTATTTGCACCACCCCCTCCCCTTCCCCCTACTCCTTCCCCCACCCCCTCCTCCTGCCCCTACTCCTTCCCCCACCCCCGCCCCCTTCCCCAACCCCTTCCCCCTCCTCCTTCCCCAACCCCTCCCCCTTCCCCACCCCCTCTTCCTTCCCCCTCCTCCTTCCCCCTACCACTTCCCCAACCCCTCCCCCTTCCTCCTACCCCTTCCCCACCCCCTCCCCCTTCCCCCTATTCCTTCCCCAACCCCTCCTCCTTCCCCACCCACTCCCCCTTCCCCAACCCCTTCCCCCTCCTCCTTCCCCAATCCCTCCCCCTTCCCCCTTCCCCACCCCCTCTTCCTTCCCCCTCCTCCTTCCCCTACCCCTTCCCCACCCCCTCCCCCTTCCCCCTACTCCTTCCCCACCCCCTCCCCCTTCCCCCTACTCCTTCCCCAACCCTCCTCCTTCCCCCTATTCCTTCCCCCACCCCCTCCTCCATCCCCCTACTCCTTCCCCACCCCCTCCTCCTTCCCCCTACTCCTTCCCCACCCCCTCCCCCTTCCCCCACCTCCTTCCCCACCCCCTCCCCTTCCCCCTACTCCTTCCCCACCCCCACCCCCTTCCCCCCTCCTCCTTCCCCAACCCCTCCCCCTTCCCCCTCCTCCTTCCCCAACCCCTCCCCCTCCCCCCTCCTCATTCCCTCTACTCCTTCCCCACCCCCTCCTCCTTCCCCACCCCCTCCCCCTTCCCCCTCCTCCTTCCCCTACTCCTTCCACCACTCCCTCCCCCTTCCCCCTCCTCCTTCCCCCACCCCTTCCCCTCCTCCTTCCCCCACCCCCTCCCCTTCCCCCTACTCCTTCCCCAACCCCTCAACCTTCCCCCTCCTCCTTCCCTCTAATCCTTCCCCACCCCTTCCCCCTCCCCTTCACCCTCCTCCTTCCCCAACCCCTCCCCCTCCTCCTTCCCCTACCCCTCCCCTTCCACCTCCTCCTTCCCCCACCCCCTCCCCTTCCCCCTCCTCCTTCCCACACACCCTCCCCTTCCCCACCCTCTCCTCCTTCCCCCACGCCCTCCCCTTCCCCCTCCTCCTTCCCTCTAATCCTTCCCCACTCCCTCCCCCTTCCCCCTTCCCCCTCCCCTTCCCCCTCCTCCTTCCCCAACCCCTCCCCCTTCCCCCTCCCCCTCCTCCTTCCCCACACCCTCCCCCTTCCCCCGTCCCCTCCCCTTACCCCTCCTCCTTCCCACACACCCTCCCCTTCCCCACCCCCTCCCCCTTCCCCCACGCCCTCCCCTTCCCCCTCCTTCCCTCTAATCCTTCCCCACTCCCTCCCCTTCCCCCTTCCCCCTCCCCTTCCCCCTCCTCCTTCCCCAACCCCTCCCCCTTCCCCCTCCCCCTCCTCCTTCCCCACACCCTCCCCCTTCCCCCGTCCCCTCCCCACACCCCTCCTCCTTTCCCCACCCCCTCCCCTTCCCCCTGCTCCTTCCCCACCCCCTCCTCCTTCCCCCACCCCCTCCGCTTCGCCCTACTCCTTCCCCACCCCCTCCTCCTTCCCCCACCCCCTCCCCTTACCCCTCCCCCTTCCCCCTACTCCTTCCCCACCCCCTCCTTCTTCCCCCACCCCCTCCTCTTCCCCCTCCCCCTTCCCCCTACTCCTTCCCCCACTCCTTCCCCTCCTCCTTCCCCCACCCTTCCCCCTACTCCTTCCCCAACCCCTCCACCTTCCCCCTCCTCCTTCCCTCTAATCCTTCCCCACCCCCTCCCCCTTCCCCCTCCCTCTTCCCCCTCCCCCTTCCCCCTCCTCAACCCATCCTCCTTCCCCACACCCTCCCCCTTCCACCTCCCCTTCCCCTCCCCTTCCCCCTTCCCCTCCCCCTCCCCTTCCCCCTCCTCCTTCCCCCACCCCCTCCCCTTCCCCCTACTCCTTCCCCACCCCCTCCTCCTTCCCCACACCCTCCCCCTTCCACCTCCCCTTCCCCCTCCCCCTTCCCCCTCCACCTCCCCTTCCCCCTCCCCTTCCCCCTCCCCTTCCCCCTGCTCCTTCCCTCTACTCCTTCCCCACCCCCACCTCCTTCACCCTACTTCTTCCCCACCCCCTCCTCCTTCCCCACCCCCTCCTCCTCCTTCCCTCTACTCCTTCCCCCACCCCTCCCCTTCCCCCTACTCCTTCCCCACCCCCTCCCCCTTCCCCTACTCCTTCCCCAACCCCTCCATCTTCCCCCTCCTCCTTCCCTCTACTCCTTCCCCACCCCCTCACCTTCCCCCTCCTCCTTCCCCTACACCTTCCCCACCCCCTCCCCCTTCCCCTCTCCTTCCCCACCCCCTCCCCCTTCCCTCTACTCCTTCCCCAACCCCTCCCCCTTCCCCCACCCCCTCCCCTTCCACCTAATCCTTCCTCAAACCCTCCACCTTCCCCCTCCTCCTTCCCTCTAATCCTTCCCCACCCCCTCCCCCTTCCCCCTCACCTCCCCCTCCCACTTCCCCACCTCCTTCCCCACACACTCCCCCTTCCCCCTCCCCTTCCCACTTCCCCTCCCCTTGCCCCTCCTCCTTCCCACACCCCCTCCTCCTTCCCCCACCCCCTCCCCCTTCCCCCACCCCCTCCCCCTTCCCCCTGCTCCTTCCCTCTACTCCTTCCCCACCCCCTCCCCCTTCCCCCTCCACCTTCCCCCTCCTCCTTCCCTCTACTCCTTCCCCACCCCCTCCTCCTTCCCCTACTCCTTCCCCACCCCCTCCCCCCTACTCCTTCCCCACCCCCTCCCCTTCCCCCTACTCCTTCCCCACCCCCTCCTCCTTCCCTCTACTCCTTCCCCACCCCCTCCTCCTTCCCTCTACTCCTTCCCCACCCCCTCCTCCTTCCCCCTACTCCTTCCTCAACCCCTCTCCCTTCCCCCTCCTCCTTCCCCACCCCCTCACCTTCCCCCTCCTCCTTCCCCCTACTCCTTCCCCCCCTCCCCCTTCCCCCCTCCTCCTTCCCCACCCCCTCCCCCTCCCCCCACCTCCCCCTCCCCCTTCCCCCCTCCTTCCCCACCACCTCCCCCTTCCCTCTACTCCTTCCCCACCACCTCCCCTTCCCCCTACTCCTTCCCCAACCCCTCCTCCTTCCCTCTAATCCTTCCCCACCCCCACCCCCTTCCCCCTCCCCTCCCCTTCCCCCTCCTCCTTCCCCACCCCTCCTTCCCCACCCCTCCCACTTCCCGTACTCCTTCCCCACCCCCTCCTCCTTCCCCCACCCCCTCCCCCTTCTCCCATCACCCTACTCCTTCCCCCACCCCCTCCCCCTACTCCCATCACCCTACTCCTTCCCCTACCCCCTCCCCCTACCCCCTGCTCCTTCCCTCTACTCCTTCCCCACCCCCCTCCCCCTTCCCCCTCCTCCTTCCCTCTACTCCTTCCCCACCCCCTCCTCCTTCCCCTACTCCTTCCCCACCGCCTCCACCTTCCCCACCCCCTCCCCCTTCCCCCTACTCCTTCCCCACCCCCTCCCCCTTCCCCCTACTCCTTCCCCACCCCCTCCCCCTTCCCCCTACTCCTTCCCCACCCCCTCCTCCTCCCCTCTACTCCTTCCCCACCCCTCCTCCGTCCCCGTACTCCTTCCTCAACCCCTCCCCCTCCCCCTTCCCCACCCCCTCCCCTTCCCCCTACTCCTTCCCCACCCCTCCCCCTCCTTCCCCATCCCCTCCTCCTTCCCCCTACTCCTTCCCCAACCCCTCCTCCTTCCCTCTATACCTTCCCCAACCCCTCTACCTTCCCCACCCCCTCACCTTCCCCCTCCTCCTTCCCCCTACTCCTTCCCCACCCCCTCCCCCTCCCCCTTCCCCCTACTCCTTCCCCACCCCCTCCCCCTTCCCCCTACACCTTCCCCACCCCCTCCCCCTTCCCTCTACTCCTTCCCCAACCCCTCCCCCAACCCCCTCCCCTTCCCTCTACTCCTTCCCCAACCCCTCCCCCATCCCCCTCCCCTTCCCTCTACTCCTTCCCCAACCCCTCCACCTTCCCCCTACTCCTTCCCCACCCCTCCCCCTTCCCCCTACTCCTTCCCAACCCCCTCCTCCTTCCCCAACCCCTCCCCCTTCCCTTCCCTCTGCTCCTTCCCCAACCCTTCCCCCTCCCCTTCCCTCTACTCCTTCCCCACCCCCTCCCCCTTCCCCCTCCCCCTTCCCCCTACTCCTTCCCCACCCCCTCCCCCTTCCCTCTAATCCTTCCCCAACCCCTCCCCCTACTCCTTCCCCACCCCCTCCCCTCTACTCCTTCCCCAACCCCTCCCCCTCCCCTTCCCTCTACTCCTTCCCCAACCCCTCCCCCTTCCCCCTCCCCTTCCCTCTACTCCTTCCCCACCCTCTCCCCTTCCCCCTACTCCTTCCCCACCCCCTCCTCCTTCCCTCTAATCCTTCCCCAACCCCTCCCCCTTCCCCCTCCCCCTTCCCCCTCCCCTCTACTCCTTCCTCAACCCCTCCCCCTTCCCCCTCCCCCTACTCCTTCCCCAACCCCTTCCCCAACCCCTCCCCCTTCCCCCTCCTCCTTCCCCCTACTCCTTCCCCCACCCCCTCCTGCTTCTCCCTCCTCCTTCCCCACCCACTCCCCCTTCCCCCTACTCCTTCCCCACCCCCTCCTCCTTCCCCCTCCTCCTTCCCCACCCACTCCCCCTTCCCCCTACTCCTTCCCCACCCCCTCCTCCTTCCCCCTCCTTCTTCCCCAACCCCTCCCCCTTCCCCCTCCTCCTTCCCCACCCACTCCCCCTTCCCCCTACTCCTTCCCCAACCCCTCCCCCTTCCCCCTCCTCCTTCCCCACCCCCTCCCCCTTCCCTCTACTCCTTTCCACACCCCATCCTCCTTAGCCCTGTCCTCACCCCCCCCACCCAACCCCTCCCCCAACCCCCCCTAAACCTCCTCCCCCATGGGCAATCCCGGCATACGCATCAGAACCCCCCCCCCCGCCATCACTGGCCATTGACACAGCCTCCTGCTTCCTGTGGTGAGCCCGCCCACTCACGTCCGTCATCCACATCGTCAGCCAGCACGGCTGGCTGACAAATCAATTTAGTCGGGGTGAACGGCGACAGGGGGCAGGGAGAATCGCATCTATTGCTTGCTCAGGCAATTCTCCGGCATGCGCGGCGCCAACCTCGATGATGCTGTTCTCGCCAGTTGGGAGAATGGCGGAACGGCGTCGCTGGGAAAAAGTGGCGTGCACGGCGATTCTCCCAAACGGCGGGCATGGGAAAATTGACCCCTATGTACAATGGCTATTTCAAGTTTTTTTTAAAGCCAAACATGTAAGTCAGTTTTTCAGTATGTTGCAAAATGCTGCAATCAACAGCTTATGTGTTGCTCGCCTTCTGAGTCGATATTTTCTGTGTTCTGCCCCAGGGAATACTCTTGTCATTTACAACCATAAATTAAGAAGACACGACATTTTTCTTTTCAAAAGGAACTCTCCCGCTGCGCCAAAAAATATTTGTCTTTGCCTCCGAGGAGTTGCAGAGGGAGGCAAGAATGAAACACAGAGACAGTAAAGCATACAGAACTATCGCTGCATTGTTGGATGAATGGCACAGTTGTTTTGCCTGATAAAACCAGCAAGCCCTCCTCAGCTCGTTTCATTGACAAAAAAAGAAGGAACCTACGTAAATGATGGGGCAATCTGACTAGCGATGGAATGCTCAACAATCTGGACTGATTATTGGCTGCATTTCCTGGCAGGGTTTGACTTTCCATGTGAACTGGGCCAATCTAGATTGACTTGAAACATCCCTTGATGTTGGGAAGAGGACAAGCTTCCCACTCATCTGTGTCCCATAAATTAACTGAATGATGTTCCTTGGCTCCGATTCGTTCCTTGGCAGAGCGCTGTAGAATCGGACAGAGAAAACTTCCATTTGTGGAGTTGGGTCAGGGAAAGAAAAATTCATATATGGAATCACGAGTGAGCTAAGGAACCATTACAACATCTGGCATGAAGCTTGTACTGCAGCCTGCTGGGCTGGATTTAAGTTTGAATGTAACTTACAATAACAAAAATAAATGAGTAATGGATGTTTAAAAAGTAGTAAAAATTGTTTCATTAAATGGGAACGGTTAATCTATTTATAGTGTTACTTATATCAAAAGTAGCTCAAATTCACGGCAAATTCTGCTCTCATCAAATTGAAAAAGTACCTGTAGGTCAAACATTTATGACAGATATTAAGCTGGGGCTGAAATGTAATTTTTAAAAAATATATCTTCTGGTTACTTATGATGCGTAATGTTAGTGCGGCACTGTGGCACAGTGGTCAGCACTGCTGCCTCATGTCGCAGATGACCCTGGTTCAATCGTGGCTCCAGGTCGCTGTCCGTGTGGAGTTTGCACATTCTTCCCATGTCTGCGTGCGTCTCACCCCCACAACTCAAATAGATGTGCAGGGTAGGTGGACTGGCCATGCTACATTGCCCCTTAATTGGAAAAAAAGAATTGGGGACTCTAAATTTATTTTTAAAAGTGATGCTTAATGTCAATGCCCTGAATATGACACTCCTGCCTTTAATAATTCATAATTCATATTATTAGCTCCACCTACGCATCCTAGTAGCATTTTGAAGGAATTTTAATAGTGTGCATTCCCAAGTGTAGACAAAGCACTAAATGATAAAACACATTTCCCTTTTCTGAGGTGATTGGTCCTTTAAGATGGGGCAGCACGGTAGCATAGTGGTGAGCACTGTGGCTTCACAGCTCCAGGGTCCCAGGTTCGATTCCCTGCTGGGTCACTGTCTGTGCAGAGTCTGCACGTTCTCCCCCTGTCTGCGTGGGTTTCCTCCGGGTCCTCCGGTTTCCTCCCACAGTCCAAAGACGTACAGGTTAGGTGGATTGGCCATGCTAAATTGCCCTGAGTGTCCAAAGAGGTTAGGAGGGGTTATTGGGTTGCGGGATAGGGTGGACATGAGGGCTTAAGTGGGTCGGTGCAGACTCGATGGGCCAAAAGGCCTCCTTCTACTCTGTGTGTTCTATGTTCTAAGACAAATTGTTGTATGCATGCCAGCATGGCGACCCAACTTCTGGGCATTCTCCTTTTCTTCTTCCAGCAGTTCTCACTTGAAAAAATCTTATCAATCTGGAAACTTGATTGTTGGCAGTTTCGAGAGAGGACAGATGTAACCATGCTCCACGTCCACATGTTCAAAAATGTCCTTCTGCCAAGTGTTCCTTTTAAAGAATCCTAAAGGTTCCTTATGAGAGAACACCAAGATGTTGCTCAGAATGGGGATTATTTCATAATTCTTTGGGAAAGAAAGGAATGCTCGAGCATCCCACAATTTTCCAAAGGAAAAAGCTGTAACCTTTGAACTACTCATAAAATCCACACTACTCCAGATGTTGAAGCAGACTTGCTGGCACTGAGTTGATTTTTTTTTCTCCCTGAGAATGTACAATGAACACTGTATCTGGTTAGCAGACACTCCTTATTGAATCATGTGGATAAAATGGATCATCCTATTATTTTTGCATAAGCAAGGAGCTGGCTAAAAGGGTGATTGAAAATGCACTTCTGGATTATTGTCAGGTACAGGATACTGCAGCAGGAAATGTCAACAGGTGCAACCAGGCGTCTATGTGCTAGAATCACAGATGATAGGCTAGGAGATTGGACCAAATTTTGCCAGATGGAGTTTAATGCAGATAAGTGTGAGGTTATC
Source organism: Scyliorhinus torazame (assembly GCF_047496885.1). Taxonomy (NCBI): domain Eukaryota; kingdom Metazoa; phylum Chordata; class Chondrichthyes; order Carcharhiniformes; family Scyliorhinidae; genus Scyliorhinus; species Scyliorhinus torazame. The sequence goes on along the minus strand of NC_092721.1, from coordinate 27,450,821 downwards.
CATTTTGGCCAAAAAAAAAGAAAGGCAAATTGGTATCTAAATGGAAAGCAGATTCAAAATGCAGAGGGATCTGGGCGTCTTTGTTCATGAATCGCAGAAAGTCGGTATGCAGGTACAGCGCGTATTTAAAAAGGTGAATGCAATGTTAGCGTTTATTGAAAAAGGACTGGAGTATGAAAATAGAGAAGAGTTGCTGTAATTGTATAGGGTGTTGGTGAGACCATGGGCTGGATTCTCCAAACCCTGACGGCAAAATCGCGGCCAGTTCCCTGATTCTCTGGGGCTGAAAAGCGGCGTACTCTCCCGCATATCCCCTTACCTGAGGCCATTGTTGGAGGCCCACTCCGCAACTCTCCGCCCCCGACCGGTCGAAACCCCGACAGCGTGGACCTGATAAGTGTCCTGCCTGTCGGGATACTAACATGGTGGCTGCGGACTCAGTCCGCGGCCGCCCTGGTCGGGGGCGGGCTGATCAGAGGGCAGGGGGGACCTTATATGCGGCCGGACGATGTTCGGGTGAGCGGTCAGGGTCGGGCGCGCGGCCGATCTGGGTGTCTATTTTTAGGGTCCTGTTGCACGGTCGGAGTCCGCCATGGAGCACGGTGCAGCCACTGGAGGCCGCCATCGTGCGCATGCCCGGCCTCTGACCCAGCAGTGCGGGGGTCCGTATCTGCAGCAAAAGCTGCTAGATCCACGCCAGGTCCCTGCTAGCCCCCTGCAGGGCTAGAATATGTGGCCCTTTCCTGCCACTTTTTCTGGCGTGAAAGTCCACAGTTTTTACGACGGCGTGGGGACTTAGTCCCAAAAGCGGAGAATCCAGCCCCACATCTGGAGTATTGTTTCCAGTTTTGGTCTCCTTATCTGAGGAAGCATGTGGTGGCAATGGAGGCAGTTCAGAGGAGATTCACTAGATTGATTCCGGGGATGAAAGGGTTAACGTATGAGGGAAGATTAAACCATTTGGGCTTATGCCCGCTGGAGTTTTCAAGGATGAGAGGGGATCTGATCGAGGTGCACAAGATACTAAAAGAGATTGATAAAGTAAACAAGTTCCCCCTTGAGGGGCAATCTGGAACAAAAGGGCACAGACATACTTTGAGAGGCGGTAGATTTGGAACTGAGATGAGGAGGAACTACTTCCCGCAGAGGATGGTGCATTTGTGGAACTCGCTGCCCCATAGTGCGGTGGAATCTGAGTCGTTCAATAGTTTCAAGAGGGAGATAGATATATTTCTGATTTAAAAATAGGTTAAAGGGATATGGGAAACAGGTCGGGAGGTGGATTTGAGACCAGGAAGAGATCAGCCATGATCTGATTAAATGGCAGAGCAGGCTCGAAGGACTGAATTGCCTACCCCTGCTCCTAATTGCTATGTTCCTATGAATCTAGAGATGAGCAAGAATGATCACACAACTGTGCATTCCCAACCCAGATTCTCTGATCAGGACTAGAGATTTTGCATGAAACTCCCTCCCCATAAGCAACCATTTTCTTTACACCATCATTTTGGATGGCTGCAGAATGCATTCATCCATTTTCTTTCAACGGACAGATACAAACGAGGCAATAATGATGTGATAGGATGGAGGGGACTTAAAGGTGGAGAAGCCCGTGGGTTTGGATGTCGGAAGTCAAAACCAGAAAGCACAGTCCATCGAGCAGCCAGCTCTATTCTACCGACTTCTACCTTTTACTCGAGTGCATTAGATGGCCTCTGTGCAAACCCTTCAGGCTCATTTGCAGCAATATTTCATCATAGTTTGAAATATAAGCAAGATCATTTCCCCCTATTGCTGAAATTTACCAATGAAGCTAGGTTGAGTACATGGTTGCAATTGAAAGGTACGATCAAAACTCATACACTGTAATAAATACTCAATACTCACAGCTAGTTTACTGCTAGTGGGAGAGGATTTGTTCACATTACTTTTGTTGAGAGTGTCGCGTTGGGTGTTCCGATACACAAACGAACCAACACGGTTGTAGATGGTACAACTCTGTTTTATTATTCTGTACAATAATAACTATTAACTTCTGGCTGTGGTTCGTACTTCACCAGCTAGCCTGTGGACCCGGCCCTAGCACTAACTTGGTGAGGCACTCAGCACATGGTGTATGTCTGAGTGGCGCACTGTGAGCTCTGTGCTCTGAGCTATCTCCTGGTAGAATGAGCGGGAACTGTGGTGTTCCCTGTTTTATAGTGCGTGTGCTCTCACTGGTGATTGGCTCTGATGTTGTGTGTGTGTTGGTTGGTCCATCTACCTGTCCATCAATGTGTGTGTGTGATTGCACCATGGTATGTTAATGTGGATATCATGACATCCCCCCTTTTCACAAGGATATGTGCCTACATGGTAATAAATATTGGTGTGTACTGAGTGCATCTGAGTATGTGTGTGCAATATTTACAACATGTACATGAGGCTAAACTATATACATAGGAAGGTGTCAGGTGCAACAGAGCAACAAGGTTGTGCCACAAACAAAACAAGTGCGATCATCAAATATCGAAAGAGAACTCCTGGAATGACAAGAAAGAAACACGTTAACATTATTGCACAAAAATTCAGTGAGTCCAATCTGCAAACAGGCTCATAAGTCCAGTCTATTAGGTAGGCGACGAATTTGGGTTGACAGCCTCAAGGGTGGGTCAGGCTCCACCGGCTGAGGAATGGGGCTCCACCGGCGAATGGAGCCATCAGGCATGCGAACCAGGAACGAGCGGGGAGCCATGCGGCAGAGAACCTCGGCGGTTGCCAACCTGCCACCCTCTGGTAGGTTAATGCGGACGTTGTCTCCAGGCGCCAGGACAGGAAGATCAGTTGCCCGAGCGCCATGTGCCACCTTCTGCTGAGCACGCTGCTGTCGCATCCTTTGCAGTACTGGAGCATGGTCGGGTTTAGGAACATGAATGGACGGCACAGTGGTCCTGAGGGTGCGACCCATCAACAGCTGGGCTGGCGAGAGGCCTGTGGACAGTGGGGCCGAGCGATAGGCCAGCAGGGCTAAACAGAAATCAGATCCGGCATCAGCGGCCTTGCAGAGGAGCCGCTTCACGATATGGACACCCTTTTCTGCCTTGCCATTCGACTGGTGATGCAAAGGGCTGGACATCACGTGTGTGAAGCCGTATGAAGCGGCAAAAGAAGACCATTCTTGGCTCGCAAAACAGGGCCCGTTGTCCGACATGACGGTGAGCGGAATGCCATGGCGAGCGAAGGTTTCTTTGCATGCTCTGATGACAGCTGATGATGTCAAGTCGTGCAGGCATATGACCTCCGGATAATTGAAAAAATAGTCAATTATAATGACGTAGTCCCTGCCGAGCTCATGAAAGAGGTCCACACCCACCTTTGCCCTGGGGGACGTGACCAACTCATGGGGCTGAAGTGTCTCAGCGGGTTGCGCCGGCTGAAACCTTTGGCAGGTGGGGCTGTTGAGCACCATGTTGGCGATGTTGTCGCTGATGCCCTGCCAGTACACAGCTTCTCGGGCCCTCCGCCTGCACTTTTCAACCCCGAGATGGCCTTCGTGCAATTGTTCGAGGACAAGCCGGTGCATGCTGTGTGGGATCACAATCCGATCCAACTTTAGGAGGACACCATCAATGACGGCCAAGTCGTCCCGGACATTGTAGAATTGTGGGCACTGCCTCTTGAGCCACCCTTCCATCAAGTTGTAGAAGGGGGTCAGCCGCAGTCTCACGGCGAATGTGGGCCAGACGTGCATCAGTAGCCGGCAGATTGGCCGATGTGAAGGCAACCTGTGCATCGACTTGACAAACGAACCCCCCCGATTCGGGCGGGGTGCTCACTGCTCTGGACAGAGCATCCGCGATGATGAGGTCCTTTCCCGGGGTGTAGACAAGTTGGAAGTCGTACCTCCGGAGCTTAAGCAGAATGCACTGGAGGCGAGGGGTCATCTCGTTGAGGTCCTTCTGAATGATGCTGACCAGGGGGCGATGGTCGGTCTCCACAGTGAATTGCGGAAGACCATACATAGTCGTGGAATTTGTCGATGCCGGTTAACAAACCCAGGCACTCCTTTTCTTTTTTTTTAAACATATTTTATTCAAATTTTTTCGGCCAAACAAAACAGTACAAAAATTTTTCCTTTTTACAACAATAAAACAATATAAATAATAGTGACCGTTATTAACAAATAAATAAATAATATATAAACTAAATGGCAACTGCCATAACAAAATATTAACTCTCCCAAATGATAAAGTCAAACAAGCCAATATACATATCCAAGTAAAAATATCCATACAAAAACACCCCTGAGGACCCACCCGAGCCCTCCCCCCCCCCCCCCCCCCCCCCCGGGTTGCTGCTGCTACTTTCCCAGTTCTTTTATCGTTCTGCGAGATAGTCAATGAACAGTTGCCACCGCCTGGTGAACCCTTGAGCCGAACCTCTTAGTGCAAACTTTATCCGTTCCAGTTTTATAAACCCTGCCATGTCGTTTATCCAGGCCTCCACGCCCGGGGGTTTAGCTTCCTTCCACATTAACAATATCCTTCGCCGGGCTACTAGGGACGCAAAGGCCAAAACACCAGCCTCTCTCGCCTCCTGCATTCCCGGCTCTTCTGCAACCCCGAATATAGCCAACCCCCAGCTTGGCTCGACCCGGACCCCCACCACCTTCGAAAGCACATTTGCCACCCCACCCAGAACTCATGCAGTGCCGAGCATGACCAAAACATGTGGGTGTGGTTCGCTGGGCTTCTCGCGCATCTCCCGCACCTATCCTCTACCCCGAAAAATTTACTGAGCCTTGCTCCAGTCATGTGCGTCCTGTGCAAGACCTTGAATTGTATCAGGCTAAGCCTGGCACACGAGGATGAAGAGTTTACCCTGCGTAGGGCATCTGCCCACAGCCCCTCTTCGATCTCTTCCCCCAGCTCTTCTTCCCATTTTCCCTTCAGCTCATCCACCATGATCTCCCCCTCGTCTCTCATTTCCCTGTATATATCTGACACCCTACCATTCCCCACCCATGTCCCCGAAATCACTCTATCCTGAATCTCCTGCGTCGGGAGCTGCGGAAATTCCCTCACCTGTTGCCTCACAAAACCTCTCAATTGCATGTACCGAAATGCATTCCCCTGGGGCAACCCGTATTTTTCCGTCAGCGCTCCCAGACTCGCAAACGTCCCGTCTAAGAACAGATCCCTCAGTTGCACAATCCCTGCTCTCTGCCATGTTCTAAATCCCCCATCTATTCTCCCCGGGACAAACCTATGATTATTTATTATCGGGGACCGCACTGAGACACCCGTCATTCCCTTATGCCGTCTCCACTGCCCCCAAATTTTCAGCGTTGCCACCACCACTGGACTTGTGGTGTATTTCTTCGGGGAGAACGGCAACGGCGCCGTCGCCATTGCTTGTAGGCTGGTTCCTTTACAGGACGCCATTTCCAGTCTCTTCCACGCTGCTCCCTCCCCTTCTCCCATCCACTTACACACCATTGAAATATTGGCGGCCCAATAGTACTCACTTAAGCTCGGTAGTGCCAGTCCCCCCCTTATCCCTGCTACGCTGCAAAAACCCCCTCCTCACTCTCGGGGTCTTCCCAGCCCACACAAAGCTCATAACACTTTTCTCAATTTTTTTGAAAAAAGCTCTCGGAACCATCACCGGGAGGCACTGGAACAGAAAAAGAAATTTCGGGAGGACTACCATTTTGACCGCCTGCACCCTGCCCACCAGTGACAGGGACACCATGTCCCATCTCTTAAAATCCTTCTCCATCTGTTCCACCAATCGTGTTAAATTAAGCCTATGTAGGGTTCCCCAGTTCCTGGCTATCTGGATCCCTAAGTACCGGAAATCTCTTGTTACCCTCCTCAGCGGTAAATCATCTATTCCCCTGCTCTGCTCCCCCGGATGCACCACAAACAACTCACTCTTCCTCATATTCAATTTGTACCCCGAAAATTCCCCAAACTCCCTGAGTATCCACATTATCTCAGGCATCCCCTCCACTGGGTCCGCAACATACAGCAATAGATCATCTGCATACAATGATACCCGGTGTTCTTCTCCTCCCCTGAGTGCTCCCCTCCACTTCTTAGAGCCCCTCAGTGCTATGGCCAGCGGCTCAATTGCCAATGCAAACAGTAACGGAGACAGGGGACACCCCTGCCTCGTCCCTCTATAAAGACGGAAGTAGTCAGACCTCTGCCTGTTCGTGATCACACTTGCCACCGGGGCCCTATATAGCTGTACCCATCGTATAAACCCTTCTCCAAAACCAAATCTCCTCAACACTTCCCACAGCTAGTCCCACTCCACTCTGTCGAATGCTTTCTCGGCGTCCATCGCCACCACTATCTCCGCCTCCCCCTCTGGTGGGGGCATCATCATCACCCCTAGCAGCCTCCGTATGTTCGTGTTCAGCTGTCTCCCCTTAACGAACCCAGTTTGATCCTCGTGGACCACCCCCGGGACACAATCCTCTATCCTCGTCGCCATCACCTTGGCCAGGAGCTTAGCATCTACGTTCAAAAGGGAAATGGGCCTGTAGGACCCACACTGCAGCGGGTCTTTTTCCTTCTTCAAAAGTAGCGATATCGTCGCCTCTGACATAGTCGGGGGCAACTTCCCCCTTTCCCTGGCCTCATTAAAGGTCCTCGTCAAAAGCGGGGCCAGTAGGTCCATATATTTCCTATAAAATTCCACCGGGAACCCATCCGGTCCTGGGGCCTTCCCCGCCTGCATGCTCCCAATCCCCTTTACCACCTCCTCCATCTCAATCTGTGCTCCCAATCCCGCCCTCTCCTGATCCTCCACCTTCAGGAATTCCAGCTGATCCAGGAAACACATCATTCCCTCCTTCCCTTCCGGGGGCTGAGCCTTATATAACCTCTCATAGAATGCCTTGAACACCCCGTTCACTCTCTCCACTCCCCGTTCCATCTCTCTCTCCTCGTCTCTCACCCCACCTACCTCCCTCGCTGCTCCCCTCTTCCTCAGTTGGTGGGCCAGTAGCCGACTCGCCTTCTCTCCATACTCATACTGTACACCCTGTGCCCTCCTCCGCTGTGCCTCTGCCTTACCCGTGGTCAGCAGGTCAAATTCCACATGTAACCTTTGTCTTTCCCTGTACAGTCCCTCCTCCGGTGCCTCTGCATATTGCCTGTCCACCCTCAAACGTTCTCTCAACAATCGCTCCCTTTCTTTACCCTCTTGCTTCCCTTTATGTGCCGTTATGGATATCAGTTCCCCTCAGGCATTCCTTTTCAATCTGCGCATAGCACTGCTCTGTGGGGGTCATTGCCCGCGAGGCATAGGCGACCGGGGCCCATGATGCAGTGTCGCCCCGTTGCAGGAGTACCGCCCCAATGCCGGACTGGCTGGCATCAGTCGAGATCTTTGTTTCCGAGTGGTCTCAAAGAACACCAATACCTCTGCGCTCCCACCCTCCTGGGGTTGGACTTCCAATGCAACCTCCAGAGCTTAACATTCAAATTTGGCGGCCCTATACCCCCACTGACTATCTGCGGCCTCGCGACACTCAAGGTCGAACCGCCCTCCCTGTTTGCGAACCTCACCCCGGATTGAAAACTCGTCGCCACTATGAGCAGACAGTACAGCACCCACGACCGGACGTTTATCAGGTCCGAAGTCCAGCGGCTGCTGCAGGAAGGCATAATCCAGGCCAGCAATAGTCCCTGGAGAGCCCAGGTGGTAGTAGCGAAGAAGGGGAGAAGCAAAGGATGGTCGTAGACTACAGTCAGACCATCAACAGGTACACGCAGCTAGATGCGTACCCTCTTCGCCGCATATCCAACATGGTCAATCGGATTGTAAAGTACAAGGTCTTCTCCACTGTGGACCTTAAGTCCGCCTACCACCAGCTCCCCATTCGCCCCGGTGACCGCAAGTACACTGCCTTCGAAGCAGACGGGCGGCTATACCACTTCTTAAGGGTTCCATTCGGCGTCACGAACGGAGTCTCGGTCTTCCAATGGAAGATGGACCGAATGGTCGACCAGCACGGTTTACAGGCCATGTTCCCATACCTCGACAACGTCACCATCTGCGGCCAAGACCAGCAGGACCACGACGCCAACCTCCGGAAATTCCTCCAGACCGCTAACGCCCTCAATCTCACCTACAACGAGGAAAAATGCGTGTTTAGCACCGACCGTCTAGCCATCCTTGGCTACGTAGTGCATAATGGAGTGATAGGCCTCGACCCCGAACGCATGCGCCACCTCATGGAGTTCCCTCTTCCCCACTGTACCAAAGCCCTGAAACGCTGCCTGGGCTTCTTTTCTTATTACGCCCAGTGGGTCCCCCAGTACGCAGACAAGGCCCGCCCACTAATCCAGTCCATTACTTTTCCCCTGTCGACAGAGGCCCGCCAGGCCTTCAGCCGCATCAAAACGGATATCGCAAAGGCCACGATGCGCGCCATCGACGAGTCCCTCCCCTTCCAAGTCGAGAGCGACGCATCCGACGTAGCTCTGGCGGCCACGCTCAACCAAGCGGACAGACCCGTGGCCTTTTTCTTCCGGACCCTACACGCTTCAGAAATTCGCCACTCCTCAGTAGAAAAGGAGGCCCAAGCCATAGTGGAAGCTGTGCGACATTGGAGGCATTACCTGGCCGGCAGGAGATTCACTCTCCTCACTGACCAACGGTCGGTAGCCTTCATGTTCGATAATGCACAGCGGGGCAAGATAAAGAACGACAAGATCCTGCGGTGGAGGATCGAACTCTCCACCTACAATTATGAGATCTTGTACCGTCCCGGAAAGCGGAACGAGCCGTCCGATGCCCTATCTCGCGGCACTTGTGCCAACGCACAAGTGGACCGTCTCCAAGCCCTCCACGAGGACCTCTGCCACCCGGGGGTCACTCGTTTCTACCACTTCATAAAGGTCCGCAACCTCCCTTACTCCGTCGAGGACGTCCGAACAGTCACCAGGAACTGCCAAATCTGCGCAGAATGCAAACCGCATTTTTTCAGGCCAGATAGAGCGCACCTGATAAAGGCTTCCCGTCCCTTTGAACGCCTCAGTTTGGACTTCAAAGGCCCCCTCCCCTCCACCGATCGCAACACGTACTTTCTTAACGTCGTTGACGAATACTCCCGCTTCCCCTTCGCCATCCCCTGCCCCGACATGACCGCGGCCATGGTCATTAAAGCCCTCGGCACCATCTTTACCCTGTTCGGTTTCCCCACCTACATCCATAGCGACAGGGGGTCCTCCTTCATGAGTGACGAGCTGTGTCAATTCCTGTTCAGCAAGGAAATAGCCTCGAGCAGGAGGACCAGCTACAACCCCCGGGGGAACGGGCAGGTAGAGAGGGAGAACGGAACGGTCTGGAAGACCGTCCTACTGGCCCTACGGTCTAGGAGTCTCCCAACTTATCGCTGGCAGGAAGTCCTCCCGGATGCCCTTCACTCTATCCGGTCCCTGCTGTGTACCACCACTAACCAAACGCCTCACGAGCGCCTCCTTGTCTTCTCTAGGAGGTCCGCTTCTGGAACGTCACTTCCGACCTGGCTGGCAGCCCTGGGACCCATCCTGCTCCGGAAACATGTGCGGGCGCACAAATCAGACCCGCTGGTGGAAAAAGTACATCTACTCCACGCAAACCCGCAGTACGCCTACGTGGCATACCCAGACGGCCGACAGGACACGGTCTCTCTGCGGGACCTGGCGCCTGCCGGAGCTCCCCACCCCCTCCCCCCAACACAAATCACCTCCCTCTCACTCCCGCCGGTGCACCCCACAGCCACCCCCTTCCCGGGGGGATCAGTTCTCCTCCCAGGCCCATCCAGGTATAAGGAAACAGAGGGGGACAGCGCGATGCTCCCAGAGTCGACCGGACCTTAGCCTGCACCACCACCACCATCCGGGGTGAGCCGATCGGAAAGGGCGACCAGAGCACCATCTCGACTTATCGAATCGACTTAAGATGTATATAATTCAGTGGCCCAGTAAAGCGGCATTGTTGTAAATAGTTCACGCTGGGTAAAATGTGAATAATTCGGTGGCCCAGTAAAAGCGGCATGATTGTATATAGTTCAATGGTTAAGGTACCGACCCTGTAAACCCCTACCACCATACCATCCACCACCCCGCCGGGTTCTTTTTTAACAAGGGGAGAATGTGGTGGTATGTATTAAGGGTAATACGGTACACCATGAATGCCGAGGAGCCATTGGAGGACAGATGCTGGATACCGATTGGATCCACCGCCTACTGGGCTCCACCCAGATAGGCGGGGTATAAGAACCTGGGTTTAATCCCCGCAGCTGCATTCTGTGACTGAGCTGCTGGGGAACAAGTCTGCTCAATAAAGCCTCGATTGAAGTTCTTTACGTCTCGCCTCGTGTGTGATCGATGGTGCTACACCGGATGATTACATCCATCAGTGTGTGGGTGTGATTGCACCATGATATGTTAATATGGATATCATGACAGAGAGTTTGCCGAATTGCATCAAGGCTTGGTGCCTTAGATTGGATCCTCTGAGCAGGCGTAGTATGACCAGACCTATGAAGCTGTTTGCTGTTGAAATGATGAAATATCCGCCCATTTTGGGAATTATTTTTTTTATTTAAGATGGGTTTTTTTCCCCAATTAAAGGCAATTTAGAGTGGCCAAGCCACCTGTACTGCACAGCTTTGGTTTGTGGGGATGAGACCCATGCAGACACAGGGAGAATGTGCAAACTCTACATGGACAGTGACCCACGGCCGGAATCGAACCCGGGATCTCAGCGCCATGAGGCAGCAGTGCTAATCACTGCACCACCGTGTCGCCTATTTTGGGAATTATTTTGAAGTGCCCTGTAAATGGACAGGTGAGGGGTGCAACAGGGAGAGGAACGGCAATGCGGCTCGCAGGGAGCACCACCCGTGATACCGGTTGCGTGGCACAGGTTGTGTTTCCTTGATATATCGGTACTGCAACACTTCAAGAGGCTCAGGTTTTCATGCCATGTAGTGTCCGACATCTGCAACCTCCTTGAAGATTCCCGGCTGCACTCGTTGGTCATGCATTATAGGACCCATCCAAGTCAAAATCTCAAGCCCAGGCCCTTCTGGGGATTGACCGTTGACACATATTCACGATCTTCCAGCCAGCAGGCCACAAGTGCATAAAGCAGATCATTGTAGGTTGTTTGCCAATGCTGACATTTACATGAACTCCACTGACGATGAAGTTGGTGATTGGAAACTCAGGTTTGTGTCTCTGGCAGGCTTCTCACAGGGAGCGATTGGGTGCAAACACGTCTTACTCTACACATCCACCAGATCAATCAGGAGTAATTGTGAATGGCAACAAGGTCTTCGACTGCACCATTGTGCAGTTGGTTTAGCTCAGTTGGCTGGACAGCTGATTCATAGAACATACAGTGCAGAAGGAGGCCATTCGGCCCATCGAGTCTGCACCGACCCATTTGAGGCCTCACTTCCATCCTATCGCCGTAACCCAATAACCCCTCCTAACCTTTTTTGATCACTAAGGGCAATTTATCATGGCCAATCCACCTAACCATATTGCAGAAAAAGGCCAACGGCATAGGTTCAATTCCCATACTGTCTGAGGTTAATCATGAAGGCCCCACTTTCTCATACTTGCCCTTCACCTGAGGTGCGCTGAGCCTCAGGTTAAATCAGCACCAGTCATCTCTCCCCCTCACAGCAGAAAGCAGCCTAAGGTCATCTGGGATTATGGCAACTGTTGTGTTGGGTGCTCTGGATCCGTGGAACACATACAGGTCACCAACACTTGAAATAGTGCAACACTATTTTATTGAATCATTAACTGTTTAAACATACTCAGACTGTTGTTTAATACGATACTGGCTTTAACTAAAGACCTTTGCCTTGTCCTAACCAGTTGATGCACTCAGCACATGGTGAATGTCTGTGCTGCAGGCTGTGAGCTCTGTCCTCCTAGCTAGCTGCAGCTCGAATGAGCGGGAACTCTGATGCCCCCTGTCTTTATAGTGCGTGTGCGCTAACTGGTGATTGGCTGCGGTGTTGTGTGTGTCGATTTGGTCCCACTGTGTGTCCATCAGTGTGTGTCTGCACCATGACATACTGGTGTATATTATGACAGCAACTTTACTGCACAGCTGGTGTGCAATGTCAAAGAGATTTTTCTGCTGGTATCTGCAAGATTCCCAGGGTGCTGCCATAATGCTTTTATCCTTTGACAGTCCAAGGCACCTGGCGACATGTAACCTGCAAACTTCTAAGGGACAAGAGATAACCACTTCAAACATGGACGATGACACCTGGTCTGGCTGGCCTCTGGCACCTCATTGAAGTGTTCAACAGTGAGTGTCAAGAAACAGTTTTATCATAGCGAGCACTACAGCCTGGCACAATCAATTCATCGCGCAACTTCCGCACAGGAGAGATTAGTAGCAGGAGTCAGAGTATTATGATCTCAAGTGGAATCCATTATCGGTTCATTTTTTCTGCCGCCCAGCTGAGGACGCTAATGCTAACTGTAAAACCCCAACCGCTGCCTTTCCAAAATCAACTAACACGTCACAGACCAACAATCAAATCTTGTCCTTTTGTTCCCTGTGCCACAGGTGCTAGACTGGAAGCTGCCTTTCCCCATTTCACAATTGGAAGACCGTCATTAAGATTTGCTGGTGTATGCAGATCAAATGTGAACATCTTGTGTCAGTTTTTAAAACATTCCTATGATAATTGATAATCGATTCTAATTCACATGATACAATGTGCTGGTGTGCTGGTGCACGAGTCGCAAAAAGTTGGTGTGCAGGTGCAACAGGTGATTAAGAAGGCTAATCGAGTTGTGTCTTTCATTGCTAGAGGGATGGAGTTCAAGACTAGGGAGGTTATGCTGCAATTGTATAGGTGAGGCCGCATCTGGAGTATTGTGTTCAGTTTTGGTCTCCTTACCTGAGAAAGGACATATTGGCACTGGAGGGAGTGCAGAGGAGATTCACTAGGTTGATCCCAGAGTTGAGGGGATTAGATTATGACGAGAGGTTGAGTAGACTGGGACTGTAGTCATTGGAGTTTAGAAGGATGCGGGGGGATCTTATTGAGACATATAAAATTATGAAGGGAATAGATAGGATAGATGCAGGCAGGTTGTTTCCACTGGTCGGGGAAAGCAGAACTAGGGGGCATGGCCTCAAAATAAGGGGAGGTAGATTTAGGACGGAGTGTAGGAGGAACTTCTTCACCCAAAGGGTTGTGAATCTCTGGAATTCCTTGCCCAGTGAAGCAGTTGAGGCTCCTTCTTTAAACGTTTTTAAGAAAAAGATAGATGCCTTTCTAAAGAATAAAGGGATTCGGGGATATGGTGTACGGACCGGAGAGTGGAGCTGAGTCCACAAAGATCAGCCATGATCTCATTAAATGGCGGAGCGGGCTCGAGGGGCCAGATGGCCTACTCCTGTTCCTAGTTCCTATGTTCTTATGTAATAACTGAGGCATCAAAATTATCAGGACATGTTGGTAGTGCTAGAAAACTGCATCTTTGTATAATACCAAAGTGTCGAGTGTCCTCTTAGTATGATCATTCTTTTTTTCTGAATTGTCCTCGATTCATACATCTGTATTCACGTGACCAGGTAAATATATCTCCCAGAAGCATTCAATTTTAGCATCAGGCACGTTTGATTGCATGTCCACTTCATGGAGAACAACAAATTCCTTTGCATAATATTTTGCTGTGCCACGTACCATCTGGACATTAAGTCAGCAGTAACTCTTTCCGTTAATAAAATGGAGGATATGGGTCCATAAGGTTGACATACCATGAGCATACAATCAGCCATACCTCATACCCTAAGAATACCATCTAATTCATTAAATGTTTCTGTATCTCCAGCTGCTGTTGTGTCCTTTGCAGAAGAGTTTTACGGGCAGATTTTTATTTTTTTTACTTCAGTCGTGGAATGTGGGAGTCGCTGGCTGGTCCAGGATTTATTGCCCCTCCCTGATTGCTTTTGAGAAGATGGTGGTGAGCTGCTCCCGTGAATTGCTCAAGTCCACGTGGTGTAGGTTCGCCCACTGTGCTGTCAGGGGGAGAGGGAGCTCCAGGATTTTGACCCAGATGTGGATATTATTCAGTTCTGATGAATGGTCACAGACCCGAAACATTAGGTGGAATTTTCCCATGGCCCAGCCGGTGGGTTCGATGGTAGGTGTGGGGGGGGGGGGGGGGGAGAACTTGGCATGGAGTCCAATAATCGGCATTACGCAGGCGGGACCCTCCGCTGGTGTTCACCAGGCTAATTGGGAAACAGGCTGGGGGCCGGCGTCAAACCGATTTGCATCCTGCTGACGAGGTGCAGATAAAGTGCTTCACGTTTTTAGGCGTCCAGATTACTAACAGCCTGTCCTGGTCCCCCCATGCCAACACTATAGTTAAGAAAGCCCACCAACGACTCTACTTTCTCAGAATACTAAGGAAATGTAGCATGTCAGCTGCCATTCTCACCAACGTTTCCATATGCACCACAGAAAGCATTATTTCTGGATGTATCACAGGCTTGGTATGGAGCCTGCTCTGCCCAAGACCGCAGGAAACTACAAAAGGTCGTGAATGTAGCCCAGTCCATCACACAAACCAGCCTCCCATCCATTGACTTTATTTATAATTCCCGCTGCCTCAGAAAGGCAGCCAGCATAATTACGGACCCCACGCACCCGGACATACTCTCTTCCACCTTCTTCCGTCAGGATAAAGGTACAAAAGTTTGAGGTCATATACCAACCGACTCAAGAACAGCTTCTTCCCTACTGCCATCAGACTTTTGAATGGACCTACTTCGTATTAAGTTGATCTTTTCTCTAACCCTAACTATGACTAACATTACATTCTGCAGTCTCTCCTGCCTTCCCTATGTACGGTATGTGTTGTTTGTATAGCATGCAAGAAACAATACTTTTCACTGTATGCTAATACACATGACAATAATAAATCAAATCAAACGGCACGCCCAGAATCTTCCCATGCCCGATTCTCCAGGATACCAGCGGGGAAAGACACCTGTCTAGAGTGCACCTGTAACAATGAGGTGTGCTGAGGTCGGGACTCACCTGAACAATGCCTGAGGGGCTGCCTCCGAGTTCAGGGTGGAGGCCGCCAGCAACCCTGGAATCCAGGACACCACAGCAGTGGGTGGGGGAGAGCATCTACAGGTGTATCTTCCAGATTCAGTGTTACTGAGGAGGTCCATCTTCCAGTGGTCCGAGAGATCAATCTTCTTTTTCAAGAGGTGCATTTTCTGGCTGGATTCTCTGCAGGCCCGTGCCGAAATCGCGTTTGGCGCAGGAGTGGAGAATCAACACTCGCGCCGAAATCGGGTCTGGCGCTGCTCTGGCGATTCTCCAGAACCCGAGAATCGGCCTTTTCGCGAATTACTCCGCGTGGCTGGGGGGGCATTGCCAGAGGCCCGCTCAGCGATTCTCTGCTCCCAGCCGGCCAAGTTTCCGACGGCGTGGTAGTGACGTTTGAGAACGCCGTGTGGCGGCTGCGGACTCAATTTGCGGCCACCCTGGTGGGGGAGGCGGGGGGATTGGGCACCGGTGGGGGCTTTATGGGTGGCCAGGGGACATATCAGGCCGGTCCAATGCAAGGGCGCGCAGCCAATCGGGGCGGCCTACATTTCAGAGCTGCCTCCGTGGTCCAAGTCCGCCATGGCGCTCGGCGCAGCCGCTGGAGGCCGCCGCCATGCGCATGCGTGGACTCCAGACCGGAGGTGCAGGGGCCCGTATCCGCAGCTAAAGCATTGTGAATCACTCTGGGTCCCTGCTAGCCCCCTGCAGGGCATTGAATCGGTTTATCTATTTTTGAGGAAACATGGGCGTGCAATGCTAGCGTTTGTACGGCGGCATGGGGACATAGCCCCATTTTGGGAGAATCCAGACCTCTTTCTTCAATAGTGGGTCATTGATACCGGGTGCCTTCTAAATATGACACCAGATATGGTGGCAGGACTCAGCAAGAAACACGGAAACGTTCCCTGTTCCCGCCCCCGCCACAGGACATAGTCCCAGATGGGAAAATTCCACCTTTTTCAATATTTTAATGATGGACCTGCTCTGCATGTCCGTTAAAATTTGACCTCTTCCCATTGCCCTTTCCTCCTGTTTCAACTGGGTGAAGAAATGATGTTGTGGAGATGATAGAAATCCTGAGAAAATGAGCATGTTTCCTGCTAATCAGTCACTAAAAAGGGCTTAACAAACAAATAACTTTTTCACATCATCTCTCGATATTAACGTGGGCATTTATGAAAGAGAGCAGATAAAGCGAATAATTGAAATGCCGGCACTAACGTAGAAGAATTATCGCTCAATAATACTCAGGAGCATTACTTCCAACGCATAAAGGAAATCTGACTTAACTTTAGTGGTGTGCAGCATACCGCTAATTGTAAAACGGCTGGTGTGATATAGATCATCTGTCTCAAAGGCTGAGGCATGGCATCACCAGTTTACCTCTACAGCAAGGTTCAGAATAGTTTTTCGCTCGTGAGGAAAATAAAGAAAACTTGAGGTTAATTGCAAACTTTGGACTTTCGGTTAAAAAGTTTGCAATGCAATAGAGCGAGAGATAAAACCATCTGGCAAATTCAAAGCTTAGGTGTGCATACTTACCTTGTGGTTTAACTTTTCAAGCAAGATATTAACAATCAGAACCATTTTTGACTGAGGTTAAATTCGGCCGCAGACTTTGACTTTACTCACGTAGAAATGGTAGAAATGAACTTCAGGGGAAACCTGGAATCATTTCCAGTTACATTGGAACCGAGGAGTGTTGACTTGCCCTTGTAAATGAGATGGTATTTGTGAAAGCTGGAACACTGCAGTGATAACATCTAGGAGAGCCAGGGAGAAGTGCCAGATGAGGTTGCTGTCATTATTGGCACAACTCGACCCACAGGGGTATGTTTTGTCACTCCCAGTAGCATCAGGATGGACAACACTCAGCAGTGAAAAAGAATAAAAGAATTCACCCAAAAGTATCCGAATTTACAGTCATAAAACCTCCAGATACTCGGGGCCATGAAACAATTCTCTCGTTGCCACATTACTTTCACCTCTAATGGTCTTAGAACTTCAGAGAGTCATGTTAAATGCTCCTAGGTTGGAAACTGCTGCTGCAATGTTGTGCAATGAACGTTTCAGCTGTTTGTATCAAATTTCCTCTTTCCACTAACAGGGGTATTAACCCAATCATTTAAATGGTTTAATGCTTCAATTAAAATAGCAGGGAGCGATATTGAGTTATAGGGAAGGAAATTTCAACTTCAACAGGGAAATACACAATAATAGGGTTGCCTATAACCTACCAAGCTCTATTCCCTTTTTCATTGACTTCAATTGGCAAGTAGATGGCCAGGTGTATAACCTGCAGCCAATGCCAAGTGTCTTTATTTTGTCCTACAATACTGGTATCTACCTGGAAATGTGGAAATTGCCCAGGTATGTCCTGTACTCAAGAAACAGGACAAATCCAACCTGGCCAATGACTGCCCCATCAGGCCACTCCCGATCATCAGTAATGTGATGGAAGGGGCCATGAGCCGTGCTATCAAGCGGCACTTGCTTATAACCTCCTCATTGACATTCAGTTCGGATTCCTCCAGGGTCACTCAGACCGTGACCTCACTACAGCCTTGGTTCAAACTTGAACAAAAGAGCTGAATTCCAGAGGTGAGGTGAGTGATCGCCCTTCACATCAAGGCAGCATTTGCCCTGCTGTGGCGTCAAGGAGCCCGAGCAAAACTGGAGTCTATGGGAGTCAGGGGAAAAGCCTTTATTGGCTGGAGTCATACCTGACACAGAGGAAGATGGTTGTGGTGGTTGGAGGGCAATAATCTCAGTTCCAGGACATCATTGCAAGTGTTCCTCAAGGTAGTGTCCTAATCCCAACCATCTTCAGCTGCTTCATCATTGACCTTCCTTCCATCATAAGGTCAGAAGTGAGGGTGTTCGCTGATGACTGCACATTGTTCAGCACCACCTGCAACTCTGCAGGTACTGAAGCAGCCCATGCCCAAATGCAGCAAGATCTAGACAATATCTAAGCTTAGGCTGGAAAGTGGCAAGCACCATTCACGCCACACAAGTGCCAGGCAATGACCATCTCCAACACGAGAGGATCTAAGCATCGCCCCTTGACATTCAATGGCATTAGTCTTGCTGCATCCTCCACTATAAACATGCTGGGGGGTTTCACGGGGGTTTAGATGTTTCAGGCGGGATAGAGGGGTGTGTAAAAGGGGAGGTGGAGTTGCGCTACTGGTTCGGGAGAATATCACAGCTGTACTGCGGGAGGACACCTCAGAGGGCAGTGAGGCTATATGGGTAGAGATCAGGAATAAGAAAGGTGCAGTCACAATGTTGGGGGTTTACTACAGGCCTCCCAACAGCCAGCGGGAGATAGAGGAGCAGATAGGTAGACAGATTTTGGAAAAGAGTAAAAACAACATAGAATCATAGAATTTACAGTGCAGAAGGAGGCCATTCGGCCCATCGAGTCTGCACCAGCTCTTGGAAAGAGCACCCTACCCAAGGTTAACACCTCCACCCTATCCCCATAACCCAGTAACCCCACCCAACACTAAGGGCAATTTTGGACACTAAGGGCAATTTATCATGGCCAATCCACCTAACCTGCACATCTTTGGACTGCGGGAGGAAACCGGAGCACCCGGAGGAAACCCACGCACACACGGGGAGGTGTGCAGACTCCGCACAGACAGTGACCCAAGCCGGAATCGAACCTGGGACCCTGGAGCTGTGAAGCAATTGTGCTATCCACAATGCTACCGTGCTGCCCGTATTGGAGATGGTCATTGCCTGGCACTTGTGTGGCGTGAATGGTGCTTGCCACTTTCCAGCCTAAGCTTAGATATTGTCTAGATCTTGCTGCGTTTGGGCATGGGCTGCTTCAGTACTTGCGGAGTTGCAGGTGGTGCTGAACAGGGTTGTGGTGATGGGAGACTTCAACTTCCCCAATATTGACTGGGACTCACTTAGTGCCAGGGGCTTAGACGGGGCGGAGTTTGTAAGGAGCATCCTGGAGGGCTTCTTAAAACAATATGTAGACAGTCCAACTAGGGAAGGGGCGGTACTGGACCTAGTATTGGGGAATGAGCCCGGCCAGGTGGTAGATGTTTCAGTAGGGGAGCATTTCAGTAACAGTGACCACAATTCAGTAAGTTTTAAAGTACTGGTGGACAAGGATAAGAGTGGTCCTAGGATGAATGTGCTAAATTGGGGAAGGCTAATTATAACAATATTAGGCGGGAACTGAAGAACATAGATTGGGGGCGGATGTTTGAGGGCAAAATCGACATCTGACATGTGGGAGGCTTTCAAGTGTCAGTTGAAAGGAATTCAGGACCGGCATGTTCCTGTGAGGAAGAAGGATAAATACGGCAATTTTCGGGAACCTTGGATAACGGGAGATATTGTAGGCCTCGTCAAAAAGAAAAAGGAGGCATTTTTCAGGGCTAAAAGGCTGGGAACAGACGAAGCCTGCGTGGAATATAAGGAAAGTAGGAAGGAACTTAAGCAAAGAGTCAGGAGGGCTAGAAGGGGTCACAAAAAGTCATTGGCAAATAGGGTTAAGGAAAATCCCAAGGCTTTTTACACGTACATAAAAAGCAAGAGGGTAGCCAGGGAAAGGGTTGACCCACTGAAGGATAGGCAAGGGAATCTATGTGTGGAGCCAGAGGAAATGGACGAGGTACTAAATGAATACTTTGCATCAGTATTCACCAAAGAGAAGAAATTGGTAGATGTTGAGTCTGGAGAAGGGTGTGTAGATAGCCTGGGTCACATTGAGATCCAAAAAGACGAGGTGTTGGGTGTCTTAAAAAATATTAAGGTAGATAAGTCCCCAGGGCCTGATGGGATCTACCCCAGAATACTGAAGGAGGCTGGAGAGGAAATTGCTGAGGCCTTGACAGAAATCTTTGGATCCTCACTGTCTTCAGGGGATGTCCCGGAGGACTGGAGAATAGCCAATGTTGTTCCTCTGTTTAAGAAGGGTAGCAAGGGTAATCCAGGGAACTACAGGCCGGTGAGCCTTACTTCAGTGGTAGGGAAATTACTGGAGAGAATTCTTCGAGACAGGATCTACTCCCATTTGGAAGCAAATGGACGTATTAGTGAGAGGCAGCATGGTTTTGTGAAGGGGGGGTCGTGTCTCACTAACTTGATAGAGTTTTTCGAGGAGGTCACTAAGATGATTGATGCAGGTAGGGCAGTGGATGTTGTCTATATGGACTTCAGTAAGGCCTTTGACAAGGTCCCTCATGGTAGACTAGTACAAAAGGTGAAGTCACACGGGATCAGGGGGGAGCTGGCAAGGTGGATACAGAACTGGCTAGGTCATAGAAGGCAGAGAGTAGCAATGGAAGGATGCTTTTCTAATTGGAGGGCTGTGACCAGTGGTGTTCCACAGGGATCAGTGCTGGGACCTTTGCTCTTTGTAGTATATATAAATGATTTGGAGGAAAATGTAACTGGTCTGATTAGTAAGTCTGCAGACGACACAAAGGTTGGTGGAATTGCGGATAGCGATGAGGACTGTCAGAGGATACAGCAGGATTTAGATTGTTTGGAGACTTGGGCGGAGAGATGGCAGATGGAGTTTAATCCGGACAAATGTGAGGTAATGCATTTTGGAAGGTCTAATGCAGGTAGGGAATATACAGTGAATGGTAGAACCCTCAAGAGTATTGAAAGTCAAAGAGATCTAGGAGTACAGGTCCACAGGTCATTGAAAGGGGCAACACAGGTGGAGAAGGTAGTCAAGAAGGCATACGGCATGCTTGCCTTCATTGGCCGGGACATTGAGTATACGAATTGGCAAGTCATGTTGCAGCTGTATAGAACATTAGTTAGGCCACACTTGGAGTATAGTGTTCAATTCTGGTCGCCACACTACCAGAAGGATGTGGAGGCTTTAGAGAGGGTGCAGAAGAGATTTACCAGAATGTTGCCTGGTATGGAGGGCATTAGCTATGAGGAGCGGTTGAATAAACTCGGTTTGTTCTCACTGGAACGAAGGAGGTTGAGGGGAGACCTGATAGAGGTCTACAAAATTATGAGGGGCATAGACAGAGTGGATAGTCAGAGGCTTTTCCCCAGGGTAGAGGGGTCAATTACTAGGGGGCATAGGTTTAAGGTGAGAGGGGCAAGGTTTAGAGTAGATGTACGAGGCAAGTTTTTTACGCAGAGAGTAGTGGGTGCCTGGAACTCGCTACCGGAGGAGGTGGTGGAAGCAGGGACGATAGTGACATTTAAAGGGCATCTTGACAAATACATGAATAGGATGGGAATAGAGGGATACGGACCCAGGAAGTGTAGAAGATTGTAGTTTAGTCGGGCAGCATGGTCGGCACGGGCTTGGAGGGCCGAAGGTCCTGTTCCTGTGCTGTACATTTCTTTGTTCTTTGTTGTTCTTTGTTTTGTTACCATTGACTTGAATCTGAACTGGACTAGTCACATAAATAAAAGCAAAGTGCTGCGGATGCTAGAAATCTGAAGTAAAAACAGAAAATGATGGATAAACTCAGCAGGTCTGGCAGCATCTGTGGACGAGAAACAGAGGTAACGTTTTGAGTCCACATGACCCTTCTACAGAACTCTGCATATAGCCATATAAATACTGTGACTACAAGAGCAGGTTAGAGGCTAGGAATCCCGCGGTGAGTAACTCACCTCCTGACTCCCCAAAGCCTGTCCACCATCTACAAGGCACAATTCAGGAGTGTGATGGAATACTCCCCATTTGCCTGGATGGGTGCAGCTCCAACTACAGTCAAAAAACTCAACACCATCCAGGGCAAAGCAGCCATTTTGATTGGTACCCCTTCCACAAACATTCACTCCCTCGAACACCGACGAATAGTAGCAGCAGGGTGCACCAACAAGATGCACTGCAGGAACTCACCAAACCCAGAACCACTACCATCTAGAAGGACAAGAGCAGCAGACACATGGGAACATCACCACTGGACGTTTCCCCTGAAGTCACTCATCATCCTAACTTGGAAATATATCATCACTCTTCACTGTCGCTTGGTCAAAATCCTGGAACTCCCTCCCGTACAGCATTGTGGGTGTACCTACACCTGAGGGACTGCAACAGTTCAAGAAGGCAGCTCACCACCATCTTCAGAAGGGCAACCAGGGATGGGCAATAAATGCTTCCCGGTAAAATTCCCGGTAGACCCCTACCAGGTTCCTGTTTGGTCAGTGCCCTACTGGCCGACCTTATATACACTGGGTCATTGAGATACCCCACCCTTTAGCGGGGAAGCTCATACTCCGCAAGGATCATGGGAAAGACAAGCGTTCCCACCCTGTAGATCCCGAGCGGGGTATGGCAATTATATTGAGATTGAACTGTCCATAGATCCCAGGCAGACTTGCCACAGAAACAACATTTTCCCAGCCAGAAAGTTTGGTTTGTGTTGAAGAAATTATCCTTGAGGTGCCGCAAAAAGAATTCCTAATTATGATGTCTCGGCAGTCAACTGTCACTCGAACACTCGCTGCAGAAACTCACAAAGGAAGAAAAATCAATTAGACCAAGTATTTGAGGATTAATGGTTAACTGTAAAACAAAACGCAACCAGCGAGAACACTTGCAGTGGAGGTGATGGGAAGAAAACGGGAAAAGATTTGAACGCCCATTTTAGCAGGCACAAACTATACGCTGCGCTCTCGAGCAAAGCTGAGGAAATAGCTTCAGTGCCTGGTAATATCACATGCAGAAGACTTTCGTCGGGTAATATCAGTCAGGGAGCCACAATAAAAATACGCTTTCAGCAAATGATAGCCCTTGAGGCGATATTTCATAGGTAGTCTTTAGGGCGGGTTTGATGACTGCATTTCCTTGTTATTTTCATTCTATGTATAAACTGACCCTGTCATATTTTTGGATGTGGTACGTTCTGACCTCAGACCACAGGCTTAATCCTAAAAAGCTCGTTAGCAGAAAAATCTGGTATTGATAAATAGTTTTGGCCTGATGTAGAAGAGCTGAAATAAACAATCCTTGACTTGGCTCCAGTGGGCTGTATATGAGAAACTTCACTTCCTTGTCAATCTGTCTGACCCCACATTATGAGTGAAAATAACCTCGCTTAATTGGCCAGATCGGCTCCAGAAACAACTATTATGGTTTGAAAATGCACCTCAGACCACAGTTTCAAAGGACACGAGGACATTTATAGCAGCTTAATTACAGAGGGATTCTTGTTTCCTTCCTCTCTGCTGGTTCCTCAGGGGGTTGTTGTTATTTGGCTCCCCACACTTGTATCCAACCCCCACCTCCCACCCCACCCCACCAACAATCAAGCTGCATGCAATTAATGAGACTTTTAGTTACATGGCCAGTACTTTGGGATGATGATGGGTTGGAAATAATGATAAAACCTCCCACCACCCCCCCCCCCCCTCCCCGCCCCCCCACCCCACCCAACTGTCAGAATTCCAGTTTCAAAAGCACTGACGGGTGTTCTGTCGGAAACAAGATCTGTTTTAAAAATAGAGTGTAATTCAGCACACACATCTTCTGTTCCGGGCCTTGGTTCCCTCCCTTTGTTAAGGCTACCCTTGTACAATGCTACCCCTGTTTCCTCATTGTCAATGTACTATCTTCATGTTTCTGTGCATGATTGAACAAAAGGAAGTGAACACTTCTGCGATCACTTTGGGCAAGAAATTGGATAGCTCCATTATTTGGTCATGGCGGGGGTGGGAGGGGTGGGGGCAGGGATGTGTTTCGTAATCTGCCCTCCCCAATTACAATTGAGGTAGGCTGCACATAGAATTGGTGTACCCATGACAGTAGTGTGGTACTGAGTGGCCCCCACGCTTGGAGGAGTCCAACGGCGCGCAAGAGCAGGACGTGGTGCCGGCCATGCGTGCTACCCAGACCAACACCGCATGGGTGACATCGGCGGAGAAAGCCTTGGGTTTCGGCCATGGATCAGCATTACCTGTACAGGTGCTGGCTGAGGCCTGGGACAGGGTTGCCGCTGATGTGTTGGGTGTTCTGGATCACATACAGGTCACCAACACTTGAAGCAGTGCAACACTATTTTATTAAAAGGTTAATAATTTAAACATACTTGAACTGTGGGTAAATACAATACCAGC
This sequence comes from Scyliorhinus torazame, assembly GCF_047496885.1. Taxonomy (NCBI): domain Eukaryota; kingdom Metazoa; phylum Chordata; class Chondrichthyes; order Carcharhiniformes; family Scyliorhinidae; genus Scyliorhinus; species Scyliorhinus torazame. The sequence continues at coordinate 27,426,655 of NC_092721.1, read as the reverse complement.
TTTAACTAAAGACCTTTGCCTTGTCCTAACCAGTTGATGCACTCAGCACATGGTGAATGCCTGTGTTGCAGGCTGTGAGCTCTGTCCTCCTAGCTAGCTGCTACTCGAATGAGCGGGAACTCTGATGCCTCCTGTCTTTATAGTGCGTGTGCTCTCACTGGTGATTGGCTGCGGTGTTGTGTATGTTGATTGGTCCCACTGTGTGTCCATCAGTGTGTGTCTGCACCATGATATACTGGTGTATATTATGACATCCCCCATTTTATATTAAAAAGATGTGCCTGTGTGACAATAAATAGTGTGTGGTGAATGTTCCTGACTACATGTGTGTGAAATATTTACAGGACTATGTACATAAAACTAAGCTATTTACATGGGAAGGTACCTGGTGCAGAAAAAACAGTGGGCGGGATTCTCCACTCCCGCGCCGAAGTGCCCACGCTGTCGTGAACCGGCGCGAAACGGCCCCTATCCCGACCGATTCAGGGCCTGATAATGGGCTAGGAGCGGGTCCACATCACTTACACCCGCCAGGCCTTGTCGCCGTGTATAGACGGCGCCGCATACATGACGCGGCCGGCGCCGCATAACTGGCGTCACCCATGCATGCGCGGGGTTGGCCGGCGGCAACACGCGCATGCGTGGTTGCCGTCCTCTCCGACTCCGCTCCGCAAGAAGATGGCAGACGGATCTTTCGGGGCTGCGGAAGAAAGGAGGTCCTCCTTCAGAGAGGACGGCCCGACGATCGGTGGGCACCGATCGCAGGCCACCCCACATTTGAGGTACCCCCCGGTGCAGGATCCCCCCTCGCCCCCCCTCGCCCCCCCACAGGCCGTCCCCCCAGCGTTCGCGCGCTGTTCCCGACGGCAGCGACCAGGTGTGGACGGCGCCGGGGGGAACCCGCCATTTTGGGCTGGCCACTCGGCCCATCCGGGCCTGAGATTAGCAGGGGTGCTGGAGAATCGCCATTTTGGGTGTCTCGGGCGATTCGCCGGCCTGCGGCCCGCGGAACTCGACGGGGCCGTTCCCACCGCTTGGAAGAATCGCGGGAGGGCGTCGGACCGGCGTCGCGGGAAATTTTGGAGGCCCAGGCGATTCTCCCAACTGGCGCGGGTGTGGAGAATCGCACCCAGTGTGTCACACAAAATAAGGAGATGAACACTAGATACAAACCACTTGAATGATTAAACGGAAGAACAGAACAGACCAGAGAGTCCATTAGTGCACAAAGTTCACAAATTAAGACTCTGAGGTGGGTGACGAATTCTGGTTGACCGCCTCAAGGGTCGGTCAGGAGCCGCCGGCTGAGGAGTGGGCTGGACTGCGTCAGAGTGAGGCGGTTTTAGAGTAACCGGAATCTCCGCATAGTCCAGGTCAGGGACAACAGGAGGGCGTGGCACTGGCGGAGGATCACGTAGGGAGCGCGGAACAAGGCGAAGGGCACGTCGATTACGGCGCAGAATGGAACCATCCGGTAGACGAAGCAGGAACGAGCGGGGAGCCACCTGCCGAAGAACCACAGCAGTTGCAGACCAGCCACCATCCGGACGTTGTCATCTGGAGCCAGAGCAGGGAGATCAGCTGCACGGGAGTCATGAGCCGCCTTGTGCTGTGCACGAGACAGTTGCATTCGTTGAAGGACCGGAACGTGGTCAAGATCTGGGACGTGAATGGACGGCACCGTCGTCCTCAGGGTGCAACCCATGAGCAGCTGGGCTGGCAACAGGCCAGTGGACAGTGGGGCCAAGCGATAGGCCAGCAGGGCGAGGTAGAAATCGGACCCAGTATCGGCAGCCTTGCAGAGGAACCGTTTGACTATGTGGACGCCCTTCTCCGCTTTGCTGTTGGATTGGGGGTACAGGGGACTGGATGTCACATACACAAAGTTGTACCTCCTGGCAAAGCTGGACCATTCCTGGCTTGCGAAGCAGGGGCCATTGTCCGACATCACAGTGAGTGGGATGCCGTGACGAGCAAAGGTGTCCTTATAGGCACGGATGACTGCAAACGATGTGATGTCGTGCAAACGTACCACCTCCGGGTGGTTTGAAAAATAGTCTACAATCAGAACATAGTCCCTGCCCAGCGCGTGGAACAGGTCGATGCCGACCTTGGACCAAGGGGACGTGACCAACTCATGGTGCTGTAGGGTCTCACGTGGTTGGGCCGACTGGAACCGCTGACAGGTGGGGCAGTTGAGCACTGTGTTGGCGCTGTCGTCATTGATGCCGGGCCAGTACACTGCCTCTCGGGCTCGTCGGCGGTACTTCTCCAAGATGGCCCTCGAGCAGCTGGTCCAAGACAAGCTGGCGCATGCTGTGTGGGATAGCAATCCGATCCAACTTCAGGAGGACACCATCGACTACCGCCAGATCGTCTCTGATGTTGTAGAACTGCAGGCATTGACACTTGAGCCACCCGTCTGTTATGTGGCGCATGACACGCTGTAGCAGGAGGTCAGCCGCAGTCTCGTGGCGAATTTGGACGAGGCGTTCATCCGTGGCCGGTAGATTTTAGGCCATGAAGGCCACATGGGCGTCAACCTGGCAGACGAATCCCGCTGGGTCACACGGGGTGTTGACTGCCCTGGACAGAGCGTCGGCTATGATCAGGTCTTTGCCCGGGATGTATACGAGCTGGAAGTCGTATCGGCGGACTTTGAGCAGAATGCGCTGGAGGCAAGGCGTCATGTCGTTCAAGTCTTTTTGTATTATATTGACCAGCGGGCGATGGTCGGTCTCGACGATGAATTGGGGAAGGCCGTACACATAATCATGAAACTTGATGACACCGGTCAAAAGGCCCAGGCACTCCTTTTCTATCTGCACGTAGCACCATTCCGTGGGAGTCATGGCACGTGACGCATATGCAACGGGGGCCCATGATGAGGCCACATCGCGTTGCAGGAGCAGTGCCCCAATGCCAGATTGGCTGGCATCGGTCGAAATTTTTGTCTCTTTCGCTGGATCAAAAAAGGCCAATACCGGGGCCGTGGTAAGTTTGGTTTTAAGTTCTCTCCATTCGCGCTCGTGGACAGGAAGCCATTGGAAGCCTGGCGTCTTCCTGATCAGGATCCTGAGAGCTGTGGTATGAGAGGCGAGGTTAGGGATGAACTTCCCTAGGAAGTTGACCATGCCCAGAAATCGGAGGACCACCTTCTTGTCCTCTGGCTTTTTCATGGCTGTGATGGCAGCCACCTTGTCCGCATCCGGCCGCACACCCAATTTGGAGATGTGGTCCCCTAGGAACTTGAGTTCCGTCTGGCCGAAGGAGCATTTGGCTCTGTTGAGGCATAGGTACTGCTCACGTATGCGTTTGAACACGCGCTGGAGGCGACTGATATGCTCCTGCGATTATGTCGTCGACATAGACGCGAACACCTTTAATGCCTTTCATCATTTGTTCCATGATCCTGTGGAACACTTCTGACGCCGATATGATCCCAAACGGCATCCTGTTGTAACAATATCTGCCAGAAGGGGTGTTAAAGGTACACAGTTTCCTGCTGGATCTGTCCAGTTGAATTTGCCAGAATCCTTTTGAGGCGTGAAGTTTGGTGAAGAGCTTGGCGCGAGCCATCTCGCATGTGGAGCGTCATTCTCCGACCCCCCGCCGGGTCGGAGTATGGCCGTTGGCCGCCGTGAATCCCGCCCCCGCCCCCGCCGAAGTCTCCGGTACCGGAGATTGGGCGGGGGCGGGAATCGGGCCGCGCCGGTTGGCGGGACCCCCCGTTCAATTCTCTGGCCCGGATGGGCCGAAGTCCCGCCCAGAAATTGCCTGTCCCGCCGGCGTAAATCAAACCTGGTATTTACCGGCGGGACCAGGCGGCGTGGGCGGGCTCCGGGGTCCTGGGGGGGGCGCAGGGCGATCTGACCCCGGGGGGTGCCCCCACGGTGGCCTGGCCCGCGATCGGGGCCCACTGATCCGCGGGCGGGCCTGTGCCGTGGGGGCACTCTTTCCCTTCCGCCTCCGCTACGGCCTCCACCATGGCGGAGGCGGAAGAGACTCTCCCCACTGCGCATGCGTGGGAAACTTTCAGCGGCCGCTGACGCTCCCCGCGCATGCGCCGGGAAACTGTCAGTGGCCTCTGACTCTCCCGCGCATGCGCCGCATTTCCGCGCCAGCTGGCGGGGAAACAAACGCCATTTCCGCCAGCTGGCGGGGCGGAAATCCCTCCGACGTCGGCCTAGCCCCTCAATGTTGGGGAGCATTCCGCACCTTTGGGTCGGCGCGATGCCCGTCTGATTGGCGCCGTCTTTGGCGCCAGTCGGCGGACATCGCGCCGTTGGGGGAGAATTTTGCCCGTGATCTCTTCGCGCTTGGAGATTGGGTAATGCTCCCTCATTATGTTGCGATTCAGATCCTTTGGATCCATGCAGATTCTGAGCTTGCCGGAAGGCTTTTTTACGCACATCATGGAACTGACCCAGTCGGTTGGTTCCGTAACTCTGGAGATCACTCCTTGGTCTTGGAGGTCCTGCAGCTCCTGTTTGAGGCGGTCCTTGAGGGGTGCTGGGACTCTGCGAGGTGCATGCACCACAGGCGTGGCGTTCTGTTTGAGTAGAACCTTGTAAGTATATGGGAGTGGGCCCATGCCTTCGAAGACGTCGCAATGCTGGTCGATGATGGCGTTGAGTTGCGCCCTGAAGACAGCATCCTGGAAGGCAGTCGTGTCATCAGGAGAGAGAGAGTGAATTCTTTGAACGAGGTTTAGCAGCTTGCACGCCTGTGCGCCAAGCAGAGAGTCCTTCGAGGAGCCCACGATCTCGAAAGGAAGAATGGCTTTTCGTGACTTGTGCGTCACTTCGAGTTGGCATGACCCGGTAGCAGGAATGATGTTGCCATCGTAGTCCAATAGCTGGCAGGCCGATGGAAGAATAGTTGGTTTGACACAAAGGCTTTGGAAAGCAGACCACGCCATGAGATTGGCGGAGGCACCAGTGTCCAGGCGGAATTATATTTGGGACCGGTTGACCGTCAGGGTGGCACACCACTCATCGTCTGGATCGATGCTGTATACCGACAGCGGCTGGTGTCTTTGCTTCGGGGACAGCCTGTTTTTCATGACGACACCGACTCGAAAAGGCGCCTTCGGGTCCTCGGTGTCACTGCTGTGTGGGAGGTCCGCATCGGACTCGGTGACCGTGGGTTGAATTGCCCGAACATTCCTGCGAGGCTGGCTGAAGCGATATGAATTGGCAGGCTGAGCTGCTCAACAGCAGGCAGCATAGTGGCCAAGTCTTCCACGTCGTAGGCATTGTCGAGATTTTGCGGGGCATTGCCGCTTTAAATAAGCGGAGCCACAGTTGCCGCACGTCGTGACGTGCGCGATCGTGCATGCGCCGTGCGGTCATGCGTGGTGCACGCCTGCGCATTATGTTCCTCAACGTCGCCGTCCCCTCGTTTGGTGCATACAAGCGCGGGGGTCCGCGAAATGTGCACGAAATGGCCGCCCTCATCCAGGCTAAGGCCCTGGAGGTGCTCAATCACTTGGACCCGTTCTGCCTCGTGGGGACCTTGCCGCGCCGTTTCAGCCGCCTGTATATGGGAATACCGACTGGTGGCATTTTCATGTAGGACACAGGTCTCGATGGCGGTCGCTAGGGTGAGTTGCTTTACTTTGAGGAGCTGCTGACGCAGAGGGTCCGACTGAACACCAAAAACGATCTGGTCGCGTATCATGGAGTCGGAGGTGGGCCCGTAGCTGCAAGATTGCGCAAGGATGCGGAGGTGCGTTAGAAAGGATTGGAAAGGTTCGTCCTTATCCTGCAAACGCTGCTGAAACATGTAGCATTCAAAACTTTCATTCACCTCTACGCTGCAGTGAGTGTCAAATGTGAGGACAACCGTCTTGAACTTCGTCTTGTCTTCGTTATCTGCAAAGGTGAGAGAGTTGAAAATGTGGATGGCATGGTCCCCGGCTGTGGAGAGGAGAAGAGCAATCTTTCTGGTGTCCGAGGCGCCCTCCCTGTCCGTGGCTTCGAGGAAGAGCTGGAAGCGCTGTTTGAAAATCTTCCAGTTGGCCCCGAGGTTGCCGGCGATGTGGAGCGGCAGCGGCGGGCTGATGTTGTCCATGTTGCAGGATGACGGAATGCTGGCGAAGGCAGATCACTTGCAGGTAGGTCTAAGAAGTGCTAGTATGCAACCACCCCTGGTATCATGATGTGTTGGGTGTTCTGGATCACATACAGGTCACCAATACTTGACGTAGTGCAACACTATTTTATTAAAAGGTTAACTATTTAAACATACTTGAACTGTGGGTAAATACGATACTAGCTTTAACTAAAGACCTTTGCCTTGTCCTAACCAGTTGATGCACTCAGCACATGGTGAATGTCTGTGTTGCAGGCTGTGAGCTCTGTGCTCCTAGCTAGCTGCTACTCAAATGAGTGGGATCTCTGATGCCCCCTGTCTTTATAGTGTGAGTGCTCTCACTGGTGATTGGCTGCGGTGTTGTGTATGTTGATTGGTCCCACTGTGTGTCCATCAGTGTGTGTCTGCACCATGATATACTGGTGTATATTATGACAGCCGCCTCACAGGCAGCCATGTGCTAGAACCACATCGAACCTGAGCGTGGTCCAGTCACTGCGGACCATGGCTGAGAGCATCGGCAGCATTGACCAGGCGCTGGCCGACATGGCACATACCCAGAGGAAGGTGGTCCTCTTCCAAGGGGAGATGGCACAGACACTGGCTGATGTGGCACAGACCCAGAAGGTGGTGCGGACTGTACACTCCTGATGTACTGTCTGGGGTTCCACCTAGGAGTAGTGTTAGGACCTGTAAGGCCATAAACGTAGACACCAGTTAGATTGGCGTGGGTGCAGGTCACATTTTAGTGATAGGGGCTAGGGCACAAATCTATATATATGTTTTCACTTTAGACACCTGTGCACAGTGTTACCACCTGCCCCGGTCTATGTCAGAAGAGTGTGAGGGGGGCTGGCTGCAGAGAGGGAGTGGGGGGGGGGGGGGGTGGATGAGCAGACATTGGGGGTGGGCTTGGCTCAGGGACAGCACCCCCAACCCTACCCCTCCATCGCCATCATCAACTCTGCCACCTCCCAGCGATCCGATGGGGATGGAATACGGTGTTCATGCCCCCAGCCAGTCCTCCCCCTCCCTCCCCAGTCGGTGGACCTGGAGGTGATCAGAGCATCCCGTGTGCAGTGGCCCTGGTGCACATGTTGTGCGGCCTCCCGTGCCTGCCCAGGCCCCATGTCCTGCTCATCCACACCCTTCCCCGCATCCTTCTCATCGGAGGAGGACTGATGTTCATTCTCCGCCTCCAGCACATCGCCCCTCCGTTGCGCGATGTTGTGGAGGACGCCGCATGCCACCGTGATACGGGCGACCCACCCAGCACTCTACTGGAGGGCCCCCCCAGCGTCGTCCAGGCACCTGAACCGAATCTTCAGGATGCTGAAGCACCACTCAATCACGCCCCTGGTCGCTGTATGGGCGTCGTTGCAGTGGGTCTCCGGATAGGTGTCATCAGCCACGACTGCAGTGGATAACCCCTGTCGCCCAGGAGCCAACGCCCCAGCTGGGGTGTGCCTCGAAGAGACCAAGAACTGTCAGTGTGCCACGATGCGCACTTTCGGTTTGTGAAGATCGGCCTGTCATCTGCAGATGCTCGCAGGGCAACATGCATCACGTCGATCACCTCCAGGACCCGGGGCATCTCGGTGATGGTGGCGAACCCTGGTTCACCAGCATCCTGGAGGGCTCGGTTGACATTGAAATGGATATATTGTGCCGACTGGGTATGTAAGGCCTCCGTGACGGCACGGATGAATCTGTGCACCGGGCTCTGTGAGATTCCTAACAGGTCCCCTCTAGGTGCCGGAAGGACCCCGTGGCATAAAAGTTCAGGGCCACTGTCACCTTGACGGCCATTGGGAGCAGGTGTCTTCCTCCAATTCCCCGCAGTGCCAGGTGCTCCATGATCTGGCAGATATGTTGCACTGTCCCCCTGCTCAGACGGAGTAGATGGCATGTCCAGTCAGGCAGGTCCTCAAATGACAGACAGGGCCGATACACACGAGGCCTCATGCAGCACCTCTTTTGCGCCTCCTCCTCCTCCTCGGCCTGTTGGGCGGCCGGCTCTCCATCCTCAGCAGCTGCCTCCTGTTCCTCTGGGGCAGCTTCCACCTCCTCGAGCAACTCCAGCTCAGAATCCAGGGCTGCGGCAGCTAGCAGAAAGGCCAACATTGCTGGTTGAATTGCAATATCCATTGTCTGCAGTGGGTGATAGGCCGACATGTTAGCATGTTGCATACCCCTGTGTCCAACCAGGTCCACCGGACTACTTGGTGGTCCCGGTAGGCACTGCAAACTCTGTGCCCGCTTGTCCCTCTCCCCTTCCCCATCCACCAGCATGGCACCATGGGGGCCTCTGGCGCTGGCATCCGTTCCAGCTGCCAGGAGTACCGTCGACTGGCAAGGTCCTTGCCAGTGGTATGCTCCGCGGCCCCCATCCGGCTACTTTGGGCATTGCCCTTGGGTGGGCTGCATGATGCCCTGCCGGCGGGTGGCGGCCGGTTGGGGGGTTGGTATGACAGAGGATCGGGTGGAGGATGGGGGCTGTGGTGCAGGGTTGGTGGGATGTGAGTAGGACTATTGCTTCACAACGCCAGGGTCCCAGGTTCGATTCCCGCTTGGGTCACTGTCTGTGCGGAGTCTGCACGTTCTCCCAGTGTCTGGGTGGGTTTCCTCCGGGTGCTCCGGTTCCTTCTTACAAGTTCCGAAAGGTGTGCTGTTAGGTGAATTGGACATTCTGAATTCTCCCTCAGTGTACCCGAACAGGCGCCGGAGTGTGGCGACGAGGGGATTTTCACAGTAACTTCATGGATTGTTAATGTAAGCTTACTTGTGACCCTAATAAAGATTATTATTATTATGGGGCCACCCATATGGCAGGCACTCTGCAGAACCAGGGGCCAAGGTGGGTGGTCAGTGGGGTGCGCAGTAAGATGGCTACATTGCAGGCTGCGGCAATGGCGGTTCATGCCTGGACACCACCCAGCCCCATGCAGGATCACCCCAGCCCCATGGCCTGTCCCTTGTCACCCCCACCCCCTGCAGAATTTCCCCCCCCCCCCACAGCCAACCTGGCCAGTGACAGGACCAGCAGCCCACAGTCGCGCCTCTGGCGGGCTCGGGATGGGCACGTCCACCTGAGAGGGAAGATGAGATTAGGTTCACCAACTATGATCAAATGTATTCCTGGAGGGTTTTATCACGTTCACGCGACTTGACCCCACGCTTCAGCCATTAGTCGGCCAACACATCCATCCTTGTGACGCACTGCCTTTCCACACCAATCAGAAAGTAAAAAGGCTCATTTCCCAATTGAGTGATGCTTGACTGTTAACTCCCCCCGCCCCCAAACACAGCCCACTGCCCCCCACTTCCCACACCCACTGCCATTTTCAATATTTCTATATCCACTAGAGAGGAATGGTCAAAAAAAAAATTTTTTTTTTAATGATTTGCCTTGTATCCTTATGATTTTTCCCCAGGACTGCACCTAAATCGATCTTCAATTCCTGGAGCCTCCAAGCCAATCCTGGAGGGTTCAAAACCTTGGACGGGGCTTCAGTTTAATACGTCATCGGAAAGATGGCACCTCTGACAGTGCAGCTTTCCCCCAATAACGCACTGGAATGTCATCCTGGATTACATGCAAACGTCTCTGCAGTGGAGAATGAACCCATGACCTGATAAAGCAGAGATGCAAGTGCCACCACTGAGTCGAGGCTGGAGGAGATGGTACAACCGATGGGAGTAAAATATCGGTCAATTATTAGAATGTGTCGGTCAGTCCACAACTTCTTTGAAGGAAGGCTGCACACGTGTTGAGAGATGCCGATAACCACGTGCAGGTTACTTACAAAGGAACGATCGGTGGAAAAGCGTTGCCAATGTGGGCAGGCCTGTCACATGGAGAGTGTTTGTCAGACACAGGGGTGTTGTATGGTCTAATAATCTTTATTTTATGTCACAAGTAGGCTTACATTAACACTGCAATGAAGTTACTGTGAAAATCCCCTCGTCGCCACACTCCAGCGCCTGTTCGAGTCCACTGAGGGAGAATTCAGAATGTCCACTTCACCTCACAGTCTGTTCTGGAATTTACCATTGAAGAGCATAATTTCAAACCAAAACTGCTCACAGCCATTGTGTAAGAATAAGGGGATGGACAGACAAAAGCAGTCATCTGAAACTGCGGAATTCTGTGGATGCCATTCGTCGTGGTGAGCTCGAAGATATAGTGCCAGCAAAGCAAATATCCTAAATTCTTCCCAGAGTAATGTCAAATTCTCAGTGCAGGGGGGGGGGCGACATTCCAAATAAGTTGCAGAATGCATTAAAAGACTTTCATTGCCAGATTGCCTCTTTTCCTTTAGATTTTCTGATGACGACAATGCCAACCTGCTGGCCTTGGCATAGAATGGGGTTCCACCAGCCTTTTGATCCAGTGGCCATTCTTGCTCGTGTATCTTGGCATCGAGCCTTTAGGACATGGAGGGCAACGATGCCGCATCTCATTGTGCACTCACCCAAAGTCTGCACGTGTCAACCTTCCGGCTGGACTCCAACCAGGAATGGGAACTTTGGCTGATTTTTCCCCCTCCGTAGCTTGTAGCCCCTGAAGCGAAAAGTATTCTATGCCGAATGCGCTTAGTAGTTCTCACATTTAGGTGGATTGGCCAAGCTAAATTGCCCCTTAGTGTCCAAAAGGTTAGGTTAGGTGGGGTTACGGGGATAGGATGCTCTTTCCAAGGGCCAGTGCAGACTCGATGGGCCGAATGGCCTCCTTCTGCATTGTAAATTCTATGATTCTATGATTTATAGAGTCATGACCTGCTAGAACTATTAAAGGCACAAAAACATTTAAGTCTATGATAAATGCTCTTGGATCTTTCTATGTTGTGCATATTTGGTTAATTCTAGGCTGCCGGTGAGCAGTAACTTGAGCAGGATTTAGGATGAAAAAAGTCCCCCACACTCATCGAACTGTAAATTTCATGACTGCAAATCCTTGCTGGGCACATGGGATTATGGAATTAGCCCTAACATTGAAGGATAGATCTTATGAATAAACACTAATGGTGCAGTGCTCTCAGCAAAGGCAATCATGCCCTGAAAAGTATTACATTGTGTGTGATGAGCTGACCTCCATTCTTAAATTCCTGATGGGATTTTCATATCGTGCTCTGTGCTGGGATAAATTATTCATAAAACCTACCATGATTTTTCAAAAGTCTGACAATTTTTTATTAAAATAACCATTTGGTGGCAGACCAATTAATCAGTAGACTGATTAATCAAACACTGCAAGTTTGGTACGTTCGTTGTTTTTATTTATTCTTTCATGGGATATGGGCTTTGCTGATCAGGCCAGCATTTGATGTCCATCCCTAATTGCTCTTGATAGGGTGCCTTCTTGAACCACTACAGTCCATGTGGTGTAGGTACACTCACAGTGCTGTTAGGGAGGGAGTTCCAGGATTTTGACGGTGAAGGAACGGCCACTATATTTCCAAGTCAAGATGGTGAGGAGGAACTTTCAGTTAGTGGTGTTCCAATCCTACTGCAACATGACCTCATGGCTCCGAAACTCAATCCCTCTACCAATAAAAGCTAACACACCGTACGCCTTCTTAACAACCCTCTCAACCTGGGTGGAAACTTTCAGGGATCTATGTACATGGACACCGAGATCGCTCTGCTCTTCCACACTGCCAAGAATCTTACCATTAGCCCAGTACTCTGTCTTCCTGTTATTCCTTCCAAAATGAATCACCTCACACTTTTCTGCATTAAACTCCATTTGCCACCTCTCAGCCCAGCGCTGCAGCTTATTTATGTCCCTCTGTAACTTGTAACATCCTTCCGCACTGTCCACAATTCCACCGACTTTAGTGTATCTGCAAATTTACTCACCCATCCTTCTACGCCCTCCTCCAGGTCATTTATAAAAATGACAAACAGCAGTGGCCCCAAAACAGATCCTTGTGGTACATCACTAGTAACTGGACTCAAGTCTTAACATTTCCCGTCAACCACCACCCTTTGTCTTCTTCCAGCTAGCCAATTTCTGATCCAGACTGCTAAATCACCCTGAATCCCATGCCTCCATATTTTCTGCAGTAGCCTACCATGGGGAACTTTATCAAACGCTTTATTGAAATCCATATACACCACATCAACTGCTTTACCCTCATCCACCTGTTTGGTCACCTTCTCAAAGAACTCTATAAGGTTTGTGAGGCACGACCTACCCTTCACAAAACCGTGTTGACTATCTCTAATCAAATTATTCCTTTCCAGATGATTATACATCCTATCTCTTATAAACCTTTCCAAAATTTTGCCCACAACAGAAGTAAGGCTCACTGGTCTATAGTTACCGGGGTTGTCTCTACTCCCCTTCTTGAACAAGGGGACAACATTTGCTATCCTCCACTATAAAATTCCCAAAAAGCACCTTACAGGAGTGTAATCATGTAAAGTTAACACCAAGCTGAAGAAAGAGATCTAACTGCCCAAACGTTTGGTCAAAGAGATAAGCAAATGTGCCCTCAGTTTTAACACCTCGTGCAAAAGGCGATACAGTGGATCCTTTCCTCCGTACTGCAAAGAGTGCCAAACTTTGATGGTGGAGTGGATTTTGAACCAACGGACTGCTGACTAAATAGTGAGACATTACCACTCAATCAAGGCCGATGTGCTACAATCAAACTTTAACATCTAACATAGAGGTGGGAAAAAGAGCCTGAACAGCTGCCCCAGATTGCCTTCAATGGTAACGCGCTCGAGTCCAGATGAGAACGGGGTTTAAGAATGCCAATGATGTTTCCACGATCAAATATTCAAGTAACAATCTCAGCTCACAAGTGAAGAATGGTCACTCCTTTCCCCATCACCGACGAGACGGGATGGTGAGAAGGGGTCAGTAGCTTTGGGAAGGGAAGAGAGTCAATGAGCATAAAGAAAAATCAGTTAAAAGGGTGAACGGAAATCTTGAAAAGTAATATTTATTTATTTGATCTGGCTTAAATCAGGCAAAATGTCACCCATTGCCATGTTGGAACACTCAATGAGGGATTATATAGATCATCATTTTTGCCCAGAGTAGGAGTTTGTTTATCTACACTTACATTATGTTTTAATAGGTAATTCTTATCCTGATGTTCTCTGAATTACAACCAAAGTTTTTTAATACCAGAATTTAATACCAGATTTAACCCACTGGGGTTTTCAGGCAAGACAGAAGCTTCCCCTTTTATTGCACATTATTTTCATTGGATTTAATGTGTTTTGGGGATCAAATATATTTTATTAATGTGGTTGGCTCTGATCCCATCAAGGACAGGAATTCTTTTGTCGGAAAGCACTCTGACTTTGTTTTCAAAGGGAAAGGTTTTTGTGGCGTATCATCAGGTCTGCTCCGCCTCCCCTTGGCGTTATTTGGGTTGGCAGGCAACCTCTCAGGCAGCAATTGGATAACAAATGGAATTGCAAGTTCAGCACATGGAAGACTGGCATGCATCCTCAATTGCCCTATCAGCTGAAAAGAAAAAAGTGGAAAGCAAGCAGCCGGTTCTGGTACGGATGCTTAAATAACTCTCCCTTTTCCCCGACAGAGATAAACAAAATATTGTGCAGGAAGAATTGGCGAGGGAGGAAAATGTTGGGTTACAAGGTCAATTTTATCCAGCAGCTGAAGGTATAACTGAGCTTCGCTGTGAGGCCCTCCGTGGTTAAATAGCTTGCCCACACCTGACCTCTGGGACAGAGTTTTTCATTCCAGAGACTAAGTGCAGTGGCGGGTGGAAAGTTCAGTGTGATTCCCGCTGGGGGGGGGGCAGGGCGGGTGAACATGGGCAATCTTCCACACTTTGCCTCATTCATTTTACATCTGCGAGAAGTTTGGTCAATCTCGTGGCCGGGCAGGCAGGATATCACCCGCCCCACCGTTACCTCATAGCGTAGAAGGTCCTCGCACCTTTTTTAAGGAGCATCCAGGCATCCAGATTTGAGTACAGGAGTAGTGACGTCTTGCTTCAATTGTAGAGGAGCTTGGTCAGGCCACACCTGGGGCACAGTGTGCAGTTTTGGTCCCCTTACCTCAGAAAGGGATATTGTTGCCATAGAGAGGGTGCAACAAACGTTCACCAGACCTGTTCCGGGGATGGCGGGACGATTTTATGAAGACAGATTGGGCAAACTGGACCTGTATTCTCTAGAGTTTCGAAGGATGAGTGGTGATCTCATTGAAACCTCCAAAATACTTAAAGGAGAAGACAGGATAGATGCAGGTAGGATGTTTCCTTTGTTAGGGAGTCTAAAACCAGGGGGCACAATTTCAAAATATGGTGGTGTCACGTAGGACGGAGATGAGGAGAAATGTCTTTACACAGAGGGTTTGGAATCTTTGGAATTCTCTATCTTAGAGGGCTGTAAGAGCTCAGTCATTGAGTCTGTTTAAAGCAGAGATTGATAGATTTCTGATTAACAATAGCGTAAGGGTTACGGGGGATAGTGGGCGTAAAAGGCATTGAAGTGTCCAATCGGTGATAACCTTACTGAATGGCAGAGCGGGCTTGATGGGTGAATGGCCTAGTCCTGGTCCTATGTTCCTAGGCGTTCACTCTTTGCCGGCAAAGATATCCACACTACTGCTCCAGAGCCCTTGCAGCCACAGCTCATACTGGAGAAGTTGAGAAATGTGAGACACCCAGATCGTGGGATGTGCGAAGGTGTCTCTGGCATTGCCTTTCGCTCTTTTCTAGATAAGAGCATGACTGGCGATACACCCCTGGTCCGGCCAATGCTCACCTTTGCAGTGGACCATGTTTGCCAGCATCTTGAACCTCTGCTACCTCTTGCTACTCAGGCCCTTGCTCCTCAGTCTCCTGTGCCAACCAGTCATGGACCCTCCTCATCTGGATGAGAGCCATTAACCAAGGCTGGGCTGCCTGCAGCCTGCATTATCAGTGACTCAGTGGATGTGTGAAATAATGGAAGTGATGCATTCAGTGAGTATGTTTTTTACAGGTTTCCCTCCATCTCAAAGTCAGCAGGCAAGAGATAAGCCCTTCACCTGGCCTCTGTCCAGATCTGGCATCCCCAATCCTTCCAGATAAAGGATATCCTGGAGGTTCTGAGTTGAGTTTTCCTCCCATTCATACATGAATTCGGCCAGAGACATTGCTTTTTGATCAGGGTGCTGGGGGCCAGGTGCAAGCCTCACGTGGGTACTTTGCCACTTGTCTCCACTACCCTCAAAACTCTACAGAGAGAATAGTTAGCATAAGAAGACTAACCACAGGATCCCTTGTCAGCTATGACCATTCACCCGGGAGGGTGGAGATTGGGTTCGCAAGTTGGCTGCCTTTCGCCAGCCACGCCCCTCGGAGGCATTCCAACTCCCTCCCTCCCTGCCTGCCACTGACTGGCACCGATGGAAACTGACACAAAATGAATGGCAGCCCCACACCTTGGTGGGATCATGGTGGGTTTTTTTTTTTAATTTAGAGTACCCAATTCATTTTTTTGAATTAAGCGGCAATTTAGCGTGTTCAATTCACGTACTTTGCACATCTTTGGGTTGTGGGGGCGAAACCCACGCAAACACGGGGGAGAATGTGCAAACTCCACACGGACAGTGACCCAGAACCTGGGACCTTGGTGCCGTGAGACTGCAGTGCTACCACTACGCCACCGTGGAGTTTTGCCATCGAATTGCCTCATAATTATTAGGGTGGCCTTTTAGTCGTCCACTTTAGCCCCACCCTCGTGAAAAGATCCTCCTCCCACCTTGAGGGGTCTCACTGACTGGCTAACTGCCTGGTCGCATCACCTTTCAAACTCTCTCCACCACCTTCCATGCTTCCCCTATCACCCACCAATTTCCAACCATTACCATAAACCCGCCCAGTATCACCATTCTTCTCCACTCTGTCACCGTTAACGCCCCCCTCCCACCACCATTACCGTGGAGCCAGTCACAATCCACCTCCTCATGCATTTCCTCCCCTCGGAGCCAACACTCGTTACCGTCCCCATGGAAACCCTGACCCTGCCCTTCCGATTATCTGAGCTCCTTGCCTTGTCTAGCTCCATGACCCACCCAATGAAACCTTCACCTACCAGGCTCTCAGCCTGGACGTGCCACCCTACCAAATCCCACGACTTCCTCCCACTGTGACTGTTCCGCCCCAGTATCATGAGTGCTCCTCCCAGGACCCCATCATCGACATCACTGACCTTGCCCTCTAAAACACTCCCCACCCCCACACCTTCCCCGGCCACTCCACCACACGCCCCTGTTTTCTATGGATATCCCCCCCCCTTACCTGAACATTCTCCCATAAGCCTGCCTCCTCCGCCCAACATTCACTCCCACCTTCACCAACTCATCAACACCACTGCCCATCCCAGGCCCTCCACCAGTCCCAATCCCTCGTACTCCATTTCTCCCAGCCCCAGCCCTTGCCGTGTGTTTACCATACCCTCCGACCTTCCCCTCTCTGAGGCTGAGCGTGCTGTTCTCAGCAAAGGACTCAGCTTTGTACGCTTACGACCCCACCTCAATGAATTCCGGGCTCGACATGATGTTGAACTCTTCTTTCGCCGCCTTCGTCTCCATGCCCACTTCTTTGGGCAAGAATCCTCTCCCCGTTCCACTGATCCTTTCATGTGCCTCCAACATTCTGGCTCCAAGTGGACCCCCTCCCGCCGGGACAATTACCTGCCCTTGATCTTTTCATTGAGAACTGTCGACAGGACATTGGCCGTCTTAATTTTTTTGCCTCCCTCACCCATTCCAACCTCTCTCCTTCTGAAATTTCTGCTCTTCACTCCGTCAGGTCTAACCCCGACTTTGTCATCAAACCTGCCGACAAAGGGGGTGCTGTTGTTGTCTGGCGCACTGACCTCTACCTCGCAGAGGCTGAGCGCCAACTCTCAGATACTTCCTCTTACCTCCCCCTGGACCATGACCAGACTACTGAATATCAAGCCATTATCTCCAACACCGTGAGCGACCTCATTTCCTCCGGATGCCTTCCCCCTACAGCTTCCAACCTCTTGTCTCCCAACCCCGGACAGCCCGCTTTTACCTATTTCCCAAAATCCACAAAAAGGATTGTCCCAGCAGGCTCATTGTGTCATCATGCTCCTGCCCCACTGAACTTATTTCCTCTTATCTTGACTCCATCCTCCCTCCTCTGGTCCATTCCTTCCCCACCTACATCCGGGATTCCTCTGATGCACTGCGTCATATTGTCAGCTTCCTGTTCGCGGACCCTAACCGCATTCCATTCACCATGGATGTGCAATCCCGCTACACCTCCATCCCTCACCAGGATGGCCTGAGATCTCTTTGCTTCATTTTCGAAAAGAGGCCCGGACAATTCCCACCCGCCACCACTCTCCTCCGCCTGGCTGAAATCGTTGTATCTCTCAACAACTTCTCCTTTATCTCATCTCACTTTCTCCAAATCAAAGGTGTAGCAATGGGTACCCGCATGGGTCCTAGTTACGCTTGTCTTTTGATGGGGTATGTGGAACATTCTTTGTTCCAGGCCTATCCAGGCCCCCTCCCACAACTCCTTTACCGATACATTAATGACTATTTTCTTACCCGGACCTGGAAAAATTCATCAACTTCGCTTCCAGTTTCCACTCCTCCATCACTTTCACCTGGTCCATCTGAGACACTTCCCTTCCCTTCCTTGATCTTTCTGTCTCCATTTCCGGCAATAGACTATCCACTAATATCCATTACAAGCCCACTGACTCTCACAACTATTTGGACTACAGCTCTTCACTCCCTACACCCTGTAAGGACTCCATCCCTTTCTCTCAACTCCTTCGCCTCCGTCGCATTTGTTCCGATGATGCCACTTTCCAAAATGGTGCTTTGAAAATGTGTTCCTGCTTCCTCAACCGTGATTTCCCACCTACAGTTGTGGACAGGGCCCTCAACAGTGTGCGGTTCATCTCCCGCGCCACTACCCTCGCCCCCTCCACTCCCTCCCAGAACAAGGATAGAGTCCCCCTCGTTCTCACATTTCATCCGCCTCCAGGACAGATGTTAGATTTGGAGGTAGGTGAGCACTTTGGTGATAGTGAGAACAATTCGATTACGTTTACTTTAGCGATGGAAAGGGATAGGTATATACCGCAGGGCAAGAGTTATATCTGGGGGAAAGGCAATTATGATGCGATGAGGAAAAACTTAGGATGCATCAGATGGAGAGGAAAACTGCAGGGGATGGGCACAATGGAAATGTGGAGCTTGTTCAAGGAACAGCTACTGCGTGTCCTTGATAAGTATGTACCTGTCAGGCAGGGAGGAAGTGGTCGAGCAAGGGAACTGTGGTTTACTAAAGCAGTCAAAACCCTTGTCAAGAGGAAGAAGGAGGCTTATGTAAAGATGAGACATGAAGGTTCAGTTAGGGCGCTCGAGAGTTACAAGTTAGCTAGGAAGGACCTAAAGAGAGAGCTAAGAAGAGCCAGGAGGGGACATAAGAAGTCTTTGGCAGGTAGGATCAAGGATAACCCGAAAGCTTTCTATAGATATGTCAGGAATAAACGAATGACTAGGGTAAGAGTAGGGTCAGTCAAGGACAGTAGTGGGAAGTTGTGCTTGGAGTCCGAGGAGATAGGAGAGGTGCTAAATGAATATTTTTCGTCAGTATTCACACAGGAAAAAGACAATGTTTTTACATAGAATTTACATAGAATTTACAGTGCAGAAGGAGGCCATTCGGCCCATCGAGTCTGCACCGGCTCTTGGAAAGAGCACCCTACCCAAGGTCAACACCGCCACCCTATCCCCATAACCCAGTAACCCCACCCAACACTAAGGGCAATTTTGGACACTAAGGGCAATTTTAGCATGGCCAATCCACCTAACCTGCACATCTTTGGACTGTGGGAGGAAACCGGAGCACCCGGAGGAAACCCACGCATACACTGGGAGGATGTGCAGACTCCGCACAGACAGTGACCCAAGCCGGAATCGAACCTGGGACCCTGGAGCTGTGAAGCAATTGTGCTATCCACAAGGCTACCGTGCTGCCCCAGAATGTTGTCGAGGAGAATACTGAAATTCAGTCTACTAGACTAGAAGGGAACATAAGGAGGAGGTGTTAGCATTTCTGGAAAGTGTGAAAATAGATAAGTCACCTGGGCCGGATGGGATTTATCCTAGGATTCTCTGGGAAGCTAGGAAGGAGATTGCTGAGCCTTTGGCCTTGATCTTTAAGCCATCTTTGTCTACAGGATTAGTGCCAGAAGACTGGAGGATGGCAAATGTTGTCCCCTTGTTCAAGAAGGGGAGTAGAGATAACCCCGGTAACTATAGACCAGTGAGCCTTACATCTGTTGTGGGAAAAATCTTGGAAAGGTTTATAAGAGATAGGATGTATATGGATTTCAGTAAAGCATTTGATAAGGTTCCCCATGGTAGGCTACTGCAGAAAATACGGAGGCATGGGATTCAGGGTGATTTAGCAGTTTGGATCTGAAATTGGCTAGCTGGAAGAAGACAAAGGGTGGTGGTTGATGGGAAATGTTCAGACTGGAGTCCAGTTACTAGTGGTGTACCACAAGGATCTGTTTTGGGGCCACTGCTGTTTGTCATTTTTATAAATGACCTGGAGGAGGGCGTAGAAGGATGGGTGCGTAAATTTGCAGATGACACTAAAGTTGGTGGAGTTGTGGACAGTGCGGAAGAATGTTACAAGTTACAGAGGGACATAGTACGGAGGAAAGGATCCACTGTATCGCCTTTTGCACGAGGTGTTAAAACTGAGGGCACATTTGCTTATCTCTTTGACCAAACGTTTGGGCAGTTAGATCTCTTTCTTCAGCTTGGTGTTAACTTTACATGATTACACTCCTGTAAGGTGCTTTTTGGGAATTTTATAGTGGAGGATAGCAAATGTTGTCCCCTTGTTCAAGAAGGGGAGTCGAGACAACCCTGGTAACTATAGACCAGTGAGCCTTACTTCTGTTGTGGGCAAAATTTTGGAAAGGTTTATAAGAGATAGGATGTATAATCATCTGGAAAGGAATAATTTGATTAGAGATAGTCAACACGGTTTTGTGAAGGGTAGGTCGTGCCTCACAAACCTTATAGAGTTCTTTGAGAAGGTGACCAAACAGGTGGATGAGGGTAAAGCAGTTGATGTGGTGTATATGGATTTCAATAAAGCGTTTGATAAAGTTCCCCACGGTAGGCTACTGCAGAAAATATGGAGGCATGGGATTCAGGGTGATTTAGCAGTCTGGATCAGAAATTGGCTAGCTGGAAGAAGACAAAGGGTGGTGGTTGACGGGAAATGTTAAGACTTGAGTCTAGTTACTAGTGGTGTACCACAAGGATCTGTTTTGGGGCCACTGCTGTTTGTCATTTTTATAAATGACCTGGAGGAGGGCGTAGAAGGATGGGTGAGTAAATTTGCAGATACACTAAAGTCGGTGGAATTGTGGACAGTGCGGAAGGATGTTACAAGTTACAGAGGGACATAAATAAGCTGCAGCGCTGGGGCTGAGAGGTGGCAAATGGAGTTTAATGCAGAAAAGTGTGAGGTGATTCATTTTGGAAGGAATAACAGGAAGACAGAGTACTGGGCTAATGGTAAGATTCTTGGCAGTGTGGAAGAGCAGAGCGATCTCGGTGTCCATGTACATAGATCCCTGAAAGTTTCCACCCAGGTTGAGAGGGTTGTTAAGAAGGCGTACGGTGTGTTAGCTTTTATTGGTAGAGGGATTGAGTTTCGGAGCCATGAGGTCATGTTGCAGCTGTACAAAACTCTGGTGCGGCTGCATTTGGAGTATTGCGTGCAATTCTGGTCGCCGCATTATAGGAAGGATGAGGAAGCATTGGAACGGGTGCAGAGGAGGTTTACCAGAATGTTGCCTGGTATGGAGGGAAGATCTTATGAGGAAAGGCTGAGGGACTTGAGGCTGTTTTCATTAGAGAGAAGAAGGTTAAGAGGTGACTTAATTGAGGCATACAAGATGATCAGAGGATTGGATAGGGTGGACAGTGAGAGGTTCTTTACTCAGATAGTAGTAAGGGCGTGGAATGCCCTGCCTGCAACAGTAGTGGACTCGCCAACACTAAGGACATTGAAATGGTCATTGGATAGACATATGGACGATAAGGGAATAGTGTAGATGGGCTTCAGAGTGGTTTCACAGGTCGGTGCAACATCGAGGGCCAAAGGGCCTGTACTGCGCTGTAATGTTCTATGTTCTATTACCCATGGCACCTTCCCATGCAACCGCAGAAGGTGTAACACCTGCCCCTTTACCTCTTCCATGCTTAACATCCCAGGCCCAAAACACTCATTCCAGGTTAAGCAGCATTTCATTTGCATCCCTTCCAATTTGGTCTACTGCATTAGCTGCTCCCAATGTGGTCTCCTCTATATCGGAGAGACCAAACGCAGACTGGGTGATCGCTTTGCTGAGCATCTTTGGTCTGTGCGCATTCAGGACCCTGACCTTCCTGTTGCTTGCCATTTTAACAAAAGACGCTGCTCCCATGCCCACATGTCTGTCCTTGACCTTCTGCAATGTTCCAGTGAAGCTCAATGGAGGAACAACATCTCATCTTCCGGTTAGGCATGCTACAGCCTTCCGGCCTGAACATCGAATTCAACAACTTCAGATGATCAGCTCTACCCCAGCTCGACCCATTTGTTTTCATCCCATTTCATTTTAACTGTCTTTGACCATTTCTTTCTTTCTTAACATGTATTTAATTCCCCACCCCCAATCTTATCCACCTTTCCTTCACCTTTCTCCTCTTTGCTTCCCCCTTCCCCTCCTCCCACATCTACAGTTCATCCTCTGATGTTAGTTTCTCTGCTGTTTGACCTTTCACATCTTTTGTCCTCTCTGGGGACTGCCATTAGCACCCGGTTTCCCTGGGTTTCTGTGGCTATGACTCATCTTTCATTCTCACTCCACAGTATAAATATTTCCCACTTTCTCTGTCTGTTAGCTTTGACAAAGAGTCTTCGGACTCGAAACACGAGCTCTTTTCTCTCCCTACAGATGCTGCCAGACCTGCTGAGATTTTCCAGCATTTTCTCTTTCGATTCGCTCCCACCTTCCACCCTATGCTCCCTCCCCCTCCCAGCCGTCTCCTGCCTCCATTGTCCAGTTTTGGCACAGTGTTTGCTGATGGCACCCGAGTGAAGTTATGCGAGGTCCACATGAAGGAGAAAGCAACATCTACGGACCTCAAAGTCTTGGAAGAGGTAACGTTCGCCAAGTGCGCGCCGCTTATGTACAGTTGTAGAATTGAACATTCTAAAACCTCGCTGGCAGGGAACTGGAGGACAAATCTAATTGCAACGAGGTGGCCTTTTAATAAGCATGCATGAGATGCTAGTGTATGCGAGTGGGGTTTCCAACATTGATCATCGGGTCCTTCGACCCACCTTTAACCTGTCAAGAGAACAAAATTCCAAACGTTTATCCAGGCGTTGGTAAACGGATTTGTTTGCTTCCTGCCGAATTATTCGGGGCAGCACGGTAGCACAGTGGTTATCACTGTGGCTTCACAGTGCCAGTGTTCCCGGTTCGATTCCCGGCTTGGGTCACTGTCTGTGCGGAGTCTGCATGTTCTCCCCGTGTCTGCGTGGGTTTCCTCCGGGTGCCCCGATTTCCTCCCACAGTCCAAAGACGTGCAGCTTCGGTGGATTGGCCATGCTAAATTGCCCTTAGTGACCAAAAAGGTTAGGAAGGGTTATTGGGTTCCGGGGATAGGGTGGAAGTGAGGGCTTAAGTGGGTCGGTGCAGACTCGATGGGCCGAATGGTCTCCTTCTGCACGTTCGATGTTCCATGTATTCCTGTTGCTGGCCAGAGTGGAAATTCCCACTCCCAGCCTCAAACATGGAAAATGGTCACTATAGCTTCCTGCATTGACTCAGAGGCTCCACCCCGGAGCCGTACAGATTTGGAAGTTGGCAGGTTGATTCCCTGGTTTGTACTGATTTAACAGATCTCGGATGGAACTTACAGCCGTGATTACTCCAGATAGGCTATCAAAGTTTGGCCAGATTTCCCTGACCAGTATGCAATGAGGAAATGCGCGTACGTGGAGATCAGGTTGCGGATAGGAGCCACAGTCAAATAACCTGCAGGTTCTGAACTCTTAAAGCTCACACAAAACTTGAGCAAGGCAGTGGAGGTTGGTAAGATGGTAAGTCAAGCATCAAGAGGCACGGGTCAACCATTTCAGGAGCAGTATGGGGGGGAGCAATTGAAGAGAAAAAGAACATTAAACAGATAAAAGAGTGGCACTTAGTATGGTGTCGGTGGGTCTCCAGAGTCCCATGGAACAATACGATGGGATGGGAACAGAGAGGCGGAATAAAAGAAGAAAATATAGAGGAAAAGAACAAAGGCTCAACATTGCTCAGACTTTAAGTTTGAAAGTGGCTTAGGACGATCACAGGCTACTTTTACCTTTAAACCTTTGTGCTCCTTAAGGTGAGGGATGTTAGTACTGGACATCCCTGCAGAGCCAGATGCAATTTGAACCTCCCACTGCTCTGCCCCAACAACATGCCTCAGCCCCTTCTCAGAGTCCTAGGCCGAAATTTTCCGGTCATTCCCGCTGACGGGATCTTTGGGACCCGCCAATGATGAGCCCCCAGCAATAGAGGGTGTGAACAACGGGGAAGCCCGTTCACTGTGGAAGGACCGGACGATCCTGCCACCAACTAATAGCACAGAATTCCTATAGTGCAGAAGGAGGCCATTTGGCTCCTCGAGTCTGCACCAACCCTCTGAAAGAGCATCCTACATGGCTCTACATCCCACCCTATCCCTATAACCCAATAACCCCCACCTAACATTTTGGACACTAAGGGACAATTTAGCATGGCCAATCCACCTAACCTGCACATCTTTAGACTGTGGGAGGAAACCGGAGCACCCGGGGGAAACCCAGGCAGACACCAGGACAATATACAAACTCCAGACAGACCAGAGGCTGGAATTGAACCCAGGTCCTTGGCACCGTGAGGTAGCAATGCTAACCACCGTGCCACCAAACCGCCTTTACTGCCGCAAAACACGCTGCTGTGAGGACCAAAAATCCCACCGCTACCTTTTTCTCCTTACTGCTTTAGTATGAAACATGCTGTATTTTCGACACTAGTTTATGGTGTCTCTGAGTAAAATTGCCAATTAGGCCAAATTACGGACAGTTTATATGCTGCAAACTCATATCAACTTGGAACAGAAATAACATGGTTCTATTTCACTCATTGCTGCCAACAGACTGAGAAGACTTTCATTCAATAAGTCTAGACAAGACTAGAATCCACTGTTCCTCCCAGTTTTTCACAGCTCGTATTTGAAGTTAAATTGGGAACTCAGCATCTTCATTTATCCCCACATTCAAAACCCTTAGACATTAGGGCGGCACGGTGGATTAGTCCTTGCTGTGTTTTAGTAAAATCTCTTCCCTGCTTTTTTTTCATTCAATTTTCCGCCCCTCCTCTTTTTAAGGCATTATCCCCTACTTGGGAGATTATTTCACAGGTCCTACTTTCCAACACATTGCCCATATTATCCTTAGCTTGGAGGCTACGCAGTGAAGTCCTGAATTTCCTCGGCATTCTCTCAATCTCTGGCCTGAACCTCAGTCAAAGGTTAGCGGTATCTCTGGAGAAGATACGTAAATGGCTGTGTTTAGTCATTTACTCTATCCCTCCACAGGTTTCAATGAGCTTTCACCAGACAATCCCCATGGAAACTCCAGGCAGATGAATCTAGGGTGTATTAGACTACGAAAGTTTTCACACTGAGCTCTATTCTGTCTCAGCCCAGTCCTTACAGACATAAAAGGGATTGTTTATCATGAACAAGATCCCAAGGTAAGCTTTCCAATAATAGTGCTCTTCCCTACATTCAAGGTGAGATCAGATAATAGCACAGACCAGGAATGCAATCTGGACACTCCAGGTCTTTGTTTGGCTCACCTGCCCACTAGCCAGTATTTTCTGGCCCTATTGCGGCAGGACCGTCAGGAGCGTTTCAGCAGACTAGCCAAATGTCCATTGACTTTCGTCAGCACTGAACAATCCCGGCATCAGGTGAGCTGGAAAACCAGGCCCATTGTGAGCTTGCTAAACCATGCATCAGTATGACTTTAGCCAAAGGTATGATCGACTGTAGAAGCTAACAGTAAAATATGGGAAATAACAACAACGATTATTTATTTATTTTCAAATGCTAATTATATCATGATCCGAAAATTGTCGAGTGGCAAAAATTGGGGTGTCCATGAAGAAATGTTCAAAATCTCACGAGTTCAGTCACTTTGAATTTTCAGTTTGATTTGCAATGAATTCCACAGACCCACCACCCTCTGGCTGAAGAAATTTCTCCTCATCTCTGTTCTAAAGTGACTCCCTTTTATTCTAAGGCTGTGCCCCCGGGTCCTAGTCTCCCCTGTTAATGGAAACAACTTCCCTACATCCACCCTATCTAAGCCATTCATTAGTCCACTAGATTGATTCCGGGGATGAAGGACGTGTCTTATGAAGAGAGATTGAGCAGTTCCAGCCTATACTCGGTGGTGGTTAGAAGAGTGAGAGGAGGTCTAATTGAGGTATATAAATGAAAAAGGGATTGACAGGCCAGAATGAATATTTTTCCTTGTTGGACATTCTAGAAGGAGAAGCCATAGTTTTTGTCCGAGGGAGGGCAGATTTAAAACAGAAACGAGGAATCTGTGGAATTCTCTACCTCAGAGTGCAATAGACGCCGGAACACTAAACAAATTTAAGGAGAAGATAGATGGGTTCAATTCGTGGCGGGCTGAACTGTAATGGGGAGCGTGCAGGACGGTGGAGATGAGGCCGAGATGGAATCAGCCATGAACGTATTGAATGGCGGTGCGGGCTCAAGGAGTTAAATTACGTACCCCTACTCCTAGTTCTTGGCCGGAATTTTCCGTCCATTCGCTGGCGGCGGGATTCCCTGGGATTCCTGACGGCGAGGGGAATCTTCAATGGGAAATCCCATCGACAAGTGGCAGGAGTTGAGAATTCCACCGCCAGTGAACGGCATGCCAAATACTCCGTCCTCGCTGGCGGAGGTAGGGGGCGGACTCAGAATGGAGAGTCCGGTTCTTATCTACCATCTGCTTTCCTGCAGCCACAGTCAAAGCCAGCTGTTAAATAACCATTTCTCTTTTCATCTGACCTGGATAAAAACATCATGTCGAGTGTGGAAAAACACATTCTGTAAAAACACTCATTTCACACAAAATCATTCCATATTCCACTGAGAATATCCAGTAACCCTGAAACAGAAGCTACAAGCCACAATCGTGTAGTTTGGATTGTTTTCCCTGAACAAGTTAAAGGAAAGTAAGTTTATTTTAAGTAACTTAAGTAACCCGTATTATTGCCAAATTTTCAATCCCAAAAAGGTATATCTTAAAGGAAATGTTGCAGGCACCTTCAAAGCTGTAGACAAATTGTAATGGAGATAGCTTCCACATTGCACTCAATCTGCCAAAAGTGGCAGATTACTGAAATTAATTTTTAAAGCTATCAGCAAAAAAAATTTTTTAAATAGAGGAGCTTGAATATTAAGCTACAAATACAAATGTGTGAATAATTACCATGAAAAAACATTTATTGCAGCAACAAATTAATGTTTCGCTATGTGGCGCTTCACTGCCTTTGAGGAGTCACTGGGCTAAACATTAGGTCAGTGGTTCCCAACCGGTGTGCAAGTGATCCGTGAAAAAGAGATTTTAAATGATTCAAAATTCATGTAATTGAATCAAAACTAATCTTTGGCGTCAGCTCTGTGGTCGGTGGACTTCCGGTTGCGGCTATGCTGTGCTAAGTCGCACGTTCGGCAGCTCCCGCCAGAAACGGACTTTTGGGCTCTTTTTAGGGGCCCCAGCGGCATTTGTTCGACGGTTGCCAGTGTGGGAAGGTGACAGTACAATTTCCCCAGCACTGTATGGATTGGACCAGGAGTGGAGCGGTGAAAAAAGTAATTCTGGTGCAGCGAAAAGTGCGAGGGAGGAAAGCCAAGATGGCGGCGGGTGGAGACCAGGCAGCGTGGGCGCAGTGGGCGCAAGAGCAGCAGGAGTTTCTCAAGCGCTGCTTCACGGAATTGAAAGCAGAGCTGCTGGAGCCGATGAAGGCTTCGATCGACAAGCTGGTCGAGACCCAGAAGGCCCAAGGGGCGGTGATCCGGGAGGTGCAGCAGAAGGCCTCGGAGAATGAGGACGAGATATCGGGCCTGGCGGTGAAGGTGGAGGCGCATGAGGCGCTGCATAAGAAATGGCAGGAGAGGTTCGAGGACATGGAGAATCGGTCGAGGCGGAAGAATCTGAGGATTCTGGGTCTCCCGGAGGGAGTGGAGGGGTCGGATGCTGGAGTATATGTGGTTACGATACTGAACACATTGATGGGCGTGGGTGCCTTCCCGAGGCCCCTGGAGCTGGATGGGGCCCACTGAGTGCTGGCGAGGGGGCCCAAGTCTAACGAGCCGCCGCGGGCGGTATTGGTGCGGTTCCACCGCTTGGTGGACAGGGAGTGTGTCCTAAGATGGGCAAAAAAGGAGCGGAGCAGCAGTTGGGAGAATGCAGAGGTCCGTATATACCAGGACTGGAGCACGGAGCTGGCCAAGAAGAGGGCCGGGTATAATCGGGCTAAGGCGGTTCTGCATCGGAAGGGGGTGAAATTCGGGATGCTGCAGCCGGTGCGACTGTGGGTCACGTTTAAGGACCGGCACCATTACTTTGAGACGCCGGAGGAGGCATGGACCTTTATTCAGGCCGAAAAGTTGGACACGGACCGAGGGTCGGTTCTGAGGGGAGGTCATGGGGGGCTACTGTGGTTACTGTGCTTTGGGTATGTTGGGGGATGTTCTGTTCTGTTCTATATTGTTTCCTTGTGTGCTGGGTGGGGTAGGGTGAAATGGTTTGAAGTGGGGGGTTTTGTGAGAGTGTGGGCGTCGGTGGTTGGAAGGATGGGGCCACATTGTGGGGAGGGGAGATGGGAGGCCCGAGGTGGGGGAGCTGGGATTAGGCTGCAAAAGGGAGCTGCGTCAGAGAAGGCGGGGCCGGTTTGTTGGAAAGCGCGGGCTTTTTCCCGCGCTAGGGAAGGGGGCAGGGCCAGGGGGAAGGGCGGTGTTGGAGAGGAGCGCCCACTGATGGACAGGAGGGGGGGGGGGAGACTACCACACTGGGGGGTCGATGGAGTGGCGGGAGTGGGAGGGGTTCATTAGTTGGGTTAGGCTACTTTACGAAGCCTCGGTGGCGAGTGTGGCCACGAATCGGAGGAGGTCGGAATACTTTTGGCTGTACCAGGGGACGAGGCAGGGGTGCCCCCTATCCCCCTTGCTATTTGCATTGGCAATTGAGCCTTTGGCTATGGCTCTAAGGGAGTCCAGGAACTGGAGGGGGCTGGTCCGGGATGGGGGAGGGGGAACATCGGGTTTCGTTATATGCCGATGACCTGTTACTGTATGTGGCGGACCCAGTGGGGGGGATGCCGGAGTTGATACGGATCTTCAGGGAGTTTGGGGACTTTTCCGGGTATAAGCTCAACGTGGGGAAGAGTGAGATCTTCGTGGTATACCCAGGGGACCAGGGAAGGGGGATAGATGAGCTTCCACTGAAGATGTCGGAAAGGAGTTTTCGGTACCTAGGGATCCAGGTGGCCAAGAACTGGGGGGCCCTGCACAAGCTCAACTTGATGAGGCTGGTGAAGCAGATGGAGGAGGAGTTTAAAAGGTGGGATATGCTGCCACTCTCCCTGGCGGGTAGGGTCCAGTCGGTGAAGATGGCGGTGCTCCCGAGGTTCCTTTTTATATTCCAGTGCCTCCCCATCCTGATCGCTAAGGCCTTTTTTAAACGGGTTAGTAGGAGCATCATGGGATTCGTGTGGGGGAAAAAAACCCCGAGTGTGAGAAGGGTGTTTCTGGAGCGGAGTAGGGACAGAGGAGGGTTAGCGTTATCTAATCTGTGTGGGTATTACTGGGCTGCCAATGTGGCGATGATACGCAAGTGGGTAATGGAGGGGGAGGGGGCGGTGTGGAAGAGGCTGGAGATGGCGTCCTGTGTGGGCACGAGTCTGGGAGCGCTGGTGACAGCACCGCTGCCGCTCCCGCCGACTAGGTACACCATGAGTCCGGTGGTGGCACCGACTTTGAAAATATGGGGGCAGTGGAGATGCCACAGGGGTGAGGTAGAGGCTTTGGTTTGGTCCCCCATCCGGGAGAACCATCGATTCGTCCCGGGGAGAATGGAGGGTTCCTGAGCTGACTCAGGGCAGGAATTAGGAGGATGGGGGACCTGTTTTTAGATGGGACGTTTGCGAGCCTTGGGGCGCTGGGGGAAAAATTTGGGCTTCCCCCTGGAAATGCCTTCAGGTACATGCAGGTAAGGGCGTTTGTAAGACGCCAGGTGAGGGAGTTCCCGCTGCTTCCAGCACTCAGGATCCAGGATAGGTTGCTCTCGGGGGTGTGGGTTGGAGAGGGCAGGGTCTCGGCGATCTACCAGGAGATGCAGGAGGAGGAGGAGACCTCGGTGGAGGAGCTAAAGGGTAAATAGGAGGAGGAGCTTGGGGAGGAGATAGACGAGGATGTGTGGGCGGACGCCCTGGGTAGGGTTAATTCTTCCTCCTCTTGCGCCAGGCTTAGCCTGATACAATTTAAGGTTCTTCACAGAGCACATATGACAGGGGCGAGGCTGAGCAGGTTCTTTGGGGTGGAAGACAGGTGTGGACGGTGCTCGGGGAGCCCAGCAAATCACACCCACATGTTCTGGGCATGCCCGGCACTGGATGGGTTTTGGAGGGGTATTGCGAGGACGGTGTCTAAGGTGGTGAACACCCGGATTAAGCCGAGCTGGGGGTTAGCACTATTTGGGGTATCAGACGAGCCGGGAGTGCAGGAGGCGAAAGAGGCCGGTATTCTGGCCTTTGCGTCCCTGGTAGCCCGGCAGAGGATTCTGCTGCAGTGGAAGGATGCGAGGCCCCCAAGCGTGGAAGCCTGGATCAGCGACATGGCAGGGTTCACTAAATTGGAGAGGGTAAAATTTGCCTTGAGAGGGTCTGTGCAAGGGTTTTTCAGGTGGTGGCAACCGTTCCTAGACTTTCTAGCAGAGCGTTAGGAGGTGGTCAGCAACAGCAGCAACCCAGAGGGGTTGGAGAAGGGGGGGTGTACTTTGTGTTTTCCACTGTGTTTATTATTGCTTAATGGGGGGTTTGTATATTGGGGGAATTTGTGATGTAGTTGTAAGATGTTTATTTATGTGTTCTTTGTTTTTCTTTTTTCTGTAAGGGGGGGGTTTGTTGAAAATATGTAAAAATTTGAATAAAAATATTTCTTTAAAAAAAAGCTCTGTGGTTGGCATCTCCAACACCCATCGAATCATGGGCCTCCTGCACATACGACGGCTGGGAGAGAGCCACACAGGCGCGGTTTAGATTTTTTATGTTGGTCAGGCCCGTGCACGTGACCAACGGGACTTAGAGCTGAAGACAAAGGTCCCCATGCGCCTGCACAAAAAGCGAAACTCAAAAAGGGTGCAAAAACCCACAGAAAAGGGAGAGAGACTGGGAGAGGTAAACAAAAACAGGAGAGAGGGGAAAAAAACAAAGTTCCCAGTAAGAGAAGAAAGAAAAATAAAAGGATGTGTGCCTCAACATTTCTACATGGTATGGCGTGCCATGACATATAAAAAGTTGGGAACCACTGAATTAGGTCGCGTTGACATTTGGTGTAGGGGTCGCGACCCACAGCTGATGTATATTTTCTATACCTTAGCATTATGCAGAGATGACCCTAGTTTCTATGTGTGACAGATTTTATTCACGGTGCTTGAATATGTCTACCCCCATGCTTACAGCTCTAGCTTCCAGCAACTTCTACAGTTTGTTAACTTTCCTCTGAGTCCACACACAGGCTTAACTAATCAGACACAGTGAGCATCAATATTAAAGAGGCTCAAGTAATCAAACGGTTGAACATAATAGCAACCTGGTCGCATTGGTTCGAGTATAAATAGTCAATGTGTAAATTTTGTGTGACCACCTCATTTCTCTAAGAGTAGCAGGGGATTGAGTGGCTCCTGGGTGCCTCTAC